>NC_134840.1:81134748-82494331 GCF_965363235.1 Mytilus galloprovincialis
TGGACACACTTTTGACGTTTTTTTACGTTAAATGACGTAACGACACAAACTGCACTTTAAACATACGGGGACTTTTATAAGAACCTTGTAAATAACAAAGGCGGCCCCCAGGGTTGAAGTGACCCGTTAATAAAAAGGGATAAAAGCTACATGTTTGGGAGACTTATGATTGTTGATACCGGTATAACTACAACAAGGAAACAGAAAATCACGTTAGTTGTACTTGACTGTAAGTTAAATGTACAACTCGTACATTAAAATAGTAAATTCTACACTTGTCACATACATCATACAATAATTATAAAAATATATAGTCTTTAGATTTATCCCCATTTCCCGTATCAATTGCCTTTCCATCTTTAATAGTATTTACATTTCATCACACAATATAAAGAACGAAATCCACAAAAGGAATGATCAAAAATGAAAAATTTAGAATTACAAAATCGTAACATTACCCCCACCTTTGAAAAACTGTTCGTCCTCGAACATGAATAATTTATCATTACCTAAGAAATTTAAAAGTTAGTCATCTATGTGTTTCATGTCTTTTGAAAATACCCTATATTTTAACAAGAAAATTACATTTCAAACTAAAAAATTATTTCCTTAATACAATTTGTATAAGCTAAAAAGAAGTTCCTGTAATATGTTGCACTGTGTACTGGTGTCTTCTGTGGTGACTGTCACCTGGACCCCATTGTCTCTGATTTCTCTGTTCTCTATTATTGCTTCGATTTGGTTGGTATCTTCTTCTGTCTGAGTTGCTGTATTTCGTCTTCTTCTTACTGACGGGTCGGGTATCCATGTACTTTTCAGTATGTATACGGTGAGGACTCCCAGGCGGCTCCAGTCGTACAGCTTCCCTGTACCTGTGGCTATCATCTGAATTCTTCTAGGGGGATAGAATTCAATTTCTTCTCGAAATTCCACCCGTCTCTTGTCCCCATCTATCCATGGCATTTCTGGATCATAACCCTCAACAATGGGAGGACTGGATGGTGCATCTGAGATTTTAGAATGGTCCGAAGTTGGTATGTCGTTCCTTTCCATGGTACTTGGGTTTGTTGGTACTGGTACTTGCTGAGCTAACTGTGGTGTTGACTGTCCAGCAGTTTGTTGTAGAGCTACCGTCTTTGTTAAGTATGGCTGCCAAAGAGAGCTTGTACTGATGGTAACCGGCAATGGCTGAGTTGTCTGTGAACTGGGCTGCACCTTGGAACTTGGGGTGCTAATAACCGGCAATGGCTGAATTGAATGTGATGTGGCTTGTACTGCAGCTGGTCGTGGAGTCCCTGTTAAATATGCTTGTATTAGAGAACTTGTGGTGCTGGTCACTGGCAATGGCTGAAGTGACAATGACTCTGAAGTGGCCTGTACCATAGAACTTGGACTGCTGATCATCGGCAATGGCTGGATTGACTGTGAAGTGGCCTGTACTACAGCTGGTTGTAGAGTCCCTGTTAAATATGAATACGTGACATAACTTGAGGTGTTGATAACCGGCAATGGCTGATTTGAATGTAAAGTGGCCTGTACTGCAGCTGGTTGTCGAGTCGCTGTGAAATATGCCTGCATTAGAGAGCTTGGGGTATTGGTCACTGGTAATTGAGTTATCTGTGAAATGGCCTGTACTGCAGCCGGTTGCACTGAAACGTCTGGAACTTGAATAGGAGCGATGGTTGTCTGGGGAGCCGTCAGTGGACTCGGAACTGTCTGGTTTGGTCTAGGTCTATCTAACAAACTCATCAATTCCACAGGACTTCCTGTCTGTAATGGTCTTCCCAGGAACAACATCTCTTCATCTGGGGTCAGATTAATTGTCGGCATGTCTACATAAACTGGTGTTGGACTTCTGATAGGCGTCATCTGGAAGTGGCTGACAGTTGAAATATTTGGCTCTTCTGGTGTTACTTTCTTGGCAACCGACTTAATCTTTCTCTTGTTTACCTTCTGACTTGTCTTCTTAATACCATGCCGTCTCTCTTCGTGGAATTTCCAACGGTGCTTCACGTTTGCTGGAACCTCGTATTCACATAACTGACACTGGACAAATTTCGAGTCATGTGCATACCTTGTGTGCCTCCTCAAACTTGGTAGGTCTTTATAGGTTTTGTAGCATATCTGGCAAGTCTCCATCTGCAGAAAAGAAGATAACTATCGTTAATACTTATAACCAACCAGTAGTTTTGGACCATCAGGATATTGAACAAGAGCCATGGGTATTACCAGTATAACAGGGTTAGTATTTTACAGGAAATTCATAAATTAACATAACTTAGTTAATCAGTAACATCTGGGCATACTCTAGATAAACAGCTATCTGCTCTTCACCTAAAACTTTAAAATGATTTGTTCGATTTCAATATTTAACACATAAAACCATTTTGTGCCTTATTTTAGTTAGTTTAATTTAGTTATAGGGACTGTAACGTTCCGGGGGCTAAGTATCTCTGGTACTCTTTCTAGTAATATTTGTTTTTTTCTATTTCAGGTTCAACAGCTGGATCTTTTGAGTCTCCTTCATCAAGATCATATTTGCTCTTTTGAAGCCAGTTGTTGAAGTTGCCGATAAATGGCTTCAGTCTATCATGATGTAGGACCCTGTCGCTTGAATTCGGTGAACTTGTCACCTTGTATATTAAGTCTGTATATGCCTCAATAATGAGAAAAGGTCCAGTCCACTGACACTGCAGTTTTGGACTCTTGCCTTCTGTTTTTGTTGGGTTAAAAACCCACACTGCATCACCAACGCTATACTTTCGCGCATTTATTTTATGGTCATATTGTCGTTTTTGTCGGTCGCTGGAGGCAATCATTTTATTTCTAGCTAAGTCATGTACCCTGAAAATATTGGACTGGAGTTTTTCTAAATACTCATTACTACAGTCAGTTATGTTTTCAGGACATGATGTGGACAGTACATCAAATCTATCGGAAGTTCAATTTCTCGTCCAAACATTAACATGATTGGAGAAAATCCTGTGCTTTCATGTACAGAGGTACGGTAGGCCATCATCGCCACAGATAAATGTGTATCCCAGCCTCCAGCCATCTGGCCATTTGACCTTCTGGATTTTTGAAGTTCATGAGCCAGTGCAGTGCTCCATGATCAGTTCTTACTAAAAAATTCTTAACATAAAAGTAATGATGATAGTGTTTTACCGACTCTACAATTGCGAGCAATTCTCGTCTAGTGACGCAATATTGACGTTCTGGTTTGCTGAAACTTTAACTAAAGTAAGCAATGACGTGTTCTCCATCATTTTGTTCCTGCAAAAGTACTGCTCCAAGACCAAACCCGCTAGCATCTGTATCTAATATAAACTGCTTTCCCATGCTTGGGTAACACAAAATCGGAGCTGAAATCATGAATTGTTTTAATTTATCAAAAGAATCTTGACATATCTCACACCATTTAAACTCTTTGCCCTTCTTATGTAGGGGTCTAGCTATATCCGAAAAATTCTTAATAAATCTCCTGTAATAGCTACAAGTTCCCAAGAAACTACGTACGTCATGAATCGATAAAGGTATGGGTCAATCTTTGACAGCGCTAATTTTCTGAGGATCTGTGGATATACCATCGCCTGATACAACATGACCCAGGAAAGTTACTTTTTCTTGTAATTATTCACATTTCTTTGGGGAAATTTTCAAACCTGCCTGTTCAATCTTAGATATTACCAACTCTTATCGTTCGATGTGCTGCTCAAAAGACTCCGAGAAGATAATGATGTCGTCTAAGTACAGTAGACATATATGCCAATTCAAACCCGCTAAGTCGCATTCAATCAACCGTTCAAAACAAGCACCTGCATAACAAAGACCAAATGGCATTTGTCGAAACTGTAAGAGCCCTTGCTTTGTGACAAACGCCGTTTTTTCCCTATCAACTGGGTCGACCGGGACCTGCCAATAACCACTTTGAAGGTCGATAGTCGAGAACCAAGATACATGGAGGGCCTTTAGACAGTCCTGCGTGCGTGGAAGTGGGTACGAGTCACGTTTTGTTAGACTATTAATTTTTCTGAAGTCAATACAGTAGTGGACAGACCCATCTTTCTTCCGGACCAAGACAATAGGGGCTGCCCAAGGACTCATTGATGGTTCTATTACCCCAGCATCAAGCATTCGACTCAACTTGCGATCTGCTTCCTCTTGCATTGCAACAGGAAAACGCCTCGGGTTTTGTTTGACTGGAGCTGCGTTTCCGGTGTTTATCTTGTGTTGTATCATATCAGTACAACCCAAGTCGTTTTTAGACTTTGCAAACGCATTACTGTGTTTCTGGAGCAATGTTTGAAATTGCAATGTTTGCGTCTCCGATAATAATTTGCTACCTGATTTAAATAAGTCTACCACATGTTCTGGTAAGCTGTCGCTATTGCTCTTGTTTGTAATCATATCAGAAAGCTTAAATATATTTTGACTGGCTGCCACAGGTTCGCATACTGGTTCCGCTAGACATGTATTCTTTTGAATCGTTTTTTCAAAGTAACTTGTATTAGCAATCCTTAAAATTATTCGTCCTTGACTTGGATCGACTAAAGATCTGGCGACAAATAATTTGTCTTTTGTGTCAAAAGGCTCTACTGTAGCCTGCACTAAATGAGTAGAATCACCTACCACTTTACTAAATACCAAAACCTCTGATCTTGGGGGTAGTACTGTAGTTTCCTCTATTGCAAGCTTAAAAATATTTACCATATTTCTCTCTTTTTTACATATAATTTCCATATTTTTACTGCCAATGGTTAGTTTACTCTCCCTTATGTCAAGTTAACAATCTTTGTTATACAAAAAATTGTAACCAACAATAGCAGGCGCGTCGATATCTGCAATTACAAATCGTTGTTGAAATTTCTGCCCATTAATTTCAATATCAAAATCGGCCTGCCCAAAAGTTGTTATTATCTCTCCATTTGCCGGTTTCAACTGTACCCCTTATAAATTTTGTCTGGTCTCTGCGACTCCGGAATAGACAAAAATTTCCTGACATGAAAAACTGCCAAGGCCGAACCGGTGTCTATCAAACAATTTACAAAAATTATTTTTTATCTTTAAGTACTTATAGTTATCAAAAGGTACCAGGATTATAATTTAGTACGCCAGACGCGCGTTTCGTCTACATAAGACTCATCAGTGACGCTCATATCAAAATAGTTATAAAGCCAAACAAATACAAAGTTGAAGAGCATTGAGGATCCAAAATTCCAAAAAAGTTGTGCCAAATACGGCTAAGGTAATCTATGCCTGGGATGAGAAAATCCTTAGTTTTTCAAAAAGTTCAAAGTTTTGTATACAATAAATTTATAAAAATTACCACATTATTGATATTCATGTCATCACCGAAGTGTTGACTACTGGGCTGGTGATACTTTCATTTATGTCATTATTTAATTCACACTTTTTGTTTGGCCCCTCATTTAAAAAAAACATCGGCTAAAGGAGGGCCCGACTCTTTAGCCACTAAAAGTTTCCCGACTTAAAGTTCTCTGTCTGTGTGCCCTGGGACCATTTTGAAGTTTCAAACCTGTTGTTTGGCAAGTATTTGCCATTTTTCTGCATGTCTAGAAACTTTCTGCAATCTCTCTTAAAATGACCCGCTTTTCCGCAAAAGTAACACAAAAAATCTGTCTTTTGTGATTGATTAGGACCTGTGCCCGTTGGCAAACGCCTCAAATTCAAGTCCTCTCCTAACACTGTCATCTATTGAAATAGGCTTTCCCTGGAATATTGCCCACTCCAAATCTGCATCATTGAGAGAATCTATGAAAAAGTCACGGGCAAGCTGCTCACGAACTTCCATAGGGGCAGTTGGATATGCTAACCGTGTTAAATTTTTGATGTCCTGGGCGAGTTCCGGAAGTGATTGTTTTTTTCTCTCGAGTTGTACTCTTCATCTGCGCTCCATATAGTTCCGCCTGGTTGCTCGGTTGAAATCTTGAAGCAAGGGCAGTGACTAAATGAGTGAAGCTTCTCCTGAGATCTGATCTTAGGTCACTAAGAATAGACTGTGCTGAACCCCGTAAACGTGTTGCCAATTCTAGCGCTTTTGATATATTTTCCCAGCCATTAATTTCTGCTACCATCTCAAAATGTACAAGATAATCTTGCCAACTACTGGTTCCATCGAAAGTTGCTGGTTTCTTATTGCTACTGTACGATTTATTATGCGAATTATTTCCTCTCATAACCCTGTTATTACCCCTATATTTATCTCCATAATCATTTGTCATACCATATGAACCCTGAATAAACCCTTGATTATCGCGATAACCAAGTATATCACCACCCGTAGGTACTGTCCTGAAAGACTCCCGTGCATGGCCAGTGCACTCCCTGTGATCTTCCGTACCTGTATGGATCTTCCATGGGTTCCCCAGCATGCCTTCTGAAGGCACCGTGTGTGTCCATTTTGGACCCTGAGAGACTTCCTGTAAAACTTCTTCCCCTGTGAAGTCCTTTAGAGCTCGCTCTTTTGAACGACTTGGGCTATAAAATCTAGGAAAAGACGTCCGTTGCCGGGTTAAACGCTGGTTCTCAACATCGCCTATTCAAGTATTTATTTGTATGTCTCCCCTTCCATGGGATACCTGCTGATTGATAGTTCGCTCACGAGCAACTAAACCAGCTACGGCTTTATCTCCATAAACCGCCCTGCCAGTAGGTTCATTGATCTGTATTAAATCTTCATTATAGTGGTCAGTTCTGGTATTTTCATAACTGGTTCCCGGTTGATCATATATACATCGCCTTTACAAACAAATAAGTTAGGATCCTTCTTGAAAAGGTCATTAGAACTGAGGGCAGGGGACTCTTAATAACTTGTTTGTTGTTATAAATTTTAATGTTGTTCATATTTTGTATGTTTAATATGTATGTATATATGTTTATTGTGTTTATTGTATTAATATATGTTGGTCACAAACTGTAAAGTTTATATGACAATAAAATATTTGATTTGATTTGATTTGATTTGTTGTTCTTGTTTTTCGTAGCAACCTTCTCCGGCTTTCTTTACCCATATCTGTACCTCTCCTGTTGGTGTAGCATTGATGTATGGTTCGGAGGCAGATGCGGGGAGTCTTGGTCCCTGGGCATGACCTTGGGCTGACGACTGCTCTAAGTCCAGTTGAAAATATTGAGGTTTCTCTGAAAAAGGCCGTGCATATGATTCTTCACAGTCCGACATTTATAACGGCAATCTTTATATTTATGGAGATTGTATCCCACCGCTGCCATCAAATTGTAGCGGGTCGAGGGTTGGTACCGTTTCTTTACTGTCTGTTGCCTGGTTTATCGGATACTATGAATGCTATGCGGAGGTCAATATATCCTGCTAGACTTCTGGTAAACAGTTGTCTCACTTATCAATCAATATTCAGCTCAACTGCCGCCGTGGTCTTGTTTGTATAGGTTACGATAGCAAAAAGGGGGTGGAGTAGGTAGCCTAACTAGCTGTTTAAATGGCGGTTTGGCGTTTCAATAAATACAAAGTCGTATCTCGAACTTAATATGCGTAATTTAAAAAGTTAGACTGACGAGGTATTCAGCATTACATTTATACGATTTATATAACAATAGTTTAACAAATAACTGATATAACAAGACCCTGTTATAACTTTATACAAAAACGATATGTATATATTCAGTAACAACTGGTTACTTCTCTGGTACCCGTGATAGTTATAAAAGGTGGGATGGGGCTGGGGTAGCTCTGGTTCAAAACGGGCAAGTGAACTGGACTGGTAATAACTAAAAGTACTAAATAAATAATCAAAGCATATAATCCTTACAGATCCTTACACATTTTAGCATAAATGGAAAGTTTATAGTTAAAAATGACGATTTCCGCGGTGTTCCGCAATCGGCGGTACTGTATAAATATTCACAATGAACTTTCTTATTTAGCTAGCGTGATCCTAATAAGATTTTGTAATAAAAAGATCTAGAATAAATATTAATAATAATCCTCAAAATCCTAAAATATCTGAACATAACCTTAATAAAATAACTGGATATGTAAATTCTATATTTCTGCTAGTTTGTTTATAAATGAACAATATGGCTGCCCAGGAGGAACAAGACTGAATAAGAAAGAATGTCGCGCATGAATTTATAGTACACGACACACTTGGACACGATTTTGGACACACTTTTGACGTTTTTAACGTTAAATGACGTAACGACACAAACTGCACTTTAAACATACGGGGACTTTTATAAGAACCTTGTAAATAACAAAGGCGGCCCCCAGGGTTGAAGTGACCCGTTAATAAAAAGGGATAAAAGCTACATGTTTGGGAGACTTATGATTGTTGATACTGGTATAACTACAACAAGGAACCAGAGAATCACGTTAGTTTTACTTGACTGTAAGTTAAATGTACAACTCGTACATTAAAATAGTAAATTCTACACTTGTCACACACATCATACAATTATAAAAATATATAGTTTTTAGATTTGTCCCCATTTCCCGTATCAATTGCCTTCCCATCTTTAATAGTATTTACATTTCATCACACAATATAAAGAAGGAAATCCACAAAAGGAATGATCAAAAATGAATAATTTAGAATTACAAAACCGTAAAAATATTATAGATTTAATGTTTAGCAGTCTATCATTACATCATTCAAGATTATATAAAGTATCCAATCCAGCATCTGTCTCCAGTCCACATCTTACTGTATGCATATTTGTCAATTAAGGAACACATTTTCTGCCTCAAATGGTCAATTTAGAATTCTTGTCACAACAGTATCATCTGTAACCATATATCTGACACAATTTAGCTACTATATATACTAGAATTGTTCAAAACAAAGCCATATTTACAATAGTTGTATGTATGCAGATATCAGTCTGAGATATACTTTCACTTTATATGTTGTAGAGATGACTGCTAACATCTGATTTTTGCATAAGTTATAAGCATCGTTATTGTTTTCTATATCAAGAACTTTAAAATTATAAAATCATAGCATTTACAAGTTAAATTATTTGTTTTATGACCCAGGGGGTAGGCTATTTTTTATGTTTTTTGCCCCTGGTGCCTCAAATTTCCTAAATCATTCTGCTGTGTCTAGCAATTTGGAATATTTAGTACATATTCAGAATAGAAGAGGGACGAAAGATACCAAAGGGACAGTCAAACTCATAAATCTAAAACAAACTGACAAAATGAAAAAGACAAACAGAAAAACAATAGTACACATGACACAACATAGAAAACTAAAGAATAAACAACACGGACCCCACCAAAAACTAGGGGTGATCTCAGGTGCTCCGGAAGGGTAAGCAGATCCTGCTCCACATGCGGCACCCGTCGTGTTGCTTATGTGATTACAAATCCGGTAAATAGTCTAATTCGGTAGGTCAAAGTCATGAAAGGGAAGGTGATTGTAGTTACGACGTAAGGAACATATCCGATATCATTTGTGAAATGGTTATTCCATAACGGTCAACCAACTCGTGATGGCGTCCGTAAAATTTACGAAGGGATGATTTCAACTTCACAATTTGGAACTCTTGATTTAATAGCTTCCTTGTGAGCAGTAACCCTCTATCAAGAAAATCATGATAGGAAATGCAAGCACGGGAATATCGTATCAATTGAGAGATATATACCCCGTATGCAGGTGCTGCTGGAATGTTGCTACTTAGAAATGGAAAGTTCACAATTGGAAAGCTGAAATCATCTCTTTTGTCGTAAAGTTTTGTCTTCAACCGACCCTCATTGTCAATTTCTAGATGTAAGTCAAGATATGAAGCTGACTTAACTGTATCTGTAGTATCCTTTATCTCCAATTCGATGGGATAGATGCGTTCCACATAGTCACCAAATTTTGAATTGTTTACTGAAAGAACGTCATCTATATAGCGGAAAGTAGAGTTAAAGGATATTGCTAACTTATCTTTCTTCCTAAGAAGTTCCTACATGAAGTCAGCCTCATAATAATAAAGAAACAAGTCAGCAAGTAGAGGGGCACAGTTTGTTCCCATTGGGATGCCGACAGTCTGTTGAAAAACAAGTCCTCCGAACGTAACAAATATGTTGTCAATCAAGAAATCAATCATCTTGATAATATCGGTTTCAGAGAATTTTTTGTTTGAATCAGAGAATAGAACACACTATTGTAAGTTTTCTTGAGATATTTTTGATTTTCCAGCTTGTAATCGTTATGCCGTGGTGACAAAAAAAGCAGATTTAGGTGTTACGGCTTAATTTTGGGTTATCGAAAGGACACAAATACTCCATAAATAATATTCAGGAAGGATCTATGAGTTTCAATGACTGCGAAGAGTAAATATAAGCACTGCTTAACAATTTAACTTACAAATATGCAAATATTATGACTTAATTTTGTATCCAGGACTTTAAGTAAACTATGCATACTGTAAACTGTGAATTTATGCTAAGTCATCATATCTAAGGCCCAGGATTTTAACAATCTTCATTAAATATTTATAAAACTTCATATTTGAGTTAATTTCTTTAAAATCAGTCAGTCGGAAAGCTGACCCCGGTTTGACCCCATTTCTTAAAGCAACAATGGACGTCATGTGATTACCATATATGGGCATTTTTTTACCCAAAAAAGGGAAGCCCGTTTTTTTGAATTTGTAGCTGTTACAATGAATTAAAACTAATTTGCTTTTAAGTGAACATTCTTGAGTGTATAAGGAATATTTTCATTAACTCAATTATGGATTTAACTCATTTCTTTCTTTCATAATATGTCTTCAAAGTGTAGGTGTTGACCAAAAAATGTGGTCAAAAAAAATTTAAATCGTAATTTTCTTTCTTAACTTCTCGGGAAGCTATGCTGAATTTAAATTATGTTATGTAACATAACTTTGACTATGATATGTCAAATTTGTGCCAGTTGATATGCACAGATACGCAAATGTGCCAGTTAGAAGTGTCGATATTTCTGACGAAGCGGGGCCGACGGTAATTCACGAGTTACGTCCCTTTGTTTGACACTATCATGAAAAACTATTGTTATATCAAACACCATATGCTGTTATTTACAAGTGGATATTATTAAAAATAATCTCTTATATACATTTTGATACTATAAACATGTGCCAAAAAATAGAGAAACACATTTTATCACTTTTCAGAACTCAGTCCCAGTGAAATAGGCCCTAGATGTGTCCCTATGTGCCATAATAGGGTTAATAATTTAATATTAATTTAATATTCCAAGAATTAATTTAATATTCATGTTTTGGTAGGTATTTTTACTGCTGCAACCAAATTATTTTAACACAGAAATAAATGTCTCCTCAATTTATACAAGGGGTAGTCTAAATATTCATGAATAATGGATCAAGACAGTATGAAAATGATAAAAAAAAAAACAGGAGTTGATTTCCTTTTCATTTCTGACACTTGCAAGTAGGTCCTACCTTTTTCATTTAAACTTAAAAGAGATCATAATGAAAGTATTCTGAATGTAAAATCTTCTGTTCATTGTTTTAAATAAAAGGAAAATTATTTACAATCTTTGTATGAACAATCTAAATATATCAATAAATGTTATCTCATTGATTTCATGCAAGTTATAGTTTTTAAATTAATGAATGGGCTCAAATTATAAAATGACACACTAAACCAATAAATAAATGGTGCTAATCATGAACTTGAAAATGAATAAGATTAAAATAGACTCAGTAATATTTTTATTTTTCTATTTGAAAAAAATTATAATTAATAACATTAAAAAAACTATGCATTTTTATATTTATGTGAAAGTATTTCAGAGCAGTTTCTGGGGGCTAAGTGGACAATTATGTTTTAGATCACAAGTCAAAATTAAGTCACACTTCATGTCAGTATGATAAAGCTTGGAATAAGATTGATTAAAATGATACTCTGAAAGAGATTGTTTGGGCAGCATCCATTTGTTTTCAGGGAGGGGGAACTATGGATTTTTTCCCCCTGACAAGTTGAAAACAATTCTTCTCTTTTCAATTTTAGCATTTCATTAAATGGCAGCTGAGGGTAAAAGAAACATTTTTTTTTCTCAGGGTAAAAAAACTAATTATATTACAATCAATACTCAATGAGGGCCCTCATGGGGTTTTTGATTATGTGATTACTTGGCCGTTTTTTTAATGATTATTTGATTATTAAGCCAAATATTTCATGATTATTTGATTACCTAGGACTGTATTTTTAGTTTATGATTATTTGATTACTAAAGATAAGCAAATATTTAATGATTATGTGATTATATTGGCAAAAAAATGGTGATTATGTGATTACTAGGACCCCCCCATGAGGGGCCTCCTCAATAGCCACCAACCCCTACCCCACCAGAAAATCAAATGGTTTGTTGGCTGCCTAAGTTCAAATTTAGGACAATACTTTTTCATTTACTTTTGCAGGATTCCTTAAAATCACAAAATGTGTTTTATGTCGGTCATCTAAAGCAGTTAGTGTTGAGCAAAGACAGTATACGATTTACTTACCTTGTTTTAGTTAAGTCATACATTTCACTGACTTAGTCTAAAGAGAATATATTAATCCAGTCAAATATTCACAGCTGATCTCGCCATTACTTTTTCAAACAAACATACTAAATATGTGTACATTGACTGTGTTTAGATGCAAGGTGACATCAATGTGTAAGACAGAAAAACTACAATGTCAAAAAATGTCCTTATTTTGGAATTTAGTTAAAACGGGGTTTCCCAAGGGGTGATAGAACGTTAAACTTGATGCTTTTATTTTTATCTTGAAATACGTGTTATTAATTTTTTGTATAGTACATATAGTCTTTGTTATTAAATCTATGAAAAAAAGAGAAGAAAATAATTGTAAACGACGATAAACGGCATTACGGGATCGTTAAAAGACGGCCAATTTGACATGTTTGAGAATTTATTCCTGTTGATAATATAATCCATGCTTAACAAATCGAAATAAATATATTACAGACCTTAATGGCTAGTAGGAAACTGAAAAAGGGATAAACTTCCAAATTGGCGCCAAAAAAAAAAATCCGCGAAATTAACGCAATTTCAGAATGGCGGGTTTTAATATCAGTTCCATTGTTGTCTTAAGAAAGTAGCAACAACGGTCGTTTCTAAGGGCTTGCTTTCCGACTGCAGTGAAATAAAGAAATTTGGTTAAATGTTCCCTTTTTCACCCTATATAGGTTGCATTTCTGTAAATATTGACAATGCAATTTCCCATAGGAACTCATTTTACGGCTAAAACTGTACCACTTTTACTATGAAGTTTTGAAAAAAGTCTTATCCTAGAATTGAAAGTTCATTTGCACCACAATTTTCTCAGAGTTTAAACTTATTTTCTTAACTACCCCTACCTCGAATAAAAGGTTACCACAGATTTCAATGTAAACAATATGCACGTGTTTATTTACTGATGACATTCCCAAGTTCTGTCTCTGTGATATGGAACACAGAGAGCATAACTGGGAACCAGTATGTAAACAAAATTAATTTTCTATGAATATTCAATTTCTCCCCAAAAGAGGCGTGTTTTCAGAAACAGCTGTATTTACAAAGTGCAACCTATACAAACATTAATTCAAATAGAAAACTCTCTAAAATCATTTTTTCTCACATTAATACTCATTTATCAGAATTTATAAACGGACACTTTTAGTACAGTTTGTCATAATATGTTTACACTAAAACAAGAGGAACCTAAAAGCCTTATTTGTTCACCTATCAAAAATGAAACTTTTTCCTATTATTAGTTATTACCTATTAAACATAGTTTAAAACAAAATGGCAAAATATTTTAAACATTGTAGGATACATACCATTCAATGGTTTTGGTCAAATTAGCATTTTTGCAGATCTCGTATTTCTGATAATTGTCAAATGTTTACAATTTCTTTAAACGGTTTACTTATAATATTTTATATTATAGTCAAAAACATGAATCACTCTTTTTTTCGATTAAATCACAAATTCAAATTAGAACATACATGATATGAGTAGTTTTATTTTTTTTTATTTTTAAAATCACCTGTTTTGCATGTAAGCCTATGAAGCATACATCTACAAAACTACAACCTGCAAGGGCAGGATATTTTTGTCTAAACAGACAATTATTTTCCATTTCTATTTTTAGCCATGGTGGTCATCTTTGTTGGTTAGCCAGGTCACCCCACACACTTTTAAACTAGATACCCCAATGATGATTGTGGTCAAGTTTGATTGGATTTGACCCAGTAATTTTAGAGGAGGAGATTTTTGTAAAAGTTAACGAGAACGGACGACGGACGACGACGGACGACAAGTGATGAAAAAGGCTCACTTGGCCAGGTAAGCTAAAAGCTAGAATTATCCTTTCAGTTCAAGTTTGGTTGACATAGTTGCACTTGTCCCAGAGGGAGATTTTTTTAAAAAGGATAAGAGGTTGATGACAATGAACACAAGTCCAGTATAGTATATACTTCCAGGTAAGCTAAAAGTACTAAATAAATGCATTTCCTATTTTCTTTTAAATAAAAAAAAATCTTTTTAAAATCATCAAATTTTGGACTATTTGTTGGACAAATATTTTATTAATGACTTATCTTTTAATTACTTATTCAAGAGGTAAAATTCATCATGGTTTATCTGTTTATACGTTTTGAGTAAAAAATAGATTGACCAATAAATAAAACTGAGTTGACCAAAGGATGTCATCGTTAAATTCCTCAGGTTTTATGTTATATTTTTCTCCTACTTTGTTTCATTTGTGTTTTTGCTTATTTTATTTTTGGAAGGGGAGATGTTAAGCAAAATAGAGGTAAACAATACCAGGTAATTCCTAATAATTATATAAAATGATACATTATGTAACAGTATATAAACCTACATTAGAGATCTAGTGTATTGTTCCATTCAAATCTCACATGATATACCCATACATATCTTGTTTAATAACTAATTCCCCCTGATCTTCTTACAAGGAAGTAATTTACCTGTAAATTGAAGTTACAGAAATATATATATATGTACATCAAGGACTTTCTGAGGTCATTAAGAAATGTCATTTTCACAATCTACAGATGAAGCCCAGACACCAGCTTTATGTCAGTTCTGTGAAAAGTCCTCAGATATAAGGTGGAAATGTATAAACTGTGATGTATTCATGTGTCAACTTTGTACAACAAAGATTCATAGTAAAATCAATTCATCTGATCAACATGAATTAATTAATCTTAAAGACTTTTGAACCGAAGATGCTATAAGGAAAATTCATAAGGTAGTTCTGAAAAACATGCCATGTACAATTCATAGTGATCAAACATGCTGTGGATTCTGTACAGATTGTGACCAACCAGTTTGCATGGACTGTTTGATAGAGTCTCATAAAAATCATAAGTATACAAAATTGAATGAAGTTTACGATATTGCTATTTCTGAAATAAAGGAATTGCAAAAAAACCTTGAATATTGTGAAGAGTCTTTTGACAATGAAAAGAAAAGACTAGAAAAACTTCTTGTAAGTGGTGATAACAAATTCCAGGAAATCAAAGATATAATTCAACGAAATGAGAAAGAAATAATAGAAATAGTATCAAAATATGCCAAAGATCTTTTACAGGAACTTGAATCAATATGGAAGCCTACCGAGAATAAGATCAAAACAGAACTCTCTGTCACACAAAATATCAAAGAAGACTTAAAAGCAAGGGAAGAAAGTTTGAAGAAAACATTGCGCGCTCGTCAATCATCAGAAATTTTCTCTACAAAAAAACAGCTGGATAAGACTTTGCCAATAAAAGCAGTGGAAAGATTTGAGTGCAATATTCTTAACACAATATTTTTTTCTGGAAATATATTAAAAAAAAATTAAAAAAAAAGTTCAATATTTGGTACGCTTTGTGCAGTTCCAGATTTTATCAAAGTATCAAAGTAAGAACATAAACGAACTGAACATTGTTAATTGTGATTTCAATAGAGCATTCATTACGAGCTAAACAGGGAGAAAACTCAAAAAGTAAAATTTGAATATAAAAACATAAAAATAGGAGAAGAATTCAGTATGCCTATACTTAACAATCTAAATATGGCAAAATAGGTAATAATGACATTCTTTGAACAACAAGGGAAAGTGAACTACAAGTGTATTCTATTGATAAACAATTCAAACCATTAAGAGTTTTCTCCCTTAAAGACCATAAGTGTTCATGTTTCCAAAAACAATGAAATACTAGTGGTGTTGACTGAATGTTATCCTCTCACATTTCCAGCTTCAAAAAACAGTGTGAGAAGAGTTGTGATTATTAACCAGAACGGTGACATACAATATTCCTATGAGTATGACGAAGATAATCAGAGACTGTTTATAGAACCACGGAGAATAATAACCTTGAATGACAATATTAACATAATTGATAGTGACCAGGGGGGACAACTCTTATGGACATACAAAGGTTGTGATATCAATGTAGATAGAGGCAAATTTTATCATATAGACATAACAGCAACCTCTACTGATATGAATTTAGTTTCATATATATTCAACTATGCTATACATATGTCAGCTGGAGACGTTATTGCATATAAGGATGTAAAAGTCCTTAGGATTAAATTACCACTTAGTCTTAGTATTGATAGTAATTGAATTTTATGGGTTGGCTGTAATACATGGGCACGTGACAAAGAAAGTAAAGCGAAAATATTTGCCGTTAAACTTATTTAGTCTACCTCGTTTTTATAGTTGATAAATATTGATTCATATTTTAGGGACACTAAATATAATTCATGTATTCAATCAGACTATTGGTGTGTATTAATTATTTAATCGTGTAATGGGAATATTATGTATTGGTCCAGATAAGAAATGTTTTACTTCTTTCTTATTATGAGGTCAGTGGCGGCTCAAGAGAGGGTGGGGTTGGGTAGGTTCGGACCCCCTTTTTTTACGATCAATGCATTTGAATGGATCCATATAGTTGGAATCCTTCTTTATCCTGGGTGGAAATCCCCCTTTTTAAAACTCTATATAAGTGACAGAAATCTGGAAATTCCAAAAGGGTAGACATCACAAAATTCCTAGAGAACATAGACTTAGGAAACTACATGTTATGTCATGTTCTTGAAAGAGAAACATTTCCTCTTGGAGTGTAAGTTTTATATGAAATAAAGATTAGAACAATGAAATAAGTTAAACTGGGAAGATGATTTATTTCACTTTCAAAAGACCATAAAAATTATTAAACTATTAAACCCTACATCTTAGTCTAAGTGTTGACAAAGACGGAATTTTGAGGATTGGCTGCATTACATGGGCAGCTGACAAAAAAACGCGAGAATATTTTTTGTTAAACTAGTTTGAATTGATATTTCTTTTAACAAGCATTAAATAATATTAATAAAGTATGGTTTTATTGATTGTTATATATGTTGAGAATGCCTTTATATTATTTTCTTAAAAACAGAAAGTTACCTCTTATTATTAATGTTCGTGCTAATGAATATTGATTGCTAATTTCTTAAAAGCTTTATATTTTAGAAGGTGGAAGACCTGGATGCTTCATACTTTGTGTATGGATGCCTCATGTTACGAGGTTTCCGTCAGTCACATGTCCAATGGCCTTGACCTCATTTTTATGGTTCAGTGACTACTTGGAAAAAAGTTCAGATTTTTTATAATGTTAAATTCTCTCTTATTATAAGTAAAAGGATAACTATATTTGGTATGTGCGTACCTGGTAAGGTCCTCATGCCCATCAGACAGTTTTCACTTGACCTCGACCTCTTTTCATGGAGTAGTGAACAAGGTTAAGTTTTGGTGATCAAGTCCATATCTCAGATACTATAGGCAATAGGTCTAGTATATTCGGTGTGTGGAAGCACTGTAAGGTGTACACTTCCAACTGGAAGGTGTCATCTGACCTTGATCTCATTTTCATGGTTCAGTGTTCAAAGTTAAGTTTTTGAGTTTTGATCTTTTTTTCTAATACTATATGCAATAAGTCAACTATATTTGGTGCAAGAAAATATTTTATGATCTATATGACAGTAACGCTGGTTTTATTTGACCTTGACCTAATTTACACGGTTCCTCTTTGCTCAGTGTTAAGTTTTTGTGTTATGGTCTATTTTTCTTACACTATAAGCAATAGATCAACTAAATTTGTTGTATGGAAAAATTGTAAGCTGTACATGCCTGCCTGGCATGCATGGTTCATCTGACCTTGATATGTAATTTTTATGGTTTAAAGGTCAATGTGTAGTTTTCTTGGTTTATGTTAAGTTTGTGTTCAGGACTGAGTTCAGTTTAGAGTTTAGAATCATTACAAGTAGAAACAGCTAGTATTTCTTATTGTGCCTAAAAAGTCTGATAATACCACTCTAAGATATTGGTGCCGAAGGACCAAGATGAGTTCCAACCGTTCGATACGAGCAGGACATAGATGTGTTGTTTCCCGACTTTTGAAGAAATTTGAGGACATCCGAGACAACGGAGATGAGCCCGTGAACACTGAAGAGTTAACTAAAATTGTGAACAATCTGTTGAAGAAACAAGAGACACTACAAAAACTAAATGAGGACATTCTAGAAAATCTTGATGAAGGAGAAGTAGAAGCCGAATTCGTCGATACAGATGAGTATGCTTACCCATTAGATGGAAAAATAACGCAAATACAAAAGCTCATTCTTGTCAATACATCCACACTTAGTACAAATACAAAAGATTTCGTCAGTTATAGCGGCCCTCCATATTCCGCCCCTGCTCAGCCCTCCCCTGCTCAGCCCGCTCATGATCAACAAAGTTATGCTCAACCCGAGAGATACACTTAACAGAATACATGTAATTCAAACTTCCGTGAACCGGAAACTCAGTTTCACGTAGTAACACTCGATTAAATGAGTACAGCAAGTTGCCCAAATTGAATCTTCCTACCTTTGATGGTAATATTATGCAGTTGCAGTCATTTTGGGATTCATACGAGACATCCGTCCACAAAAACACTACTCTTGGAAATGTTCAGAAATTTAATTATTTGAAGTCACTACTCAATGATGAGGCATTGAAAACCGTCACAGGATTTTGCGCTTACACATGCAAATTATGAGAAAGCTATTTCTTTACTGCAAGAAAGATATGGACAATCGCATGTAATAAGACAGAAGTATATGCAAGCACTAGCTGATATACCAGCCCCTAAATACACGATATCTAGCAGGAAAAACTACTCGATGAAATTGAGATATAAATTAGAGGTTTGGAGTCTTTAGGTCAAAGTGAAGACACATACGGCGCGTTTTAGTGCCCATTATTATGAACAAATTACCCGGTGAAATCCGTAAAAATCTTGCCAGACAATATAGATCTACAGATTTACAACTGAATGAATTACGCCGTGGAATTTTCGATGAACTTTATATTATCCTCATGTAAATCTACAAAAACTTGCGACAAGTGTCACAAACGTCATCACATCACATGTAAACTGCCGATTCGAGTCTTGATCGTTCCAAAGATCGCAGCACCGATGAGAACTCATGTACGCCAAGCAGTTAAACTTACATATTTGTCAGGAATCAAATAAGCTCACCCAGTAACAGCAGATGAAAACTTTGAAATTTCTATTCTATTTGGAACTGATTACTTCTGGTCAATTGTTCAGAATGATATTATCCGAGGCGAAGGACCGACAGCTGTTCAATCAAAAATCGGATACTTGTTGTCTGGAACGCTGCATTCACACAACTCTGACACAGATGGATACAAGAGAGCTTCAATGATGAACGTGATGATCGCAACAAAAACCGATGAGTACGAATTGGAAAAATTTTGGAAAATAGAGTAACTGGCTACCGAGAAAATTGACACAACAAAGTTAGAAGAACAGATAGATATTCAAAAGACTTATGAAGAGAAACAAATTCGTTACCATGAAAACAGATATTTTGTAACGTTACCATGGAAAGAGGATCACCCTATGTTACCGACAAATAAAGCCATTGCAAACCGAAGGACAGAAAGTGTAGTAAGAAGACTTAACAAAGAACCCAAACTACTGGAAAAATATGGAGAAATAATTGCTGAGCAGGAGAAAAGGAGCTTCATAGAGAAAGTGGATGCTACTAATGAGACCGACGAAAAGAGCAAAATACACTATATTCCGCATCATGCTGTGAGAAAAGATTCAACTACAACACCAATCAGGGTCGTATTCGACTGCAGTTGTTAAGCAACACCAGAATCATCTAGTCTTAATGATTGTTTGATGACTACTCCACCCAATTTAAATGACTTATTCGGCATTCTTTTAAGATTTCGTTTACACCAATTTGCCGTTTCTACTGATATAGAGAAGGCGTTCATGAACGTTGGATTAGAGACACAGGATAGAGATGTCACACGTTTCTTTTGGTTCGATACATCAACAGACCCATTAACTCCACTATCAACTTACCGATTTAAGTCTGTATTATTTTGAGACACTTCATCGCCATTCATACTGAATTCCGTTCTACAAAAACACTTGAGAGAGAACCGTTGTGAATATACTGACACTTTAATGAATGATTTGTATGTTGATAATATACTGTCGAGTTTTCCTACAGAGAGTGAATTACTGAAATATTTTGATACATCAAGATACTTATTCACTAGAGCAGGATTTAACTTGCGCTCACGAGCTTCTAATTCTCAACTTTTGCGAGACCGCGCAAACTCACACAACGTATTAGACAAAAATGAACTCATAAAAGTGCTTGGATTGAGATGGAACACTTGTAACGACACACTTACTTTCGTCAAACCGGAATACACCGATATTGAAGATACACTTATGACAAAACGAGAGATTTTAAGACAATCGTCGAAAATCTATGATACACTCGGACTGATTGGTCCAGTTACTGTGCGTAGTTAGATACCTATGCAGACTTTGTGGGAGAAAGGATTAAATTGGGATGAATCTCTTACATCTGAAATTACAACAGAATGGAAGTGTGTATTACAAGATATTAATGAATGTTCACATTTGGAGATTGATAGACCGTATTTCAAAGAAAAATCAGATAATGTAGAATTACATGTTTTTACGGATGCAAGCTTGAACGCCTATGGGTCATGCGCATATTTAGTCAGTGGAAAAGAAACCGTACTTATCATATCAAAGAATCGAGTTACACCTCTGAAACAGTTAACAATCCCGAAGTTAGAACTCAGTGCATAGGCGCAAGACTCGTCAAGCATTTGAAATCGCACTTGGATGTTACAAGCGTCACATTATGGAGTGACAGTCAGATAACTTTAAGTTGGCTTACTACTGAGAAACAATTACCCGTTTTCCTTAGTAATCGAGTGAAGGAAATTAAAGAAATTACTCAAGAATACCAATGGAAGTACTGTCCGACAGATTCAAATCCGGCAGATATGCTATCGAGAGGAGTAACTGCAACGAGATTCCTAGAATTGGATCTTTGGATGAAAGGACTCGAATGGCTCACTGATAAATCAAACTGGCCACAGTTGAAGAATAAAGAATCACACATTCTTAGCACTACAATTGAGCAAGGACAATCAACTAGTGAACCGCAACAGAAAATCAGATCTTATGAAGGAATAAGTAAAATTATGGATATACAACGCTACAGCTCACACCAAAATCTTTTGCGTATAAAAGCATACATGTACCGATTCATAAACAACTGTAGAAATAATGACAAACTAACAGGAAATCTTAGTGTCAATGTAATTCAGACTGCTTCGACTTCATGGATCCGAGATTTGCAACAGCGTAAATACCCGGATGTTATTGAGAGTTTAAACAACAAATCAGAGAAAAATGCGCTAGTGAAGCAAAGACAGATTTTCTAAATTAATTGTGATGGATGCACACGTTAGGAATTTTCACTCTGGACGAGAAAGTACAGTGACATTTATTAGCCAGTCTTACTGGATTCCGTCGATTCGACAATTGTGAAATCAATACTCCGTAATTGCGTTACTTCCCGTAAAATTACAGAAATACCCTATCTTACACCCCACCCACTACCACTGCCGTCCGACAGACTTAATGATTCACCACCGTTTACCGTAACCGGTGTCGACTTCACAGGAGCATTGAATGTGAGAACAAAAAGCAACATTATTAGTAAAGCATATATTTGTCTATTCACCTGCGCTAACACTAGAGCTGTGCATTTAGAAATCGTTGAAGACCTTACAGAACAAACATTCATTCTATCGAAAAACTAAGGATTTTCTTATCCTAGGAATAGATTACCGTAGCCGTATTTGGCACCACTTTTCGTAATTTTAGATCCTCAATGCTCTTCAACTTCGTACTAGTTTGGCTTTATAAATATTTTGATAGAGCTTTTGATAACTATTTACACCACTGGGTCGATGCCACTGCTGGTGGACGTTTCGTCCCCGAGGGTATCACCAGCCCAGTAGTCAGCACTTCGGTGTTGACATGAATATCAATTATGTGGTCATTTTTATAAATTTCCTGAATATAAAACTTTGAATTTTCGAAAAACTACGGATTTTCTTATCCCAGGAATAGATTACCTTAGCCGTATTTGGCACCACTTTTCGGAATTTTAGATCCTCAATGCTTTTCAACTTCGTACTTGTTTGGCTTTAGGGGACGACCATTTGATATTCTGGGGGGGGGGGGGGGGCAGGAGGATTGGTTTTTGATCGGTTATTTATTTTTGTAAACTGAGAGGACAGATTATTCATTTTCTGCACTATTGAAGCATTTTTATCATGAAGATTTTTCATTTTCATTAAAGCAAATCAAATCAAATCAAATAATTTTATTGGTGTAAATTCCTATACAGAAATGATACCAGCCGACATTTACAAAATACAAATACAAAAATAAACAAACAAACAGACAAAAAAAAAAAAAAAACCAAACAAAACATATTTTCTCAATGATATGAGATACATATTTTATATTTACATTGCGTGGAGGTGTTATTCATACAAAATTATTAATTCAAGCCATTAACAATTAGCTTTAATACTATAAAAGTTCTTAACAACATTATGTTTGCTTTAAATGCATGTTCAAATCATACATATCGCTTACTCCAGCTACACTTACAGTACTTATGTCTGTATCATTACTTTTCAAAATGAAACTAAACTTATCTTGTTCACACATATTAGCAAAAGATGGAACTATATCACTTAAATTACAAAAGAGTACATTTCTATTAATTTCTAGCGCTTTACATTGAATGAGGAAATGGAACTCATCTTCAATTCCATCCTTACAAATTGGACAAATTCTCAGTTCTAAAGGTGTTCTAGTATATCTACCAACTTCTATTAGTAATTTACTATTACTAATTCTGATTTTTACCATTTTAGAAATAACACTTTTGTTAAGGTCCAGTAGAAGATATTTTTTTAATTCAAAATTATTTTTAACTTTGCGATATGTTCTTAGTTTATTACCATGACTATTACCATTATTTGAGTCACAAAAAAGAGCTTGTTTTCAGTATTTTATGAATTCCTCTTCTAATTTCTTTTGAAATGAAAAAAGTAATTTTTTCTTTGACATAGTATTTTGATTTTCCCAGACATGTTGAAAGCCAAGTTTACTTAATAACACTTTTAATTTACTACAAAAACCATGAGGAAAGTTTAAGTTTTCATTGTATGCTTTCTTTACCATACTCTCACTGTCCATGTTAATGATATGAAGCCAGAAGTTAATTGTATTTTTAAGGGCTGACAATGAAAGCGGGAATAAACCTAATTCAGAAAGTACAGCATTATTAACAGCACCTTTATTTACACCTAATAAAAATTTAGCAAATTTGATTTGAATTTTATTTGGACTGAAGTTTGCATAATTTGACTCGATGGTAGTATTTTGTTTCACTAAACTAATAGTAGCCCAAACTTCAATGCTATATAACAGAATAGGTTTAACGCAAGAGTCAAAAAGCTTTAAATGTGGTAATAAATTCATCTTTTCAGAAAATAATAGTTTTCTAATACAAAATATAGCTTTGCTAGCCTTTTTACATAACTGATCAATTGCTGTGGTAAAAGATCCAGATGGTTTAAAAATTATACCTAGATACTTGTATTCATCGGTTAGCTCTAGTAATTTTCCATTATAATAGAATTTGTGCTTTTTAATAATTTTCCCTGCTTTATTGAATATTATTATTTTGGTTTAATTCAGATTAACAGATAGATTCCATTTTTCACAAAATATATTTAATTTATCTAAAGCATTTTGTAGGCCAGATGCAGATTCTGATATTACTACTAAATCGTCTGCATAAAGAAGACAAGACACTTGTTTATCATCAAGGCATGCCGGATCACATTTGTGGTCAAACATTTCAACCAGTTCATTTACATACAATGAAAATAATGTAGGGCTTAATACACAACCCTGTTTTAATCCTACACATGAGGGAAACGTTTGTGTTAGTCCCTCTTTTAATTTTACAGAGAAAGATACATCTTTGTACATATCTTTTAAAATATTGAAAAAACAACCTTTATATTTTAGTAACTTATGAAAAAGCCCATCTCTATTGATTGTGTCAAACGCCTTTCTTAGATCTACAAAGCAAGTGTATAGATGTTTAGATTTTTTAAAGGTCTTGTCAATCAGAATTTTTAATGTTAGAATGTGATCACTTGTTCTGCTATTTTTCCTGAAGCCTATTTGCTCCTTATGTAATATACTGTTAGTTTCTAGAAAGTTGTCTAATCTGGTAGATAATATTTTTAAGAAAAATTTACCTAAACAGCTCGAAAGAGCTATACCCCTGTAGTTTGAAGGATCATTAAAACACCCTCCTTTAAAAATAGGCTTAATTATGTTTTCTCTCCATACAGAAGGAAAGATTCCACTTTTAAATATCAAATTAAAAATCAACACATATGTTTTAACTAATTTACCACATGACACTCTAATCATTTCATTTGTTATACCATCACAACCAGCAGACTTTTTTTTAACTTTAAGTCTTTTACAACCTTTAACACCTCCTCCGCAGTAATATTATTATTCAAACGATCATTATTACAATCAATACTACTAAGGTTTTCATCAAAATTGTTACAATGTTGAAAATTCATTAAATCTTTAAAATACTTCAACCATTCAGCAAGGGACTGATTCTTCATTTTCACAACTTTATTTATGATATTCGAAAACATACAATTTTTAAAATATTTGTTAATTATGAATAACCAAGTCAGGAATATGACAGTTCTTGTCCATTCGTTTTTGATGCGTTTTGTTATTTGATTTTGCCATGTGATTATGGATTTTCCGAATTAATTTTCCTTTAAGTTCAGTATTTTTGTGATTTTACTTTATAGATGTTGTATAGTCAAGTTATTGTGTACCATTTTATCAAAATTAATCATTATCCCCTGCAGAAATTTTAAGATTCAAGATTTTATTCATAACCTCAGACACATACTTGTACAAAAAATTAAGAGGGCAATATGTATATATTATGTTCCTGACCATATAATATGAGTATTTGGACCATATCCGTATGGTCCAAATACTCATATGGTCCGGAACATATTTACAAAACTTATTAAGATAATACAAAGCGAGACAGGACAATCATAACACAAATACATAGTATATTATAAAAGACAATTGGTAAAATTAAAATAAGTATATTATACTTTTCTTCACGAAATGATTTATTTATATTCCCAA
Organism: Mytilus galloprovincialis; assembly: GCF_965363235.1. Lineage (NCBI taxonomy): Eukaryota > Metazoa > Mollusca > Bivalvia > Mytilida > Mytilidae > Mytilus > Mytilus galloprovincialis. The sequence goes on from NC_134840.1 coordinate 81,160,434, forward strand.
CCAATATATATGTATTACATTCATACATACAAACATAGTATTAAAGTTTGGTTTTATCTAGCTTCTTTCAAAAGTATTGTTAAACATATTTCGCCGAACGGAGCGAGGCAAAAAAAATTTGAAGGGTTTTTGAACCGCTGAAGGCCCAAGAAGCTATAGACCGGCTGAGTTATTTATTTTCATTACATTGCAAGTCAGGTAATTTATTTTCATTACATTGCAAGTCAGGTAATTTATTTTCAAACTACCAAAGAACAAACCATTTATTTTTGTGATTATCAGGGGTGAGTTATTTATTTTCAAAATCCTCCTCCCCCCAGAATATCAAATGGTCGTCCCCTTATAAATATTTTGATATAGTGAGCGTCACTGATGAGTCTTATGTAGACGAAACGCGCGTCTGGCGTACTAAATTATAATCCTGGTACTTTTGATAACTATTTACACCACTGGGTCGATGCCACTGCTGGTGGACGTTTCGTCCCCGAGGGTATCACCAGCCCAGTAGTTAGCACTTCGGTGTTGACATGTGTATCAATTATGTGGTCATTTTTATAAATTTCCTGAATATAAAACTTTGAATTTTCGAAAAACTACGGATTTTCTTATCCCAGGAATAGATTACCTAAGCCGTATTTGGCACCACTTTTCGGAATTTTAGATCCTCAATGCTCTTCAACTTCGTACTTGTTTGGCTTTATAATTATTTTGATATGCGCGTCACTAATGAGTCTTACGTAGAGGAAACGCACGTCTGGCGTACTAAATTATAATCCTGGTACCTTTGATAACTATTAGGAGATTCGCCAACCGCAAATCGTTACCAAAAATCATGATGTCTGACATTTGTAAAATATATACCCTAGCAGCGAAGGAAATTTAAATGCTTACAAAATCTACTACTACTAGTATTCAGGAACAACTTAACATACATGTATATGGAACTCAGTGGAAATATATTCCGAAGCGTGCACCATGGTATGGTGGTTGGTGGGAACGATTGATCAGCTTGACCAAGAATTGCATAAAGAAAGTGTTAGGACGAGCACTAGTTACTTTTAGAGTGCTAGAGACAATTGTGACCGAGATAGAGGCTATATTACTGCTCACAAGGAAGCTATTAAGCCAAGAGCTCCAAATGGTGAAGTTGAAATCATCCCTTCGTAAATTTTACGGACGCCATCACGAGTTGGTTGACCGTTATGGAATAACCGTTTCAAAAATGATATCGGATGTGTTCCTTACGTTGTAACTACATTCCCCTTCCCTTTCATGAATGTGACCTACCGAATTAGACTATTAACCGGATTTGTAATGACATAAGCAACACAAGCAACACGACGGGTGTTTTATTCTTTGGTTTTCTATGTTGTGTTATGTGTACTATTGTTTTTCTGTTTGTCTTTTTCATTTTTAGCCATGGCGTGGTCAGTTTGTTTTAGATTTATGAGTTTGACTGTCCCTTTTGGTATATTTCGTCCCTCTTTTAAATGATCGTCCGTTAACCCACGTATCAACGGACCTTACCGATGATGAACCGCTTACACCGTCTCATCTTCTCTATGGAAGACGGGTTAAAACTTTACCGTATTCAGGAACAATTAATTTCAACAGTGAGAAGAACGTACAAAACTTAACACATTACACAACAAATAGACAATCTAGTGTTCAAAAACGCATTATTCGCGACTTCTGGAAAAGATGGCGACGAGAATATCTCACTTCACTTAGGGAACAACATAGATACACCGGAATTAGCACTCAAATCATTAAAGTGGGCGACGTTGTACAGATTCATGATGATACCCCAAGGACAGTGTGGAATATAGCGATTATCGTTAAGTTAGTTTATGTGAGAGATGCACTTTGTAGGTCTGTCATTTTACGCACTAAAACGGCACGACATCTAGACCAATAAGTAAGCTATATCCACTTGAACTCTTATCAATAGATAGTCCACGTGATTCTAGTGACAATACTATTACTTCAACTAGAAAAGCAAAAACTGATGCCAAGGAGAAAATCGAAAGTTGGATTCAACCGTTCCGTAAATCATAAAGACTGTTTAAGTGTTAATAGTTAAAGTTTTATTTCATTTGAAAGACAATAGTTATTTCATTTTAAGATTTTTTCTTTATTTATTGATTTAAGGAATAACAGTACTGTAATTGAAGAGTTGCCACCGTCAATTGTAGATTTGACGGTCGCAAATGCAGTTTTACTGGCGACGCGTAGCGGAGACAGTAAAACGGAGATTTGCGACCGTCAAATCAAAATTGACGGTGGCAACTCTTCAACTACAGTACTGTTTTTCCGATTCTAATGCATTACAAAAAGAAAAAATACGATACAACTTGGAAAAATGTCTAAATATGTCAAATAAAAAAAATCCGTGAAACTTCATGAATGATTTTGGCACAAAGACGTCATGGCTAAACGTGACGTCATACAAATGAAAACTTACAAACTGGAGGTTATTACGTTACCTGTACGCTTCAAATTCGGATAAAATTACATTAAAAAGGCGAATTCGAGGTAGGTGTTGTTTTATTTTCGATTATATAGTAGTAATCGAATATTTGTTGATTCATCAATTCAAAATGGCGGGTCCCTCCTTAGTTACGCCTGGTCAACTGTGGATTTGACGGCAACTTTTAGCCAATGAAAAAAATTGTTACATCCAAATTGCATTAGAATAAAGTATCATTCGCAGGCCCCCAGGATGTTTAGGACTGTGTTCATTAGACGTTCGCGGTACCGCTATGTATGTATTGTAGCGTCACGCTACTTATGACGTTTAGATTTATGTGCAAATAGAGTTTAGAATCATTACAAGTAGAAACAGCTAGTATTTCTTATTGTGCCTAAAAAGTCTGATAATACCACTCTAAAATAGTTTATGTGAGAGTTGTAGCACAGCTTTATATTTAGAACTATCAACATAAAATCAAAGATTAGTAAAGAAGGCGAGACATTTTAGAGTGTGCACTCTTGTTCAAAATGGGATGTACGATGTCAAACTGATACTGCCGCTGGTGAAAGTGGTAAAGTTGATTGGATTAAAAGTTGGATTGGAACCAGCCACTTGTTGTAATCATTCTTTATTACTAGAACACACCCGTAATATCGTGATATGACTGAATTAAAGAATATATAACAAAGTGGAAGCCTTATTTCAGTTTGGATTTTTAGTATTGGTATTGTCATCTGATAAAGTCATACTGATTAAAAGATGCATTTTCTCTACTTTCAAAATATTTTTGTTTGAACCCGTCGACCAGGAACTTTTTAACTTCAAATTTTAAGTACTGGTTATATTAATTACTTGGTAAACAAAAGGGTCCGGAATCGAGATATTTTTAATCAACAGCATTTTCCTATATTAATTATCAATAAAGTTGAATTCTTTGATTTGTTATTTTACGTCATGCCAGCTATCAAATTGGAAACTGTTCCTATACGCCTTATTTTAAGTCTACATTTTTAGAAATCGTATTGTCATCTTATAAAGTCAAACTGATTAAAAATACTACAATATGAGACAATGTGACAATGATTGAACTTGATGATATTAATTATATGGAAAACAAAAAGGTCTAGAGTGGTATAATTTTTAATCAACACCATTGTCCTATATCAGCTATATATACAGTTGATATCTTTGATTTGTGTTTTTTTTATCCCATTACGGCTAACAAATTTGACCTCGTTATTTTAGTCTTAGAGATGCATCGGGTGGTAATAAACCATGCATCTGATTTTAAAACCCTCATTCAAACTGGAGATGACTCAGTATTTAAATGTAACCTCCTCGGCAAACATATGCTCGTGTATGAGATACTCTCCTTGTGGTTATAATGAAATGGGGTTTTTAACAGTAAATTAATAGAAAAAAAAAGCAATCGAAATCATATTGACACTGACATGACAAAAATTAAATCTAATAATACATTTATCAAAGATATATATGAAATATTAGGTTGAGTATGTCTATCTGTTCAGTTCTACTGTCTCCATGCAATCAATTTTACATTCAAACCGTCATCAAGACTACGATACTATTGATTAAATACCAAGAATACTTTAAATATCAAAGATCAAATACAACATGTATTTCTTGTGGGATAACAAGTTTACCAGAAACATTTAATTTTCAAAGACGTTTGAAAATTTCACCAACAACAAATCCGTTTTTATGAATCACGTAAGAAGATCTGGATCTAAACAACATTTATATAGACATAATGTATTTTGCCTTCATCTCAAAGTCAAAGGAACTGTTGCGATTAATTGATTAAGAGAACTACAAAATATAATTGCCCTTCCAGAGAATCACCTCACCTTTTCAATTATTCATTTTTGTACGAGTCCTTTTTTTCTTCAACGTGTTTTCTTAACATTTTTACTGTCCTTTTATTTTGTCTTGTATACTTGAAAAGTTTCCTTGATAGAATCTTAATAGGCAAAATGACTAAACTCGAACTCATTTTAATTTATAGGAGGGATAAGAAACAACCAATGAAACGCATATGTAATGTATTTATTGACATTGGCTAAGCAATTGTACAGGATAGCTCCAAGTGATTGTACAGTAAACTTTCAAGCAATTGTACAGTCAATTAAAATATCCAACATTTAGAAAATGAATATCTTTGGGTTTCTACTGGGATAATGGCTTTTAAACTTTCACAAAGGTACGACTATATATCAGAAAAGATACATGTGAAAAGTCTAGTAGTAATGATGGTTTTTTTATGTTTATTTAACATTTTATTATCACTGCTCCATGATACTTTTGATTGATTACTGGATGCATGTCATTTTTATTATTGTATTGGTTTATATTTACATATGGAATGTTTTGATTACCAAAACTTTAAGCAGAAACTTTCCATCAATTAAGCAACTTGTTATTGTTTCAAATAACAGAGTTGTGCTTGAAAGTCTCATGAAAGACCAAAACTTTACCAAACTGTACAGTTCCATTTACAAACAATGGTATAGTAAGGATGCAAAAAGTATAATAAAACAACAAAACATGAAATAAAAAAGTATAAATTAATTTTAATAAGCTATTAAATTCAAAAGAAAAATGGTGTTATACAAAATATCACAGTTAATGAGACACAATGTTTGAAAAAATAAAACATGTTATGGTCCTCAAAATATAAAATATACATTCAGTCTGGTAAATCATGTATTTAGTTTGCTGATGTGATAAACAATGATCTGGTGAACCCTTAAAAGTGTCTGATAACCTTAAATTGTCTGCTCAGAATTTTTTTTTTAAATAGATTGGTGTTATAACTTTGCTTCTTGTTATGGTTGAATTTTGGAGTGTTAAAGATACGACCCAAAAGTTGAAACTAGCTGAAATGTGGCTAAATTGATATTAACGCCATATGGTTGTATGTCTAAAATGTGAAAATAAATGATTCATTTATGAAAATTGATGATGAATTGCTTAGATTAAACAAAGAATCTTTGACAATTTTCTTTGATTTTAATACAATGAATCCTCTATTTAGTAATCTTATTTTCATAAAAAAAAATGGTATCTTTAATGTTACCCCTGGTTTTGATTCGTCAGATCTTTATACATCTCTTTAATAAGTGGGAGCAAATGCTTTACCAGATTTAAAAAGCTTGTTCACAATGCAAAATCATTATTTGCAAAATATGCATTCGAAAAACTCGATAATTGAAACTCAATTCACACAGAAAATACTGACATAACAAGCTAATATAATAAATACAATGATCCATGTAGAGAATTTGACAATGTAAAGTCAGATAAAAGAAGAATTATGTCAACACTAATATAAACAAAACATAGTAAAAATAAGATTAATATAACTTTATTTATTGCATAGCAATATAATATTTCCCACCGAAAGTAACCAAAAGATAGCGTGCAATAAATTCCAATATTGCACCAGTGCAATAAATCTTCAAAATTCATGATGTCATCAATGACAAAATTTTAGTTTAACCAATTTTTACTTTCAAATATTATATTGCTATAAGATAAAAGGGTTATTGCATGAATGTTTGGGGAATATTGTCCCTTGTAGAACATATATTGCACGAGCTTGTGAGCTTGTAAAATTCTACTTGGGACACTATTCATGCAATAACCCTATAGTATTACATAGTATAAGGTAAAATCACAATAATATTAACTCAGAGGAAAATTCAAATCCGAAAGTGTCTAATCAAATGGCAAAATCAAATGATAAAACACATCAAACGAATGGACAACTGTCATATTCCTGACTTGGTACAGGCATTTTCAAATTTAAATAGAAAACAGTGGATTGAACCTGATTTGATAGTACTACATGTTTTATATCAGTAACAACAATTTATCATTATCATAAGCAGTTTTTTTCCCTGCATATAAGTTTTTATGTTTTTTCCTATTGGGGACAGAATTGTAGTCCTCTTTAACTCAAACATGAGTTTAAGACACTTTGCATGACACAATCACAATTATATATTAATAACTTATTACTTACTAGAAAATTCATCTTTTTATTAACCCTACAGTGTCAAGAATTTCAAGAAATTCATCCTTACACTTAGCCAAGTTTTCAAACATTCTATTGTTGGTGCTGGAATAAAATATCACTGATAAGGTCACTTTTTGTAAATTTTTGTTAATATAATGTTCATTTATTAAGTACAAAGTATTCAATACCTTTAAGTATAGATGGCCTAAGCAAAATTAGTTAAAGAGTTTACAAATGTGGGTTTTAAAGTCATATGAAAAGAGTGACCGGTGAAAAAAAAATGTTAATCCAATTCTTGACCAATGCATACATATTTCATAAACTAAGTCTTCTGTGCACGCTTTTATTATTTTTCTCACATAAATCTTGTATAATCGTCAAAAAAATATTTCAATCGGTCAGTGTTATTGTGAAAATATGGAAGCTAATTAATGATCTTATTTTGAAGCCGAAGTTTCACTATTGTCACCCGTTTGTAAACAATCAACACATAAGCATGGATATTCAGGTAAGCACGTGTATAACAGGTATTACAAGTGGTGAGACTCTAATAAAATATTGAATCTGTACAATTAGTATAGTTTATCTTGATGACGGAGCGATGTTTATGTTTGTTTTTCAATTCACACTTGTGAATTGCGATCACCAGATTTTTACGAGAAAGGTCATGCTGCATACGGAAAACATGTGGGTGAATTGTTTGCTGGAATCAAGCATTTAAAATAAAGTAAACTTCATGTAAATGTGGACAAATTATAGATTTTTCTTGAGAAAATGTATATGTACACAAGTTTTATAATAAAAACTAGCCATTTAGTAATAAAAAACATATGCATATTTTTTTTTAATTTGAAATTACAAATGACTTTAATAGGTTCTTCAACTTGGAATTGGATTTGGCCTTACAAATGCTTTGGTTTTTGTGCCAATTAATAGTCCATATTGAAATATAAACCTACGTATCATTGATGAGTTTTGGCAACCCTAAATGAAGTTGGGACTAGAATTCTGTTTAATTCATGAAGTAAAACATGAAAAATCATTGGTTGCCTAATAAACATCTTTAAATTTTAATAGCATCTTCTTTAAAAATACAGAAAAAGGTCACACATTTATACTCACAAGCCAATATTAAAGAAAAATTAATTTTGTTTTGGTGAAAAACGAAATGGTGCACAATGGCATTTTATGGGAAAGGTTCTCATAAAAGTTTCAATAAATTCTATTAACTGGGAATATGCCTTTATTTTTCACTCCAGGGGCCCAACTGACAAAATGTCAAAATTTGTTTCGATTATATGAAATTGTCAGTAGCATTGGCTTCTATGCTCCAGGGCCCTGTGAAATTTACTACGAATTAAGAAATTAATAAGGTGTTTAGTATAAATTGCTGAAACGAAATAGGTATCCCGGAGATCAGGCATTGAAAATGTCCCTGCTTTGCTTCAGAAAACGATAAAAAAAGTTTGGTCAAAATATAAGGAAGTGAGTGGCATCATATGGTTAAGATTTTCTGTTATAGTAGTACATTGATATAACATTATATATGTCTTACAAAATAAATAAAAAAGTAGAAGAAATGCAGATGAAAAACAAGAGGCTGTCACAACGACAGCAAACTGGATTTATTAACATTTATGTGTGTCCTGGCAATATCACAAGAACCATTACTGATAAATGATGATAGTGAAAATCGACATTATTGAACTTGACCTCTATTTTGTCATCAGTAACAACATATTACAATATCAAAAGCTTTGATTGAATGGTTCATGAGAAAAATGCACGGACACGACTGGAAACACCATTTTTCAATCTTTCAAGAACCATAACTCCTGAACGGTAAAAGTCAAAATCGTCATTTTTGAATTTGACCTCCATTTTGTCATTAGTAACAACATATTAAAATTTGGGAAGCTTTGGTAGAACAGTTCATGGTAAATGCACGGCCATGACTTTAAATTCCATTTTTCAATCTTTCAAGAACCATAACTCCTGAACGGTAAAAGTCAAAATCGTCATTATTAAGCTTGATCTCCATTTTGTCATCAGTAACAACATATTAAAATTTGGGAAGCTTTGGTAGAACAGTTCATGCCTAAATGCACGGACACGACTGGAAACTCCATTTTTCAATATTTCAAGAACCATAACTCCTGAACGGTAAAAGTAAAAATCGCCATTATTGAACTTGACCTTCATTTAGGTGTCAGTAACAACATGTTAAAATTTTAAAAGCTTTGGCTGAACGGTTTATGAGTAAATGCATAGACAATATTTGATTGCCGCCCGCCCGCCACCCGCTCCGCTGCCCGCTGTACATCCCCAAATCAATAACCAACATTTTTGACCCAAAAATCCGGTTAAAAATAAAATAGGTGAAAATGTTTGTTAGGGATTTAAGGAACAATGATGGTTTCAAACGTGGAACAGAGAATAGATAATCAAATTTTGGGACATCAAAAATCAAGGGCTTGAAATTGAATTTGCACTGGAAAAAAACAATCAGGATTGAGGTAGACGTTTAGCCTTACAAAAAGCTGCTTTTTCACTCCTCATTGGTTAACTTCTATGGTTCTCTTACTAGAAAGTTTAGTATTTTCACAAATGTGAGGAATCAGAATTAAGTCAGTTTAGATGGCTTTTATGGATAAATCATTAAAGGAAATTGATTTTTTTTCAAAATTATTACAGATTCATAAAATTTCTTGTGTTACACATTGTAAAAATTTGTTCTATTCTTACTTATTATTTTCAGATACTTTTATAAGAACACAAGCAATACAACTCTTGAATCATACATAAGGGGGAAGACAAGCATAGGATAGATAAGAAATTATTAACAATGTAAAGATAACAAATCATCCATAAATTGATAGCAAATACTAAAAAATATTCCTTTTTTCAAAAACATTAATATAGCAAAATAAAAGCAAGAAATCAAATATATTTCAGCTGCATGTTTATAATGATGAAAACATAAAAAAAAAGATCTAACTAAAATATGTTTGCCAATATTGTCACAGAAAACAATATCGCAATTTTTTTTCCTTTATTCCAAATTGAATTACAATTCCTGCTTCAATCCACTTTTGATTACATTACACAATTTTACAATCATAACCATTCAATTGTGTTTTCATTGAAACAAGAGCTTTCCGGATAGCATCATTGTCTGCATCACTATGATCTTTCTTCAGAAACAGTTCAAAGTGTTGAATAACTTTCTTTAGAATTTCCTTCTTTTTGTAGATATAGGAAGATGTGGTGTGAGTGCCAATGAGACAACTCTCCATCCAAATAACAATTTAAAAAGAAAACCATTATAGGTTAAAGTACGGCCTTCAACACGGAGCCTTGGCTCACACCGAACAACAAGCTATAAAGGGCCCCAAAATTACTAGTGTAAAACCATTCAAACGGGAAAACAAACGGTCTAATCTATATAAACAAAACAAGAAACGAGAAACACGTATATATTACATAAACAAACGACAACTACTGTACATCAGATTCCTGACTTAGGACAGGTGCAAACATTTGCAGCGGGATTAAACGTTTTAATGGATCCAAACCTTCTCCCTTTTTCTGAAACAATAGCATAACATCACAACATAGAAAAACATACGATAAAATATCAATTGGTATTTACTTTCTATATGCATCATTCTTTCACAAACCAAGGCAAAGTTTTTGTGCCAGTAGCTTGGAATGTTAACATTTGTCTTGATTGCTGAATCATAAACCTGAAAATATTTTAAAATTAATGTAATTACAATCATTTGCCTTACTGCAAGTCCCTAGCATTATATCATTTTAATTGAAGACAGAAAAAAAAAAGTGAACAATTTAAATATCTGTTGGTTACATGATCCTAGCCACCATATTTAGAACCATTCTTAGACTTATGTTTATATATCAATTGAAAACCAAATCTCTTGTTTATTACAATGTAAGTTTCAAAAAAACTGTTTTCATATTCAAACATTATTGAGTTAAACATATGAAAAAGTAATGTTTATTGTTTTACATATACATGTAAGAGCACAAGCTTGAGGCTCGTCTATAAAAATCACAATAAGAACATAGTTTTTCTAATACTTACTCCTTTTTCGTAGACATACGTTGTACTTAAGATTCAACTGTTATCCCTTTTATGTCTTATCTATTTTTTCCCATTTCATCATTTGACTTTGAAGAGTCTACCTTTATGCATGTTCCTACCTGATAAGATGCTATCAAATATTCTGATTTCTTCTTGGCAACTTTTGTATCTTCAGCCATCTGATACAGTTGAAAAGCACTGCTTATTCTGAAAGAAAGAGTTGAATATCTAGAATGATGCTTTACAATATTTTTTTAAATACATTTAACTACAATCTTACTCCTGGTATTAAATAAGTTTAGAATTAGTTTTATCTTACAAGAACCCCATTCAATAATTTATACAAACTTATCAACTTTTCTCTTTTGAACTGTTTTACATTTTACATTGTCATGTCGGGGCCTTTTATAGCTGACTATGCAGTATGTGCTTTGCTCATTGTTGAAGGCCCTATGGTAACCTATACTTGTTTTAAAATGTCTGTCATTTTGTTCTCTTGTGGATAGTTGTCTCATTGGCAATCATACCACATCTTCCTTTTCACATTTTCAACTGTAAAAATACTTTTTTGCAAATAAACAAGAGGAACCTAATAGCCATAATTGCTCATGTGTCAAAAGTGCAGCTTGCATTAGTCTTTTTGTTGTTCATAGTTCCTACCTATCTATTATAGTTTTAAGGAAGTTCTTAGGTGAGGTTTTGGAATATGTGTCAAATGTTCGGACTCCTTGGTGTTTTTCCATACAATACAATGTAAAACATTTTGCTCCATAACACTTATTTATCTTTTAAAGTGCGAGGTTTGGCATGCCACAAAACCAGGTTCAACCCACCACTTTTATTCCCCTTTAAAGGAAGTACACCACTAATTCATGGTCCCATTGCTTTCTATGTTAAATTCCTCCGTTTCAAGCAGGCACACCTCTTTTATTTTAAGTTCAAATAAAGTGGCAATCATTGCATTTCAAAGCAACACTTTATGGTGTCTTGTGCTGAAAAAATCAACATACCTTACATGGCATATAAGAAAGAACTGGTTCCCGGAACTTCAGATGTACCAAAACAGGTACTTCAGATCTGACAAACTGACAAAATGTACCCTCTCTTTAAAATTTGGTGCAGTTTTTTTAATATTCAAAATTAAAAGTCCAAAAGTGTTCTACAATGATCACTAGTCCTTCAGCTTTCATTTGGTACCAAAAATACCTAAATATTCTACATATTTTGAAAGTTACACTCATGCGTAAGAACTATTTTGTGTTAAATATGTACTACTTTCTGGTATGTGCTTTCTGGCCGGGCCTGAATTAGTGGTGTTACACCTTAAAAAGTGTCCTGTACCAAGTCAGGAAGATGGCCATTGTTATATTATTGTTCGTTTCTGTGTGTGTTGCATTTTAACGTTGATTCGTTTGTGTTTTCTCTTATTTTTGAGATATTGAGATAAGACGTGGCACAGTACTTGTCTATCCCAAATTCATGTATTTGGGTTTGATGTTAAATTTGTTATTCTCGTGGTGTTTTGTCTGATGCTTGGTCCATTTCTGTGTGTGTATTTAATGCGTTCCCTCGGTTTTAGTTTGTTACCCCGATTTTGTTTTTTGTCCATGGATTTATGAGTTTTGAACAGCGGTATACTACTGTTGCCTTTATTTAACATAAGACGTAATAGCTCATAAAAGGTCATTTGACAAAATTTTAGCAGATTCTTGATTTTCTTTCTATTGATTTGAGACCCAAATAATACCAATGCAAATATAATGTAAAAGTCTGAGTGAGCCTTTTCCAGCCATATTTTATATATTAAATATCTCGAAAAGGAGCTTCATGACCTATCAATATTTTTAGGTTATTTTGATCCTTAACTAATACTCTTCCAGCTTAAAGTATCAACTTTGAATTCTTGATTTATTTAATTTTACCTTAGATCACCTAAGTACATCCTTTGTAAGATTACAAATCTTAAAAAAGAGGAGGCATATATCATTAAATTGTGTCAATCAAACTTTAGTTTTTGCAGATCTTGTATTCCTGATGATAGTTTTATAATTACATGTATTAGATAATACAAACATTTTCTCCAATTGTATAGTTTGTAGTTGACAGACACTTACTTGTTTAAAGAGTAAAATTAATAATGACTAAGCTTTTTATACACTTGAAAATATTAATAAATGAAAAAATAGATAAATAAAATAATAAAACAGAAATGATGTAATTTTGTCATCCTTCAATTTCTCTGGTTTTCCTTTTTCTTTATATCTTTCTTTTGATTTGTTGTTTGCTGTTTATTTTTGGAAAGAGGAAATGTTTAAAAGTAGTGAAGTAGTAAACAATATCAGGAAATTCCTGACCAATTATCTACAAACTGTGCAGTCTGACTGTTACAATATATGTCCTACGTTACTAGATATCAGTTTATCGTTCTATTTAACATGTTTAAATCTCACATTATTTACACATGATTATCACTTGCACCTTGACCTTTCAACAAGGAAGTAATTTACCTGTATCAAATAGATATAATAATATGCATACAAGTACATCAAAGACTTTCTGGGGTTATTAAGAAATGGCATTTTCACAACCCACAGATGAAGCCCAGACACCAGCAGTATGTCAGCTCTGTGAAGAGTCTTCAGATATACGATGGAAATGCATAAACTGTGATGTATTTATGTGTCAACTCTGTACAACAAAGATTCATACAAAACTTAAATCAACAGATCAGCATGAATTGATTAATTTAAAAGACTTTGGAAGTGACGATGTTGCAAAGGCAATTCGTAAGGTGGATCTTAAAACCATGCCATGTACAAATCATAGTGATCAAATATGCTGTGCATTCTGTACAGATTGTGACCAACCAGTTTGCATGGATTGTTTGATAGACTCCCATAAAAAACATGAGTATACAAAACTGAATGAAGTTTATGATACTGCTATTTCTGAAATGAAGGAATTACAAAGTAAACTTGAGAGTTGTCTTCAGTTTTATGGTGATAAAAAGGAAAGAATTGAAAAGCTACTACTAGATGGTAATAAAAAATTTCAAGAAATAAAAGATCAAATTCTGCTTACTGAGAAGGAAATTAAAGAAACAGTATCAAAATATGCCAAAGAACTGTTACAGGAACTTGAATCAAAATGGAAGCCTACCGAAAATAAGATCAAAACAGAACTTTCTGTCACAGAGAAGACCAAAGAAGACTTTAAACCAAGGGAAGACAGTTTGAAGAAAACCATACAGTCTCATCACGCTTCAGAAATATTTTCTTCAAGAAAAAGGCTGGACAAAAAACTTTCAGGAAAAAATTAACTGTGACATTCTTAAAACAAAATTTCTTCCTGGAAAAACATATGGAAAACATAACACAAGAAGTTCAATATTTGGTGACCTATGTGCAGTTCCAGATTTTGAACTAGTCGAAAGCTATCAAAGTGATTTTTCAAATGTGCTAGACATACTTAACTGTGATAGCAATATCACATTCATTGCATGCTATAATGTGAGTAAACTACAAAAAGTCAAATGCGAAAAAAATAATATCAAAGTAGAGAAAGACTTAAGCATCAAAGTACGTGATATGGCGATATCAAAGAATGGTGAAATACTTTTGGCAACAGGGGAAAGTGATATAAAGGTGTATTCCAAAGATAAACAATTCAAATCGTTCAAGTCATTTTCTCCTTTAAAAACCATAAGTGTTCATGTTTCCAAAAACAATAATATATTTGTCGGATTGGCGGAATGTCATCCAGTAACATATCCGGCTACCACAGGCAGTGTGAGAAGAGTCGTGGTTCTGAATCAGGACGGTGACATTCAACATACCTTTGAATACGACAAAGATAATCAGAGACTATTTACAGAACCATGGAGAATCACAACTTTAGATGACAATGTTTATATCATAGATAGTGTAAATGTGAAGCTGGAATGGAGGGTTGTTGTGGTAGACTATGGAGGACAATTCTTATGGACATATAACGGTTGTGATATCAATTTATATGGGAAAAAATTTCATCCCTCTGACATAGCAGCAACTTCTTCTAATGATATCTTAATTTCAGATCAACGCAATCATGCTTTAAATGTACTAAATTCTGCAGGGGAAGTTCTTGTTTGTAAGGATATAAAATCCTTAGGGATTGAATTACCTCTCTGTCTTAGTATTGACAAAGATGGAATTTTGTGGATTGGTTGCAATACATTGGCAGCTAACAAAGATGACAAAGCTAAGATATTTGCTGTTAAATTGGTGAAATAAAATAAAGATCTTTCTATACAAATTATTTAAATATTGCTTTAATTTTTATACATTATGGTTTTGCCTCTACAATATACAAAGTTATAGTAGTGTTTAAGCCTTTTTCAACTGATTTTTATAGTTCGTTCTTATGTTGTACTGTTATATCACTGTCCCAGGTTAGGGGGAAGGTTGGGATCCCGCTAACATGTTTAACCCCGCCACATTATTTATGTATGTGCTTGTCCCAAGTCAGGAGCCTGTAATTCAGTGGTTGTCGTTTGATTATGTGTTACATATTTGTTTTTCGTTCCCTTTTACATAAATAAGGCCGTTAGTTTTCTCGTTTGAATTGTTTTACATTGTCTTATTGGGGCCTTTTATAGCTGACTATGCGGTATGGGCTTTTCTCATTGTTGAAGGCCGTACGGTGACCTATAGTTATTAATGTTTGTGTCTTTTTTGGTCTTTTGTGGATTGTTGTCTCATTGGCAATCATACCACATCTTCTTTTTTATATAAAGTTCCCCTTCATAAATGATGTAGATTTATAAATAAAGATGTTGTCCTGTGAATTATTATTGCAAAGGACTTCCACGGTGTCATCTCCTCTTGGTCATGGTATTCAAACTTTTATCTATTCTATTGCCCATTGAATAAATACAATACCTATTTTTCTCTGTGAAGTTTATTCACTGGGACATATGAATTTCTTCTAGCAGGAATTATATTACTCATTGATTTATTTACTCGAGCAAAAAAGTTCTTTTAATTTAATGAAAATACATGAAATATTACTAACAGAACTGTTCGTGATGTTGTATTTGTTCAATATAAAAAATATATTTCTAATCTGTTTAATATAACACTGATTTAATCGTGAAAGAAATATTTCTGATTTTTTATTATGATTGAATAGAAGGCTTTCTTTTAAACAGCCATTTTCCAGTTTTTATTTGTTAAACACAAAGAAAAAGACTTTTAAAAGGAACAATGTTGATTGTTTTCTTCTTCAGAAATCAACTTTTAATGCTTGAATTAGTGTTTATATTTAACAGATTGAAAATATATCATTTATATTGAATAGATACAATACAAGTACAAACCCTATACTAGGTCTAATTAGGTGGGTCACGTGCACACACTTAGAACATATCTGTTGTCATCTGTGGAACAGATATTTTATAATGGTAAACCAACTCCTGATGGCATCTGTTAAATTTATGAAGAGAAGATTTCAACCACTCGAAACTGTTGGCATGATAGCTTTCTCTTGAGCGGCAACCCTCTATCATGAAAATCATGATAGGAAAATCAAACCCTGCAATATAATATCAACTGGCAGATAATATATATGCCATATGGGATGTTGCTACATAGATGTTGACAGTTCACCATTGGAAAGATAAAATAATCTTTTTTGTGATGAATATAGAAAATTCGTACGGGTTCCGCGGAACCCAGTGTATCACCTACTTTAGCTGTAAATCGCAGGGTCAACAAACATGAGGAAAAAAATCAATAAAAATATTTCTCTTGATACTATTGTTTTATTGTAAGAAGCTTCTGTCCAAGTTTGGTAAAAATCCAGGATACTTTTTGAATCTAATAAATGTTTTAACTGCAGCCTGTTTGTAATGTTAACTGGCATAAAAACCAAGTCCGTTTATAAGTGAAATACAAATTCACAGGTACAAAATGTTAACAAAATTTCCTTCTAGATACTAGCTTTGATCATAAACAAGCTTCTGCCCGAGCTCGGTACAAATTGAAAAAAATATAAGAAAGTTATAAGAATTTTAACCACAGAGTGAATGTGTTGTTTCCTGGCAGAAAAACGAAGTCCATTTAAAGTAAAATACGGAAAAAAGGATTTATTCTTTTACAAAATTTACTGCTGGATACTATCTTATGATCATAAACAAGCTTCCGTTCAAGTTCGAAACAAACCCAGGATAGTTTAAGAAAGTTATTAAAATTTTAAAAAAAAATTAACCACAGATTGATGTAATGTTTCCCTGCAAAAAACCTGAGTCCATTTATAGTAAAATACGAAAAAAATGGAATTTTATTTGACAAAATTTACCTCTGGATACTATCTTATGATTATAACAAGTTTTTGTCCAAGTTTGGTAAAAATCCAGTATAGTTTAAGGAGGTTATTAAAATTTCAAAAACTTTGTCCACAGAGTGAATATTTGTTGACGGAGCTACGGACGACGACGAGGACGCCGACGACACCAACGGAATGTAGGATCGTTATGTGTCGCTTTTTCGACTAGAGTCGAAGGCTCGACCAAAAGAAGATGTGACATGATTGCCAATGAGACAACTCTACACATTAGACCAAATGACACAGAAATTAACAACTGTAGGTCAACGTAAGGCCTTCAGCAATGAGCAAAAGCCATACCGCATAGTCAGCTATAAAAGTTGTATTAAGTAGATAAACAATTCAAATCGTTCAAGTAATTTTTTCTCCTTTGAAATCCATAAGTGCTTCCCTGGACGACGATATATGGTCGGATTGGTTGGATGCCATCCAGTAAAATGTCCCACATGTGGCACCCATCGTGTTGCTTATGTAATACAAAATCCGGTAAATAGTCTAATTCGGGAGGTCACATTCATTAAAGGAGGGTATTACTGATACCATTTGTAAAACAGTTATTCCATAACGGTCAACCAACTCGTGGTTGCGTCCGAAAATTTTACGAAGAGATGATTTCAACTGCACCCTTTAGAACTCTTGATTAATTGCTACCTAGTGAGCAATAACCCTCTATCAAGAAAATCATGATAGGAAATGCTAGCACGGGCATATCGTATCAATTGGGAAATATATACACCGTATGCAGGTGCTGCTGGAATGTTGCTCCTTAGAAATGGAAAGTTCACAATTGGAAAGCTGAAATCATCTCTTTTGTCGTAAAGTTTTATTTCAATCGACCCTCATTGTCAATTTCCAGATGTAAGTCAAGATATGAGGCCGACTTAATTGTATCTGTTGTATCCTTTATCTCTAATTCAATAGGATAGATGCATTCGACATAGTCAAAAAATTTTGAATTATTTAGTGAAAGAACATCTTCTATATAGCGGAAAGTAGAGTTAAAGGATATTGCTAACTTCTTTCTAAGAAGTTCCTGTATGAAGTCAGCTTCATTACAAGAGGCTCTCAAGAGCCTGAATCGCTCACCTTAATTTTTTTGGTTAAATCTCTCATCAATGATTATTTTGGCTTTTCAATTTATTTAAATGTTCTTTGAATCGTCCTTTTTTCTTCAAAAGCAAACAAAAATCATTTTCTCCTATGTTCTATTTTAGCCATAGGAGCTATGTTTCTTGACATACAAGAAAATGAAATATAAAATTTATACTAGATACTCTGAAATTCATTTAGTCTAAGTTTGGCTGAAATTGATACAGCAGTTTCAAAGGAGAAGATTTTTTAAAGTAAGTCAACATGATGAACAAATTGTGAAAAAAGTCTTTAAAGGGCAATAACTCCTTAAGGGGTCAATTGACAATTTCGGTCAAATTGACTTATTTGTAAATCTTACTTTGCTTAACATTTTTGCTTTTAACAGTTTAACTGTATCTATAATTATATTCAAGATAATAACCAAAAACTGCAAAATTTCTTTAAAATCATCAATTCAGGGGCATTATACCTGAAAAACCAGTTACCCAATTCGGCTGAAAATTTCAGGACAGGTAGACCTTGACCTAATAAATACTTTAACTTCTTGTCTTATTTGCTCTAAATGCTGGAGTTTTTGAGATATAAGCCAAATACTGCATTTTACCCTGTGTTCTATTTTAGCCATGACGGCCATGTTTTTTGACGAAATAAAAAATAAAGCATAAACTTTATTTTTTACACCCTACTGATCATTCAGTTGATGTTTGGTTGAATTTGGTTGAGTAGTTTTAGAGAAGATTTTTTAAAGTTAGCAAATATGATGAACAAATTGTGAAAAATTGTCATTAAAGGACAATAACCCGTTAAGGGATCAATTAACAATTTTGGTCATATAAAACTTTTTTATAGATCTTACTTTGCTGATCATTTTTGCTGTTTACAGTTTATCTTTATCTATAATAATATTCAAGATAATGACCAAAAACTGCAAATTTCCTTAAAATTACCAATTAAGTGGCAGCAACCCAACAATGGGTTAATTGATTCATCTGAAAATTTCAGGGCTGATAGATATTACCCTAATGAACATTTTTACCCCATGTCAGATTTGCTCTAAATGCTTTCGTTTTTGAGATATAAGCCAAAAACTGCATTTGCCCCCTATGTTCTATTTTAAGTAACGCGGCCATGTCTTTTGACGGATCAAAAATCAAAGCACACACTTTGTGCAGGATAATCTAAGGAACATTCATGCTAAGTTTCATTCAAATCCATTCACTAGTTTCAGAGGAGAAGATGTTTGAAAAATTGTTAACGACGACAGACGACGACGACGACGACGACGACGACGACACGTGATGAGAAAAGCTCACATGGCCTTTTAGGCCAGGTGAGCTAATAATAAAGAAACAAGTCGACAAGAAAAGGTGCACAATTCGTTCCCATTGGAATGCCAGTAGTCTGTTGAAAAACACGTCCTTCTAACGTAACAAATATGTTGTCAATCAAGAAATCAGGCATCTTGATAATGTCAGTTTCAGAGAATTTTTTATTTGAATCAGAGTGATGGATTTGTCCCTTCCCAAGACAAGGTAGTTGTATCTTTGTTCTTTTTTATGAAACAAAGCATTACCAACTCTTTCAGTTTGTCTTTTAGTTTGAAATGTGGAATACTTGTATAAAGTGTAGAAAAGTCAAATGTTTTGATACTATAACAAGATGAAAGAGAGTTAGATTGTATGTACTCTAAAAGATCTTTGGAATTTTCAAGTATCCACTTATTAAACTGTTTAATACCAATAAGGCCTGTAAGAATGGTCAAACCAAAATAAATGTATAATATATTCATAAACTACACATGATGGGAAAACAATCCTACTAAGGAAAATGTCAACAGGAAAAATTCCCATCATTTAAAATAATGTTAAATCTATGATTACATGCAGCACATAAAATATAGACAAAATATTCGTGCATATATTTGATATCTCTGGCTTTAAAGATGGTGAAGAATTTGAGGTATGGTCTTTGCACATTGTTGAAGTCCGTACAGTTACCTTCAGTTATTAATGTCTGTGTCATTTGGTCTCTTGTGGAAAGTTGTCTCACTGTCAATCATACCACATTTTCTTATTTTCAATATAAAACAATTTTTAACCTATCATTTTCTTCCGAAAATGCCTGTACGTAATCAGTAATAAAACAGTTGTTTTTCACTCGTTCTGGTAATTGAGAGTGTTGGACTATGTCAGTTTTTATGGAATTCCTGCTTGATTAATTTGGAGTTTAGTATTTTTTGGTATACTTCTTTTGTAACCCACTTTAAACATTTGGAATTATGCCAAATCCGAATACGTTTTTGGTTATAATGCACCACAGTTAGTATTTACTAGTAGCAGCATCCTAGTTCTATACATGTAAACTTTTTTCTTTGCAACTGCTTAGTTCAATTTGAATCTTTCCTTCAGATTTTCAAACGTTTGACATCTTATTGATGAAACAGCTTTCTTCAAGAAATTTTACATTATATAAACTTATCTGGAGTTCTATCAACAATTTTGATTTTGACTCCAGATAAAACAAAACTTCATTAAATAGAGATGAAATCAACCACTTGAAAGAAAATCGGTTTGATGCTGCTGTATGTATTGTACAATAAGGATGCAAAAAGTGTAATGAAACAACAAAACGTGAAATACAAAAGTATAAATCTATTTTAATAAGCTATTAAATTCAAAAGAAAATGGTGTTATACAAAATATCACAGTTAATGAGACACAATGTTCAAAAAAATAAAACATGTTATGGTCCTCAAAATATAAAATGTACACTCAGTCGGGTAAATCAGGTATTTATTTTGCTGGTGTGATAAACAATGATCTGGTGAACCCTTAAAAACGTTTGATAACCTTAAATTGTCTGCTCAGAATTATTTTTTTAATAGATTTGTTGAAACTAGCTGACATTTGGCTAAATTGATATTAAAGCCATGTGGTTGTATGTCTAAATAAACAATTTGTTTATGAAAAGTGATGTTGAATTGCTTAGATTAAACAAAGAATCTTTGACAATTTTCTTTGATTTTAATACAATGAATCCCTTTATTTAGTAATCTTATTTTCATAAAAAAAATATGGTATCTTTAATGTTACCCATGGTTTTGATTCGTCAGATCTTTATACATCACATCAATAAGTGGGAGCAAATGCTTGACCAGATTTAAAAAGCTTGTTCACAGTGCAAAATCATTATTTGCAAAATATGTATTCGAAAAACTCGATAATTGAAACTAAATTTACATAGAAAATACTGACATAACAGGATAATATATTAGATACAATGATCCATGTAAAGAATTTGACAATGTAAAGTCAGATAAAAGAAGTATTATGTCAACACTAATATAAACAATACAAAATATAGATAAGATTAATATAACTTTATTTATTGCATAGCAATATAATATTTCCCACATAAAGTAACCAAAAGTTAGCGTGCAATAAATTCCAATATTGCACTAGTGCAATAAATCTTTAAAAATTCATGACGTCATCAACGACAAAATCTTAGTTTAACCAATTTTTAATTTCAAATATGATATTGCTATACAATAAAAGGGTTATTGCATGAATAATGGTGAATATTGTGTCGACATATATTGCACTCGCAAGCTCGTGCAATATAAATATCTACTTGAGACAATATTCATGCAATAACCCTATAGTATTACATAGTGTAAGGTAAAATCACAAAAATATTATCTCAGAGGAAAATTCAAATCCGAAAGTTTCTAATCAAATGGCAAAATCAAATGATAAAACACATCAAACAAATGGACAACACTGTCATATTCTTGACTTGGTACAGGCATTTTCAAATTTAAATAGAAAACAGTGGATTGAACCTGGTTTGAAAGTACTACATGTTTTATATCAGTAACAACAATTTATCATTATCATAAGCAGTTTTTTCCCTGCAAATGAGTTTATGCTTTTTACCTATTGGGGACAGAATTGTAGTCCTCTTAACTCAAACATGAGTTTAAGACACTTCACATGACACAATCACAGTTATATATTAATGACCCATTACTTACTCGAAAATTCATCTTTTTATTAAACATACAATGTCAAGAATTTCAAGAAATTCATTCTCACTCTTAGCCAAGTTTTCAAACAATCTATTGTTGGTGATGAAATGAAATATCACTGATATTATAAGGTCACTTTCATTAATTTTCTGTCATTTATTAAAAACATTGTATTTTATTTCTTTAAGTATAGATGGCCCTAGCAAAATTAGTCAAAGAGTTTACAAATGTGGGGTTTAAAGTCATATGAAAAGAGTGACCAGTGATCAATAATGTTAATCCAATTCTTGAACCAATGCATACATATTTAATAAACTAAGTGTTCTGTGCACAATTTTATCATTTTAAAAAAAAAAATTGCGAAAAACGAAATGGTGCACAATAGCTTTTTATGGGAAAGATTCTCATAAAATTTTCAAAAAAAATTTATTACCTGGGAATATACTTTTAGTTTTCACTCCAAGGGCCCAAGGACAAAATGTCAAAATTTGTTTCGATCATATGAAAGTATTCTGTTTAAAGTAACAGGCCTACCCAAATTGTCAGTAGCATTGGCTTCTGTGCTCCTGTGCCCTGTGAAGTTTATAGCACAAATTATTAAATTAATAAGGTGATCATATGAAATTTTTCTGTTTAATATAGGCTCACCAAAATTGTCAGTAGCATTTGCTTCTGTGCTCCTCAGCATTGTGAATTTTATACCACGAATTATAAAATTAAGAAGGTATTTAGTATAAATTATTGAAATAAAATTGGTATCCTCGAGATCGGGCATTGAAAAAATAGTTTGATCAAAATATAAGTAGTGAGTGGCATCATATGGTTAAGACTTAATGTTACAGTAGTACATTGATATAATATTAATCATGTCTTACAAAATAAATTAAAAAAAGAAGAAAAAACGCAGATGAAAAAATAAAATAGGTGAAAATGTTTGTCAGGGATTTCAGGAACAAGTATGCATGGTTACTTAAGTGGAACAGAGAATAGATAATCAAATTTTAGGACATCAAAAACCAAGGGCACTGGAAAAAGGGCAATCAAGATTGAGGTAGACGTTTAGCCATACAAAAGGCTGTTTTTTGACTCCTTATTGTTTAACTTCTATGGTTCCCTTACTAAAAAGTTTAGTATTGTCACAAATGTGAGGAATCATAGTTAAGTCCAAATTCAGTTCAGATGGCTATTATTGATAAATCATTAAAGGAAATCGATCTTTTAAGAATTCAAAATTATTACAGATTCAAAACATTTCTTGTGTAACACATGGTAAAAATTTGTTCTATTCTTAGTATTACTTTCAGATACTTTTATAAGAACACAAGCAATATAATTCTTGAATCATACATGAGGGGGAAGACAAGCATAAGATAGATAAGAAATGATTAACAATTGTAAAGTTAACAAATCATCCAAAAAATGATAGCAAATACTAATAAATATTCCTTTTTCAAAAATGTTAATTCAGCAAAAATAAAGCAACAAAATATATTTCAGCTGCAGGTTTAAAATGATGAAAATGAAGAAAAAAAAACAGTTAAATTTCCGCTAGTTTAATTTCGTATTCACAAAGCCTCCGTTAATTAACGCACCCGTTAACGTCTCCGTTAAATGTTGCGTTAAACCCGATAATTAACGGGTATGTTCACGTACCCGTTAATCGGGCACTTTGCTCTGCTTATCATGTAAATTGGTCATTGGAAATAAACCAATGTATTTATATTGTATATATATCTAATTTGGCTTTTTTTTTGGAATTCTTCTGTTCATATTATCATTGTTCGTATCATGGGATAACGGGTATGTTAAAAATGTAAATAAGATAAAAGAAGATGTGGTATGAGTGCTTATGAAACAACACTCCATCAAAGTAATTATTTACAAAATTTACCCATAATATGTCAAAGTGCGGCCTTAAATCTATACGATAAATACATGTACATCGAAAACTATATTTGCCAAAACTTTTGGCTATTTCTAACCAAAACGGCAATTATATCACAGAAGACAACAGCAACGCGAAAAAGATAAAGAAAGCCATACAATACTTTTGACATTAAACATAATCATCAAATATTAAATTCCCTTTCTATATAATCACCTAAGTCCGCGCTGAAGTACGTCCATTTTTATTTTTCATTATTTAAAATTCAATGATAAAATAATGAAATAGTTTAATGTTCACTATTCAATATTAAGTGATGAATAATGAAATTTGGATTGTGACACTATATCCGGTATTTCGGAATTCGTCATTTTGATGTTATCTAACTCAGATTTAAATAAATATCATAACTAAAAGTTCGTATACATGGTATAGTACAGTCTTGAATATTTTTTTTTATTTTTTTTTCCCTATCTATTTTGAACAGAAATTCCTTGGTTCAATGTATGGACGACCTGAATACCAAAACATATAAATAAAAATACTCTTAGTCTTTATTTTTCTTATTTTCAATTTATCTTTGCTGTTCTTCATCCGCTAGTTACAGATAACACATGCCGATTGCACAGGAACGATCATTAGAGGGATTACGGAGGACCTTAATGACAAATTACGCGTGAAAATTAACAAATAGCTTATTTTGAATATTGTAATGGATTGCTGTAAACCTTCGGCCCCAAATTTCAGATATACCATATATATCTCATTATTAAGCTTATAAACAGAAACAAAACGTATATAGTCAATATGTTCCATAACGCATAACTAAGGGAAACTTTATACACCATTTGAAAGCTTATTGATAGAGGAACAAAATGGTTAAAACCAATTTGTCCCGTAATGACCATTAGAGGGGTAATAGGGGATTTAAATGCCAAAATACGCATTTAAGACCGATAGTGTTTTACTGCTTTATCATCCAAGATGCACAAAGGTGCAAGATCTGCATTAACAATGAAAAATGGCTCCAAACTGTAGCAATATTTAGGTTTGACGTAACGGTTTGTTATCTGACGTCATTTGTCTGTTCGTAATGGCGTTAATTGAAGCATTTTTTCACGGACAAAATTCAGTTAAAAAAAATTAGGATATTTGGGGATAGACTAAATCCCCTTGATGCATAAGACGATGCAGAATTCTTTGTAGATTTAGGATGAATTGACAGTGTATTATAGAAGTCATAGACCTTACCAGAGACGATATTTCACACGAAACAATGAGGTCGTTTGCTATATCTCCAGAGAACAAACATTTGCCGCTTTAAGGTTTTATGCTACTGGATCTTTTCAACAAGTTACTGGGGACATACTGGGCATAAGTCAGCCGTCCGTTTCAAGGATTGTCCAACAGGTATCAACAGCAATATCAAGACATGCTGGAAGATTCATTACCTTTCCAGTAACTGCACCACAACAGCAATCTGTCAAAGGGTTTACTCCTGGTTTGCCCACTTTTAATCCTACCAATTATCTAATAGCAAAGAAAACAAAAAAGACAAAAGGTTTAATGAGCATACAATTGTATAGTCTGTTCCAACTTAGGTATATATAGTTTATCAGTGTTTTCTTACTATATTAACTTATTTTTTATTATGATTTTTAAAGAAAAATAATAAATAAATCAAATAGGTTTTCTCTCAATAATTTGATATCAATTCAATATTATCATATAACATACAACTAAAGACAAAAAAATTGAAAGACATTCAGTAATAAAAGTGTCTTCACATTTTTTTAGTTTCTGAATGATTTTCATGATATAAATACTGCAATACAAATATTGCAAACATAATTTATACCAAACTTCAACCCAGAATTCTGTCACATAATCAGTCAATAATGTTGTAGCAAGTATTTTGTCAGCTTCACTCATGTCTTTTAAACTTTTTTGCAAAACATCCTCAACGAGTTGGGGTGGAACAAGAGGTTATACTGCGGCTCGTCTTTTAAATCAAGTGATGTTTCATTTTCTTTATCATACGTTTGTAGTCAATATTTCTGTGCCTTTCAACAAATACACTTAATAAAGTTGGGAATACCATCTGTGTTGTTGGTTGCTGTCTCATATTTTTTTCTAAATGAAGCTGTTACTGAATTTCTTTACCGATGTATCCTTACTTAGCTTCTGATTTGTTTTAAAAATAAGAAAATGCTACCTTTCAGAGCTCTTAGAGACATATTTACCATGTTTACTGTTCAAATTGTGCATTTGTTAAGCTGCAGTTGTATTTATATTCTATTTGTTACAACTAATTGGACATTTGTTATATTAATTTCAGAGCAGTGTATTTATTTGAATAATAAAAATATATTTATTATTCTTTAATTTATTATTTTTCAGAATGTGACAACAATTAAAACTTTTTGTTAATAAATTATAAAAAAGTAATTCACATTTTTGCCTTTTCTATATTTTTCAATTTCAATACACTTTCCTTCAAAATTATATCAAATCAAAAATATCTTTGCACATTTTTCTTGAGTTAATAGCAGAATATACAATGTAGTATCTTTAATTAAAGAAATACAGGTAAAATAAGAGGTATAATGTCAAATTCTGCACATTTTCATGCTCAAAAATATTAAAATAAAAAATGTTTTTGCAGATTTTCATTGATTTATTAGCAGAATATTGTATCATTTATATAAAAATTACAGGTAGAATAAAAGGTAAAAATTATGACTTTTATTTAGAAATAAACTATAATTGTTAAAACAACAATTCCGCCTATGTTTACATATGCATATAATTAAAAGTGGGCAAACCAGGATGACACCCTGTCAAAGAGGGGTTCATGGAAAGATTCGGGTTTCCTAATGTTTTAGGGGGTTTACTCCTGGTTTGCCCACTTTTAATCCTACCAATTATCTAATAGCAAAGAAAACAAAAAAGACAAAAGGTTTAATGAGCATACACTTGTATAGTCTGTTCCAACTTATGTATATAGTTTATCAGTGTTTTCTTACTATATTTACTTATTTTTTATTATGATTTTTAAAGAAAAATAATGAATAAATCAAATAGGTTTTCTCTCTATAATTTGATATCAATTCAATATTATCATATAACATACAACTAAAGACAAAACAATTGAATGACATTCAGTAATAAAAGTATCTTCACATTTTTTTAGTTTCTGAATGATTTTCATGATATAAATACTGCAATACAAATATTGCAAACATAATTTATATGATATATAAATCAAAGTTTATAAGTGCATTACATAGGGAATAAATAAAGCACTATCATGGTAAAATAAGTATTAAGGTGTACCATGGGCACTGTATGTATACTAAAGGGCAATAATAGAATATTTTATATCATATCAATTTGACAAAAGTCGCAAAACATTATATTTAAAAAGACACTAAAACAATATTTCATTAAGTTGTTCAATTAAAATTGAGATGATGGGATGCTATGTCAGAATAGTCTATCACTCTGACGATGCCTTGTCGGTATCTGGTGTCTATTACTTTGAATCTTCTTCTTTTTGGTGGGCGGGCTCCTCCTGCTGCATACTGGATAACATTTCTTTCTATTAGTGCCTGGTACTTCTTCTTTAACTCATTTATCTCGTACGATGGTCATGTTGGAGTCTCATCATAATTTTGGTGTTCCATAGAAAGCGATATACTTCAACCCAGAATTCTGTCACATAATTGTCAGCTTCACCAATGTCTTCTAAACTTTTTTGCAAAAGGTCATCAACGAGTTGGGGTGGAACAAGAGGTTATACTGCGGGTGTCTTCCTCCTATTCCCACTTTTTAAAAATACAATTCCTTCTATTCCCACTTGCAAATAACAATAGATGTTTTCAAAATTGATAAATGATTTTAAATCAAGTGATGTTTCATTTTCTTTATAATACGTTTGTAGTCAACATTTCTGTGCCTTTCAACAAATACACTTAATAAAGTTGGGAATACCATCTGTGTTGTTGGTTGCTGTCTCATATTTTTTTCTAAATGAAGCTGTTACTGAATTTCTTTAGCGATGTATCCTTACTTAGCTTCTGATTTGTTTTATAATAAGTAAATGCTACCTTTCAGAGCTCTTAGAGACAGATTTACTGTTCAAATTGTGCATTTGTTAAGCTGCAGTTGCATTTATATTGTATTTGTTACAACTAATTGGACATTTGTTATATTAATTTCAGAGCAGTGTATTTATTTAAATAACTAAATATATATATTATTCTTTAATGTATTATATTTCAGAATGTGACAACAATTAAAACTTTTTGTTAATAAATTATAAAAGTAATACAAATTTTTGCCTTTTTTTATATTTGTCAATTTGAATACACTTTCCTTCAAAATTATATCAAATCAAAAATATCTTTGCATATTTTTCTTGAGTTAATATCAGAATATACAATGTAGTATCTTTAATTGAAAAAATGCAGGTAAAATAAGAGGTATAATGTCAAATTCTGCACATTTTCCTGCTCAAAAATATTAAAATAAAAAATGTTTTTGCAGATTTTCATTGATTTATTAGCAGAATATTGTATCATTTATATAAAAATTACAGGTAAAATAAAAGGTAAAAATTAAGACTTTTATTTAGAAATAAACTATAATTGTTAAAACAACTATTCCCCCTATGTTTACATATGCATGTAATTAAAAGTGGGCAAACCAGGATGACACCGTTTTAGGGTGTGTAGATGGATCCCTCGTTCAGATCAAAGCCCCATCCGTACGAGAAGACACGTATGTTTGCCGGAAAGGGTATCACGCCTTAAATATACAAGGCATTTGTGATAGTAAAAAGGCGTTTTTTGAACTTAGTAGTTAAATGGCCTGGTTTTCACCCATGATGCATTTATTTGGAATGAATGTGGAATAAACAGTTACTTAAATGAAAATCCCAACGCTGGATACTTGCTTGGGGATCAAGCTTAGTATACCAACTTTAACAGTTTTTATTGACTCCTAAAAGAAACCCAATAAATAATGCTGATCACGCATTCAACAGACTTCACCAGAAAACAAGGCAGTTGATTGAGGACACGTTTGGGAGATGGAAATGCAGATGGCTCATGCTTCACAAATTTGGTAAGGGTAAACTCAATTTCATTATTACATCGATCAAATTAAAATTTGTGTAAATCATTATGATTTTCACTTCAACATTTTTTTAAATTTTTAAAAGACGATTGCCAATAAAACAACAATTACAAAAAGACTATATACAAAAATTCGGAAAAGTACCAATGATGATTCCGCACAGATGTCTATATGCATCATTTACTGAAAAATAAATTTGGAATTGACCTTTCTTGCACTTTGTAAAGGTTTACAAAAAGCATTTTCACTTTAAGTATGTTGAACAATATGTGTTTCTGTGTATATAGCAATGCCTAAATTGTCTTGAAATATCTTTCCCATTTGGTATTAGTTTTTTTATTATCTTTGTTATCTGAGAGCAGGCAGGCATTAATCACAACTGAACTGCACAATATTTTCTGTACTTCCTTATTCGTATAGTGTTTTCTATCCTGTGTTCCAGTCAGTTCAATATGATATACCATATCAACCCTCTGTATTATATTTGTATCTCGGGTTGATATAAATAGAGCCATATCATATTATCTATAAACACAACAATGAAAACATGCAGATAAGAGTTGTTTCATTTGTATAATACAATTCAAAATGTAAAATTATTGTACCTATTGACCTGAATTATTAAAACATGACAAAACATCTCATCCGAAAACTCCATCGGGAAAAAAATCAATTCAAGGAAAAGAAGGTCAAGACAATACAAGATCGGACAAGACGAGCACCTTGTATCGATATATCATGACGGGAGGTTGATACAGATTGATATACTAGTCAACAAAAGAAACGATACCAGACTTTTTTTCAAAATAAAGATAAAGTTTTCCGTTCATTGGACCAATATTGGAGGAAGTTATACTTAATCGTTATGGAAATATAAATCCGTTAAAAAAAAATTTTTTTTTTTGCTTTTGTGACGTTTTTTCGCGAATTATTTTTTTTTTACAAAATTTACATAAAACGACAATTTTAAAAACAAAAGTTCCAACTAATGATGTCAACCCCTCATTTAAAGATAAGGACGGTGTTTCCCATCAATTTGCTTTTAAAAATCATACAGGTTTCAAAATTACTGTGTGTTGTTTTCATATCTAAAGCATTGATTTGAGACGAAAATTAAAAAAAATTTTTTTGCATTTTTTGAGATTTCAAAAAACACTTTTTTTCCAAAAAAAATTGAAAAAACAATATTTCAACCCGTTAGTTACAACATGAACATAACTTGATTGGTATATTGAATATTTTTAAACAAATTTGAAATTTTATTCAGTAAATTATGTGTCGATTTTTTATTCAACTTTCCGCAAAACTAATTTGCACCCTATGATCGTTTACACGGAAGTTAGATACTTTCCGACAAGTTTTGATTTTCATTATCACATGTGCATACATTGCAAATGAAAGCTTTTTAAAATAGTGTATCTCATTTTGTTTTATATTTAATACTTTTTGATAAATTTTATTTCAAAGTCGTGTATCGTTTCTTTTGTTGACTAGTATAGTTTGAATAACACCTTGCATTTTTTATATCAAATCAAATCAAATAATTTTATTGCCATATAAATAAAAAACATGATCTGTGACAAACATAACATATATACAAAAATACACAATACAATATTAGAATACAAAATGTATCAGATCAAATTACTTTTTTGGGTCTCCCATCCTCAGTTCTAATGACTGTTTTATAAAGGAAACTGTATTTTTGATTTGACTGTGAGATGTGGGGTTTAGTATTATTTTAAGTTTAAGCATGTCATCTTTAACATTATCTTTCCACTCTGAATTGGTTTTTATTAAGTTAAAATAATTGTCTCTATAAAATTTATATTTAGGGCATTTGAGAAAGAAGTGTTTTTCGTCCTCTATCTCAATACAAAATTTGCAATATCTCTGATCTCTAGGGATCTTAAGATGTCTACCCTTTTCTATTAAAAGAGTGTGTTCGCTAATTCTGAATTTTGTTAATAGTTTTCTGGAGTCAGAATGGTTATGTTTTAGGTAAAATTCTTGTTTCAAGTTAATCTTAATATTTTTGTATAGGAAAATTTTATTATTTTCATTTAAGTCCTTTATCTTTTTTCCCAGTAGATTATTGAAAAAGACATTGCAATAAGATTTAATTTTCTTTTTTAGGTTATTTATTGCTGTACCTGTATTTTGTACAGTTGTTATTATTTCTGGATTAATATCTAATTCTGTTAAAATGTCAGTAAGGTGAGTATACCATGTATATATTCCTTCTGAGTGCATTTTTTTTACACATTTCAGACGCCTCTTTTAATAATGGGTTTACATTTTGGGTTTCCATACGGGAAAAATATAGCAAAGTTTGAGAGAGTATGTACTCTTCAATAGGGAGTCGACCAAGCTCTGTTGGTGTTGCTATATTTGAACAGGATTTTCTTACCCCAAGTATATGTTTACAGAATGAAACGTGGACTTTTTCAGTGGGACTTTTGTCAATAAAAGATAACTTATCAACTGTCTGATTAGTTTTCTTTGCTCTCTCTTTAGCTCTATAATAGGTTATATATGTATCCATATAACATACTTCAGAGTTGTATGTTAAAACTGGTTTTACCATTGGTTCAAATAGATTACATGAAACATTTATAGGCAGCTCTCCAAGAGAGGATGTATAGGACTTTAAAGAAAATAGTACTTTTCTAGCTTTTTGTGACAAGTGTACTTTGTATACATGAACCATTACATTTTATAACATTACCTAAAAATTTATATTCAGAAACATCCTCTAATGTTTCTCCATTTATCTTTAAAGAAGTTGTCTTTTTTTTTGCATTTTGATTGCCCTTCTGTCATAATTTTACTTTTTTTAGTATTTACTGTAAGTTGTCAGTTTTTAAAGTAATCATTTAATTTATTTAAACTGTTTTGAAGTCCTTCTTGACTTTCTGAGATAATGACCAGATCATCAGCAAATAGAAGGCTTCCTATTTTTGATTCAATAAGGGAGACTGGGTTTGAGTCTTGGCTATCAAAGAGATCACTAATATCATTTATAAATATATTAAAGAGGGTGGGGCTTAGTGAATCTCCTTGTGATACCCCTCTTTGAATATGGAATGGATCTGATTGTAAATTTTTATGTTTAAAGCAAATTCTAGTCTGGTTAAGTTGGTTTTTTAATAGGTTATATAATTTTTTACCAACACCCATATTTGTTAATTTATATAATAACCCATTTCTCCATATGGAGTCAGAGGCTTTCTTTAAATAAATGAAACAAAGATATAGTTTTTGCTTCTTTTTGTGTATATATTTATTTATCAAAGATTTCAGTATAAAAATACTATCTGTGGTCCTACGTTTTTCTCTAAATCCAAATTGGGATTTGTTGAGTTTATCTTCTAAAATATTTGTTATTCTGTATAATGGCACTAAATAATTTTGCTATGGGGTTAGTTAACACTATACCCCTATAGTTATTTGGGTCTGATTTGTCCCCTGTTTTATGAACCGGTATCAAAAAAGATAGGTTCCAGTTCGTAGGGTAGCACCCAGACGAAAGTATTAAATTGAAAAGTTTTGTTATAGCTTTTAAGGTTACGCAACTACTGTACTTGAATATTTCATTAGGAATTGCATCAGGCCCAGCTGATTTCCTTTTTTAATTTTTATTAATATCTTTTTAACTTCAGAATATGTTATAGGGGAGTCTGTATTCTCATTTTGGGTCAAGTTATTTTCAGCTTCTTTTAATGATTTTTCTATGTTTGTTTGGAAACCCAAGTTAACATTTTTACAAGCGCCTTGGTTTTTAAAGTGATTTTCAGCATTTTTAGTATTTTCATAAATATACCCCACATCTCTATCTTCATTGTCTTTAGGTTTTATTGACTTTAATGTTTTCCAGTATTCCTGTGAATTGTTACCAAAATTCATAGTTAGTTTATTATATATGTTTTTATACAAATATATCATGATTACAACTTGAGGGGTATTTGCCAAAAATACCGGTTGAGAGGTTCAAATTTCCAGAGCCGATAAAACCCTTTGTAAGCATGATATAATTGTTTAATTCCACCGAATGTTCCACCCCAGTAAGTTTATTATATTCGGGTATCATATGTAAGTTCTACTTGAATGTATAATTTTTGTAAACACTGCCGCTATGTTATTTACGCAGTCAAATTGCATTGACCGTATAATCATTTCTAATCATTTTTTTTATGTACAGTCACTAGCTGACCTTTTTGTGATAATTTGCTGATTCTCGGCTGACTACTACACTTAGTTCATCAGTTTCAGTGAGGCGTAATACAAGTGGATTCTAGTTTTATGTGACCAGTTGATAATTCATTTCCGTTGAATTTTATTTATGACGTCATTAAAAAGTACAGGTTCGCGGAATTTTTACGTCATTCAATAATAATGCCAAAGCGGCATATATGTCGTGCGGGGGTTTAATGCCAAGGCGACATATATGTCGTCTCCAGAATCTTAATTAGTATACTAATTAAATCAAGACATTGCACTTGTTTTACACTATGTTTTCAATTATATATAACTGTACTACTGACCATAGGTCATTGACGATTATGTTGAGTATATGACGTCATATCTATGACGTCATACTGACGTAATAATCACGGCGAAATAGGAGTGTGCAGGATAAAAATGTCGTTTACAGAAGACGGCAATAGTGATGCTGATATATCCGACTCATTTGTCACGGATGCTGAAGATTTTGAAAATGAAATCAATAGACCTGGTAACCTGAGAAATGGACCGTGGTTTACTATTATAGAGCCAAATACTTTTGTCATAGATAGACTGCCAGCATTCAGTCCAGATCATGCTCCTCTTGGATTTGATGCAAATTTATCTCCATATGATTACTTTGAGAAATTTATTACTGAAGATGACAACAGTTTGCTTGATATCATAGTTGAGGAAACAAATAGGTATGCTACAACATCGTTAAATGCTAATGACCCAACCTCACAAGGAAGAGGAAATAATTGGAAACCAGTTTCCAAGCAGGAACTCAGTGCCTTTTTTGGTTTGCTGTTAGCAATGGGAATAGTCAGGAAACCTTCTTACGCTTCATATTGGGAAAACGGAAATAAGAATGTATTAACATGCACTCCAAATTTTTCCCAGATCATATCAAGAAATAGATTCCAGGAAATTTTGAGGTTTTTACACTGCAATGATAATGCTTTAGCAGTCGAGAGAGGCCAAGCTGGTTATGACCCACTCCATAAAGTTGCTAATATCATAGAATTTTTCAACAGAACTTTTGAGGAAAATTACAGGTAAGAAGAAGAATATAAATCTTGCAACTATATAAAACAAGAGGCTCTCAAGAGCCTGAATCGCTCACCTGAAATTTTTGGTTAAATCTCTCATCAATGATTATTTTGGCTTTTCAATTTATCTAAATGTTCTTTGAATCGTCCTATTTTCTTCAAAAGCAAAAAAAAATCATTTTCTCCTATGTTCTATTTTAGCCATATGAGCATGTTTCTTGACATACAAGGAAATGAAATATAAAATTTTTACTAGAAACTCTAAAACTCATTTAGCCTAAGTTTGGCTGAAATTGATACAGCAGTTTCAAAGGAGAAGATTTTTTAAAGTAAGTCAACATGATGAACAAATTGTAAAAAATGTCTTTAAAAGGCAATAACTCCTTAAGGGGTCAATTGACAATTTGGGTCAAATTGACTTATTTGTAGATCTTACTTTGCTTAACATTTTTGCTATTAACAGTTTATCTGTATCTATAATAGTATTCAAGATAATAACCAAAAACTGCAAAATTTCTTTAAAATCATCAATTCAGGGGCATTATACCTGAAAAACTACCCAATTCGGCTGAAAATTACAGGACAGGTAGATCTTGACCTAATAAATACTTTAACATCTTGTCTTATTTGCTCTAAATGCTGGAGTTTTTGAGATATAAGCCAAAAACTGCATTTAACCCTGTGATCTATTTTTAGCCATGACGGCCATGTTTTTTGACGAAATAAAAAATAAAGCACAAACTTTATTTTATACACCCTACAGATCATTCAGTTGAAGTTTGGTTGAAATTAGTTGAGTAGTTTTAGAGGAGAAGATTTTTTAAATATGATGAACAAATTGTGAAAAATTGTCATTAAAGGACAATAACCCCTTAAGAGGTCAATTGACAATTTTGGTCATATTAACTTATTTGTAGATCTTACTTTGCTGATCATTTTTGCTGTTTACAGTTTATCTTTATCTATAATAAAATTCAAGATAATGACCAAAAATTGCAAAATTTCCTTAAAATTACCAATTAAGTGGCAGCAACCCAACAATTGGTTGTTTGATTCATCTGAAAATTTCAGGGCTGATAGATATTGACCTAATGAACATTTTTACCCCATGTCAGATTTGCTCTAAAAGCTTTCGTTTTTGAGATATAAGCCAAAAACTGCATTTGCCCCCTATGTTCTATTTTAAGTAACGGCGGCCATGTTTTTTGACGGATCAAAAATCAAAGCACACACTTTTTGCAGGATAATATAAGGAACAATCATGCTAAGTTTTAACCAAATCCATTCAGTAGTTTTAGAGGAGAAGATTTTTTAAAGTTAGCAAATATGATGAAACAAATTGTGAAAAATTGTCATTAAAGGACAATAACCCCTTAAGGGGTCAATTGACAATTTTGGTCATTTTAACTTATTTGTAGATCTTACTTTGCTGATCATTTTTGCTGTTTACAGTTTATCTTTATCTATAATAATAATCAAGATAATGACAAAAAACTGCAAAATTTCCTTGAAATTACCAATTAAGAGGCAGCAACCCAACAATGGTTGGTTTGATTCATCTGAAAATTTCAGGGCTGATAGATCTTGACCTAATGAACATTTTTACCCCATGTCAGATTTGCTCTAAATGCTTTCGTTTTTGAGATATAAGCCAAAAACTGCATTTGACCCCTATGTTCTATTTTAAGTAACGGCGGCCATGTTTTTTGACGGATCAAAAATCGAAGCGCACATTTTGTGCAGGATATACTAAGGAACAGTCATGCAAAGTTTCATTCAAATCCATTCAGTAGTTTCAGAGGAGAAGATGTTTGAAAAATTGTTAACGACGACAGACGACGACGACGACGACGACGTCGACGACGACGGACGCCAAGTGATGAGAAAAGGTCACATGGCCTTTTAGGCCAGGTGAGCTAAAAAGCACAATCAAAAAATAATAAATTATTATTGCACAAAAGTCTGCAGAATTTGTTTGATATTTAAAATAATTTACTTCATTATTGTTTCAATTCATTCACAGTATTTTTTCAATAATTTATTCATAATGTATGTATTCTTAAAATATTAACTTATTTCAGACTTTCACAAAATGTTTGCATTGACGAAAGAATGATTGGTTTCAAAGGAAGGCATTTTTTGAAACAATATATTGCTAATAAAAAGGCGCACAGATGGGGTGTCAAGGCATGGGTTCTTGTTGAATCAGGCAGTGGATACACACATCAAGTTGAACTGTACAAAGGCAAATCAAATGAACCTCGTCATCCTGATGGACAAGGGTATGCTGTTGAAATTATATCACTATATATTTATATTGTGTCATATCAAAAGAATAATTCAAGTCTGGAAATGATTAATTTTCTTTTTTTTTATTTTTACATGTAGCATCATGAAATTTTCACCAGTCAACCTTTTTCTCAAGAACCACATTAAGCAAATAGAATCATCTCCTATAACACTCCGGTTTGCAAAGAATTAATAACAAAAACGCACAAATTTTTGATTGTCTAGTTTTGTGATAAACTAATCTTAGTAATAGTAAGTCCGTTGTATCTGTACAAGTGGTATTTGTCAAATCGGTAGCATCAATAACAAAAATCAATAAAACGACTATAGAGAGCAACATGATTCTTCAACCAGACTGTAATTAAATGTAATGCACAATAGTAAGTTTTTTTAAAGTGCCATGATCAGTTGATAATTTGTAAAAAAAAACCAACAGTTTAACTTATGTTTCTCAAATTTTTACATACCGTTAACTCAAACATACAATAGTATAGTGTACAACATACGAGCGCTGTGAACACTGTGAACTAAATGTACCATGACTACATGTACATATATATTCTAAAAAATTATAATCATAAAACCATATACCGTACATACATTCTCGTAGAAGGCCTTTGGTGTATTATAGATACGGGAACCATCGACATGAATTTCTGGTTTATTTCAAATAACATATTTAGATTCATTCTATTGTAATAAACGTTGCAGTAAATATTGAATGCAATGTCATGTATATTCTAGATACAAAGTTGTTATGGATCTGATGAGGCCCCACTTTGGAAACCAGCACCATTTGACCATCGACAGTTGGTTTACCAGATCAAAATTAGTACACGACCTCAGATACATATTGTAGTGGTACAGTCATTGCCACAAGAAAAGGCATGCCTCAAAGTTTTAGAAAAGCAAAACTTCCAAAGGGGGCAATTCTTGCAAAGTCCCAAGGACCAGTTATGTCTGTTCTATATAGTGATCGCCGACAAGTGTCCTTGTTAACAACAGGTGGAAGTGCAATAAGTTTTTATATTGAATGTATTGTACTATTCCTCTTTTTCTTCTTCCAAGTAAGGAACCATATTAATATATTGATAAGTATGGTTCCGTGAACACTTAACAGAGTGTTGGTTAGCTGAATTCACAATTCATTCCAAAAGTTCATAATTTAAAAACCCGTGATCACGTTTTCATAGAATATCTATGAGTAAAAAAGGATTTAAAATTATAATCATTCATACTTGTAAGTACATGCATTGAAGTAATCAGAATATTTGTTTTTATCAAGGTCAAGATCTAGAATATATTTTAAAAAAATTATATATTTTCAGAATGACCCGGAAACCTAATAGTAAGGGGAAAGTTGTGAAGGCGCCAGCTTTGGTACAAAAATACAATGAGACGATGGGTGGCGTTGATCTAGGTGACCAGTTTATTGCACAGTATGAACCCCAATTTAGAAGTTTGAAATTATGGAAGAAGATTTTGTTCAACCTCCTCATGACAGCAACAGGTATGGTTTATTTAAATTTTAAAGTTACCGAAAGGCTTTAATTTGAAAAATATATTCAAAGTAAGTGTACGGGCGCTATGCAATTGTTTGTTCGCTATCTTATTTTTTTTTTGATGTGACGGGTTTAATTCTGATGTTTTTACAAACATGTAGTCCTATATCACACTGATAATTAATTACCATTTCTCAAACTAAACTCGCATACAATTCAAATGTGACTTTGTTTTCCAAAAGGTATTAAAAACATCAATTTAACAATATTATTTTATTTTGTTTTCAGTTAACGCCTACATATGTTACAGAAATACCTTTGTGGTACAAAAGAAAATGGACCATTTGACATTTCACCAGGAAATAATACAGGGTTTGATTGGACAACACAGAGAAGGACACACACGACCGGGTAGACGTTGCTTACTTCAAAGTACCAGACTTACTGCTCGGCACTACATAGAATGGATTCCCAACAAAAGGAGAATGAGATGTGCCGTTTGTTCTGGCAAAGAGAACAGATTTTCGGGGACAAGAATAAGAACATGGTGTCCGGACTGTGGCGTTGGACTTTGTGTTGGAAGATGTTTTAAACATTTCCACACATTGCAGATTTATGAGGAATAAAATGTTTACGTTTTAGGGAAGCAACAACTTCAGTTAATTGAACATGAGTTTTATAGTCATAAATACTCAAATGTTATCACATTCCAAGAAATGACGGCATACATAAACACTCTAATCAGCTGATCTATGCTTGATAAAACGTGCAAGAATAAAATGCGTATGATGTACATGTTGATTTCTTTTCGTTCTTTATTTGTATTTAATAACTTCTCCGCTCAAACAAAATATTATATTTTTTGTTCATCTACAAATATAGAAACAAAATAAGCCAATTTCTCTTCACGTAATGGTAATAGTTGTCACATCTTTTATCAAAGAATATAGCTATAGACTCAACTTTCTAAATTAAAAAAAAAACCTCGAAAACGACGACGTCAAAAGAATTCGGCACTGGCGACGTCCAAATATCATTACCTATTGGTAACGTCATAACGTTGTTGTTTTTAAATCTGGCATCAAGAGGGTTAATATTTCATCTGGAACCGTATATTTAAAATGACCATGAATTTGTCATATTAGAATAGAAATAATTCATTGAGTTATTTTTAGACATGGTATTCCCCATCTGCCATGGTATTTGCTAGGGTATTCCCCATCTGCCATGGTATTTGCTAACAAATACACCGGCACATGGATTTCCCTAATGACAAATACCCCGGTAGAGAAAAAAAATCTCAATACATAGAAATTGGTAAAAAATACCATGTCTCTCATCCAATCAAAATACAGCATTATTACATAAGGTGGAATTAGTTTAAATAATTTCTTTTTCTGGTTGACCATTGTTTTCAACTGTTTCTTCAGGTTATAATATTTATAGTATAACTAATCGCCGTATTTGAATATCAAAAATAAGACAACGCGTGACCGAACGACGCATGGATTAAACGAGTCCGCAGCAATGTTATTTATTTGTCTTTTGTGTAAATAAATAGTATGGTCTGACCATGGCTGTTTATATTTTTTGTTATTCTTTCTTTTAAGTACTTTATCTTTTACTTTACATACTTTTTCTGAAATTTTACCCAATATAGAAGTCAGTTTTTCTGATGCTTCATTTATACCAGACAGATTTTTTGAAAAATGTTCAAGTTCAAAATTTATAATATTTTCTTTTATTTCGTTTGAAGCTGGTACTTCTATTAATTTTTGTTTTGAATTTTCTTCCCATAAGAATCTTTTAGTTGTTTTCCATGAGTCAAAATTATTTGTATGTTTCAATTTAATGTTACATTTTAAATGAACTTCTGTCTGAGCATGGTCTGATAGATAATTGAATGGACATGTTTTAAAGTATTGAACTGAGGACAAGAGAGCCACACTAGTTACAGCATAATCCACACTGCTATAACCGTTTGGAGTAATACATGTATCTATAATACTAAAATTACGAGGTCCAATTTGTCAGCCGTCATCACGTAAAAACGACGAATCACAGAATTCAACTTTATATATAACTAATATAGTACAAAGGTGTAGATTAAAAATTACACCACTCCAGGCCCTTTTGTTTTCCACATAATTAATATTGCCAATAATTAAGAAGTTCCGGGTCGAGTCCGATACCGATACCAATAGTATATTCACCTGTTACCTATTACCTTATCTGTACGTTCCGCATCTGACAGGCGCACCACCAAACGTTGTATTCAGGATTAATATGCTATATACACGGGTCATAATCACAAGGTTGACACTACTAAATTGTCAAATTGTTACCTATTGTAGTATTTTAATCAGTAAGACTTTCTAAGATAACAATACGAATACTAAAAATCTGGACAAAAAATAAGGCGTATAGGTACAGTTTTCAATTTGTTAGTGGGCATGACGTAAAACAGCGAAACAAAGAATTCAACTTTATTTATAACTAATATAGGACAATGCTGTTGACTCCATTCCAGGACCTATTGTTTTCCAAATAATAAATATTAAAATTACACCACTCCAGACCCTTTTGTTTTCCACGTAATTAATATTGCCAATAATTAAGAAGTTCCGGGTCGAGTCCGATACCGATACCAATAGTATATTCACCTGTTATCGATTACCTTATCTGTACGTTCCGCATCTGACAGGCGCACCAACAAACGGTGTATTCAGGATAAATATGCTATATAGTATTACACGGGTCATAATCACAGGGTTGACACTACTTAATTGTCAAATTGTTACCTATTGTAGTATTTTGATCAGTTAGACTTTCTAAGGTAACAATACGAATACTAAAAATCTGGACTAAAAATAAGGCGTATATATATATAGGTACAGTTTTCAATTTGTTAACGGACATGACGTAAAACAGCGAATCAAAGAATTCAACTTTATTTATAACTAATATGGGACAATGCTGTTGATTAAAAAATACTCCATTCCAGGACCTTTTGTTTTCCAAATAATTAATATATTACCAATAATTGATAAGTTCAAGTTCGACGGGTTCAAACAGAAAGATTTGAAAGCAGAGAAAACTGTGTATCTTATAATCGGCATGACTTTATCAAATGACAATACTATAGTTATATACTTTAATTTAGTCAAGGACCCGCGATATCACGGGTGTGTTCTAGTGTATAATAACCTTGGGAGTCCCCAATATATCTACCGTTCAAAATTCGGAGTCTAGAAGATATACATAAATCAATTAAGTTGTTTCCGTATGTGTTACGTGCAGATATGAAATAAGTGGTGCAAAAATATATCATGTAAGCAAGATTTTTAATATTAAAGTTTCAAAAACTAGGCTCCACTGACTGTATAGCGCCCACGTTAGAAAGCGGCGAGATTAGAGAGTCGTAAGAAATGTGAGATTAGAGAGCCGTGAGATTAGCGAGTTGCAAGAAATGTGAGATAAGTGAGCCTTAATAAACGTGAGATTAGAGAGCCGTAATAAACGTGAGATTAAAGAGTTGTAATAAACGTGAGATTAAACAGCCGTTATAAACGTGAGATAAGAGAGTCGCAAGAAACGTTAGATTAGGGAGTCGTAGGACAAGTGAGATTAAGAGTCAATATTTTTATATGTAATAGTAGTGAGGTTTCAGGGTCTTTAGTTGTAAAAGCCATTATATTACAACTGATAATTTTTTATGGATTGGTTACTGTAACAGATTTAGAATATATGAATCAACCTTGAGTTGCTGTTGGAAAGCACAAATTCCATCTGGAATGCCGTATATTTAAGGAATAACAGTACTGTAGTTGAAGAGTTGCCACCGTCAATTGTAGATTTGACGGTCGCAAATGCAGTTTTACTGGCGACGCGTAGCGGAGACAGTAAAACGGAGATTTGCGACCGTCAAATCAAAATTGACGGTGGTAACTCTTCAACTACAGTACTGTTATTCCGATTCTAATGCATTACAAGAAGAAAAATACGATAAAAACTTGAAAAAATGTCTTAATTTGTCAAATAAAAAAAAGTCCGCGAAACTTCATGAATGATTTTGGCACAAAGACGTCATGGCTACACGTGACGTCATACAAATGAAAACTTACAAACTGGAGGTTAATACGTTACCTGTACGCTTCAAATTCGGATAACATTACATTAAAACGGCGAATTCGAGGTAGGTGTTGCTTTATTTTCTATTATATAGTAGTAATCGAACATTTGTTGATTTATCAATTCAAAATGGCGGGTCCCTCCTTAGTTACGCCTGGTCAACTGTGGATTTGACGGCAACTTTTAGCCAATGAAAAAATTTGTTACATCCAAATTGCATTAGAATCTCTCTTCTCCAATCAGCGAAACTACAATTTCTTCTGTATTTGTCAGTGGCAAAATACTCCTCTCTCCACCTCCAGTTAGAGTTTGGTCCTTCCTAACACCAGCTGCTCTTTTCTTTGTGTGTGAGTCTCTTGACATCATCCCATTTCTTTCGTACTTCATCCAGAGATCTTGGTACAAGTGAAGTTGCGTTAACAGAGGTTTGTACCTCACCCCATGCCATTTTTTTCTTTTTGTTGGTGATTGTGTCACTAAATCTTGAAAATAAAACTTCTGAATTCTGGTGTACTTTAGCAATGAGAGCATCCACCTCATTCTCTGTAAATCTTGGCTTCCGCTTTAAACTTTTATCGTCCTGCTCCATTGTTTTCTCTGTTATGAAAACGTCATACATGTCATATATGACGTCATGTACAAGAACGTGAATATTCGTGTATGTCTTGTTCGTGAAAACATTAT
Organism: Mytilus galloprovincialis; assembly: GCF_965363235.1. NCBI lineage: Eukaryota > Metazoa > Mollusca > Bivalvia > Mytilida > Mytilidae > Mytilus > Mytilus galloprovincialis. The sequence goes on from NC_134840.1 coordinate 81,203,442, forward strand.
TTGTACAAATTCGTTGTATTTACTATGTTCCAGACGAACAATGATACAGTGAAGGATATACATGGAACAACTATTATTTTGAGGTCTTAGAAAAAAGCAACAGCAAGAAGAACAAGTTTCAAAAGCTTATAAAATAGCCAAACTGAAAGTTGGTGACCGATCAACAGTTTTGGAGAAGCAATTAAAAAACTAACAGTACTACAACATATAAAAGATGCAACTTTGATAATGGCATACAAGAATATACTGAAACATATTTGCATATGAAGTCAATATTTTGTCTCTTCTATTTTCATTTTTATCATTTAAATTTCATTTTTTAAGGTTTCAATATGTTTTATAAGATGCCCTCTTTCTTGTGAACCCAACATCAAGTATATTCCCTCGCATATTGGATTATTTTTTCCTAATTTCATTTGTAACAGGAACGTACGGTAATGATATATCACCAATTCAATATATATAAGGTGTATCATTTTACCCTTTTTGTTTATACTGTAACCAATAGCAGTAAATAATAAATTGAGAAGATTTGAGACCTTATAACCGTCAGGAGTATGGCAAGCCGTTGTGGAATTTATTCCCTATTTATTAATATTAAAAAATCATTTATTAATATTAAATATTATTTTTTAATATTAATAAATCGAATATTTAATATTAATAAATATTTTTTTATTTTCTAATATTAAAAAATCACTATTTGCACTAGTTAACCAAGACTAAATTAAATTGTTGATTATGTATTGTTTTAGAAGTATTGCAGCAAATTTTATAAGCATACTTTTTAATCTTATTTTTACACAAGTCTTAAAACAACGCTTGATTTAAACCGTTATGATAAAAATGTAAACATTCATTTTTTACTGTATTAACCCGTTGATTCATAAACCAATCAAAACACCCGACTCATCAATTACGTCTAATTTGCATACTAACGCACCCGTTAATAGCGCATTTCTCTTGATTGCTGAATCATAAAGCTAAAAATATTTAAAAGTTAATGTAATTACAATCAATCGTCGAAAGTGGACGAGGCGCGTTTTTGGCGTAATGAATTTTAAACCTGATGCTTTTTGTTATCTATTTATCATGTTTTTCTTTGTCTAGTATGTTCTCCTATTTATTTGTATTGTAGTCCTGTAATATTATGTTGTCTTTCAATGATATATTTTACTTTGTCATTAAAGTGCGAGGTTTGGCATGCCACAAACCAGGTTCAACCCACCACTGTTATTCCCCTTTAAAAGTGTCCTGTACCAAGTCAGGAAGATGGCCATTGTTATATTATTGTTCGTTTCTGTGTGTTTTGCATTTTAACGTTGAGTCGTTTGTGTTTTCTCTTATTTTTGAGATATTGAGATAAGACGTGGCACTGTACTTGTCTATCCCAAATTTATGTATTTGGTTTTGATGTTATATTTGTTATTCTCGTGGTGTTTTGTCTGATGCTTGGTCCGTTTCTGTATTGTGTCGTTGTTCTCCTCTTATATTTAATGCGTTTCCCTCGGTTTTAGTTTGTCACCCCGATTTTGTTTTTTGTCCATGGATTTATGAGTTTTGAACAGCGGTATACTACTCATGCCTTTATTTACTGCAATTCACTAGCGTTATATCATTTTAATAGACGACAGATAACAAAACTGAACAATTCAAATATCTGTTGGTTATGTGATCCTTGCCATCACATTTAGAAGCATTCTTAGATGTTAGTTTATATATTAATTGAAAATCAAATTTCCCATAAATTAAAAATCAAACATATGAAAAAGTATAAAGTTTATTGTTTTACATATACATGTAACAGCACAAGCTTGGGGCTCATCTATAAAAATCACAATAAGAAGAATGTTTTTCTAATATTTATTCCTTTTTTTCGTAGACATACATTCTACTTAAGATTCAACTGTTATCTCTTTTATGTCTTATCTTTTTTTTAAGGATTTCCCATTTCATCATTTGACTTTGAAGAGTCTACCTTTATTCCTGTTCCTACCTGATAAGAGGCTATTAAATATTCTGATTTTTTCTTGACAATTTTTGCCTCTTCAGCCATCTGATATAGTTGGAAAGCACTGGTTATTCTGAAAGAAAAAGAAGTTGGATATCTAGTATGAAGTGAAACAATCTAGTATAATGATAAGACTAAACTGATGACTGTAATTTGCAAATAAACAAGTTAAGGGAGACAGATTTATATAAGAAGACTGCTCTTGTTTCCTAATCCCAATGATTGAATTATTTGAATATTTCATATTTGTGTCTTCATCCTTTTTAGTTATGATTCTGATTTCTTTGATAAAATAATTTAAAACAATACGTTTAATAGTTCTATACGTCCGAAGCCAAACATTTGAAATCCAAAGATGTATAATTACCGAAACTGTTGAAGAGCTATATAACAAAAATACCTAAAATATATAGCCAAACACATCTAAAGTAAACTTTGCCTGAGGGAGTTCAAACCTTAGTTTCTTAATAATTTATAAATTTATAATTACATTAGATGCATGTTTCAATATAATACGTTATTCTGATTGGCTAACTTCACATCACATGTTATTCCGTAAGCAATTGCATCACTCAATAAAACTTATCATTCATGATCACACGAGGTCCCACAATAAAGTGCACAGGTGAATTAAGCAAGAACTTGATAGAAATCATGTTTTAATGATCCTAGCTAAAAAATGTAATTATAAGTATTGAATGCTTCTTTTTGTAACTTTATAGGGTTGTAAAAGTGTTGACCGTGTGTACATTTTTAGAATGAAGCGCTTCATAATAAATGTACTTTGATCAACGCTTTTACACCCCAATAAATTTACAAAAAGAAGCATTCAATTCTTAAATAAACAGACAATTTTAGTAAAGTTTGTTATAATATGTTTACACTAAAACAAGAGGAACCAAAGAGCCTTATTTGTTCGCCTATCAAAAATGCAACTTGCATTGATAAGTTTCCTGTTATTACTTATTATTCATGGTTTAAGATAAAATGGCAAAATATTGTAGGAAACATACCATTCAATGGTTTTGGTCAAATTAGCATTTCTGCAGATCTTATATTTCTGATAATTGTCAAATGTTTACAAATTCTTCAAACGGTTTATATTATAATATTTAAGGTAGATCACAAGTATATATTTTTTTAGACAGATTTTTTTTATAATTTGCCAAAACGAAGATTTAACTATGCTCTTTTCAAAAATTAAAAAAAAAGTATGCGTCACAGTGCTAATTTTCAAGCTATGAGGCGTTGAAAATTGCAAAAATTTTGTTAGTTTGTTCATGAAAAAACACATTAGTGTGCATAAAAAAAATTCTATCAGATAGAATTTTAAAATAAATTGTGAGAAGGAAGGTTTCATAATATATTTTAAGAAAATAAAAAGAAAGCATGGTGTAATCGAACTTGTTTTCTTGCTAAAAGTAGAAATTAAAAATTTCCCTATTAGCCCAGTATAAATTTTGTACTAAAAGAGTTATCCCCCCTTAAATGGCTCATTTAAAAAAAAATGATTTTAAAACCAAAACAAATTATTGTTAAAATATTTTGTATAATACAATTAATTAACAAGTTTTCTTTAAATAGAAAAAACAGTCTAACCATTGAATTACAAACCTGTCTCCAAATTTGCAAATTTAGACAAATAACTTGACCTATTTTGTACTGTGATTGTAGAATCCAAGATGGCGGTATACCATGAATCTACCTAAAGGTTAAAGTCAAAAACTAAAAGAAAATAGTCAACAATCATCATTTAGGCACCAACCTTTCATGGCCTGTAGGTATTAGTCTTGTTTTACAACTCCAGTTTTTGGTGCGTGTCAAAACATGGAGGGAAACAAAATAGTCCATTTTTTTCTGAATTTTTTTTTGACTCAATTTTTTATGTTTGATTATAGGTTTATGCTGAATTGAAACATGTTTATAGATTTAAAATAACATCTTGCATCTTTTTGGGGATATCAATCCAGGAAAGTGGAATGATATCATGTTTACTGGAAGTGGTGCGGCCTAGTAAAAACATCAAACAGAAAGTAGGAAAAAATGTTTTGACTTCAGGGTAATGTAACTTTTAATTCTTTGTGGCATGACTCACTTTTTTTTTCGATTAAATCACAATTTCACATTAGTACATACATGATATGAACATGAACTTTTGTTCCATGTAGCATTTTTTATTTTTTGTATTTTCAAAGATCAGCTATTTTGCATGTAAGCCTATGGAACAGTCATCTACAAGACTGCATTCTGCAAGGGCATGATATTTTTTTCTTTCTCTAAACAAAATACAGGAAACTTACAATTTTTTCACTTCCCCTTTTAAACAAAGATTTGTTAAACTAGAGGCTCTAAAGAGCCTGTGTCGCTCACCTTGGTCTATGTGCATATTAAACAAAGGACACAAATGGATTCATGACAAAATTGTATTTTGGTGATGGTGATGTGTTTGAAGTTCTTACTTTACTGAACGATTTTGCTTCTTACAATTATATCTATAATGAACTTTGCCCATTAGTAACAGAGAACTATATTTGGTAAAAATTTACATAACAAATTAATGAAAATTGTGAAAAATTGACTAGAAAGGGCAATAACTCCTTAAGGGGTCAATTGACCATTTAGGTCATGTTGACTTATTTGTAGATCTTACTTTGCTGAACATTAATGCTGTTTACAGTTTATCGCTATCTATAATAGTATTCAAGATAACCAAAAACGGCAAAATTTCTTTAAAAATTTTCAATTGGAGGGCAGCAACCCAACAACCAGTTGTCCATTTCATCTGAAAAATTCAGGGCAGATAGATATTGACTTGATTAACAATTTAACTTCTTGTCAGATTTGCTCTAAATGCTTTGGTTTCATAGTTATAAGCCAAAAACTGCATTTTACCCCTATGTTCTATTTTTAGCCATGGCGGCCATCTTGGTTGAATGGCCAGGTCATCGGACACATTTTTCAAACAAGATACCCCAAAGATGATTGTGGCCTAGTAGTTTCAGTGGAGATTTTTGTAAAAGATTACTTAGATTTATGAAAAATGGTTAAAAATTGACCATAAAGGGCAATAACTCCTTAAGGGGTCAACTGACCATTTTGGTCATGTTGACTTATTTGTAGATCTTACTTTGCTGAACATTATTGCTGTTTACAGTTTATCTCTATTTATAATAATATTCAAGATAATAACCAAAAAAAGCAAAATTTCCTCAAACTTTCCAATTCAGGGGCAGCAACCCAACAACCAATTGACCGATTCATCTGAAAATTTCAGGGCAGATAGATCTTGACCTGATAAACATTTTTATCCCGTCAGATTTCCTCAAAATGCTTTGGTTTTTGAGTTATAAGCCAAAAACTGCATTTTACCCCTATGTTCTATTTTTAGCCGTGGCGGCCATCTTGGTTGGTTGACCAGGTCACGTCACACATTTTTTAAACTAGATACCCCAAAGATGATTGTGGCCAAGTTTGGATTAATTTGGTCCAGTAGTTTCAGAAGAGAAGATTTTTGTAAAAGATTACTTTAATTTACGAAAAATGGTTACAAATTGACTATAAAGGGCAATAACTCCTAAACAGGTCAACTGACCAGTTTGGTCATGTTGACTTATTTGTAGATCTTACTTTGCTGAACATTATTGCTGTTTACAGTTTATCTCTATCTATAATAATATTCAAGATAATAACCAAAAACAGCAAAATTTCCTCAAAATTACCAATTCAGGGGCAGCAACCCAACAACCGATTGACCGATTCATCTGAAAATATCAGGACAGTTAGATCTTGACCTGATAAACATTTTTACCCCTTGTCAGATTTGCTCTAAATGCTTTTGTTTTTGAGTTATAAGCCAAAAACTGCATTTTACCCCTATGTTCTATTTTTAGCCGTGGCGGCCATCTTGGTTGGTTGACCGGGTCACGCCACACATTTTTTAAACTAGATACCCCAATGATGATTGTGGCCAAGTTTGGTTTGATTTGGCCCAGTAGTTTCAGAGGAGAAGATTTTTGTAAAAGCTAACGCCGGACGACGACGGACGACGGACGACGGACGACGGACGACGGACGCCGGACGCAAAGTGATGAGAAAAGCTCACTTGGCCCTTTGGGCCAGGTGAGCTAAAAAAATAGAATTATACTTTCAGTTCAAGTTTGGTTGACATAGTTCCACTACTCCCTGGGGAAGATTTTTAAAAAGGATAAGAGGTTGAAGAAAATGAATACAGTTCATGGCAACTGTTTAGTATAGTCCATATGTCAAGGTAAGCTATTTCCTATTTTCTTTTAAATAAAAAGATTTCTTTTTAAAATCATCAATTTTTGGACTATTTGTTGGTGAGAAAAATATTTTATTATTTACTTATCTTTTAATTACTTATTTAAAAGGTAAAATTTATAATGGCTAATCTATTTATAAATTTTGAGTAAAAAATAGATTGACCAATAAATAAAGCTCAGATGACCAAAAACTGTCATCTTTAATAAGGTTTATCACTTGTAAGATAAACCAATTTAAAGAAAGACATTTGATCAATATATTTATTTTCCTTAAATGACATATTTTATCATTCGGATCCGCATCTCGCTTCCGGCTTATAAACATCACGTGACTTCAGCCTCACAGTTGAACTAGCCTGGATAAGTGAAACTTTCAAAAGTTCCAAAAGACAATCGTCAAAAAACCTTCGACATCCGAAACTTATAGATTTCTAATCAGATATGAAACCACCGAAAACGCCTCGTAATGTTCCCAAAAAGGTTTCACAGCAGCCTGCATGTCCAGCAAAGAAATTTAGAAAAGGCAAAGTGGCGTCAACACGAGGAGCACTTTCAAAATCACAGAACCGTTCAAGTGTCTAGAGCAGAGACAGATTCTAATTTGGCAATTGCTAGGTGTCCAGCTATTAACATTATATCAGACGCACATCAGGAACCCCCATTCGTGCCTTTCAGGATTCAAGATGAGATGGATACAGAAATTCCAAATGGCAACGAGGGAGACGCACTGGACAGACCAAAGGGAGATTTGTTACCACTGACTCCACAACCTGGCCCCAGCGGGGTGATGAGTTCAGCAAACAACAACCTTGGTATGTTAACTGTCTCAAATGTTCCTCACGGGTCGGGTTCTGGGTCTTTAGATACTCGTTTACAAGTGGACCAATCCCCTTCATACATTTCAAGTGTTTTCGGTCCCATTTCATCCAATATTCCGGTCAAAATTAAAGAAAAAATATGGAACGGTGAATTTATTGACCTGAACGTCCTTCTAAAATCCACCGGGACCTTGTAAACGAGCAAAATTTAGAGGGTGAACTGGTAGTTAAAGGGGATGTTTTATCCTAAGTTAACCAAACGAAAAGTCCCATAAAAAGTATTTATGTCTGGACTTCCGCATTCATGATTTATGGAAGTGTCATGCTTGAAAAATGGCCCAACAAAGGTCTGGAGTTTTTCAAATACATGCAAACAGTCAGAATGGCAGCCTCAAGGGGTTACTCTGAAGGCTGGGTTCATTACGATGAGCAATTTAGGTTACGTAAGGTTTTCTCACCCTTTTCTTCATGGGGAGTTATCGATATGGAGCTGTGGTTACTATGTGTTACTCCGAACGTTAGTCCTTCTTTTAACACCGGCATTTCAAATGGCAATAACCATCAATCGCATAGTGGGAATTCATCGACAAGTGGGGCGTCGAGTCAAAATGTAGGACAACGACGCGTGTTTACATGCAGATTATTCAATAACAAGGGTACTTGTACATTTGGCAAGAATTGCAAATTTACTCACAAATGCTCGAAATGTAATGGTAGTCATCCCTATTTAGAATGCAGAAATTAATTCCGCTTTGTTTTTGTTTACCTTGTTACATCATTTTTCCTAGAAATTATATTTAGATATCTTTCAGTACATAAGACATAAGACATAAGACATAAGACATTTTATTTCACTAAAGCCCCCACATGGGGTATGTTAGTACAACATTTTTTTAACAAACTAAAACAGTATGGACATATTTATATATTTACATATTTACATTAGAACATGGTTAACAAAGGTGCAATAATAGTATTATATATAATTAATACAGATATTTGACAGGAAGTACAAAATGTAGTAACATGATTAAGCACATGTATTAAAAGGTTTTAATAACACTTTAACAAAATTTTGCTATTCCAGTAAGTGTAAATAAATCTGATGTATTCAACAATTCTTTAAAATTTCAAAGCATTTGGGTTTTTACATATATCTAAAGGTAAAAATTTAGCTCTAACATTGTTGAAAAAGGTACATTTGAATAAGTAATGGAACTCATCACCAAGTTCATTAGCATTACAAAGATTACAATGACTTTCAGATCTATCAATATTAAAAAAATCTCCCCGTTTCAATGGGCAATTTATTACTAAGGCAACGGAATTTACATAAATACATTCTTAGATCAGATGGCAATAACACAGTTAAATATTTCTCAAAACAAAAATCAGACTTGTATATTCTGTAATTAAGACATTTTGCAGAATTCATAACATTATTACTCCAGTTCAACTTAAATTTATCACTTAAACATTTCTTGACATTCTTACTAATATTATTAGATTTAGCAATTATTTGATTATCCCACATCAAATTAAATCCACATTCATATAAAGTATTTTTAATTTCTAACAACCATTTAGAGTGGTAGATACCCCTTTTACTAAGCTGATACAATATAGAATACAGTGTATATGCATTTTTTTCTCTTTTACCACACATGATACGTTGCCAGAAACCAACCATTCTAGCTTTAATAAGAATATGTAATGGTATTCTACCTAATTCTCCATAAATCATACAATGAGCAGTACTTTTTTTATCATTCAAAATTATTTTACAAAATTGCATATGCAAGTTTTCTATAATATTACAATTTTCAAAACCCCAAACTTCTGCACCATATAACAAAATAGGTATAACCATTGTATCAAATAGTTGTAATTGCATAACAATTGGTAAATTCAACTTCCTAGTCTTTCTTAAGACTATAAACATGGCTTTTCTTGCTTGCTGTGCAAGATGTGCTTTGGCGTCATTAAAATTACCCTTATATGAAAATATAATACCAAGGTATTGAAAATTCGAAACAATATCGAGGCTTTCACCATTATATTTAAAGTTCATATTATCTGTGTTAAGTCTAGATCTTGAGAATATTACAACTTTTGTCTTAGATATGTTAACTTGCATTTTCCAAGTTTGACAATATAAATACATGGCATTTAATGAGGCTTGTAACTCTGCTGCCGATTCGGCTAAAATTACAGTATAATCTGCATACAATAACAAATATAAACGAAAATATACAGCGACTTCATTAGTATCAATAAGACGTGCTGCAATACTCATATCAACTAAACCATTATCACGGTGGGTATGGTTGTCCTGCGAGAGAACGTTCTGTGCTGGTGGGTTTGTTTACATTGTATCAGAACGGCAATAAAACGACTGTTTTGTTGCTTATTTTTTCTCTGATGCGTCATAAGTACCATGCAAAGTACATTGCAAAAATATTATATTGCAAAAGTCGTGAAAGTTCGTTAAACGGAATTGTCCTGACGCTGTGCTAGTGAGAAGAAAAACGGTCCTTGTTCTGTGCTCCTATGTCCTGGTTCTGTGCCTTTATATTTCAGTTAAAAGTGGCATTTATTCAAGATCATTGATGCTATACTGTTATTGACGAATTAGCTGTTGTCTGCTTTCTTGAAATTGACATTGTTGTGAATCTGTTTACTGTTATTATGAGAGAAGAAATACCCCTATATTTTTTTTTAATTAACTGTAATCTTATCTATTGGCCTGTTGATGGAACCCTTCTTGCCCCTTTTAAGATAAGAAAATATGTTTAAAAGAAAAATGTATCTTAAAGCTATTAAGAATCACTTGCTGTATCTGTAAGATTTTTTCAACATATTTTTTTTGTCTGAACGGTTATCAGGTATTTTTTTTCGAAATGCCGATAGAACACAAAAAAAAATCACTATTTTATGAAAGGGTAGGCTAGAATATGTCGGCAGAGAATGAAGACGAGATAACTTAGAGAACACTAACAAAACTAAGATTTCTTAGCTTTTTCATTTCAAAATTCCTAAATAAATAAATATTTTTGATAAAGAATTACGGGGGAGGAAGTGAACAATGTGTCCTACTTTTCAATATTTAATTTTTTTATGAATAAAAATCAAATGAGCATTGATTATAATTGAAAATGAGTAAATGGAAAAAATACCCGACTAAAATACACTTTTTTTTAATATTGGTAATATCACTAAGCTTTTAAGTTTTGTGTGTCAAACACACCATCTCTGTAATAATGACTCCTTACTAAGAAATTTCGCTTCATCCATTTTTTTCTGCATTTTTTATATTGTGAATTCTTAGAATTATTATATTAAAATTTAGCCTTAATTTATATTTAAAAAAAAATGAATCTAAAGCCAGATATATCAAACATTTTTGTTTCCATCTATCCGTTTTTAGGACTTTAACAATCAACATAAACACGCATGGAAAGTAAAACGCGTACTCGGCTGTCTGTAATCGACCATTTTTAGACACCCCAGTCTCCTAAAAAAAACAAGCCGGGTGGGGATTCAGAGATGCAAATTAAGTACTTATATCAATATTTTATCTGTTCGTGTACGGTTTATAATCCCTTCTGTGGCCTGTCAATTACGAAATGTGCAAACTGCAATAGTATCAAAACAGCACAGACAATGAATAATAGAGATATAATTGTGTACATATATCAAGGGGAAATTTTTTGCAAAGCATTATTATTTATAGTTCATTATTGTATTTAGTAGAAAAAGAGAATTTATCACTATTTTTGTAGAAAATTCACAGACCTTTGTACAGAGTTTTTTGTTATGTTTAGTATGGGATCAACACAAGGGTTCATTACCGAGTAAAAAAAATAAAAATGTCTATCTACCTTGCACATTTTAGAAAAATTCAGATCAGATAACGAAACTGGGTCCCGCAACATTTATTAGCAATTTAAGATTTTGACCCTCACAGTTTCCATTCACCGCGAATATTCTCGTTACAACGAATCATTTTAAATACAAAAATACCAGTTGCAGCCTTTTGTTTATCTATTAATATATGTATACGGATAAAGTTATGAAAGGCAGCATGGTCCCCAGGGTGATGAGTCCATGTCATCTGAAATAAATGCTAAGCAAAGATCTAGAAAGCGACAGATAATCATGACATAAAAAGAACTCTCATCTTTTCGACTTTTTTCGAACAAATTGACACATAAGATGAATTATATAGTATTGTGGAATTTTTAACTTATTTTAGATACTACAATGTATATATTGTTATCTGATATTGGAGGAAAGATGTTGCTCTTTTATGTAATTATGTAATACAAGTTAAGATCATTTGATAACACATATTAAACAGCCAAATGAATGCACAAGAGCTAAAATAGGAGTCATAGATCCTATTGACAACAATTATGTGCCCAATTTTATTGATTTTGTAACATTTGTTTCAAATATGACCCACTAAACACATAACGTTCAAAGAACGTTGTGGATTGGTTCCTGTAAGGTTATTTCGGACCTTAACGTTACACGAACGTTGTGAGAACGTTAAAATGAAACGTTACAATTCAACGTTCTAGGAACGTTTTGTTTTAACGTTGTGTGGAAGTTTCAGTTTGGTTATGTTACAAATAATACGTTGTAGAAACGTTTAATATTAGTTACTTTTTTACGTTACTTTACTAACATTCTTAAAACGTTCGAATAAAGTTCCTCATTTTTTTGAAAAAATAATCTTTCCAAAAAAAATTAAAAAAATATCAAATTAATAGCAAAAAATGCAAGTAAGATGTTTGCCGTCTTTCATGTTAATCAAACCTTTATTTTGTTTCAGAAAGTGAATGCTGATAGTTTTTAAAACTAAAAAACCGACACTGCATTAAGAACAAAATAACTTTTTATTCCTTAAACATATAGATTGCTCGATTAAAAGTTAAAATTCATTATTCTCATTATTTATTATAACTTTTTTCATTCAACTTTAATTTGTGAAACATAATTAGCAATTATAACATTATAATACATAATGATATTTGATACAGCCATTATGTTAATCAAGCATATTCTGATAAGGTTGACCTATAGAATGATGCTGACCAGATGCTAGACAAATTTCAAATATAGTTGCTATGGTAATTAAGGTTATAGGAAATCTAAGTGTTATAGGATAGTCACTTTTGAGAATATTTCCTGTCGTGTATTTGTAAGAAAGCAGTGATAACAAAGAAAACAAAAGAGAAAATCGCATCATCTAAAGAGAAAGAAACATGTAAGTTGATTGTTACTTTAAACATTCTGATATACGTATATGATTATGAATGACAAATAATACATGTTTTTTAACCACAAATAAAACTTATTTTATTTCTGAAATCTTTGTTAAATGTGAAGATTGCATTTATAACCCTTATCATTCGAAAAGTGTATTTTCGAATTTTCCTTGTTACACACTGTTCCAGAATGTTGTTTAATTATTTTTAGGTCATACAAATTTAAAAGAATTGGACAAAATGCACAATAAATTACTTTAAGTTAGTAACATAATAGCAATCCTTAATGCCACATCGGATTCGAAATTTGAAAATATATACATGATATATGCATAATTAAAATGTTAAATATTATAATACCGATAATGCTGTTGTATTTAGATTTGATTTAGATTTTTTACTAGAATTATTCATTTAGTTAGAACATTTTTTTACATGGTTCTGTTTCCTGTATCCATATCTACCCTCAATTTTCCGGCTAAAATTAGCTAGCACAGTGAAGTCTAACAATCTAAATAGATGTTGGAAGATGTGGTATGAGTGCATTATCCCTATGGCATCGCATTGTATAGTCTAGTTTTAAACAAGAGTCTTTTAGGATTTATTATATTCATAAGAAGTATACATTGAGTACTCATTTGTTCATTTCTTTATTATAGGGGCAGTAAAATATTTTTTATGAAGATTTGCTACACTGGATAAGAATTAAACAAAAGACATATTCAGAAAAAAGTTCCAAATGAAAGTGTAGCAGAAAACAAAAGGAACACTCTTGTGAATACAACCCATGTTAGATTACAAAACTAGGAAATAACTGTATAAACCTAATGAAGTAAAATTACAGAACTAGGAAGTAAGTGTATGAACATGATGAAGTGAATTACAAAACTAGGAAATAATTGTATGAACCGAATGAAGTGAAATTACAGAACTAGGAAATAACTGTATGAACCTGATGAAGTGAATTATATAACTATGAAATAACTGTATGAACCTGATGAAGTGAATTATATAACTATGAAATAACTGTATGAACCTGATGAAGTGAATTATATAACTATGAAATAACTGTATGAACCTGATGAAGTGAAATTACAGAACAAGGAAATAATTGCATGAATCTGATGAAGTGAATTACAGAACTAGGAAGTAATTGTATGAACATGATGAAGTGAAATTATAGAACTAGGAAATAACTGTATGAACCTGATGTCAGAAGTGAATTACAGAACTAGGAAATAACTACATATGAACCTGATGAAGTGAATTACATTTACAGAAATGAAACATCATGACTATACTTTATAATTTTCATTCTAGATCTGATGTTGCAACGTGTAGATACATAAAATTAAACTTTTAAGAATATGCTCCTTGTCTAGCTAAAATAAATTATGTATTGGTATCATATCTTTTTATTCATTATTTAAGAAAAATAGGTAACATGGATGTGTTGATTTAATTCATTCAAATATGGGTACAATTCCTGGAGAGAAAGATTAATTGATTGTTGTTTGCCAAAACGTCCAGTGGCAAAATGTTCATGCATGTTCAGGAAGATGGAGAGAAAAACAACGTTGAGCCAATGAATGTAGATACGTTGGGCCATTGTTGTGCCAACCTACAAATGTTGTCTGGGACTAGGTTAAATTTGGGTTCCAGATTGGTAACAAATGATTATATTTAGGTTCCAGATTGGTTGCACAAGGTTCTATAAAGGTTTCTGATTGGTTACACAAGGTTCTATTAAGGTTCCAGATTGGTTATACAAGGTTCTATCAAGGTTCCAGTTTGGTTACACAAGGTTCTATTTAGGTTCCAGGTTGGTTTTCCATAACGTTATATCATAACGTTCTTAAAACGTAACTGGTAGTCCACACTTTTACGTTCCTACAATGTTAAATCACAACGTTCTCACAACGAAACAGAAACGTTCCTCGAACATTTCCTGAACGTTTTTGTGTTTTGTGGGGAGCAACTTCTTATCCAAAATCACCAGCACCGTATCGGGACCCACCAGCACAATGACAGGACCCACCAGCACAGTATCAGGACATGAATAAATTGAGAAAATGCTTATTTTTTATAAATTGCAATGTTTTTTCACAAATTTGTTTTGTCGTGTGGATTGCGGTATAGACAGCGGACTCTATGGTCATTTTTGTTTTACTTTTTCAGTTCGAGATTTTCTGAAAATGAGCATTTTTGTGTTACGCTTACTGAAACAGTATAGAGGGTAAACTTTTGAATGGTTAACATATGAACCCATAAGAAGCAAAATTAAAAAATCTCAACTGTTTCTTCCATTTTTTATGAGTGAAAACATAAAAAATCATCATTTTCGTCTTTGTTTACATTTTTTCATTGATCACCAGCACCCGTCAGGACCAAATCGCCAGCACAGAACGTTCTCTCGCAGGACAACCATACCCACCGTGATTATATGAATGTGACATAAATTCGACCAAGTCATTTAAGAAAATGACAAACAATACAGGTGATAGATTTTTTCATTGGCGTACACCAACATTGGATTTTAAAAAGTTTGAACAAGAGTTGCCTTGTCTCTCACAAGACTTTGCATTGTTATACATACTGTTTATTATCTTAAACATTTTGCCATCAATGGTACATTTTAACAGTTTTTGCCATAAATATACTCTTCTGACAGAGTCAAAAGCTTTCCGATAGTCAACAAATACACAATACAATTTCCTACCTCTATGTAAGCATAAATCAATCAATCATTTCAAATTAAAAATATGATCTGTCGTACTATAACCTTTTCTGAACCCTGCTTGTTCTTCACACAATAAACCAGAATTTTCTAAATATGTATGAAGCCTATTATTCAAAATGCAAGTAAATAATTTACCATAACAACTTAAAATAGTTATACCACGATAATTATCCACATCATTTGGATTACCTTTATTTTTAAATATTGGACATATATAACCTTCTGACCAACTATCAGGTATAATACCACTATGAAATACAATATTGAATATATCCTACAAAAACAGGCATCAACTTTACTGTACCATATTTCAAAAATTCATTCAATATAAGATCACCAACACATTCTTTATTATTTTTCAATGATTTGACAACATTTGAACTTGTTTCATAGAAATGGTCGAGTTATCTCTCCTTGTACTAGTAAACATGTATTTACTATATTTTATCATGTTAATTAATTTGTGTTTGTTTTTGTTTTTAATTTGCAGGTTACACGCATTTGTATTCTCTAGGTAATTCGCAAATAAACGTCGATGAAGTAAAGAAAGCTTTCAAAAATTACCCACATCAAGAGGTTGCGCGAGACCTGATACAAGGTCTCGAAGCTGGGTTTAAACTAAAATACTCCGGTCCGAGACTTCCTATGGACATAGATTCTAAAGAAATGAATGGGGAAAAAGCCACAATAGCCAGGGCCAAAATCTTTAAAGAAATTAACCTGGGTAGGGTAGCTGGTCCTTTTTCAGAACCTCCGTTCTCCACCTTTCGGGTTTCTCCGATCTCGGTTATCCCTAAAAAATCTAGTTCAGAATTCAGGTTAATTCATAATTTGTCCTTTCCTATAAATCACTCCGTTAATGACTTTATTGACACGCAGTACTGTTCTGTAAAATACTCAAGCATAGACGACGCTGTCAATATGATTCACAGATTGAAAAAGAACACGCTCTTGGCCAAGTGCGACGTAAAATCGGCTTTTCGTTTGCTAAGACTCTCTCCGGGTGATTTTGATCTGATGGGGTTCAAATTTGAGAATCAATATTTCTTTGATAAATGCCTCCCAATGGGGGCCAGTATTAGCTCGGCGCTATTTGAATCCTTTTCCTACGCCTTGCATTGGGTTGTACAGCAACAGTCAAAAAACGACAATATTTTACATTATTTGGACGATTTTCTGTTTGGAGGCGAGGCACAAACTTCTCAATGCCACGACACTCTAAAGTGTTTTCAGGATTCTTGTAAACTTTGGGGGGTTCCGTTAACAGAGGAAAAAACGGTCCAGCAAACGGAAATGTTGATATTCCTTGGTATAGAATTTGACACCATCAACATGGTAATGCGTCTCCCCGAAGACAAACTTATTGAGTTAAAAGCCAGCATTTCTTATTGTTTAGGTAGATCCAAAATCATCCTTCGGGATTTACAATCTTTGATTGGTATACTAAATTTTGCATGTCAAGTAATTGTCCCGTGTCGAGCCTTTTGTCGTCGTTTGATTGACGCCACTTGCAATTTGCGTAGGCCCCATGACAGAACCAGAATAACTAAGGCTATGAAAGAAGACCTTAATATTTGGTTACTATTTCTATCAAACTACAACGGTACTACCGTAATTCTGGATAAATTCTGGTCATCTAACTCAGATTCGAATTTTTCACTGACAATGCAGGTGGGGTCGGAAAAGGCTTTGGTATTTATTTTGAAAGGAAATGGGCCAAGGCGAGTTGGCCCCACAATTAGATAATTTCTGGAATTTTAACTGATATTACCTTTCTAGAACTGTTCCCTGTAGTCGTTGCTTTGGACATTTTGGGAGGCATGTTAAAAAACAAGAAAATTTTATTTCACATAGATAACCAGAGCGTAGTTTTTATAATCAATAAAAGGTCTTCAAAGTCGACAAGTGTTATGTCCCTAATAAAAAAAAAACTTGTATTGGCCTGCTTAGAATGCAACATATTGATTAAAGCCGAACATTTCCCAGGTCATTTAAATTTTCTTGCTGACTCCCTCTGTCGTTGTGAATTTCAGAGGTTCTAGAAACTATGCCCCACAGCAGAGGCAAACCCATACTCGATTCCGGTCCATCTCTGGAATGTTTAAAAGACGAGGCAGACCTATTACTTAAATGTTCAATGGCTCCGAACTCCTGGAAAACTTATAAAACAGCAGTAGAATGTTTAAAAAAGTTTCGCATTATTTATAACAATCGCGATATTTGGCCGGTACCTATCGACGAGTTAGCTCAATTCATAGCATACCTGTCGTACAAAGGTTTCTCTGCGTCTACTGTTTCTACCTACATCTCCGGATTGGCCCACACACACAAGATTATCAATGTAACAGATAACACGAAATCATTCATCATCTGCAAAATGATTGAAGGATTGCGTAGAAAAATCCGCAAAAACCAGATGTTCGAACGCCGATATCGTTCGACTTGTTAAAACGTTTAATTCACAGTCTACGCAGCGTTTGCAATTCTCAATATGAAACTATATTGTTTTCTTCTGCTTTTTCTCTTGCGTATTTCGCCATGCTACGGGTAAGTGAGTTGGCTATAAACAGTCGTACTGACGAAAGCGGACATGCATTGAAATGTGAAGATATCACTTTTGATAAGAGTAAGGATCAAACCGAATTACATGTAAAAATATGCAGCTCAAAAAACCGATCAAAAGCATACTTCCATAACCCTGATCATTCAAAGCCATGCAGATTCGAATATCTGCTTTGCCTTAAACTTGATTCTTTAATTAAATTCCTCAGGTTTTAAATTATATTTTTCTCCTACTTTGTTTTTGTTGTGTTTTTGCATATTTTATTTTGGGAAGGGGAGATGTTAAGCAAAATAGAGGTAAATAAAGGCAACAGTAGTATACCGCTGTTCAAAACTCATAAATCCATGGACAAAAAACAAAATCGGGATAACAAACTAAAACCGAGGGAAACGCATTAAATATAAGAGGAGAACAACGACATAACACTAAAATGTAACACATATAGACAAAATCCCACGAGAAAAACAAATATAACATATATATATAACATCAAAACCAAATACATGAATTTGGGATAGACAAGTACCGTGACACGTCTTATCGCAATGTGAATTTACACTCAAACAATACCAGGCAATTTCCTAATAATTGACTATAAAAGAGGGATGAAAGATACCAGAGGGACAGTCAAACTCATAAATCTATAATAAACTAACACCTTGGCTAAAAATGAAAAGGACAAACAGACAAATAGTAGTACGCATGACACAACATAGAAAACTAAAGAATATACAATGTACCACATTTTTTATTTTGTATGAATTATACAGTTTGAAACAGTATATTAACGACATTAGATATCTAGTTTATTGTTACATTTAAATCTCATATTATATGAATCTTTTTATACTAAATTCACCTTTACCTTCCAACAAGAAAGTTATTTACCTGTAAATTAGAGTTACAGAAATATGTATACAAGTGCATCCAGGACTTTCTGAGATTATTAAGAAATGGCATGTTCACAACCTACAGATGAAGCCCAGACACCAGCTGTATGTCAGTTCTGTGAAGAGTCATCAGATTTAAAGTGGAAATGCATAAACTGTGATGTATTTATGTGTCAACTTTGTATTACAAAGATTCATAGTAAAATCAAATCATCTGATCAACATGAATTAATTAATCTTAAAGACTTTGGAACCGAAGATGCTATAAGAACAATTCATAAGGTAGTTCTGAAAAACATGCCATGTACAATTCATAGTGATCAAACATGCTGTGGATTCTGTACAGATTGTGACCAACCAGTATGCATGGACTGTTTGATAGAGTCTCATAAAAAACATGAATATTCAAAATTGAATGAAGTTTACGATATTGCAATATCTGAAATAAAGGAATTGCAAAAAAACCTTGAATCTTGTGAAGAGTCTTTTGACAATGAAAAGAAAAGACTAGAAAAACTTCTTGTAAGTGGTGATAAAAAATTTCAGGAAATCAAAGATATAATTCTACGAAATGAGAACGAAATAATGACAACAGTATCAAAATATGCCAGAGAACTTTTACTGGAACTTGAATCAATATGGAAGCCTACCGAGAATAAGATCAAAACAGAAATCTCAGTCACACAAAAGACCAAAGAAGACTTAATAGCAAGGGAGGAAAGTTTGAAGAAAACATTGCGGTCTCGTCAAGCATCAGAAATTTTCTCTTCAAAAAAACAGCTGGATAAGACTTTGCCAAAAAGATCGGTGAAAACATTTGAGTGCAATATTCTTTACACTGAATTTCTTTCTGGAAATATATTAAAACAAATAAATAAAAAAAGTTCAATATTTGGTGAGCTTTTAGCAGTTCCAAGGGAAATCAACATATGTACTAATCGTTGTTCATTGCGAGCTATACCGGGAGAAAACTACAAAAAGTAAAATTTGAATATAAACAACATTAAAATAGGAGAAGAATTCAGTATGCCTATACGTATTATGGCAAAATAGGTAATAATGACATTCTTTTAACAATAGGGGAAAGTGAACTACAAGTGTGTTCTATTGATAAACAATTCAGATCGTTCAAGAGTTTTCTCCCTTAAAGACCATAAGTGTCCATGTTTCCCAAAGCAATGAAATACTAGTTGTGTTGACTGAATGTTATCCTCTCAAATTTCCAGCTTCAAAAAACAGTGTAAGAAGAGTTGTGATTATTAACCAGAACGGTGACATACAACATTCCTATGAGTATGACGAAGATAATCAGAGACTGTTTATAGAACCATGGAGAATAACCTTTAATGACAATATTAACATAATTGATAGCTTAAGTGACCAGTTGGAAGGGAGGGTCATAGTGATAGACTATGGGGAACAACTTTTATGAACATATAATGGTTGTGATAACTATGTAAATAAAGGCAAATTTTATCCTATAGACATAACAATAACCTCTACTGATATGAATTTAGTTTCATATATAACTTCATATATATTAAACTATGCTATACATATATATTTGGTGTATGGACGCACTGCAAGGTGTACATTTCCAACTTGCAGGTGTCATCTGACCTTGACCACATGTTCATGGTTCAGGGGTTATAGTTAAGGTTTTGTGTTTTGGTCTGTTTTTCTTATACTGAATGCAACAGGTCTACATGTCTAGCTGGCAGGTGTCCTCTGACCTTGACCTCATTTTTATGGTTCAGTGTTCAAAGTTACGTTTTTGAGTTTTGGCCTTATTTTCTAATACTATATGCAATAGGTCAACTATATTTGGTGCAAGGAAATATTTTATGATTATATCTCAGAAACGCTGGTTTTATTTAACCTTGACCATTTACACGGTTCCTCTTTGCTCAGTGTTAAGTTTTTGTGTTTGGTCTGTTTTTCTTAAACTATAAGCAAAAGGTCAACTAAATTTGTTGTATGAAAGAATTGTAAGCTGTACATGCCTGCCTTGCATGCATGGTTCATTTGACCTTGATATGTCATTTTTATGCTTCAAAGGTCAAAAGTTTTCTTGGTTTATTATTAGTTTATGCGAGAGTTGTAGCAAAGCCGTATATTTAAAACTATCAACATAAAATCTAAGATAAGTAAAGAAGGCGAGACATTTCAGTGTGTGCACTCTTGTTCAAAATGGGATGTACAATGTCAAACTGATACTGCCGCTGGTGAAAGTGGTACAGTTGATTGGATTAAAAGTTGGATTGGAACCACCCACTTGTTGTAATAATTCTTTATTACTAGAACACATCCATGATATCACGGTTGCATGACTGAAATAAAGTATATAACAAAGTGTAAGCCTTATTTTAGTCTGGATTTTTAGTATTGGTATAGTCATCTGATAAAGTCATGCTGATTAAAAGATGCACAGTTTCTCTACTTTCAAAATTTCAAAAACTTTTTGTTTGAACCTGTCGACCTGGAACTTTTCAATTATTGATAATATTAATTATTTGGAAAACATAAGGGTCCGAAATTGAGATTTTTTTAATCAACAGCATTTTCCTATATTAATTATCAATAAAGTTGAATTCTTCGATTCGCTGTTTTACGTCATTCCGGCTATCAATTTGAAAACTGTTCCTATACGCCTTATTTTAAGTCTACATCTTAAGTAATCGTATTGTCATCTTATAAAGTCAAACTGATTAAAAAAAAAACTGCAATATGAGACAATGTGACAATGATTGAATTTGACGATATTAATTATATGGAAAACAAAAAGGGTCTAGAGTGGTATAATTTTTAATCAACACCATTGTCCTATATCAGCTATATATACATTTGATATTTTTTATTTGTGTGGTTTTTTTTATCCCATTACGCCTAACAAATTTAACCTCGTTATTTGAGTCTTAGAGATGCATCGGGTGGTGATAAACCATGAATCTGATTTTAAAACCCTCATTCAAACTGGAGATGACTCAGTATATAAAAAGTAAAATCACAAAAATACTGAACTCAGAGGAAAATCAATTAGGAAAGTCCATAATCATATGGCAAAATCAAATAACAAAACGCATCAAAAACGAATGGAAAAGAACTGTCAAGTAAATGTAACCTCCTCGGTAAACATACGCTCATGTATGAGATACTCTCCTTGTGGTTATAATGAAATGGTTTTTTTTAACAGTAAACTAATAGAAAAAAAGCAATCCAAATCATATCGACACTGACATGACAACAGTTAAATCTAATAATACATTTATCAAAGGTATATTAATATTAGGTAGAATATGTCTATCTGTATAGCTATATTTAACAGTTAAACCTTCATCAAGACTACGATACCAAGAATACTTTAAATGATAAAGATCAAATACAATATGTATTTTTAGTGAGATAACAAGTTTACCAGAAACATTCAATTTTCAAAGAAGTTTGAAAATTTCACAAACAACAAATACCTTTTTTCTATAAATCACGTAAGAAGATCTAGATCTAAACAACCATTATATATATAGACACAATGTATTTTGCCTTCATCTCAAAGTCAAAGGAACTGTTGCGATTAATTGATTAAGGAAACTACAAAATATAATTGCCCTTCCAGAGAATCAACTCACCTTTTCAATTATTTATTTTTGTACGAGTCCTTTTTTCTTCAACGTGTTTTCTTTACATTTTTACTGTCCTTTTATTTTGTCTTGTATACTTGAAAAGTTTCCTTGATAGAATCTTAATAGGCAAAATTCGAACTCATTTTAATTTATAGGACGGATAAGAAACAACCAATGAAACGCATATGTAATGTATTTATTGAAGTTGGCTAAGCAATTGTACAGGTGATTGTACAGTAAACTTTCAAGCAATTGAACAGTCAATTAAAATATCCGATATTTAGAAAATGAATATCTTAGGGTTTCTACTGGGATAATGGCTTTTAAACTTTCACAAAGGTACGACTATATATCAGAAAAGATACATGTGAAAAATCTGGTAGTAATTATGGTTTTTTTTTATGTTTATTTAACATTTTTTATCACTGCTCCGTGATAGTTTTGATTGATTTACTGGGAGCTCCAACATTCTGGATGCATGTCATCTTTATTATTTGATTGCTTTATATTTACAAGTGTGGACACAGATGAGTGTGGATAGTATGTTTGGATGTTTGACAGTGTCTGATGACAATAAAGTTCTATGTTTTTCCTATATGGTGTTAATAACTGTGTTGCACGGTGACAACCGATCTGAGCATTAGGAGTGTTATTTATTTGATATTTTTTATGTTCAATACAGACATGGGGAGACAGTAATTACATTAGTTACCAAATGATTATGATAGAACATGTTCTACATCTTTGGTTTTGGATACATTTTGTAGCTGGGAGAGCAATTGTTAATTTCTGTGTCGATTTGGTCTCTTGTGGAGAATTGTCTCATTGGCATCATACCTCATCTTTTTTTATATGTATTTGCTTACTATTGGTATGGTTCTATTTACATTACATGTTGTACTTTGTGGTGGATCGTCAGTATCATTAGTAATTTTTTTTGTTAAAATGTCGAATTTTTTCCTCAGATTAGAATACATTTATTGGTCTTAAGTAATGACAATGGCTTATATCTGACATGATTATTGGGGCTAAATTAGATAGGAAGTAAACCTCTGTGCTGATTTATATCAATTCTTTATATCTCCTCCAAAGCTGGTCGAAGCAAAGACAAATTTTGACCAATATAAAAATGATTTCACCAAAAGAACCTTTGTGAGCATGCTTCAAAGACTAATAACTGCTCCAAAAGTAATCTGATCGAATTTGAAGCATGTCAAGCAGATATCATCAACATCTACTTAATAAGTCTTAATATGTCTAAATACCTAAAAAGCTCTTTATTACTCAAAGGTATTGCAAAATTATTCCTTTTCGTTTTTTGTTTTGTTATATGGATACAAATATAAGTGATACATGTACCAATACAGTATTTGTTGTGGTATGCAAGTGTAGTAATTAACATTTACTGTAACAATGTTAATTCACACAAATAAAGAAATAACAAATGAATGGAACAGATACTCCGCAGGGTGCTGCTTTATACGACTGCAGAGGTGGAAACCTGAATGGTTGGGGCTAGTATGGACACAACATTCAAGCTGGATACAGCTCTGAATTTGGATTGTGGTTAAATAGTTGACACAACATAGGTTTCTGACACAGATTGAATGTGGTCTAAGGCCTAAATTAAAATATTGTTTCCCCAATCCCGACATCCACAGTATGTTATAATTTTAAGGCTTCCTTTTTACTTATACTGAAGTTATTATCTGGAAACCATCCGTCTTGGGAAGACGACGACAGGATACCTACATGTATTTCAACTGCAAAAATTTCTGTGGTTGTTTAAAAATTTCAAACATGTACAATGAAATATTGTTTTAGAAATTGATAAGCCTAGATATGCCTTATAATTTTCCCCCGCATAGTTGAAGGACCATTTACACTCAGAACCGAGTCATCAGTAGGCAGCTAGTACAGATGTATTAAAACAACCTAGCATCATATTGCTAGTTGTGGAAGTAGCATTCTCGGGTAAATTTGTTCTTTTTTTTTATAATATGTTTGGTTCAAATCAAAATAGAATGCTTTTATCTCCCTAATACTTACATTGTAAATAGAGGTGATACTACTTTGACAAATCCTTTTACATGAGAGTTTTCTGTCAAATCTTTATTTCACAAAGAATGATTTGCATAACAATGAACTGAGCTCAAAGCAAAGTATTCAATAATACACTTAGACAAAGAGCTAAATTCAGTGATATACTTTGTACTACAGGTCCTTCATTAACATCTATCGACCAAAACCACATCTCAAAAACATTCCATACTTCATGGTTGGATTCAGGAGTCCTGAAAAAGACAAGATTTTTTTTATCATATTTTAAGTATATATACACAGGTTAAAACTTTCTTGTGGTACAATCATTCCGTATCTAGCAACTATAAATTTGCTTCATGCACATATTGATATGTGATGAGTTTACCTCTGTTGGAAATAAAAACACACAAACCTCCACCTAATTTTAGTCTGACAACGGACAAAACATTCAAAACTATAAAATATTATCTAAGACTTGTCAGTGTCTATTTACCATTGCCACTGAATCAATGATATATGTACACATAATTATGTACATGTAAGACTAAAATTATAAAGTACATATATAAGACTAAAACTGACATTCAGTCTTGACGATATCTTCATTCCCAAAGTCATTTTCAAATCTGACTTCATGGTAAAATAAGATTCCATATCTACAACCAATGAAAAGGAAATATCCCTCTAATAGACTAGCATTTAAATCACAGTTTTCGAAAAATGGAAGCTAGGTCACCGTGGAACCTAGAACTAAAACAATTGAAACAATATATCTTAAATATTTCAAATGCATGTACATGAAATAATATTAATCTCTAAAATTCACCATATTGTTCCCTTTTTTATCTTCTGTTCGATACTGTATATCCAGTGGCGGATCCAGAAATTTTCTAAAGTGGGGGCCCACTGACTGACCTAAGAGGGGGCTCGCTCCTGTCAAGATTCAGTGATTCCCTATATAAGCAACAAATTTTTTTCTCAAAAAGCAGGGGCCCGCCCCCCCGCCTAAATCTGCCTCTGATATCAACCTCTAGATGTCTTTCAATTACATTCAGTTTAGTGTGGGTTGATGTTTGACTGTTGTACATGTTACAATGAGCAAAGCCCATACCGCAGTCAGCTATAAAAGGCCCTGATAAGACAATGTAAAACAATTCAAACGAGAAAACTAACATGTTTGTTTAAGGTTACATCATCAAAATATGTAGGGTAGGTAGGTAGGTCGGTATTTTCTTTTTATTATTTTGTCCATTTTATTTTATGAGCCATGATTTTGAATTGTGTGGTCCGTCTTGCATGGTCCGAGTTGTCCATGGGGCGAGAGTTCCCCTATTTATAATGATTGGATTATTTCTTACGACGGCAATAAAATGGCTTAGGGTGGGTGCTCAAAATAGGATCGGTCATGTTCCCGTAAACAAACATATATTTTTTTGGCCTTACCGAGAGCACCATTGAAATATATACAAATCCCGGATGGGATACGCATCAACTATGTAAGACCTAATTTCAACACCCCTAAACAGTGAATATTTTTTATCGCAAACAGTAGAATTTTATTACATAATCTGAAAGATGAAACCTTGAACTTCACAGGAAAAATACTCCCATTGCTGGGAAAAATCATTTAAAAAAGTATCAGTTCAATATGTAAAGCCATTATTATAGCATTTTTTCAACTAATATAGAATTTTCAGCTAAATGATAGCATCAAATGCATACAACTTGATACTTAAAAGTAGCAAAAAGTGTTTTTTTTTTTCTTTTTAAATGTACATGTACTAAATAAAAGATATCATTTAAATCTATTTGTTTTAAGTTTTGTAAAACTACAAAATCCCAATTTGTGACTAAACCTTGCAAATTGAATTTTCTACTAAAAAAAGTGATTTAATAATCACTTATTTCAGTAAGTCCCCTGCATGACTGAACATGGCAATTTGAGCTGCCATTTTATCACACCAAAACATCGGACCATATGAGTATGAATACTCGTTTGGTTATTATTATGAGTATTTGGACCTTATATGTATATTTTTTTAAATTACATTATACAAATTTCAATAATACAAAAACTTTATATAAAAAACAATGATGGTTACATGACAATGTAATATTTTTATAATTCAATTACTACGTAAAATTTAAATATTGATACCATAGCTAGTTTTAATCGCTAATTACATTCTTGCATGTCGGCTTGGGGTGACATTTACTTCCACATGGTATCATAGCCTTTTTTGTACAATCTGCAACTTTTGGTTGTGCAAGATCCTTTTCATTTACATCTTTCGTTTGCAAGTGAAAAGCTAGCCTTTTTGTAGCTGCGTACAGTGATACCGAGGTCTTGGGCCATTCCGATATGTCTACGGTGTTTTTAAGAGGCTCTAGATCTCAAATATCTTAACATGACTGCAATACACCATATTCACAAGACAACTTAAATAAACTTTGTTACTTCCAGTGACTTCTTGTGTAACAGTTCATTAAGAAACTTTTGGAATTTCTTTTTATAAGTCAACATATGCCAATCACTCGTTATATCAAATCAGTAATGACCATCGGTAATGACCATCGGTATAAAATGTGTTTATTATAGTATTGACAAGTAAGTAAAATTAACTATGTAAAACTTCTAATTTTTATTAAGCTAACCTTTTTATTATAATATTATAATAAAAATTACCTATATGATAGCGTCTTTTTAATGAACGATCATACAATGAAGAGTCTAGGAGTATTAAAGTAAACTGTAACAGAGTGTTAATTACCCCGACCATACGCGTACGGTCGGACCATACGCGTATGGTTGGACCATATGAGTATATACCCATATGGTCATGACCATACACGTATGGTCCGTATGGTCCAAATACTCATATGGTCCGGAACATATACACAATCATTGCTAAACTATACATTTCATACTCTATGCATTTATAAATAAATATTGGTTTAAAAAAAGAAATATTGATGTGTATGACAGTCATGACTATGAATCCATGATATCTCGGCCTATAACAAAATCGGACTATGACAAACTCGGCCTATAACATAATCGGCCTCCCAAAATCGGACTATAACAAACTCGGACTATACCAAACTCGGACTACTAGAAGAATATAAGTATAATGTTGGTTGTTGTTGTTATTGGAAATTAATTTTCAATTCTTAATTTGAAATTATTTTTTATCTACAATCAAGGATTTTGTCTTACTATACAAATCCTTGCTACAATTAATTAATAAACAATTTATTGAAGGGGATAAAAAAAAAACTTAACAAGATATATAGTACAAAAAAAACTTCTTTTTAATATTGATATATTGAAAATTAACCTCTGATGTGTCTTTTCAGTATTATTATTTGTAATAATGTCCCTCTCAGAATTAATTTTTATTATATGTATATCTTAATTGATTATGACATCATGCCAGGGGTTCATTCCCTCTATTCCCACTTTTTATAAATCTGGTAAGAAAGGTAAAATTTCATGTGGGAATAGAAGGAAAACTTGTTCAAACAAAGGATTATACTGTACAAACATTTTTTAATCAACTGTTAATTGACCAGTGTTTTTTTTTATTAGAACAGGTAATAAGTTATTTTTGCATCTGTATGAATTCTGTTTTTTTTTTAAACAAAATAAATAATGAAGTAAAGTAAACAGTTTTCACCCATTATTTTAGATCTTTGATTATTGGTCCAAGTAATTATATTTTAAAGTATACTTTTATTCCACATCTTAAGCCAACAGGAATCACCAAAACCATTAAATTATCGTTTATTTAAAGTTACTTTGGAGTTTGAGAAATATGTATTTTGGATGACCGGCAGATATCATTATTTCTTAAATTTGAAACTTTGAACATGAAATCTCCAATAGAAACTGGAAGATGGCAAAACATAGAAAGAGAAAACAGAAAATGTGTATTGTGTAATTCAGATGCCATTGGTGATGAATACCATTACATTTTTAATTGTTCAGCTTTCGATAGTTGTAGAAAACTGTGAATGTATTGCATTTTACAATAGAAATAGAACAAACACATTGAAGTTTTATGACTTAATGAATTCCCCAAAATGGACAGAACTAAACGAACTTTGTAAACTTATTAAGGAGATCAATAACAAATTAACTTTTCTGGGTGAACAATTGTGAATGCCTCTATCTACTTTAGTACATTATTTATTTATGTAATTGTATTGAAATATGTATAATTATCTCTATACCTTTCTGTAATTTGGTTTGTGAGAATAAAGATATATATATATAAGATTATACTTGGTTACAATATTATATATATCATGATTTATTAGTAAAGCAGACAATTTTTTATAGTTACAAATTTTAAAATAAATCTGACTCCAATGTATTTATCATAATTTTTCTTTATTTTTAAGTACAAATTCAAAAGTTTAAAAATAAATCTAACTCCAATCTGTTTATCATAATTTTTCTCTATTTCTAAGTATTTATTTGATAAAAAAAGAAACATATTACAAATAAACAAGGTATTATACCTAAACCGTGTACCAAATATATTATGCTTTAAAAAAAAAAACAGGTAAATCTTATGTGAAATTCTAATTAACCCTGATTGTTATAAAAACAAATTATTTATCAAAACATCTATTGTTATTTGCAAGTGGGAATAGAAGGAATAGTATTTTTAAAAAGTGGGAATAGGAGGAAGACACCATGCCAGGTGTATCGTTGTATAATTAGTTAAACAAACAACTGGCACATGAACTGTTGACACCTATTTAATCACCCAAGTGAAAACAAAACTACCTGTTATTACACGAAATTAGGAACTAAATATCAAAGTAAATGTATTTTGTCTTGTCTATAAAGCCCCAGTCCCACTAGACCTTTTTTTTTAAATTATTTATTGACACATCTGTGTCATCTCTGCTATCGTTCACTAAAATATCGTCATTTGAGCTTTATGGACCAGCAATAGGTTGAAAATTATAAGGGATTTTTTTCCATGTTATTTTATAGAAGTATTTGGTAAGATCAAAGAAATCTCTGTTGTTTTTTTTCAATTTTACTCCAAATGTATTTTTAATATTCTATCTATTATAATAAATCACAATAATATTTCAAATAGAAGTTAATTATCCTCATTTAAACTAAACATATCAAATTCAACTCATATAACAAACATTTAATACACTTCTATATATTGTCTTTTTTTTCAAAAATATTAATTATAATCTCATAAACTCGTATATAAATTTAATATACTAGTATAAGGTTTTTTTTATTAAAGTAAAAAAAATAAACAAACTACTAATCGTAGTCCGAGTTTGTTCAATATATTTCTGCATATAAATAATGGTAGGCCGAATTTGTTATAGTCCGAGTTTGTTATAGTCCGATTCTGTTATAGGCCGATTTTGTTTTAGTCCGAGTTATCCAGCAGCGATGACTATCATGCTTATTCCAAATTGATGGTAAATTCCATGTCAGCATTGTATTTTGGGAATTCCCAGGTAAATGCCATGTCTAAATACAGCTGCTTCATCTATACTATAGCTGTCTGTAAATGTATTCTTCCAATCAAGGCAAACCCAGCTGAGTACGGTGTATAAAAATACACTGAATATCCTCCACCAGTATTTACATGCGTACAATAAATCCGTTAAAGAGTAAACCCCTCCTATCCCCCCTCATTAAATGCACCAAGAATTTCAGGGCTGTAATGTAGGTCATTTATACACACCAAAATTGTACAAAAAACTTATGTCATGTTTCTGTATACTAAATTATCATGAAATTGAGCTGTTTCCTTCAATATATACAAATATGTAGAAATAATGTACATCACCAGATACGACTAAACATGTAAACAACCCCTGACCTACAATGTTATATGGAATCGTCCATAATGTAAACCCCTAATATACAATGTTGTATGGAATCGTCCATAGCAGGCGAAAGACAGAATTCGCGAATACACGGTTTCCGCTGTTAAGGTTCATCATAACCTTTTGGCTAAAATGGCCGTATTTACACCCCAAATTTTACTCTGAGTACAGACTAACCTATACACCTGCAACAGTTTTAAGGGATGGCAGGAACTAGATATATAAATTTTAAATGCATTTTATGTTTCAGAAAATTATAAACTTTTCTAGATTTTGCTATCCATTTTTTTTCGTTCCTGCAGAAGGTGCAAAAATTAACTAAGTAGTGAAATCGATTGAGAAGCTCCCCTCATATAATCAATGTTGTGAGTAGTATTGATTTAAATGGACAATAGATGGACAATAGACACCTGTATACAATAGGTGATTTAACAGGTTTAAACTGTGTATATGAGTGGACCATATCAAATGAAACTCCGGTGTTTGTTTATTTTGCTATCTTCTACAGACTGGAAAAAAATGGAGATCAAAATCCAGGTAAGTTTTTATTTTTCTGAAACGTAGACTTCATATAACTTTTATATATCTAGTTCCTGCCATGCCTTAAAACTTTCCTGGATGTACCAGTTTGTCTGTCCTCATAGTAATTTTTGAGGTGTAAACACGGCCATATTTTTCAATTCCTTATGATGAACCTTAATGCCAGTGTTATCATGACTGACATTAGGGGATGAAATGCATATAGATGTCTATATAAACAGCTGATAAAGTCTATTCAATAGTAACTTTTTTGTTCGTTGAAATGTGTGGGATTGTGCAGCACGTGTCATCATGACATGTGCCCCTTCGCGGCCTTCAGTTTAGATTATAGACTAGAGAAGAGACTAAATGCGTACAAACCTGATGTCAAATGAAGATATACGGAATTTAAATAACGTTGATTCTTTAAATGTACGAAACACAAACACATATGACAATTGCAATCGTAACTACTCGGCCATTCTCGCTACGCAGTACAATTTCTTCGTGCAACCAGAAAGGCCGAGTTGTTCCGATTGATGACAATTGTTCACATAAAATAGATAGTAAAATTTTCCAAATGAACGTCCATTAAAATTAAGTCTCTGATGAATGTTTCCCGCGCAAATGTCATGGAATAAACCAAAACGAATTTTAGGTGTGTGTGGTCATTAAAACATTCGGGTCAATGAACACAGTTAGATTAAATATATAAATATGTTAACTATATTTATATTGGTTTTTCAGAAAAGTGACTTTACCAGATATTTTTTTTGTGGCAAACAACGGTAAATAGCCTATATCATCTTGACATGACATATGAAAACCCTTAAAGCATAATGGTGTGTGTATGGAATAGTCCATGGAATTGTCCAAACCGATACAGGTGAAATACGTAGAATAATATTGCTGTGTCTATTGTGGACACAGCAATAAAATCAGATTTAAGATCCTTATGAGCCCGTAGTAAAGTAAAAAACCTCTAAATAGCCTTATTTAATAAAATTTGCTCGATTAACCTTGAAGTGAAGACTAATAAAAATTTGCGTGTATAGTGAACCCCCTAAATAAAATAATACTGTGTTCTAGACCACTTCCCCTTTCGGTGATCTACATAAATGATTTTTTACTATATAGTATGTTAACAAATGGCATGTTTTGATTACCAAAACTTTAAGTACCGGTCTTTGTAAGAATCATGCAGGTTCCTGTTGATGGGCGATTCATGACCCCTCTTCAAATGTCTTTATATTTTGTTTATGA
The DNA here is from genome assembly GCF_965363235.1 of Mytilus galloprovincialis. Classification (NCBI taxonomy): domain Eukaryota; kingdom Metazoa; phylum Mollusca; class Bivalvia; order Mytilida; family Mytilidae; genus Mytilus; species Mytilus galloprovincialis. Next base: position 81,235,342 of record NC_134840.1, read on the forward strand.
TGAAGGTATGGTATGAAAATAAGTTTTCTGTATCAATTTTTTCTTTTCAACTTTGGTTGCCATGGAAACCATCCTTACAAAATTTTGCCTAAATACGTCCATAAGTAGCCTTTGAAAATTGAAATATAATGGATTTTAAAGAACCATAGAAATAAAGTTAACCAATACAAACAATATGTATATTTACAGTATTGACAAACACAACCCCAAACTATACAAAAACGTTAAAATTTTGAATTTACTAAATGGTTTGTTTCCATAGCAACCATTTAAAAATGTGTTAAAATTCGAAAATGAAAAATTTCAAAAACTTTAAAATTTTAAATCTGTTTATCTCCCAAGACCAACAATACCATGACATGTCATTGACAAATTTTGAAAGACCACATTCTATATATTCAGAAAATAAAAAGAAAGTCGTGTGTTTTTTTTTCTTTAAAAAAATAATTTTAGTCAAAAATTGTCAATTTTCACCAAAATTCAGATTACCAAACAGATGAATACTGAAACATTTTGAACTTAAAAAGCTAAAACATTCCATTTATGCGTGCATTCCTGACACAAATTTGGTAATTATAAATGAGAAAATATGATTGATAGAGATATTTTTGTAGAGAAGGACATTTTTTCTTTCTGGGCATGGTGCCCCCCCCTTATTTTTCAAAATTCAAAAAATTATTAATAAATTTTAAAGATGGAATTCAATTGTGAACATTTTGAGCATTAAAACATGAAATTTCTTCAAAGGATGAGGGCAATAATAGAACCCCCTACACCATTTTTATATATTAGATTTTTTTTTAGAAATGGGGAATGTGTCAAAGAGAGAACAACCCAAACAGAAATTTAAAATCTTTAGATTCTATTTCATGGTCTTTAAAATTGACTCTAAAGAACCTGAATCGATCACTTGTAATTTTTGGTTAAATCTTGCATCAATGATTATTTGTCCCTTCAATATATGTCAATGAGTGGCTTAACAATTCCATTTAAATGTTCTTTGTATCTGTCGTTTTTTCTTCAAAAGCAAAAAATGAATTTTACCCCTATGTTCCATTTTAGCCATAGTGGCTAAGTTTCTTGAAGTACAAGGAAATAAAAAACTAAATTTATACAAGATTATAACTCCCAAGTTGGACTGAAATTGATTAAGCATATTCAATATCAAAAGAAGATTTTTTTTTAAAGGAAGCAAACTAGATGAACAAATTGTGAAAAATTTCTTTAAAGGGCTATAACTCCATACGGATTCAATTGACAATTCTGGTCATATAAACTTATTTGTAGATCCTACTTTGCTGAAAGTTGTGCTGTTTACAGTTTATCTTTGTCATTAATAATATTCAAGATAATAACCAAAACTGCAAAATTTCCATACAATTAACAATTAAGTGGCAGCAACCCAACAATGGGTTGTTAGATTCATCTGAAAATTTGCTCTTAAAAGGCTTTAGTGTTTGAGATATGAGCTACACACTGCATTTTACCCCTATTTTCTTATTTTACCCATGGCGGCCATGTTTTTTTACAAAATAGAAAATAGAACACAAACTTAATTCTAGATATCCTAAGGATCATTCAGTTTATAAGTTTTACTGGAATTGGTTAAGTAGTTTCAGTGGAAATGTTTCAAATATTTTACACCGGACAGACGACAACGGAAGCAAAGTGATGGCAAAATTCACAGTTCCTTTGAAACGGTGACCTAAAAAAACTACGTCCGTTCTATCAGAAATAAACTGAAAATAAAAAATAAAAAATTTGTACCATCGAGAGCGCTAACAAGGCAACTTTCCATAAATTTTAATATTTTTAAGGGTCATAACTCTTTTAAAAAAGTCAATTGTCCATGATTATAGAACTCATCCGAGATATTGTTGATATTAATCTAGTGTATAAGTTTTATTAAAAATCTGGCAAGAATTGTACCTGTGGGAGCGTTAAAGGGGCTATTTTCCATAAATTTATTATTTTCAAGGGTTATAAATGTTTTTATTAAAGTCGATTGACCACCAATATCTAACTTGTTCGAGATATTGCTTATAATAACCTAAAGTATTAGTTTCTTAAAAATCTGACATAATTTGTACATGTGCGAGCGCTGCAAGGACAGCCAGATGGACACAAGGACGGATGGCAATCAAAATTTTATGCAGACCATGTTTAAACGAAAAAAATTAAGTTCTAATTTCGATTTTTATTAATTGAAAATTTTTTGGTCGCATATTGGTATCACGTTGGCGTCGTCGTCGTCCGAAGACATTTGGTTTTCGCACTCTAACTTTAGTAAAAGTAAATTGAAATCTATGAAATTTAAACACATGGTTTATGATCATAAAAGAAAGGTTGACATTGATTCTTGGTGTTTTGGTCCCAACAGTTTAGGAATTAGGGGCAAAAAAGGGCCCAAATAAGCATTTTTCTTGGTTTTCGCACAAAAACTTTAGTATAAGTAAAAAGAAATCTATAAAATTTTTAACATAAGGTCTCTATGACCACAACAGGAAGGTTGGGATTGATTTTGGGAGTTTTAGTCCCAATAGTTTAGGAATTAGGGGCCAAAAACAGGTCCCAAATAAGCATTTTTCTTGGTTTTTGCATAATAACTTAAGCATAAGTTATTAGAAATCTATGAAATTTTAACACAAGGTTTATAACACAAAAGAAAGGTTTGGATTGATTTTGGGAGTTTGGGTCCCAACGAATTAGGGGCCAAAAGGGTCCAAAATTAAACTTTGTTTGATTTCATCAAAAAATTAATTATTGGGGTTCTTTGATATGCCAAATCTAACCGTGTATTCAGATTCTTAATTTTTGGTCCTGTTTTCAAATTGGTCTACATTAAGATCAAAAGGGTCCAAAATTAAACTAAGCTTGATTTTAACAAAAAAAGAATCTAAACATGGTCATAGATTTTTGATTATGGGCCCAGTTTTCAAGTTGGTCCAAATCGGGGTCCAAAATTATTATGTTAAGTATTGTGCAATACCTCTGCGGTCGTATAAAGCTGCGCCCTGCGGAGCATCTGGTTTATTTATAAAAATACTATTTTTGATATAACAAAAATAAAAAAATAAAATATTGTTTTTGTCTTAAATCAGTGGTTTTGATAAGATAATAACACTCTGTAAAGATTAGACAAATGGGACAGTTTTAATCTTGGTACAGTGTTTCCAATTTCATTATCTATGGAAAATACATTGCCTTGCATTGTTTCTTTTGTGGACTAGTATACTATTGCACAGAGTCAGATTATGTACACATAATTAGACAATATACGTATAGTGTCTTGAAATATGAAATTTATTTGTATGATGCTTTGAAACGGGAAAAAGCGAGGTTCTACCGAGCATTTTCCCATTTCGTGCCGAATACAAATAAATTTCATATTTCAAGACACTATTCGTATATTGTCTTTATACTGAAATCGAAAAAAAAATTTAAAAATGAAAAAAATATGTAACAAAAATTGTTAAAAAAAGTGTTTGGAATTTACCTCCCATGTAAATCGACATGTATCGAAACCTTTATGCAAACACTTATTTGTCACTATGTCGATTTAACTGTGCTAAAATTGAAATTGAAGAAGAACTACAGAACCTTTCTTTTTATTCTAATATATAATAATCTAACTTATCTAAAAGATTTGAAATAAATGCGGAATGTGTCCATTGGACACAGATGATGCTCCCGCTTCCATATCATAAAAGTCATAAACGGACATGACTGAAGACACTTACCAATTGTGTACTAACTTTTATGGTGATAAGAATTGTGTAAAAGTTTCGTAACATTTGGTTGAGGCAAACTAAAGAAAGAAATACAAAACAAAAAATTCAGCAACTTTTTCCCTCTATAAAGAGGCATTGCATAGAACAGTGAAAGTTACACCACCAAAATTCAAAGTTGATCTGCATTTGGTGGTTTTAAGCATTGTGTATAATTTTAATAACATCTGGTAAAGACAAACTAAAGTTAGAGAACAGAAGCGGAAATTCAGCAATATTTCTATTTGTAAAGGGGCATAACTCTTGGACGGTTTAAGTGACACCACCAAACTTAGTCTTGTTTTATGGTAATAAGCAATGTGATTAGGTTTCATAACATTTGGTTGAGGCAAACTAAAGATAGAGAACAGAAACCAACGTTGGGACATACTGACGGACGGACAAGGGTTTACCTTAATGCCCCCTCCGCCACTGCGGGGGCATAAAAATATGTAAATATAACAATTGATTAAATTAGGCAAAATTCAAGAATGGCCATTGCACATGGTTGTCATAAAGGTTTGAGAATCAAAACAGTATAACTAGTTCGGACCAGCAAATTTTCCTCAGGGCCACAAGGATAATATTTTTGAGAACCATAAAAAAACGCGATTATTCTGGGTATACAAATAATAATTCAGTTAGGTTTTAAAAAAAATAATAGACAAGCTGTCCTTTTCCACCATATACAATAGAAACATTGACAAATTCTTGCACAATTAATGTAGATCGTTGGTATATATTTCCTCAGATAGAACATGTAGAATTTGTATGCCCCCACTGTAGCAAAGGGGGCATTAAGTTGTACCCTTGTCTGTAAGTACGTCCATTCCAGAGTTATACCCTTATACAAATGGAAAAAAATGCTGACTTTTTTGTTTCCGTTCTCTAACTTAAGTTTGCCACAACCAAATGTTTTGAAACTTATACACAATGCTTATTTCCATAAAATTCAGAACAGTTAGAATGTTATTGGTGTAACAGGTACTGTCAATAAGTTATGCCCCTTTAAAAATGGAAAAAATGCTGAATTTTCCGTTTCCGTTCTCTTTTTTTCGTCTGTCTGACATAGTTCATCTTACCCTGACCTCATTTTCTTAGAACATTGATAATGTTAAGTTAATATGATACTTGTATTAAAATCTTTACATAACACTTACAGAGTTTCAAAAGTAATTCAATTATGTATAAAACCAACCAGACATTTCAGGGTGAGTCTTCTTGTTTAGCAGATCTTAGTCTAGGGTTAAAGTTTTTAAAGCATCAATCTGTTTCAAAAACCAACAATGAGTTGCATTAAATTGTTACTGTAACTTCTTTATAGCCATTTTGAAAGAGAAAGTATCCTGAGCTAATTTTTTTTAAATGTTCATTAAGATTTGTTTTATAGATAATCACGTCATGCTCATTGTTGAAGGATATACGGTGATCTGTGGTTGTTTATTTCTATGTCTTTGCTCTCTCTGGTTGAGAGTTAATTGTCATCTTTATACATAGACTTACTAGTAATTAAGTTTTGGATTCAACTTTATTCTTTTTCACTGACAGCATCAGTCTTAGACACGACAACGGGTTATGCGTATTACCATTTTTTTTTTTAAACTTCTGAGAAATCTTACATATAAGATTGAAGGGAGGGGGTACATATGCTGCCCTCAACTTTAGAAGTTGTGTTATGCTTAAATTCTTAAAATACTTAGTTCACAAGTAAACACAATGAGATACCACATTTCTTTCAACAAATTTTATAATTTTGAAAAAAAAAAAAAAAAATCGAAAAAAAAGGGGGGGTGCACCATACCCAGAGTGATGATTTTTCATTTTGTACAAGTATATCTTCATTTATCATATATTCTCCTTTAAAATTAACAAATGTGTGTCAGAATTGCACATATAAATGGAATGTTTTAGCTTTTTAAGTTCAAAATTTTTGATTATTCATCTGATTGTTAATCTGATTTTTGGTGAAAATTGACAATTTTTGACTAAATTTTTTTTTTTAAAGAAAAAAAAACACACGACTTTCTTTTTATTTTCTGAATATATAGAATGTGGTCTTTCAAAATTTGTCAATGACATGTCATGGTATTGTTGGTCTTGGGAGATAAACAGATTTAAAATTTTAAAGTTTTTGAAATTTTTCATTTTCGAATTTTAACACATTTTTAAATGGTTGCTATGGAAACAAACTATTTAGTAAATTCACAATTTTAACGTTTTTATATAGTTTGGGGTTTTGTTTGTCAATACTGTAAATATACATATCCTTTGTATTGATTAACTTTATTTCTATGGGACTTTAAATTCCCATATTTTATATTTTCAAAAAGGGTCTTTTTTCACATATTCAGGCAAAATGTTGATTTGATGGTTACCATGGCAACGGGCATAATACAGGGAAAATAAAGACAGAATTTTGACCATCTACCAAAGTTCTTATGATATAGGGCAAAAAAAATTACTTCTGTGACATGCCATGAATCACCTTCTGCATGATTTTTACAAAGACCGGTACTTAAGCAGAAACTTTCCATCAAGCAACTTGTTATTGTTTCAAATAACAGAGTTGTGCTTGAAAGTATCATGAAAGACCAAAACATTACCAAACTGTACAGTTCCATTTACAAACACTGGTATAGTAAGGATACAAAAAGTATAATAAAACAACAAAACATGAAATAAAAAAGTATAAATCTATTTTAATAAGCTATTAAATTCAAAAGAAAAATGGTGTTATACAAAATATCACAGTTAATGAGACACAATGTTCAAAAAATAAAACATTTTATGGTCCTGAAAATATAACATATACACTCAGTCTGGTAAATCAGGTATTTAGTTTGCTGGTGTGATAAACAATGATCTGGTGAACCCTTAAAAATGTCTGATAACCTCAAATTGTCTGCTCAGAATTATTTTTGTTAATAGATTTGTGTTATAATTTTGCTTCTTGTTATAATTGCATTTGGGAGTGTTAAAAATATGACACGACAGTTGAACCTAGCTGACATGTGGCTAAATTGATATTGAAGCCATGTGGTTGTATGTCTATAATGTGAGAATAAATGATTCGTTTATGAAAATTGATGTTGAATTGCTTAGATTAAACAAAGAATCTTTGACAATTTTCTTTGATTTTAATATAATAAATTCCATTATTTAGTAATTTTATTTCCATAAAAAATGGTATCTTTAATGTTACCCCTGGTTTTGATTCATTAGATCTTTATACATCACACCAATAAGTGGGGGCAAATGCTTGACCAGATTTAAATAAGCTTGTCCACACTGCAAAATCATTATTTGAAAAATATGCATTAGAAAAACTCGATAATTAAAACTCAATTTACATAGAAAATACTGACATAACAGGATAATATAATAAATACAATGATCCCTGTAAAGAATTTGACTATGTAAAGTCAGATAAAAGTAGTATTTTGTCAACACTAATATAAACAAAACAAAATATAGATAAGATCAATTTAACTTTATTTATTGCATAGCAATATAATATTTCCCACAGAAAGTAACCAAAAGTTAGCATGCAATAGATTCCAATATTGCAATAGTGCAATAAATCTTAAAAATTCATGACGTCATCAACAACAAAATCTTAGTTTAACCAATTTTTAATTTCAAATATGATATTGCTATACAATAAAAGGGTTATTGCATGAATAATGGTGAATATTGTGTCGACATATATTGCACTCGCAAGCTCATGCAATATAAATATCTACTTGAGACAATATTCATGCAATAACCCTATAGTATTACATAGTGTAAGGTAAAATCACAAAAATATTATCTCAGAGGAAAATTCAAATCCGAAAGTTTCTAATCAAATGGCAAAATCAAATGATAAAACACATCAAACGAATCAACTGTCATATTCCTGACTTGGTACAGGCATTTTCAAATTTAAATAGAAAACAGTGGATTGAACCTGGTTTGAAGTACTACATGTTTTATATCAGTAACAACAATTTATCATTATCATAAGCAGTTTTTTCCCTGCAAATGAGTTTATGCTTTTTACCTATTGGGGACAGAATTGTAGGCCTCTTAACTCAAACATGAGTTTAAGACACTTCACATGACACAATCACAGTTATATATTAATGACCCATTACTTACTCGAAAATTCATCTTTTTATTAAACATACAATGTCAAGAATTTCAAGAAATTCATTCTTACTCTTAGCCAAGTTTTCAAACAATCTATTGTTGGTGCTGAAATGAAATATCACTGATATTATAAGGTCACTTTCATTAATTTTCTGTCATTTATTAAAAACATTGTATTTTATACCTTTAAGTATAGATGGCCTTAGCAAAATTAGTTAAAGAGATTACAAATGTGGGGTTTAAAGTCATATGAAAAGAGTGACCAGTGAAAAGTAATGTTAATCCAATTCTTGAACAAATGCATACATATTTCATAAACTAAGTCTTCTGTGCACAATTTTATCATTTTTCTCGCATAAATATTGTATAATCGTCAAAAATATTTAATTGGACAGTGTTATTGTGAAAATATGGAAGCTAATTAATGATCTTGTTTTCAGGCGGAAATTTAACTATTGTCACCCGTTTGTAAACAATCAACACAGTTGTGTATTGCGATCACCAGATTTTTACAAAAAAGGTCATGCTGCATACCGAAAACATGTGGGCATATTGTTTTCTGGAAGCAAGCATTTAAAATAAAGTAAACTTCAGGTAAATTTGGACAAATTATAGAATTTTCTTGAGAAAAAAGTATATGTACACAAATTTTATTATAAAAACTAGCCATTTAGTTATAAAAAACATATGCATATTTTTTTTTAATTTGAAATTTCAAATGACTTTAATATGTTCTTCAACTTGGAATTGGATTTCACCTTACAAATGCTTTTGTTTTTATGCCAATTAACAGTCCTATGTTGACAAAAAAAACGTATGGCATACTAGCATTGAAATAGAAACCTGCGTATCATTGATGAGTTATGGCAACCCTAAATGAAGGTTGGGACTAGAATTCTGTTTAATTCATGAAGTAAAACATGAAAAATCATTAGTTGCTTAATAAACACATTGAAATTACAATAGCATCTTCTTGAAAAAAACAGGAAAAGGTCACAAATTTATACTCACAAGCCAATATTAAGTAAAATCAAAGTCGGAATTGATCACTGACATCAAGGAAAAATTAAAAAAGTTTTGGTGAAAAACGAAACGGTGCACAATAGTATTTTATGGAAAAGGTTCTCATAAAAGTTTCATTAAATTCTATTAACTGGGAATATGCCTTTAATTTTCACATCAGGGGCCCAACGGATAAAATGTCAAAATTTGTTTCGATCATATGAAATTATTCTGTTTAAAGTTACAGGCCCACCCAAATTGTCAGTTGCATTGGCTTCTGTGCTTCTGGGCCCTGTGAAGTTTATACCACGAAATTATAAAATTAATAAGGTGTTTAGTATAAATTGTTGAAACAAAATAGGTATCCCCAAGATCAGGCATTGAAAATGTCCCTGCTTTGCTTCAGAAAAGGAAAAAAAAAGTTTGGTCAAAATATAAGGAAGTGAGTGGCATCATATGGTTAAGATTTACTGTTACAGTAGGACATTGATATAACAAAATCCATGTCTTGCAAAATGAATTAAAAAAAGAAGAAATGCGGATGAAAAAATAAAACAGGTGAAAATGTTTGTCAGGGATTTCAGGAACAATTATGGTTATTGAAGTGGAACAGAGAATAGATAATCATATTCCTCATCACTATATAAAATCCATTTCAGAAAATAATGATGATAAATTTTGGGACATCAAAAATCAAGGGCTTGAAATTAGAATTGGCACTGGAAAAAGGGCAATCAGGATTGAGGTAGACATTTAGCCGTACTAAAGGCTGCTTTTTGATCGACTCCTTATTGTTTAACTTCTATGGTTCTCTTACTAGAAAGTTTAGTACTTTCAAAAATGTGAGGAATCAGAATTAAGTCCAAATTCAGTTCAGTTGGTTATTATTGATAAATCATTAAAGGAAATCTGTTTTTTAAGAATTCAAAATTATTACAGATTCAAACATTTCTTGCGTAACACATGGCAAAAATTTGTTCTATTCTTACTTATTACTTTCAGATACTTTTATAAGAACACAAACAATACAACTCTTGAATCATACATGAGGGGGAAGACAGGCATAAGATAGATAAGAAATTATTAACAATAGTAAAGATAACAAATCATCCATAAAATGATAGCAAATACTAATAAATATTCCTTTTTCAAAAACGTTAATATAGCAAAATAAAAGCAACAACATATATTTCAGCTGCATGTTTATAATGATAAAATTTTAAAAAAACAGATCTAACTAAAACATGTTTGCCTGTATTGTCACAGAAAACAATATTGCATATTTTTTTTGTCCTTATTTTGAAATTGAACAGGTCAAAAGTCAATAATGTTCCTGCTTCAATCTACTTTTGATTACATTACACAATTTTACCATCAAAACCGTTTAATTGTGTTTTCATTGAAACAAGAGCTTTCCTGATAGCATCATTGTCTGCATCACCAGGATCTTTCTTCAGAAACAGTTCAAAGTGTTGAATAACTTTCTTCAGTATTTCCTTCTTGTTGTATTTACTTTCTATATGCATCATTCTTTCACAAACTAAGGCAAAGTTTTTGTGCCAGTAGCTTGGAATGTTTACATTTCTCTTCATTGCTGAATCATAAAGCTGAAAATATTAAAAAAATAATGTAATTACAATCATTTGTCTTACTGCAATTCACTAGCATTATATCATTTTAATACACGACAGAAAACAAAAAAGAACAATTTAAATATATGTTGGTTACATGACCCTAGTCACTACATTATGAACCATTCTTAGATGTAAGTTTATATATCAATTAAAACCCAAGTCTCCCATAAATTACAATGTAAGTTTTCATAAAACTGTTTTCATATTTAAACATTATTATATCAAACATACGAAAGATAATATTGCATATTGTTTTATGTATCACTTTAAGAGCAGAAGTTTGGGGCTCATCTATCAAAATCACAATTAGAATAATGCATTTACAATATTTACCCCTTTACATTGACATACCTTGTACTTGAGGATTATCCATTTTATGTCATATATTGTCTAAGGATTTCTCAGTTCAACATTTGACTTTGTGGAGTCTACCTTTATTCATGTTCCTACCTGATAAGAGGCTATCAAATAGTCTGATTTCTGCTTGGAAGTTTTTGCCTCTTCAGACATCTGATATAGTTGGAAAGCACTGCTTATTCTGAAAGAAAAAAAGTTGGATATCTTTTATGTTGTACATTAAATTTCAATCCATACCTTACTATAACATCAGATTTAGAATCAATTTTTTCCTTCATGAACTTATTTTATTATTGCAAACTTAACAACTTATGATTGTAAATACTACATAAACATATTTTATAACTACAAACTTAACTATTTATGGCTTTAAATATTGTTTTGCAAATAAACTAGAGGAACCTAAGAGCCTGAATTGCTCACCTTTCACAAAATATAGCTTACATTTATTTGTTTTTGTTTTTAGTAGTTCCTACCAATCTGTTATGGATTAAAAGATAATGGCAAAATCTTTTGAAGAATAGTAGGAGGCATATCGTTCATTGGTTTTGGTCAAATTAACAATTTTACAGATCTTGTATACCTGATAATTGTCAACCTTTACACTTTCTACCCATCTTTTATTATTTTAGAAATAAAAGGCAAAAACTGCCCCTCCAAAAAACTAGTTTGTGCCTTATGGACAATAACTCCTGTAAAGGGTATTCTAATAGTTTTATTAACAGTTTTGTAGATCTTGTATTGCTAGTCTTTCAAGCTGTTCTCAAGATATTAGGCAAACACAAAAAAAAAATCATCATTTAAGGGCAATACCTCCTTTAAGGAATCATCCAATGGTATCTGTCAGATTGTCAGTTGCCTGAATTGTGGGAGGGGGGTTGGTTGTGTGTTTGTTTTAGTTTTGACAAATACAAGAATTTAATTCAAAATCATTCTTCAAAGGGGCACTAGCTGTCAAATTTATATTCACTGATTTGACTCAAATTCTCATATTTGATTTATAAGAAAGTAAAACATTTATCCAAATTATCAAAAATCTAAAATAAACAATTTACAGAACATGGGCTAAGTAATATTTGGCTTCGTTTTGTGTTTATTTTAGTCTAGACACCATCTCATTAACAATTGAGTTGACCTCGGAATAAATCTGATGGCCATATAAGGTATATAAACATAAATATAGAAATATTATAATATTCTTTATAAAGCACAAAAATTTCAGTATTCACCTCAGAAACTAACAAAACCTTTAAATAGACTTATTAAGAAGGGATATAGTTAGGATACTGTTGTCAGGTCATTAAAGATTGCATATTTTGGCATTAATATTGATTCACTTATAGGTACTTTGCATCGGAACTAAACCCATTTATTGAAAAACCAGTTGTTGGCATGACACAGGTTATGTTTTTCTCATATATGTTATGATGGTATGATACTAAACCCCTAACGGGAAGGATTGTGCCTGATATTCATATGTTGAAATCATAATCTTTCAATCAGTTTAAATTTAAAAAGTCTGGAGCTGGCATGTCAGTTAACTGCTAGTCATTGCTAGAAGTCTGTTGTTATTTATGTATTATTGTCATTTTGTTTATTTTCTTTGGTTACATCTTCTGACATCAGACTTGGACTTCTCTTGAACTGAATTTTAATATGCGTATTGTTATGCGTTTACTTTTCTACATTGGCTAGAGGTATAGGGGGAGGGTTGAGATCTCATAAACATGTTTAACCCCGCCACATTTTTGTGCCTGTCCCAAGTCAAGAGCCTTTGGCCTTTGTTAGTCTTGTTTTATTTCTAATTTGAGTTTCTTGTGTAAAATTTGGAGTTTAGTATGTGCTCATTATCACTGAACTAGTATATATTTGTTAAGGGGCCAGCTGAAGGAAGCCTCCAGGTGCGGGAATTTTCTCGCTACATTGAAGACCTGTTGGTGACCTTCGGCTGTTGTCTTTTCTATGGTCGGGTTGTTGTCTCTTTGACACATTCCCCATTTCCAGTCTTAATTTTATTAATAGATTAAGCAAACATGTGTAGTTGGTTTTTTCTAGGTCTATATAATTTCATATTATACATTAACAAGAGGCTGTCACAATGACAGCAAACCAGATTTATTAACATTTATTTGTGTCCTGGCAATATCACAAGAACGGTGATGAACAGTGAAAGTGAAAATTGTCAATATCAAATTTGACCTCCATTTTGTCATCAGTATCAACATATTAAAATTTGAAAAGCAAAGGTTGAATGGTTCATGAGTAAATGCAACAACATGAATGGAAACACCATTTTTCGATCTTTCAAGAACCATAATTCCTGAACGGTAAAAGTCAAAATCATCATTATTGAACTTGACCTCCATTTTGTCATCAGTAACAACATATTAAAATTAGGGAAGCTTTGGTTGAACACTTTATGCTTAAATGCACAGACACAACTGGAAATGCCATTTTTCAATCTTTCAAGAACTATAACTCCTGAACGGTAAAAGTCAAAATCGTCATTATAAAACTAGACCTTCATTTTTTTGTCAGTAACAACATATTAAAATTTTAAAAGCTTTGGTAGAGCGGTTCATGAGTAAAAGCACAGACAACATTTGGTTGCCGCCCGCCTGCCCAGCCGTACATCCCCAAATCAATAACCGACATTTTTGTTACAAAAATCCGGTTAAAAATATATGTTATTCATCCATTTTACTAGTATAAGAACAATATTTTGACAATCAAATTAGTCAATCTAATAATTTACCTTTGTTTTACTTTAAATGTTGACATTTTTTCCTTTTTAAATTAGTTGACTGATCATGCACGATTCATGCATTAACAATCTCTAGCTAAGGGATTAAATTGAAGTTCACATGAATACAGTTCAATGAGGTCAAATTATTCACTTGCAAGTGAATAATTAATCTTCAATGTTTCTGAACTTATCTTGTCAAAATTTAACCATAATTGCTGCTTAAAGCTAATTATTGTTTCACCATTTCACTTTCGTTCATGATTGAACAAAAAAAATCCTATTTTAGATTTTCTATATATCTCGTAGCTAGTGCCCCTTTAACGGCAATCAGAAGGTTGAAATTGTTCACTGATTTCTGTGGTGACATTTTTTTAAAACCTCTCCTAGGATCACAACAGATACCAAGTATTGCAGTTGTCTCACATGGCTTCTAGGTCAAGATTAGGTAAAAATGCTACTGCATTTTCTATTTCCTTGGTATAGAGTGACATTTCATTAATTATCATTTTTGGGACAATTTGAAGTTGGGATAAATATTTACAGATTAAACTGATTTAAATGCTAAAATTTAATATGACTCAACTTTTTACACACTTTGAGTAAAAAAATAGATAGTCATCTTTAAATTCCTCTGTTTTTTCCTTTACTTTATTTCTTTCATTTCTTTTGTTGTTGTTTTTCTTTCTTTTATTTGGGTAGGGGAGATGTTAAGCAAAGAAAAGATAAATTTTTGCTATTTATAAACTATCATTATAACAGTACATGGCCTACATTAAAAATCTAGTTTATCGTTCCATTTCAATCTCACATTTTATATTTATAACTAGCTTTTGTACTTTGTTTATCTTGATCTTCCAAAGAGGAAGTTGTTTACCTGTAACTTATAGATACATTTATATGTATACAAGTGCTTCAAGGACTTTCTGCGATCATTAAGAAATGGCATTTCCACAACCTACAGATGAAGCCCAGACACCAGCAGTATGCCAGCTCTGTGAAGAGTCCTCAGATATAAGATGGAAATGCATTAATTGTGATGTATTTATGTGTCAACTTTGTACGACAAAGATTCACACAAAACTTAAATCAACAGACCAACATGAATTAATTAATTTACAGTGAGTTGACTGTTAGTGTTGCTCTCCACCAATTGCAACTCATTCAAAATTTTGACCCAATTGCAATTTGTTTTATTAAACCAAATTGTTCAACTGGTCAGAAAATTGAACAAATTGTTCAGTCAAAATGTGAAAGTGCAAGGTGATAAAATAAAATATACTTACAATCCTATAAGACTTTAACTCCACTTTAATGATGTTGTGACAAAAATTAGTTTATCAGTTTGTATAGTTATATTATATTCATTTCCATGCTGAAGGGGAACTGTTTATTTTGAATTGCTATTAAATTGTCCAAACTAAGCTTTCATATAGTTTTTCTTTCTAAAAGTATTCTATATTTATAATAATCAGATATCATTTTAAATAAAACATCATATATTCAGTAAAATATGTGTGAAATAACAATATGCTATTGATAAATTTTCAGGGGAGATAACCTAAAATATTATTCTTTTGAATAAAGACTTTTTGAAAGAAAAGTTATTATCTCCCCCATGGAAACTTCCTACAAACATATATTGCAATTTTACACATATTTTACTGAATATGAAATGTTTTAATTCACATAATGTCTGATTCTTATAAATATAGAATACTTTTTTGAATTGCTATTAAATTGTCCAAACTAAGCTTTCATATAGTTTTTCTTTCTAAAAGTATTCTATCTATAATACTAAAATTAAGAGGTCCAATTTGTCAGCCGTCATCATGTAAAAACGACGAATAAAAAAATTCAACTTTATATATAACTAATATAGTACAAAGGTGTAGATTAAAAATTACACCACTCCAGGCCCTTTTGTTTTCCATGTAATTAATATTGCCAATAATTAAGAAGTTACGGGTCGAGTCCGATACCAATACCAATAGTATATTCACCTGTTACCGATTACCTTATCTGTACGTTCTGCATCTGACAGGCGCACCACCAAACGGTGTATTCAGGATTAATATGTTATATTGTATTACACGGGTCATAATCACATGTTTGACACTACTTAATTGTCAAATTGTTACCTATTGTAGTATTTTAATCAGTTACACTTTCTAAGATAACAATATGAATACTAAAAATCTGGACTAAAATAAGGCGTATAGGTACAGTTTTCAATTTGTTAGCGGGCATGACATTAAACAGCGAATCAAAGAATTCAACTTTATTTATGACTAATATAGGACAATGCTGTTGACGGGTGTGTTCTAGTATTTATAAGAATCAGACATTATGTGAATTAAAACATTTCATATTCAGTAAAATATGTGTAAAATTGCAATATATGTTTGTAGGAAGTTTCCATGGGGGAGATAATAACTTTTCTTTCAAAAAGTCTTTATTCAAAAGAATAATATTTTAGGTTATCTCCCCTGAAAATTTATCAATAGCATATTGTTATTTCACACATATTTTACTGAATATATGATGTTTTATTTAAAATGATATCTGATTCTTATAAATATAGAATACTTTTAGAAAGAAAAACTATATGAAAGCTTAGTTTGGACAATTTAATAGCAATTCAAAATAAACAGTTCCCCTTCAGCATGGAAATGAATATAATATAACTATACAAACTGATACACTAATTTTTTCACAACATCATTAAAGTGGAGTTAAAGTCTTAAAGGATTGTAAGTATGTTTTATTTTATCACCTTGCACTTTCATGACTTGGCTGTGGTTTTCTACAGCAGTTGGTTCAAATTTCTGACCAGTTGAACAATTTGATTTTAAAAAACAAATTGCAATTGGGCCAAAATTTTGAATGAGTTGCAATTGGTGGAGAGCAACACTAACAGTCAACTCACTGTAAAAGACTTTGGAAGTGAAAATGTTGCAAAGGCATTTCGTAAGGTAGATCTTCAAAACATGCCATGTACAGTTCATAATGACCAAATGTACTGTGCATTTTGTACAGATTGTGACCATCCAGTGTGCTTAGACTGCTTGATAGAGTCCCATCAAAAACACAAGTATAGAAAACTAAATGAAGTTTATGAAATCGCTATTTCCGAAATGAAGGAATTACAAAATAAACTTGAATCTAGTCAAAAGTTTTTTGGACATGAAAATGAAAGACTAGAAAAACTTCTTAGAGATTGTGATAAAAACTACCAAGAAATAAAAGATAACATTTTGCAAACTGAGAGAGATATAACTGAAACTGTATCAAAATATGCAAAAGAACTTCTAGAAGATCTTGAATCAATATGGAAGCCAACAGAGATCAAGATCAAAACGGAAATGTCTGACATACAGAAGAATATAGAAGACTTAGTAACAAGGGAAGAAAGTTTGAAGAAAACCTTGCAGTCGCATCAGGCTTCTGAAGTTTTCTCTTCAAGAAAAACACTGGATAAGAATTTGCCATCAAAATCAATGCAAACAATTAATTGCCTTATTCTTAATACAAAATTTATTTCTGGGAATATAACTAAAGAGCTAAACACAAGACCTAGAATATTTGGTGACATTATTTTAGTTCCAGATGTAGAACTATTCAGAACTATTCAAAGTGATTTTCGAAATGTACTAGACATACTTAACTGTGATAACAATTTGACATTCATTGCATGCCATACAGAGAGAAAACTACAAAAAGTGAAATTTGAAAAAAATAATAACAAACTAACGGTTGAGGAAGAATTCAGTATCAATGTACGTAATATGGCCAAATTAAAGAATGATGAAATTCTTTTAGCAACAGGGGAAAGTGATATTAAGGTGTATTCAGTAGATAAAAAATTCAAATCATACAAGTCATTTTCTCCCTTAAAAACCATAAGCATTCATGTTTCCAAAAACAATGAAATATATGTAGGCTTGTCTGAATGTACCCCTGTCACATATCCCCCTACAGCAGACAGTGTGAGAAGAGTTGTAGTTATCAATCAGGACGGTGAGATTAGAAATAGATATGAGTATGACAAAGATAATCAGAGATTATTTACAGACCCATGGAGAATCGAAACCTTAAATGACAATATTTATATCATTGATTGGGTAA
Source organism: Mytilus galloprovincialis (assembly GCF_965363235.1). Classification (NCBI taxonomy): domain Eukaryota; kingdom Metazoa; phylum Mollusca; class Bivalvia; order Mytilida; family Mytilidae; genus Mytilus; species Mytilus galloprovincialis. The sequence goes on from NC_134840.1 coordinate 81,253,104, forward strand.
ATAAACAGAAAGAAGGAAAGGTCATGGCATTACACAATTGGGGACAACTTCTTTGGACTTATAAAGGTTCTGATATCAGTTCAGTTACAGGAAAATTTGTTCCCATTGACTTGTCAGCAACAGGTACTGGTATGATTTTAGTGTCAGATGTACACAACCATGCTTTACATATATTAAATTCTGCTGGGGAGGTTATTGAATGCAAGGATCTAAAGTTATTAGGGATTGAATTACCATTTAGTCTTTGTTTTGCTAACAATGGAGTTTTGTGGATTGGCTGCGGTACAAGGGCAGCTGAAAAGGAGAAGAAAGCAAAAATATTTGCTGTAAGACTAGTCCAGCATCTTTAGAGTTGGTTCATTTATATTTATATTGAAAATATCAATAAAACATTGTTTCATTAACTAGTTATTCATGATGGAATTAACAAATCAAAGGAATCACTTTTATCTGACACAAATGCTCTACATTTCTTTTGTCAAAAATAATAAAAGAAGAGGTGGTGTATATGTCAATGAGATAGCAACCCAACAATAACAAAAAACATAAAAAGGGCATTATTGTTCTAACAAGAGTGCACACACTGAAATGTCTCGCCTTCTTTACTAATCATTAATATTATGTTGATAGTCCTAAGTATAAAGCTTTATTACAACTGTCACATAAACTAAACATTAACCAAGATAGCTAAACAAAGACCAATGAACCATGAAAATGAGGTCAAGGTCAGCTGAACCATGCCAGGCAGACATGTACAGCTAACAATGCTTCCATACAACAAATATAGTTGACCTATTACTTATAGTTTAAGAAAAATAGACCAAAACACAAAAACTTAACAGTTACACTGTGCAATGAACCGTGAAATTGAGGTCATGGTCAAATCAAACCTGCGGGACTGACATAAAGATCATAATATATTTCCATACACCAAATATAGTTGACCTTTGGCATATAATATTAGATAAAAAGACCAAAACTTAAAAACTTAACTTTGACCACTGAACCATGAAAATGAGGTCAGGGTCAGATGACATCTGCCCGCTAGACATGTACACCTTACAATCATTCCATACAACAAATATAGTAGACCTATTGCATAAAGTATGAGAAAAACAGACCAAAACACAAAAACTGAACTATAACCACTGAACCATGAAAATGAGGTCAAGGTCAGATGACACCTGCCAGTTGGACATGTACACCTTACAGTCCTTCCATACAACAAATATACTAGCCCTATTGCTTATAGTGTCTGAGATATGGACTTGACTACCAAAACTTAACCTTGTTCACTGATCCATGAAATGAGGTCGAGGTCAAGTGAAAACTGTCTGACGGGCATGAGGACCTTGCAAGGTACGCACATACCAAATATAGTTATCCTATTACTTATAATAAGAGAGAATTCAACATTACAAAAATTCTGAACCTTTTTTTCAAGTGGTCACTGAACCATGAAAATGAGGTCAAGGACATTGGACATGTAACTGACAGAAACTTCGTAACATGAGGCATCTATATACAAAGTATGAAGCATCCAGGTCTTTCCCTTTCTAAAATATAAACCTTTTAAAAAGTTAGCTAACGCCGCCACCACCGGATCACTATCCCTATGTCGAGCTTTCTGCAACAAAAGTTGCAGGCTCGACAAAAATGCATGAAATATTTGCAACAGAACATTTTAAAAATAAACAACTATGAACCAACCAAGAGGGTAAACAAAGAGACAGAAGACAAGACAGGGAAAATAAAAAAATATCTCTTGACTTTGTAAAGGTGAAACCCTGAACGGTTGGGGCTAGTATGGACACAACATTCAAACTGGATACAGCTCTGAATTTGGATTGTGATTAAATAGTTGACACAGCATAGGTTTCTGACACAGAATGAATGTGGTCTATTGAACTTAAAATGTTTTTCTTTTTTCTTTTGAGCAATTCAATATGCTGTTGAATATTAATCCTTTGATATTTGAAGAAATTTTCTTTTTCATTTCTGAAATCTGAAATAAGAAAAATTGAACCCCACCAATTTTTTTCACCTCCCCCTTTCCCTTATTCCAAATATGATCTCAATTCAAATTTCTTATGGAGTTATCAACAATAACTACTCATTTAAATACATCATAAAATATAAAATGTCATACAGTCATGATTTAAGTTGATTTAACTACTATTCTGGACAAAGAAAGATGACTCCAATGCAACATTTTATATTGGCAAATTTCCAATGAAGTTCATTAAACTAACGTTTTTTGCAAATTTCCAATGGAATTTATTAATAATAAAGTTTTTGGCAAATTTCTTCCAATATACATTATTTAAGAGCAGTTTAGGTGAGATATTAAAATGAGTTTCAATTACCAACCTTACACTGCTTTTAAATTATGTTTTGTACTTAAGTAATTGTCCATTAACCTGGAAACCCTTTTCCCCCCTTTTTTGCACCTTATTCCTTAACAGTTTGAGCCATAACTCCCAAAGACAATTCTTACCATCCCTTTGTGGTATTCCAATATCCAAAATCGAAGTACATGGTTAGATTCATCATATCAAAGAACCCCAAGAATTCAATTTTTGATGAAATCAAATAAAGTTCAATTTTGGACCATTTAGACCTCAATGTGAACATATTTGATAACAGGTCCTAAATATTAAAAATCTAAATACATGGTTAGATTCAGCATATTGAAGAACCCCATATATTGAATTTTTGTTGAAATCAAACAAAGTTTAATTTTGGACCCCGATTTTATTTACTTTTTAACTTGTAAAAATATCAAATATAATCTTTCAATGTTGTGCTCTTGTTATATGGCATGAATAACGTTCAGTTTAACAACTTATTTTGTACTCGTTTCAAAAGGGTCATGCTGATTCTGTAAGTCGTCAATAAAAGCTGACAAGTATGTGTTTCGACTTTTAAAACTTTTTCCTTTTATAATTATTGGATTGAACATTTATTCTTTTACACTAAATTTACTTCAGATCAGAAGCTCCAGTATGAGTAATCATATGTGGAAATGAACAAGTGTACAAGAATAGATACACAGTTAGTATTTCTTGAAATCGCCAATGTCTGTTTAAATACAGGTCCTTTTAATGTTACAAAAATGTTGTCAATTACAAAACTAGGCATTTTAGTGATTGGAAAAAAAGTATAATTTCCACCATATAAAATAATTTTATATCTTCCTTGGCCATTCTTTTTTAGAAACAAAGATGTTGCACTAATTCTTTCATTCTGTCCTTAAGTTTAGAAGGAATACTACTGTAAATGGTAGAGAAGTCAAATATTTAATGCTATGGAATGAGGAAAGACATAAATTAATATATGTACTCTAACAGATCTTTGACACCATCCCTAGAGTAGGTAGTTTCACAATTACTCTGAAGACCTGATCTGATTTATAATGTAATAGATGTTTAAAATTTGGAAAGTAGTTTTATTTGAGACTTTGGCAGACCCATGCAGCAATATAATATAATAAATTTGAATATTCAGTACAGGAAGATCTTGTTATTCAACTTATGTTGAAATTCTAAAGGAGCATGAAACAAATCAGGATTTCTCCTTGGACAAAAGTTGTGGTAGTATATATAAAATTGAGAATGGAAATGGGGAATATGCTAAAGAGACAACAACCCGACCATAGAAAAAAACAACAGCAGAAGGTCACCAACAGGTCTTCAATGTAGCGAGAAATTCCCACACCCGGAGGCGTCCTTCAGCTGGCCCCTAAACAAATATATACTAGTTCAGTGATAATGAACGCCATACTAATTTTCAAATTGTACACAAGAAACTAAAATTAAAATAATACAAGACTAAAAAAGGCCAGAGGCTCCTGACTTGGGACAGGCGCAAAAATGTGGCGGGGTTAAACATGTTTGTGAGATCTCAAGCCTCCCCCTATACCTCTAGCCAATGTAGAAAAGTAAACACATAACAATATGCACATTAAAATTCAGTTCAAGAGAAGTCCGAGTCTGATGTCAGAAGATGTAACCAAAGAAAATAAACAAAATGACAATAATACATAAATAACAACAGACTACTAGCAGTTAACTGACATGCCAGCTCCAGACTACAATTAAACTGACTGAAAGATTATGATTTCATCATATGAACATCAGGCACACTCCTTCCCGTTAGGGGTTTAGTATCATACCATCATAACATATATGAGAAGAACATAACCCGTGTCATGCCAACAACTGGTTTTTGAATAAATGTGTTTAGCTCCGATGCAAAGACCCTATAAGTGAATCAATATTAATGTTGGTTTTCTATGTGAATTTTCAATACCTAATTCATTCCTTTAAAAGTAGTTAAAGTTGTTGTTTCAGGGTTTGTGTAAAGGGGAAACAAGACATTAGTCATCATGACATTGAGCTAGGATAAGTGTATAGCAACATTTGAGTCTTACAGATAGATGCAGCATAAATGTTCATAGGCTAACTCAGGTTTTAATAGATATAAATAGCCAAGTATTGCTATATGTAGGGAGTACAGGCATGTAACTATCTTTCTAAATAAATAATACATACTTTGCATGCCACATTTCATTTGTAGCTACTCTTTCCCAGGATGAGTCTTCAAAGCTGAAAATAAAGATTAAATATTAAAAATATTTAAAAAAAAAATGTATATAAAAAATGTATATAATATGGTTTCTTCATTTACAAAACTTTGTTTTTGATAACTGATTCAATCTTCAATGCTGCTAAAGACATTTTTGTGAATTATTAGGAGAAACTAATTATACAGCTTGGCCATATTATTCTTTTAATTTTCCACTCTCCAATTTTTAAAATCCAACTTTTTTGAGTGGACGAATATCACAGCTAATATTGTATTTTGATAAAGGTTATATATTACTGTAGCTTTCATGATTCATATATTTTCTTCTTCTCAAAGGAGTAGGTCCAGTAAGACCCCTTTTTGGCCCCAAAATATAGCAGTTTTACAAAATTGTTAAAATGTAAACTTTTAGTTATTCATTGGACAGTAGAATGCTTCTGCTACATAAATTTGGGCTGATTTTGACAATACAATGCACATATATCGGATACTAGCACCATTAAGTCATGCTAAATTACTGAAATCTTCACAATTCTAGCATTTTAGTTAAATTTTAGACAGTTTTCGTGTAAAACGAAAGTGGCCGCATTCGTGTTCATCCTTAATATTGAAATGTTAGTTGTATTTTATGATAATACATAACATATATAAAGGTTGAGGATGAACACGGATGCGTCCACTTTCATTTTTCTGCATATTTGGTAGATTTTTCATATTTCAGCTTGAATCCGTGCGTTTTTTATGACTAAATCAGTTGAAATCTTTCACATAAACTAATTGATTCAAATAAAATAGACACTTAATTTTTAAAAAAGTGGTCAAAATCTTTCGTCAGATGAACATGAAATTTGAGACCAAAAATCTGCAAAACAACAGTACTCCACAAATAAAATAGAATCTACAGTAATCAAATGAAGATGGAAATTTCCTTATTTTTATCTAATCTTCAACTTTTTCTAGTTCATAAATGTCATTTTAAGATTCAATATATTGTTATGCTAACTTGTGCCAATCCTTCACTGATCAAAATCTGATAATGATGAAAAATTTCCATGCTTAAAATAATAAAAAAATAGAAATATGGTATCTTATTATAAACAGTCAAGGGCATTACTTAAACAGGTAACAATTAAAATTACCTATACAAGTAATGTTGAAAACGAGGCTAATTTAAATATAACTTATATAAGTTATTTTTCTGAATATAATTTTTATAGGTGTTCAATAATACAGATTTTACTAGCTTTAAATAATTTTCACAGTCATCTGGTTATTTTTCCTTTGATATATAAAAACCAATTCTTCCGAAACACTAATTAACTTTTGGACACACTTATCTTTCATACCGGGACGCTTCTGGGTCAAAGATTGGTCTTTTGGGACTATTAAATTATCATTTTCCTCTAAAATCTTGAAGGTAGACTGATATAAATAGATAGATACTTGTGAATTAATTAAGACCTGAAGTTATTTATAATTTGTAACCCAAATCAATTCCATATGTGCATTAGATAAGTGTAATTGCCATTTTTTTCAAAAATGTATAAAAAAACTTATTCAAGTAATATTTTTGTCATTATTTTTAAAGTACCCCTTTATCTCTATACTCCTCTAAAATCTGATAAATTCTTTATTCTATGATATAAAATGATGTTTAAAATCATGAAAACTACATTTAGTCCATGTTTCTATTGAAAATTAAAATAACTCTATTAAGGAGGCTCGAGGGTATAAAAATTTCAGAAAAAAAATAAACATTTGTTTTTCATTACAAATTTTATTTATTATCTTTTGTAGTTGTTACTTTATCATATGGTACAAAAATCATTCAAAACTATCAATTCGTGTTGGCCCCAGATGACTTTTAAAATATATACATCATTGAAAAAGTTCCAAATTATCTCCCTTTGGTGGAAAAATGCCATTTTTTGGCTTTAAAAATGAAATATCTTTTTTAACTCATCGGTGTCCTATATTTTTTAATATAATTTCCATATAAGCGGTACTTAAACTAAATTATTGTAAAATTTGAGCGATTTCTGTAATAAATTTCTTTTTTTATTTCGATATTATCTTTATTTCTCCTATTACTTCAACAGAAAAAAAAACATATACAAAAATGTATGCTTCTTTCAAAGGCAGATTGTGAGCGCAAATGAACAGTGACCCCACTTTTTTATTGTATTTTTCAACTTACTATAAGATAAAGTTCATTTATAGAAAAACATAGAGATATCCTATATAAATGATTTAGACCCGCGAACCCCCTTAAGTAATTTTATTATTTTTAAAAACAAAAATTACTTATTTAAGTATTTAAAAAAAATAACTTGTTTGAGTAACGCCCCTGACTGATAAAGAAGCAGTAAAATCTACATTAGTCTTACCCATTATAAGGATGAGTCCAGTTTTCCGCTATATCTTGTGTCTGTTTTGAATACTGAGACAGATTAATGCTGGAACCTTTCTTTATAAACTGTGAACATACTCCAAATGGTAGTAAATCATAATTAGACATCCAGGAATTCTCATGGTCTTGTACACCAATGCAGCCATATACTGACCTACTAATAATAAAAAAAGAATATGTGTAAATTTCAAATAAGCAAGTACAAGTAAATGCTTTTAAAAAAAAATCTGCAACAGCTGATTCTGTACCCTCTCTCAGCATTGGATTGATTGTTTTTTTTAATTATAAAGGTGTTAAGTAAGAATGTCTATTTTGTCCACTGTAGGACAATCGTGTTATATTAAAGGAAACAATGATAAATTGAGATTATTGAAGCCAGTAAACCTTGTTTACATAGATTGTTGCATGAGAACAAGACAATGATCTATTTTTTTCAGGATAAGGGTCATTGCTGACCGCCCAGGTCTCTGGTTGTAAGGAATATGCGCAATGAATGGATACAAGACTACAGCATTTAAGATTTCAGTACAAAATTTAAAATAGGACTGGACCTTAGTAGAAAATCAGAGACGAAAGATATATAACTACAATATGCTAGTCCTCAAGTTTGCAATGAAATCCAAAGTAAACATTAACTTAGTTCTCTATTTGATCACTTATAGCATGGGTTCTTTGCAATTGCTTCCTTGAAATTCTTTTATTAAAACAAATTCAGAACACAAGTGTATAAAGTATTTATACCTTTGTGAGTTTACATCCAAGAATCTTTTGAAGCTGAATGCAGTCCTTCCATCTGACATTATTGCATCATGTGTATATAAATGATCTCCTGGGAAAACTATATCTGGGTATACTTTCTTCATCATAGAAACTGACCAATCATACGTTAAAACCTGTAACAGTTATTAGAAATACAACTTTTAATGGCAACATGCATACATGGTTTGGTTGCTGTTTGATTTGAATTGCAATTGTAATGTTGGTTTGTGACAACATTTTTATTTTGAAAATGCCAAGTTTTGCCAACAGTCATTCCAACACAAGAAAAAATCTTACTAGTCATTGAGCCATTATTTTTTATACACAGTAAAATGAGTAAAAGAATCTTACAAATAAAAAAAGCAAAAAAGTATAATTGTCAGTACATTTCTAGATTTTCTAAATTGCATGCAAAAGACGCAAAAAAAAATATAGCCCTTAAAACATTTTTCTTACAACCAAAATTTCTTATTTTCTAATTCTTATCTATATATCTCTACAACAAAAACTTGGGCCTTTCTTTATCTTCGCTAGATTTGATATATAATATTGTTGTCAACGAATAACCGGTCAAACGACCGAATAGTGAATACCAAAAACACTAACTGGTTAACTGGACTTTTTTTTCAATTTTGATAGATTTGATATTAATTTGTATATTGAAATCAATAAATAGTTATGTTTTATCTAAAAAAATGTCGTCATAGTAATTAATTTGACAGATCTATTGATTCCCTTTTAATTCAATTTCCTATGACAAATACATATTTCAGTTGGAATTTCGCTCAATAAAACAAAATATGGTTAGCTTACCTCTTGATCAAACAGTAATAAATCTGGCCTTACATTTTCACACAAGTATAAATATCTGTAAAGAATAGTAAAGAAATCATAAAATTACAAGTAATCTCACTATAGAAGTTGACCTATATCAAAGGGATGGAAAAAGTGGTCAGGTTAAGTCACAACATCATCAGTTCTGTGTTGCGTCTGACCTCTCTGAAAATATGTTATACAAGAATGTGTCCATAATACAAGGATGCCCTACTCACACTATCACTTTCTTTGTCCAGTACATAGTGAAATTGAGGTCAAAACTTTAATTGGCATTTAAACATAGAGAGATCATATGTACTTAGTTTTAAGTTGATATAATTATAAATTCATAAAAAAATACCTTTAACCTGAAGCAGGACAGATGGATGACTAAGAAACAGACAAACAAACTGAAAAAGATAATGCCCCTTAAGATAAGGCATACAAAAAATTGCTATATCAATGTTAAAATGCCACCAATCCCACTAAATTGTACAAAAATTGATATAAAAAAAACCAGTGTATCTTCCTGAAAATATATTGGGTGATTGTTGGTTGCTTAATGTTTAGTGGCAACTATTTCAAGCATGCTAAAGACAAAAACAAATTAAAGTGCTTACATAGAAGGGTTTGGCCTATAAGTATAACAATTGCTTAAAATGTTAAAGCCAATTGCAGCTTGATTCACCTCTACAAACTGATCAACTGGTATGACAAAATACCTAAGGTTGTAAGTGTGTAGTGAGTATTCAGTGAAAAAATAATTATGCTTACCATCCAAGTCCAATAATCTAATGACTGTGTCATGAAATTAAAAGAAAATAATCACTTCTATTCTATAAGGCACTTGTTTTAAAAGGTTGAACTTGAAAAAAACTTTTATACATATTTTCAATGTAAAGATAAATTGTGAGTACAGTATAAGGTTCTACAAAATAAAAAAAAATCCTCTAGCTTGTATGCAAAATTTGTCAAAACAATGAAGTTAAGCATTCATCAACTAAAAACATTCAATTTATGTTCTGACAACTAAAACAATTGGTTCCCACAAAAATCTGCAATACCTAAGTGTATTAGAAGGTAGATCTCCTTTAGACAAAACAAATGATCCATTTGGTATTGTATTGAGAACGTCCATTCCAAACTCATACACTGCTGTGTTCTGACTCTGATTACAGGAGGGATAATTTCTATTCTGAAAGACAAAATAATGAAACTGACTCCAAGGGCAAAATATTTTTTAAGTACCAGAATTTATTCTTCTAATTTTCTAATTTTCTGTAACAAGATTATAAGCCATAAGAAACCATATCACACTCACGCAATAACATTTGGATGTTTAGTGAACTGTTTAATGGGGTTAAAAAATTAATTTACAATATGATTTTAAAAGTACACCTCATGATTACAATGTATTATAAGGTTCAAGATGATAAACTACCCTGACCAAAAACTTTAACTTATATCAAACAGACAGAAGAACACACAGACCATCAATCATAATGCCTCTACTTTTGTAGGTGGGACATTAAAAAATGCACTCTATATTTTTACCATTACACTTGACCTCAAATGCTATGCATGCCTCTTCCTAAATATCAGCATTGTCATTGTCATCAATTTAAATTATTGGCTACATAAAATCAGCAAAATGTTAAAAAAAGAAATAGACTTATATGAGAAAATATGAAATTTATATTACAGAAAGATGTAATGAATTTCTATCATCACTAATAAATTCAGAGATTTTTATTAGGAATCAAGTTAGACAGAATGACTGTTGCTCAATTAAGGATAATAGAAAAGTGTTCACAAGACAATATCACTTCAAGTTATTTGGGGATTGACTTATGTTTTGGTAATATTGATGCAACACAACCTCTTTTGCTTTTATGGGACAGACATTTTCTGTTCAGACATCAAAATTGCATGGGAAAATCAGTGATGACATGTATAGTTTGACTTCAATACAGCAATAAGGTGCATTTTAGTCCTGAAAATGAATGAGCAAAAGAACAAAAATGGATTTTTTTTAGGGTAAGAAAGCTTTCAAAAATACAGTGTATAATAGCATGAAAGATGTTGTCAGTAGTTAACATACCAGTTGAAAAGCAATCAATGCTATCACTATAAGTACATCAATGAGTAATTTTCTGAGTACTGGAAACTGATCTTCAAAAAACCTAAAAGGTAATCAGAAAACAAACAATTAATAATATAAATGCAACTTATAGCGTAAAGAGTAAATATTCCTAAAAAAAATCATTCATGCTATAGACATGAAAGGAGCCTTACTATTAAGTGCCAGTCTGCCTAAGAATCAAGCAGTGGTGAAAACATCAGCAAAACAAGAATGTGTCCATAGTACACGGATGCCCCACTCATTTTCTATGTTCAGTGGACCGTGAAAATGGGGTCAAAACTTTAATTTGCCATAAAATTAGAAAGATCATATCATAGGGAACATGTGTACTAAGTTTCAAGTTGATGTAACTTTAACTTCATCAAAAACTACCTTGACCAAAAACTTTAACCTGAACTTTGCACTATCATTTTCTATGTTCAGTGGACCATGAAATTGGGGTCAAAACTATAATTTGGCATTAAAATTAGAAATATCATATCATGGGGAACATGTGTACTAAGTTTCAAGTTGATTGGACTTCAACTTCTTCAAAAACTGCCTTGACCAAAAAATTTAACCTGAAACAAACGGACACACAGACGGAGGCACAGACCAGAAAACATAATGCCCCTCTACTATCGTTGGTGGGGCATAAAAACCCACCCAATTTGACATTGATTTTAGTTCATAATATGTAGTTATGCACAAAAATAACATTCATTTTTGTTTTCTGTTCTGGTAATAGCAGATACAGTTTGGTTGAAATGCACTAGATATTAACAAATAAGGGGAGATAACTCTGTAATTTACTATCATTCTAACCAATTTTCTAACCGAGTTATTTAAGAAATAATTGATGGCAGCTATACTTTATTGTATTTTTAACATGGGTAGGCATTATATTCGTGATTATTTTTGCCAGAGCGATAGCGAGGGCTAAAATAACACGAATATAATGCCTACCCATGTTAAAAATACAATAAAGTATAGCTGCCATCAATTATTTCGATTCTGATTAGGACATTTACGGTAATTTCTATGTTTGCTGTGTATAAGGTTACAGTATGTGTGTAGGCTCTTCCATCAACCTCCCTGTTGATTTTTATTCAACTAGTTCAAACTAGTAATGAGTTGTAATAATTTTAAAATTCAATATTAAAACAGAAATTAACAAATTTATTAACTAAAACAATGTTTGAGTCACAAAATAACAGAAACGTTATAAATCAACATCTTTTCCTTTGAGGTCAATAGTTCAGCTGACACGCACATTTCAGGCCGCATTTTTCAGTCAGTTGAACTTGTCAATGGCGGTGGACGTACTAGGCATGTTGCAAGGAGAATCGGGTAAGTCTTTACTAACTAAATTTATAGTAAATGTTCCCCCGGTTATTGTAGCGTTTGTGAAAATACTCATGTCTGACAGAGGATTCCTGGATATTGTACTGACATGATTTGAGACTTGGCAGGAGGGGCCCTTTGACACAGATTCATTACTGTTACTTGCGGTAGCTACACCCTGAAGAGTTGATGAGAGGGCACGCCTTTGTGCATCTGACGGTCCAGCAACATAACTTTCTAACGATTTAATGTTTCTATGACCCGTAACTGACATGTTAGTTAAATCATCGACCCCGGCGCGTTTCAGCCCAGTACCAACGGTAGCTTTTATACAATGGTTGGTGTATCTGTAGGAAAGGCCTGCTTCATTTGAAATCCTTGGCATCATTTGACTCAATTTGTTTTTTCCCATGGCTTGATTAGCATACCAGCAATTTGGTTTTGGATAAAGCAATGGCTGTTGAAACAGCGCATTACATTTAGGACTCAATTTAGATACATAAAAATCAAAACTTGCCACTGGACAGTTTTCATCTCCTGATTTTTCATACATACGCACCTCTTGACGGTTTTCATGGGAATCAACGCCATGGTGAGTTTTATTTGCCTCATTGTATGTCATTTTATAATATGTATGGTCCCTGTCATCCTTGAACTTACCAAAAGATGACTTTGTCAAACTATTTAACCCTTCCTGGCCTCGTCTTCCAAAATTCAACATTAAGTCCCAGAATACTTTGTTTTGTAGTGTTGCTGGTGAATCTGTGTTGAAAACCCCACTTGAATATAAACGCTGTATGTCTCCTTCAGCTACAGGTTTTTTGTGTACCGTAACATCTTTGCCTGCTCTCTTTAGGGTTTTTATCATTCCCGTTAATGCATGATTTGATGTCATGAAGGCATTATCTTTCATTAAATTAACATTACGGTTGTATGGTGGAGATGTGAGATGACGGGATATTGCTGCACGTATTCCAACTAATGCTGATTTAGAGTAATCTGTTCCTTTTTTTGTTTGCAGGCTTGGATAGAAAAAGCATAATCTCTCATTTAATATGGAGCTTTCAAGTTCCTCAAACTTGTCACTGTATTGGTTTTTTGTCAACCATCCTGAAATTCAAATTTATATTTTATCAAGTTTAAATAATATTCACCTTTATAATAAATGCAAATTTAGAAGTATATATGTCCAAATATGATGTTTTAAGGCCTTTATTTTTTATTTTATTGGTTGAATGATTTAATTTTTGTAAATAGTCTTGTTGCGACTCACAGTTCATCATACATGTACATGTACGTCACATGAAATGCATACATTTTTTGCTGATAAATTTTGTTTTTCTAATGATGATTAAAATTCAAACTGAGTGACAATCTTGTTGCATTTGTAAATGGATTGAAAACCTTGGTGGTATATTTGTAATTACGCCTATTTTTTTATAGGAGAATGGGGTTCGATTCCCTGCTAGGGTCAATCTATTTTATCATAAATATGAAACAATTTTGTCATTTCAGTACGACAGTAATACTCATAACCTATTTAGGCTATAATTTATTTTATATTTTATCGTTAGATTATATGTTTCAATGAAATTATTATATATATATATGCCTTTGCAACAGGAAAAGTGAGGACACAATGTAGTCATAATAGCAGGAAAAATCATAATAATAATTACATGTATATGCAATGATAGTTAATTGTTGTGATGTGAGTCAGTTTATTTACCTCTGAAAAGGCGCACTCCCCAATCAGTTTGTTGCTTAGTTGTCTCTTCTACTCTGGCCTGAGCCATCATATCTATGTGCTCTCTGCTTGGCATTTCTTTGAACCTTGGTTTCTTTAGGGGTGGTTCCGGGTCTAAAGCTAGTTCTGGTTCTAAAGCTTGTTCTGGTTCTAAAGCTTGTTCTGGTTCTAACCTTGGTTGTGGTTCTTCTACAGGTTCAGAAACTCCTTCAGCAAAATTTGAAAGCTCATCATCTGATTGCGAGCTCTCTTGCTCGAACTGGTATATTGTGGCATCAGTTAGTCTGGCAAACATTGACATAACTGATGCATCACATATTTCATGTCTAAATACACGTTTTGTTTGACCTGATGAAATATTCCTTATTATGTATTGTAGAACAGATTGTTTCTGATTGAAATAGTCAATTATTATGTAGTTCTGTCCTTTGTGTTCTACCTTAAGTCCAATTTTTAACGGGATTGTTCTCGCATACTCCATTTTGTTTTGTAAACAAGCAGACGATGAAACGTGTTTTTCAGAGGGAGGGGTTTTGAAGTTGGAACAGCCAACATGGACGTTGCGGTATCTAGGTCAAATAGTTCAATTTCGAATTGTAACACATTGTTGTCATTGTGAAAGTATTAGTAACACAATGTGTATCATTTTAGAATTTGAAAGTGTTTTAAGTTAATGGAATACATTAAATGCATACCAATTTTGATAAAATTCATTTTTCTACCGTAGTCAATATACGCATGTGCAAACTAATTTTATTGGATAATAAAGTATGGTTTCTTTACAAAGCAAAAGAAGCACGTCATATTAGAATTGATATTACCAGACACACACAAACAAAAAAACATTAATTTTTAACTCAGGATGATGGTTAGTATTAAATAGAATGATTAGCTCGGTGGGTTTTTCCTGATCATGTTTTGATTTTTACCAAAATTGCCTAATTCTTACAAAGACTGGCACTTAACTATCAACTTTTTTATAAAAATATTAAAGGGCACTAACTCTGGAAACATACCTCAATAATGCAAAACAAAATATGGCAATAAATAAATGTTTGTTATACAAAGCTAGTTTTTATACAAAATCACAAATCAGTGAGATTTTTAGTAAGATTTTATATCAGTGGTGGACTCATTTATTCAAAGTAAAATCCTCATCATTCATTTTTACAGCAGATCTGGGACAAATCTAAATTATCAATGATCTATTTCCCCCAAAATGATATATTAACAACAAAAAGACTTACCTTACAATGAAATTAAAACCAAGAGCAGAAATCACAATGACAACTATATCACTCTGCATCCAAAACCTTTCAACCTAGAATACATATGAAAAATTGTTCTGTCAAAAAGATTTTAGGTTGGCAAAAAAATTTCTTAACTTTATATAAGTTACTGATGAATAAGTATATTTTCTATTATTTATCCTATTGATTTCTTTATCTTTATATAGTTACCCAGTGTGTGCCAAAAACTATTTGAAGCACTGCTGATCAATGTATCTATCTTGAACACTTACCACACCATACATCAGAGGATTGTTCACATCTAGATTGGCCCTCCATGAGAAAAATACTGTATACACTAACATCATCAATGCAAATATAAAATAAAGCCGATGTTTCTTATATACAAATCTGAAAAATACAAATTAATATGGTAGAAGTTTCAGTTTTTTAATTTTTGTTCAGATCTACAAAAACACGAGTTTAACAATAAAAAAAATCAGTTAATTTTACACTATATTGGATGGTTATTTTTTAACAGCAATACCCCTTATCCTTTGGATTTACTATGATTTTGTTATAAATATGTATACATATTATTTAATTTTGGATGTAACGCGTCTTCTGATTGGCTTACATTATTTTGTTATGAGCCTTTAGACATAATTTAGTCATGTGATCGTGCCTCATTAACGTTTTTTCATGGTTTTCTACGGTTTAAAATGGAATTTAGAATTAAATTATAAGAAATGACTGTAATATTTTGGATATTTTCATCTTCAATATATATTTACATATGAAAAATGTGGTGCACACTGTTAAGTAACCCGCTACGCGGGTTATTCAGTGTGCACAAAATTTTTTAAGTCATTTCTTCATAGACAGAAAAAATATTACAGTCATCCCTTAAATATATAATGAAGATAAAAATATCCAAAATGTAACAACTAACATTGTAAATTTCTTACAAATTCATTGATAATCACATGTACAGCAATTTACACACATAAAAGCAAGCCTTTTTTTTTACACCAATTCCAATACAAAGTTCATTTATTTTCTTTCAGCTGATAGCTTAGAATATGAAAACATCTTTTATAAAGATTTCAGGAAATCTCTTTTCAGTACATGTAAACTCAATGACATGTCTGTATCTGCATATTATAATTTTTTTGCTCTTTTTTTCCAGAAACTCTTTAATCATTATTTCTTTTAATACAGAATAACTATCTTTACAAGTGTTCTCCCTGTAGTGTACCTTGATATAATGTATTTATTGAGAAGTCTTCAGGTAAGAAAACACTATAAATTATAATGTTAGCATCAGAAAATGTCCTTACCTATAAATAGCCTGTGTCATTCCAAAACAAAATAATATTAATACTATAACAGTCATTTCACTGACCAGATGAAACATGAACAATCTGAAACACAATAAATTTAATAAACTTATATGAAATTAAAAGATTACTGTCGATAATTTTTTCATGTTGGTCTCATTTTTTGTGGTTTGAGAAAAATTTAAATTATCTTTGATAATTTCATCATATGCTCCTATCAACACGATCAAACTATCTTAAATTTGTATATTGTCGAGTGTAAATTCTACAAAGACCACAAAATTGGTATGACACGAATATCAAAGAAAACCCAACCAGTTATTCAACAATAATGAGAGCTTTTTTTTTTCTTTTTTCCTGATACCCTGTTTGAATGACAATTTCAGGCATCCAATGACATCAAAGTATAATTCCAAAGAATATTGAAACTGACTTCTTACCTAGAATATTCAATTTGCCTAGATTTGTGGCAAATAATTGCTCACTGTTGAAGGTTGTACAGTGACCTACAGTTGTTAATTTCTGTTTCTGTGTCATTTTGTCTCTTGTAGACAGTTTCTCATTGGCAATCATACACACCTTCTTTTTTATATTGACATAAATTCTGGATACTTGTCCACTGCTATAGAACCGTAAACTGACTTCTAGATGGTTTTTTTTTGTGTTTTGTCATTACATTTGTTCTCTCTGCATCTGGTGCCTTGTATTCATACTTACTGTGGTTTATGAATTCTATGTTATCTACTGAGTTTTAATTCCTAAAACTCAATTGTAATTGATCATAGATTTGAAAAAATATTCCAAATTCAAACACTTTCTTTTGTGATAAAATTATTTACAAACCCTTTACTAACATAGCCTTACAGTAAACAAGAAATTAAATTAAGATAAAGTATTATAAATCAAAAGCCTATGATTTCAACATCTACATTTTCAAAGATTGTGTGGCTTCCTTGCAAAGGTAGTGAAAAGATGATGTTCTACACACTTTTCTCCTTAAATATTAATTTAACTTCACAACTTACTGTAAAGACTGAAACAATCCTTGTTGAACCCCGTCTTTACCCTAGATAAATAAAAAGACATGATTCATCAACAGACTGAAACAAACTTTTTTTTACATATATTAGGCCGTCAGTTTTCTTGTTTAAATTGTTTTACTTTTGTCATTTATAGACAAGGTTTCAACTGGTGGTTGACATTCTCACAATTTGCGAAAAAATAATAATTGTGGCGATTAAAATTTGTCATTGGCAAAAGAAATTGGCGAAAGAAATATAAATAACAATTTATTTTCAGCCATCATGTTTATTTACTTTTTTAGTTTTTTTTTGGACTTTAACCGATCAGACAATACTATGAATTCACCTTGAACACGTTAAGATTTTGACAGAAAATCAAAAGTCAGCTTATTGTATTTATAGCTATCGACTTCAAAGGACTAATTAAGGTTTTGATTGTATAATATGACAAAATGATGGTTAAATGGCGTCTGTCACATTTCACAAAAGGGATTTATGAACCACTTTGCGACGCACATGTTTGAAGCAAAATTTTGACGCTTCCTCTCCTTCTTTTAATGATATTCTAGAAAAGAAAACTGTTGTTATGACGAAAAATGTTCAAAAGCAAGAAAGGTCTCTTATTTAAAACTTTTATCATATGACTTTGATATAGATAATTGATTTGAGATGGTACTTCAAAAGTCATTTCAGTGACACACGTGTTTCAAGCATAGTTTTACTTATTTACAATGGTCTAGAAAAGAAAACTGTTGTTATGAAGAAATCTATTCAAAAGGTTGGCATAAGAGTAACCTTTCAATGTAATGACTACACCTTACTCGAGGTATCAATTTCAAGTGATAAAATGATTTATTTTGTTTTAAAAACCACTTCTAATTTAGGGGGTGGGGCTGGAAAAAAAAGAAAAATTTTAAAAGAAAATATATTTGTGTTACTTGGTGAAAAGAATAATAAAATGGTGAAAAATATGTTGTTTTAGCGAAATAGGTGACGAAAAAAACAATTGACCCAGCGGCTATGAGGTATGGGCTTTGCTCATTGTTGAAAGCCGTACTGTGACCTATAGTTGTTAATTTCTGTGTCATTTGGTTTCTTGTGAGAGTTGTCTCACTGGCAATCGTACCACATCTTCTTTTTTTATATATAATGTATGCAATTTACACACTAGAAAAAGCAGTTAAAACCAGAAATTTAAAACAGAACTTATGGAATATTTAAGAAATATTTAATCTATTCAAAATTCTTTCTTATCAATTGAAGGAAAGATCAAAACATATGTACCATTAGGAAAAGAATAGTGTATAAAACACATCAATTCAATTGTTAACAGTAAAGTACACAAACCAAATCAAAAGTTCCATATTCTTTGCGTAGAAGATGCTTTAGAAATCCAGAAATAGTCCTTTGATCACCCCATGTCCATCTGGCTTGGTTGTAATATGCAGACAAAGGTAAGTAAATGTATGGTAGAAGACCAAGTGCAAATGTTAATCCTAGTTTTATTAAAAATGTGACCGACAGCAGCTGAAATACATAAAATAAAAATTAATTTGATTATTTTAACTTTTAACTTTGTAATATTGTTAATTCAGATTTTTTTTTTATGTCCAAGGAGTCATCCATAATGTCAACCTTTCATCAAGCATGCAAAACCAATCATGTTGAGGGGGGGTAAAATCATCAACAATTTTATTGCATGCTTTTGAGGGTTGAGAAAAATGAGTGATTTGCATGCTTGGGAAAATGGTTGGCAATTTTGGATGACCTCTAAACTATTACAATAATTTCTGAATTTACAGTATTTTGAAATGTTTATTAACGTTTGCAATAGGAAAATAGTAAAAAATTAAACTGTGGGATGATTTCCATAATGTCCTAAAGTAATCCCTTACTTTCTTTGTCCTTCAGTAAAACTTGATATAATGTGTATGATAATTTAGACAAGTGCAATTGGTTGAACCTGTCCTAAGTCAGGAATCTGATGGTCAGTGCTTGTTGTTTGTTGATGTGTCCATAAATGTTTCTCGTTTTTTTTTATAGATTAATTAGACCATTGGTTTTCCCGTTTGAATGGTTTTATACTAGTAATGTTTGGAACCCTTTATAGCTTGCTGTTCGGTGTGAGCCAAGGCTCCCTGTTCAAGACTGTACTTTGACCGATAATGGTTATCTTTATAAATTGTGACTTGGATGGATAGTTGTCTCATTGGTTCACATACCACATCTTCTTATATCTATGAATATTAAAAGTGTATTTTTTTCTATTATTCACAGCATATCCACAAAAAAAATGTCACAAAAGGAATTTATTTGCAGCAAATAACTCAACAACAATCTACTTTAATCAAAAATTTCACTATGAGTAAAATGGGAATGTATTTATCTTAATTAAGAATTAGCAAAGTATTAAACTAGAAAAAAGACAATTTTAAATGCCTACCTGATTATGTTTTAATTCTAACAGCACCCATAAAATAAGTATCATATTATAAACCACAATTGTATGTTGATTGCACAGTGATAAACCACACATCAATGCTCCAAATAAAGAAATCTGAAACAGATCAAGCAATTTCATAAATCAACCATTTTGTTATTCAAGGGAAATAAATCTTAAATAACAAAAGTTCAAAAATCTTTTTTAGTAACACAATCTTTTGTTTTGAAAGGCGACATGTTGGAAGTTGGCAATGGTCTATTGCACTGTGCAGTATTTTGGTAATTACTATCATCCCTTTTTATGTACGATGAACTAAGTAATAACTTAACTTTCATGACTTTTTGCAGATTTTTTTTAAATTCATGCTTTTAAAATGTATTGCATAGAAAATTTTACTGATCCAACCTGTAGCTTGTGAAACATCTTTACTGACACTTGTTATATATTGCTTTCTTTTTTTCAGAACTGAATTTTTCAATACAGAAATGTTTGTTCTTATTGAAATGACAGCATAAATGCATGCTGCTTAGAAAGCAATTACTGTGGATTCATTAATATTCATTGGATACCAATTTTCTTGTTTTTTTCGTGGATGCAGGTAAACCATGAATTAAAATATTCAAGGAAGAACAAATTTACCATAAGGTTGTATGCAGAATATGGCAAAACCATGAAATCACATATCCATGAAAAGGGAAGTTTTCTGCAATCCACAAAAAATTGGTACCCACAAAAATAAATGAATCCACAATATATTTGTATAAAAACAATAGCTAACTTGCTCTGGAAAAATCCAAAAACCATTGTTTAAACATCACACTTAAAATTGATTTCAAATTGGTCTATTGTAAAAACTTACTTTTTGCTTCATTTCACCAGCAGAATAGTTAAAATCGACAGACAGCTTCATGATAATCGTGATAAACAGATTATTTAGTGAAAAGACCTCTGATGTTATTGACCAGGTCCATGTTAATTTGCACCAACACCAAAGTCCTACTGCAAATGCACCACAAGACAGTCTGCCTGTTAATCTTAATAGATATGATGTATAAATTTAGAAAAGATGGTAAACATATATATGAACTAGTTCATGCAAGACAGTTGGAAATTTTTAAATGGCCTGTTTGGCTTTATTCAAATTTAATCCTAAACATCAGCAGTTAGTTTTTTCAATTTTAATTTTATCACAGCAAAATCGACAAATTGTTGGCAAATAAGTGATAATACATGATTTGGATTGAGACAACAGTTACATTTTTTGTAAATTGTGAAAGCCATTAATATTTTCATCTCTGATTCTGTGCTAAGTATAGATATATTGAGAATTTTATAATGCTATTGTTTACAAGCACATCATATTAGCATATTATATTGTTTTGTTAGCACATCCTTTTCATTACAAGTGAGAAGTTTACCTTATAGCTAGCAATAAAACCAGGTTCAATCCACCATTTTCTACACAAGAAAATGCCTGTACCAAGTGAGGAATAAGATAATTGTTGTCCTTTCGTTTGATGTGTTTGAGCTTTGGATTTTGCCATTTGATTAGGGACTTTCCGTTTTGAATTTTTATTGGAGATCAGTATTTTTGTGATTACACTTTTTAATAATAAAACTATGTGACTTTATATCATTAATGTCTATCATGAGCAATGAAACCAAATTCTTTTATTTTATCCTGACACAGAACCAACAAATGAAAATTGGCATCCAAAACTTGGTAATGCCATATTGCATAATTGGTATCCAAAACTAGATACATGTATTGCTATATTGCATTATTGGCATCCAAAGCTTGTAATTGCTTTAAGAATTGTGTAATAATTAATTTTAATAATACCTAATAACTAATTTGGATAAAAATGCTGCAGCCATTCCACCACATACAGCTGTTAGTAAATTTACTCTCCATGCTATGCTCCCAAATGGTACCAGTCTTATTACACAGTTGGCAAGTAAGGTAAACAATGGGTATCCAGGAGGATGGGCCACCTATATATGTAAGAACAAAAGTCAAATATTTTCAAAACAACTAAGTGGTACTCATTCTTATCATATATATATACCTCTAAAAGAGTGCTTTCATAGCTTAGGATAAGATATAGTGAAAGATGAGGCGATAAAATATATCATATTTTCTGATTACTCAAGAGCATAATCTAGAAATCAAAAATTGAAGTAAACTTCTCTTAAAATGTTTGTAAGTTTGTCAATGGATTATTTGCATTTTATGAACAAAAGCAAATATCTCACATAAAAAAAAATATTCATGAAGTTGAAGTATAAAAATATATCTAAAATATTTTAAGTAGTTTTCTTGACAATATAGCAATCTCCACTTTATTCAAACTTACTCCAAGTTCATATGCAGCTGCAATAAGCTCCCCTGAAATACAAAATCAAACTGACTTACAAGACAAAATTAATCACTATGAAATGCAGGTGGATGCTGAATAAAAAAAATGAAAAAATGAAATGCATCTGGTATACAAAAAAAAATCAAATTCATCTAAAAATTTATTCAAAAAAAGAAAATGTTTTCCAGACAAATTTCATAAAACTAACAGCAAATACCAAGGGAGATAATTACAACATCTTTTATATAAGCTTTGGATTTCAAAAATTTTGGCCACGAGCATCACTGAAGAGACATGTATTGTCGAAATGCGCATCTGGTGCAAGAAAATTGGTACCGTTAATTTTATTACTACCACTGGGTCGATGCCTCTGCTGGTGGACTATTAGTCCCCGAGGGTATCACCAGCCCAGTAGCCAGTACTTCGGTACTGGCATGAAAATACGGATTTTTTGTGTTATTTAAATTTGCTGTTACAAAATATTAGAAATTATTATAAATTAAGGAATGTATCTCCCTCATGCAAAGCTCTGATTCCTTTCACGGATTTGGCTATATTTTTTGGACTTCTTGGATTATAGCTCTTCATCTTTTATATAAGCTTTGGATTTCAAATATTTTGGCAACGAGCATCACTGAAGAGACATGTATTGTCGAAATGCTCATCTGGTGCAAGAAAATTGGTACCGTTAATTTTATTATCAGAAGTATGTGTGTTTTGTGCAGGTAATAAACCTCTGTAGATAGACTTTTGACATTTTTTTATCAGACAGTTTGGGAGGAAGTCACTACATTGTACTAGATGGAGTTCAAATGAAATTAAAAATAACTTTATTATATCAGTAAAGATAGAGCTGATTTTTTTTCAATTGTAAAATGATTTTTTTAATAAACAGTACTATTTAGCTATGTAAAATCAAACCTGAATCTCCACCTGGCACTGATGGATATAAGGTAGCAACATATAATCCTGTGGTCAGTACACCCAAAGCTAACGACAATTCAGAATCATAGTTCTGAAAATGGCTGGTTTTACATCTGTAAAGATAAATGAAAAGATTATAGTTAGTGTCAAAAAAAATATGCTGGATTAAAATTTAAAATGCAATAGTTTTCATAAATCATGTTTACTGATGTAGAGATGCTATTGGATTTAGATTAACAATACACATTTTTATTATAATCATGCATATTATATGCTTGTTGTTCGGTATGAGCCAAGGCTCTGTGTTGAAGGTGGTACATTGACCTGTAATGGTTTACTTTTTTAAAATTGTTATTTGGATGGAGTTGTCTCATTGGCACTCACACCACATCTTCTTATATCTATTCAATAAAAGACTTATCAGAACTGCATCATGTACATTGATAATTTATAGGCAATATAGGAAAGGTGTACTGACATAAGTAGTCTCTAAACACATTAGCTCCATGGAGCTTTCGTTAGTAGAAGCCATATTAACTATGTGTATCAGTGAGAAAAATGTAAAAGCATAAAAATATAGTATATACCAATACACATAATTAACAGCGCCTGGTGATGTTTGATAGCCTGACCGGTTTCAGTCCATAAAGGACCTTCATCAGAGGCAGAATGGTGGATTAATGTTTGCACCCTATTTATATAGATATGGTAACCGGCGGTTGAGTTAACCAGCGGTTGAGTTAACCGGCGGTTGGGTTAACCGGCGGTTGAGTCAACCGGCAGTTGAGTTGACCGGCGGTTGAGTTGACCGGCGGTTGAGTTGACCGGCGGTTGAGTCAACCGGTGGTTGAGTCGACCGGCGGTTGAGTTGACCGGCGGTTGAGTCAACCGGTGGTTGAGTTAACCGGCGGTTGAGTTAACCGGCGGTTGAGTTAGGCGGCGGTTGAGTTAACCGGCGGTTGAGTTTACCGGCGGTTGAGTTAACCGGTGAAAAATCCCAGTGGGATTTTCCATGGTTACAATTATCTATATTTAGCTAATGTTCATCTAAACATCTGTTACAGTAAACTTTTTGACATGTTACGGTAAACATTTTTACACTATATGGTAAACATGTTACCTGATGATATAACCATATTTGGGCTTTAGCATTGGATAAAGGGTGTTTTAATAATTTAAGAAGTACATAGTAATCATTTAGTCTTGATCTTTGGCTTATGATCCACCTAAATATCAAGTCTTGGAATAGTATTTCATGGTAGTTATGTGATCTTAATATTTGGCTTATGATACACCTAAATATCAAGTCTTGAAATAGTACTTCCTAGTAGTCATGCAGTCTTGACCTCAGGCTTATGATACACCTGTATATCAAGTCTTGAAATAGTAATTCATGGTAGTCATGCAGTCTTGATCTTTGGCTTATGATACACCTAAATATCAAGTCTAATAATAGTATTTCATGGTAGTCATGCAGTCTTGACGTTTTAGCTTGTGATACACCAAAACATCAAGTCAAAACTATTACCCCCCCCCTAACCAAACAAAATTTGGTTTAGGGGGGGGGGGGGGGGGGGTTCTTATTGAGAATGCTTCATTTAAGCCTTTAGTACTCCTTTCAAGATCAAAGGTAGATGAATATTAATCCTCAGTGTTAAAAAGTTTTCAACACCTTAAGTTTGTAATGTAGGTATTACATATATACATCAATTTCAGGTAATCGCTAGGCTTACGCTTAGAGCTCCTATGCCAGTGAAAAATCAATAGGCAATATAGGAAAGGTGTACTGACATAAGTTGCAATACTTACTCTGAATCAGATTCTGTTTTGTTGCTCTTTTTCTGTAAACGTTTGTTTCTTTTCTTAGCATCCATTCCACATAACCAAACTTGTAACAATCTGCTCATATTCAAAAGCAAAAATTACATATCTAGCAGATCCTCAAACTTCACTTACATGTGGCTAAATAAATTTGAATATTTGAATGAAAAATCTTTTTGCTGTGAAAAGTTTTCCAAAATAATGCAAATATATATAGTCATTATAGTTATGATTTTCTCAAAGGTCTGCAGCTGGCATGTCAGTAACAGCTAATAGTCTGTTGTTATCTATGTACTATTGTCACTATTTTCTTTTGTGTCCCATTCTGACATCAGACTTTGACTTCTCTTAAACTGAGTTTTACTGTGCATATTGGTATGCGTTTATTTTTTCTACATTGGTTAGAGGTATACATGGTATAGGGGGAGGGTTGAAATCTCAAAAAACATGTTAAACCCCGCCACATATTTGCACCTGTCCCAAGTCAGGAGCCTCTGACCTTTGTTAGCCTTGTATGATTTTTAATTTAAGTTTCGTGTGTACAATACAGAGTTTAGTATGACATCCATATTTCTGAACTAGTTAGTATACATATTTGTTTAGGGGCCAGCTGGAGGATGTATCCGGGTGCGGGAGTTTCTCCCCACATTGAAGACCCATTGGAGGCCTTCTGTTGTTGTCTGCTCTCTGGTCAGGTTGATGTCTGCTCTATGGTCAAGTTGTTGTCTGCTCTATTGTCAGGTTGTTGTCTGCTCTATGGTCAGGTTGTTGTCTGCTCTATGGTCAAGTAGTTGTCTATTTGACACATTCCCAATTTCTATTTTCAATTTTTTCATTATACACATTTTGCACACATTATTGTGTCTTCTACATGTAGGTAGTTGCCTTATGCCGTAATGGGGTCCAACACTGCATTAAAGTTAGTTTAACTAGTACTACTGGGGTAGTCCAAATAATTATGATGTCTTGAAAAGCTATTATAATTTTTTTCTTTGACCCCTTACTTCGAAGTAAGGCGAAAATAGAATAGCCTTTCAAGACGTCATAATTATTTGAACTACTACTGGGGCAAGTACTGAAATAGTGCAGTGGCATGTCATTTTAATTCCTTCGAATGAAAAACTAAAACCCAAAGATATTATTTCCACTGGAAAATATGTATCAGTAGTTGTTGATAATGGAATAGAGTGTATAGAAATTATATTTGTTCCCACAGCCTCAGGCACAGGCAATGTTTTGATAAAGTTTCCAGGGGAACATCAGTATTGACGAACAAATATACGTTGACAAACGAAGTAAACTAGTTTCTGAATAAAGAATGCATACTTTCATGCACTGTATAAAGTAGTCCTTACTTATATTTACTATATAATCATTATTTCCCTATTTCGCTGTATGCCGGCTTTGCAAAACCATAGTAAAAGGTAGAAAGGTTCCGAAACAGGAAACAGTTAAACTAAAATTAAAACCTAGATCGGTTGACAAGGAATGAATTATTATTTCATTTGAAAACTTGAACAAAATTAACACACTGTTAGTTTTTATGTATAAATTACTTTTATTGATATGAATGTAAGTTACTCTTTTGTTTTTCTTATTCAAATAAATCAATTTTGAATCATTTACAAAGCCGGAATTACATTCGCAGCTTTTCGAGACTTTTCCACTCAATTTCTTTTAAAGCAGACGACGCAGTCTTTAAAAACGTCCAGTTAAAAATGAAAAATTACCTGCCTGGATATTATCTTCGTAGTTTGAGGAATAGGCCTCTTGTTGAAATTGACGCTGAAGAAATCAGTTCCACTATCCAGGTGTTTTTCTCTCTATTCTATAGACTATAGCAACATATTATTCAGAAACAGAATATGGAAAAAGTAACATCACAAAAATAATGAAACTCTGAGGAAAATTCAAAACAGAACGTCCTTAATCAAACAGCAAAATCAAAAGCTCAAACACATCAAACAAATGAATAGCAACTGTCACATTCCTGACTCGGAACAGGCATTTTCTTATGTAGAAAATGTTGAATTGAACCTGGTTTCACAGCTAGCTAAACCTCTCATTTGTATGACAGTTGCATTTGAGATCTACTGGGTTTTTTCACCATTTTTTTATACCATTTTTTGTACTTTAATTCTTTTAGATTTAGTAAATGAACACTTGTCTACTTTTATTTGCTTGATCCCATTGACTGAGTTAGCGAAAGTTTTCTCCCCCTGGTGGTCCTTGAAGAAAATCTGCTGGTCCTCACTATTAATCTATTGAAAAAATAATCAAATTGTGTCAGTCCTATGCAAAATTTTGGTGGTGAAATCCTGAGGACTGACACTTTTCTTGAACTCTGCATTGAGTTTGGTAATAAACCATGTTATTTTGCCTCCTGAAGGCCCTTAATCATAAAATATTTTAAGAGGGTGGTTATGGGTTATTTTTATACAATGACAATGTGTTTTGCCATTTCTATTTTACATGCAGCCGTGAAAAAGGTTCATTATTCACCGTGTTTTGTGAAATCGGTTAAAAGATCCATGTGCAAAACATATTTAATTGTTTGTTCATACTGACATGGCAATTTTATGTCACGTTCTTTTGTGCAGATACCACTCCCTTTTAGTCCCTCTCTTAAAAGAATGTTTCAAATTTTGTTCTGAAACCAATTTAGTAAAATTGGTGTATATGCCAATAATTGAATATTTTGGAAACAATGTATTTAAAAGCAGTTATAACTTAAAATAATCCAAGGAATTAACATATTAATGATATAATCAACTGTGTTTTGTATTATAGAATATGGTGTTTAAATATATACTATTTATATTTTAATTTTAATTTTTCAAAGTCATTATGTACAAATTACTAAAAGAAAACCAATTATTTCTTTCTTAAGGTGGCTCAGGGCCTATTAAAAGTTTCTATCAGAAGTGCCGTATTTTTTGTTATTTTATTCCTAACAGAAATTGAATCAAATTGGTAGAAAAAAAATAGGGGGTCACGGACCATTTAAGCTCAAAATTTTACTTTTAAACAGGTATGTAAAAGGGACCATTTTTCAATGAAATGATAGGGGAAATAGAGGTGTTGACATATTTTTATCGGATTATTAAAAAAACGTTCTATGACACATGGTCCAAAACTGTAATATAAAAAGCTAAAATATAGCTTCAAAGAACGAGCAAATAAAAAAGATAGGTCACCGATAAGGAAAAAAATATATTTTGCCTTAAAACCCAAATTTTGGCGGGAAAATGGGGGAAATGGGTGAAATGTCATTTTGAACCTTTAACAAATACGAATTATAACGAAAATATTCTATTATTCACATAACTACAATGATTTAACATTTCTAATCAATCCAAATTTTTAAAAAAATTATATCAAATTAACGACAAAAAATTATGCGCAGTCGAATAGTCCCGAGCCACCTTAAGCCCTTGCTGCATCATTGAAACAAATCTTCACTATATAAAATTGAGAATGGAAATGGGGAATGTGTCAAAGAGACAACAACCCGACCAAATAAAAAACAACAGCAGAAGGTCACCAATAGGTCTTCAATGTAGCGAGAAATTCCCGCACCTGGAGGCATCCTTCAGCTGGCCCCTAAACAAATATATACTAGTCCAGTGATAATGAATGCCATACTAATTTCCAAATTGTACACAAGAAACTGAAATTAAAAATAATACAAGACTAACAAAGGCCAGAGGCTCCTGACTTGGGACAGGCGCAAAAATGCGGCGGGGTTAAACATGTTTGTGAGATCTCAACCCTCCCCCTATACCTCTAACCAATGTAGAAAAGTAAATGCATAACAATGTTTTTATAAAAAAAATTGTAGAATACCCAGAGTTATTTCCCTTATGAAAATAAATTAATTTGGAATTTAAAAAAAACTAACATCCAACTTGAATTTTTTTATAATCCAAAATAAATAATTGCTATCAAAATTTCAGAAACTTTAAAATTTGAGAATATTATTCTAATCATGGTTTTACTTTTCACATTAGATATCTTTAGGCTGACAGAATAAAAAAAAGATGTTGTCTTTCATAGAGGAGTCAACAAAAAGTCATCCTCTAGTATATATATAGAAAACACTTTCAGTCTTTCATTTTTTGTTGTTGCATTTACAGCTTATTTTAAGATATTGGTTTTGCACATTGTTGAGGGAAAATACTCATCAAAGATACCATGATTATGATTTTGAGTGCCAGTATACATTTCGTCTCAAAAGACTTGTATCAAAAAAGTAAAAAGGACAGCTAAAGTATTTTGACAAAAAGCATTGAGCACCAATGAATTCATATATTATCATGTCTACTGCATTTCTTAGTTTTCACTATTGAATTCTGCATACAAAACCTTATGGAAAACTTGTATTTTGTTAAACAATTATATTTGTTGTTAATTTTTGCTCACAAAGTTCACCACTAAAAAAAAATATTATGTTTTAGCAGCTCTTTAAACATAATGTGTTAAAATTTTCCAGGTTCATCAATATGAAGTTCTAAAGACAAGAAAGAGAAAAAATCTTAAAGCCTTTGAAGAAATGAGCAAGTCAAATAGAATGGTCAACTATTTGGAAAACAAAAAAGTCAGACCAATTGAAGTACCTCTAGTCCAAGAGTTCATTAGAAATGCAATTGATGAAGAACAATGTGTTCCAGAAACAACAGAAAATGAAGAATTCAGCTTGACACAGACATTAAATAGTATTCCAGAATTAAGCAGTTCACCAAATTTTGGACAAGAACCCAGTTTTCATGACAAAGATTTCAATTTTCATGACAAAGAATTCAGTTTTCAGGACAAAGAACCCAGTATTCATGACAATGTGTCAAAATCTGGAATGTTTGATCCTGCACAACGAAATACTACCTCTTTTGATTTGCCCTTAGAATGTCCAAGAGTTCCGAAAATACAATCACCATGTGCATCAGTCAGTACACAAACTATTATTTACCAGGAACGTTATCCTGCAAATGAGTCACGTTTGCCAAAAGCTTTCAAAGCAAAACTGAAAAAGAACCTTATGAACTCTCTTTTGAAAAGTCCATGTTATAATTCTGCTAGACTTACAGGTTTAAGTTATAGCCAACCATCAACTCCAAAGACACCAATGTTTAGATCAGTTTTGTGTGCTACACCTAGAATGCAGAAACGGAGAAACTTTGGGTATATTTATTGTTTTAATATGTGAATTCTATAATTAATTCTTATGTTTACACCAGAAATTATTAGTGATAATGTATACCATGAAGAGCAAGGCACTGCAAAATGGTGTATTGTTGATAAAAGTGATTAATTATAGTGATCTTGAATAGCAAAGGAAATGATATGTTATAATCCAGAAATGTTCATAGGGAGAAGGGGGCACTGACTTCCTTAATAGAGGCCTGCTCCAGTCATGTCTTGGTGACTCCCTAAAGAATCAACAAAATTTTTCCCACAAAGAGGGAGAGGGGAAGGGCAGGGACCCTGGGCCTTCCCAAATTTCACCTCTGGAAATAAATGGAAGAAAAAAGCACTTAAAACTTGAGCAAAACTAAATTTATTAACTCCAACTTGCAAAGCAACTAGAAAACTGACATGTCAGCATGGGCCCTGCTTGTTAATTTATGTGTGAGGAAAAGAGAATGATACAGACATGTAGACCTTGCAAGGAACTTGTGTATATATATATACCAAATATAGTCATCATAATACACATACTAAGTGAGAAATCAAAGAAAAGTACATATTAATATTTGTTTTTAATCAATTGCAGAACAATCATGAATGAAAATGAGGTCAAGGATAATGTTAATATGACAAATGAAAATTTCATAACGTACGGCTTTTGTTTACCAGATATTTAGCATCCAGGTCCTTTTCCCTATAAAAAATGTAGCCTATACAGTCTGCACGGTTAGCCACTAGTCCGATGCCCCAGACTAGTAAAATTTCATTCGGACTAGTAAGTTTTTGCAAAACTTTGTTTGGATTAATAAGAAAAATGTCAGAATATTGGTCTTCGGACTAGGAGTTGAAAAAGTTTTTGGTGCAGACTGACTTATACAAAATAGTTTAGACAGCAAAAAAGTGTCAAATGACCCTGTTTGTCAACCAACATGGCCATCATGGCTAAAAGTAGATCATAGGGGTAAAATGCAGTTTTTGACTTAATATATCTCTGATACTAATTAAAGCAAAATATAACGGTTGAATTATTTAATGCATCAATTGTAAACATGAAAATAAGGACAGCAACACAGGCTCCTAGGAGCCTCTAGTTTTATCTTGCTTATATATATAGATGAAAGAAGATTTGGTATCAATGTCATTGAGACAACTCTCCATCCAAGTCATAATTTGTAAATAAAAACATATATGTATATCACAAACACTAAATTTAATTTCTATTTTCAGCACTCCATCATTGAGCCAGTATATTCCCTTTACTCCTATGTTACATGAAGCTGTGAAGCTGCTAGACAGCATTCCAGAAAGATTTGAGGAGAATGTTGACCTGTTGAATATCATAGGTATAGGGCTTAGCTATGCATATAAAAACATTTATTAAGGTAGTACCAAACACCTTCACTAAAATCAATTTGACTCTTAATTTTCATAAAATTTTGACAAAATGTTTACTTTAGACAATATGACAAAAATGTAAAAATTTCAAGAAACTTGAACAACACACTTTATTGGAAAATTTTCGTTGGAAAAATAGCAGTTAGTTATCTCCAGGGATCTCCAAGGATGAAAATTGAACGATGGAGGAACTTTCACCATTACAAACCGTGTCTACGTTGTACCGTGTAGCGCGATTGGAAGTATTTTATTACACCATACAAGGAATGATGTACATGCTAATTCATTGCTTATTTAAATTATATTTATTTGAATTTTCATTATAGAATTAGAAGTATCAATATTTTCATTTATTGTCGTTTTTAACCATTCAAATGCCAAGTCTTCATGGTCCCCCCTTAGTAGAAAATGACCAAAAGCTGTCATGAAGGTCCCCATGTAGATTTCTTGTATATTTGGTTATTGTTATGGGGGTTAAAAATCATATGATGTGGAGCTAATTTTTCATGGACACTGTCAAATTCAGAACCCATTACCGGTATGGCTGATTTGCAGCAACAACAAACCAATTCGTACGGGTTATGTAAAAGGTAAAAGAGATTTGTAAAGCAAACGTTGACAAATGAAAAGGTTTTTAATGACTTTATCTGGCAAATTGATGCTGTGCAACATGTATCTTTCGAGTCTGAATAGAAACCGGAAACACGGATGTATCAATTTGATTGTAATATACGAAATGAATTCGGAATTACGATACGATATTTCTTTACAGGAAATATTTAAAGTTTTTACTTTTAAACTTTTAAAGTAATTCTAAATTATCGTTACAGCAGTACTCGAGTTATTTGTGATGAAATAATATTTACTGTTTTGCGTCTTATTTTGTACTTCTTTAAAAAGGGGGATGCTGATTGCGTAAGTCAAAACAAAGCACGTGTTCGACTTGTTAAACTGTTTTCTTTGTAACTGGATTATTAATTAATTTATTTAATCTAAATTATCATAATCATTTGCTAAAACTTAGTTGATTATTTCGACAAATGAATCGTTTATCCTCAGATAGTATTCTCGTGTCTGGTTTGTTGATCTACCTGTACAAGCTCAGGTACAAGTGATTAGCGATCTTAATCCGTATATTCCTCAGGCGTTAGAACTGTATTGGATTATAACATAACCAGGTGCTCCGCAGGGCGCAGCTTTATACGACCGCAGAGGTCGAACCCTGAACAGTTGGGGCAAGTATGGACAAAACATTCAAGCGTGATACAGCTCTGAATTTGGATTGTGATCAAATTTTTGACATTACATGGGTTTTTTTTACACAAAACAAATGTCAAGATTTTACAAATCAATTAAAGATTTCTTCTTCAAACTTTTTAAATCTAAAATTAAATAGTTGACACAGCATAGGTTTCTGACACAGAATGAATGTGGTCTAATGAACTTAAAAGGTTTTTTTTGCCTTTGAGCAATTCACTATGCTGTTGAATATTAATCCTCTCAAAAAAATGTTTGAAGAAATTTTCTTTTTATTTATGAAATCTGAAATGAGAAAAATTTAAACCCCCCCCCCCCTTTTTTTCACATCCCTGTTTCCCTTTTTCCAAAACTGATATCAATTCAAATTTCTAATGGAGTTTGCAAAAATAACTACTCTTTTAAATACATCATAAAATATTAAAATGTAAAATAAAGTGCTTGTTATCACTGAATGGTAAAGATTAGTTGGTAGTAAAAGTGAATATACATTGTTTATTGTATAAAACAATAAAAAAAAACTTCATCAGCAACATTTTTTATTGGCAAATTTCCAATGAAGTTATTTACATAAAGTTATTGGCAAATAAAAATAGAAAATGACATCATAGTCATGTCTGGCAAATGTCCAACATACATTATCTAAAAACATTTTAGATAAGATAAGGAAAAAAAGCATCAGCAACATTTTATACTGGCAAATTTCCAATGAAGTTATTTACATAAAGTTATTGGCAAATAAAAATAGAAAATGACATCATAGTCATGTCTGGCAAATTTCCAACATATATTATCAACTACTATTCTATACAAAGAAAGATAACTCCAATTGAAAATTAATTAGATATTTCTTGCTATTGTGCAATACTGTGCAATTGAAAATTTCTTG
This sequence comes from Mytilus galloprovincialis, assembly GCF_965363235.1. Taxonomy (NCBI): domain Eukaryota; kingdom Metazoa; phylum Mollusca; class Bivalvia; order Mytilida; family Mytilidae; genus Mytilus; species Mytilus galloprovincialis. Next base: position 81,286,753 of record NC_134840.1, read on the forward strand.
CTATTGCACAATACTTGATATGGAATCCTGATTTGGATCAACTTGAAAACTGGGCCCATAATCAAAAATCAAAGTACATATTTAGATAAAGCATATCAAATAAGCCCAAGAATTTAATTTTTGTTAAAATCAAACTTAGTTTAATTTTGGACCCTTTGGACCTTAATGTAGACCAATTTGAAAACTGGACCAAAAATTAAGAATCTACATACACAGTTAGATTTGGAATATCAAAGAACCCATTTATTCAATTTTTGATGAAATCAAACAAAGTTTAATTTTGGACCCCCATTTGGACCAACTTGAAAACTAGGCCAATAATTAAAAATCTAAGTACATTTTTAAATTCAGCATATCAAAGAACCCCAAGGATTCAATTTTTGTTAAAATCAAACTAAGTTCAATTTTGGACCCTTTGGACCTTAATGTAGACCAATTTGAAAACGGGACCAAAAATTAAGAATCTACATACATAGTTAGATTCGGCATATCAAAGAACCCCAATTATTTAATTTTAGATGAAATCACACAAAGTTCAATTTTGGACCCTTTGGGCCCCTTATTCCTAAACTGTTAGGACCAAAACTCCCAAAATCAAACCCAACCTTGCTATTGTGGTCATAAACCTTGTGTTAAAATTTCATTGATTTCTATTCACTTATACTAAAGTTATTGTGCGAAAACCAAAAATAATGCTTATTTGGGCCACTTTTTGGCCCCTAATTCATAAACTTTTGTGACCTCAACTCCAAAAATCAATCCCAACCTTCCTTTTGTGGTCATAAACCTTGTGTTAAAATTTCATTGATTTCTATTTACTTGTACTAAAGTTATTGTGCGAAAACCAAGAATAATGCTTATTTGGGCCCTTTTTTGGCCCTTTATTCCTAAACTGTTGGAACCAAAACTCCCAAAATCAATCCCAACCTTTCTTTTGTGGTCATAAACCTTGTGTCAAAATTTCATAGATTTCTATACACTTAAACTTAAGTTATAGTGCGAAAACCAAGAAAATGCTTATTTGGGCCCTTTTTGGCCCCTAATTCCTAAAATGTTGGGACCAAAACTCCCAAAATCAATACCAACCTTCCTTTTGTGGTCATAAACCTTGTGTTAAAATTTCATAGATTTCCATTCACTTTTACTAAAGTTAGAGTGCGAAAACTAAAAGTATTCGGACGCCGGACGACGACGACGACGCCGACGCCAACGTGATAGCAATATACGACGAAAAATTTTTCAAATTTTGCGGTCGTATAAAAAGCCTAAGGGTTATGCAATTACATGCATTTGATTATACTTGATAAAAAAAAATGGCGTCGGGCTACAAAAAAAGATGAAGTTTTGAACGATGGCGGAAGACATTTAACGATGGCGCAAGACAATTTAACGATGGCGCGAGTCATTTGACGATGGCGCATGACATTTGAACGATGGCGGGGCGCCATCGTTAAACAGGCCATGGAGATCCCTGTATCTCCTTATAGTGTTATATACCATCTCAATTAACTGCCAAATTTATAAAACATAAGAGATTCTCATCTTAACAGAAAAAAAACCAGCCTTAATACAAGGAAGAGAAATAATCAGTATAGTTGATTAAATAAAATCTCTGAACTTTGAACTTCTAAGGAAAAAATCAGAATTACTGTTTCAATCTGTTTGCATTTATTCTAGTTTTTGTTTCCTTGTATCTCCTATTATTTTGGTGTCTCATTTAAAAATTAAAAAAAAAAATGTTAAAACTACGATTTACATAAAAAAAATGTTCAACTATGATTTACCAAAAAAGTTTTCATGTCAATATTTTTTTATTTTTTTTTGTATTTCTAAACAGAAAATAGATTTTAAAACAGGATTACAGCAATCATTTCATTTAAGCATACTATTACTATAAATTACTTCATAAAATTGAAAAATTTATCCAATACTAATTGCAGATGACGATACTAAACCAGTTGAAATGGTGGATAAAGAAATTGATATGTACAATGAAGTCAACGATGCCAACGTTGCTGATTATGTACTTAATATTGTAAATGACTACCCCATCCAGGAATATAGAGAAATGTTTCAAAAGGTAAAGTTGAGCTACTCTAAGTTACATGAATAGGTCTTTCTCATCAAATCTTGATTTAATTCAGACTTTCACAAACATATATACTATGAATAAATTTATTTTCTTGGCTACTAATTTTCGTGGATTGAGTAAAATTGCATTTTCTTGGATATTTGATTTTGTGGTTTATCTGAAGTCTGCATACATTCTTATAGAAAATTTGCAATTTGTTGTACAGTGAAATTCGAAGCTCACTGACAACCACAAAAACCACAAAAAAATTGGAATCCAACAAATAATAATGAACCTACAGTTTCAGAATAGTTACCTCCCTTGGAATATGATTGTATAGGACATATGTAACATATTTTTAGCCACAAACTTTCAAAACAGATTTAAACTTTGATGAATAAATGATTTATAAAGATGTAACACCATCATCGAAAAATACATTTTTATCACCTAAATGTAATATCTTTGGTTAGCTATCTTGCTAGCTGAACTATGTAGTCATTATTAGATTAGGTAAACTAACCTCCTTTAAGAGTAGACTAGTCCGCCAGACCAATCTATCTGTCTATAGGACTAGACTACTTCGAAAGGAGGGTAGTATACCTTTCCTAATAATGACTTCACAGTTCAGCTAGCAAACAAGCTAACCAAAGATATTAGATATACGCACACACTATGTAAAATAATTCAAACAAGAAAACTGACAGCCTAATTAATGTACAAAATAATGAATGAAAAACAAATATCTAACACAGCAACGACTGACAACTACTAAATAACAAGCTCTCAACTTGGGACAGGCACATACAGAATGAATTTATAATTCTTAGAATGTTGAAATCGTTAACTAACCTAGGTTTATTCAATTCATAATGCTGTATTTCTTCTTTGAAGGAATGATGACTCAAAGTCTACAAAAGTCATACTCTGTGGTAAGTAATACATTTATGCTGAAATCTAATTTCTAGGTACCCAAAGTAGAGTTCAAAAAAAGAAAATGCCAGAGAGCAAAACCAATCTTTTTTGAGGAATCTGAGGCATTCAAAGAAAAAAAACGTGAAAGAGACCGGGAAAGAAGGAAGAAAAAGAAGCAGATGTTTGAAAGAAAGTCACCTCTTGGAACTCGACGGGTAAAAATCTGACAGCAGTTTGCTGACATACATAAGGAAGAACTGTAATCTTAAGGGGAAAACAAGACAACTTGTCCTAGTTAACACACCACTATGGTCACCCTAAACACATTTACTGATATTATTTAATACATCAGCCTGCCTTGATTTCAATTCTTTGATATGGACCCATGTCCCCTAAAATCATATTATTAATTCATCAAATAAATGTTATCAATCTGTATGGATTGTGAAGACCAAAGCAGTTATTTAATCAGAAGTTAAATGTAATATCATGATAGGCATATACCCCATCTTGTAACTTGTTATATTAGAACACTGAGATATGTTTCATCAGACCAAAAATTGCTCGCATGTTACCATGTATCGCAGTCAAGCTGCTGTCACAACAATAATTTGGTAAAAAAATTTAACATCATCAGGAACTTCTTAATTTACAAATTATGCTAAAAAGATACAATAACGCAGTACATTTGTTTTTAAATGTTAAAATTGATATAAAAAAATAGTAAAAATTCAAGAACTCAGCAATAATGTGAATTTTTCTCCAGAAAGTAAGTGACTTACTCAACAGATCAAGGACTTTTATCTGGTGAGGCTTAAATGTTCATTTTGTAGAATTAATAGAACTTTGCTTACATTACAGAGGATTCAATATTATTTGTGGGGTAACAATTTTTAGGGAATTTGTTGTTGAAAATTGCATTGAAGATTTTTATGTTAAATTAAGCATACATTTTCCATAGGCTTTGACAAAACAAAGAAATTAAATAACCAGGAAAATACATTTTCCTCATTCCCAAGAAACTAGTATTAACAAAAATAGATGAATCTAAAGCAAGCTAAAATCTTGAAAATATTTTCTCCAAAATTTGTTTGAAGGAGCAAAAATCTATAAGTTGGGGTTTTATGTGGCTTAATTTAGTATATAAAAATGATGCATTATAAAATATTCTTTTTACAGAGTAATCGGAAGCTGAGACCTCCACCAAGGGTATAGGTAGCTGCAAGAAGGATATGTCATTCTTTATAAAAGGACTGAAGATCAGATCAGGAGATAGTACTACAAGAGGTGTTGTTGTTCCTATGGTTTAAAGAACAGCGATATTGATTTATTTTGGTATCAAAGAGACTGAAATCAAGTACACTTTAAACTAAAAGTGATCGAAATACTTATAATGTAGAGAGAGATTTGTAAGATGGAACTTGTATAATATTTTTTTCAGACTTCAAATGATTGCTTCATTTCAATTAATAATACATTTTTTTTTTATTGATTACTTGTACAAGTTTAAGTTGGAAGGAGATTGATATTTTTTTATATATTTTTGTATTATTTTGCATCTCAGAAATGTCTATTAAAAATATTTCAAATATGTTATTGCAGAGGAAAATATTATTATTCACAGGGGCGTAGCTAAAATGAAAACATGTGCAAGCAAGCACCCTTTTATGCAGAAAAATGGTTTTTTTTTGGTTTTCGGTCATAGGACGGTTAAAAGAGGAGCTATATGTAGATAGGACTTATAACAAATTTATGAATCTAAAACTATCAATAAATCTTCTGAATAGAGTAAAACATAAGCAACACATATTTGTGATACAGAATTTACTCCAAATTTTCCAAAATCTGCTCTTTGGGTCTAGGCAGAAACAAACTTCTCTATTACTTTGTCAATATTCACACTGAAATCCCGATGAATATGCAGTAATGCTTGTAACTGTCGTTGTTCATTGTTGATTATACATTTATTTTCAACATACGTAGTACACTGATAGATCTCCATGGTCGCACTAGCGAGATGTTATAAACCAGTGTACGTGTTCGGCATCATGTGACCTCCCAATTGAATTCGTCAAAATTACATGCCAGGTCAGTTTCGTATGTCTCAATGTTGAGATTTGTTCGTTTGTGATATTTCCTACAATAGATGAAGCAGATACAGCGCAAAAAAGCAATTTTCTGATAATACTAGACGGGACACCACTCTCAAGTTCCCTTATCATATGGTCTATGAACACAAAAAAATAATGAGTCTTTCCAATACTGTTTTGGCATGTTTGCAGGGTGATTGGCTCCGGTAGTCTGCATGTCGATCACATCGCCTAGGCATATTTTCAACGATATCAAAGGGTTCTGATAATTCTAATGTGGATTGGTACATCTCATTCCAAACTGATGAACCATACTGTAAAATGTTCTCCAAAACTACATGTCTTAGACCTGAGTATTACAAATTCAAATCAAGTTACTGAGTATCTGATTTTGTCATAATCTCCAATAAAACTTTTATTTTGAAGCCAAATGCCGTTATTTAATGATATTTCATCAATTAAAAAAGTGACAACATAGTTGTTTCCTTTAACATTCAATTTATAAATTTTTATTTTGCCATTTTTTTTTTTTGCATGCCAAATCGATGTGCATGCAACTGCGTGTTAGCGTATAGGGAGCTACACACCTGATTCATGTTCTACCATTTTTTTCAAGTGAAAGTGATTGAAGCATTTTTGTAGAATAATTGATGATGTCTAATTTTTCCTAGGGATTTCAAATGATTTTCAAGCATTTTCAATGCTTTGTAAAAAACGATTCTGCAAAAATGTTCTTTTGACTAGATGTCAAGCAAATAATTGGTACAAGTTCTTCCTAGAAATTATCTTGTGATAATTTATGACAATAATGTCTTTCACATGTACAACAAGAGTGCATAAAATGATGTCTCACCTTCTTTACTGTCCAATGGTTTTATGTTGAAAGTCTGAACCATGAAAATGAGGTCAAGTCAGATGATCCCTGCCAAACAGACATGTACACCTTAAATCATTCCATGCACCAAATATAGTTGACTTATTTATCGGAGTACATGTATCAAAAAAGCTGACCAGAACACAATAAACAGCTGCGCCATGAGCGCATGATACGCCCGACGTCTTATGTGGAAGTCTTATGCAATAATCATAAATAGTTTATGACAAAGTTTTAAGCAATAACCATATATTGTTTTAGAGACACGGCGGGACATGTGAAACCCCCCACCCTGTTTTTTTTTACAAAAACTAAATGTTACCAAAGAAAATTTTGAATCAAAACCAAAAAGTATACAGATCTTTAGATTAATATATCAAAGAAGTGTGTAAAGTTTTAAGCAATAATCATAACTTATTTTTGAGATACGGCGCAACATGTAAAAAACCTTCCCCTGTTTTACAAAATACTCAATAACTCAAAAATAGAATTTTGAATAATCACCAAAAAGTATACAGATCTTTAGATTAATAGAACAAAGAAGTGTGTAAAGTTTTAAGCAATAATCATAAATCGTTTTTGAGATACGGCGCGACATGTAAAAAAAACTCCCCCTTTTTTACAAAATACTAATAACTCAAAAATGAAATTTTGAATCATCACCAAAAAGTATACAGATATTGAGATTAATATAACAAAGACATGTGTAAAGTTTTAAGCAATAATCATAAATAGTTTTTGAGATATGGCGCGACATGTAAAAAAACCCTCCCCCTTTTTTACAAAATACTCAATAACTCAAAAATGAAATTTTGAATCATCACCAAAAAGTATACAGATATTGAGATTAATATAACTAAGAAGTGTTTAAAGTTTTAAGTCATAATCAAGAATCGTTTTTGAGATACAGTGCGACATGTGAAAAAAACACACCCCTGTTTTAGTTATAAAGTGCCGTAACTCAAAAAGTTTAAATCTTATTTTCACCAAAAAGTATACAGATCATTTGACTATCATAACAAACAACAATATTAAGTTTCATGAAATTTGGATAATTCGTTCTCAAGTTACGGTGCGACATGTTTACACCGGACAGACGGACGGACAGACAGACGGACGGACGGACACCGGACATTTGTATACCATAATACGTCCCGTCAAAATTTTGACGGGCGTATAAAAACTTAACATTGAGGAATGAACCTTGAAAACAAGGTCAAGGTCAGATGACACTTGCCGGACTGACATGTACTCTGAATCATTCTCCACAATATATATAATTGACCTACTGGTAGTATCTTTCAAGTAAATTAATTGCTGAACCAAGATCAGGTGAAGCCTGTCTGACATGTTAATGTTACAAGGAACCCATATACCAAATATAGTTATCCTATTTAGGAACCCATATACCAAATATATTTATCCTATTAGGAACCCATATACCAAATATATTTATCCTATTAGGAACCCATATACCAAATATATTTATCCTATTAGGAACCCATATACCAAATATATTTATCCTAATAGAACTTATCACTCAGTTAGTAAAATTGTATAAGATACTGTGAAAAAAAATCAAACAAGTGTTATTTGTTACAAGTTTCCTTTTTTAGACACAAGTTTTCTCATTACGTCAATGTCATTCAGACTCTCTCTTGAATTTACATATGAAACGAAATAAGATCAGATAGCTCCTAAAATTTGACCAATGGAAAATCGAGATACATAAAGAGGAGTGTGAAGATACCTTTTACTGCATGTGAGACATTTATTTTCAATTTGGCCTTGGTAAACGAATTAATTACGATTGACATACTTGGGTACGATTGTTATGGATGATTCTGACAACAAAATTAGGTGTGTTATACATCATTGTGAAGGTGAATCAATTAAGATTTACGACATATCTAGTTTTAGTGGGGTTGACAGTCGAGAAATCAGCATACAATGGAATTTTGCCACCGGCTGATATTTTTCTAAAATGTGAGTTGAGTACCTTGTGTTAATTTAATAAGGTATAAAGGAAATATTTTTTCTGAGACAAGTGCCTGTGGTTTGATTGCCAATAAGACAGCAACTCTCCACCAGAGGGTGCATTGAATGACTTTTAAATAGTCATCAGATGACTTTTAAAGCAATCAGTCTAATAATAGCTAGCATAATATTTTATTTATGTACTTTATATCTATATATATAATTCTTGCCACTCTGGGTAGAATTTTTATCAACAAAAAAGTAATCTTAATGAAATATACAATCATTTTCAACATATTTTTCATAAAACACTTACAAATACACAATACTATTAAATAATTTTTTGCACCATTTATCATATATGAATCCCCTTTTCCCTATCACCACTAGTTAATGTCCCTCAATCAATAAATGTTAAATTAAATTGACATTGAATTTCTTTTCAGTTCTAAGACAGATTACCTTAATCCTATGAATACTTGAACAAGAGATCATGATGACACTTAAATGTGTCATCTATCATGTCTATTACAAAAATTATTTTATATAGATATCAACTCAGGTGAAGTCAAATGAAAAATCTGAATTTATATAAGAAAAATTGTCAACTTTTCAAGTATAATTTATAATGATAAACAGACTAAATCAAAAAAAATAAAAACTGAACTTTAAAGTTTGAAATTGATATTAAGGTCGTAGGTCAGACAGACAAATATTCATAACAATACAACATATATACAAATAATTGTTAAACTATTATGAAACATTTGTAAAAATGCATTCAGTACCTTATGTGATTCCAAACAAAATCAAACTATTAAGGATAAGAATTCATGCAAAATTTTGCAAAACTAAGCAATGAAAATTGTATAACCCCCAAAAAATAGAGATGCACCAATTTATATAAATAATGATACAAATGAAAATGCTATGAAAGTTTGAAGAAGAAACAAAATTATTAACATAAGCAAAACTATCTTAATGGTGGCATAAACAAAAACACAATACAAGTTAATTCAATTTCAACTTTGACATTTTTCAATGCAAAAAGTTTTATGTAAAATCATTTCTGACAGAAATGCATACCTACAATGGTATACAATAACATCCATCTTTGATGGATATATTAAAACTATGATGCACAAAAATCTAATACATTAATACAATAAATCACCAAAATTAATGCTGTTTAGCTAGATTTCATGAACAAATGAAAGCACTGTAGATTTCTACAATCACTGTAAGATATCAACTGGAATTTAAGTTTTTAGCTGAATTCATCTTTTCAAGTCTTCTTTGTAAAGCAAGTTGTTTCTTTTTCTCTATTTCCTCCTTGAGAGAATATTTAACTGGACTCACATTTTGAGAACTTGTAATTTTCGTAACATTGGTATTATTACTTATTTTGTTAAAATCGGAAGCCTTATTAGTAATTTTTTTGTCATCAACTGTTTTCTTTATTTCGGAACTCCTTTCAGGATTTTTCTTGTCATCTATATTATCAAATTTCAACTTCTTTCGCATTACAGCATTTTGTTTCTTAAGTTCAATATCTTCGGGAGAACATTTAAAAGGACTTGCATCACATTGACTTTCATTATCTATTTGAGTGTTTGATTCCTGATGTAATTTTAGCTGTTTACGTCTAAGTGCTTCTAGTCGCTTTTTTTCAATATCATCTGGTGAACATTTTAAATGACTTTTATCTGAAGCTGATTTTGTTGGAGTCTTTGAAAAGTTTTTAGAGGTACTTTCGTGATCATCAGTACTTTCTGCCGACTTAACATTTTTTGCCGATTTCTGCTGCAATCGTCTTAATGCTTCCTCTTTCTTATTTTTAATGTCTTCCTGTGAACATTTCAATGGACTTGTTTCACTACCATGTCTTTCTGGTTTAGGTTCTGAAACTGCAAACAAAATAAACAATTTATAAAAAAAATGTTACAAATTCTTTTTAGCAAAGAAAATGTCATTTGCCAAAATCAAAGTAATTACAGTATTAATATCCCTCTGTCTAGATTCCTTGCAAATTTTTTTTGAACTTTAAAAATTGGTCAATGGGCCCAATTTCTTGCCCCCTTGAGGTCATAACAGCTTTTCATCAAGAAATAAGATGCTTATCTTGACAAAGACTGTTTTAAGAACATATCTGCATTGTTTGTTTTCAATTACTTTTTCTGTGTTCTTAATCAGCAAAATTACTTAGTTTTGACATACAGTATATTTTTTTGAGACAATCATTGATATGTTAGAAAAATATTATCCCTTAAGAGGATTGTTTATTTAGATGATGGCCATGGTAAAATATTTAATTGGTTATCCAAGTACTCAAAAATTGCCAATACATTTTTTTTTCAAAATCTTTCAAAACGGGTAAAACTGATTTTTATCAAGTGCCACTTCATAATTCAATATGTTATTACATGATTTCTAAAGTATTTGTTAAGTTTGTCATCATGTATTCATTTTAACATGTCTCGCTCAGTGCGAGAAAGAAATTTTTCTCTAGAGAAAATTGTTCTCTGCAAATTATTGGTTGGAATTTAAATTATGACGTTCAAGTTTTCTTAATTTCTTCTGGATTTCCTATTATGAAGTCATAAAAAAAGACGACCATGCCTGATGACTTTACATATAAAGAACAAAACTTTTTGTAAATTTTTGAAGACGAAGGATAACTTTGTTTCCATATTGTCTTAATACAGATTCCAACAATGTTTCTATTGCATTATGGTATTTCTACATTCTCAACATTCAAATTTTAAATAATTAAAATGCTCAACATGCTTCAAGTTTTTAATCTTAAAATTTAACTCATCACCGGTGGAGAAGTAAATGTATCATAACACCTGACGCAGTGGCAGAATCTATATTTCTAATTTTTTTTTACATACAAAAAAAACAAGAAATAACAACCAATTATGGCTATCCTGATTCTTTTTTTAATCAGTTGCTCTCTTTAGACATATTTTCCAATCTACTCTTACCTGACACTGAAAATGTATTCCCATATTTGTTAGCTGTGTGTTTGTTTATTTGCTTCTCACAGGATGTTTTTTCAACCACTTGTGTCTGTGAAGCATCGCATCCAGAGATATCAAACTTAAGTTGTCTACGTTTTAATGCTGCCCGTCTTTTCTTTTCAATATCCTCTGGCGAGCATTTAAATGCACTTTGAGTAAGTTGTGACTTATTTGGTGTCCTAGGAGTGCATTTGAATGGACTTTCATCCGAAATGGATGGATTGCTACTACTTTTATTTTGCATATCAGAATTCCATTGTTTGTGATTAACGGCTTCCATCTGTTTCTCATCGATGTTTTCATGAGAACATTGAAATGGACTTCCAACTGTTTGTGAACTGGCAAATTTAGGAGGCATGTTTTTAATTGGACTATACTCTGGAAGAGGTTGAGTATTACAAGGCGAAGATAATTTATTTCCTATTTGTGGTTTTTGTTGTTTACGTTTAATAGCCTCAAGTCTTTTCTTTTCAATGTCCTCTGGTGAACATTTAAATGGACTTTTCATTGGCTGAGAACAGGCTGAAGTAGGAGGTGTGCCTTTGAATGGACTGAACTCGGATAGAGAATGGATAGAACCAGACGTCCTAACTTTATCATGTTTATCACCGTTGTCTGTTTTATGTTGTTTGCGTTTAATAGCCTCCAATCGTTTCCATTCAATATCCTCTGGTGAACATTTAAATGGACTTTTGAGAAGTTGACTATTATTTCCAATGGGTGTGTGATGTGAATTTGCAGTTTGCTTAATAATTAAATTTGACTGACTTTTATAGTCTTTTCCTGCTTGAGGAAAAGTCGGTTGCTTATTTTCTGTAGTTTCTTCCTTATCTCCCTTTTTGTCTATGTGGCCTTGAAAATTGACAGAATTGTTGACCTTGCTTGATGGTAATGTGCCTCTAGCATTTGTTGAACTGCATGACTGGGTAGCTATAATGAAATATAAATCTAGATGTTTTATGCAAAACAAGAAGTCATCTTTTATAAAATTCTATTCCTATTTTGAGAATACTGAAAGTTTCATTTATTATAATGGCCAAAAAAAAATACATATGATGATTCCATAAACAGACTATGGATTCATATTGTTAAGTTTTAATTTCTTGAATTATTTAGATATTAGTGAACCACAAAAAGTATTCAACAATTTCTAATTTTGTAATTTGTTAAAAACACAAAGTCAAGACTCAAGGAAAATACAATCAAATGTCTTACTGTTCTGCAGGATGTGCCATTTGATCCAAATTTTCTTTGATTACAAGTGTGTTAATAATAACAAAAGCAAAAGCTGTTGCATAGAATTGATGATAAAATCAAAATCATAATTTTGAAAATGTGTATCAAACAATATCCTGATATATGTAAATGAAATATCTAATGAATAAAATCAGATGATCTAATTCACCGAACCTTTTTTTTTTAAATTTAAACAGTGACCCTTTAAGTGTTTCTGGTAAGTTTATATATTGATATGAATAAGAAATAGTTAAACATTAATGGTTCCAAATTTATTGCATCAGTTGCACATGTTGACAATCCAAGGTTTTTCTAACATTTTTAAAATATATACTTTCATACAAAACTTACATTCTACATCTTCTAATAAAGCTAAAAGTTGAGGTTCTGATAATTCATCATCATCTGACATGAACAAATCTTCACTGGCATTTTCCATTGCATAAGCTAAAAAATAGTTTAAAGCATTAGTTATGTGAAAGTTCATAATCACTATATAAGTTTAAACATTATAACAAGGAATACAATTCATTTGTCTTTATGGGGCCTTCCATAGCTTGCTATATCGAGGGTTTTGCTCATTGCTATAGCTAGTGAATTAACTTATATTCACTAACTTCGTGTCATTTGGATTCTGATGAAAAGATGTCTCATTGACAATCATACCACATCATCCAATTCTTACATTGATAGAAATCTGTGCATTTATTATTTTTTTAATTGACAAGATATATAGAAAAACCATCATTGTACATAGTGACGTTATTAATCAATTTAAAATATATAATTAGTGACTGGAGTTTTTAAGAAATAGACTTATGTTCCATCTCCTAAAAATTTTGACTTTTATAGTTTTACATTTCATCAAATATTCAAATGTGGATGTGTGGGAACATCTCCCAAGAAATCACAATTTTCACCAGAAAGCACAAGAATTTTTACCTGATGCAGAAGATCCAGTTATTGTTTTGCTCCTTGGTGTCCTTGACTTGAATGAATATGATTTTGCTGGTTCTACTGTATGTTCTTTTTTCACAATCACATTACTTTCGTCCTTTGTTTCAACTTTGACCTTGACAGCACCAGTAAGGCCTTTTGATATTGTATTCACAGTTTTGGAAAAGTTCCTTGCATTTGAGTCCTGATAATTTTTAGGCTCTTGTTTAACCAATGTGCATGAGTTCTTCATAGTGTCCACAGAGTTTTTTTGGTTTGGTCTACTAGAATTCAAACATTTCTGCTCAAATTTCTTTGAATTATCTTTTGAAATTTGACTAGATAAATTAGCACCACTACTTGTTTGTTTTCTAACCTCTGAAGTTTTTAAATTTGAACACATTAAAGTTTGAGCACTTGAATTTGCATGATTATTGTCATAGTTTATTTTAGCTTGACTAGCCAACATTTTGGAATTTGGAACCTTTTGCCTGATTAAAACTGAAGTTCCAGCTCCTGACTTTGTCTGAGGATCATCATGGAAAAAACTTAAAGCATCATCAACATGATCAGTTTTGTTACTTCCTGTACAAACTGGTACCTGACTGTCTAAAATTTCATCTGGTTCCACAAGTTGACACAGAAGATCATCTGAAAGACTGGTATCAAATGCTCCACTAGTTCTGCGAGAACTTGGTGACTGCAAGCACACAGTTTCCTTTAAATGTTGGAGACTTACATCCTTCACCTTTCCAGGAATAACAGTGCTTGCTACTGTTTTTACAATGTTCCTATTGGACAATCTAACAACAGATGAAATAGGCTTTGAAGTGGTAACAAAACTAGATCTAGTTGAGAATGATGTACATGTTGAAATTTTATATGCACTTTGTGTTGATGTCACTGAGCACTGACTTGAGACAGTTGATTTTAATGAAGGCACTTCACCATGATTAGAATTGCTCAGTCTATATGATTGTTTTGAAGTAAGGCACTGACTGACAGTTCCAGGTTTAGCCATAGTAAAACTGGGTTTAGAATTGTAGAACGTGTAAGATTTTGTTGATGCAGTAACATTTTCCTTACAAACACTTATCACATTAGGTTTTGTTGTACAAACATTAGTAGAAACTTGAGTAGAAGACTTGCATGGATTAGATAAAACATTACTAACTTGATAAGAAGTGCTATATACACTACTTCCTTTCGTTGAAATAACAGACGGTTTTGAAGTAACTGTTGAAAATTGTTTTGACACAATTGTATTATTTTGTTTCGATGTTAAGACACAAGATGTCGTATTGACAGGTCTACCAGCTTTACTCTGTACAGCATAGTTGTAATTCTTCTCCTGGGATTTTTGATATTCATGTCTGTCATTGAAGCTCTTGTGTTTTTTAAAGGGTGAAGCTTTAGCAGTAACCCTTGTTAATCTTGATGTTGAGAGACCAGGTTTAACAGTTGAAAGACTAGGTTGAACAGATTTCTGATTTTCAACATATTTTCCTAATTTAACAGGTGGTTCATCACTTTTACGAGTTTCCATTTTTCTTTTTTGACATTTTGGTTCTACCTGTAATTGAGTTGCTTTAATAATAAATGAATCATCCTCGAAGAGATCGTCATCGCTCCAACTGTCATTATCGTTATTGTTTCCAGATGTTTCATCAAATAAGTCCTTGGATTCATCTCCCACTGAAAGTGACCTGAAATGATAACATATAAAAAGATTGATTATTTTACCTATCTTTTCTGAATTCGTTTAGAAAGCCTTTAAAAATAAATGTTTTTCTTTAGTCATCACAAAAACTAAACAGTCTTTTATGCACGATAATGAAGCCTTCCTTACAGGCATGTACATTTTCTAATAATTTCATACACCAATTACAGTATAGCTTATGCTTATAGTATCTAAGAAACAGACCTAACAACAAAAAGTAAACTTGACCAACAGATAATAAAACTGTGTCAAAAAGGTCAGATGAACATTGGCATTTGCACATGCAATGATGTACACCTTGCAATAATTCCAAAATTAACCAATAAAAAAATGACAATACAGGCAAGATGTGCCAACTCTGAGTCTCTTCATGTTGAGTTTCCAATTATTCCATAAACAAGTGAGAAAATATGAACAATCAGACAAACAAATAAGGTGAATGCAATTTAGCAACAACTTTTAGTGCATGGGTAGAATAAATTGACAAATATACTTTCCAACTAGAGGTATTATATAGTGGTTATTCCCCTTCAATCTTTTAACAGCATAAAAAGACAGTCAAATTTATGTTCAAAGACAAACAAACTTACCTTTTCCTACGATCCTTCTTTTCATTTCCTTCATTATCTGAAGAAAAAAAAGCGAATTATGATTATTAAGTTAAATAAAATTAAAACTTAAACATTCATATTGACAGACAGAATATATATGAGGTGGGAGCATGAATGGAACAGCCCAAACAAATTGTTTAGAGGACTTTCACATATGTGCATTTCCCCCTACATATATATCCTATTTCACAGTTAGAGTCAATGTTCAATGATATTATTTACAACAATTAACCTAATTCTTGTTAAAATTCTCCTATTTCAAATAAAAATTGTATACTGCCAATGTCCATTATGTATTTCATTCTCAAATACTGTAAAATCATTAACTTTTGCAAAATTGTTTTTATTGCAAAAATTGCTATCAGAATGGTTACAAAAATATAAACTCATATTGTTTTTTTATATTATTATTTGGATACAGCATTTTCTAAAAAATATAAATTATCTCCCCTTACATACCTTCACATTTTTCCAAAACATGCTGTAACTTTTCTAACAAAGCTTCAGGTGCACCATCATTTCCTTTCTTAGATTTGACAGATTTTGACTTGGTTTTATTTTTCTTTCTTCTATCTCTGAAAAATATAAAAATAAATTTTAAGTATCAAAATTTTTATCAAAACAAATATGTGTACAAATTTAAAATTTAAATTCATGGAATAATGTCACTGCAGTCTCTTTTTTAGTTCAAAGTTACAAATTAAATAAACAAATAATGTAACAATGAAAACAAACCAGAAATGTCCTCACAACAATTTTTACAAGAAATGTAATAATTGCAAAATTTTACTAGATGCTGAATACTTATGGCTAAACACTGTAGGGGGTCTCATTGGGGGGTTCCGATCCCGGATCCCGCTTACTGTTTTGTCAGATTCCCGTATCCCGCTTACACTATGTACGTAAGCAATTCTAGTTTTTTTGTCATTTCCCGGGTCCCGCTAGACCTCATTTCCCGTTTTCACGACACAATAATATGACTTTCACGTGTCACGCTTACAAAAAATCGGCAATCCCGCGTCACGCTTAGACCCCAAAGAGACCCACACTGTAGTACCTGTTTGGTTGAGGATCTGGTAGATTGTTATTACTAAAGCAGTTTCCATCATTTATCCATAATCCCAACAAAGGAGTTGTACTGGATTCTGGTTTTTCCTCGTGTAAATCCTACAAAATTACAAATATAGATCACAACATAAGCAGAAGCTCAGATTTTTTATTTTTTATTTTTAAAGAATGAAATATCTGAACCATTTTTATGACCAAGCCATTTAGAAACAAAACCTAAACTATCACCATACACTATTCAATAGAGTAAATTCAATTTTTTTGTGCATACCAATAGGCTATTTGCCAATTCCTGTAATTGACCCTTTTATTGGAGATCCCTAAAAAAGTTGTCTCCCTTATGAGGGACATTAATTTTTATTTACAATGGAGAGCAGCTAGCAGAAAGAGCAAATATACCTGTGCGTAATGTGAGTAATTTATAAGGTTTTCAAATCTTTTAATAACATTAATCTGTTGTTTAACTAAATACTTTTCACATCAGAAATTATTTTTCGTGAAAAATTTGTTAAACCGCCGATACATCAGTTTCAATTCATCATGCTTTGCATTGGCTAAAGCCAATTTTGTCCGGTTTGGAACCAGTCTACAATTGACAAAGGAAAGTAATTTGTTTAAAAAGTGTGTAATAACAGAATCAAATCGGTAATTGGCAAATGGACTATTTTTGTGGATTGAGAAAAAAACTGTTTAATTGAGTATACATGTACTTGATTTTGAAGTTTTATAAATGTCTATGTAAGCCTATGGAAAATTTATTCTCTGTTGAAAAATTTATTCAGGATCTACCAATTAAATTCACAAAATTGGTAATGATATTCCTAGAATAACAAGTATTCTGTGAGTATTGCATTGCAATACATAGTCCCCTACGGATTAAAAATTCATTGTAATGGAACGAAATTCTAATTTAATCTATAACTTGTCATGGTGTAAACTACATAAAATAACAAACAAACCTACCACTAAATTTTTCAAACAATTTACTAAAGAAAAGGAAAAAAAAAAACAAAATGTCATTTATCTTTATACAATGTCTATTACAAATAAAAAAAAAAAGAGTTATTTCCCATTAAACAGAAATCAAGCAATAAGCGTTTCATCAAAAAATTAGTTCTAGGGAAAGTGAAAAAAATAATTAATTCCCCTTTGAACAGAAATCTAGTAACTTATAAGTATTTCATAGACAAAATTAATTCTAGGGAAAGGTCTTTAACTGAACAAAAGAGAAAAGCTAAATTCGTGAAAAACGAACTTGACCTGAAACTAGGCATGATAAAACAATACACTAAATATCAAATTAATACAGTCCATTCCACTTAATAGCATACCGCTTAATAGCATAATTCGGTTAATTGCATAGTTTTCTCCTGCACAAAACCATTTCCCATTCATCTAATGTTAAATTGTCTGGTTATATGCAAAGCTCTACAAGTGGCCTTTCGTAGGCATAGAAAATTATTGCTGTCTATTTATGCTTAGTTAGAACTGACGAGATTTTTTGACTGGAAACGGCAATTGGGTAAGTATATTTTCTTGAATGCATCCTTATTTTCGTTATTATTTTGTGTTACTTAAATAAAGTTTTAAAACAGTTTCTTTCTTGTTTATATTATGGAAATTGATTTAAAAATTAACCTCAATGTCTACACAGGTAAAGTTTCCCATGTTCTATTTTAAACCTCGAGGTCATAAAAATGTAAAACAGATAATTGTTGTAAAAACACTGACCATTCTATCTCAAAGGGTGTGAATAATTGATTTGATTTAAACAATTATCCATAGATTACATTTGAGGTGTATTTTAAAAACAATAACTCCTGCTAATTATCGATCATACCAAATGTGAACTCTAGTAATTGGGCTTGGGGTGATCTGTATTAATGTTAAATATTATAGGGCATTTATACATTTATATGGTTAAAGAATCTTCAAGCATGTAGAAAAAAGTCTGGAAAACTGACAGATGGACAAACGGACAGAGTGCAAACCTAAATAATAATGAACTCAGAATACTTACCTTCTTATCATTTTTTTTTAAGGAGAAACTCATCTTTAAAACAAATATTTAATTTAGGGTAAATAGTTTTCCTTGCAAATAGACAATGAACACTTACGTTGGAATGGAAAATGGTCAATTGATAAACTAAAATGTTACCTTATGATACTTTAGGTGCCAGACCTGTAATTCACAGACTCAATTTAGAACATATGTACATGTAATAGTAGCCTTTTCCTAACCAAAATAAGTGCTTTTCATGTAATTGTTTCCTAAACTTAACAAATAAATTTGCAGCAATGAAAGTTTTGGTGAAAGAGAAAAATGTTTAGACCATTTTGAGAAAAATTTACTCCCAAGATTTTGCATTAAAAATTGAGATTCAGAATGAATGTACTCATTTTAGATTTCAAGAATACCAGGGGTTATTTTTAGCAACAGTTGACTTCCGAACTTTGTGTATTACTACATGATTTTAAACAATTGTTGAAAATTGGCATATAGAAGGGTGATACATGTACAATTCATGATCTGGTTTTTATGAAGTTGAACTTACTTTTCCCGAGGGTATCACAAGCCCAGTAGTCAGCACTTTTTGTGCTGACATGAATTGTCATTGATATAGTTATATTTATAAATTTACCGTTTACAAATTTTGGAATTTCTTGAAATACTAAGGATTTTCTACCTCAGGCATAGATTACCTTAGCTGTATTTGGCAAAACTTTTATGAATTTTGGTCCTCAATGCTTATCAACTTCGTAATTTATTTGGCCTTTTTAACTTTTTTGGATTTGAGCGTCATTGATGAGTCTTTTGTAGACAAAACGCACATCTGGCATATATACTAAATTTAGTCCTGGTATCTATGATGAGTTTATCTACAATCACTGGGTCGATGCCACTGCTGGTGGAGATTTATTTCCCAGAGGGTATCACAAGCCCAGTAGTCAGCACTATTTGTGCTGACATGAATTGTCATTGATATAGTTATATTTATAAATTTACTGTTTACAAATTTTGGAATTTCTTGAAATACTAAGGATTTTCTACCTCAGGTATAGATTACCTGAGCTGTATTTGGCAAAACTTTTATAAATTTTGGTCCTCAATGCTCTTCAACTTCGTACTTTATTTGGCCTTTTTAACTTTTTTTGGATTCTAGCGTCATTGATGAGTCTTTTGTAGACGAAACACGCGTCTGGCGTATATACTAAATTTAGTCCTGGTATCTATGATGAGTTTATTTACAGTAAAATATTAAGAAAGATGTGAAAATTAAAAAAATCATTTGTTTATATAGTTTTTTTGATTTGATGGTCTGACACCTTTACTTCACATACCTCTGTATTAACATGGAGCTGAGTAATAATGTCCGACACATCACTATAATGTCTCCTTCTTCTGCCTGAAAAAAAATCATCAAATATTACAGAAAATGATTTTACTCCGCTAAGGCAGTTCTTTCTTTAATAGATATAAAGTATATATTACAGTCGATTTCAATGAGTGTGTATATAAGTAAACAAGGAAATATCTTTGGTTAGCTTGCTTGCTAGATAATCCGTGAAGTCATTGTTAGGTCATGTACACTTCCCTCTTTTAGGAGTAGACTAGTTTGACAGATAACCAATCTATCTGTATGTAGGACTATGCTACTTCGAAAGGAGGTTAGTATATATACCTATAAACCTAACAATGACTGCATGGTTCAGCTAGCAAGCAAGCTAACCAAATATTTTACCTGTAGCTACACACTTATTGAAATCAGCTGTAATATACAGTTGATTATTGTTGGGCAATCAAACTATGATTGAATATAAAAAAATAATCAGAATTATAATTCCCCACCCTCCCTGCAATAGCATTAAGAAAGTTATTAAACCTTTGCATACATATGTACATAAATACAATGTAGGTGTTCTGTAAAAAAAATAAGGAGATGTGGTATAACTGTAATTTTTTCTTCTTCATCATTTATTACAAATCCTTCACATATAATCAGAAACGTAGTTGTCTCATTGACAATCATACTGTTTTCTATTTACTGTGGAGAGATTAATTATTATTTGTTGGATACCAATATTTGTTAATTTGGTGATTAAAGGTGAATTATGAATTCAAATGTTCTATGAAGTCTAGATTTTCTGTATATGCTGTTTGCAAATTTTAGCAAAAAATATGAAATTAAACATGTTAATAAATATCCATGAAAAATCATTTTTTTTCTCTATCAATTTTTTTTTTTGATACCCAGGAAAACAGTTTAATCCACAGCATGTGATGTAAATAAACTAATATACTTTTTCTCAAGAAGTTAACAGCATCTGGTGATCTACAATCCCAACCAACGTCTTGCTGTGGGTCAAAATGTTGTGAACAGATTAATAAATCCTCCTTGTATGGTGTATTTTCCGTAAATGAATAAGTCTTGCTGCTCTTAGGGGTGGCTATTTCTGCTGCAGGTTGACCTAAAATAAAACCAAAATTGAGAGAATTTCTAAATTAATACATTGTCCTCCTTAGCACTACCCTTCTACATGTACATTTATAATTAATGTTCTGAGCATAATTTCTTGAAAAATTTACCCACTGAAAAAAATCAACTGATCTTGATCCATGTGTCTGCTTAATGCTACATGTATATCATTAATATAAGAGGACTGAAAATTCATTGTAATGACAGGAATCTCTCCTCAGATGAGTGCAAAAGTCCTGGACTATTGAAAATCAGAAAATGAAAAAAAAACATTACCTGAAGATAATGTTTCTTTGTTTGCATTGAAAAAAAACGTAAAAATTGGGTGCAAACGAAACCAAGCTGTCAAAAGGGTAGGATGAGAATGTGTTGTGGGAGTGAACAGACCTGATACCTTAAAAAAGATTAGATTTGAGTGCACCTGCAAGATTTAAACTCACAACCTTAGTTGTCACATGCTAGTGATAAAGCAGTTACAATGCTTCTCCAATAAATTTATATATGTTATACTTCTTAAATGATTTGCATATCTATAAATACTTGAATTGGATTGGTCGATTAGAAGTTACTTTCGTAATCTATTCATGCGTGATACACAAGCTTGCAGGGCTCACAGGATTTTCAGCAAATTGAGATTAAAAAACAAATGCATAACGTCATACGAATGAAAACTTTCATTGGAAAGATAAATCGTTACTTGAACACTTCAAATTCGGATAATATCTCATTAAAATGTTGTTTTGGAGGTAGGTGCTATTTTATTTTAGATTCCATCGAATTTTTCAAACATTTATGGATTTTAGAAAGTCAATATGGCGCCCAACTCCTTAGTTACGACATGTCAGTTGTGCATTTGATTGTTGTTATGGTAGCGTTTACACAACAAATTGTGAATTAAAAATCGCGATTATTTGGTTTAAAAATTATAAGGATTAAACACATTTTTTCAAGAGGTTATTGATGTAATATTAAAATTGCCAATGGTAATAGGGAATATGTCAGAGTCTCAGAGACAACAGGCCGACCAAAGAGCAGATACATGTAACAGTCAAAAGGCCCCAATGAGTCTTCAATGTAGAGAGAAAGAATTATATATTTAGAATTTAGATATATTTGTATTATATAAATGTCATTCAGTTATATATATGTTTTTACAGAATTGTACAAGTGATGTCCAGAAACGCCTTTATGTTAGCTAGTTCCAAATTGAATACTTTAGTTAAAAGACGAGGCCCATTTCGTCACAGGTGAGCCTCAGCTGGCCCCTAAATAAAATTGTGAACTAATTCAGTGAAAATGGACATCATACCAAGGGGGGTGGTTACTATTTGCCAGGTATACTATCAATACTTTAATATGCATAACCGTAGCCAGGGGGTTTGGACTTTGGACTAACCTCCCCTTGAAAACAAATAAGCACTGTTAGTCAACATTCCGTTCGAATTGTGGCTGTTAACGTCGAGTTCGTGAGTCCAAATACCCCCCCCCCCACTCCCTTGGAAATTCCTGGCTACCGGCCTGGATAGTAAACCGGCAAATAGTAAAAACTCCTATACCTAAACCTATAAAGTCCTCTAACATTCATTATCATACCGATTGAACTCTGTTGTTGACATATTGAAGGCGATTCAAGAATAACTGGTAACTGTTGTTTTTTTGGTGAAACAGTTTTATGCAAAATCTCTATACTCTGATTTTGTAAACTTATGGTCTTTTCAGACTCGGGGACACTCTTCGACTTCGCATTACGTCTTCTTGAAAGTTTGTTGCCTGTTGCGTTCCTAGAAGAACGTCTCAACTCTATATTGGTTTGTTCAATTGCATCTGGGTGTTGACTCTTCATTACTACATTGTAGGCAACAAATGTTTACGATTATTTTCCACCGCTCCAAAATCGTAAGTTTAACCGGAAGTTGTGTCTCGTAACCAAATCGAGGCAAAGTACAATGTAAATACAAAACTAAATCCGGTTCAAGCGTGTTATTTATCCGATTGTGATTGGCTAACTATGTTTGCTACAAGGTCAACGAGACAACTAAGAAACCTTATCAGTTGTAACGTGGTTTTTCAACGAGCAATTAGCAAAAGTTGTCTAGCAGCCATGCCAATCAAGGTAGTTATGTCTTTTAGCTAGCTCTTATTACCATAAGTTGACAAGGCATTGCCTTTTACAATATATATTTTTTTATATGCTGTACAGCCTACAGGTGTGATACCATTTGAACAGTTGAAATAGAAAGTAGATAGAGACAATCACTAATTGTTCAGATAATTGCATGTATTGCATGTCATGATGAATCACAACTCAAACAGGTGACATACCACCCACAAACACTTGTACATGCTGTACTTGTCTCTGTTTAAAATAATTACATAATCATACATGGTGTAAAGTAATATTAAAGATATACACACATACATGTACAAATGTTGTATTTCTATATAGATTTAATTTTAAACATAGATATTCCTGTGTTTGTTCCCGTAATTGCTTGAATTTTATAGCTTATACTGTCAACATTGTAGCCGTAAATTAAATGGCCCTGCTTCTAGCATTTCTTGTAGCAAACAAATAATGTATTTAGGATGATAGTTTTGTAATGTGTTTGGCTTATGAACTATATGCTTGTATCCGTTTTCACAGAATCTGAGATACTGCAATATCAATCTTGTAATTAACTCAAAAACCTAACTACAACTTGGAGGCTTTTCTTAAAAACTACAAGACCAACTTTCATGACTTTGAAACTTGATAACTTTGTATCAAAAAGTAGTCTGAAAACTATAACCTCAATTTATCCTTGATCCTTTTACTGACTCGGCGAGGTCCCAACTGATTTGACAAACAATTATATTATAACCTTTCAACAACTATTAAATAAGAACAAGCTTCAAAAATCTTAGGTTCCTGAAAAACTTATTTCTGAGACACCCAGTCTCCGTCAGACACCTAGTTCTGAAATGACTAGTCTCTGTAGCACCTAGTTTCTGAGACAACTAGTTTTGAAATACCTAGTCTCCGGAGCACCTTATTAAGTCATCAGATTATTACAAGCTACCTGTTCGAGGGACTGCGACCATTCCCGAGGGAAATTACAGTTTCGGAACAACCCGGTAGTTTCCAATAATTGTAAACAAATTAATGGATATATATATCTATAAGGGATCAAGTTTGTTCAATAAATATGTACACTGAATTTGAAAATGAGAAGCCTGTATATATATATATATAGCTTAGAAAAACTTGACACAGTTGTATTCATCGCTTTCCCTTCTTCTTGCATGTCTGGAGTGCGTATATATGTTATTTATATACATATTTTTAAAAACAAGGCATGCATAAGGGGAAATGTAAGGGCTCATTGTCTGTCATGTCTGGGCAAGGCTAAACTAAAACATGAACATCAAAAAGTCATTGGCTTTGGTTTGCCCAGAATTTTTTACTTCAACAGTACGTGTATGTAGAACTGAACTAAGAAACTGGTAAAATAAAAAAAATCATTAAGAATGATTACTTTGATGGTTGTACTAGCTGACTAGGTTATGTACACATATAGTAAAAGTATGAAAAGGGTTTAAAATGAATTACAGTTGCTTTTAAATAAAGATTTTTAAAACTTTGTTTATGTTGCAGGTCGGAGATAAGTTGCCTGCAGTTGATCTGTTTGAGAATGATCCTGGAACTAAAGTGAACTCTGGCGAAGCTTTTGCTAAAGGAAAGCATGTCATATTGGCTGTACCTGGTGCTTTTACACCTGGATGTTCCATGGTATATTTATATCCTAACTTTAGAATTTGGGGTTATTTTTCAATTTTTGTCCTAGTCTAGCAAAAATTTAGTCACAGTTTTCTCAGAAAGTAAGGGTACATGTACTTAATATTTGGTAAGCAGCTTGAAAATGATTACAGATTAGCTGTAATGTTTGTAAGGTGATAGCACTATTCAGAGCGGTTAGATACGTCTGTACCTCAAAATGTACCTACTTCCTATTTGCCAATGCTTTCAATTTTTTCAATATTTTGAATAAATTTAAACTTTAAAGTGATTTTTGATTTTAGAGAGATACTTGCTGCTCATGAATTCTTTTCTATTTGTTGGTATCTAAGTTTTTTAACTAATAGTAGTTTATAAATCATTTATTTACTAAATTTGGTGGTTTCCTCCTTTGTCCCTAAGAGCAATAAAGAAAAAAAACAATAGTATTTTGTAGAGTAGATAAATTGATGATGTGCCCCTTCCAATGAAAGTCATGAACATTGTCAAATTAATGCAATTAAACTTGGCTGAAATTGTGAATCTTTGAAAAAAATTAAAGTAGGAAGAGAAATTGAATATGGCTCTCATATATGAATTATTAGATATGTTAGATAATGAAATAGTATACTATATGAGTTTACGTCTAACTCTTTGAAGCTTTAATCATGTTACTTGAGTTGTGAGGAAAGGAAAAAAAGATTTTAGTTGACATTTTTTTTTAAAACAAAGGCAGACAGCCAATTCATGAGTCAAATATGGTTGTGACTGCTCCATATAAGTTTGGTGGTTTCCAGTTTTTAATCATCCCATCATAATTTTTTGAACTAATTAAAGATAGGTGGAAATAATTTTTTAGTCAGATCCAGAACCATTTTTCCCAGGTTGATAGCCTAGATTCAACTGTTATTGCATCTGGTCCTGTTTCTAATATAAAATAATGAGATGGTTTGTTGTTGTAGATTTAGAGGGTTTTTAAGAGGACACAGCCCCTACCAACCTTTTGTGGGGAAAATATTATTGTTTATCATTTGTTTATGGAATCACCAAAGCACGAATTGAGTGGGCCCCCTTAATGAAAATTTGAGGATCTGCTACTGATTTAACATGTTATGAGCTTAGGATTAAGCCAGTCCGTCATTGTTACTGTCATTATAATTGTAGTAATATCCAACAATGATATAAAGATATGAATTGAAATTTGTGATCAAACATGTCAAATATGAAATTAAAAAAAAATGGATTTCACTATATAAAACATGTACAATATATCATGTCATGATTTAAACCAAAATTCAGGAAGTGCATGAAGTGCAGATTTTGGATTAAATCAATAGCAAAAAATTTATCTGTAATACTGAGTCATTTAATTTCTAAACGTTAACTCCTAGTAAATTGATTTACATTTGATAGACATGATAGAGACATTGAAGAAGGCTATTTGTTCAGCCTTAATATTTTCAATACAATTTTAAATCAGCTTCTTCATATATTACCATCTTATATTAGTATCATACAATTTTAACTTTTGTATTTTTCCCCATATGCTCAGTATTGCCTTTACTTGACAATCCAGTATATATTTTTTTGTTTTTGTTTTTGTTTTAACAGACTTCTGATATATACTTACACATTTAAAATTGAGAATGGAAAAAGGGATAATGTCAAAGAAACAACCCTAAGAACCAAATATGTATATCATATGTTTTATTTTTGACAGACTCATTTACCAGGCTATGTATCAAACTTCGACAAGATGAAATCCAAAGGTGTCGACTCCGTAGCATGCATTTCTGTCAATGATCCATTCGTAATGGGGGCATGGGGCAAAGATCAAAAGGCTGATGGCAAGGTTTGTAATTCTTATTAAGTTATAGCAGTAAACAGTTTGAACTGGACAGGAAGTCCTAGTAACGGTGACTGACCATATTACTGCAGATTCATTATTATTCGTAATTTTAGTGGATTTCATGGGAACAGGTGAACCATTGATTTAAATGTTTTAACAAAGTAAAAATTTCTATAGACTTGAGGGCTTGTTTGAGGACTTTTGTGTAAACACAAATTTAAATATATCCAAGAACATACAATTTTTCTAT
This sequence comes from Mytilus galloprovincialis, assembly GCF_965363235.1. Lineage (NCBI taxonomy): Eukaryota > Metazoa > Mollusca > Bivalvia > Mytilida > Mytilidae > Mytilus > Mytilus galloprovincialis. The sequence goes on from NC_134840.1 coordinate 81,313,605, forward strand.
ATTTCACGAAAATTTGTACCTACAAAAATATATAAATTCACAGTATGGATGTTTTAACTACTAGGGGGTATTTAACATTGACTACCCATGAGGGTCTCGCATGGTAGGTGGGTGTTAAATTGGATGTTGTTGATGTTTTATAGAAAAACGAAATTGTGATGTTTCCATGTATATTTTACTTATGCTGTATATTTAAACAAGTTTGCACTTTTAATAAATCCTTTTTAGTCTGACCAATTTAAAATTTGTTGATGTCAAATTAGGCTTTTTGGGAAATATCTTATTTTCATAGTAATAAGAATCTAGCTATCTATAGTGAGCTCTCTAAATTGTGTTTAACTAACTGTAGTTTAAATATATGTAACATGATTTCTTTTTAATTTTAGGTTAGGATGTTGGCAGACACATGTGGAGCTTTTACAAAGGTAAAGTTAAAAAATATTTGGTCCATTTCTTTTCATACATTTTAGTCAGTCAGGCTTGTAGAAGTGTCTTTTATATAGTAATTGTAGTGGTGCAGGTAAATTATATCCAAGTTAGTGTTACATTCCGTAGATATTAAGAATGTTTTTATTTGTACAAAAAATGTATAAGTAAAAAAGTCTCATTTTCTTCTTTTCTTCAATTGAATTTCTCTTGACAACTTTGCTCTAAAAGAGTGTTTTACTGTCTGTCGTTTATAATTGTCTTGACTATTCATAAAACTTTAATTTCATTGACAATGAAAATCTCTTTTGTCTATTAAAAAAACTTATTTACAAGCCTCCAGGAAGAAATTTAGAAGGCCTTGCACACTTACTTAACAAATTAACAGAAGTTCAAGAAAAATGAGTGACCAAAATTTTTATTTAGCATAATGGAAAATGCTAAGTATCTGCAAACACAGTCTGACAGATCCTACAAGTGCTCACATATTCCAATTGACCATTTCAGAATCTAAAGGACTATGGGTAATACAATTTTTCGTTTTCTCAAAATAAAAATAATGTCACGTCATTGATTGAAATTCAATTGTTTATGGTGTTTATAACCAATCACAACGCTTTGGTGTACACCTTTGAAAATATTACCCAGAATGCATTAGATTCTGAAATGGCAAATTCTCAACTGTCATGCTGCTGATCAAGTATGAAGTCATACTGTTCAGTGGTTCCTAAGAAAAGTGCGACAAACACTTGCAGTGAGGTGAGAGTGTGTTTGCTACTTGTTAAAAGCCTCAGTGTGTTTTCGAGATGAAGAACCATAATAACAGCATTATTCCTTTGCTTTTTGTGTGTTGTATTTTTTTGTGCCTATACTGATTTTGTGTCATATCCTTTCGTTTCTATTATAATAATTGATGGTCAAGATAATTGTAATATAGTGGCTCCTTTTAAAATGGGGGTATAAAAATTATATTCTACAAATTCAAAAATGTTTATGTGCATTTATTATATTTATAGTGTTTGTTGAACAATTTACAAATATATGATGTTAATTGGCCGTTTCAGAATCTAAAGGACTATAGGTCATTTCATTGTTCGTACCCCAAAATGAAAATAACGTCACAACATTGGTTGAATTTCCATTGTTTTGGACATTTTCAACCAATCACGACGCTTTGGTGTACACGTTTGAAAATATTACCCAGTGTGCATTAGATTCTGAAACGGCGAATTATTTAATTTCTGGACATGAGGAACATGCTGCATATGCATAAGGCTATCAAATTTTAGAATGCAAGCTTTTATTTTTGCAAAATCTATGGAAGTAGTAATCTTGGCAATGAAAATAAATTATCATAAACATTTGGAATATGCTGTAAAATGTGCTATGCCTATCTCCATTTATATACATGATATATATGATTTTAAAAAAAAATCCTGTATCTAAATTTAGTAATTTCCTGTAGACAACTGAATTACTATTGCAGAATTTTTACTAATAACTTCCTGACCATGTGTGGGTAGAAATTTTCACAGCCTTTCTCAATAGGTAAATGAAACTAGTGGGACCTTAGGAATCATAAACATATGAAAGTATGAGAGTTCATTACCTTTCCAAATTTTAATTCATTTTGATATTCAAACATGGGGTACAAAATGTTGCCTTATTATATCAACTCCTTTTGATGTATAGCAATAAGATATTTGAGAACCGCAGTACCCTTATGTTTATTTTTCTACATTCCTATGAAATGTTTAATTTCCTTTATAAAAAAAAGTTTTGATTTGGTTTGATACTTTATACCAGGGCCAGGCATTTTAACTTTGAGATATCTTTATGTACTTTCTAGAGAATACAATCTCAATATCAGCTGTCTATTGAAAACTTTTTCATGATGTTTAGTTATGCAGATGTATTTTATTGATATTACTCCAATGGCTTTGTTCTTTAATTCACAGTTGTGTCATGATCACCAATTTGCATATAGTAAATAGCTGCTAGGGGCTGTCTTAAACTTTGAGTTTGGTGAGAGTTTTTGCTCTGTGTTGAAGGCCTCACTGTGATTGAAGACTGAGAACAGCATTAAAAGCACTTTGCTTTTAGTGTTTTTTACTGTGCATGTACTGATTTTGGGTCATGCTTTTAGTGTTTTTTACTGTGCATGTACTGATTTTGGGTCATGCTTTTAGTGTTTTTTTACTGTGCATGTACTGATTTTGGGTCATGCTTTTAGTGTTTTTTACTGTGCATGTACTGATTTTGGGTCATGCTTTTAGTGTTTTTTACTGTTCATGTACTGATTTTGGGTCATGCTTTTAGTGTTTTTTACTGTGCATGTACTGATTTTGGGTCATGCTTTTAGTGTTTTTTACTGTGCATGTACTGATTTTGGGTCATGCTTTTCGTGTCTTTTTACTGTGCGTGTACTGATTTTAGGTTATGGATGGATACCCTGTACATGTGTATCCTTTCTTTTCTACTGTACACAATGTGTAAAATTCGAAAATTATCAAATTGGTTTTATTCAAACTGTTTACTGTTTTGGTTTCAACTAATATGTATAAAGTCTATGCAGGAGCTAAAGCACTGTTTAATAGTGTAGCTATGCTCCAAATACAAAATTGTATTGCCGGTTACCTGATGCATAGCAGGTTATTTAAAAGTGGGCACCACATTTTTGATGTTATTTCGAATAGACAGAAAAAATATTGCAGTAATTTCTTATTGTTTAATTCTGAATTCCATTTTAAGCTGGAGTAAATCAGGAAAAAAACATTGATGGCATCAAAGTCATATAACAAAATCATGTCTAAGAGCTTATAGACAAATTACTGTCAGCCATCTGAAAAAGTGTTACATCCAAAATGAAATTATTAAATATTAATGGAAAATAAGAATAAAGGGGCACCAACTATGCAAGACCCTCAATGGTAGTCAAGGTCATTTAAAAAAAACTATTCAAAAGTTGAAAATTGTAAATCATTATGCAAGAATTGCACTTAATTTACCCGGACTTAATTTGTTTTATTACCAATAAATTGTAATGTGTTTGAAGCGTTGGTTTCCTATACCTTAGATTGATTTAAGTGATTGGCTATTGCATAATGTTGTCACAGTGCAAACTATGCATTGAGTGACAATGACTAAGGGACGACATCAAAAGACCAATGTAAGATAAAAAAACTTAATTCAAATAGTTATGGGATGGGGGTTGAACTAATGCAAGATTTGGTTATCAGACATTGATTTTTACATATATCCATATGGGTCAATCAATTTTTCCCAAATTAAGTTAAAGGGGGGGGGGGGGGGGGGTCAGTGAAAAAACTATGTGAATTAAGTTGTTTTTCCTTCATTGAACTTTTGATGTCGTCCCTAACTTTTTAAGCCGAAGAGTTACTTGTAAAAAATGAGATTAAAAGATGTACCTGGCAGATTAAAAATATTGTGCAAGACATTATTGCTATCCTAAAAATTAAATTAAAGTCCTAAAAATACATAATTGGTGTATGCACTAGTTTTAAAGTTGAAGAATAACGTACAATTTTATGGTAAATATGAAAGACAAGACATATTAACATGATTAATCTTAACTTTCCACCTGTGGTATTTTTCCTTTGTCAGTTTGTGGAAAACCCTAATATTTTAACACATCTTATGAAACTGTAAAGATAATTATACATGTTATATTTTCATTGTCATGTCCCTGTAGGTTATATACAACATTTGGGACACCAATCTTTAATTTAAAATTTTATACATGATTAATGGTTTAGGTTTCAACAAGTTTTAATGTTTCATGTTCAAGTGAATGGTATAAATATGTGAACTTTTTTTACCAATTATTGACTTTTTTGTGGCTCTTCATTGAGTTATATATTTATTTTAAACTTAAAAATCTTTTTCTTACACCTATTAATTTTATTTTGCATTGAAGTAGTTTATAAACTAATATTATACAACGTCATTATGATAGAAGTTTTCTTATCCAAATCAATTTTATTGTATACCTAGTTTGCCTGCATAGTAGGAGTTTGATTTTCCTAACCTTTTAGGTCATTGGAACTGGAATGAAAGAAAAACTTCCTTGCACCGCTTTACCTTTTTATAAAAAAAATCTTCCACTTTTGGAAGCACAAATATTTTATTGTATTTTGCATGACATGAATATAATATTATAATAATAAAGCAGGAAAAGAAAAGCCAATAAAATTTCTAAAAAACATTAAAAAAATTATTAATGATTTAAAGGGCTTTGTAATACTAAACATATACACGGTAGTATTTCAGTATAGAATAAAAGAGTGTGTAAATGATATATTCCATGGTTTCGGCTTTACGCCCCTTCTTTACAAAAAGGTGAGGTTTTGTAAATGAAGTTTTGATGTTACTTATTTCCTAAAAGGAAATTAAGTGAATTTTTGTAATGTTTATATCTGAAAAGGAAAAAGAAACACAAGAAGACTATTGTTATTTCTATTTTATATATTTTTTTCAATTTTGTACAATATTAGAATCAAAACAAAACTGATAGACTGTTATAAAGTTTATTAAGTTCATTAATTCCAAGGAATAAACTTAACCAGAACCTAAATCACTATATTCCAGCAATTTGGATTTTATAAATCTTTCCAACCCTATCTCTTGAATTGGCTTCACACAGACAGCCTACCCATAAATGCCCAGTTTTATCAATGTTCAAGCTACAAGGCATCTGTATTCCTAAATGAATTGATGATTGATGGAAGATAAGATCACCAGTATTGTTAAGAACATGAAATGCATTGTTCGCGGCATCTGACACAATAACGTTTTGAGAATTTGTGATCTCTAGATCAGATGGATTGAATGGGCGCTCACTAAAACTTGAATGAAGATCGGTGTAGATCCACATCAAGTGTCCGTCCTCATCAAGGGAAATAACTCTCCCAGCAGTTTGACTTACTCTGTCAATGACGCAGATTCCTTTGTCTTTATTGTTTTTAATTGTCCACGGCAACGTAAAAAGTTTTCTTTGTGCTTTTGAAAATTCCAACTTATTACACAACTTTCCATTCTGATTTAAGGCAACAACTTGACGAATGCTGTTTTCTGTAATTTCAAAGTCAGAATCTCCTTCAGTAAGACCTATCCAGATTTTTCCATTTCTGTCGTTTTCGCAGTGAATGCAGATTGGTTCCAAAGGATGAAAGCTACGAATGTCAGACACTTGTCTTTTCCCTTGAGAGTTTTTGGTTACGGATTTAAGACATTTATCAAACCTTGACAAAAAGAGTACATCTCCATTGGAATTAACTGTGATATCAATTGGCTGGAAGCCTTCAGTTTGCTCCAACTGTTTTGATTTAGAACGCTTTAGCTTCTTGTTTAAAAATCCAGTTGAGTTCAGTTTTAATTTCACTATACTGTTTCTGTCAATACTGCAAACATAAGCCTCGTCGCCATTTGATATGGTCATTTTATTAATTGATGGTAAATGTGTGCTGACGGTGTGAACAACTTCAAAATCTTTCATCAGCATGCAAAAAGTATTGTCCGAACTACCTTGACTTTCCAATTGGTGAATGATTTTATCTTCATATCCAGAATCTGTGAACGACTTTTTTTTTGTGTCCTCTTCAGATGTGTTTGTGTCATTTGTGAAATTTTCACTTACAAATTTTGAAATCTCTGCAAGGTCATGCAGGTTGTGATCTGACTGGATATCAAAAATACAGTTGGTGCAAACCAAAAAGTTGCATGATCGACAAAAGAATGTGTAAGTCTCTTTGTTATGTTTCTTACATGTCATTTTCTTGATTTCTTCCTCTAAACGTAATTCCATATTACATGTAGAAATGTCTCCAAATTTCACTACCATATGTTCTGAACCAAAAGGGATTCGGGAATGAACTAAGCTGCAGCTATCACAAATAGTAATCCTACAGTCTATGCAGCGCCATTTGAGATTTTCTGATCTGTCGCAAAGCTGACATGAAATTTTCACTTGTGAGTTGCATCTCTCCATAGTTGCATATGAAATTTAGTCACCTGGAAAAATTCCTTTTATAATCACACGAGATTGAGGTTGGTATCTCTTCTATGATTACAATCCTAGCATCTTACAATTTATGACTGAAAATTTTCTTTGTTTGTTTGTTTATATATTTTTAGGGTAGAATTCCAAAAGTTTAAAAATAGTATATGTAAATGATTCATGCTTGATAGCATCATCAGATAATAAAACTTATGACTAAATATTACAGTAGTGACGTCTTTAAAAATGAGGCTCTAGATGGCATTTGCTTAATATAGTAACTTTATCAAATAATGACCTTTAATATTGATGAATTAGAAATAAATAGTTAAAGAATGAAAATATTTTTAAAGAGGTTAATAAGTTTAAGATAATTAAAGTTACAAGACTTGAATATTAACAAATTAATATACAGAAAAATGTACAAATGATTAATGAACCTAGAACGGAAGATTTCCTCATCCAGGTCCTGAAAGAGTATGACACTGAAAATAAACCACTGAACCCATTATATGTCTTTATAAAGAAAAAGCACTTGACTAAAGGGAGGAGCAAGATTTTGTAAATACTTCCAGTTTCAGTCTTTATTTCCTTGTCATGATCAATATATACAATGTACAACATGATATTTACGTCACATGTCTATATCAGTCTATATCATATATGGTATACAAATTAAAAATAGACAAATAAGTTGCAAAATGCAAACTTATTTTTGAACATACTTCATATGTCTATTTCACAAGGTTAAAATTGACAGATGAGTTGCAAAATGCAAACTTATTTTTAACATACATCACATGTCTATTTCATAAAATGAAATGACAAATAAGTTGCAAAATGCAAAATTGATGTTTTTTTACAATCATTACATGTCTAATTCACATGGTCAAATAGAAAATTAGTTGCAAACTCATTGTTTTATATACATTACATCATTCACATGTACATTTCACAAAGTAAAAAAAAAAAATCATGCAAAATTGTTTATATTTATACAGATTAAATTCGTTTTAGAAACAGTCTGATTATAAATATATTAGCCTTTTTGTAACTATTATAGTCTAGCCAAATGCATATATGCTTTGACAACATCCTTATAAGATAAAAAAGAAAATAATGTAGTAAGGGGTACACCAGATAACCTTACACTCGAATGTACTATTTTGTGGTCTTTAAAAAAAATCATGCATACTTGAATTGAGTATAACGGTAGTTCTTTGTTTTGAATTTTTTTAAGTTCTTTTTTGTTATTTAAATGTTATAGTCTAAACATCTACATTATATGCTTTGACTGCCTCATACATCCTTATAAGATAAAAAAAAAAAAAAGACAATGTAGAAAGAAGTAGATTAGATAACCTTACACTTACGAATGTTCTATTTTGTGGTCTTTAAAAAACATCATGCCTACTTGAATTGAATATACTGGTAGTTCTTTGTTTTATTTAAATGTTATAGTCTATATAAGCAACTACATAAATGCTACATAAATGCTTTCTTGCATCCTTATTAGATAAAAGAAAAACATGTAGTAAGGGGTAGATCAGATAATCTTACACACATGAAAGTACGTTTTTTGTGGTTTTAAAAAAATATCATTCCTACCTGTTGTATAAAGTTATATATTTTGTTCATATTTGATTTTTCATGTTGAAGTGGGTATGTTGGCATTAGTCATCAAAGTTATCGTGCAAATGTTCTCCCAAGAAAGATCAAAGCTTTGTGTTCTTATAACTTTATTTGCTTAGTACAAACGTAGTACTTCTGGATTTATATCACTATGGTAAATGATTGACAAAATAATAAAGATCAATTGTAACAGTGGTTGCTAGGAAGTACATTTGTATCTTGATTTTTTAGTCAAATGAGAACCACTTATTCAAATTCTCTGACGTCATACATCAATAAATGTTAGACTTTGTCAATTTGGTTCCATGGAAACCAAAGTGTAAACACATAGAAAAAGACAAAAAATTCCTTCTATTTTCTACAGAAAAAGAAAAAAAAAATCCTTCCATTTCCACTGTATTGGCTCAAATGTGGGGTAGTATTTTTCAGGGAAAAATGTTGTACCCGTTACATTAAAAACCCCTTTCAAGGGACACTGTAAATAAAATTGTTAAAATGGGCAGACTGTTCAAGATTTGATTGGAAATGACCTTGATATCTTTTTTGAAAATTATTAATAAAGATAATAAATTATGATGACATGTATGAGGGAAAAATCAATTTTTCCCAATTATTTTCAGCATAGGTGTTTTCTTAGTTTAGTATGTTGCTACAACTGAAACTTATCATAATCAAATTGATTACTTTGTAATGTCAATTCATAAGCACTGTTTGGCCAATACGTGTGTAGACGTTTTGACACGTTATGCTGAATTTAAGAAATATCTTTTGCGCTAAGAGGACATAAAGTGAAGTTCCAATTTTGGTGGTTGTTGATTGTTGCTTTTTAAAATACAGTGAAACCTGGATAAACCAAATCCTGCATTAACCAAAAACCTGTATAAACCATGCATGTTCTTTTAAAAGCACTGACATATCAAATTATTTGTGTTAAAAACCTAATAAAACCAAACATCGGTCAAAACCGAACCAAATATAAAGTCCTGAAGAGGTTTCGGTTTAAACAGGTTTCACTATATTTTTTTTTTCGTTTATTGTTTTGTTTGAAAGTCAGGCAGTTAGTTTTCTTGTATGAATTGTTTTACATTTGTCATGTCTTGGCCTTCTATAACATAATATGCAGTATGCCAGGGTTTTGCTCATTGATGAAGGCTGTATTATAGACCTGTAGTTGCTTACTTCTACATATTATGGTCTCTGGTTGAAACATTGGCAATCATACCAAATCTTATAATTATATTAATTAATCAAAGGTTCAGCAATTTAGCAGGACCTTTTGTTATTTTCATATTCCTTCAAACTTAGTACATGTATTCCATTTTGGATACATGTAACTCAGATACTTATTTGCACTTTTTGCATGACATTTGTTAATTTTGATCAGTTTGTAAAATTGATGTAGCTTTTTGACATTTTTGTATGACTATATCCATATTGATGGATACCTTGGGAATATTGGTTCTTAAGGCATTTGTTTATCTCATATTTGGTTTGTTATTTGCTCATGTTTTGTATTTTTAATGCAATTTAGTTCACTGATTTGAATTGATGTTGTTGCCTTTTAACATTTTAAATGCCTTTACGTCCAAAATAGACATCATGATAGATTAAGAGAAAAGTAAAAATTATAATTTAATTTCTAAAATATAGATTATCTTCTTGCTTTCCAGATATTTGGAGAAATATATACACAATATACTGTTATTTTATAAAGATTGTTAACGGAAATTTTGTTTTATATATGAAACAAAACTTGATAATTTTTTAGGATGAGATTACTGTTGTCAACCATTTTAAGGAAGTATGAAGAAAAAAATTAGGATATATCTATTTATTTTTTCCTGATATTTTACAGAATACTGGGATAACTAGTTGCTCTTTAGTCAAATCCAGTTTGATTAATTCCCCTGAATTTGACATATAGTTTTCGGAAGAAATCTCCACAAATCTCCAGGCAGTTCCCTTCCAAAAATATATTCTGTGATTGATAAATAATTCCATAGCTCTGGTACATCTTCATTTTCCAAGTTTTATTATTTTTGTAATTGTAAGTTTAAATTACCTTATGAAAATTTTAATTGATTCTAAGTTTCCTCTTTCTGCTTTAAAGATGAAAGATTACTTATGATTCATCTTATGTTTATTACAGTTACAATCAATATACCCAGGTGGGGTTCATGAATATTGATAAAAGGGGATTCTCCAGTAGATAGTTTATTCTCATAAAACCATGCAAGTAAGTTAGGAGATGAACTTCAGACTTTTAAAAAGTCTATGCGTAAATCCTATGAATAGCTCCATCAGCATGATCAAGAGGCATTTTTTTAACATTCTTACATTCTTTTGATAAGAATTACATGTCATTGCATCCCTTTATATTAGATGAATTGATATATGAGCCGTTAAATGTCCAGTTGCAAGTATTACATAAAATTCATGAGATTAACACAATCGTGACATATTAGATTATACAGTCGTGCCAGTACTTATGTTAATACACTTCCTTTTGTCTTTATTTTCTATATATAGTAACTAAAGATACGTCAACTCATACAGTTTCAGTTTTATTTCACTTTCATTCACAATTGTGGGGTTTATTTAGGTTTTATTTTTGTTTCAACACATTAGGATTGACAGTTAATTTGACACATAAGGGTATTATTTGGAATATTTTATCCTCTTTTTTTTTTAGATTTATGCAAGAACATGCTTCTGGTTATTTGAAAATCACAATTAATTGAAATGGTATTTAAAAGTTTTTTTATAATTTTGAAATAGCAATGAATAGTTCACATTTGGGATGGGTCCTTTTAAACACTTAAAAAAAAACTCCTTTTAATTTTGAATTTGTTAAAAGAACTGTATCTTTGTGGGGACCTTGTGGTCTTAGTAGTTTCTCTAGTTTTCATTATAGCCTCACCCTGGAAGCACTGAGGTGAGTTTCCAACCTGCTGTTGCAGGTTGGATTATCTTTGCTAGCCAAGGGATATGATCCATTCCCTTTTTCTTGTGGAGAAGAGTGGACTGGATCCTGACCCTTGGCTTGCAAAGATGAGGTATACTTGACTCCAGTCTTAATTGACAAGGATTTACAGTTTTCTATCTGAAGATTGATGATTCTCTCCAGGCACTCTGGTTTCCTCCACCAATAAAAACTTACAGCCACGAAAATATGGGATTTTAGCACCAGCAATCAATAAATCAAAAGTGTTTGTATCCATTTATTATTGTCATAGTTTAACATTTGGCACAAGAAAACAAGATTGATATTTAGGATTTCTTGAATGCTGCCTACAAAAAGATTTCAGATAATTTTTTTTGAGGGGATTAATATTCAACAGCGGAGCATCTGGTTCAAATTCCACATGAATTCTATAATGGCAGTCTGCACCGAAATATTTTCCAACTGCTAGAGTCCAAACAAAGACTAATATTCCAACATTTTTCTTTGCATAAACAAATTTTATTTAAATACTTACTAGTCTGATTACAATTTTACTAGTCAGGGGCATCAGACAAGTGGTAGAAGCGGTGCAGAGTGTAATGAAAGTAACCCATGTTCTGTCTAATAAAATCATTAGAAATTACCAGGGTATCATGTGATTGAATATGATATCTTTGTTTTTCAGGCTGTAGACTTGGAAGTTGACTTGAGTGGTCCATTAGGAAGCATGAGATCTAAGAGGTTAGTATATAGTATGTAAAAGAAAAACATTTAAAATTTTATCGAAAGGTCATGAACATGGTGCATAGATTTTGAGAATCCAAATGGGGAATGTGTCAAAAGAGACATCAGCCTGACCAAAGAGCATAAAACAGCCAAAGGCCACCAATGGGTCTTTAACATAGTCATAGAAAGAAAATCCTGCACCCTGAGGTGGACTTCAGCTGGTCCCTAAACAAAAATGTGTACTAGATCAGTGAAAATTGACATCATACTAACTCCAAAACATATAAATGAACTAAAATTAAAAAAACATTAGACTTACAATCTATCTGTTCTTTTGAAACTGAAATTGTTAGGTATTAAAATTTATTTAAACATTAAACATATGGTCTTAGTTGTAAATCTTTCAGGTAAACCTGAAGAATGAACATGTCTTATATTTATTTTGTCAGATATTCAATGGTAGTGAACGATGGTGTAGTAACAGCACTCAACATTGAACCCGACGGAACTGGTCTTACTTGCAGTCTCGCCCCAGAAGTTCTCAAACAAGTCTAGTCTGAATGAACAGTCGTGTGTAGTGCATTAATACATTTACCTTTTATAGACATGAATCTGTACGCATGGTTTTGCATAGACCTTGGATTTGAATGGACCTAGGTTTTACAATATCTTTTCTGCCAATTAGACAAATAACTCAAACCACACAAAATGCATTTTTTTCAATTTTTTACAATACTCTTGGATCAGAGATATAAATAGTTACTATTGTGTAGCTACTTTTTACAATACTCTTATGTCAGAGAACTAAAGAGCTGCGATTGTGTAGCTGGTATTTTTTTACAATACTCTTGCTTAGGCAAAGAGCTTTTTTAAACTAATCAACAATTGCTTTTTTTCTAAAAAAGAATCAATTTAGAAGGGCTTGCTTTTTTTCTTTGATAATTTTATATGCAGTGTTTTTATGCACAAGAGCTTTCTTTTACTTTTCATTTACATCATATTTTGAGTTCAAATTTTGCCATATTGTTAAGTTTGTTTCATTTTATAAATTGTTTGCAAGAAGTTGCTTTATAAATGTCAGCATTTCAATCATTCCATTTTTAAAGGACCTGTACCATATATTTTGATGAAATTTGTGTTAAGAATAAATTTAGACCATAAATCTAAGTAATGTTATCAGTTAAAGGGTCAGAGTCTCTTGTTATTGCATAGCTTTAAAAAAAAAAAAGAGACTTATTCAGCATTATAGTAACTGGTTGTTAGTTTTATCTCAAATTTTTGAAAAAAACTATATATGGTAAAATTTAATGTTTACATGTGGTTATTAGTTCTCATATTTAGTACAATAAGTGAAATAAAGGTTTTATAAGCAAATGTTGTTTTATGTCCTTGCAAGGAAAGGCAGAGAATGTAAAAAAATGAATATGAAAATAAGAAGATGTGGTATTGAAGACCTATTGGTGACCTTCTGCTGTTGTCTGTTCTATGGTCGGGTTGTTGTCTCTTTGACATATTCCCCATTTCCATTTTCAATTTTATGATTTCCAATGAGACAAATTTCCACTAAAGACAAATTGAAGTAGAAGTTCACAACTATACTGTATGGCCTGTATGAGCAAAACCCATATCACATAGTACGATATAAAAGGCCAAAAATTGATGCTTATCTCATTCTTGCAGTAGCAACCTTAACATTTTTGTAAAAAAAAAATAATGTATAAGTATTTCCTGCTTTTCCACTAATTAAGCAGCATTCAAGATTAAGAGCAAAGACTAGTTGGTTTCTGGTCAGGATAGCATGTCCCAGTAAGGTCATGTTTCTACCTAATAACTAATCTTATACTCTAGCACATTTAAAAATCCAGCTCAGTGTGATGATCCAGTACAAATAGAAATAAGGAGATGTCTTATGAGTGCCAATGAGACAACTCTGCTTCCAAGTCACAATGTTTAAAAAGTAAATTATAGGTTAAAGTATGGCCTTCAACACAAGAGTATGGTTCATATTCATATGATAATAACGTATTATTATCCCTTATATGCATGAAATATTTGCTACTGGACCTTAAACAGTATATTAAAAACACCATTCCAACATCAGCATCATTTTCACAGTTCAGTCCTGTATGATTATTGAAGAATAACAAAAACAAGATAAAGGGCAACTGGATTGAAACAGACAGAAAATTAAATAATGAATATGACAGTAAATTAAGGCAATTCAGCAGCTAATAACATGCACAAGTACAACTGCCACAAAAATCAGAATTGACAGCAGGAGCTACGGAATAATAAGCAAATTCTGCTGTATATGTGACATCAAAATTGTTGCCCAGGCTGATAACAGAACAGGTGATAGAAAATACCAAGGGCATTATAACAAAAACAAAGTCAAAGAAATAAAACAATAGCCAAAAATAAAGAATGATGAATAGGATGATGCTCTTGAAGGGTAACTAGATCCTTGTAGCTGTGCTGCTCATGAACAGTAAGAAGGGGTTAAACTGACTGAAAAAGACTTGTTAGAGATAAATAAAGGCAACAGTAGCATACCGCTGTTCAAAACTCATAAATCCATGGACAAAAAACAAAATCGGGGTAACAAACTAAAACCGAGGGAAACGCATTAAATATAAGAGGAGAACAACGACACAACACTAAAAAGTAACACGCACAGAAATGGACCAAGCATCAGACAAAATCCCACGAGAATAACAAATATAACATCAAAACCAAATACATGAATTTGGGATAGACAAGTACCGTGACACGTCTTATCGCAATGTGAAATTACAATTAGAGGCTAAGGATAAAAAATAAATTCTTTTGCGAGATTTTGTACAAGAAGAGAAACACCCACAAAATCAAAGAACTAGAATAAAAATTATTTTATTGCATGAATGAGCTAGTCAAATTAGAACTAGAAGTGAAATCACAAAAGGATACCCCTACACATCACAAATTCAATTATCTCTAGTATAACACGTAGGAACAGGATTATATTGCTTAATGTCCATCCTTCGTACCATTCTAGAACTAGATTTAAGCTTTTCAGAGACTATTATTACATATTGCAATAATGAGGTACATAAATATGATTATCTGACCACTTAGACATGTTTGACTATGAGTAAACTCACAAAAAAATACCTCTGAATCACAAATTTGATTATCTCCCTTACATGTAGGTCTTGAACTCTTTTTCCTCTATGAACATTCTCAGATAGTATTCTACACATGTGTAAAGTTTATCAACACCTGTCCAGCCTCTATGTGCAACTTGGCATATTGACAGAAAAGTAGATTTCTAAATACCCCTCCTTCCATAAGCTTTCTTAATTCAATTGCTCAGCTCTGATGCAAGAAATTTAGAGTAAAAAGACACCAAATTTTAATACTTCAGCTTTAAAAGGACAGTCAAATATGTTTCAAGAAAAAAAATTGTACAGATAACATTCCAAAGAAAGTTTAGTACAGAAGCACAATACTAAAATCAGGGTTGAGCTCACAAGGTTTTTTTTTAAACTGTTATAAGTTGAGATACTATTTTTAATTTCAAAACAAATGCTGACTTACACTAAAAAACATGTAAGGAATTATTTGAGTTTGAAATAATTTTTAATTCTGGGAAATTGATAAGAAATGTCTAATAATTTTTTTGTTATTTCCAATTCTTAATACATCCTTAATCTTATATAAAAGATATCAAAAATATAAAAGATTTAAAAGGCTCAACCTGAAAAAAATGTAAAACATTTCAAATGAAAACACAATCTGTCTGATTTCTGTCTGAATGATATATGTAACAAACCACAACTACTGAATAACATGCTCCCGACTCTGAAGAGGCATGTACAGAATGTGGCTTGATAATACATGTTTGCAGGCTCACAACCCAGCCTTCCCTTAACCTGGGACATTGGTGTAACAGCAAGACATAAAAAAACCCTCTAAAATCATTAAAAAGGGCTTAACTTGTCAGATCAATAAATAGCATAAAACACAATCTGTCTGATTTCAGTTTAAATGATATATGTAACAAACCACAACTACAGAATGACATGCTTCTGACTCTGAAGAGGCATGTACAGAAAGTGGTTTGGTAATAAATGCTTGCAGGCTCACAACCCAGCCTTCCTCTAACCTGGGACTTCGGTGTAACAGCAAGACATAAAAACAAACCTCTAAAATCATTAAAAAGGGCTTAACTTGTCAGATCAATAAATAGCATAAAAACAACTAACAAAACACAATACACATCTGAGAGTGGTCCCAGTTACTGAAGTTTAGTTTAAAGCCAATAACAATTTATTTACAAGAGTGCACACACTTAAATATATCTCCTGTTTTACTTATCAATGAATATATGTTGAAAGTAATATGAAGGTTTCACCATATCACATAAACTTAACATTTAGCAATGTTCTATGTAAATGAGGTCACAGTCTAATGAACAATGCCAGTCAGTTTAATACACCTTACAGGAGAAACAGAGCAAACCACAAAATCTTAGCACTGACCAATGAACCATGAAAATATTATAAAAGTCATACGAACCTTGACATACAGACATGTACATCTTACAATCATTTCATACACTAAATATAATTGACCTATTGCTTAAAGCATCTGATTCTTACAAAATTATGAAAACTTATCCTTCACCAATGAACCATGAAAATGAAGTCAATGTCAGATAAAACTGCTAGATGGACATTTTAAAATAACTTACAATCATTCCATACACCAAATATAGTAGCCCTAGTATAGTATCTGAGAGATATAAAAAAAAACCTATACATTGTCCAATGATCCATGAAAATCCTACCTGAAAGACCTGAAAAAGTGTCAAGGAACCCCTTTATCAAATATAATTATTCTATTACTCATAATCAGTGATTTTTTTTAATTGACAAGAGAATTTAATTTTAAGCAGTCCCTAATGAGGTTGACAATGGAGAGAAAGAAACTTCGTAACATAAGTTATCTGTATACAAGGTATGAATATGAAGGTCTCCTAGTAACCTTCTGAAAAATATATTGTAATCATTAAGTCTTGTATTCTGGCGAGACAACAAACATGTATATGACTAAAATATCAATTGGTACACATTCAATGGATTTAGTGTGAAGACATAATCAACAGAGACTGAAAAAAAATTGTAGTGTGCAATGCCAAATTATAGGATCTATATTGTCGGGACTGTGATTTTTTTTTGCTGTATAGTAATATCTAGCAATTTTTTAATTTATTGATAAAATTTTTATATAGAAAAAAAAATATTCAAAGATTTAATTACAGTGTTAAATTGGTAAACTTTCAGAATACGTTTATCTAAAGGATCTAAAATTTTAGATGTGTTGTATATAAATCTATGGACAAATAAGTAGTAATTTGATCAAAGCATACTAGAGCTAGTGCAAGACATTTAAAAATGCCTTTTATTTATCCATACAGTCAAAGTTCCATAAACTCTGGAATGACTTATTGGATTTATTTTTAATCAGATGTTGTTTTTGGGTCACCCATTCCAACATTTATGTAAAGTTTTGAGTAAATCTCTCCAAATAAACTCATGTTAAAGTACGAAGTATGAAAGGTTTACCTAAATCTGACCATTAAAGTTCTGTAACTCTGGAACAATAAATCGTGAAAATTAAAAATATTGCAAAAAAAAACTTTCTTTCATCAACTAAAACAATAGTGTCAATTGTTGGGCAGATTAATCCAGGCATTTTATGTGTGTGTTACATTTTAATGTTGTGTCGTTGTTCTCCTGTTATATTTAATGCGTTTCCCTCAGTTTTAGTTTGTTACCCCGATTTAGTTTTTTGTCCATGGATTTATGAGTTTTGAACTGCGGTATACTACTGTTGCCTTTATTTATTCTAGATTTATTTTCAAACATGTGAAAAATTCAAACATTAAAAATCCTGTCACTGTGGAACTACAAATCGAAAGGGAGTTTTCTTCCAGCAATCCTATTGTTGTGATGAAATTTCATGAGAATTGGTAAAAACAAATTTGTCAAACACACTGACACTAAAATACGGACATTGGTATACCATAATACATGCATACATTAAAAATAAGAATAAAAACAAACAAATAACTTGCGAAATGCAAAATTGTTTTTATTTATACAGATTTATTTTGATTAGAAACAGTTTGATTGTTAATTTATTAGCCTGTTTAAAAACTATTATAGTCTAGCCAAATGCATATATGCTTTGACAACATCCTTATAAGATAAAAAGAAAAATAATGTAGTAAGGGATACACCAGATAACCTTACACTCGAATGTACTATTTTGTGGTCTTTAAAAAAATATCATGCCTACTTCAATGGAATATACCGGTAGTTCTTTGTTTTATTTAAATGTTATAGTCTGAGCAACTACATAAATGCTAAATAAATGCTTTCTCACATCCTTATTAGATAAAAGAAAAACATGTAGTAAGGGGTAGATCAGATAACCTTACACACATGAAAATACTTTTTTGTGGTTTAAAAAATGAAATTCCTACTTGAGTTGACTAAAGTTATATATTTTGTTCATATTTGAATTTCCATGTTGAAGTGGGTACAGTTGGCATAAGTCATCATGATTCGCGAAAATGTTTTCCCAAGAAGGATAAAATACTTCTGTACTTGCATTTTATTTGCTTAGTACTTGTAGATTGATATCACCATGGTAAATGATTGACATGAAATAAATAATCAATTGTAATATTGGTTGCTATGAAGTACCTTGATTTTTCAATCAAATAAAAACTACCAGTTTATCTTCTCTGACGTCGTACAATAACAGATTTTAGTCTTTGACAATTTGGTTCCATGGAAACAGAAGTGTGAACATAAACGAGGCCATAAGTTTTCTCGTTTGAATTGTTTTACATTGTCATTTTGGGTACTTTTATAATTGACTATGTGGTATGAGATTTGCTCATCGTTGAAGGTTGTAGGGTGACCTATAGTAATTTCATTCTGTGTCATTTTGGTCTCTTATGGAGAGTTGTTTCATTGGCAAATCATACCACATCTTCTTTTTTTTTATATGAAGTGAAGGATGTATTTTTCTTGCATTTGCTACTGTATTCACTTACCAAAGCTTTTTGTTTTGGTAGAATTTTTCAGGAAAAACATTGGAAATGAAATTGAAAAAAAGTGCAGAAGACTGTTAAAGATTTGATTTAGAAATGACCTTGTAATCTTTATCAAAGATTATTAATAAAGATAATAAATTACGATGACATTGGGAAATTCAAAATCAATTGTTCACGATTATTTTTAGCATAGGTGTTTTTCTTAGTTTTGTATGTTGCTACAACTGAAACTTATCAAAATCAAATTGATTACTTTGTAATGTTAATTCATAAGCACTGTTTGGCCATTACGTGTGTAGACAATCTGACACTTTATGCTGAATTCAATAAATATCTTTTTCACTAAGAGGACATGCAGTCTTCCAAATTCGTTGGTTGTTGATTGTTGCTGTATATATCATATTTGTTTTTCGTTGTATACTTGTATTTTACTTTAAGTCTGACTGCTATTTTCTCATTTGAATGGCTTTCAATTGCCATGTTAGGCCTTAAATTTATAGCTTGCCATTGGGTATAGGTTTTTGGTAATTGTTGAAGGCCTAGCAGTGACCTATAGTTGCCAATCTTCTGTGTCATTTGATCTCTTGTTAATAGTGATCTAATTGGCAATCATTCTGCATCAGCGATCTTATTTTTATATCAATCAATCAATGGTTCAACAATTTAACAGTACCGTTTGTTATTTTCAAATACCTGTAAACTTATAATAATCTTTAGGATGCATGTAACCCAGACACAGATTTTGTACTTTTTCATGACATTTGTTAATTTTGATCAGTTTGTTTCCATGGTTACAGCTAATTTACATTTGTGAATGACTTCATTTGTATATTCAAATTGATTGATACCTTGGGAATATTGGTTCTAAATGCATTTATTTAAATATCTCATGATTGGTTTGAAATATTTGCTCCTGTTTTTTATTTTCAATGAAATTTGGCTCACTATTTTGGAATTGATGCTGTGTCCTTATTCACATTTTAAATGCCTTTACATCCAAAATGGACATTCTAAATGATAAATTTAGAAAAAAGTGAAAATTAAAAATTTCTAAAATATAGGTTATCTACTTGTTTTTTGTTTTTTTTTTTGTTTTTTTTTTTTTTTGTTTTTTTTTTTTTTGTTTTTTTTTTTTCTAGATATTTGGAGAAACAAATACTGTTATTTTATAAAGATTGTACAAGAAAATATTGTTTTAGACTTGATGAATTTTGAGGATGAAATTACTGTGGTCAAACACTTTAAGGTAATATAAAGAAAAAAGTTAGGATTTATTTATTTATTTTTTCCTGGTATTTTACAGAATACTGGGATAACTAGTTGCTTTTTAGTCAAATCCAGTTTGATTAATTCCCCTGAATTTGACATGTATTTTAACAAGTTATCTCCACAAAAGCTCCAGGAAGTTCCCTTCTAAAAATGTATTCTGTGATTCATAAATAATTTCATAGCTCTGGTACATTTTCAAAGTTTTAATATTTATGCAATTTTACCTTTAAAGCTTACAAAAATGATAATTGATTTCAATTTTTCCCTTTCTTATTAGGAGATGAAATATTACGTATAAGTGTTTTTATCCAGGTGCGCATAAGCAATATTATCCATGATCTTGATGAAGGGGGACCCTGCAGTAAGTTAGGAGATGGACTTTGGACTTCTAAAAAGTCTATGCATAAACCATATAAACAATTCCGGTCAAAGGCATTTTTTTTACATTCTCACTCTCTTTTATATAAGATTTACACTTTTATGTTAGATGAATTGATATATGAACTGTTAAATGTCCAGTTGCAAGTATTACATAAAATTTAGAGGATTAAAACAATCGTGACATTTAAAATGATCAGTCTTGTCAGTACTTATGTTAATAGTCTCTTCCTTTTTATCTTTATTTTCTATATATAATAACGAAAGAAATGTTATATACAGTATCAGTTTAATTTCAATTTCCTTTTCAATCAGGAGGATATTTAGGTTTTATTTTTGTTTGATCACATAAGGATTGACAGTTTGACACAATAGGGTATTATTTTGAATAGCGGTTTTTTAACCTTTTTTTTAAGAATATATATCTTTTTATTTTAAAATCATGATTAGTTCAAATGGTTTTAAAAAGATTTTCAAAATTATTCATAAGCTTGAAATCATGTAGCAATAAAAGATTCACATTTGGGATGTGTCCTTTCACATAGCATAAGCTGAAACACTGCAAGAAAAAGTGCATTTACAGCCGATTCCACTGAGTGGTTAGCCAAATGTGATATGTTTGGTTAGCTTGCTGTTAGCTGAACAGTGAAATCATTATTAGGTCAAGTAAACGCCATGGTTCTGCTAGCATGCCTGCTAACCAAAGATATAACCTTTGCCTACACACTCAATGGAATCGGCTGTAATTATATTTTTTTAAAGAACTGTGAATTTAGAAATTTATGCGGATGTGTTCTTAGCCATGTTAGCAGTCAATCTACAGTTATCAATGAGGTTGTGAGTTTCCACACTGTTGTTGCAGGTGTGCTCATATTTTGCTAGCCAAGGGTTATGATCCAGTCCCTTTCTCTTGTTGAGAGGAGGGGTCTACATCATAACCCTTGTCTGGCTAAGATGAGGTGTGCTTGTTTCTAGTCATATTTGACTAGGATTGCCAGTTTTCTTTCTGAATGTCTATGATTCTCTTCAGGCACTTATGTTTCCTCCACCAATGAAAACTTAAGCCAAAATTTGGCCTAGAGTGCTAATGGGGGATTAATTTAGCACCAATAATCAATCAAAAGATTTTTTTATATCAACTTATAATTGTGATTGTTGAATATTTGCTATAGAAAAAATATCAAATTCTTTTTAATGAATTATTAGCTATTACAACTCTACAGTCAGTATGGCAGTTTGACTGTCCCTTTGGTATCTTTCGTTCCTCTTTCTTTTGCATTCAGTTTTCCAAATACTAGTCCAAAGACCAATCTTCCATCATTTTCATTATTTGTCAATTTTTTTGCAAATACTTACTGTCTGGGGCATCATACTAGTGGCTAGTGGTGAAGACTGTTATAGAACTATGTTCTGTCCAATGAAATCATTAGAAGTTATCATGTGATTGAATATAACATCTTTGTTTTTCAGGCTGTAGACTTGGAAGTTGATTTGAGTGGTCCATTAGGAAGCAAGAGATCTAAGAGGTTAGTATGTAGAATGTGAAAGTGAAACCTTTGAAAATTTATTCAGAAGGTCATGAACTTTGTGCATAAATTTTAGAAAGGAAATATGGAATGTGTCAAAGAGACAACAGCACAACCAAATAGTTAAAAAACAGCTAAAGGCCATCAATGGATCTTCAACACGGCAAGAAAATCCTCCACCTGGAGGCAGACTTCAACTGGACCCTCAACAAAAATGTTTACTAAATCAGTGAAAATGAATGTCGTAAACTCCAAACCATATAAATGAACTTAAATTTCAATAACATTAGATTTACAATTTATCTGGGTTTTTTTTTCAAACTGAAATTGTCAGGTATTAAAATTCAAATTAAACACATGATCTAAATTGTAAATCATTCAAGTAAACCTGTAGAATGAACATGTCTAATATTTATTTGACAGATATTCAATGGTAGTGAACGATGGTGTAGTAACAGAACTCAACATTGAACCAGATGGAACTGGTCTAACTTGCAGTCTTGCCCCAGAAGTTCTCAAACAAGTCTAGTCTGAATGAACAGTCGTGTGTAGTGCATTAATACATTTACCTTTTATAGACATGAATCTGTACGCATGGTTTTGCATAGACCTTTGATTTGAATAAACCAAGGTTTTACAATATCTTTTCTGCCAATTAGACAAATAACTCAAAATACATTTTTGCTAATTTTTACAATACTCTTGGATCAGAGATACCGGTATAAAGAGTTACTATTGTGTAGCTACCTTTTTAAATACTCTTGTATCAGAGAACTAAAGAGCTGCAATTGTGTAGCTGTTTTTTTTTACAATACTCATGTTTATGCAAAGAGCTTTTTTAAACTAATCAACAATTGCTTTTGTTCTAACAAGAATCAATTCAGAAGGGCTTGCTTTTTTTTCTTTGATAATTTTATGTGCAGTGTTTTTATGCACAAGAGCTTTCTTTTATTTTTCATTTACATCATATTTTGAGTTCAAATTTTGCCATATTGTTAAGTTTGTTTCATTTTATAAATTGTTTGCAAGAAGTTGCTTTATGAATGTCAGCATTTCAATCATTCCATTTTTAAAGGACCTGTACCATATATTTGATGAAATTTGTGTTAAGAATAAATTTAGACCATAAATCTAAGTAATGTTATCAGTTAAAGGGTCAGAGTCTCTTGTTATTGCATAGCTTAAAAAAAAGAGACTTATTCAGCATTATAGTAACTGGTTGTTAGTTTTATCTCAAATTTTTGAAAAATCCTATATATGGTAAAATTATATGTTAACATGTGGTTATTAGTTCTCATATTTAGTACAATAAGTGTAATAAAGGTTTTATAAGCAAATGTTGTTTTATAGGCAGAGAATGTGAAAAAAATGAATATGAAAATAAGAAGATGTGGTATTGAAGACCTATTGGTGACCTTCTGCTGTTGTCTGTTCTATGGTCGGGTTGTTGTCTCTTTGACATATTCCCCATTTCCATTTTCAATTTAATGATTTCCAATGAGACAAATTTTTACTAGAGACAAATTGAAGTAGAAGTTAACAACTATATGTCACTGTATGGCCTGTATGAGCAAAACCCGTATCACATAGTACGATATAAAAGGCCAAAAACTGATGCTTATCTCATTCTTGCAGTAGCAACCTTAACATTTTTGTAAAAAAAAAATAATGTATAAGTATTTGCTGCTTTTCCACTAATTGAGCAGCATTCAAGAATATGAGCAAAGACTAGTTGGTTTCTGGTCAGGATAGCATGTCCTAGTAAGGTCATGTTTCTACCTAATGACTAATCTTATACTCTAGCACATTTAAAAATCTAGCTCAGTGTGATGATCCAGTACAAATAGAAATAAGGAGATGTCTTATGAGTGCCAATGAGACAACTGCTTCCAAGTCACAATGTTTAAAAGGTAAAATATAGGTTAAAGTATGGCCTTCAACACAAGAGTATGGTTCATATTCGTATAATAATAACGTATTATTATCCTTATATGCATGAAATATTTGCTACTGGACCTTAAATAGTATATTAAAAACACCATTCCAACATCAGCATCATTTTTAGAGTTCAGTCCTGTATGATTATTGAAGAATAACAAGAACAAGAACAAGATAAAGGGCAACTGCATTGAAACAGACAGAAAATTTATAATGAATATGACAGTAAATTAAGGCAAATCAGAAGCAAATAACATGCACAAGTACAACTGCAACAAAAATCAGAATTGACAGCAGGAGCTACCGAATAATAAGCAAATTCTGCTGTATATGTGACATCAAAATTGTTGCCCAGGCTGATAACAGAAAAGGTGATATAAGATACCAAGGGCATTATAACGAAAACAAAGTCAAAGACAATAGCCAAAAATAAAAAATGATGAATAGGATGATGCTCTTGAAGAGTAACCAGATCCTAATAACTGTGCTGCTTTGTTAGAGGCTACGGATAAAAAATTTTGTTCTTTTGGGAGATTTTGTACAAGAAGAGAAACACCCACAAAATCAAAGAACTAGAATAAAAATTATTTTATTGCATGAATGAGCTAGTCAAATTCGAACTAGAAGTGAAATCACAAAAGGATATCCCTACATCACAAATTTTCTCTACTGTAACACATAGGAACAGGATTATATTGCTTAATGTCCATCCTTCGTACCATTCTAGAACTAGATTTAAGCTTATCAGAGACTATTATTACATATTGAAATAATGAGGTACATAAATATGATTATCTGACCACTTAGACATGTTTGACTATGAGTAAACTCACAAAAAATACCTCTGAATCACAAATTTGATTATCTCCCTTACATGTAGGTCTTGTACTCTTTTCCTCTATGAACATTCTCATAAAGTATTCTACACATGTGTAAAGTTTATTATCACCTGTCCAGCCTCTATGTGCAACTTGGCATATTGACAGAAAAATAGATTTCTAAATACTCCTTCTTCCATAAGCTTTCTTAAATCAATTGCTCAGCTCTGATGCAAGAAATTTAAAGTAAAAAGACACCAAATTTTAATACTTAAGCTATAAAAGGACAGTCAAATATGTTTCAAGAAAAAAAATTATACAGATAACATTCCAAAGAAAGTTTAGTACAGGAGCACAACACTAAAAACAGGGTTGAGCTCACAAGGTTTTTTTTTTAAAGTGTTATAAGTTGAGATACTATTTTTAATTTCAGAACAAATGCTGACTTACACTAAAAAACAAGAAATTATTTGAGTTTGAAATAATTTTTAATTCTGGGAAATTGATAAGAAATGTCTAATAATTCCTTGTCCTTGTTATTTCCAATTCTTACATCCTAAATCTTATATAAAAGATAAAAAAAAATATAAAAGATTTAAAAGGCTTCAACCTGAAAAAAATGTAAAACATTTCAAATGAAAACACAATCTGTCTGATTTCTGTCTAAATGATATATGTAACAAACCACAACTACAGAATACATGTCTGACTCTGAAGAGGTATGTACAGAATGTGGCTTGATAATGCATGTTGCAGGCTCATAACCCAGCCTTCCTCTAACCTGGGACATTGGTGTAACAGGAGGACATAAAAAAAACCCACTAAAATCATTAAAAAGGGCTTAACTTATCAGATCAATAAATAGCACAAAAACAACTAACAAAACACAATACACATCTGAGAGTGGTCCCAGTTACTGAAGTTTAGTTCAAAGCCAATAACAATTTATTTACAAGAGTGCACACACTTAAATATATCTCCTGTTTTACTTATCAATGAATATATGTTGAAAGTAATATGAAGGTTTAACCATATCACATAAACTTAACATTTAGCAATGTTTTATGAAAATGAGGTCACAGTCTAATGAACAATGCCAGTCAGTTTAATACACCTTACAGGAGAAACAGAGCAAACCACAAAATCCTAGCATTGACCAATGAACCATGAAAATACAATAAAAGTCATATGAACCTTGACATACAGACATGTACATTTTACAATTATTTCATACACTAAATATAATTGACCTATTGCTTAAAGCATCTGATTCTTATAAAATTACGAAAAATTATCCTTCACCAATGAACCATGAAAATGAAGTCAAAGTCAGATAAAACTGCTAGATGGACAAATTAAAATAACTTACAATCATGAGTCAGGTCTCCTAGTAACATTCTGAAATATATAAAGCTTTCTCCAAAATAGTTCATGCCAACACCGCCTTTATATTGTAATCATTAAGTCTTGTATTCTGGCGAGACAACAAACATGTATAAGACTTAAATATCAATTGGTACATATTCAATGGATTTAGTGTGAAGACATCATCAAAAGAAACTGAAAAAATTTGAAGTGTGCAATGCCAAATTATAGGATCTATATTGTAGGGACTGTGATTTTTTTTTTGCTGTATAGAAATATCTAGCAATTTTTTAATTTATTGATCAACATTTTTACATAGAAAAAAAAATATCCAAAGATTTAATTACAGTGTTAAATTGGTAAACTTTCAGAATATGTTTATCTAAAGGATCTAAAATTTTAGATGTCACTGTCACTGTGGAACTACAAATTGAAAGGAATTTTCTTCCAGCAATGGTATTGTTGTGATGAAATTTCATGAGAATTGGTAAAAACAAATTTGTCAAACGTACTAAAAGACCGACATTGGTATACCATAATACATGCATACATTAAAAAAAAGAATGTGATATATTTCTAAAAGCTCACTTTATAATGAACAAGTGTTTTAAGTTTCAAGTTGGTGTGACTTCAAGATACCTATCAATGGGAGATAAGTCAAAATTAAAACATGTTCCAACTGCCATTTTTGATTAGAAATGCCTTACATGTATGTCTAATGCATCTAGTACTGAATTTTATTCAATTTGAGTATCTCCAAGGAGCTTTTTCATTTAGCTGGATGTGGCAAGTGGTTTTTTTTCAAGATTTGAGGGCCATTTATGGTTGTATGTCTAGTTGATGTATGCAAAATTACATAACAAAGGTATGAAGGTTATGGGGTGATTTTGGAGTTCTTTTCTACCATCCAACATCCTTTTAATAGTTTTCAACTTTTTGCCCTAATTGGTCTTTTTTTCAAATTTATTTGCATTCCAAGCTTTTTGCATAAATGTAATTCCAAAAGTGTTTTCTATAGATATAGGAAGATGCGGTATGAGTGCCAATGAGACAAAGCTCATGTACTATAAATTTCATACAGAACAAAAGATTAATATAAAACATTTTTATTATGTATAACAATAACTAGAGCTACAATAAAACTACAATGTAATAGAGAGAACACAAGATTATAAAGAACATATTAATGGAAGACATCACTCAGTATGATTTTCTGCCTTTTGAACACATAGCTTATGCTGAACTATCTACTATGACTCGTGCAATGAAAATTAAAAGGTAAGGTGAATTATGGGTAATATTTTATCAAAATTTTCACTAAAATTTTACTAATTATTTGAATGAAACTTTATTTAATGCTGAATTAACTACTACGAATTTACTTGCACAATGGAAATTATAAGATAAGGTGTATTATAGGCCTTATTAGGACCAAATTTTCACTGAAATTTGATGATTTTTAAAATAATATCTAAATCTATTTAAACTTTCATTCTTCCAATCTCCACAAATATTTATAATATCTTAAAGATCTTACAACTCACTTTCTTACATAGCTATCAAATATTAGTAATAAATTGTTGTAATGCTTCAATTAATAAGGCAAAAAGCTTTATTTCCTCTTTTGGAACAGAAACCATATGAAATTGTGAATAAACATGAACTGTGCAAAAATTAATACCTCATTTTCATGTCAGAAGTTCTGATGATCTGATTTTTAGATATTTATGGTATTTTTTTTATTACAACCAGATAGTTTAATGGTATGAACACCACAAGATTGAACAAACAATGCTTATGAACACTTACAATATATAAAGCTATAAAAATCTAACTAGGTAAGAAAATAAATGATTTCACTAACAAACAGCTTTCACATTTTTTTAAAATGGAATTTAAATTCATAAGTTTTTGTTTTTTTAATATCAATAACACTATATTATAATCCTTAACTCAGCAGATGACTTTAAATTCATTTTGAATAAATTTTCTACATATATCTTCACATATCACATCTTAAGAAAATCTTGGGTAAAAGTTTGTGAGGCAAAATGAAAATACCAGTTTACAAAGAAAAATGCCTTGTAAACATAACAAAGAGTAAGATGATACTATGTACCGTCTAGAAAATTTGCACCAAAATTGACAATTTCAAAACTAAATTGAAATCCTTCGGACATGAATATCCTGTATCTATACAATTTATTAGGAAAATTTACAAATGTATAGCTTATAACTTCAAGAGGACATTGACTAAAAAACCCTGTAGTAGACCTGTACATGTATGAGAATTTTCCCAAAAAATTGACTAAGATCAACAACTGGTAATTTTGTTTAAATTGAAGAAAATTAAAAACCTGTCCACATTGCACATCTGCAATATATGCACATCTGTTTAACAAACTAAAAGATTCTATATTTTTAGTTGAAAAAGGAGTTTAATATATCCTTTATTCAGATTTGGATTCCATAGCGGTTAAAGTTAACTTCCTGGCATTTTATTACAGAAACTTCATGTATTGGAATAGACACTGATTTACTGACAGAAGAAGTAAAAACTGAAAACACAACTGAAGACTACAAATTAAAATATGTAACCCAGATACTTGTTTTTCTTCAATCGTTTTCTTTTCATTAAATATCAGTCAAAATAGTTATCAAAGGTACCAGGATTATAATTTAGTATGCCAGACGCACGTTTCGTCTACATAAGACTCATCAGTGACGCTCTAATCAAAATATTTATAAAGCCAAAACAAGTATAAAGTTGAAGAGCATTGAGGATCCGAAATTCCAAAACTTATGACATCCAATATAGTAATTTGATGAAGAGAGAATGTCCTATTGCCTCATCTATAAAATTTAAACTAAAATACTTAAGAATTATTTAAGCCTCAGCAGACAATTACTGTTAACCAACTTATTTTCATGACTTTCAAGGGTAGAAAAATAACGCAAATATAAATCGTCGCAAATTTTGGAATTCGTAAAATTTGGATCATTCCTTATTGAGCTTCATCAAGTCGGAAATTCGTGAAATTAAATAGCCGCTAAATGGTCTACAAAGAGTAAAACACGAAATAAAGTATCCGTGAAAATAAGTTGTTTACAGTACTTAGTCTTTAGCTTTACATCTATAATAATAGTTCTTAGGATTCCATACAAACTGATTTACATAACATATAACAATACTTATTGCAGTTACATCCCTTTGTCCAATCAACAGTTATCTCCCATTAAAGCAAAAAATAATACTTATATTAAACTTAAAATACTTTAAAAAAAAATATTACTGACAGATTAAATCTGTTATGAAAAAGGAATAATACAAAAAATACTACTTAATAAACTGTAAAAAAGTTAATAAAATAATCTTTATTAGATCTGTATATAAAATGATATGTATATATAATAAAATAATAATATAGTTAAATGTAAATAAACATTTAGATATTAATCAACAGCTTCACATGTAAATATAAAGGTTTTACTGTCAAAAGATTAAGCTTCTTCCTTTTGAAATCTGTTGGTTTTTTATATCTAAAAAAGAACCAAATACATCAAATGATAACAATTAATTGATTTACATCTAATGAAGAGGGTCTCATTGGGGGGTTCCGATCCCGGATCCCGTATACTGTTTTGTCAGATTCCTGTATCCCGCTTACACTATGTAAGTAAGCAATTCTCATTTTTTGGTCATTTCCTGGGTCCCGCAAGACCTCATTTCCCGTTATCACGACACAATAATTTGACTTTCACATGTCACATGTTACAAAAAATCGACAATACCATCACGCTTAGACCCCAATGAGACCCACAATGAAGGTTCAGCAATTTTTGCAATGTTTTTATTATTGCAATATGTCTCACAACAGTAAAAACTATTTGTAAGAAAGATTTTTCTGAAATTGCAATTATTTGTGTGCTTTGTTCTACAATTGCAATAGTAAAAGTACACAAATATTTCTGAATTTATAATAATTTAAAAAGGAGTTTGGAAAAATTAAATTTCATGTCCAACAATCACTGAGTTATTCTGTCCTACAAACAAATAAGGTAGGTAAAAAGACACATCAATTGATCTTCAATTTCCTTTTTCTTTAACTTGTAAATTTTAACTCATTTTTTTATGGGAAAACTGCCTCGCTCTCTGCAAGTTAAAAACACTTGTAACAACTTTTTGAGGAGTTTAAAGATCTGTTGCATGTCTAATTTTTTGCCCCTATCCTTTAAACCCTCATCTTCCATTTATAGTTGTCTAAAATTTCTTGCCTTTTCATTGGGGTCAACTACTTAGCACAACCTACTATTGTATTAACTGTTAATTTGTTCTCAACCTGAATATGCTTAAAACATTTGCTTATTTACTTTAAATAATTAGCAATCAATCAATTCTTTTGATTTACCTATAGCATGACATTTTCTGTGATAGTTTGTTATACAAATAAAAAATTCCCAGAATGCAATAAATTTTGTGTGTGAAAACAAATGATTTAGAATATATATAATGATGAAGTCAAGACAAATCTTCTAGCTGCCATTTCTAAAATAAAAGGACTTGTGCATTTTTTTTCCTTTTATATATAATTAAAACGCTTATTTTCAATGTTTCATGCTCATGAACTGGAACTTTGTCATGGATTATCTTTTTTTCATTTATGGAATTAAAAAAAAGACTGATGAGCACTAATAAAGTTTACAAGTTATCTCGAAAAGACAGAAGATTTAGAACTTGACATACTGTTTAGACACTTATAATGAAGGCTGTATGTTGCCTCCTAGATGTCATGGGAGATTTTGTGTCATTGCAATGATGTCTAATTATATACATAACATGAGATGAAATACATACAGTTCTAAGGCAGCTTGTCCCTCTTTGATTTCATCTTTCTCCATAAAAGCCCAGCACTTAGTACTAACATCTTTTTTCTTTGGTTTGTAATGCTTCAATTCAAAAAATATTGCAAAACCTACAAAATACATCATATTAAGCATTTTATTCTTAAACAAGCATCTGCATCAGCACCTTAGTGGTCTGAGCAATTTATCTAGTGTTTACTAGAATTTTTAAAACACTAAGGTTATGAGCCCTAACCCTAATTATGGCAAGGTGCATCGACTCCAATCTTAATTGACTATATATAGCTAGGTTTTCATCCCAAAGGTTGATGTTCTCCCTGTGTGTACTTTGCCAGGTTCCTCCAACACTTCAACATTATTTAAGAAATAATTCATAGAGGCTTGAATATATATCGTGATTTTACCACAGGTTGACATATATTTTACCCTGAGCGATAGCAAGGGGTAAAATATCGGCATAAAGGGACAACCCATGGTTAAATCCCGATGTATTCTAGCCCCAATGAATTATTTTGATTCGATTTTAATAGGACAAAAAATACGGCAATTGTTTTGGATCGAAGCGCTCTAGATGAAGGCATTATTTGCCATTCCCATAAATAAACGCACTATTAAATTGATGTAAAAAAAGAGCAAACTGAATTAGTGACATGCGTAAACTATTTAAAATAACATATTTAGAGAGGTTTAGATGAATTTAAATGATTATTTTACATAAATGTCTTATTCAATGTATGTATACAAAAATGGCTTATATAACACATTTTAGCAATGTTTGTTTATGTTTCCTTGTTGTGATGATTTTTGCTTTCGCAAGCATGTATTTTTACGTAAAATGCTTATATTCTGATGTCATCATTCTATGACGTCAGGTAGCTCATTCATAAAAAAGCATATGCTGTGGGAGTATGATAGGAACAGCCCAAACAATATATTCATATTTTACCACGGGTGTGTACTCAAAGTGTTTGAAGAACGTCATGTTAGAATATATTTTAGAATGTGGATAATCAATGGGTTCTGCTTAAATTTGAAAGAATGTCTTATTTTGTTTCTATTTAAATCTAATAAGTTCAACAAAATGAACAGTCGTTCAGAATCAAATCAAATCTTTTTCTACTGTAAATTCAGAATATCTTGTGTGCATTTATTACTGTGATATTTGAAGAATGGATACAAATGCGAGATTAATTTTTGCAATTTCGGGAAAATTTACAGATATAAGTATCAGAAATCATAATCGTAAAATGGCAATGCTTTAACAAGTAAGCTATGGAAAATACTCAAAATTCACGAGTCATGACAAGTTGAAAAGATGAAGCAATATCCATGGAAAGAGATGTGCCATGCTAATACATTAGCATACCAAATATCATTGACTTTAAACAGACCTATCAAATGTTCACAAAAAGACGTGAGACAAAAATGGTGAACAAGCAACACATTTTTCTACAAAACCACCATTGTTTATCAAATAGAATATAAACCAGTCTAAATTGAAAACAACGTTTGAACCTATGATTGTGTTAGATAAAAACTGCAATTTTTATTGTGTACACTCAAAATTATTTTTTTGATAGAGGGGTCAAAATACAGCACAAACAACATTTTACAAAAGACCAAAAGAATGAAAAAGTATAATTTAACAAAACACAGTTGACTAGCAGGTCGAACAACGGATGTTCTTAAAAACTGCTGACTGCAATGGCCATTGCCAAATAAACAGATCAACAGATGTAACAAAATGGATCTTCATTAT
This sequence comes from Mytilus galloprovincialis, assembly GCF_965363235.1. Lineage (NCBI taxonomy): Eukaryota > Metazoa > Mollusca > Bivalvia > Mytilida > Mytilidae > Mytilus > Mytilus galloprovincialis. The sequence continues at coordinate 81,346,373 of NC_134840.1, forward strand.
TAATTTAATACTAAACAGAAAACAATAAACTTGCAAAAAAGATGGTATACACAAACATGAGGAGCAAAAATTAGTACACCATATCTGGATTTCAACAATTAATGTCTCTGCAGTGATGTTAGGAATCTAAATGGTATTCGGAAGTCAATACATATACGTATATAAATATACATAAGGAGAGAAAAAGATAATTGTCTGATTAAGGTTTATGACCCCTTCTGTGGCCTATGAACTTTTCAAACTGCAATAGTATCAAAACAGCAAAGACAATGAATAATAGAGATGAGTCATTTTGTACATATACCAAGGGGAAACTTCGTGCAAAGCATAATGATTTAAAGTTTTATTGCATTTAATAAATAATAAATTTAGTGAAAATAAAATCAAGAATTTTTGTTATAAAATTTGAAACATAGTTTACTCACTTGTTTTTCTATGATCAGCTAGTGTTTATTGTTTACAAAAAATCCTAGACAACCTTTAATATCCAAAACAGCTTGTGCTGAGTCACTTAAGTCGAGAGCACCCTAGAAGGTGTACTTGAATTGGTCCATATTTATATTTATTTTAACCAATATTAATAAACTTGTTTTAGGGAATCATTGCTAGCACTGCATGTAATAATCCTCTTTCTATCAAATACCGAATTGCCAATTATGAGAGTACAAGGGGAAAGGCTGTGGATTTTCTATAAAATTTCCATATGTTTAGCATTGAAGTAACACAAGGGTACATAATCCTTAATTTATGTACAAAATCTCTTGTGTATATATGTGTTATATTTTACCATTACCTAATGGCAAACTATCAATACATTTCTGTACAAAAACATCAACATTGTAAATCAAATAACTTCCTTCCTTGTTCATAGCAATAGGTGTGTCCTGTGGAGCTGTCATATCACTGCCACTAGCATCTAAAATAAATATTTATAGAATTATTTATCTTAAAATTTAATATATCAATATATTCAATGAGTGGCTAAAAAAATATTTATTGAGATTGTGTAGGCAAGAATCAGTGCCTTTCATTCATGATTTGGATTAGTAATTCTTATCATTACATTGACCATGGACTTTATAATGAAAATAAAGTAGAAATTGCAAGGAGCATAATTCAACATCATCAACAATGTATTGACAGCACCAACTGTTGCCTGATGAGTGAAATCGTCAGATATATTTCACATATTAACAATTACTGGGAATTAACATTATTGTATTGCAACCATGGTATTGTAAAAGTTTTTAAAGTAAATTTCAACCCAAAATTATTACATTATTTTTTTCCAGTGGGAACTAAATTTAATAAGTATATTAAAAATTATATATCAATTTTTGTTAAACTTCTAGCACAAAAAGAGGTTTCCCAAATTTGTCATATTAGATCAAAAACAATTTTTTTGTCTAAATTTCTCCAAAAAAAGGAACAAATACTATGCATAACACTTTATTTTAATATGACAACCTATTATCCAACCAGTATAATCACAATATATCTACCTTTAGCGCAAAAGCAGTAATACACAAAACGGCTGTTCCGCCTTACAACCAACTTTTTATTACTACCAAATACTCTCAATTTTCGAAATCAAAACCCCCAGTTGACGTAGTCTAAGATTCAGATACAATATATTTATCTCTATTCTACAGCAAAATAAACAAATCAGTCCACTTGGATTTATTTTTCATGGTAAAATTTTATAAAACATAAATTCCTCAAAATGATGTTATTGTCTTGGCATGGCAAAGAAACAAGGTGACGTCACAAGTATGTTTCGGTAAACAAAAAATCAAATGTAAATACTGGGCATTTTAAAGCTTCTTGTACACCTAAAAACGAATAAAATTATACTGAAAGAAAATATATAAGTGAAAAATGCAATTAAAGAATAATAAAAATAATCATTGAATTATATAATATTACTAATATTATCAAAATTGGGTAAAATGGAACAGTCAAAACAGTATCATATATAAACGGGGCTTTCATAGTTAACAAAATTACCGAATTTGTCCTAGTAGAATCGAAATAATTCATGGCAGCCGTAGATTTGTTTTCATTTAACCATGGGTTAGGCATTTATATTTGATTATTTTACCCTGAGAGTTACGGTTGCCATGAATTATTTCTTAAATAATACATTGAGACATGATTTCTAACACCCTGTTGAAGTGCGGACAGACAGACAGAGTGATTATTTATATAGTATTAATGAATGGGTATTTTTATAATGGCCCTGTTATATGTCCAAGGTCAGTAATAATGGCCTCGGATGTCTGTAATGGCCCTCGGCGTTGCCTCGGGCCATTACAGACTTCCTCGACCATTATTACAGACCTTGGACATATAACAGGGCCATTATAAAAACACCCATTTCTTAATACATTTATTAACCAACTGAAAAAAGTGTATCTGTTGCTGCCAATTTGATGTATTCTCTTACTCTTTTAATGACAGTTTAGGTTGAAAAAAAATAATTTGTACTTCACCATGATCAAGCTTTAAATATACCAAATATTCAAGATATTAAGTTGAAAGAAGCTATGTGTTGAAAAACAGGATGAACAGTGATCCCTTTATGTGGTTCTTTAATGTTTGTTGCTGGTTACTAAATTAAATAAAATACAAAAAGGTATTATACTCTTTACAGCTTAATTTTATTAACTTTATAAAAAAACCTAACTTAATACAGACAAGCTGGGCATTAATACAGGGCCATTACAGAAAAAAACAGGGCCAATACAGAAAAACAGGGCCATTACAGAAAATATGTTATTTTTAATAACCAGTCATTTTTGGCAATAATGTACTTAGTTGGTTAATAAATGACACTACTGACTAGTCAACAGGGTCAATATGCCTTAAACATTCAAATAGGAAGTTTAATTTCTATGCCATTTTTTCTGACAAGATACAAATTTTGTAAGAATTTACTGATTTATCTCAATATTCTGGGGTTCCCCATCCTTTTTCTACTAACCCACTTTACCCTTAAAAGAGTTCAAGGGTTGACCTAACTACTGTAAAATCAGAAATTATTGTGAAGTTTTTATCATTGCGAAAAATGCAAAAGGTTTATAATTGAAATAATTTAAACTTGCATTTTGAAATTTTTTATATAAATTAAACAGTATTTTTTTCTCAATATTGCAAAAACTAAAATCGCATTTTAGTCTAAAATGACAAAATCCCAATAATAAATTCAAACAATAATTTCTAAATTTACAGAATTTTAATTTGCCAACCTTTAACAGAAACAGTGATGACTGGGTCAATGTATGATACAGCATCCTTCAGACCAATCTTCTCTACCCTGATAGTAAGCATCGGTAATCCTCCATAGGAAACTGGCTTTGGTAATAAACTTCCTTTAACTGAAACATCATATACAAAAAAGGCATCTAAAATATCACAATAAGAAACAGAAAAATACATATCAAGTGATGAAGCAGATAGATATATTCAATCATGACATACTTTGACCTATAATAGTTTACTTTTATAAATTGAAACTTGGATAGAGAGTTGTCTCATTGGCACTCATACCACATCTTCTTATTTATATTTTCCATAGGGAAAGTAATGGCTAGGTATTCTGGTGTTAAATCTAATCAGACATATTGTGTATTCATTTATTTTTTCCTAGAACAATGTAAGTTTTAAATGACCTTGACTGGCTATATTGCCCTTTGACTTTCAGTCTTTTTCGTAGGTATCAATTTTTGTGGCTTGAGGAAAAATTTGCATTTTTGTGGATATTTGATTTCACAAATTGGTAAAATCTTCATACAAACCTAAGAGTACATGCGTATTTGCGAAACATTTAAATTTGTGATTTAACTATACCAACAATCCACAATTCTTTTTCCCCACAAATGATAATGGATCCATTGTATAAAATATCCATGCAAATGCCACTACGATTAAGTCTTAAACCGATACAAAGGCATCATTTTGTGTGCACCTAAAACTGGGGTTTTTTTTGGTACATGTTGTGCATGTACCGAGTCAGGCTATATGGTGGAGTGCCATATTTTTTTCATTGTTGATGTTTTTGTTTGTACATTTGAGTTTTTTTTCAGAGGTTGTTTGATATGATCTGTTATTCTCGCAAGTATTTTAATGTGATTTTGTAAAATTTACCTTTTTCTTGTCTGTCATCTTCATTGTCAGAACTGTGTTGTGTCCTATAACACATGAATAAAGATGTTATTTCAATTGATTAAACTTGCTTAACGAAAATATCTACATGAATTTAAAAACTTATAAAAGATATATATCTAACTATATCTTTTTAGATGAGCGTCAAACATTATTTCATACCTTAAGGAGGTTTGCTACTCTGTTTAAAAATAACAAGCTTTTTAAAAACTGTTATAAATTGAAATTATATAAATAAAGAAACTAAAACAGCAGAAAAAAATGGAGGGTCCGTGTGCTTGTTTACGAGATAAAAGCCATTGAAAATTTTGCGGGAAAGAATTCTCTTTAGATTTTTCTTACATTTAACATCGAAAAAATAACAAGGATTTTATAAGATTTTGAAATATGGCCTTTTAAACTATATGTGATAAAAGTATGAAAAGAAAAGTAGGGGTTAGTAGGTAATTTTTTTTTAATGTTAATACATGGATAAAACCAGAAGATTCCGAAAATCGGGCAAAAATTCAAAAAATAGAGGAGCAAACATTCTCAAGAAAGAGATGCTAAAGTTTTCAATGTTTACAGAAGTCATTTGCACAGAACATCTGAGTCTTTTAAATAATCAAATGATAAATTAAGGTTCAGATACATGCATTGTGATATGGTTGGAACAAAATGATATAAATTTCTGCAAAAGTGCACTCATGATTTTAAGGCCTTAATAGGGACAATAAATAAAAGACTAAAAACTTTCTATTTTTTTATTGCAAAAATTTGTAAAGACAACGTTGAATTTGCAAATTAATTTCAGCATACTTAATGACTGTCCAATTGCTGTAAATTCAGAAATTATTGCATGCATTTATTATTGCAATTTTGTCATTTTAGACTTAAATGTGATATTAATCCTATTTAATTTATATAAAATATTTCATAATGCATGTTTAAATTATTGCGATTACAACTCAGTTGCATTTTTCGCAATAATTTATAAATTTACAGTAACATATTCTCCACATCTCCTTTTTTTTATATTTAACAGCAATGGTCAAGTTATTGCATTCGAGAACACACATATGAATGTGGGTCCATATGATGCAATGTCTATCTCATACTATCACATTTCCAAATGAAGTGAACAATGAATTATAAACCCTATAGCCGACCGTGCATGTCCATTACAGGTAGTCATGGTAATTTAAAAAAAACTTGTCGTGAACCCAAGATGGCATATATATTTAAATCATAATGAACATGAACATAAACTTGCCGTTGGGTGAGAAATTATCTTATATTCACTCATACCACATCTTCTTCTTTATATATGTGTTCAAATGTACTTAGTTTCAAGTTGAAAGCAGAACTTCATGGTGATTTATCTTAAAATTAAAACTTTAACTTGATGCATGACAGATGATGGGAGGTAATAAATGTATTATGGTTTGTGGTGCATAAAAGAGGGCCCTCATGGGGTTTTTGATTATGTGATTACTTGGCCGTTTTTTTAATGATTATTTGATTATTAAGCCAAATATTTCATGATTATTTGATTACCTAGGACTGTATTTTTAGTTTATGATTATTTGATTACTAAAGATAAGCAAATATTTAATGATTATGTGATTATATTGGCAAAAAAATGGTGATTATGTGATTACTAGGACCCCCCATGAGGGGCCTCATAAAAAAACCTACTTGATTCCATTGAATGTCTGTGATTGTATCTGGGCTGCTGTCACATCTACTGGAAAATCTTTACTCTTCTGATTTATAATATTCTGTAAAGCTACAAAATATTTAATAGTTGAAATGAAATACCACTGTTGTAATTTCATGTATTTATGATAAATATTTGTAAAATTGTAGTATAATATTCAATTTATCAATTGATGAAAATGTTTGACAATTAAAATATGATAAAGGGTCCTATACTAACTTTCTCTCTGGACTATCAGGGAAGGTCAGATGTAATCAAAAGGATAAACAACCTTATTTGACACAAAATGTGTGAATGTCTAAAATATACTAAAATAAATAAGCTATTAAAAACTCTTAGCGTATGATATAATAAACATTTTTTTCTGAAAATAAAAAAACTCTTTCATTTCCACTTGAATTCATATTTGTAACTATAAACTTCAATGTTAATACATAAACCATGTGTTATGTTTTTTTTTTTGCATGTTGGTAAATCACAGGTGGTCACAGAAGTCTAAAACGTGCTCTGCTCTAGCTATTAAAATTGCTTAGTCATAAGAAACCTCAAATTAAAAAAAATAATGCACATGTTTTTTATAACTCAATGGATAGTTTTCATTATAAAAGTTATGTACATATACTTTTTTATGAAGATTTTTTTTTAATTTGTTCATATTAAGACATGTAAGAAGAAGTTTACTTTATTTTAATTGCTTCCTTTAGCTTCCTTCAGGAAGCAATTTCCCGACATATTTTCCATATGCAAAGACCTAGTGTGACCCATTTCGTAAAAATCCGGTGATCGCAATACGCATGGATGTCCTTTAAAATAAACTATTATCTGATTGTACATGTTAAACAGGTGCTCAATATCCATGCTTTTTTGTTGATTGTTGACAAACAGGTAACAATCGTTAAACTTCGGCTTCAAAACACGAACTTTAATTACCTGACATATTTTCACAACAACACTGACCGATTGAAAAAAAAATTGACAATTATACAAGATTTATGTGAAAAAAATGATTAAATCGTGCACAGAAGACTAAGTTTGTGATATTTGTATGCATTGGTTCAAGAATTGGAATAACATTATTTTTCATCGGTCACTCGTTTATTGTGACTTTAAGCAAAACTTATTGATTAAGGTAACTAATTGATTCAACCTTAGTTTAACTTTTGCCATAAAATTTCAATCACTGCTCAAATAGAACTAACTAGTGACAAATAACAAGAAACTTGGCTTACACTTGCTTGTGTTTTTGCTATAGAAGTGATGTTATAGAATCAATCTATCATAAAATATTTTAGCCTAAAACTGGTGATCTTTTTCTTTAAGATGAATTTATTGAATGAGATTCACGTTTTAAAAAGTACAAACATGTGAAAAAGAAAAATGTGAAAAAGAAAAATGAAGCACTTACTATTTCCAATCTTTTTCAAATCATCCAATAAAATTCCCTCAATACTTCCTGGATTCTGAAAATTTATAATAAAAATTTGTTAATCTTCATGGAAATAGTTGTCTCCCTGTAATAATATAAGCAGAAATGGCTAGGTGTATGGTTTGTAATTGGAAACCTTATTTCACATTTACTTGGATAAAAATAAATAGCATTTATACAATTTCATACCACATTTTGCTTAATTTGGACATGTTCTTTTCAAGGAGTGCATTTTCAGATAAACAAATTCATATTTTAACAGAAACCGCTTAGTCTTTGATTTGGTATGGGAAGCCCATAAATAATCAATCAAATCATAAATTGAAATGGCTGACGCATAATTTCATATATTCTTTATAAGAATTTGTGTGCAAGTTTGGTTGAATTTTCCCAAGGCCTTTTCAATATATTGCTGATTAACATAAAATGGGGTACTGCTGAAAAGTTGTTGTAGTGTAACTAGCAACAGTTGAAAACTCAGGTAGCTGCATTATTTTATATAGTTATAAAGAAAATTCTGAGAATTAAACTTCAGAATTACTAAAAAGATCTCCTTTTTGTTAAATTCATGTTATCCTGATAGGTCTTAATTTGTTGTACATGAAGTAACTCTACTATGTTTAGATTTCTAATCTTTAGTTTTGAGTAGTATCACTGTTCAGATAAAAATGAATAAAATTCAACCCAAGTCATTGACAGAAGATTTGTAGGTAAAAGTGACCTGAGTTTTCTTTAAAGACCTTGCTGGCCAAGTGGGGTAAGGTCATAATTGACAAGTATTTTAGTTAATTGCGGTGGTCATCTTCAGGTACACTGGCTTCTTCCTCCAATTTAAACTTGCCACCATAGTAATTAAAATGGCATTTAGTACCAAAAAACAAAAAAACATTTACTTTTCTTTAAAGTGATTAGATGATTTTTCACATCAAGCATGTACAAGCAGAACTCTGATGGTGAACACTCTGTGACCTACTTTTATGAAACTTTTAACGCGCCGAAAGACGAAATATGCCTTCTTACATGAGATGAGATGTTCACTTAATAAAAATATATTACAAAAATTTTAAACTTCAATACTCATTTTTTTTGCTACGACACTAAAAGGTTATTTGTTAGTATTGTTTATAAGGGATGACTATTCCATCACCAAAGACAGCAATTTAGTTCTATGGAAACTATAACAGCTATCCAATCAAAAGAAACCATTAAATTAACCTCTAATCCTTTTTCAAAAACAGCTGACTACCAGTCTAACAACTTACATGAATTTTGCTAAAAATCCATTTTAAATGTAATATAAGTAAATTAATTTCATTTATTAATCTTACAGTTAAAACAAAATAAATCTTGGGAAAACTAAATTGATAAATGTTTCCTCACTTCAGAAGTTCAGATGAGTTTTAATATGCAGAGTTTAAGGGTGAATCTATCATACCAAAGGCTTATATCTGAATTTACATGTTAAAATGTGACATTTTGGTTTGTTTTTAACAAATTATATCTAATTGCTTTTAATCTAACTTGAGTATCAAGCTAGAAATAATTGATAGATACGGTTGTGTATATGTTATTTTCAACTGTTTACCTAAATTCTGTACTGCTAGAAGGGAAGTAACTCGTATGAATAAATAATTTCAGAATCAATTCACGTTTTAAAGAATTACTATATCTTAGACATTATGTTTATAAAATTGTATACATAATCATGACAAAAATTAATGTGAATATCTAACCATTTATAATTTAAAAAACACACAAACCTGCAATGCTTTACATCTCAGATCCAAGCAAATAGATATCTTTGATAGTATTTTCTGTAATGAAAATACAAATTATGTTATTACTTGTAAGATTGATTCTATGAAACACTATGTATACGTTTGTAATAGCATCTTCCACAACCATTTATTTCTGACATTTCTGCCTCTTGTAAAAAAATTGATTCAATAGACAATATGTAACTTAAATCGTGACATAGCGTTCTTTAAATTAATTTGTTTTTGTTTCAAACTTTAATTCTGAATGCAAAACTAGTCAACATTAAATAGTTTTTTATATTAAATTGTGCCTTTCCAAAGTCAAAGATTAGACATTCATTCATGGTCTCCTATTCTAAATATCTAATTTAAGTCCAAAATTGTATCGTAAAACTGAAGACATTTTGAATATTTAAATACTCTTGAATATATGGGGTTTTAACTTGCAACGTGAATGTTTGCTCATTGTTTTTATACCATGCATGAAGCTAGTCATGTTAGTCGCTTATATTTACATTACAACCCTATATGTCTCTTTTCATTTCATTCTATACTATAAATATACATTTAAAACAGAACTATAAATATTTATTCTTTAATGTAAGAAGATCTGAGGGAAAATCCAATCTGCATTTAGAGTCATCTTTATGTAAATCTTAACTCTGACAATGTTCTTTTTTGGTTGATCTGTAAAGCAACTGAAAAATAAATGAAGCAGAGGTAGCAGCTACTACATGGCAATACATGTACATGTAGTTTAATAGCAGTAGCCTTCATTTGTTGTAACAGTGTACATGTTGTAAACTTACTTTTTGTTCATCTGTGAAAATTTGACAGTCCACATTTGAACATTGCTGGAGCTGTTTTGAAAGTCTGAAAATATATTAAAAATCTGAACTACAAATGAATCTACATGTACATGTTGTACATATAGTTCAAAAACTGAATGTATACATGCATTCATACTCAGGCATTGCATTTCATCAAAGGAGAGTCAGGAAAATAGTTATTTATGTTCATTTACTCAAGAGACAATTTCTATATGTGACTGTTTGAAAGCACCCTGTTCATGAATCTCTATATCTATGAATTTCATTGAAACACAAACAAAGGTACATGTACATTACATTTTGCTTAGTTTCTTTATTAATATATTCTTTTATCAGACTCTAGCCATTATTAGTCTTGTGTCAATGTGTGTGCTTTTAAAATTTTAGTTCATTTTTATGTTTCAGAGTTTCATGTAGAACATTTTACTAACTAAAGTTAAGGCAATGATGCAGTGATGAAGATGTGATGTTGACCTTGGACAAAAAATGTTGGATAAAAGGTTATTTGAGTCAACAGTCTTCTTAACATTCTTGGGCATACATAAGTACTTGATGCAGAAAAGGAATTGAAATACAATATATATATATAATTAAAACAAATAATGGAAGCCGTACAAGTTACACAGACAGAAAGTGATATTTCATCTTCAAACTTTTAGCCGAGGCTAAATAACAAGGAAAAAACAATAACACTACTAAATACATCAACATTTAACAGCTTAGGTGTGCATATTCTTCAAAGATATTCATTTGCCTTCCAATTGCCTGAAAATATGAGATTTAGATACATGCTTCTCTATTGTTAAACTGACAAGTAAAATGTCAAACTGAATAGCTTTGGTTCAGTTATATTAGAGTCAGATAATAAGAAATCATCCTAACATTTATGATCCTGGTCACGCCCCCATAAATGTTGGAACAAATTCTAATAAGATCAGTGTTCCAGCTAGGTTTGAAAAAAGAGGAGCACGTTTTTAAAAAAGGGCACTTAAACATGTTCTCACTGAAAAAAATCAAATACTTAATATTACCACATACAGACATATTTTTAGAAAGCATGTAGCTAAGTTAAATACTCTATACTTTTATAAACAAGTTTAAAAATCATTTATTTAGAAAATATACGTTAAAATCAAACTGAGAGCACTAACAGACATTACTAATTTACTATATTCATTTCTCCTTCAGAACTAGATTTTTTCAAAAGAAGAGTTCAAATGCAAATAAATATTAAACAACATTGACAAGTCTTCTGTTTTTCTTTTTAAAGAAAGTTGTCACACATTGATCAAGAATTTTTTCAAATTTAGTTTCATCACAGTTTAATTTTACAGTTAATATTTTTGTTAATGTCTGTGTTTTCAAGTTTGCCCTGTAACTTGTCTTTATCAATTTGACCCACATGAGAATATTCTCTACACCTCTACTGTACTGAGTAATTGTATTATTGCAACACTGAATACTCAGAATAGTTTTGCAACAACAGGGATAAAAACCTTTTATCTATGTACCGTACATAGATAAAAGGTTTTTATCCTAATCACAAGGTGAATGAAGTAGTTCTAGCAGACTAGGTAAGGAACGATCTGTAAGTTCTCCTGATGACACAAGAGCTTAAAAGTCCTGCCATTGAATAAGGAGAGTTTCAGGGTCCATGTCAAATGTATTTGCCAGAGCTTCTATCTCTGTATAACCATACATTGTTTCAATGTTGTCTGTTCCTGTAAGGTCTAAAATGGTCAACTTATTGATTGTGTCAGCAATTATATCATTGAGAAAGCACTCTCTGACTTAAGTGTCAAAATCTACTGGGGTGGGTCAGTAATGTTACCTGTGCTTCTTATATGTTCCTCTTTTTGAGCTTATTCAACAAGTATCTCCGTATATTTCATGTTTAGCGTATCTAATTAAATCAATAAGTTTGTCAAAATGGATTTCATTCATAGGCACTTGTTTCTATCCATTGGAAAACCCCCTAACAATGTATATTTACGTAAATATACGTTGATAGGGGTCCGAGGAAAAAAGATTGTTTTTAAACTTTTTTCCAAAGGGCACAGAGGGGAGCAGGGGCGCTTTATAAAAGGCAGAGGGGTGCGGCACCCCTCCATTTCTTGCTAGAGGCTAAAGCTAAAGGTAACATAGTCGATGTGAAGTCAACCTTATTACAAAGGTAATTAAAGATGCAGCTTGTCTTTACAAAGGTCCCCATTCACAGGTAATGCCTGCCTAATATTATCACTGGCTGGCAGATAGAGGGGATTCCACTATACAGTATATAAATATCATTTTATGGGATATCGAAAGGTATTCTAAAGGTTTGCTGACTTCGCCCCTTTTCACAGGTTATACCCGACTCATAATAAAAACAAAATTCTTTACAATATTACTTAGATTAACCTCTGATATCCATCAATTGCTTCTAGTGGTTGACCCCACAAATCTACATCGGTGCACCTTTCAAACGCTTTATGCCATGCTGCTATCAATTTGTCTTCATCGTCAAGAAAAGACATTACGGATAAACACTCATAATAAGTAAATATAGTGACAGAATGAGTATCACTGTCTTTTCTTTGTATAAAAACTCAATAATTTCATGAGGAAATGAGCGTGGGAACTTTTGTTTATTTTCTGCTCTGTGTCTAATTGACGCTTTCTGATCAAAATCCTTCAGAGGCTTGTAAATATTCCTTAATACGCATGCGTAAATATCTCTTAACAATTAACTTCCTGTTATCATTTTTTGCGGAAGCACACACCAACACAACTTAATTTTTGTTTATATGTGCACACATAACATTACAATGTCTTGAAGACGTTCAATCCCTTAACAATGTATACAAATACAGTCAAATAGAACACTTTTTATCAATACAAATATGTAGATTTATCAAAAGTTTGAAGGTCATGGCTGAACTTCTTACTACGAAACGTCCATCGATTACAAATTCAATCATGGCATTACAATTTGTAACATAAAACAGTTAAGGAATTATAGCGATGTTTGGTACACCATCAATACAAGAAAATCTAGGTTATAATTTTATGTCTGATGACAATGCTTCAAAATGGAAAGGGCAATTTCTGCATGCATTACAAGAGGTGAGTAGACCCTTACTAATTTTGGTGTCTATATTTGTGTATTGAAGATATGCATACAGTGTTCTGCTCTTAAAGCTGAATGTCTAGCGTGTATTTGTTTCTCCACAATCATTTTAGTAATGTAATGTAATCATCAATTGGACTAATAATACATGAATACGTAATAATAATACATTTTCACACTTGTTGAATTAATCACTTTTTTTAAATCTTATTGACTTAACACCTTTTATGATCACTTTATGATTAGGTGGTTAAGTCACCTTTCCTATTGCCAATCAATACAGAAATCATAAACATATTATCAATTATTTTTGATTTACTAAGCATAATATATATCTATGTTAAAGTCATGTATTATTTGAATAATATCATTATTGCATTTATTTATATTTGTTATCGCTTATCAAAAATGAAGGACATAATTACACCATTTTGATTTTCAAAATTATTACTGACAAGACATGGCTAGTCAGTGGTGATATTGATGTGTCTTAGATGCATGATTTTATTTGTCTGTGCCATTTTTTTTAACTGGTGCATGCGAAGACATGTTACAGTTATCACTGTTACACTAACTGAGTCCTGTTACATGTGTCATCAACATTATCCTTCAGCTGTCAAAAATAATCAAAAATATGCCTTCATAAAGATAAATCCTTAGAGATCCAAAATAAGTTGATGTACCTGATTACCTGATTTATTGTATTTCCTACAGGAGGTTTTGGGAGGGTGTGGTGCCCTGAAACATTTCCTTTGACTCCCTGTCCCTTTAAATTTATGTTAAAATTATTGACGTCACACCCTTTGTCTATTGTATTTGAAATGCCAGGCCGTAACTTAAAAGTGGTACTGCAGTTCATCTTTGAATGAGACTATTTTAAGTTTATATTTCCTTTAAAGATTTTAAGGCCCAACATAATATTGAAATTCACCTATAGTTCAACTTTGAATATTTTTTTAATTGACTGAATTTAAATACAGTTCTTAACTGAATTAAAAAGGGATAAAGCTACTTTGCACTCCAGGTAAATATAAAATGTAGGCAGTTTTAAGTGAAACCTTGCAATTGTTGGAGTGATAACATGAAAGTAAACAGATGTTAGCTTATATTTAAAAAAAATGGTCGGACGAGTTTTGATTTATTACTTCTCTCTAGTACTGTTGGTATATAAAAATATTAAGTTTTAAGATAATACATGTACAGGCCATTCAATAGGAGGCAGTACCCGGTACTTTTACCCTCCTATGCTACTGATAAGTACCGCCTGAATTCATGAATTTTTATATAAGATGTTCAGGGATCTCCATGGCCTGTTTTACGATGGCGCCCCGCCATCGTTCAAATGTCTTGCGCCATCGTCAAATGACTTGCTCCATCGTTAAATTGTCTTGCGCCATCGTTAAATTGTCTTCCGCCATCGTTCAAAACTTCATTGTTTTTTGTAGCCCGACGCCATTTTTTTTTTATCAATTATAATCAAATGCATGTAATTGCATAACCCTTAGGCTTTTTATGTTAAAATCCAATACAGTTCTACCGCCTGGGGGATATCCGGATTAAGATCGCTAATCACTTGTACCTGAGCTTGTACAGGTAGATCAACAAACCAGACAGGAGAATACCATCTGAGGATAGACGATCCATTTGTCGAATTAACCAAATAAGTTTCAGCAAATGATTATGATAATTTAGATTAAATTAATAAATTTATAATCCAGTTACAAAGAAAACAGTTTAACAAGTCGAACACCTGCTTTATTTTGACTTACGCAATCAGCATCCCCCTTTTTAAAGAAGTACAAAATAAGACGCAAAACAGTAAATATTATTTAATTGCAAATAACTCGAGTACTGCTGTAACGATAATTTCGAATTACTTTAAAAGTTTAAAAGTAAAAACTTAAATATTTCCTGTAAAGAAATATCGTATCGTAATTCCGAATTCATTTCGTATATTATAATCAAATTGATACATCCGAGTTTCCGGTTTCTTTTCAGACTCGAGAGATGCATGTTGCACAGCATCAATTTGCCAGATAAAGTCATTAAAAACCTTTTCATTTGTCAACATTTGCTTTATAAATCTCTTTAACCTTTTACATAACTCGTACGAATCGTTTTGTTGTTGCTGCAAATCAGCCATACCGGTAATGGGTTCTGAATTTGACAGTGTCCATGAAAAATAAGCTCTACATCATATGATTTTAAACCCCCATAACAATTACCAAAAATACAAAAAATCTACATGGGGACCTTCATGACAGCTTTTGGTCATTCTCAACTGAGGGGGGACCATGAAGACTTGGCATTTGAATGATTAAAAACGGCAATAAATGAAAATTCAAATAAATATAATTTAAATAGCAATGAATTAGCATGTTCACCATTCCTTGTAAAATACTTCCGATCGCGCTACACTGTACAGCGTAGACACGGTTTGTAATGGTGAAAGTTCCTCCATCGTTCAATTTTCATCCATGGAGATCCCTGGATGTTCATTGAATACATTGAAAAGTACCACCTACAAATAGGAATGTACCGGTCAACATGAAAGATAATGAAACCCCTGCATGTAGCTGATATAATTTTGATTGCATCTACAATGCATAAGATCCTTATATTAAGGTAAATATATTAAAAATTGAGAATGGAAATGGGGAATGTGTCAAAGAGACAACAACCCTACCATAGAGCAGACAACAGCAGAAGGTCACCAACAGGTCTTCAATGCAATGAGAAATTCTCGCACCCGGAGGCATCCTTCAGCTGGCCCCTAAACAAATATATACTGGTTCAGTGATAATGAACACCATACTAAACTCCAAATAATACAAGACTAACAAAGGCCAGAAGCTCCTGACTTGGGACAGTCATGTAATATTATGTATGTATTTGGTAGTGTTTAGTGGTAGCAACTAAAAAGCAATACTAAGTTCACACTCTCCAGTCATGCAAGTCCTGACATTTTCACAATACATCCTTTGACAATCGGGGATCCATAAAAAATTAAAATATTTATTTAAAACTTTCAAGAAATAAAGATGTATATTTGGTTGCTGATAATGCTAATGATCATATAGTAATTTGAATTATTATGAAGTATCTCCTAATTAAAGAATGACCCAGTATATTTTGTAAAATCACTATGATCCATAACAATGTATGGAAACGTGTAATTAAGGGTGCCCTAAATTGAAGTTCTACATACGTTAACGTTAATGCAAATGATTTCATTTAATTGTATTCAATCTGGTTAAGATTGCCCTGAAACTAAAAATTCCTGTCCTTTGCAAAAACTACAGGAACCACTAGATTGACCTCTGCTTTATAATTTTAAAATCAATGAAAACACATGCATTTTTAGAAGCCTACAAAACACTTCAGGAGTATGGAAATGCTATTCCCAACTCATACATTAGGGTCTTAATGTGGGTACCTGAATGACGAATAAAAGTAAAAATTCATGCCAAATGACATTAACAGTACATTATGTTTAGGTACATGATTATAAAATGTACATGTTATATTTTGCCAAACATAACGATACATTATTTATTGGAGACCTCAGATGAATCACAATAAGGATATTTTGACGAAATTTTTTTAAGCAATTTGATGATAACAGTAGCAGAAAATAACAGTTCGACACCTGACAGTATTGAATATTCTGCAATTTATTTGCCTTTGATCCACGATCGTCAATACAGTTATAGCATTGATACACAGGATGTTCATTTTTATTTGAAGCTCCAGTCAGTGCCAAAAACATCTACTTACTTGTTTGGAAAATAAATATTAAAACTTGTCCCTATACATGCTGTATAACTATATGAAATTTGAAAATTTTCACTTGTCAAAATCAATATGTACTAGTCTGGGGCATCAGACTAGTGGCTAGTAGTGCAGACTGAGCTCTCAAGAATAAAATAAAAACTAAATGACTGTTAGATTTGGATAACAATCGCTAAATAGGTCATCTCTTGGAAATTGATATAAGTCATGATATAATTTCCCAGGCTCATGCAAGCTAGCATCGTAATCAAATTTGAGAACTTGGTCTCTAGATTATTTAGTTTTACAGCGGATTCCATTGAGTGTGTAGCAAAAGGTAATATCTTTGGTTAGCTTGCTTGTCAGCTGAACCGTGAAGTCATTATTAGGTCAGGTATACTACCCTCCTTTCGAAGTAGCATAGTCCAACAGACAGATAGACTGGTTTTCTGTCGGACTAGTCTATTCTTAAAGTAGGGTAGTTTACCTACGCTAACAATGACTTCACGGTTCAGCTAACAAGCAAGCTAACCAAAGATATTACCTTTGGCTACACACCTAATAGAATCTGCTGTAATTTGATTTTTTGGTTTGTTTATATGTCATAGTTGAAACTCTACTTATCTTTTTATCATTCTAACATATGCATACACACACAAAGATCATGAATACCATTTTCATTGTGTTTGAAAACTGTTTTAGAAGCATACATGTGTACATGTTAACAGTGATTTAATAGTGATCCATACACTTATACCCAAGTTATTGTCTAAGAACCAGAAAAAAATGCTTGTTTTTTTTGTTACAAATTACTACTGAGCTACGACAATAACCCCCAAATCAATCCCAACCTTCCTATTGTGGTATCAAATTATTCAAACATTACCCTTGTACTAAAAATATAAAATTTCAAATTAACAAATTCCTTCAAGTACAAAATTTGTGATATTATATTAGCAGTTATCTTTTTTTATGGCATAAATAAAGGAAATTCTGGTGAAAGATGTTTATTAGCTTGCCTAATACCAACTAAAAATTTGGATGTGACAAGTTAATTGATGGGGGGTCTCATTAGGGGGTTCTGATCCCGGATCCTGCTTACTGTTTTGTCAGATTCCTGTATCCCGCTTACACTATGTAGGTAAGCAATTCTCATTTTTTTTGTAATTTCCAGTGTCCCGCTAGACTTCATTTCCTGTTTTCACAGCACAATAATTTGACTTTCACGTGTCACACTTACAAAAAATCAGCAATTCTTCGTCACATTGAGACCCCAATGAGACCCACATTGATTTGGTAACTTGTTCAACATGACAAGTTAGCAAACTTATTGTTTGTGAATGAGATAACTTCAGGAAGGATCGTTGTAATTCATAAGGACCTATTTTCATTTCTGAATTGTGATAATTTGTACAATTTTCATCCTGTAATTAATGCATGGACATATATAGTTTTCAATATAGTCATGATTGTGAAGGACATCTGCCAGAATATTTATTAGTTTCTTTTTTTTTCAATTAACAAATGTCAGGGTTTTTTCAATTACACATGAACATTTGTATTAGGCCAAAAATAAAATATTGTTTGTCTCCCACCAACGACCCGGTAGAATCGCTGCAACTCGAAAAATTTTATTGGCCATTCTTGTCCAAATTTTTTTTTTTGTTGCTATGTTGGTTTTTGGTGATATCTTTCCGATGCTGTAGTAAATGTGAGTTGGTTTTTTGTCATACCTTTCCAATGCTGTAATCAACAAGCGTTTTAAATCGAGGCATATTTGCATTGAAGCGTCTATATGATTCGGAATCAAGGAAAACAAACTGCCTTGCTACACAATTTGTGTTGTGTGCAAGGGTGATATTTGAAAATAAAAAATCTGAAACATCTTTCAACCCACTGAGTGCACCTTGATTGGCTTTGTCTTTTACCTCTGTTCCTGTTTAAAGGATAAAATCTTTGTGTAAAAATGGTCTGAATCGTGCTTTGAAATCAATCTACTTTGTCTTCGACTTCGAACAGGTTGGGCACAAGTCAGAAAATGTTTGATACGTGAATTCCCTGCTTTAACCTCTTGTGTAAACAAGACCAGTTTAAATGTGTTTTTATTTTTCAGTTTATGGCATGAAATTTACAAAAGGGCATGTTTTACATAATAACTGCATCAGTTGAATTTGAAAATACTTAAAGTATTCTAGGAACAACAAAACATATAAGTAAAGCCTTGTTTTTTCTAGAACTCAAAAAAACATACAAATCTTTTGTTTAGCAATTAATTGACCAAGCTGCATGATCCAGGTGCAACTGAACATAACTGAATTATGTTCACTTCTATTGAAAATTTTTATTCATTAAATTTTAATTCCCAAGTCATTAACATATCTTTTTGTCATCTCATAATTGATGATCAAGGTATGAATTGGTGATCATGAACACAGGAATTGTTTTGTTGTGAGTTATGCATCAAATGAGACTTGAAATAAGCTTGATTTTTAACTAATTAAACACTTGCTTTCATTACACTTTGTTATCACATGAAGGATGTGTGCTTTTGTAGATTTCATACCATAAAATGAATAGGAAAAATGAGGTCCCTGTATACTGTTTTTAACATCAGAAAACTGGGGTGTACACTGAATACAGGGAATACCCCACTTTTCTTGAATCATCTTACCTGTTGAATTCCTGTTGAATTTTGTAAAAATTCAATATAGAAAAATTATATCAAGAAATAAAATAAAATAATTCGCCTACCTACATTTACCTACCCATACCCTGATAACCTCAGTCGGGGAGGGGAAACAAAGATATTTTTAATGTTGGCCCTAGCATAAACATTTAGGTACATTGACAATTTTTAAGCTGATTTTTTAGCTAAAACATTTCAATTGCCATTTTATACCTTTTGTACCAGTCCACTAGTCACATCATTTTGATTTGAAATGAACCATAAAATACAGGTCAGTTTCGATTTTTATTTTTTAAACATCTGACAGTTACAAATGTATGCCCTATAATTGTCCTTAATTTTTTTGTATGTGGTCACTAGATTACTTTTTCTTGTTTGTAACTGAGCATGAGTTGATTTCCTCTAATATTTTAATTTTGAAACATAAACATGATAAAGTGGAACCAAATATCTGATTGTTTATAAAAAAAAAAAAAAAAAAGAAATAAATTGTCAATGTCTTTAAATATGTAAAATCTCTTATCTTATAAATCAAAAATTGCTGTTGCATCGACTTGGTGAAAATGAAAAATCAACTGTGACAAGAGCAAAGAGATTTTTAATTTTATTCTTTCAATAAATCAAAAAAGACTGACTCAGACTATAAAGCAACTTCTTTGCCTTGTTGTATACCCCATGAAATATAAAATTGAGAATGGAAATGGGGAATGTGTCAAAGAGACAACAACCCGACCAAATAAAAAACAACAACAGAGGGTCACCAACAGGTCTTCAATGTAGCGAGAAATTCCCGCACCCGGAGGCGTCCTTCAGCTGGCCCCTAAACAAATATATACTAGTCCAGTGAAAATGAACGCCATACTAATTTCCAAATTGTACACAAGAAACTAAAATTAAAATAATACAAGACTAACAAAGGCCAGAGGCTCCTGACTTGGGACAGGCGCAAAAATGCGGCGGGGTTAAACATGTTTGTGAGATCTCAACCCATGAAATATGTCTGACATTGTCCTAAAATCAAACAGAATCTGTAAAAGAAAATATATACTGCTGTAAAATGTTTACTGTGTTTTAAACTTATCTAGCACGCACGCTGTGTCAGATACATTGCGGATTGATTTGTTTTTTTGTGGATAGCAATTAACCGGTAAAGTGAGTTTTATAGGAAAATTACATTTATTTTAATCATGTTAATAGACTACTTGATAATGTGGATTTTCCAAAATTATGAATACTAGCCTATATACATATAAAATTGTTATTTATTAACACTAGAACATGTGGTTCACCTATTTCCAGGAAATGTAACAAAATTAGCGGTATCCCACGCATAATAATGAATCTAAACTAAGAGCAAGTACAATATAAGTACATGCCAATATATATATATATATATATATATATATATATATATATATATATATATATATATATATATATATATATATATATATATATATATATATATATATATATAATGGCATGTCACCAGAAAACACCATGACAGTTATGTGAAACCTATCACCATATTGCATGGCTTTAACTAAATCCAGGCCTTGAGGTCCTAAAACTTTTGAGCACGACTCTGAATCAACCAATCAAAAGACTGGATTTTGTGTTACTAGCACAAATTTTGTACACGGAATACTGAGTATAATAAAGTTTAATAACCAAGAGCCCAGATTGTTATATACATGTACATGAATTTACAATTTATGAAAAAATGCTGATTTAAATTTATTTCTATTGCAGGTTCAGCTTCAAGTTCATCCATCACTTAGTGCTAAAGATGATGCCTTAGAGTATATAGAAAATTTGATACTGAATTTGTTGTCCAGCTTATGTGCATCGCAGCCACACACAAAACAAGATGTGGAGGACAGAGTACACAAAAACTTCCCTGATCCCATCGATAAGTGGGCGATAAAGGAAGCACAAAATGCCATAAAGAAAGGAAATAGAAATAGTCCATTGGTGTTGCCTGTTGATAAGATTCATCAGCTCTTAGTCAGGGTACATATTTTATTATTTAATTTAAATTGGCGATAATAAGAGTACAGGGGCATTAAGATGGTATAGTAACATGGTGCTATCTGAATAGATTTAATCATAGAATTGTATAAAAGATGTGGTGCTATGATTTTAAGGAAATTGTATTATTTCAATTCCATGGTGCTATTTAAAAATACTTTTAGTGGCATTTTTATGGCCCCGCAACGAAGTTGTTTGTGCCATATAGTTTTACCCTTGTCCATCATTCCGTAATATTTTCATTCATTGTCATTTCGCAACAAATCATTATACATATTTTTTTTCTAAATGCCTTCAGATATTGGGCTGATTTTTGGTATGTGAGTTAACCATGATGAGTTACAGTTCAAGTTTAAGTTTTGTTCTGCTTCGCTAATTTTTGCCGAAATACTCTTAATGGCTATTTTATGGCCCCGCAACAAAGTTATCTATGCCATATAGTTTTACCCTTGTCCGTCATTCTGTAATTCCGTCATTCCATCATTCCGCAACAAATCAATATAAAGAGTTTTTTTCTAAACGCCTTCAGATATTGGGCTGATTTTTGTATGTGAGTTAACCATGATGAGTTACAGATCAAGTTTAAGTTTAGTTCAGCTCAGTTTTAGTCAAAATTAAGGGTTTACAACTTTGAAAATTGTTGAAAATCACAGTTATACAGAATTTTTTTATATACACCTCCAGATTTTGAGCTGATTTTTTATATGTGAGACTACCATCATGTTTGTGTCCACTTGTGTTATTGAAATTGTAGATTTTTCAACTTTTGGAGACCGGGCCATTCGTGTAGCTTTGACACATCTAGTTCACAATAAATTGTGTTTAAATGCGAGAGTTATCATCAATAGTAACCCTGTTTCTCTATGATTCATTTAAAACCACCGATTTAACACTTGATTGCCATGCATGTGCTGGTAAATCAAAAAAGGTCATAATAATAATCTTTAGGAAAACTTTAAAATTTAAAACTTTGTTGGATCCGTGTCCTGTGTCTAACTGTTGTACAGTAGAACTAAGGTTGATCAGACTTATATGCTGATGCATCATGGGATGGAGTTGTATCATATTAAACCCTATAATAGTAAAACATTGTCTGATTTATGTTCAGGTGAATATCTTTTGTACTGTAGTACTTAGATTGACAAAACTTTGTATGCAAAAGCATCCTGGGATTGGGATGTGTCAAATATTGAAAGCAGTTCACTCTGACCTTGACCATGGCCCCTATTATAGTTATTTGTGTTCTGGGCTTATTTATTCTCTTGAGAAATTTTTGTAACTAAACTAAGTCAAACAAATTGTGCAGTATTTTTGCTATTTTACTTTTATTGCCTATTGAGGAAGTGGTTTGTCAGCAAGGTTAGATCATTCAAGATTTGACCTTAGACCCCATGAAATTTAATTGACCTTATAATTCAGCCGAAATGAAAGAGGAATGACCAACAAATATCAAACTACAATAAAATGAACTGGTAAACTCTAAAAATGCCAAAATGTCATAATGACATTGTCTCAATACATGCAATACCGAATATTACATGAGCAATTAAAATACATACATGTACAGTAGTTGTCGTCTGTTTATGTAGTTCATACATGTTTCTCGTTTTTATATAGATTGGTCTTCCGATTTCAATGGTTTTACATAATTAATTTTTAGGGCCCTTTATAGCTTGCTGTTCTGTGTGAGCCAAGGCTCCGTGTTGAAGGCCATACCTTGACCTATAATGGTTTACTTTTATAAATTGTTATTTGGATGGAGAGTTGTCTAATTGGCACTCATACCACATCTTCCTATATCTATGTACATGATATCGATGTACAGGCAGTAGAGCTTTAGTTTTATTAAAGATAAAAAAGATGATAAAGATGTAGAACCACTAGAAAAATAAGATGAAGATTTCTTTATAAGTTAAATTTCGTTTAGATAGAGATTCCACTGTAAGTTTTAATTTCAAAAAGAATTAGAATATGTCTCAAATTTCTCAAAAAGTTATATAAAACAAATCAAAACGTAGTAAAAAAACACAATGCTTATATTGCACTATTATTTTATCATGTAATGCGCAAGTACATTGAAGGACATTGAAGGACAAACTGATAGTTGGTAAAATTGCAACGTGGGCAGCATCAGGAAGGCAGTGTTATATTTAAAATACAATTTATGTTTAAAACAGGAAAAAATCATGGGTCATGTTTGTGTAATTGAAAGCTACATCTTTATTTCTATCTATTTTAGGAAGTTTTAGGTTATAAGATAGACTTCCAGGTGACAGTGTACATTGTTGCTGTTCTTGAATATATTGCTGCTGATATATTAAAGGTAAGTAATATATTTGCATGAATGTAAGATTAGAAACTAAAAGTAACTAGAACAAACTATTTGATTACGATCAGAAGATTGACTGGATCGTAAAGCCTCTGAAAAATAGGGGTATTTCTCACGAATTTACAATAACTTTAGTATAACTATAAGTAAATAGATATCCATGAGATTTATACACAAGGTTTATAACCATAAACATGATAAAAGGAAGGTTTGGATTGATTTTGGGGGTTATGGTCCCAACAGTTTAGGAATTAAGGGCAAAAAAGGGGCCCAAATAAGCATTTTAGTAGTTTCCAGACAAAGGATGAATAGGATTGACTTTGAGGTTTTTGGCTCAACCATTTAGGAACTAGGGACTAAAAAGGGGGGAAACTAGGGTTTCCGGGTTAATGAACATTACGACAATTTTTATAGCAGTAAGTGGGGTAATCCAATCATATTTAAAGAAAATGTATTAAATACAGTCGACTCTCGTTATGTCGAAGTCAGCCGGACCAGAGAAATATTTCGAGATACACGTAGTTCGACTCAAACGAACACCGGAAGTTCGACCATCTAAGGGACACAACTCTTGCTTAGCTTGGTAAAGCTAAAATAAATCCGAGTGAATATGGCAAGGGGGGGCGATATTCTAGTATCAGATCGATGTATTTGTATGTCACAGTCTTTAATTATTATAATGA
Source organism: Mytilus galloprovincialis (assembly GCF_965363235.1). NCBI lineage: Eukaryota > Metazoa > Mollusca > Bivalvia > Mytilida > Mytilidae > Mytilus > Mytilus galloprovincialis. The sequence continues at coordinate 81,370,858 of NC_134840.1, forward strand.
CATTATTTTTACTTGTTCAATTGTTTCAATTAAAAAAAAATTCTATGGCCTTTCCAAGAGAGTAATTTCCAATAGATAGTTCCGTTATTCAGGTCGGTTATAGCTGACAAAATTGTTTATTCTCGGATACAAGAGATTTGAGAAAATTTTGATTTCTATTCATTTTGTTTTATCTCACTCTTTCTTTTCAAAAGAAAAAAACAAGATTAAAGACGCCGTTTGAGTAGTTTTTAGGTGATCATCAACTGAAGCCATAATCCTCACTTTATACACACCCAAGCTTATTAGCTTTAATCACAAATAAATTGTTTTGTAAACATTTGAAATACTTTTTCATAAACATTAACAATGTAGCACTAATTATTAATAAAAATTCTATAAAAGATAATCTTAGGTAAACACTCATGGAAATAACATGTCATAAATCAATACAGTGGTCAGTGACCGGAAATTTAATTACACGTGTATTGTCAGATTAACTCTTCAATCCATTTAAATCCCGGAGGTCATGTTTTGACAAATGTGTATTAGTTTGAGATAAAAAATGAATTTTGAAGTCTTTTGTTAACCTTGGGACCGTAAATTTAGTTCGACTCAACCGAAATTTCGACTCATCCAATTTCGACTCATCAGGAGTCGAATTACATACTTTTGTATGGAATAAAGTTCGGGACCACGTGAAAACTTCGACTCATCCGAAATTTCGAGTCAACCGAGTTCGAGACAACGAGAGTTAACTGTAGGTATTTATGGTTGCAAACTCCATTAGAAATTTGAATTTAGATTATGACCGTATCTTGAGCGAAAGATTTTTTTCTGGAAAAAGGAAAAAGGGGGAAGACAATTTTTTTCTCATTTCAGATTTCAGACATTAAAAAAAGAAGATTTCTTCAAATTTTTTTGGCAAAAAAAGGGCAGGGGTGTGTGGGGTGGGGGTCAATTTGCAACAGCATAGTGTATTACTCAAAAGCCAAAAGTTGAATATAAATTCAAATCATATAACCAATTTTAAGTTCCTTGACTACAGTTATTCTGTGTCAGAAACCTATAATCAGTCAAATATTTAATTACAATCCAAATTCAGACTGGCATCAAGTGCTAATATTGTGTGTATTTTTGCCCCAACTGTTCACGGTTGAACCTCTACGGTCATATTCAGCTACACTCGGGGAAGTAATTTTTTGCACAATGCCTGTTACCACAAAAAAACACATCAAGTTTGAATTTTGTTGGTATCACTTTTACCATTCTAGAGTTATGTCCCTTTACAAATTGAACAATCGCTGAATTTTACATTTCCTTTCTCTAACTTAAGTTTTTTTCAACCAAATGTTATGAAATATACACAATGCTTTTTACGACAAAACTCTGATCAAGTTCAAATTTGGGTAGCATCACTTTGTAATGTTATAAGCAAGTGAGGGCATCATCTGTGTCCCATGGACACATTCCCCATTTATTTTGTGTACAGAAATGGAAGTCATAATTAACATCGGTAGTACTCAGCTGTGTCCAATGATCTTAGACTCATAAATCTGCAAGGACTGGTCATTTGCAAAGATGCACCAAGATTGTAAAATGCAGTATCAGCTGAGCAAAAATATTACACTTTATACGAAAAAGTTTTAAAATAATTTCCATTTAATGGCATTTCTTTACTTTATTTTGTCATGGAGACAAATGTTTCAATTGTTTAGCAATATTTTTTTATTCTCATGCCATTGTCAAAATGATAAGATCATGGACATGGATGAATAAACCTTAATAAAATTTGAAATTATTCAGAATCAGAATTTTTTTTATTTTATAATTTGAAAGCAAATCTTTTTTTTTTTCATCTTTATTTCTAATTACAGTTCATTCATTAAGATTGAAGAAAGTTAATAATTTCCATGATCAGTATTTCCTTCCCATGACAAAATATAGGATATGACGAAATAATTTTATAAAGTAACTTTTTGCTTTGTCATAAGACATCCGTCATTCTTCTTATTTAATTGCTGGAAAAAAAATAAAAACAATTATTTTCTTACCTGGGAATTACCCCTTTAGCCATCTCACATTTTCATTGATTGAGATTCATGTTGTATTGTCTGACTGTGAATAATCTATTGAGTTCTTCTCTGTCCAGTTTTCAGTGATTCATTTTTGAGTCATCGGCAGTTTCCTGTTGCTTTTTTCACAGGATGTCATATCTCTGTGTTATCAATAAACAAGTTTTTGTTTTTCCTTATTTGATCAAACAATAAGTGTTGATAAAATTGTGTAGGAGTTATATTTACTATTATTGATTTATTTTAGATAATAAAAATATTTAAATTTTGGGGTCATTAAAAAAAAAATTTTTATGTCAGCTGATGCATCTTCTTTAAGACACAATTTTTTTTTGCTCAAAATACAAAAGAAAGTCCTTGTATGGGTCATTGTTTGTTATTTATAAATCAGGGCCATGAGATGATCACATGAGACAACATCTCATGAAATACTGGAAAAAACTTTTTATAAAAACATGACTTCTAAGGCATTTTGTTGTAACTTCATCTTTATTAATATCAACAATATAATGAGCTACATGGTCATTCTGATAAAATAAAGATTATATATAAATACTTAATGTATGTTTGGGATATTTGCCACTGTTCTAAATATGATGATACTAATAGATAAAATAATGAATAAAGTAAGTAATAAAAACTTTGAGTAGCGAATAGAACACTTCCCCCCCCCCCCCCCCCCCCTCTTTTTCTTATCGTTTACAAAAGTTCATAATGATAATCCCATCAAAATAAGAACCTGTAATTTCTAGTTTTTTGATTGGAACAAATTTACTAAAAAAATAGGTACCATCAATTTAGAAATTATAGTAATCTTTATTTTTGTTTATCAAGGGAATAATATGCAAATTTGAGAAACATACAATCAAATAAGGTGGTTATGATTTTAATTCATTGATTGTTGGTTGCATAAAATCTAGTGGAAGATATTTCATGAATGAGAGGGGGTAAAAGGGGTCCTGATCCCGAAATCCTGGGCTTAAAAACACGAAATCCTAAGGTCCTGAAATTCAAAAAAAGAATTCCCGGATCCCAAAAGGGTCAATTCCAAGCTTAAAAACACCCGATCCCGGAGTCCCGATAAAGGTCCTCCCCCCCTCATGAATATCAGGACAAAGAATTGCACTCAATGTGATATAATGATATTGATCCCTTCACATTCATTACAAGTTCATATACACATGTAATAAAAATCAGAATTTTCATTAACTCTTTTTTGGTATTTTGAAACTTTACTTGCCAGTCAAATTTCCCATCGAATATATAAAAAAGAAGATGTGGTATGATTGCCAATGAGACAACTATCCACAAAAGACCAAAATGACACAGACATTAACAACTATAGGTCACCGTACGGCCTTAGACAATGAGCAAAGCCCATACCGCATAGTCAGCTATAACAGGCCCCGATAAGACAATGTAAATCAATTCAAACGAGAAAACTAACGGCCTTATTTATGTAAAAAAATGAACGAAAAACAAATATGTAACACATATACAAACGACAACCACTGAATTACAGGCTCCTGACTTGGGACAGGTACATACATAAATAATGTGGCAGGGTTAAACATGTTAGCGGAATCCCAACCCTCCCCCTAACCTGGGACAGATGTATAACAGTACAACATAAGAAGGAACTATAAAAATCAGTTGAAAAAGGCTTAACTCATCAGATGGACAAAAATATGGTCGGTAATAAAAACTGAACGCCAAGAAATGGCCTAAATGCGGTGCTTAAAAGTGGTGTTAAAACATCAAAAATCAAAAATCAAAATCAAATTTCCTTTCAGTAGCTGGGTTTTGAAACTATTCTAGCTTCCTTTATAATTTATTACAGTGTTTTTAGTTTTGGTTTTATTTAAGAATTATAAGGTAAAGAATGTATTTTTTTATTTCAGTTGACAGGGAATTATGTACGGAACATAAAGCACAAGGAAATAACATCGCAAGATATCAAAGTAGCAATATGTGCAGATCAGGTCAGTTTAGAAGTTTTGTTAACGACACAAATTTATATTAAATGAAAAAATTATTATTGTGTCAATGTAACAACAACAATCCCAAAACACATAAAAAAAAGATAGGATATGATATCCAATGAACAGCTAACTGTCTCCAACAGTAATGTCTTCCAAACATGTAGGGTATTTAAGCTATAATTGGAACATCCTGATCTGTACCAGCTTATTATGAAATTTAACAGACTGACTACCAACGATCTATTATTGCCACTGTATTATTTAAGTTGCAAAAGGAGTGGAGGTTTGAAATGTCCTTATTGTGAAGGAAAGAGTGAAAATGAGAAAAAAATTATTGAGTTCCATTAGGTTTTACTCTTGTCTGTCTGTGTTTCAGTAGTTCTCAAACTTAAACAAATGTTCTAATACACAATGCTTATTACCATAAAAAACAGATCAAGTTTGAATTTTGGTGGCATCACTTTTACCATTTTTACTGTTCTAGAGTTATGCACCTCTACAATTTAGTTTGCCTTAACCAAATGTTATGAAACTTATACACAATGCTAATACCAAATAACACAGATCAAGTTTGAATTTTGTTGGCGTCACTTTTACCATTCAACAGTTTTGTCCCTTTACAAATGGATTTTTTTTTCTTTTTCTAACTTAAGTTTGCCTTAACCAAATGTTATGAAACCTATACACAATGCTTATTACCACTAAACTCAAATCAGGTAGAAATTTGGTTAGGGTCACTTTTACTGTTCCTGAGTTATTTCCCTTTATAAGGTTTAATGCCAGCGGGGGCATCATCTGTGTCCATGGGACACGCTCCCCATTTATTTGTATTTTTTGTGAAGCATGTCAGCAAATATTTCTTTTCTGTTGCACAGGTATTGATGGATATGTTCTCTCAAGAGGAGGAGGTTTCCATGCCAGAGTTAGAGGAACCAATCAGACTGGAATCTCTTACTTATGAAGAAATTGTTAAAGATTTTATTTTTGAAGAGACTCAGTATATGAGAGACTTAAATATGATTATTAAAGTGTTCAGAGCTCCGTTTGTTAAACATTTTCCAACAAGTAAAGTAAGTGTTTGAATAGTTTACACACTCCATAAAGGCCAGGTTTTGTTTCTTTAGAGAATATTTTTTTAAGCAGTCTAAATTTTCTTCATAGAAAATATACATTTTTTTATACGACCGTAAAAATTGAAAATTTTTTGGTCGTATATTGGTATCACGTTGGCGTCAGCATCGTCGTCGTCGTCCAAATACTTTTGGTTTTCGCACTATAACTTTAGTTTAAGTAAATAGAAATGTATGAAATTTAAACACAAGGTTTATGACCATAAAATGAAGGTTGGGATTGATTTTGGAAGTTTTGGTCCCAACAGTTTAGGAATTAGAGGCCAAAAATTGCCCAAATAAGCATTTTCTAGGTTTTCGCACTATAACTTTAGTTTAAGTAAATAGAAATCAATGATATTTTGACACAAAGTTTATGACCACAAAAGGAAGGTTGGGATTGATTTTGGGTGTTTTGGTTCCAACTGTTTAGGAATTAGGGGCCAAAAAAAGGGCACAAATAAGCATTATTCTTGGTTTTTGCACAATAACTTTAGTATAAATAAATAGAAATCATTGAAATTTAAACACAACGTTTATCAACACAAAAGGAAGGCTGGGATTGATTTTGGGAGTTGAGATCCCAACAGTTTAGGAATTAAGGGCAAAAAGGGGCCCAAATAAGCAATTTTCTTGTTTTTCGCACCATAACTTTAATAGTATAAGTAAATAGAAATTTAAGAAATTTAAACACAAGGTTTATGACCATAAAAGGAAGGTTGGTATTGATTTTGGGAGTTTGGTCCCAACAGTTTAGGAATAAGGGGCCCAAAGGGTCCAAAAATAAACTGTTTGATTTCATCAAAAATTGAATAATTCAGGTTTTTTGATACGCCGAATCTAGCTGTGTATGTAGATTCTTAATTTTTGGTCCCGTTTTCAAATTGGTCTACATTAAGGTCCAAAGGATCCAAAATTAAACTTAGTTTCATTTTAACAAAAATTGAATCCTTGGGGTTCTTTGATATGCTGAATCTAAAAATGTACTTAGATTTTTGATTATTGGCCCAGTTTTCAAGTTGGTCCAAATCGGGGTCCAAAATTAAACTTTGTTTGATTTCATCAAAAATTGAATAATTGGGGTTCTTTGATATGCCAAATCTAACTGTGTATGTAGATTCTTAATTTTTGGTCCCGTTTTCAAATTGGTCTACATTAAAGTCTAAATCATTGTTTTACACAATATACAATGTATATTCACTTTTACTACCAACTGATAAATTAAAACAATCTTTACCATTCAGTGATAACAAGCACTTTTTTTACATTTTAATATTTTATGATGTACAGTCGACTCTCGTTATCTCAAAGTCAGCCGGACCAGAGAAATATTTCGAGATAAACATAGTTCGACTCAAAGGAAAAACGGAAGTTTGACAGAACAATGAAAACAACTCTTGCTTAGCTTGTTAAAGCTAAAATAAATCTGGGGGAAGGGGGTCGATATACTGGTATCAGATCGATGTGTTTGTATGTTACAGTCTTTCATTATTATAATAACATTATTTTTACTTATTCAATTGTTTCAGTTACATTTTTTTCCTATGGCTTTTATCCAAGAAAGTTGTTTCCAATCGATAGTTTCGTTATTCAGGTTGTTTATGGTTGCCAAAATTGTTTATTCTCGGATACAAGAGATTTTATAAAAGTTTAGATTTCTCTTCATTTTGTTTTATCTCACTCTTTCTTTTCAAAAGAAAATACAACAAGATTAAAGACGCCGATTGAGTAGTTTTTAAGTGATCATCAATGGAAGTCATAATCCTAACTTTATACACACCCAAGCTCATTAGTGAAATCACAATTAATTGTTTTATAAACATTTTAAATACTTTTCATGAACATTAACAAGGTATCACTAATCATTTATAAAAATTCTATAAAAGATATTCTTAGGTAAACACTCGTTTTAATAGCATGTTATTAAATCAATACAGTGGTCAGTGACTGGAAATTTAATTACACGTGTATTGTCAGATTAACTCGTCAATCTATTTAAATGCCGGAGGTCATGTTTTGACATATGTGTATTAGTTCGAGATAAATAATGAATTTTGATTGCGTTTGTTAACCTTGGGATCGTACATTTAGTTCGACTAAACTGAAATTTCGACTCATCCAATTTCGACTCATCGGGAGTCGAATTACATACATTTATATGGAACCAAGTGCGGGACCACATGAAAACTTCGACTCATCCGAAATTTCGAGTCAACCGAGTTCGAGACAAAGATAGTTAACTGTATTTAAATGAGTAGTTATTGTTGCAAACTCCATTAGAAATTTGAATTGAGATCAGTTTTGGAATAAGGGAAAGGGGGATGTGCAACAAAAATTGGGGTGGGGGGGGGGGGGGTCAATTTTTCTCATTTCAGATTTCATAAATAAAAAGAAAATTTCTTCAAACATTTTTTGAGAGGATTAATATTCAACAGCATAGTGAATTGCTCAAAGGCAAAAAAAATTTTTAAGTTCATTAGACCACATTCATTCTGTGTCAGAAACCTATGCTGTGTCAACTATTTAATCACAATCCAAATTTAGAGCTGAATCCAGCTTGACTGTTGTGTCCATACTTGCCCCAACCGTTCAGGGTTCAACCTCTGCGGTTGTATAAAGCTGTGCCCTGCGGAGCATCTGGTTTTACATTTAAGGGAAATATATTAGTACAAAAGATCTTCAAAGCATTACTTTTGAAATTTGGACAATAATGCAAGCATTTGGCATCCCTGAGATTAATTGATACCATTTTATATTTTTACAAAATCAGATGAGCTAGGAAGGCATTTTTTCCCTCTCTTTATTGGCAGAAAAGACTCAATACAGCACTTTTAAACTTTGATACTGATTGACTAATTTGACTTTGATATTTATATTATATATTGTAGGATTTAGACGTGATCTTCAGCAATATCTTGGACATATATGAGTTTACAGCAAATTTACTGAGTTCTGTGGAGGAACAAGTAGAACTAGCTGCAGAAAATGCCAAACCAGAAGTTGGAATTTGTTTTCAAGATATGGCTGAGGTAATTTAATAACATCTTGTGCCTCTGTTGATTCAAAAAACTGAAATCAAGTCTTCTAATTAAATGAATCCATGATCACATTAGTGTTATCAGAATTTTTTTCATATTTTATATGAGATTACTTATAATAATGTTATCATGTTGACTCTTGATTTACCTTTTTATTCCCCACCTACAATAGTAGAGGGGCATTATGTTTTCTGATCTGTTCCTCTGTCAGTCCCGCTTCATGTTAAAGTTTTTGGTCCAGGTAGTTTTCGATAAAGTTGAAGTCCAATCAACTTGTTATTTTTCAAGTGATGATGATAATTGTGTTGATATCTAAAACACAAACCATGGCCTCCATTTTGGGAAATCTCAGAAATGGCTACATTATTGATGTCTTTTTATTCAATAATTTTGATGTTATCATCAGTATCTTTTTATGCCCCACCAAAGTGGAGGGGAGATATGAAAGTTTACCCTTGTCTGTACATCCTAAAGTTGATTCCCTTTCTGTAATTTTAATCTTAAGTTATTCTATTAAATTAGCATAAAAGTTGTAATAAGTTGAAAATTAAAATACAACCTATCTTAAAACTTCTGATATTTATCAATTTCTGACAGTAATTTATATACTTGTATGTTGCCAAATTCAGAGAATTCCAAAACTGACTCTTGTTTTCCTCTCTAAATTTGATCATCAGATAGTTGTTCAACTGTATTATAGGTAGACATGTTAAACCCTGTCAGATGAATAATAATGTATTTTTAAGTGGGATATAATATTTATTTTTAGGCAGAAGAATTCAGCGTGTATGAGAAATATGTTGATGACATGTTGGCCCCTCATGGGAAAGAGAGGCTCAACATACTGTTAAAAAGAGATGATCTCAGTAAAACATTAGAAGTAAGTCAAATTTGGGTTCATTGTTCTTAGTTCACATAAAATAATTTGCTTCTCGAATCTGTTATAAAAGATGGGTGAAAAAAACAAACTAACTATACCAAATCAGAATTTATTTCTATATTATTATTTTCTTAAGCTTGTTAGGTTATTAAATTTTTTATCATAAAACATTTACAGAATTGAAATGAATTGAAATAAGTTTTGCTATGACAAAACAGCTTGTTTTATTTGATTAATCTGTAGCTCACTTGAGCAATGAAAAATTATAAAAAATGTGATTTGCAGATTTTTCTAAATAGCTAGGAAACATTTGAATTATGAAACTGAAGCAAAAGATCAAGGGGATAGATTTGATTTAAGTTTTAAAATAAAATGTCCGTTTTTAAATTGTGGCAAGAAGTATATCTATATTTGTATTCTCATTTTTAGGTTGAGGGGCATGGATTTAAAGATGCCATGAAATTTGTCTTGCCAAAACTTTTACTAGGACCCATTTATCATTGTTTACATTATTTTGAAGTCATAAAGGTATGTATTTTGTGTCTTTATTGTAAATCTCATAAGTATTTTCATATACAGTTATAAAAATTTTAAGAGATATTTTCCCCCCATGTGACTATATTTTCAATATCCTTAATTGTAGTGACTTTTAAATATTTATACATATACTGATTATATTTATTACAAACGAAATGCTTATTTGCCTATTCAAAAGTATGTTCGAGAAAGTTTAAGATATTTCAGCTAAATCTAATATTAATTTACCAATGTGGAAACTCTGGAAAAAAATTATTTTCTATTACTTTGTGAAAGATGATACTAAAAGGACTTTTAAACTCATAAATAATGATAAAGAGAAATTAGATTGACCATGTTATGACAAAAAAAAAGAAAAAGACTAGAAGACCACCAACAGTACATAAAACACAACATGTTCAGGAATAAAACCTACAAATGTTAAATAGATTAACTTTTTTTATATTTAGACAGTTACATGCCAAAAACATTGCAATTGTTTTCACGTTTAAAATCACTTGCTACCATCTATTTAAGGCTCTGATGACTGCCAGTTCAAGTGAAGAAGATGAAGATTGTTTTAAGCAGGCAGACGGCTTGTTGATGGCACTTAAAACAATGCTTGAAAGAAAATTCAGCGGAAATATGCCAAAGAAAAAGCCATGGTATGTATAAGATAATGGATACAAAAGTAGCATAAAAAAATCCTAGCTTCAACTCTAAGTATTTAGTATCAATATGAGATATTGAAAATCTAAGTACACATATGATCTACACAGGTATTTTACCAGACAGTCCTTGTTTGAAGGACATTCTATCACAACAAACAGTGTATTTGAATGTTGATTTTCACAGTTTTTATAAACACTTCTCATGCATGGCAATCATTTGAAAATTCACAGGAAAATAACATTTGTCATTGGTGTGCCCTTAATATGTGGGCCTGTTTATCAAAACTGCTCAGTAAACTTTATTTTATACAGAACCTTTAAAGCTATTTTCCTTATGCATCAAGACTTTGGTTAGCTTGCTTGCTTTGTTTGTATATTGTACATGTTGTACAATTGTAATTTGGATAACATCCAATCAAATTTAAATATAATATATACAGGTTAAAATATGCCTATAGATATTGTTAGAAGATGTCAATGTTAATTACAAAGCTTGAATAAATGTTTATGCAAACAAAGTCAGCAAGTTAAACAAAGTTTTACTCTACACCCATTAGGAAATAGCTGTAAAAGCCAAAATCTGTATTTTCAAACAATTTCATTTTTCACAGTTTGTAATATCTCAACTGCAAAGAAATTGGTAATTTAAACAGGCAGGAATAGGATTATGCCCATGCTAATGTAGTTAAGAAGTACTTCTTGTTTCCTTTATCAAGGACTTGTGAATATTTTGCTATGTTTACATTCTAGACAGATGCAATGAATTTAGACTTTGCACTATTGAGCAAAATGGTTCTTTTCTTATCACCTAAATTTAATTTGTGAAGGATATGTTGAAAATTTTAGTTATAAAAAATATTTAAAATTTTAGGGAAACGTCTTTACGATTACATGGTAGAACCGGGAGACAAGCAATAGTACAGAAAATGACAGAATTACAAAAGAGCATTGATGGATGGGAGGGAAAAGATATCTGGCAAAGTTGTAGTGAATTCATTTTAGGTAAGAAGGTGTTTTAGTTAGACTAACAACTCAGAATAATCAAATGGAGCCAAGAAATCTTTTTAGAAAAGAGAGGTGAACAAAGGGATATTTAAACCTTAAGTCCGAAAAAAAACCAACTTACAATGCCATGGCAAAAAACAATGAAGAGGCAAACAACAGAACACTAAAAACAAGATTTAAAACATTTAATTCTTTTAATAAAGGAACACAGTAAGTTTTCATAAGGTTATAAACAAAAGGTTGCCACAGAATATACCGAAAGCATATCCATATATAAAATATATCAATTAAAATACTGGTGCATGTACATTTTCTAAAAAAAAAAATCAAAAAAAAAAATCTAAGAAATTTGCCATCAAAAAAGAATATTTACATCACAGCTAATTTCCTAATGCATGTAGAACAAAACTTTGGTTAGCTTGCTTGCTTTGTTTGTATATTGTACAATCATTAGGATAACACCTAATTAAATTCAAATATGATATATACAGGTTAAACTATGCCTATATGAATTGTTTAAAGATGTCAATCTTATTTACAAAGCTTGTATAAACAATTATACAAACAAAGCAAGCAAGCCAACCAAAGTTTTACTTTGCAAGCATTAGGAAATCAGCTGTAAGGTATTGACTAAGTATATTGTTAAGTAACAGTTTTTAAGGAGAGTTGTTTGCTTATTTTTGTGATTTAAATTTTGCAATTAACACTGAAGTGAAGCAAGTTTGATACATGTAAAATTTATTTCAACAGATGGTGTATTGAACAAGTTCTCTACAAGATCAAAAACTACAGAAAGATATGTGTTCTTATTTGACGGACTAATTGTTCTGTGTAAACAAAATATAAGGAGATCGTCAGTTACGGGAGTACAACCAGAGTTTCGATTGAAAGAAAAATTCCAGATCAGGAAAATGGAAGTTGTTGATCGAGAAGATTCAGATGGTATGATATGTGAAATCTTGAAATTTATACTTTTTCAGTAATATACCAAAATAGGCAAATCTTTTCAAAGTTTTGTAGAAGATATTTGAAAATTAGTAAAATTCAAATTGATCATCCTGAACAGCTTGATTAATTATTGACCCTAGTGAAACTTTAAATCTTTATTGATTATAGTCAATATATATATTTACCATGCAAAAAATATGCAGAAAAAAGGGGAGATATAGTAGAACTGGTCTTCTTAAATAAAAACATTCTATTCAAAAGTTATGATAAGTAAGCAATATCTCACAGTCAGTACAATATATATATATTGTATTTGCAGATTGCAAGCATGGATTTGAACTTCAGGCAAGAGATAGTCCCAGTCACTGTGTTCTTCTTATGGCTAAAACTGCTGAAGAAAAAAGTAATTGGATGGCAGCTTTGATATCTTTACAAACAAGAAGGTTAGTTAAATGGCTATAACCTAATGGATTATTGCTGATAGCATCTTTAAATATTAAGGTGGTACCCAACACTTTAACTAAAATTAATTTGGCTCGTTTAATTTTCTTAAAATTTTGACAAAGTATTTACTTTGACCCTTTTACAAAAATATAATAACTTCAAAACATTTGAACCAACCGTTTTATCAGAAAAATTACACTGGTTATATAGCAGTTTGACAAACACTTATTTTGATCATTGAGAATCTTAATGTTCCCTTAACAACACAACGTAATTAAAACGTTTAGCTGATTTTACAGAGTTATCTCCCTGTAGTGTTAGGTACCACCTTAAGGTGCAATATTCATATTCTGTTGTTTCCCTTGTTTTGTCTGTATGTCCCTTAATGCGTCGCAAAATTAGTTTCTGTTCTCTGAGTTGAGTTTGCATGAACTAAATATTATAATCTTGTACACAGCGCTTATTACCACCTACCAGAGACAATGTTTGAATCACTTTTGCTGCTCTGGAGTTTGTGTTTGTAAATTGAAAAATTGTGGAATTTGCTGTATATTTACCAGTATCTGTGTTCAATGGATGCTTTCTTCATTTATTTTGAATTACTTTTGGAGAAAAAAAGTGGCAATCTGTTCTTGACTGAAAGATATTTTTGTGATTGCATTGTTAGCAGGGTAGATAACTTTAGATATTTCAAAATGAAAAAAAATGATGTAAAGAAAGGTTTTTTAAATTCAGTACCTTCAAGTATTTATTTATTCTAAAGTCATGTAACATAAAGTACAGTTGCATTTAGAAATATTCTTTTGAAAGGGCTTATATATTCATTTAAGATTTCACTGTTATTGATATTTTCAAGGGAGATAATTTAATATTATTCTTTAGGTTCAAAACAAGGGAAAATAAGAAGCAGTGTTTATCACGTTAACCATTTTGATCAATCAACAACCATGATAACAAGGGCATAAATCTTCATGTTTATAGCTATCACATTTGGACAGTAAATAAATTGGAAATATACTTTTTAAGTTTCAATTAGCAGCCAAACAGTGAAACCAGTTCGTAAAGGGAAGAAAATTATGTTCCTTTTATGAACAGGTGCTCTTTATACAGAGGTTCTTTTTCAAGCTTTGTGCATGTATGTTAATAGTGACTTTGTTGAGAGGGGTTTGCATGTTTATTTGTTGCTTAAAAGTATAATAATAAAACATGAAAAATTGAAAGAAGACTATATGAATATTTTGTCTTTGCAGTATGTTGGAGAGACGATTAGACAGTATTCTGAGAGAAGAGGACCTTATGCAGCCCTTACAACTGCCTCCTCCACAAATCTACAGGTAACTGATATACAACAGATTCATTTATTTTCATTGATTGGAGAAACATTTTTTTTCTGCATTGTTTTGTATGAGTCGTCATACAAGTTTATAGAAAATTTGCACTTGATAAAATTTTAACTTGTGATTCACCTGTACTCACAAAGTCAGCAAAAATTCATGAAAAATTGGTAAATTACCTATTAATAAAGAATCATCAAGAAGAAAACAAAAAGTATGTTGTTGTGAGCAGCAGGAAGTTCTTTTTTTATTCATCTTTTCAGAATCTAATGCATTCTGGATAATATTTTCAAAAGCATACGATATGATTGGCTTACAACATCCAAAACAATTGGAATTCGACCAATAAAGTGACTGTTTTCATTTTGGGGTTCAAGCAATGTTATTACCCATGGTCCTTTAAATTTTGAAACCCTGAACTAAAATAACATGCAACAACAACTAACACACTTAACTTTTTTAATAGATTTGGTGAAAAAGATTCAGAATCTAACATTGTGATGGAAGATAAAGAAAAAAGACATAATCCAACAGAAAGTCCATTAATCAAAGGTGGAACACTGCTGAAATTGATAGAACGGTTAACATACCATATGTATGCTGAACCTAAGTTTGTTCGGACATTCCTAACTACATATAGATCATTCTGTTCTCCTCATGAACTCCTAGATCTTCTTGTTGAAAGGTAATATAAATGATAAGTAGTAGAAAATATGAATCAAGGTTTTCAGTCATTTGATGTGTTTTTGGCTACGTTTGTCTAAATTTTAAATGAAATTTCTTTTTTGCTTTGACAAAGTTCTGCATAGTTACATGTTCAAATATTTCCATTTTAATTGAAAAATTTCATTATAAGTTAGGTATACTACCCTCCTTTTGGAGTAGTCTAGTCCTACAGACAGATAGATTGGTTATCTGTTGGACTAGTCTACTCTTAAAGATTTCACAGTTCAGATAGCAAGCAAGCTAACCAAATTTATCAATTGTCTTATCCAAAATTTTTAAAGATTTTATAGGCATACAATTTTTGATTGCCTCCTTTTCATTATTTGTTTGAGATATTATATTTTTTTAATTAACATCATATTTTTGTTGTCACTCTTTAGGTTTAATATTCCTGAAAGCCATATTAATCAAACTGAGTCCAAAGATAATGAAGATGTGAAGATTCAGAGCAGGAATGACATGCTGAAAAGATTCCGAAAAGAATATGTTAAACCTGTTCAATTCAGGTAACGTGAAAATTTATTCTTGTACCTGTATTATTATTCTACTCATTGATTTGTAATTATTATATGTGTAATAATTATAATGGACCTTGTGGTATAATTGAATTTCAATTTTAAGAGGTAAACAGAATATAAATTTCATTGTATCCACAAAGTATAAAAGCAAGTATCTAATAAATAAAAAAGAACATTGTTTTCCACCATCTGTGTAAATTGGTACCAACAAAAATGGAAGAAATCCACAGTATGAGTGAGACTTGTTGAAAGATGACTAAGACTGAAAATATCTTAATATGTCTAAGAAAGACCCTTTAGAGATCTATGCCAATGAGACCCCCCCCCCCCCAAAAAAAAAATATAAAAAATAAACAAAACAAAACACTTGTTGAAAGATGACTAAGATTGAAAATGTCTTAATATGTCTTAGAAAGACCTTTTAGAGATCCATACCAATGAGAACTCCCCCCTCCAAAAAAAAATATAAAAAAATAAACAAAACAAAAAAAAAACCTTTTCACTTTTTGGTAATGACAAATACATATCATTAATTTCTGAATAAAACAGATTTGTTCAGAGTCCTTCCCTCCTAAGGGCTATTCCAGAAAAAAATGTATGGAGGGGTTGGAAGGCACATTATATTAATAATACATGGGTGATGGGTATCAGAGCAACTTTTCACACTATAATGCACTATAATTCTCAATTACAATTGTCTGGGTGGCGGGTGCTGACAAAAACTGCCTTCCAACCCCCCCATACATTTTTTTCTGGAATAACCCTAAAAAAAACCAAAACCCAATAAGAATTAAATAAAGAAACTGATATTTTGAAATGAAAAGACTCAGGTTTTATAGATGTTGAGATTGGAGTAAATATATAGTTTTCTTTCAGTTTTGAATGATACAAAATAATTTTACAATTCATTAGAGATTGATTTAAATGTAACGTTGTTTTATTTTTATTTTTTTAGAGTTGTAAATGTATTACGACATTGGGTTGATCACCATTACTATGACTTTGAGCGTGACATTTCATTAATTCATAAACTGAAGGAGTTTCTTGGTAATGTGAAAGGAAAAGCCATGAAAAAAATGGCGGAGTCCATAATAAAAGTCATTCACAGAAGAGTAAGTTATTTATTTTTATCAAAATTGTATTTCTTAAATATATATTCTCATAATTTTAATAATCAGTGTTGGAAATAAATATTATGTTTTAATAGCAGAATTGATATTCCTTAATTTCCAATACTTTGGATATATGCAATCCTTGAAATTTACGTAAATGTGGAAAATTCTTACAAAACACTTAATGTCTATTCAGAACTGCTTGTTACGTCTTTGCAGTATTTGTTAAAGGCAGGAGTTTTTTGTCTATGATTAAAGCACTTAGTTCTTGACAATGGTTTAATTCCCAAATTAAATGTCTTTTAATCAAAAATAATTTTGGTTTCTTCATCTATGTGCTCTGATACCATTTACGAAAATAGATAAATATTCTGGCAATATTTTTGGGAAGACCCTTGAGTTTTTAGTGTATTCAAAAATAGAAACGATCTCCTTATTATCTGTCAAATTTTTTTTCAATCTGATTAGAATTCAGATTCTGTGTCTTACAAGGATCGGGTAAAGGTGTATTCTACTTTCTGTTAAGAGACCTTTTGGATTCAATCAAGTTTGGTTCTTTGTTTAGGCTGCTTCAACAAATCATTTCTATTTTCAGTTTGAGAGTATGAGTACAGAAAGGGAGTTAACTCTCCAAAAACAGCCACCTCCAGTGGAATGGCATATAACTAAAAAGAGAGAAGAGTTTCATTTAATGACGGTTTGTGACTACTTAAAATGTGAAACTATTAAAACATTTGTAAAATACAATATGAAAATCAGTTCTACCAAACATAAGTTTTTCATGTTCAAAATTATCTCAATTTGTCAAAATTGGTCAAAAAGGACAAGTTTTATAAAAATCCAAATGAAATTCCAATTGCAATCATCAAATGATTATTATGAATAGAAACAAAAGCACTGTAGTATTTAATCCTTATAGTGTCTTATGAATTTATATTGAATAAAAACATTTTTTTAAATATCAAAAAATTTCATTTTTCAAAATAGCAATAATAAATTTCTGATTTTTAATTTTATAGACTAAAACTATGACTAGAAGAAAATATACTGATTATATTTATAGACACTTGTTAAAAACATAAGTTTAACCACATATCTTTTATTTTCAGCTTCATCCGATAGAAATAGCTCGACAGATTACATTGTTAGAATTTGATCTGTACAGAGCTGTTCAGCCATCAGAATTGGTAGGCTGTGCTTGGATGAAACAAACCAAACATAAAAATGCTCCAAATCTTCTAAAAATGATCAGCTTTACAAATAATGTAAGTAATGTCCATGTAAACAGTACAAAAAATAAAAATAAGTTGATCTACAAGTATCCACTTAAATTCAAATCTAGGAAATTACAGGTAACAGTACAGACCAACAATGAGAAAAAGACATTCGGCTATAAAAGGCCCTGACACATAAAATATTAAACACTCAATAGTCCTTTTGCCAATTACTGATTTGATTCTATTATTACACACTTTTTAAACAAATTACTTCCCTTTGTCAATCATTAGACTGGTTCCATACCGGACAAAATTGGCTTTTTCCAATGCAAAGCATGATGAATTGAAAGTGATGTATTGGCGGTTAAACTAATTTTTCATGAAAAATCATTTCTGATGTCAAAAGTATTTAGATAAATAACAAATTAATGTAATTAAAAGATTTAAAAACCTTACAGATTACTCACATTCCGCACAGGTAAATTTGCTCTTTCTGCTAGCTCTCCATTGTAAATAAAAATTAATGTCCCTCATAAAGGGAGACAACAAAAATAAAGGTCTCTAATAATAGGGTCAATTATGGGAATCGGCAAATAGCCTATTGAGAAAACTATTGACCTAGATATAAAACTACATACCAATATCAAATTTATAAGTTACATATACAATGGTTAAAAATACAAAAACATATATAAAAACACAGAATTTTGAAATTCAATTCTTCACACTGACCAAGTGTGAACCTGAGAGAGGATGTTCATTTAAGACTATGTAAAATGAAGCTTGATAAGTGTTTGCTTAGTATCAATTCTCTTCATGCAAATTCCAATAATTGACTTTCTTTTTTATGCTAGGGAAAGAGGGCATGATATTTTATCCTTGAAAGTCTCTATCTATTTGTTCATCTTTTCTTTCATCCTTCCTTCTGTCCCTCCCCCTTCTGTCTGTCCCAAAAGTATTTTCACATGTCATAAGTAAGTTTGAGTGGGGACATTTTTGTCTCAGACAAATTCTCTTTTTATCATAACAAATTTGGTTTTATCAAATACAAAAAACACAATACAGAAATGCTAGAAACAAATAGTTTAAACTTAATTTATTTTATATTTCAGTTTACGTTTTCTTTGGAGAAGTGTATTATTGAATCAGAAAATTTAGAAGAAAGAGTTGCTGTTGTACATAGAATTATAGAAATTTTGTTAATATTTCAAGAACTGAACAATTTTAATGGTGTTCTAGAAGTGGTTAGTGCAATAAATTCTGCTCCGGTTTACAGACTGGAGAAAACTTTTGAGGTGAGTGTGGTCATTTAAACTTAATTCTCATCCATTGGTGTTTTTTTTAGCATTTCCGTTATTGTCTATAAGCATCTTTCAGAGTTAAATGTCAGATTTTCTAGTGAATTCAATGAAAAAAAACATTGTTTTCCTGCTTTTTGGGGTAATTACAATAGAATGACAGCTGCAAAACTTTACAAAGATAACATAAGGAGTGAATAAAAAGTGTGGATCTAATTTCAGAAATTATTTAAGGTATGTATGGTTGTTGCGATTTTAGGAAACGCTATCGCAACTATAAATGTAACTTTATTTATGCGAATTCAATTATTATAAATGCAAAAATTTCTGAATTTATATAAGCATGAGGATGTATTAAAAAAATATGCAAGACTGCAAATGTAAGTTATTTCTTCAATCCTGTACCACTTTTTCATGATACATATATATTGATATTAAGTGGTTTCCCACGATTTCAATATGAGAACAGTGCATTGGTGGTTTAAGTTGCTATTTCAATGTCACTGAAATGGGCACAGGTCAAGGTCTGTCTCCTGCCAAATTTTAAGAAAAGTTGTTCTACCTGTGTTGGAGTTATTGCCTCTGAATTTTTTTATGGCCCTGCAACAAAATTGTCGGTGCCATAAAGTTTTACCCTTGTCCGAAATTCCGTAATTCTGAAATTCTGAAATTCCATAATTCCGTAATTCTGAAATTCCGTAATATCCGTCATTCCGTCATTCCACAACAAACCATTATACAGAGTTTTTTTTCTAAACACCTTTGGATATTGGGCTGATTTTTGGTATGTGAGTTACTCATGATGAGTTACAAGTCAAATTTAAGTTTTGTTCCGCTCCGCTAATTTTTGCAGAAATTGCGGCCTTTGGACTGTGATAATTTGTTGAAAATCACAGTTATACAGACTTTTTTTCTATATCTTTCAGATATTTGGCTGATTTTTGGTATGTGAGTTACTCATGATGAGTTACAGATCAAATCTAAGTTTTGTTCCGCTCTGCTTATTTTTGCCAAAATTAGGGCTTTGGACCTTGATAAATTGTTGAAAATCACAGTTATACGGACTTTTTTTCTAAACGCTTTCAGATATTTGGCTGATTTTTGGTATGTGAGTTACTCATGATAAGTTACAGATCAAGTTTAAGTTTTGTTCCGCTCTGCTAATTTTTGCCGAAATTAGGGGCTTTGGACTTTGATAAATTGTTTAAAATCACAGTTATATGGACTTTTTTCTAAACGTTTTCAGATATTTTGGGCTGAATTTTGTGATGTGAGTTAGCCAAGATGAGTTACAGATCAGGTTTAAGTTTCGTTTCGCTCGGTTAATTAATTTAGAAATTACAGGCTATGGACTTTGATAAATTGTTGAAAATCACAGATATACAGACTTTTTTCTATACGCCTCCAGATTTTGAGCTGATTTTTGATACAGAGACTACCATCATGTTTGTGTCCACATGTGTTATTGAAATTGCGGAATTTCCAACTTTTTGAGAGAGGGCCATTCGTGTCGCTTTGACACATCTAGGTTTTTTATAAATTTCACAGTTTTGGGTTTTATCTTGAAATTGAAAACTATAAAAGATAGAGAGTAGTTTTAAACAGTAAAGATGACCTGAATGATATTTTCTACTAAGTGGTCAGTTGGCATTTTAATTTTGTAAGACATTTTTCATACAACCACACAATTTGAAAATGTAATTGACAGAAAGACGAAAACCATAATGAACTTATTGCAATATTGTTTTATTTTACTTAAAATTAAACTCGGATGCACTTTGTCTTTGCCTGCGCTCACCTTTGATATTAGAATGATAAAACAGGCAGTGATTGTTGTATTCACTTCTACTGTGTATAATCCTCTGAATAAGTAGGAGCACACCCAAATACAAGAAAGATAACTTAATTATAATTTTCCTTGTACTGAAATACCTATGCAAGATCTGTTATATACTTCTGATTCTAAGATTTAGAGGGCTTTTGAGCTATTGTGCAAAGTGAAGATGGTCTTGATAGGGGGATCATTTTCTATATTATTTATTTTTATACCAATTTTCTGTATTTTGAATATTTAAGCTTCCATTATTCTCTCTTCCTCATTTTTTGCCCCATTTTTCTGTATTCTTCATTTTCAATTTTAAAACATTTTCTCCATTGTGTAGCATATACAGACCATACACTTATTATAAGGAATGGAACATTGACCATGTTGACCTAAACAAAATACATGCAATATGTATCATTTGAACAGCTGTTTTGTTTTATTAAACTTTATTGTTTTCTAATGAGATACTGAAAAAGAAAACAAAAGTACACGTTTGTTTTTATGTATTTAACTCTATGCATAACTACCTTAGTCCTACCATGTGAAGCTGCTGCCCAAGATTGGTTGGTTTATTATCACTGGAAAGTGACTTAAAGCCTTAATAATTCTATTTATACCCTGAAAGTTGACCCTTATGTATAATGCTTTTAAAAATGATGATTTGGTAGAAATTGACATGAAAATGACTGATGTGTAAAAAATATTTAAGCAGTAAAGCGTTGATTTTGATTTACATTACTTTAAGTGGTAAATTGTTATAATTATAATTTATATTACAGGCAGTTCCTAATAGGTTGATGAACGCTTTTGAAGAAGCTAGACAACTGAATTCGGATCATGGCAAAAAGTACATGGAAAAATTAAGATCCATAAATCCTCCTTGTGTTCCCTTCCTTGGTAAGTTGTCTTTTTATGCCCCATTATGTTTGTCCATTCGTTCATTCGTTTGTTTGTCTGTCCCACAGTTTTTGGTTGAGGTAGTTTTTTAAGAAGTTGAAGTTCAATCAACTTGAAACTTAGTACTCATGTTCCCTATGATATGAACTTTCTAATTTTAATGCCAAAAAACGGTCCACTGAACATATAAAATGATAGTGCGGATGGGGCATCCGTGTACTAGGGACACATTCTTGTTTATGAGTATTATTGCGAAAGGAATGAAACCTTTCAACAGAACCAATACCTATGTGTCAATTTTTGCAAGTCATACCTGCCAAGTTTTCAAAATGCCCATGGGGGTTTTGCGTGCAAGATGGCTGTCATACTCCTAAAAAACTTCAAGGGGGCCTTCAAATTCAGTGTAATTTTGTTTCTTGGCTTTTTCATTGTAAAATTAATTGTTTTGTTAAAATTGTAGACATAATTGCTCTTTAAAAATTTCAAATTTGGGAGCCTCCATGGGGGAAATCCCCCGCAAATAGTGACAGTTGGCAGGTATGGCAAGTTCTCTCAGGATTTTATTCAATGTTCCTTTAAATTTCTTCTTGAAAACATCAAAAGCCAATCATTTATTGACAAATATAGCTAAACAAAAATTTAACTCCCAAGTGATGAAAATTCTTTTGCAACAAAATTGTCATTCAGATTTTATTGTCAGACTTTTGATATCCACAAATGATGTCAACAGATTTTTTCATTGGTTTTATCCGGATTTTCTTCATCACGGTTTGTATATTATGCTTAAGGACATGTTTTAGATGCAGCCATTTCTGCCTTAAAGTTTGATTAACAAAATCATCTCTGAATATGTAGGTGATAAAATAGAACTAAATTAAAGATGTCCTCATGAAAAAATACCTTACTGCATAGTCTGTTTATAATCATAAGAAGATGTGGTATGATTGCCAATGATACAACTCTCCACAAGAGACCAAATAACATAGAGGTTAACAATTATAGGTCACTATTATGCCTTTAATAATGAGTAAAACCCTTATTGAAATATCAGCTATAAACGAACCAGAATGACAAATGTAAAACAATTCTAACAAGAAAACTAATGGCATCATTTATGTACAAATAATGACCAAAAAACAAATATGATGTACAGCAACAAACAAAGACCACTGATTTACAGACTCCTGAAATGAAAAATTTTTTCAATGATTTTTTGTGGGCTATAAAGTACTGTTCCATGTTACGTTCAGACAAGACCATGTTCATAACTGTCTTTCATTTGCAAGAAGATGTTACTTAAATACTTCAAAATGTGAGGCCATACTTCTGGTTGCTATGAAATCGGAGGTTGCTAAAATTGACACTGTAACAAATGTTTTTTGATTACTTAAATGTTCATAATGTAAACTTAATGTAAAATTGATGTTTGTTTGTAGGTATGTATCTGACAAATATTTTGAAGATTGAGGAAGGAAATTTAGATTTTTTACCCAATCGTCCTCCTGGGTTAATCAATTTCAGTAAGCGACGGAAAGTGGCTGAAATCACTGGTGAAATTCAACAGTATCAAAATCAACCATATTGTTTGAGTATTCAGCCAGAAATTCGGGTAAGTTAATTAACTAGCCAATCTTAACTTGTGTGTTTCAAATATTATTAAACACAGACTTTATCCTGATTTTCTACATCATGTCATAGTACCCTCATATTATGGGTGTTTTCCTGCTTTTTAAAATGCATTAACTCACAATTTCCATTGAAAAAGCATGCATAGTACGAATCTATATGATATACAAAAACATATGATCTGGGGATTATAAGTACCAAATAGTACCAACATAAACAATATGTTGAAGGCCATACGGTTGCCTTGAATTGCTTACATCCACTTCATTTTGAACTCTGCTAGATATATACTTCTCATTGTCAATCATACCACAACTTCTTAATTAATGCCTCGTTCACACGGACATTTAATTTGAATTGAATTCAAATCGAATTCGCTAATCGCGTTCACACACTCTTTTTTAATTCGAATTAGCCAATTTGCATTAGAAATACGTTTTTGTTAATACGAAATAAAAGTTAACGTCGTTTGGACAGTAAAGCGAATTTGATGCGCATTGCAATTCGAATTAGAATTGACGTTAGGACGTAAAACGTTTCGAACGCGAATTAAACTAATTCGAACTAGTTAATGCGAATCGAATTCGAATTACGTGTGAACTCAGCATTACATAGTATGTTATGGAATGGGATCTAACCCAATATAATTGTGTATTTATAATATTTTTTAAATAAGAAAACGTGATTTTGAAAAATATTAATTTATAATTTTGTAAAGACTCCAGAATTTAATGTAAAAGATTGAGGGGAATCTGAATGCAGATTTATATTAAACCCAGCAATTAATGAAATTTTATTGACATTTTCCTTTAATTATTTCGGCTATCATCACCAATCAATTTAGAATAAATGTTTTCGGACCCCACTTTATAAATTCTAGAACAGGTCTGATATGTTACACCATTTTCCAGCTTTTTAATATAATATGCATTATTTGATCTTTGCAGGAATATTTTGAAAGTTTAAATCCTCGTGAGGAATTGTCAGAAAAGGAATTTAATGATTACCTATATGAGAAATCATTAGATATAGAACCAAGAAACTGTACAAGGCCTCCAAAATTTGTATGTATATTAATTGAAAACATGTCATTATGTTGTAAACAGATCACTTAAAAATAGCTAGGAATTAAGTGTAATAGAAAAAAATGAATTATCAAGCTGATATCATAATTACATTGATTATGTTATACAATATAGCGGGGTATTTTCGCGGTGTACTTATAAATTGGCGGAATTTATTTTGGGGAAATTTGTTCTATCTGCGAAAATAAGTGAAAATTTACACCCCGGGAAAATAACCCACTATATGGTACATTCATAAAATTATGCAGATGTGAGCGTTATACACATTCAATTCATAATTATCTATATTGATTGTTTTAAAAATTGCACACAATAATTTCTGAATTTACAGTTATATGAATGAGATGATTTTACCAAACATTCTTATTCTTAAGTTAATTGGGTTTATTTCAACAATGTGCCTCTGTTACAATGCTCTCTTATAATACAGGAGTTTGTGGGTTCAATCCATGGCTTGGTCGAACAAAACACTTAAAAATTGGTATTTGATACTTTTCCGCTAAGGACAGGACATTAAAGAGTAAGATTTGAGACCAACTTTTATACCAATTAATAAAATGTATATTAACCTTTTGAAAATTTGTTTCAGGCAAGAAAAACAGAATTTCCATTGAAGTCACCGGGAATCAGACCCATTACAGCAAAACATTTAACACAGAAACATGCATCATTTCCATTTAACGCAACATTTGGTTCAATGAGAGAAGATGCAGCTGATATAGAAGCATCGTCTCCCCATAACACAACACCATCAACCCCTACCACACCTCTGTCACCACCACATAATGGAGACAACGTGTTCTTACCAGTCACAATCGGCCAAGGCATAGGTAATGTTGGTAGCCAAGGAGGCAGATGTTTTAAATTGTTTAGAGTCCCAATCATAAGAAGATGTGGTATGAGTGCCTATGAGACAACTCTCCATCCAAGTCTAGATGTGTGATAAAGAAAACAATTGTAGGTCAAAGTGTGGGCTCACACCCAACAGCAAGCTAGCTATATAAAGGACCCGAAAATGACTAGTGCAAAATAATTTAAACAGGAAAACCAACGGTCTAATCTATATAAAAAATGATAAACATTTATTAACCATATCAACAAACAACTATCTTTCTATCAAGTCACTACAATTTAGGATTGTGTGCTCTCACCACTAAGTTTCTAATCACAATCAAACAGGCCATATGTTATGTTATTGCCACTGAGGCAGAATTTTTAATTCCTCTGGTATCAGGTCCCTCTATTAAAATGTACCTTTACACGAATACAGGCAATGCATTATACCTTTTCATTGTCCAATTTGATTAAATTATGCATTTGAACACTTTTTTCTTCTTCTTATTTTTAATGAGACAACAAAAACTTATATAAAGGAAATTAACAATACATGTATATTTTTCTGTATAATTACAAAAAAGGTGATGTCTATATGACAAATAATTTATAGCTAAGATTATAAATTCAAAAAATGACAAATAAATACACTGGTTAATAAATTGAAGAAATTACTTAGCTATGTTTTATAGGTTATTTTATTGTATTATATATTATGTATCATTTATATAAATTTTCCAAACAATTCTATTGCCTATGGAGTATAGCTTATTCTATCAATAATACATTGGTCATTAAGCTGAGAAGTAAAGGTTATCCATTTTCAATATGGAACGTCTGCATCTTGGTTGTACACAAATGAAATCAAATTATTTTTTTCAATTTTATTTTCTTTGAAAATCTGTTAAAAAAAAATAGAACTAAAAATCCTGATAAAGATAATATTTTTACTTTGTAGACCACAGTACAAATCCATCACAAAATAATGAATTTCCAGAAAATGAATTACCAATGGATGGACTTATACAACCCCCACCATTACCGCCAAGGAGGAAAAATCGTGATAGTGAAGACGGTTCACCAAGAATTGACAATGCTCCAGAAATCCCTCCTAGGGGTCTGCCGCCTCCCGTTCCCCCTCGCAAAGACTCAATGTTTGGCTCACTTACACGCTGTCAAAGTGTTTCACAACAACAGCCAACGAGGCATTTATCTGGTCATTTTCAAAACTTAAATGCAACATTACCACGGTGTAGTGCCATGGAAAGGGACAGACCAACAATACCAATAAACTTTAACGGGGAGGAAAATATTTCATTGACAACTACTCCTAAACTGCCGCCAAAGACTTATAAACACATTAGACAACAGAGTAGCTAGAATATGTTGTTGTTTCATTTCAAAATCTACAGAGAGCATGGAATGAAGTTTCTATCATGGATTAAAGTGATTGGATAATAATTTACCAAAGAATGGTGTCTGTTTAGAATGGGATATTCTCTGGCAGAATATAAAAAACAGCTGTGCTGCTAATTTCTTTGCTTAAATAAGACGTGTCATCGTATGATACAAATCATTGTGATGTCATCGTATGATACAAATCATTGTGATGTCATCGTATGATACAAATCATTGTGATGTATTCCAGTGTTTTGACCCAAATACATTTAGCTAGTGCTACCTGAGCTAGTAACTTTGATAATCAGACGTTGCTTATTATAGCAACAAAAGAAATGCAATATACACTTGTGTGCGTGTGTGAGTGATGTTGATTACGACTATGATGAAGGACATTTCAGGGATGGGAAATATAGAAAATATGTTATACACAGGTGAAACTTTTTATGGCAAAACATTTGTAGATAAAAAATGAGTGATGGAAAGGAAGGGTTGTACTATGTCACTTTGCACTGTTAGATAATGATATCTTTTCTTCAGTTCCTTTGTATATTGTTAATTTACTATTACAGAAGGCAAACATTTACATGTACAGTTAAAACAAATCATGTGTGAACTGATTTCTTGCAACTCAATAAGTTTCATTTGTAGTCAAACGCCATTTAGGTATTGAGATTAATATTGTATGGTGAATGACTAGATTTGTGTGGGTTTGCCTTAGATTTATATGGTCTCTACAACTTGAACAAATTATATACTAGTTGCTCTTGATGAAATTTAAAAGAGAATTGTCCATTAACACATGGATACTTTCTAGTTAAAAGTGAAACTACAAGATAACCAATTTTATTCAACGGTCTAGTCTATTTAGATTTTTTATGAAGCTTTTTGAGAGAATGTTTAGTTTTACCAAAAAAGGGTATTTGTGACACTAAAGTAAATCAGGTGCATCTTGGGTAAAATCTAAGGTAGTCGTATGAATCAAGAATTTAATTGAACATTATTGCTTTCAATATCAAGCAATTGATTAAATAGTTATATATCAGATTTAACTGAAGAGTTGCAAGAAAATTTATTGACACTTGAATGATTTTTGCTGTTAATTAGTATTTTGTTATGTTAATAAAAGGATCTCAACCTGAATATGTATGAAATATGTGCCAGTTGAATTAAGAATAGTAATGTATTAGATGAATTGTAAATCAGAATGTTAAAATTAGGTAAAAACTAATGCCTTCTGCAATAAGCAATAGTTTTGTTATGTTCATTGTTGTCAATTTTGTGTTAGAATGTACAAGAGTTGCAACAATATAGAAATGTTTTTTGATTGGAGAAAAGATATCATTGTCATATTACTCTGGGAATATGGCATTATGGGTAATTGTTTTAAAATCAAGTTGTCACAATGTCTTCCATTTTCGTTCATCAGTTAATAATTTCTGTTAATAAAATACCAGCATATAGATAAAGATAAGATATGGTCTTTACCTATTTAAAATCATTTTGTTTAATCATATTTTTTTCAGTTATCATGGATACAGTCATATTAAAGATTTTCATTTCCTGTTTGTGAATATTCTGTGAAGTGAGGAATTTAAAGATTGTTTGTAAATATATTACAGCCGATTGCATTGAGTGTGTAGGTAAAGGTAATATGTTTAGTAAACTTGCTTGCTAGCTAGCTGAACGGTGAAGTCATTATTAGGTAAGGTATACTACCCTCCTTTTGTAGTAGCTTAGAGTAATCTGTCTGACTAGTCTACTCTTGAATGAGGATGGTTTACCTAACCTAAAAATGACTTCAAGGTTCACTTGGCAAGCAAGCTAACCTAAGATATTATATTTACCTTCACACTCAATGCAATTGGCCGTAAAGCTTTATTGTACAATGCCATATTTCCACAGTGTTGAACCAGCTTGTCCACGTCAAGAAATGGCCAAAGATTATTGCCAAAGATTTTTATTCTGTAGCAGAAAAATGTGATAGATATGATTTTAAAGTGCTTTTAACTCTTTGTTGTTTATTTTATTGATCTGTCTGGCATAGATATTGTTTACTGCTAAACTGCTGGCGATGTCACTGTTTCCATATTATTTTTTTTGCTTTCAGTTTAATATATTTTAAATAATGCAACAAGATTGAAAACTTTTTGCTACCAACGACATTAACATTCATTTACTATTAGATTATGCTGATTTCATATTTAAGGTTCTAAATATTCTTATAAGCATAGACATTTTTCTTGACTGAAGAAAGCATCTGTCAGGGAGAATGATTGCTGTGACCTATATTTCATACGTCCTAAGATTAATAACCATATGTCTGTTCTATAGCTCACTGAATTAATTGGGTCTAGGGCACTGCATTACATGGTTTCATGATATATAAATGGATATGTAGGTTAACATTAAGGACAATTAGGTCAGCATTTCATAAGTTTAGGCTTTAAAATATCTCTTCTTAAAAACAGCAAAATACACAAATATATTTGTCTATAAGATAGTTTTATAAACTTAAATATAGGTTCCAGGGGGAAGAAAATTATCAGGCAACCATTACATCAGATCAGACTAATACAAAAGCTAAAGAGAAAGAAAAGAAATAAAAAAATTTCATCTTAATTATGAGTCGCAATTTGCTTTTAGGTTTAAAACAACCAATTGAAATTCAATTTTCACTTGAAATACTATTAAAAATATTATCAGGTAAACTTAAGTTTACCGCCATTTGTATCTATATGTCAACATTTGTCTTCCAATATTAAAAAACAAATCACATGATACTACAAAGGAGCTAGTTCAGTTCCCATGACAACAATACAAAGTAAATGTTTTAACCACAATCTTTATAATTGATGGATATAAACTGGTTGGAAGTCGTTGGTAGCATCAACCCCTTCCTGATTATGCACAAAATATTTGCCACTTAACTTTTTGCAAACAACAATCAATATTATCAACCCGGTTACAAAAATTTTCTAACAGTTCTTTATAATACTCTGAGACAGTCTATGTCAAAATTTAGCTTTACAAATTATTTAGTCTTTAACAAAGTTTTATATTGAACACAAAATTTGTGAAGCCAAAAATATTATTTTGTATTGAGAAAAGAATTCGTTTCTTTTATAGTTTCTTCAGACCTGTAGACAGGAAGAAAGTAATTGTTTTGATATTTTGTATGTTTATTTAAGGATGTAGACCTCATTTCAGGGAGATAACTCTTAAAATTAGTGATGTGTTTGTAAAAGCCAAGTTTCATTAATATATTTTAAGCATTTACCTGAATCAGATTGAAAATAATCTATGTAACCTAGAAGCTTAGAATATATTTAAGAAAATGGTTGACACAAACGTACTGATAATTTTAAAAGTTATCTCCCTGAACTTAGGTCTATCTTCTTAATTGTTATTTTCATATTTCCTTTTACATTTTTGTAGGAGTTTATTTTATACAATGAAATTTTGTCATAATGAAAAACTGGTCAGTTGTTTTGATGTGGACTCCTAGTACAGCTGGTTTTGAAATATATTTGGTTTAGTGACAAGTCATGTTATAGAAATATGTACCAGGCTTCATCTTAATCATTTAAACAACATCCAAAAGGATTTATTGTTTTCTTTGGCATACTTTAAAATGTCCAAGACTTTGCTATTTTAACTTACATATCCTCTGTTTCATAACGCAAATTATTCCAACTTACCCGTTAAATTATAGTGTTTGATTGTCTCCCTTGTGAAACTGTTAATATTTTTTTACCTAGATGTAAATTTTTGATTTTCATAGCCATGGTTGATTTACCGATGATAAACCTTTAAAAGATAACTGTATTAGAAGATTTACATGCTTAAATCCAACTAGCATAATATATTTTATGACCAAAGAATGTTCATCACTGTTCATGTCCATCTGGAGGCCTTTATAAAGTATCCTATCGATTATATCAGGAGGGAAAAAAAATATTCATGGAAGTTGATTTTGTTTCCCAAAAATTACTCTTTGTTCTTTTGAGAAAAAATATTGAAACATGGCCTATCTTTTCAGTTGCTATGTTTTTTTATTCTGACATCTCAACTATGTTGTCCATATTTTCGCAAAGACAGTTAATCAATCTTTTCTTCTTTTTAAAACTCATGATTAATTGCTTATTAACCAAAGTATATAGGTACCCCTGTCTTATAAGCACAGCCTTCCATTCAAGAAATAAATATTCTAAGACGTAGTCTGGTACATGATTTTGTGTGATACATTTATCCAGTGCAATGCCACAGTAATGTCAGCAGTGGTTTTTTTATGTTTTGAAGACTGCCTTATGTGATTGTTTCATATCAATAAAAGTTCTTCACAACATCAATAAGACTTATGCTATTATTTCTTGTAAGGTCTAGAGTATGTAAAGCAGATTACATTCATATTTCAACAAGAGTCATTGTCCCGACTATACATGTAATACTTGCTGCTGGACTTTAAGCAGCCATCAACTTATCAATTTTCTGAGGAAATGTTGGAAGAAATCTATCTTTAGACTATTTTGATTGTCAGTCATATTTTTATACAAAGTTGTATCACAATAACAATCTGGTTATAAGACGCATTGTACGAGTTTGGGAGATTGTGTGTTTAATCCTAGCAGGGTCAATAGTAGAGACTTAGAAATGGCAAATACCAGAGAAAAAAACCTTCATTAATTAACAACTGTTTTACAGGCTCCTGCCTAGCAACAAGCGGATATGAAAAAAAATCTGCAATTCTTTAGAGAGAGATATTTACATGGACCATGAATTTTAATTCAGTCTTTTGTGCAAAAATATAAAATCTGTTCAGGTAATACACAGAACATTGTTTACAAACTGAATGTTTCCAAATCAAGATCTCTGTGGAATGACTCCCTTCTTTACTTATGATTAAATTAATATTGAAAGTCTGGAATATGAAGGTTTTACTACAAGTATCACACAAACTTAATATTATCAATTATCATTGAAAATGAGGCCAAGGTCAGATGAAATATGCCAGACAGACATGTACACCTTACAATTATTCCATAAAATACATCAAATATAATTGACCTATTGCTGTTAGTATTTGATAAACTGACAAAATCATGAAGACTTCACATTGACCAATGAACCATGAAAATGAGGTTAAGGGTATATAAACCGGACAGACACACATGCACACCTTACAATCATTCCATTCAAACACAAGAGTGCACACGCTGAAATGTCTCGCCTTCTATATTAATCATTGATATCATGTTGATAGTCCTAAGTATAAAGCTAAGCTTTATTACAACTGTCACATAAACTTAACATTAACCAAGATAACTAAACAAAGACCAATGAACCTTGAAAATGAGGTCAAGGTCAGATGAACCATGCCAGGCAGACATGTACAGCTAACAATGCTTCTATACAACATATATAGTTGACCCATTACTTATAGTTTAAGAAAAATAGCCCAAAACACAAAAACTTAACACTGTGCAATGAACCGTGAAAATGAGGTCAAGGTCAAATAAAACCTGGGCGACTGACATAAAGATCATAAAATATTTCCATACACCAAATATAGTTGACCTATGGCATATAGTATTAGATAAAAAGACCATAACTCAAAAACTTAACTTTGACCACTGAACCATGAAAATGAGGTCAAGGTCACATGACATCTGCCCGCTAGACATGTACACCTTACAATCATTCCATACAACAAATATAGTAGACCTATTGCATATAGTATGAGAAAAACACAAAAATTTAACTATAACCACTGAACCATGAAAATGAGGTCAAGGTCAGATGACACCTGCCAGTTGGACATGTACACCTTACAGTCCTTCCATACACCGAATATACTAGCCCTATTGCTTATAGTATCTGAGATATGGACTTGACCACCAAAACTTAACCTTGTTCACTGATCCATGAAATGAGGTCGAGGTCAAGTGAAAACTGTCTGACAGACATAAAGACCCTGCAAGGTACGCACATATCAAATATAGTTATCCTATTACTTATAATAAGAGAGAATTCAACATTACAAAAAATTTGAACTTTTTTTCCAAGTGGTCACTGAACCATGAAAATGAGGTCAAGGACATTGGACATGTGACTGACGGAAACTTCGTAACATGAAGCATCCAGGTCTTCCACCTTCTAAAATATAAAGCTTTTAAGAAGTGAGCTAACGCCGCCGCCGGATCACTATCCCTATGTCGAGCTTTCTGCAACAAAAGTTGCAGGCTCGACAACAAAAAGTGTCATAATTGCTTATAGTATATGAGAAATAGACCAAACAGCAAACGCTAAGCATTGCCCAATGAGGTCAAGTTCAGAAGAAATTTGTTAGACGGGAAAGTACATCTTACACTCATTCCAGACACCAAAAAATTGGAGGCCATCTTGCTTAAAGTATCCAAGATATAGTTCCAATTCAAAAACTAAACATTGTTCACTGAACCATGAAATGAGGTCAAGGACAAACAAAACCTGCCAGTTGGACATGTACACCTAGCAACTATTTTATACATCAAATTAAGTTGACCTATCACTTATAGTATTTAAGATAAGGACTTGACCATACATAAAAACTTAACCTTGATCAATGATCCATAAAATTAGGTTGACCTCAGATGGACTACATGTAGACCTTGCAAGGAAGCCATATGCCAACTATAGTTATCCTAACACTCATAGTGAGTATATCACATGAAACACAACAAAAATGGTAATTTTTGTTCATGCAGTCACTGAACCATGAAAATAAGGTCAAGGAGAATTGATATATGACAGACAGAAATATTGTAACATAAGGTATCTGCATTCAAGTTATAATGCATCCTGGTCCTCATCCATCTGAAATATAAAGCTTTATACAGAAATTTATGCCATCGGTGCAGGCAAACTGTACTCTTTACGTCTGGTAAGGCAAAACAAAAGGTACTCTTCAAGTATTCATATGAATAAAATGAGACCTAGAGCATGTTGGTATTAGGTATGGAAAACCAAGACATCTTTAACAGTAGACAGGTGTCTACAATATGTCAAGCTGTCAATTACTATGTATAAATAACACAGACAGCATCAGTTGTTATAGTGATGTTCCAACTGTCGAAACTCCAATCCCATCCTCTTTTCCCAGAATGTGACCTACAGAATTAGAATTGTCACCAATTTGTACTCATTTGAGCAACAACGGTTGCTTTAGTGAAGAAGGATTTGATTACTGAGGAGTACTTGGATCACCTCCAATTTTTGGTTGGGTTGGGTTTGTGTTGCTCAGTCGTAAGTTTTTTATGTGTCTTGTGGACAGTTGGAATTTTTCTGTTTTTGCAATGGTGTTGTAAGTTTATTTGTTACTAATGATTTTGAATTTCTCTTTGGTATCTTTTACCTTTCTTTTACTAAAAGTCTGAAAACATATAAAAACAAGAATGTGTCCATAGTACACGGATGCCCCACTCGCACTATCATTTTCTATGTTCAGTGGACCGTGAAATTGGGGTCAAAACTTTAATTTGGAATTAAAATTAGAAAGATCATATCATAGGGAACATGTGTACTAAGTTTCAAGTTGATTGGACTTCAACTTCATCATAAACTACCTTGACCAAAACCTTTAACCTGAAGCGAACAGACGCACGACTGGACGGACGAACGAAACGTAGGCACAGACCAGAAAACATAATGCCCCTCTACTATCGTAGGTGGGGCATAAAAATATTAACAGAGACCTGTTTAACTGACAACAGACATTGAGAAATTTCATATGACAACTACTGTTTAAGTTTATGTTTATTGAAATATTTATTGTGTATATTTACTGATACATGATAAAAAAAAAACTACATGTATAAAAATAATAAATAAACATACAACCTATAAATTACATGAAATATATTTGATATATATAAAAAAAAAACATCATCTATGTAATTGCACATTAAACAAGGTCTAGTGATTTGTTCATTGAGATGCAGATAACAAGTAACCCCTCTCCCCACAACTTTCCTCTTTAACAAAAATAAACATGAACAAAGAATATAATTTGAATATACATGTAAATAAATAAATGCATCATCATAGTTAATTCACTAATAAAATACTTGAAAGTACTGTAAACCAACTTCCTTTCGTGGATATTTCATTTCGCGTCTAGCCATGTCTAGCCCATTTCGCTGAGTTTTAATTTCGCAATTCTCAAATTTATTTGATGTAGCTAGTAAGTAAGGAAAAATCAAAGTCTAACATATGCACGAGGTTTTAAATTGGAAATATTTTTCTACTCTTAAAAATCGCGCAAAATAATTCACTCGCACAAATAGTTTGTTTACAGTAGTTCTTGCTAGGTATTCTTAAAAAGTTCGGTTCATGTAGAAAAAATAACATTTTAGCTACAAACATGATTTTACAAGCACAAGTATGAAATTTGGGTGCTCTCCTAAAACATTTAATAATTTACAAAAAAATATACATGTATCAAAATAATACCAGCAAGGTTATTGTGACAAGAAATATGTAATGAGATTCTCAAACTTGCACACAGATTGGAAGATTTGTTTTATAACTATTAAACTAAATGCTTCTTTTTGCATTTATATTTGGGTGTAAAAGCATCGTTTGTAGAATACACATCTCTTCTATTCATACAAACAAATGTTTCCAGGATCAACACTTTTACAATCCTATTAGTATTCAAAGAACCATTATGTTCTTGTTATTAGATTTGAAATGTTCTTGTTATTACATTTGAAATGTTCTTGTTATTACATTTGAAATGTTCTTGTTATTACATTTGAAATGTTCTTGTTATTGCATTTGAAATGTTCTTGTTATTACATTTGAAAGTACATTTAAAACAAGAAAATTAAGAGTAATACAAATCAAGCTTTTTGTTGTTTTCTTTTAAATAGTCATACACAATGTAACATTTTTGTGGAGGAGCCTACAGTCATGGATATTGATTGCACTTAAATTGGGATATAAAATATCAGTTTAAACACTAACTTATTGCAGTCTGCCCATCATTTGATGAAAATCCTTATCAACATCAATGCAATGTAATTCTAAGATACATATTGAATTAGTTTATTTTCCAGAGGGTTTTGAACACTCAGCCTCAGTTTTGACAGACTAGATGTAGATGAATTACTCAAGACTATTGGGCCACCAAACCCTCTAGAAATAATATTAAGCCACATTCTAAACAGTTATTGTCATAATGCTACCCAAATATGATCAACAACTATTTGGCTGAACACAAGTGGTAAAATATTACCTCTTAATCTTTGGTATATCAACATTTTTATCATATCATGTTAAATGTTAAATTGCCAATGAAACCCTTGGGAAATTAACATACAATTTTAATTTTTTAAACCATCATATTTTTTTATGTTCTCTTTTTTTCACAATTTATCTGAGCAGTTAAAAAAGTGTGTAATTTGAAAATTATCTTTATTATAACCATAATAAAGATAATTTTCAATAAAAGATAACATTTCTGATCCCAGTGCTATGTTATTCTCAGTGAGGGTTTTTCTACCATTCGTCAAGAAAATCAAATCCAGTCTTTTGAAGATTAAGTGAACTCTGAAATTAGAAAAACAAAGTATATTTAGAACTATGATGTATAGCATGATAAAATTAATTCTTTAAGGAATAACTGTTATATTTTTTTATCTGTCTATGAAGAAATACCATAAAAAAATGATAGCAAGTTCTTTTAAGATTGTGCACCACATTTTTATGTTATTTCGAATAGACAGAAAAAATATTAGTCATTCCTTATAATTAAATTTTAAATTCAATTTCAAACCTGAGTAAATCATGAAAAAAACATTGATTACATCAAGGTCACATGACAAAATTATACAGTCAGCCAATCAGAAGACGCGATACATCCCAAATTAAATTATTAATATTTAACTTTTATGTTTCTTTTGTATAAATCAAAGAAATGCAAAAATTGCTGATTATGTTGATTTTTTTTGTTGTCAAAATGCAGACAACAAGTGATAATATCAGATTATTACATGGCATTTTTCATATCGCATGTATTATCAGCCCTAGGTTCAATATCAGCCCAAGAGCCGCATGGATCGAGGGCTGATATTGACTGAGGGCTGATAATACATGCGATATGAAAAATGACATGTTATGATCTTTTTATCATATGCTTCAACAGTACAGAAAAATAACAGATTCATATATTTATCCTTTTACGTGACACAATATACCACTCCTTTAGCCCCCCACAAAAAAAAAAAAAATTATCTTCAATTTTTGACCCCCCATTTTAAAGAAAAAAACCCCTTTTTACATCCAAAATAAAAATTTTACCAACATTTTTGTGTGATTTTTAACTTCAAAATTAAGAAGAAAAAAAACACACTTTGTATTTATACCCCCCATAAAAAAATAAAAAAATTTTTTTGTAAAGAGCACACCAAAACCTTAATCCTGGGGTTTTTTATAAAACTTATTTTTTCCCCTAAGGGGAGTAGTATAGTACTTGAACGACTCCAGCGCCCCCCCAAAAAAAAAAAAATTTGACCCCCAAAAAATTACCCTCATTTCAAGTAAAAGAGCCCTAAATTTTCATAAAAAAAAAAAAAAAAAAAAAACACCCCAAAAAACACCAAATTTTCTTACTCCCAAAAAAAAAACCCGGGAGAACTGACAGAGAAAGAATTCTGTGGGATTTAAGAGAAAAAAAAAAAAAAATCAATTTTTACTTTAAAAAATGAAACAACCTACAGCTCCTGATTTATATCCAGAATTACCTATAGAAGATGGACAAAACTATAGATTACAAAAAATTTCAGAAATAGAAAATTCTTTAAAAAATGAAAGAGACAAAAGAAATTCTTTATATAAAAAATATAAAAGAGGAGTAAACTTTACAGATGGAATAGATACAACTTTAATTTCAGCATCAGTTATTTCTGCAGGTATAGGTGTTGCTATTCCTATTTTATTACCTTTACAAATAACAGCAGTCGCATGTGGGAGTATTGGTGGTGTAATAAAATTAATAAGAAGAAAGCTTACTTTAAAAGCTAAAAAACATTACGAAATAAAAACTTTAGCAGAATGTAAATTAAATAGTATTAAAGATTTAATTTCTAGGTCTTTAACTGACAACAAAATAAGTGAAGAAGAATTTAAACTTATTTTAGAAGAGCAAGAAAAATTTAATGAAATGAAAAAAAATTCCCAAAAAGGAAAAATGGAAAATTTCCTAAAAGGAAAAAGTTTAACTACTTTAGGAGAAGATGAAAGAAAAAAACTTATAGAAGAAACAGAAAATAGAGTAAGAAACGAAATAAAAAAAAAAATGGAAAATCTATAATTTTTATAAATAAAGTTATAATTTCTTCTATTCCCCTTAGGGAAAATCCACCAAACTATGAATCGATTTTTTAGACACAGGGTGATTTTTTTATTAAATAAATGGAAACTGAAAAATCGAAATGCGCTAAAAAAACAATTCAATATATTTTAGAACAAGAAGATTCTTCAGATGAAGAAGAAGAGCGTCAAGCGAAAATAAATGGACTTACAAAAAAACAAAAAGATAAAATTATAGAAAATCTACAAATAATGGTTGATAATGAATTTAAATATTCAAATATCTTTTTGTTAGTAGAAAAATTAATATTTACAGGTAGTTTTTATTGTTTATTAACAGAAATATTTGGTTAATTAAAAATGGCATTTTTATTTTATTTAATTAAAAATGGCAGAAGGGGGTTATGAGTTTAAAATAGATGATTATGATGATGATGATTATGATGATGAAGAAAAAACACCATTAATGGATAATGATGATGAAGAGTTTCAAAATTATATAAATAATGAATTTGAAAAAACAAGATATTTATCAGAAGATGAATCTAAAATTCGTAAAAAAGAAACTATAAAAAAAATGATTAAACAATTTTATAAAAAAAATGGTGAAACAACACGTAGTGAAATAGGTTTTTTAGTTAGAGAAGATTATAAAGGAAACCAAATATTATATGTAAAAGATGAAAAGGGCAATAATATTGCATTAACGTATTTTAAAAAAGGAGTATTAAAGTTTTATAAATTTAGCACTCTTCAAAAAGAATACGGTGTTAATTTTGTCAGGGATGTTTTAGGTGTAGATGATTTTAAAATATCTGATAATTTAAGAGAAGCTAGAGCAGATTTTCAAGATTTTCAAAGAACGATAAAAGCATCAATTCGTGAACTCGATTATATAGAAATTCCATTACAAGAAATATCTACACAACAAGAAGGACAAGAATTATTAGAAATAGCAAGTAATGAAGAAACACATGTGAAAGAAATAGAAACTTCATTTATTGAACAAGGAACATCTTACATAAATGAAGAAACACAAACATATATGACAAAAAGAGAGATGGATGGTATAATCAGTGCAATGACATCAGTAAAAGAAGAGATTGCAAATGAATTAACAAAATTGAATGAAACAAATAAAGACTTAGCAAAAGAAAATGCCAAATTAGAACAAGCTAAAGAAGACAATGATGAATTTCAAATAGATAGAATAAGTAGTCGAATAAGAGAGTTAGAATCTGAGAGAAGTGCAAGACTAGAAGTAATTAATATTAATAAAGAGAAACTACGTAGTCAAGTGAACAGATTTAAACAAACAATACATAAAATGTTAAACGAAGACAAAACATTAGGTGAAAGAATAAGAACATTATTCAGAGAACAAGGAATAACAATAGTTAGTGTTTTAACTGCTTTTGGAATGATTATTGGTGTTATTGTTGAGGCATTTACTGGTTCTCCTTCTCCTTCTCCTTCTCCTCCATCAAAAGGTGGTGTACAAGACTGGATAAAAAAACAATTAAAAAATCTTGGAAAACTATTATCTTTTCTTGCAGGAAAATTAGCAGCTGCATTACCAGGTATTATAGGTTCTATTTTATCTTGGTTATTAACTGCAACAAAAGACGTAGTAAATTGGTTTGCAAACAACTTATGGGCATTGCTTATTTTAGTTGTTAGTTTATTGTTTACTGCTGCTAGAGATTATTTGAAAAAATAAAGTGCTGTAAATCCTATTACAATACTTACAAATATTATTGCTTGTTTATTATCTTCATGATCTTCATGTTCAATTTTTTTTATTGGATCTATTTTTGGTTCTTTAGGCTTTTCAGGTTTTATAGGTTCTTGTGGTTTTACAGGTTCTTTTGGTTTAAAATCAACATGATCAAAATTTTTATTATTTAAATCATCATTTAAACCGAGTGTTTGATTTTCTGTTGCAATTATAATTTTATTATTATAACCAACAATACTTCCAATTTGTAAAACCATATCACTGGGAGACATATATAAACCAAGTCCATAAGCATAATCAACTTTACTTCTTGCGTATTTTAAAACATTTTGATAATTTGATATCTGAGTGGGTAAATCAGTAGGACTATTAATAACATCTTGTACATTTGCTAAGAATTGTTTTTGTGCATCAAATCCTGTTCCTACTTTTAAAATTTCTGTTTTTGTTTGAGATTGTGCACCCAACAAAGCCCATACGTAAATTTTAATACTTTCATTAATACGTTCAATACCTGCTCGTGTAAAACCTTCTGATTTATCTAAAATAAATGTTGTCCAAGCCATACTTATATCTTTTTCATGATAAATTGTATCATGAATATTAAAGAAAGGACCATCTTTTCTATGATTTTGTCTATATTCATCACTTGGTTTATAAAATTCTTCAAAACTTCCTAATCCTTGACATGATGATTCTAGTTTTTGTCTCCAATCTGTATTTGGAGAAATATTAAATTCATCACATAATTTTTGATTTGCAGCTTTGTCATATGGGTTTTTGTAATAACAGAAAGAAGAATCTGTTGGTAAAGGTGATTTAAGTTCTTTTAAAATTCTGGCAATACAATAATATAAATGAAACATATAAAAAGACTTTGTAAGATTTGAAGTATTTTGTATATGATCATTATAAGAAACACCACATCCTGTACTTGCACACCATACTGCAAAGTTTAATTGACATTGCCACCAATCAAATGAAGAATGAATCCATGTATTCCATGGTTCGTTAGTGTGTATTGATGGGTTTTGATAGTTTTGAAATAAATCAGGAAAAGCTGTTTTAAAGTTCTCTTTTTGATTTACAAATATTGTTTGATTTACAAGATTTGTTTTTAATTGATGATCTTTTTCAGAATATTTAATACCTGGATTATATGAAACATTAGGATTATATTTAAATTCTTTTGTTATCATTTTTTTATATTAAAAATGTTTCATACTATTTCAAATATTGATAATACAATAAACTTAGAACAATACATAAATAACAGAAATGGAAATAAACGTATTGGTTTGAAATTTATAAGATACAGTATAGGTTGGTATAATGTTTATCATGGGTTTATAACAAAAACCGGAGAGGAACAGCAAAGGATTATGAATGGTTATTATAGTTTTCAACAAATAGTGGATGAATTTCAAAAAGAAAATATTGTATTATCCGTAAATGAAGCAAATGGTATCGCTTCATTAAACACTACTACTGAGTTAAAGATAAGTAAGGGTTTGGGAAATATGTTAGGGTTTAATAATAAACGTAAATTCGAACCTGATGAATTACATTATGGAAACAAATTTGTGGATTTTGCTATTTATAAATCATTATATATCCATTTGGAACAAGTTAGCACTTCTCATAATTATCTTGATGGTAAGCCAAGTACATTATTGGCTGTTATTCCAGTCGAGAATAAAGAGTTTGGTGAAGTTATAACAGCGAGATTTGAGCATCCGGAATATAAGTGTTTAGTAAATGATGTTATAACAGAATTGAAATTAGAAATAAGAGATGAAAATAATAACAAGATAATTAATCATTTACCAATTAATTGTGTTTTAGAAGTTATATAATTTATTTAATAAAATGAGCATACTTGGTGTCAAAAAAAAAACGTAGAAAAAGAAATATTAAATATGAAGAGTGAGCTTCAAACAATGGATACTAAGGATAAAGATTTACACCGGAGTGTCGCTGCCCTAAGCATCAGAGTTTTAAATGTTGAAAATATAGTTAGTAATATTAAAAATAAACCAGACAGAAAAATAATAAGTATAAATGCTGGAATTGATGGTCCATTACATTCAAATAAAAAGTTTAATTTTGGTAATGGTGGTGGTAATTATGTAATGAACTTTCCAGGACAAATATTGGGTATAAGTTTATTAAGTTTAAGAACAAACGCAAATCATATAGAAGTTTGGATAACTGTTAATAATAAGCTAATTAGTTACGCAATATTATTAAATAGTGGTGTCACACACACATATCATAACTATAGAACACCTCCACCTATACAAGTTAAGGCTGGAGATTTAATAGGTTTTGAAAGTATGAGTGATAATTCTACATGTACCAATACTCAAGTAACAGCGGTAATTGAATTATTTTTATAACAAATTTAATCCTTAAAAATGTCGGCATACGGAAACAAATTAAATCCTTACAGAAAAATAAGAGAACCTCGTGGTGTGAAAGGTATTCGTCAAAGTGTATCAATAACAAATAATCCTTCAACTATTGATCAAAATCAACAGCTATTAGTGAGATTCCCCAATCTAAGCAATAATGATGTTATTGTTCCTGGAACAACCAGATTGGCATTTGAAATAGAACTCACATCTACAGACGACAATGCAACTATATATCAAAACATAGGAAGAGCAATAGTTAAAAAAACAACAATTCGTATAAGTGGAAATGAAATTATGTCAATTGATGATAGTGATATTTATCATTGTTATGTTGATTTATGGAAATCTACATCTGAACGTTTAAATATGGCATACCAAGGTATTGGTGAAACAAACATGTTAAAACACAGAGTTGGTGCGGATGATAAAGCAT
Source organism: Mytilus galloprovincialis (assembly GCF_965363235.1). Taxonomy (NCBI): domain Eukaryota; kingdom Metazoa; phylum Mollusca; class Bivalvia; order Mytilida; family Mytilidae; genus Mytilus; species Mytilus galloprovincialis. The sequence goes on from NC_134840.1 coordinate 81,413,315, forward strand.
CAGACACAGGCGATGAAGCAATTGCAACTGCATATGGTGCAAGATTTTGTATCCCACTTGATTTTGAACTATTAGAAACTCATATGCCTTTTTATCAAGCAGGTCTTGGTGATAGACTTGAATATGAACTTACATTTAATAATTATAGCAATGTTATTAAATCAACAGATACATCTGCAAGTTATACAATCAAAAACATTTGTTTAGAATTTGATATGGTTACTGATATAGAATTAGCAAGACAGATAAGACAACAAGTTAATGGTAAGATGGTTATTTTGTACGATAGAATACTAAGACATAGAAAAATAACCAAAAACAAATCTGATACATTGTGGAATATAAATTTAAATGTTCCAGCTAGAAGTATGAAAGGAATTCTAATGTTGTTCGAAGATCCTGAAAGAACAAGTACCGAAACTTATTATAATCCTAACATAACAAAAGTAGAAATGACAATAGAAGGTGTTCCAAATCAACTATACAGTCAAGGAATGAAAGCATATCAACAATGGGATGAAATAAATAAATTCTTTGCTTTAAATTCAAAAAGAAATAAAACAACAGAAGAAGTTTTAAAGGATTTAAATTTATCCTATACAACATTAGAAAAATATCTTACAACTAATTATGCATTATGGTTAGATTTACGTTCAACAGATGACAATTCGTTACACGGTTCAGGTAGAAGAATTGAAAATGCTTCTGAAGGTATTACTATCCAAATAACTAAAACAGCAGGAGCAAATAAATTAATAAATGTTTATCTGTTTGTTATACAAGATGCACAAATTAATTTTGAAGATGGAAGATTTAAAGAAGTTAATTACTAGTAAGCGAACGGTTCCCCTTTAAAAATGGAAGAGATACACTCCGATTCCCTTTATGAATTACCAAAATATCCCCATTGTGCTATTATATGTGGACAAACAGGATGTGGAAAAACAGAGTTTGTTCTTGATTTATTAGAAAAAGAATATAGTAAAGTTTTCAAATATATAGTCATACTTTGTCCAACCATCCAATGGAACAAAGCATACAAAAATCGTGAATGGATTGGTGATGTTAGAAAACCAAAAACAAAAAATCTAATAATTGTTAATCCTATTGTTGAAGTGAGAGAAGCAAACGGTTCCCTTTATGAAGAAGAGAAGCTACAAGAACTATTAAGAATGTTCTTTAAAAAATATGCTGGTCATTCAACATTATATATCATTGATGACTGCAGTGCAACAAAAGAACTAACAAAGAAAAAAGATATGCTGTCCGAGCTTGCATTTTCAGGAAGACATGCGGAACAATCAGTGTGGGTCATTTCACAGAGATACAACTCTGTTTTAAAAGATTTAAGAGAACAAACAAAATGGTTATGCATGTTCTACACAAAAGATAGAGATAGTTTTGATAATTGTCTAAGAGAAAATGATGTTATTCCTACTTTGGAAGAAAGACAAAGAATAAAGGAAGAACTTAAAAAAAAGAAACATCGTAAATTAATATTAAAGACTGATCAACCTACTGATTATTGGTTACTTAATTAATTTTTTTAGCAATTCTCAAGTAATGCTTAAGTAATGCTTAAGTAATGCTTAAGTAATTCTTAAGTAATTTAACCAAAATAAGTAATTCTTAAGTAATTTAACCAAAATAAGCAAAATAATTCTTAAGTAATGCTTAAGTAATTCTTAAGTAATTTAACCAAAATAAGTAATTCTTAAGTAATTTAACCAAAAATAAGCAATAAAAAAAGCAATGCTGTTGGAAATACTAACAATTGCAACAAACACTGCAGTCTTATCATTGGTTGGATATGTTGTATTTAATTTTTTTAAAGTTAAAAATAAATTATATCCGTTTTTTGAAACGTATAAAATGAATGCTGAAGAATTATTAAGCGAGCAAATTGTGGAACACATAAATATTGATGATGAAGCGAGCGAAGTGAACGGTTCCCTTCAAGAAAAAAAACGCGAAAGATTATCAGCTGTTGTTGCTGGTGGGAGTAGTAAACAATATCTGGGTAAAGAATTACAACTGTCGGATATTGATAAAATGACAACAGAACAAATAAACAAACTATACTGCAAATATGAAGCAAGATTGGGAGCTAGTATGACCAAGACATTAGGAAACTCTTTTATAAATTTATATGTCATGGGTGTATCAAAGTTTTTCAAAGTTGTTAATCCACCAATTTTGATACAAGACTTAGAGGAAGATCCTTTTATCAATAATGCTTTAACTAATACATGTTGTGAACTGTACTATAGATATGGAATGTATCTTGCTCCTTTTACTGCAATATTAACAACAGCAAGACATATCGAACCACTCGCTTCGCTCGATTTCCAAAAAAAAGATGAAAAAAATGACATAAAAAATGATGAATGAAAATCCTGAACAAATAGAAGTATTTCATAAAATGAAAAAACCCAAACCAAAAGACCCAAAAAGAGTAGCTGCTGGTAAAAAAGGTGCAGAAGTAAGAATAAGAAATGCAGAATTGAGAAAAAAAGAAGTGGAAAAATTAAAAAAAGAAAATTCAAAAATCAAACAAATAACAAAAGATTCTGATACAGAAACAGATTATGAATCAAACGAACATATTCCTTCGGTTGAGAAACACTCCAGTTCCCTAGTTGATTATAAATTTGTACTTTTTTCTATAAGTATTGTTGGATTGGGATTGTTTTTTTACAACCAAAGTAAGAAACCAGAAAGAATGATTAAAGAAATCGTGGTGGGTAAGGAAATAACAAAACCAGAAAAACAAAAGAAAGAAATTGATCCTTTTGAATTTAATTAAATTTAGTACATTAAAATGACAACTCAAAAAGACGGAAAACAAATAGCAAATATGTTATATCATGCTGGAGTGGAAACATTGTTAACAGTTGGATATGCAGAAATAGGTAAAAAGGTATTAAGGAGGCCAGCACCAAAAGTGGATTTTAATATGAATGATGTTGTAATGTTATCCATTGATATATTACTTGCAATGGCAACAAAAGATATGTTGATTAAGCAAGGTATTATACCTGCTGATATTATGAAGTAATTTTTGTTTTTATAAAATGGCAAGTGCTTTAACAATGATGCTTGGTGGGGCAATAACAAATGCTTTTGCATTTTCAGGGAGTAATTATTTATTTTCACATATGGGTAGTAATGCAAATGAAGAGAAAATAAGACATGATAAAGCTATAGAAAAATTAGAAAAAGCACAAGCAGAATGGAATAAAAAAAGAATACAAAGATTAGATTTTATAAATGAACAATTACAAAAGGAACATCATGCGGTTCAGACTTTTGATGATGTTGACCAGGCAATGAAACTATACTATCGTGTCACGAATAAAAAATTTACTTCATTATCACCTAAGCCTACATTAAGTGATTTTTATACTCCATCAGAAGACCAGAAAAATAGAGAGATTGCATTTGTTGTTGGTGGTATGGCATTAACTGGTTTTATTGTTTGGAAATTAAAATAAAAAATTGATAAAAATTAGAATCCCTAATTTCTTTACTTTTCCTGGTAAAAACAGCAAAATTGCAGAAAAAAGTATGTACTATTCCTGTACTTTTTCTGTTTTTAGGGGTATAGAGAAATAATAAAATAAAATAAAAAATTCTTAAAAAGAAATTTCAGGACATGGTTTTTCAAAAACATATTCATAAACTTTATCTGGTCTAATAAAAGCATCCCAACCAGGAGGAAACTTAGATAACTTTTTACCATCAAACTTTTCCATTACTTCCATTTGTTTTGGAGTCAAAGGACATTCTCCATCATCTCTTAAACAACATATCTGATAATCTGATAACATTATTCTTCCTAATATAACTTTAGAGTCAGGATCATCTTTCTCAGTATAAGCTTCAATCATTTTTTAGTCTTTTATTTTTTAAAATGAAAATTTAAATTATATAATTTTTAATATCCATAAGGAAAACTTCTAATTAAATTTTCATTTTCACAATATACCATTCTTTTATCAAACATATAATCATAAGCTTTAACTTGGTCAACTGTTTTAAGTTGATGATCTTTTCCTATTTTTATATTATTGTATTTAACAGTTTCATATTTTTCATTTTCATCAGTAACTATTTTTATTTTTTTATCTAATGTAATCTTGTTTTCTACTTCAGCATTTAATCTAAAACCTTTACAACAGCTAACTAGTTTTTCTGTATCTAGTTTCATAGAATAATCTTTTGGACCAGCAGATATAAATTGTTTTATATGATTAGCGTTATGTTTTGAAACAATTTCATCTGTTAAATCTCCTAATTTATTTCCCATCATACTTTCTATCTTTTTACAAGCTTCAGAACCATCATCATTATAAATACAAGAATCTGTATCCATGTATAAAACTCTTTCTTGTAGAATATCCAATAGTTCGTATAATTTTAATCTAGCATGTGCTGTTGTAAACAAAGCTATATAAACATTTACACTTGGATTAGGTTTAGAGTATTCTTCTTTATTTTTATATTCTGTTAAAACAATATCTTCATCTAATATCATAGTACTTATATCTTTATATTTTTCATTAAATACTATTTTAGTTATATGTTCTAAAGTAAAACAATATTCTTTTTGTGTAAAATTATCTCTCATACCAAAATGTCCCCATAAATTATTTAAACATATTTTAGCTATAAATCTTAATCCTGAATTGTACTTAACTTTGTCAATATCTAAATCATAAGCAGTATTATCTATAATGTATTGTATTTTTGTTTTACATTCTTTATCGTTTTTACAATCATTTTTACAATATTTAGGATCACATTTACATCCTGAAGCTTCTTGTTTATATTTCATAAACGTATCTACATAAAGTTTAAATATATCTGTAGATGTTTTTTCAAAATGTTCTAGTTCATATATTTTTTGTAATTCATAACCTTTTTCTATTGCTTTATCTATTTCTATTGTAGACCATGTACCTACTATAACTCTTTCCTCATCAGAATGTATACATTTTTCATTTTTAATATTTTTACATTCTTTACATCTTTTTATTTCATGTATTTTATCATGTTTATTTAAAGTAGGATCGCTTGACGCATCTATGTGTTTCCTATGGGGACATTTAAAAGATATTTTATTCATACATGTTCTACATAATCCAAAAAGTAATTTATGTGTATTATCACTAGTTGATTGTTTATATGGTAAAACAGGGTGATACAATCCTTTAGGTGGTAATATTTTACATTTCATTATTCCGAAATAATTCCTATGGGGATTTTTTATATAATCATCTACAGAAATATCTGTATATGTAATAGGATGTCCTATAGGATATTTACAATATTTATTTACTGATGGATACAGAGAACAAAAATCTACATATCTACCTTTTAAATCAGAAAGATTATTGTATAATTGAATAGTTTCTGTTCTTCCTCCATAAAATGCATCTCTTTTATCAATAGGTTTTAAATGTGGATCAACTTCAGGATATTTTTGTTGATCAAACTCACATTCCCATATTGTATGAATTTTTACATTTGGTTTTAGATAATCTTCAATAGTTTTAAGTCTTTCTTTAGTTTCATTATATAACTCTTTCATAGTTTTTTTATTTCTATCTTTTTTGCATATTTCTTCAGGACTATAACATTTTGGACATCCATGCCAATAACATCCAAAAAATTCATAAACATTACGCATTTTATTTTCTCTATCATAATAATAACCATCGACTTTATAACATTTCTTATTAATGAATAATTTCTTTTCACCTCCCCTTTTAGCATGTTGAATCATTATATTATATTTTAAAGAAATATACTCTAACCATTGTATTGATTTTTGTGAATGTACTTCTTTAATTGTCATCTTTTTGTGAATTCCAATTGTTTCATTTGTCAACATTATTGTTTTAAATATTTTTGTACAACATTGAGCAATTGTAATATATTGAAATGGATCGATACAATTATTGGTTATATTTAAAAATAATTTTCTATATAAGGTACAACCTTTGGCAAGAATTAAAACATCCAATAGACAATAATAAAATATTTCTTTATTGAATTTAAATTCTTTTTCTTTAACTTTATTATACCATTCATCAAATAATTCTTTATTTTTAATTGTCATAGTATTATAACCAAAATATTCTTTATCAGGATAAATTCCCTTATATTTTTGATTCTCTGTTGTATTAAAATAATGTGGAAAATAACCTTTGTTACCCACAAATCCAAATGTTTTTGGGAAAGCAGCTAATCCACATAATGTAAAATTTATAGAATCTATGAATCTTAAATTTATTCCTTTAATAACTATAAATGTTAATTTTAATCCTGAAGAAATAATACTATGTTCAATTTTATTTTTTATTATCCATCCTAAAATCGGTTGCATATCATAACCTTTTCCATAATGTGAAATAAAAGTGTAGTCTTTAAATTTGTCTCTTATGAAATATTTACAAAAGTTGTCTATTACAGAATTTCCTATAGGGGTTTCATATTCCCTAAAGGGAATTTTTTCTACATCACTAAAACAATCATCTATGTCTAATTCTAACAAGTTTAAATCATCAATATTGAAATCACATTTAAATACTTTTGCATAGTTATTTTTAAAACAATAAATATTTTCTAAATCGTAAGCTATACAAAAATTCATTATATGTATTCCTGTTTCTTGATTTGCTTCAAAATCAAAATATATATATTTATTATTTTTTACTTGTTTTGGTACTGATGGTTTCATATAACATAAGTGTTCTTCATTACTTTCCGTGTATTTTTCATAACATATTAAACATATTTTTTCACCACATTTGTGATTTTTGCCTGTATATGTTTTGTTACATTTATCACAAATATGTTGTTTTCTGATAGTTGTTACTGTGTTATCTTTGCATGTATGTTGTTCAGTATAACCAATTAAACATACTTTACAAAACCTACGTTTAGCTAAAAATCCTGTTATATTTGTTATAGTGTCAAAGTGTTCATCATGATAATATAAATATATTTGTTCATTATATTCTTCATTACCATTATATAAAATATATTCTGTACTATTTGATGTAAAAACAATTATCCTAATATTAAGATAATTTTCAAAAGCTTTTAAATCATCTAAATTATTACCTTCTTCTTTTATTTCTACTCCTGATTGTTCATGTAAATCTTCAGCAACTCTTTTTTGTAATGGTCTACCTTCATTGATATGTTTTAATTGAGAATCTGTAAAATCTTTTAATAACTTATTTGAAGCTAAAGAAGTTACAATTGCCCTTGATAAACATATTGTATCATCATTTTTTATTTGGATAATACTTCTTTTATTTGTGACATCTAATATTTTTAAAGCTTTACCTTTTCCTCTTTTATTGGGTATAATAGTAACTTCAAAAATAACTTCTTCTAAATTTAATTCTTCAGCACTATTTAATAATCTTTCCATTTGATCCATGAATAACTTTTTAACTGTATTATATGTTCTTATAGGCCAGCTTTTATGTTTAGTAATTATGATTTCATGAATAGGTACTATTTTAATTCTTCCATTAGGGTAATCTTTTATGGAATAGTCTACCATGTGATCAAAAGCATTTGTAAATGTTTCTTGTGTTTCATTCTTTAGACTAATTTTATAATTAAATACATAAATACTTGCTTTATGTTTATATTCTTTTGTCAAAACAAGTTTATATGAATCTCCTCGCTTGGATAAAATTTTATCCTTTTTTGCCTCCATTTTTTAAGAAAACATTTTAGTTACTTAAAAATGTCTAAAACAAATCTAACAAATAAATTAGCAGATGAATTACATCATAGAGTTATAAAATCTTTTCCTAAAAGACGTGTTTATGTTAATTCAATAGATCAAACATGGGCAGTTGATTTGATAGATATACAACAATATTCAAAACAAAATAAACACTATAAATATTTATTAGCAGTTATAGATGTTTTTAGTAAATATGGTTGGTTGATTCCATTGAAAAATAAAACAGGAGTAGCAGTGAGTGAAGCATTTAAAACATTATTTAAAGAAAGAAAACCAATATATATTTGGTCAGATAAAGGATCCGAATTTTATAATCGACAAGTAAAAGAATTGTTAAAAGATAATAACATAAAGTTATATTCAACTGAGAATGAAGAAAAATCCAGTGTAGTGGAACGATGGATAGGAACAATGAAACAACATATGTATAAATACTTTACTGCTAATGAAACTTTAAAATATTATGATATATTAGATAAATTAGTTAAAAATTATAATAATACAGTACATTCTTCAATTAAAATGACACCTGTTCAAGCAAGTAAATTAAAAAATGAATTAACAGTGTATAAAAATTTATATCCAGAAAAAGAAGAGAACATTAAAAAACCTAAATTTAAAGCAGGTACTAGAGTAAGAATAACAAAAAAGAAGGGTAAATTTGAAAAGGGTTATACTACTCGTTGGACTAAAGAAATATTTGTAATTGAAAAAGTTTTAAATACAATTCCTTTTACTTATAAAATAATTGATTTAAAAGGCGAAGAAATAACAGGTTCTTTCTATGAACAAGAATTACAGATGACTAAGTTTTAGATCTTTCTAAATGAAAGGTGCCACATGTGGAGCAGGGTCCGCTTACCCTTCCAGAGCACCTGAGATCACCCCGGTTTTTGGTGGGGTTCGTGTTTCTCAGTCTTTAGGTTTTTTTCTGTGTTGTATTTTGTGTTCTGTTGTTTGTCTGTTTGTCTGTTTCTTTTTTAGCCATGGCTTTGTCGATTTACTTTTTACTTATGAGATATAACGTCCCTTTGGTTTTTCGCTCCTCCTTTACTTACGGTTAATTTATTACCAAAACAATAATCAGTTTCAAAATTTTAATTTGAAAACAAAAGTGCAATGAATACATACAAATCAAACACTATAAACATAATATCACTGTTCAAAGTTAGATCTGTCACATCCACTAAAAGTTACCCGGTAATGAATAACCGTTACAATGTCCCACCTACTGATCATGTATGATCACTCCTTATATGGAATAAGAAAATCAATAGTAAAGAGTTGTCCCACCTACTGATCATGTATGATCACTCCTTATATGGAATACAATATCACATACATATCAAACTTCTTGTGACGGAGTAAGTTCATCATCTGCTGGAATAATGTCTACCTGTCTCCAAATGGTGGCAAACTGATCCATTGCTAACATTTGTTTGATAAGTTCTTGTTTTGAAAGAATATCATTGATTGAAACATTAATGTTCAGAAAACCTTGAAATCCTTTAAGTAGATTAGAAAGTTGTCTTAATTTCCGAGCATGAGGTATAGATATATCTATCTGAGTTGATAACCATGTGTCCCACGTTGTATTGACCTTTGCTGAAATAAACCAGTCTCTCAAAGCATTAAGGAAATCACCGAAAAGAATGTTAAACAGCATACCTTGGGCGTTATGTCTTCCCAAGTGTTTGTATGCTTCTTGTAACTGTTTAACAGGGTCGCCTTCTATATTAAAACTAAACTTCTGCCTCGAAATTGTCTTTGATAAATCCGCCTTTCTGCTCATTAGAAAGGTGTGAAGTTCTTCAGGGGTCGTGATAGTTTGCTTTTTTTTCTTTCCCAGTTTTTCTTTAAATAAGTCCTGCACCTTTCTTTTCGGAGCTTTTGGAAGTTTAACCGGTCCCAAACTCTTAGCTCTTTCGATTGTCTCAATCATGCTCTGATAGTAACTGATATTTTCTATCAAAATGTTACTTTCTTCTAAACTCCATGACCAGTTCTGTGGTTGAGGTTGCACCTGACACTCTTGATTTTCCATTTGTATTTCTTTTGTAGAATTACTTTCTTGAAACATTAATTCACGTCTTCTCACCACTGTTAATTTGAAACGAAAGACCGCACCAGTCTGCTATATGTTTACATGTGATGACAACATTGTCTAGGTAACATGTAAACATACTCTTGACAACCATGTAAATATTTCCAATGATCGATTTTGTCTATAGCACTTCACAAATGTAAAAAGCAATTTAAGTTGTAGTCGTATTGATCCGTTTTATTACTAGACTATATTGGTAAAATTAATTAAAAATCAAGGTTGGGGTGCACTGGGGATTTTTTTTCTCTTAAATCCCACAGAATTCTTTCTCTGTCAGTTCTCCCGGGTTTTTTTTTTGGGAGTAAGAAAATTTGGTGTTTTTTGGGGTGTTTTTTTTTTTTTTTTTTTTTTATGAAAATTTAGGGCTCTTTTACTTGAAATGAGGGTAATTTTTTGGGGGTCAAATTTTTTTTTTTTTGGGGGGGCGCTGGAGTCGTTCAAGTACTATACTACTCCCCTTAGGGGAAAAAATAAGTTTTATAAAAAACCCCAGGATTAAGGTTTTGGTGTGCTCTTTACAAAAAAATTTTTTTATTTTTTTATGGGGGGTATAAATACAAAGTGTGTTTTTTTTCTTCTTAATTTTGAAGTTAAAAATCACACAAAAATGTTGGTAAAATTTTTATTTTGGATGTAAAAAGGGGTTTTTTTCTTTAAAATGGGGGGTCAAAAATTGAAGATAATTTTTTTTTTTTTTTTGTGGGGGGCTAAAGGAGTGGTATATTGTGTTACGTGGTTCCCGAAGTTTAAAGAGTAAAAAAGTGCACGGCCATCGGGCCCAAAAATTGATACATTCAATATGATATCTTTCTATCATATGCCTCAACAGAGAGAGAGAGAGAGAAAAAAACATTTTAATACGGACAAATCGTCAAAAAAATAATTCAACAATATACACAATGATCATTGTTTGTAAAAGTCAACTTTTTAAAGAAACTTTCTAAATTATGTTTCAGAAAAAAACTTAAAAAATGCATTTATTAAATAATTTGGTTTTTTTTTATTATTTTTATTTTTTTTATTATTTTAAACAATATACTTCCCTGTGTTTAAATTATTGTTTTGTACACTACTTTGTAACGTTTTTCACTGATAACGTAGCATTGAGGTGTATTTTCCGGAATTGGCCGCGTATTACCGGAATGCCATGTGATAACGTTACGGAAAGGCATGTGATAACAATTGAAGCATGTGATAACAATTGAAGCATGTGATAAACTTTTCATATCAGCCCGCTTAGCACCAATTCGAAAAATATGGAATTTACGTCAATTTAATGCTATTATCATACGGTAAAATTTATATGTTATTTATTCTAAGTATATGATAAACATGTTTAATGGCTAATTCCGGCAAATACACCTCAATGCTACGTTTTCAGTGAAACATTACAAAGTAGTGTACAAAAATATTATTTGGATACTGGAAAGTATATTGTGTAAAATAATTTAAAAAAAAATTATTAAGTAAATGCATTTTTTAACAGTTTCAAACATAATTTAGAAAGTTACTTTAAAACAAGTTGACTTTCCAAACAGTGTTCATTATGTATATTGTTGAATTTTTTTTGTTGTTGTTTGATTCGTCTACATTAAAATGTTTTTCTTCTCTGTTGAGGCATATGATAGAAAGATTTCATATCGAATGTTCTAAATTTGGGGTCCAACGTCCGTGAACTTTCAGTCTTTGAACTTCTGTTTGGGAACCACGTAAAAGGATCAATATATGAATCTGTTACTTTTCTCCATTGTTGAAGCATATGATAAAAAGATCATAACATGTCATTTTTCATATCGCAAGTATTATCAGCCCTCGGTCAACATCAGCCTTCCAGCCATGCAGCTCTTGGGCTGATATTGAACCTAGAGCTGATAATACATGCGATATGAAAAATGCCATGTAATAATCTGATAACATTTCTGTACATCTCCACTTCACTAAATAAAGCTGTCAGCAGAAAGACATTTTATGAATTTATTCAAATAGTATTCATATTTGTGACTTTTTTTTTCATTTGTCTTAAAATTAATAAATGTATGTTAGATTATTAAACCAGTCAAAATAAAAGTTTTGAAATACTTAATATACATGTATAGACACAAATAACTTATATTGTAAATGTTTAAATACTGTGGTTGCACTATTTTTCGTTAGGTACCATTTTATGAGAATTTCATGGTTATCAGTAGACCATAAATTGAAATGTTCAACAAAGTTTTAAGTTTTTGTATAGGCTTGTTAACAATATTTGGAAAAACAAAGAAATCAAATATCTACAAAATACACAATCTTTCCTCAATCCATGAAAATAAGACTATTATTAAGTATGTACCCACAAAAAAAACCGAATCCAAATTCAAACATTCCTGAAATATACAGGAAAAGAGTTTACAGCATAGTTTAATTCATGAACATGTATGAAGCTATATTACAAATAGTAATTCTACATGATTAAGAATCTCATAAATAAATATTTAAGTCATGCTTATAACCAAGAAGAAAAGTAAATGTTTTCAATATCATTACCATGAAAAAGTTGAGGATATAAAAATAATTCATTTTTAAAAGAAAACATACTTGTATGAATAGTCACCTAAAATTCCACCTGAATTATTGACAAAAACAGAAGTGAAAATTAATTCAAACAATTTACATTGTAGATCTACAACTTGGGTGCTATCCATTACAATGTGTACCCAAAATCTTGTCCCATTAATTAAGTTTGCCCTTACATTTTATATCATGTAAGACTAGGGATCATGATCAATTCCAATGGTTTGAACCAGATAATAGAAAACGTTGTGTATTGAAAATTGAAATTAATAATCATTTATAGTATAAAATACATGTAGCTAATCAAAGAATTCAAACATAAAACAAAATCCATTGGCGGATTCAGGGGGGGTTGGCCGATCAATGCATTTAAATGGGAGCATATAGCTGAAACCCTCCCCCTTTACTCTGGGCTGGGAACCCCCCCCCTTTTAAAATGGCTGGATCCGCCCCTGAAATCAACTCTAACCTAACTGCAGTTTTAATTCACTTTCACTTTTTCTGTAATCAGTTGAATATTTTTTTAATTTGTCAGTTCTTTGATTAGTTATATAATTATTATTCTTATAACATTGACATTTTAAGCAAATTAAGTACAAGATGGAATTATTATCTTTTCTAAACTTTCTAACTTCATTTTGATGCAAAGTCATAATGATAACTTCTTGCAAACACTATTGACGTCAGAGGAGTGAAATTGTGTCATTTATTTCACATGTGAATTCATAGGTTTTATTTGAACAGGAAATCATAGTAATTCTTTGCAACCAATAAAATAACTCTTTTTTTTTAAACACTGCAGCGCATGATTCTTCAAACAGTTTTTAATTGTGGTCATATTTATAGAAATTCAAATTTAAAATACAAAATAATCTTACCATAGAACCATGTGAATCATTTAGTGAGTATGACCCCTTGTTCATATCAACTGCTATCAGTTCTGTATCTTCATAATCCACGTTAGAAACTAGATGAGATTTGTCATTCGTTCTACCATCCAATCTGTCTTCATGATCAATACTTTGTGCTGGTGGTTCGTACAACTCAGATTTTCTAGAACTATAACTTTCCTGGCTGTCTCCTTTCAATAATGGTTTTCGTGAAGGTGAACCATCTGCATTAAAACCTTTCAATAATGGCCGATGTGATGGCGAAGTTGTTGCACTACTTAAGCTCTCCTCGTCCTCAACTACATGTGAAATCATAGGATTTTCAAACACCGACATTTCAATATCATGTTTTCTTTTTGAAACAGATCCGTTTGATGGTATTGCTTGTTCAGCAGGTTTCTTTTCTGTATGGTTTGAATAGTAACTTGAATCAGTTTTACCATTTTTATCTGTTTGTTCATCATTTTCAATAAAGCTGTCTCTATTAAATGCATAATTGATTTCTTCTGGAGAATTATCATTTTTTATATTTATGTTTTTCTGAGGTAGAAGATTCATGGTATCAGCACCATCAGTGTGTGCTTTGATTAAGACAACATCTTTTAAGTTTTGAAATTCAGAGTTCCACAAACTTTTTCCTGGTTCCATTACTTCAAATTCTTTTGGGGCTTCACGTGATGCTTCTTCTGACAAATCTTTGGAGCTTCGTCTTCTTGTTTTGGATTGTCTTGTCATCTGCTCTGGTTCCAGGTCTAATAAGGTAAGATCTTGTTGACTCTAAATGATAAAATATCAAGTTGGTACAAAACACTACAGGGAGATAACTTTGTAAAAATCAACTGATTGTTTTAATCATTTTCTATTGATAAGGAAATATTAAGCTTCTAATTGATTAAAATTAGTGTTTGTCAATCTGCAACATCTCATTCCTATATAGTCTGGTTCCAGTTACTGCAAATTCCTAACTTTTTGCCAAAATTTAATGAAAATTAAAGGAGCCAAATTAATTCTAGTCAAAGTTTTTGGTAATACTTTGAAGAACTAATTACAATGTGTTATTTTTTTTTATAATAAGTAATTAATTAAGGAACATATAAGATGAGCAGGAAGAACTTTATTAATTCATTTTGAAAACTACAAATATTTCTGGCCAAAAGTAATCTTGTCTCCTGCTTTGCTGCCTACTCTAAATTTCCCCATCTAAATTATTTAACATTGTATTGTAATTTTTTCAGCTTTTCCTTAAATGCATTGAGTCAAAACATACAAGACAAAATCAAGTTGAAACACATTATGAATGATATCTGGAGGAATTATGTCTTGTAATCATTTGGCAGATGAAAGTTTTTAAAGAACAATTCTTGATATTCAAAATATAAGGTGGAAAATAGCCTTATCACCTTCTTTTATTTGTAAATTAAATACACCATTGCTTAATCCTCACAAAAGTTCCTATGAAATTTTAACATCATGATAGCAAATATCTGCTGACATAAAGGAAAAGTTGACATCAATATTTCAAGTGTTGTAGATTCCCAAATAGCCATAGGGTCTATTATATTCAAATATATATTCTGAAATGATAGCCAAGTTTTTATTTTCAATTTAAAAAGAAAGTGAAGAACTTAGTGCATTCCCCAGAGGTATTTGTGCAAGTCATCAGTAAGAGTCTTGTACTCTTATAATTCAAAATTACCATGCATTCTTTTAATTCATGAATACAAACCTTAGTTTTCCAAGAAAAGGGTCCCGAAAATTCATCTTGCCATGTCCAAAACTGTAAATAAAAAATGTACACTAAAATTAGACAACAATATGAATATTGTAATATGAATATATATGAATAATGAAAAAGATAGAATACATATGTACAAATTAAAAATGTTTCAGAGATATTCATTAATAACATGAATGCTGTTTCAGTTTGCAATACCCTATGAATATGATCAAAGTACTGTCACTGAACTCGTCGAGATAATTCCAACATCTGAAAAGCTGATGGATTTATAAGCACATAAGACTGCTCCATGGACTGCAAACTTAATGGTTGTGTGGACAGTTTTCAATGTATGCTGAATAATGAAAAATTATGATATTTACTAGTATACAATTTCTTAATAATTCAATAAGTACTATATATACCATGGTTCTTACGAGTTAACATATTTAACCGAAGGAATCAGTAAGACATGTGGTATATACATATAACTTGTAATATAAATAAAATGATTGACAGCTTGAACTAATGTTAAAAATTGATCATGTTTCTGTTTTATCCAATAAGAAGGAAGCTTGCTTAAGTCAGTTTTGCGCCCCATGTATGATTGTATGCTTCGGTAATTTTATTATGTCATCAGAAGTAAATAAAAATTTTGGATTCTAGCAACAAGGATTAAATAATTATTATAATGACATTAAGTTTGGTTTTCAAGATATCAAAATACAAATCAATTATATTTTAACAGTTGTTCGTCTCATTGAAAAAATGCATATTTATACATTTAAAGTTTTCGTACAAACTGATTTTCTTCCTTAATTTTATTTATTTGATAATTATAATATTTGTCAAGAAACAATCATCAAAATAAAACACTAAACAGTGGCGGATTCAGGGAGCATACAAAGTATACTGTTGTCAGGTCATTAAAGATTGCATATTTTGGCGTTAATATTGATTCACTTATAGGGTCTTTGCATCGGAACTAAACACATTTATTCAAAAACCAGTTGTTGGCATGACACGGGTTATGTTCTTCTCATATATGTTATGATGGTATGATACTAAACCCCTAACGGGAAGGATTGTGCCTGATGTTCATATGATGAAATCATAATCTTTCAGTCAGTTTAATTGAAGTCTGGAGCTGGCATGTCAGTTAACTGCTAGTAGTCTGTTGTTATTTATGTATTATTGTCATTTTGTTTATTTTCTTTGGTTACATCTTCTGACATCAGACTCAGACTTCTCTTGAACTGAATTTTAATGTGCGTATTGTTATGCGTTTACTTTTCTACATTGGCTAGAGGTATAGGGGGAGGGTTGAGATCTCACAAACATGTTTAACCCCGCCGCATTTTTGCGCCTGTCCCAAGTCAGGAGCCTCTTGCCTTTGTTAGTCTTGTATTATTTTAATTTTAGTTTCTTGTGTACAATTTGGAAATTAGTATGGCGTTCATTATCACTGAACTAGTATATATTTGTTATAGGGCCAGTTGAAGGACGCCTCCGGGTGCGGGAATTTCTCGCTACATTGAAGACCTGTTGGTGACCTTCTGCTGTTGTTTTTTTCTATGGTCGGGTTGTTGTCTCTTTGGCACATTCCCCATTTCCATTCTCAATTTAAAGTGTAGGTCCGGGAAGGTCCCCCTATTTAACTAGATGAATTAAAAAAAAAAAATAGTCACAAAATGTGTTTTAGTCTTGCTCCGCTAGCCAAGATTTATTCTTTCTCTGAGTTCCCCTCCCCCTTGATAGAATTTTTGCAAAGGGAACAGTACTTCTATGAAGTATTAAATTTTATTCTTTGCAGAAATAAAGAAGAAACCTTTATTTTTTTCAAAATTTAGGGAACTCGTAACAATCCTATTTAGTTTTAATAAGGTTTCTTGAGATGTTAGTACAAATGATTTATTGCTTTTTGATATAAAATGAAAACAAATAAATGTTCATGACCCATTACGTTTTCCAGTTTCCTAAATATTTTAGAGGAGGGCATCTTTCAAAAAAGGGGTGGAGCTTCAGCCATGGAATTACATGAAAATGAATATGTTGTACCATAACTAAGCTCTGCCTTTTTTCCTTTAGATTCTAGTTGAGCTGCATACATGGCATATCTAATTATCAAAGTATGGTACAACATCAAATTGCAGATAATATACCATGGTTTTCCCACTCATTTAAACATCAAAAGAAAAAAATGCAATTAATATTACAACAAGCCATACATTACTCTATCTTAGTCATAACACTAAAAGTACATTTTTTGTAAACTGTTAGAATAGTACTTTTACTTTAAGGGGGCTCGCGGGTCTAAATGAAATTTTTTATTTAATATAGGATTTCTCTATATTTTTCTATAAATGAACTTTATCTTATACCTAATAGAAAAATAAAATAAAATAATGGGGTCACCGTTCATTTACGCTCACAATCTGCCTTCGAAAAAAGCATACATTTTTGTTAATGTCCCTTTTTTCTGTTGAACTAATAGCAGAAATAGCAGTTATATCGAAATAAAAAAATAACTAAATTACAGAAATTGCTTAAATTTTACAATTATTTAGTTTATGTACAGTTTCTTCGAAAACAACAATAAAAAATATAGGTCACCGATAAGTTAAAAAAGATATTTCAATTTTAATGCCAAAAGATGGCATTTTTGCACCAAAGGGAGATAATTTGGAGCATTTTCAATGATATAGACATTTCAAAAGTCACCTGGGGCCAACACGAATTGATTTTTTGGAATGATTTTTGTACCATATGACAAAGTCACAACTACTAAAGGTAATAAATAAAATTTGTAATGAAAAATAAATGTTTAATTTTTTTTCTGAAAATCTTATACCCGTGAGCCTCCTTAAAAGCCAATTCTAATCTAATTTATTTCTCTTTAAGATATTATATTTCCCGAAATTAGGGATACAATGTATATAATCACAGTGATTTCTTCATAACTTTTTAGATAGATATGACATTATTTAATAGGATTTTGGTACATTTTAGACCGATTTTAGCAACATGAAGAAATCTGGGTCCATTCACTCAAAATCATATTGCCTCCCATACATGTGTGTCCATGTTCACACCCTCTAAAAAAATACAAGAGTGCACACGCTGAAATGTCTCGCCTTCTTTACTAATCATTGATATTATGTTGATAGTCCTAAGTATAAAGCTTTATTACAACTGTCTCATAAACTTAACATTAACCAAGATAACTAAACAAAGACCAATGAACCATGAAAATGAGGTCAAGGTCAGATGAACCATGCCAGGCAGACATGTACAGCTAACAATGCTTCTATACAACATATATAGTTGACCTATTATTTATAGTTTAAGAAAAATAGACCAAAACACAAAAACTTAACACTGTGCAATGAACCGTGAAAATGAGGTCACGGTCAAAAGAAACCTGCGCTACTGACATAAAGATCATAAAATATTTCCATACACCAAATATAGTTGACCTATGGCATATAGTATTAGATAAAAAGACCAAAACTCAAAAACTTGACCACTGAACCATGAAAATGAGGTCAAGGTCACATGACATCTACCCACTAGACATGTACACCTTACAATCATTCCATACAACAAATATAGTAGACCTATTGCATATAGTATGAAAAAAACAGACCAAAACACAAAAATTTAACTATAACCACTGAACCATGAAAATGAGGTCAAGGTCAGATGACACCTGCCAGTTGGACATGTACACCTTACAGTCCTTCCATACACCGAATATACTAGCCCTATTGCTTATAGTATCTGAGATATGGACTTGACCACCAAAACTTAACCTTGTTCACTGATCCATGAAATGAGATCGAGGTCAAGTGAAAACTGTCTGACAGACATGAGGACCTTGCAAGGTATGCACATATCAAATATAGTTATCCTATTACTTATAATAAGAGAGAATTCAACATTACAAAAAATCTGAACCTTTTTTTCAAGTGGTCACTGAACCGTGAAAATGAGGTCAAGGACATTGGACATGTGACTGACGGAAACTTCGTAACATGAGGCATCTATATACAAAGTATGAAGCATCCAGGTCTTCCACCTTCTAAAATATAAAGCTTTTAAGAAGTTAGCTAACGCCGCCGCATCACTATCCCTATGTCGAGCTTTCTGCAACAAAAGTTGCAGGCTCGACAATAAACCAGTTTTATTTTGTGAATTATTTATTGAGGAAATTGATAATGAATATTGTCATGATGATCAAAGTTATTTGTCTCTAAGACTTGAAAAAGAAACAAAGACGATTCCAAACAGCTATCAAAATATCACAAACTTTTAAATATAATTATCTTTCTTTTGGTTTTTGTCGAGCCTGCAACTTTTGTTGCAGAAAGCTCGACATAGGGATAGTGATGCGGCGGCGTTAGCTAACTTCTTAAAAGCTATATATTTTAGAAGGTGGAAGACCTGGATGCTTCATATTTTGTATATAGATGCCTCATGTTACGAAGTTTCCGTCAGTCACATGTCCATTGTCCTTGACCTCATTTTCATGGTTCAGTGACCACTTGAAAAAAAAGTTCAGATTTTTTGCAATGTTAAATTCTCTCTTACTGTAAGTAATAGGATAACTATATTTAGTATGTGCGTACCTTGCAAGGTCCTCATGCCCGTCAGACAGTTTTCACTTTACCTCAACCTCATTTCATGGATCAGTGAACAAGGTTAAGTTTTGGTGGTCAAGTCCATATCTCAGATACTATAAGCAATAGGTCTAGTATATTTGGTGTATGGAAGGACTGTAAGGTGTACATGTCCAACTGGCAGGTGTCATCTGACCTTGACCTCATTTTCATGGTTCAGTGGTTATAGTTAAGTTTTTGTGTTTTGGACTGTTTTTCTCATACTTTATGCAATAGGTCTACTATATTTGTTGTATGGAATGATTGTAAGGTGTACATGTCTAGCGGGCAGATGTCATCTGACCTTGACCTCATTTTCATGGTTCAGTGGTTATAGTTAAGTTTTTGTGTTTTGGTCTGTTTTTCTCATACTTTATGCAATAGGTTTACTATATTTGTTGTATGGAATGATTGTAAGGTGTACATGTCTAGCGGGCAGATGTCATCTGACCTTAACCTCATTTTCATGGTTCAGTGGTCAAAGTTAAGTTTTTGAGTTTTGGTCTTTTTATCTAATACTATATGTCATAGGTCAACTATATTTTGTGTATGGAAATATTTTATGATCTATATGTCAGTCGTGCAGGTTTTATTTGACCTTGACCTGGTTTTCAAGGTTCATTGCTCAGTGTTAAGTTTTTGTGTTTTGGTCTATTTTCTTAAACTATAAGCAATAGGTCAACTATATTTGTTGTATGGAAGCATTGTTAGCTGTACATGTCAGCCTGGCATATGGTTCAACTGACCTTGACCTCATTTTCATGGTTCATGTTAAGTCTATGTGACAGTCGTAATAAAGCTTTATATTTAGGAGTATCAACATAATATCAATGATTAGTAAAGAAGGCGAGACATTTCTGTGTGTGCACTCTTGTTTTTTCATTGACATACTTCTACATGTGCAATGTACTAAGCCTACTTATTGTATTTTACTTTACACCCATCATCATCATACCAAAATAGTTTTGTATATACCATTAACAACTGTAATCTTAAACATGTTAAATAAATGACAATTAACAAGATTAATAATCATGATAATAAACAAATTAATTACAAAAAAAATATATTTCATTTAAAAAAAAAAGATGAATCTTGTTTATGAAAACATGAATATTTTCATATACACATCTAAAAAATTCTAATTCAACCGGTATTTGGATAAAAATACATGTATGGTGCGAACAGTCTAAAGGTAAAGGGGCAAAAGTATGGTTGTTTGAAAGTGTAGTATGCGAATATATTTTGGGGATTGAACAGACCAATACCAACTTGAAGTTATGGATCTATATTGAACAGAAAAGCTTTCAGGTACGATAAGCCCTTATACAAATTATGTCATTGTTACCCGAAACACTATCATCATTTTTGTTCTTAGTCTTACATCATTTGTTTCATCAACAACAATCTTTTCCCCCATCTGAACCTTGAGAACTGGATAAGATATTGGGTAAACGTCCCCTTTCTCGTAATCTTTATATCTCTCGCGGACATCTGGATGGACGAAGTAATCATCAAGAATTTGATCTTGTCTTTTTTCATCAAAAGTTTCCCATTTTTCAGAGAAGAGTGATTTAACCATTTGCGTTTCTTGAACAATTTTACGTGTTAGTGGGTTTATAGATTCAAAATATGCAGCGGAAATTGTATCCATAATTGCAAATAACGGACAATTGTTTGATAAACAAGGAAGTGACTCAGGAACACAATTTTGACAGCCCAGCGGCAAAATCCTCTGATGAAGACTTCCGAGATTCGCGAAAGAAAATTGATGTACAGCGCGGAAAGAAAACGAAATATAAATGAGACAACAATAATATGGAAAAAATATTCTGTATAAATTGATAAATGTATCATTTTCTTTAGAAGTAATATACGAAATAATTTTAATGTGTATTTATTTGTGTTCTAATTTAATGTTCATGTGTGCTATCGATTCTGACCTTCACCTTTTGTCTTCCTAGTGTAAACAGAAAGGGCACCTTTCAGGAATTCTGATAACCAGTTTTGTTGTGTATTTAGTAATAACATGGGAGCTCGGGCATCCATACAGCTGCAAGATGAGGAGATTGAAGAAATACAAAATGAAACAGGATGTAAGTTACATTATTTTTTTATTTTTAATTGTAAAGTTTATCTTTTTTTCAAATAAATTTTACTCTGTTTACTCACCATGTCACTGAGATATTGTGTATTCTGTACATGATGCATATATTGTTTTTAAACTATTTTCAGAACGTGATGAATTTATGTCAATTCGCCTTGATTCCTGTACGATCCCTATACCTTCTATTTCTATAATTTATATCTGTGCTGAAGATATGTTTTATTTGATTTAGAATTTCAATATGTTAAATTTTTATAAAGGAAACTTTCAGATAACAGGATATAATTGTTCTTAGATAAGAGACTAGCATTGAAATTTTGTTTTTAAATTAAGGAATGTCATCATCATGATCATGGTCATGAAAAAGTATTTATATATTTTTATACGACCGCAAAATTTTTGCAGTCATATATTGGTATCACATCGTCATGGTCGTCAGCGTCGTCCGAAGACGGATGGTTTCCGGATAATAACTTTAGTATTAGTAAATAGAAATCAATAAAATTTTAACACAATGTTTATAACCACAAAAGAAAGCTTGGGATTTATTTTGGGGGTTATAGTCCCTAAGGTTTAGGAATTAGGGGCCCAAAGGGGCCCAAAACAAGCATTTATCTAGTGTCAGGACAATAAATTGTGTACAGTATTTCATTTGTTCTGAAATTGTTCCACAACGTTTAATACCATAAGTAGAAGGTAAGGATATATTTTAAGGGTTATGGGGCAAACAGTCTAGGAATTAAGGGCAAAAAAGGGGCCAAATACAAGCATTTTTGTAGTTTCAAGACAATAAATTGGAGTTATCTTTCTTTGTCCAGAATTGTAGTTGAATCAACTTAAATCAATGCAATATACAATATACAATGTAATATTCCCTTTACTACCAACTGATAAATAGCAATCTTTACCATTCAGTGATTACAAGCACTTTGATTACCATTCTAGGGTTATGCCCCTTTACAAGTGGAAATATTGAAGATTTTTTTAGTTTGTGTTCTCTTAACTTAAGTTTGTCTTTAACTAAATTTAATGACATGAATATACATGATATATAATGCTTTATTACCTCTAAACTCAGTTTAAGTTCGTTTTTTGGCAGCTTCACTTTTAGGCCAAATAAAAATATATGTGTGGTTCCAGTTACATACTTTTAAAAAATATGGTCGGTAGGTCGGCAAATTTTTTTTTTTTTTTTCTAAATTTTATTTTGGATTGTCAAAATCTGGAAAAAAAAATCGTGTTTACCGAAATTGTTACCTGTATTATACATGTCAATACCGGAAGTCAGCCATTTTAAAAGTGTTTGGTTGCAAAATAAAGACAGTCATTTACCTTTTTAGTTAATTTTGTTGCATTTTGACAACAAATTGTTATGAATTTTTGCATTTTATCAATAACAGATACTTATGATGGAAATTCAGATGACAGAAATCTACGAAGTTTATTATTTTAATTCACAATCTTCAAAATTTGATCGTTTGAAAATTTATTTTTCCAAAATGAAAAAAAAGTTCTAGGGTCGGGTGGGTTACTGGAACCACACATATATTTTTATTTGGTGTTACATTTCTTCAGTTATGTCCCTTTGTAACATTATATGCTAGGGGGGGCATCATCTGTGTCCCTTTGGACAGATTCTTTATTTATTTTTTTAGAAGTTACTATAATATTAATATTATTTAAACCATGACTGTATGACATTTTATATTTTGATATTTTATGATGTATTTTAATGAGTAGTTATTGACTATTGTTGCAAACTTCATCAGAAATTTGAATTGAGATCATTTTTGGAAGAAGGGAAAGGGGGAGGTGAATAAAAAAAAAAAATTTGGGGGGGGGAGGGGGGGTTAAATTTTTCTCATTTCAGATTTCAGAAATTAAAAAGAAAATTTCTTCAAATAATTTTTTTTTGAGAGGATTAATATTCAACAGCATAGTGAATTGCTAAAAAGCAAAAAAAATAATTTTCATTTCATTAGACCACATTCATTCTGTGTCAGTAACCTATACTGTGTCAACTATTTAATCACAATCCAAATTCAGAGCTGTATCCAGCTTGAATGTAGTGTCCATACTTGCCCCAACTGTTTAGGGTTCGACCTCTGCGGTTGTTTAAAGCTGCGCCCTGTGGAGCATCTGATTGTAAAATGAAAACAATACTTTTCAGAACAGGAAATTTATTTAACCTACAAAGATAAACATGACAAAGACTGTTAATAAAATTTACATTAATGTTTCATTTTTAAGGATGTATTACTTGTATCTAATGAAACTTAAAATACCTAAAGGTGTATGTATTTAAAACAAAATTTTGACACATCTATATTATAATATTATATAAAATACCTGCGTTGTTTCAGCTGATTTACGTACTTCAGTCTTTTCAATACTGCAAAAGCAAAAGAAAAACTTGTCATATGTTTCTAATGAAAAGTGCAATATATGCATGCCTCTGATACAACAATGAAAAGGTACATTTTCAATGCCCTTTGCAAAATACATTTAAATTATAAATTGATTGAAATACACTCTACAACTTTTAATCTTCAAAAAACAAATGGTGAAATATTTATTTGATAATCTGACTGTATACAATTCTTTCTTGAATGGATGCAAGAATTTTATTTATGTATTATATTTTTCAGTCTCCAGAAACCAGATTATAAGATTATATAGCCGCTTTGAAAGTTTAGATAAAAGTGGAAATGGATTTCTAAGGTATTATATATATATATATATATGTAATTTAGAATAATAACAACATAGATATAGGAAGATGTGGTGTGAGTGCCAATGAGACAACTCTTCATCCAAATAACAATTTATAAAAGTAAACCATTATAGGTCAATGTACGGCCTTCAACACGGAGCCTTGACACACACCGAACAAAAAGCTATAAAGGGCCCCAAAATGAGTAGTGTAAAACCATTCAAATAGGAAAACCAACGGTCTAATCTATATAAAAAACGAGAAACATGTATAAGTTACATAATTTAAAAAAAAACATAAAATAAAAAAAAATCCCTACCTACCTACTCTAACTTTTTTTTAGATGTAACTGGAACCACACATACTTTTTTATTTGGCCTAATAAATTATTAGTGTACATTGTACCTCCCCACCAGTTTGCAGATATTATACCTGATATACCTCTGAACGCAAAATGGTCCTATGTTCATTCAAAACATGTGCATTCATTGTTATTTTTTCTTGCCTTTAAACCAACTTAATTTAAGAATTTTCAGACAAATCAAATTCAAAACACCAAGTTTGATGTGTCCACAGCACATTAGTGATGCACTGCATACATATGCTCATAGAATAAAAAACAAGGTACAAAATCAATTTAGGGAAAACAAACAACCAAAACCCATCAAAACAAATTTTGTGTTTGACTGAATTAAAGCTTTATTTTTCTGTAAATGCTAAATTTTATCAACTGAAAATTTTTGAATTCATCATGCAATGTACAGCACAAACAGCTTTAAAGCACTGAAAAGATTAATCATTTTTAAATTCATCATGCAATGTACACCACAAACAGCTTTAAAGCACTGAAAACATTAATCATTTTTAAATTTTAGTCGAGAAGATTTCCTTAGAATTCCAGAGTTAGCCATCAACCCACTTGGTGACAGAATAGTACATGCTTTCTTCCAAGAAAGGTAAGAACAGATAGGTCACTAGAATGTAATAATAAATTTAAGAACTGGCTGTTCCAGTATGAGGTCCGCTGTTTGGCTGTCTACCCTTCAAACTTTTGACCAAAGCAACTGAACATGCAATTATTGACCAAGACAAGGAATACTGATCATGAGTTAAAGAGCATGCTATACTGTGTTTATTTTTAATCCACATTGGTTAGATTGCTGGCAATTTTGATTCTGTATAATACAATATATTTTCCCAATATTTCATGAGTTATCTATCCTTAAATATTTTTTTTCATTATTTTTTAAATACAGAAATTGTGATATTTCAGAATTGATTGATTTTTCATATGCAGAAGAATAAAAACAATCGTATTCAATTTGTAAATGCTGCTTTATGTTATGAATATTATAGCTGCACTGGAAAAGGTGTCATTTTGATAGCAGTTTAAAGATGTCTTTCAATCAATGAGTTTGAAGAACTTTTTGCAACATGACTTTCTTGCCAACACTGCATCTATTGATGCCCAAGGGATTTTAATAGGAAAATGTGACCTACAATTGATAGGCTTTCATACTGATTGTAACTTGATTTTTGTGGTATAGGATCACAGTATTTTTTTGTCTTTTTTAACCTTTTAAATTGTTTTTTTTCAGCAATGATGAGACAGTTAATTTCAGACAGTTTATAAATGTACTGGCTAGATTTAGACCTACAAAAGTTAAAATCAGTAAGAATAAGTTGAATACCAGGGAAGAAAAACTAAAATGTAAGTTTTGATATTCACATACATCCATAACAATATGATTATAAAAATTACCAGGATAGATACAAATTTGAATTGATCACATGGGACAATGTATAAATAATATGATTCATTTATACATGCATAAATAAATTAGGATTGTTGCTTTTTAATCTTTTCATGTATATACATGTTTGTATGCATGCACACTCAACAGCAAGGCACATTGTTACTACAGGGCACATAAGAAAGGCAGTATTATTATACTTTCAAAGCTATAAAAATATAAAATCTGAAATATCTGATTGAGTTGAAATCAGATTAATGGCATGTCAATATTATTTGGTAGACAGATATAACCATTTGCACATCTTATTTCCATGGAGATTATTTTACACTGCCCCCTCAGCCATGTTCCTTTGACATTAACAGTTTTGCATATCTAATATGTTACAAAAGCATGAAAGGTGAGACATCTCTCTGTGTCAACAATTTACTATAATAATACCTTTATATTTTAGTTGCTTTTAGAATGTATGATTTAGATGGTGATGATAAAATATCTAGAGATGAATTATTAGCAGTTTTACATATGATGGTTGGTGCAAATATATCAGAAGAACAGGTCAGTTAATTTAATCTAAATGTATAAACAAAATTAAAGTTTGTCCACCATTACATGTAATTAAACATGTTTCTGTTCATTTTCTGCCTACAGCTATTGTGTCCAATATAGATTTCAAATTTTTGATTATATCAAGGACACTTATTGTAACTTATAGAATATTATAAAAGGACATGTATTATATAATAATGAATAATAACAAAAAAGCTTTATTTAGAGTCAGCTTAGTATACAAACAAGGACATAATATTAGCTCTAATGAGCTTTTAACAGACAAATAAATATGTACAAAAAAACTATTCATGCACTTCTTTTTTTTTGCCTTGCTTGATTTTTTAAAGAGTATTAGCAAAATCGGTTTCATGATTTATGTTGGTTTCAATCAATAAGTATGCAACTTTATTTATTATCGATCACAATCCAAAAGAAATGGTATACTTTATGAATTGTTCAATTTCATGCTTCTGTTATACTATTAAGCCATACATATATTTCTATTAAGCATCTATAATTTAAATTTGTTCTTTTCATTTGCAGCTAGGAAGTATAGCAGATAGAACAATACATGAAGCAGATACAGATGGTGATAAACAGATCTCTTTTGATGAATTTAAACAGGTATATTTTATAATCCATTTTAGTGTTGGTATTAAATTACATGTTAGTATGTCAGTGGTGGATCCAGAGGGGGTCTGGGAGTTGGAACCCCCCTTTTTTTTGGACGATCAATGCATTTGAATGGGGACATGTGGTTGGAACCCCCCTTTTTAAAATGGCTGGATCCTCCCCTGTATGTTAAGACCTATATAAAATAAGGAGATGTGGAATGATTGCCAATGAGACAATTATCCACCAGAGATCAAATGACTTAAGACAAAAGCAATTATGTGAGTAGCATTATAGCATAATATAAACTGTTTACTGATGATTTATAAATTGTTGCCAGGTTTCTATTAATGCAAATAATTCAACTGGGAAAGTATTGCACTCACACTCTGATATAGACATATACCTGTAGCAAATTTTACTGAAATCACGATAATTTATTCCTCTGGTGAGAAACCTTGACCTTCTGTTGAAAAACTTTCGTTCCAACACAATTAAGAATATAGTCAAAGGCACCTACTATGTGCAGGGTTTGATCTAAAAACTTAATGTGTTGACAAGCTAGTGATACATTAAATGAACTACTTAGGCCACTAAGCCTTTTTTTTTAATTTTAAGGAGGTAGACCTAGGTTAAGGGAAATAACTCTTAAAATCATCATTACGTTTGTGTCAGCCATTTTCATAAATATGTTTTAAGCTTCTAGGATACATAGATTATTTCCATTCTGTTTCAGGTAAATGCTTAAAATTCATTGACAAAACTTGACTTTTTCAAACGCATAACTGATTTAAAGAGTTATCTCCCTGAACCAAGGTCTACCCTTTTAATGCTTGAATGAAATGTTAAGCCCTTTGTTTTCTTTTCAGGCAATGGAAAAAGTAGATGTAG
The DNA here is from genome assembly GCF_965363235.1 of Mytilus galloprovincialis. Classification (NCBI taxonomy): domain Eukaryota; kingdom Metazoa; phylum Mollusca; class Bivalvia; order Mytilida; family Mytilidae; genus Mytilus; species Mytilus galloprovincialis. The sequence continues at coordinate 81,441,640 of NC_134840.1, forward strand.
AACAGAAAATGAGTATAAGATTCCTGAACTGATTGGATATAGTTGTTGTACTTAAGAAAAAGGACTACAATTTACAAGTGTTAAATTGTTTTGTATTTATAATATCTACCATGGATATTTACATGTGATAAAAAAAAAATAACCTGTCTCTAAGTATCCAAATCTTTGGTCCTAAGTTTTATCCCACCTTGGATTAATTTGGTGTAACATATCGAATAGATTTACCAGCAAAATCAGCTATTTAATGTGTTTATCAATTTTTATTGATTTATGTGGCTTCTTGTTTTTTGAGGTTTTCTTATATTTTGAAATAAATACACAGTATCTGGGAACAAAATTTAATGGATTTTTGGGGGGGATTTTTATTTTGTGGTTTTTCAAAAGTCTGTATGCTAGCATATAGCAAGTTTATAATTCTTTGAAGAGTAAAGTTTGTGTTTTCTCTATTTCTTTAAAATTGTATTCATATCACCAGCTGTTTTTTTTTCAAATTCATATTATTACATATATAATATATGTTTTTTGAGAGAAGATCATACTTAGTTATTGTGATACTTTAAACAAAATAAAAGAGACATACATTTTAATATATTCTCATTTATTGATCTCCCTTTGAATTTTCGTATGCTGTATACTGTGGATTCATTTATTTTCGTGGGTACCAATTTTCGTGGATTAAGGAAAATTTGCATGTTCGTTGATATTTGATTTCGTGGTTTTGCAGAAATCTTCTTACTAGCCTATAGAAAATGTGATATTCGTTGAACATTTAATTTCGTGGTTTACCTGTTCCCCCGAATACCACGAAAATTGATATCCAACGAATAATAATGAATCCACAGCATTATTAATTGCATATTTATAAAATGAAATATGATTTTGACCTTTCAATAAAAAATAGTATTACAGAATTAACCTTCTATGAGTGTTAAACATTTTCTTTCAAATTGTCAATTCTATAAAGATATATATTTTCATGCTTTTAAAACAATTGTTAGTTGTTATAATCAAAATCGCATTGGTGGAACTCTGGTGAATTAAATGTAAAAAACCTTAACTCATCAGTCCAATTTTGATTTCCAAAACCAACAATTCTTGAAAAGACCATCAAGAAATCTTGAAAAAACCATCATAGTTGATTTATATTTTTTTTATTTTTTTGCTGAATCTTTATTGTAAATATAAACATTGGTGCTTGCTTAATATGACATTGTTATTATTTATACTTGTATTTATAAAGTTTGCTATTATATTATTATTATCATTTTAATTTATAGATCATGTATGTAATACATGAAATACTTTTCAAACCTACTCACATTCTACGTATATTTCAACATTCCAAAAATATTTTGATAAAATTATAGTGATGTATTAATTTTGTTAATACCTTCTAAAACCTGTTATGTGGGGAGATGATAGACAAATTTCTAAATTATTTGGTAGTGTTTTGTTTAGTAAATGGAGGACAAAATAACACTTCAATATATCATATGCTTTTTATACGACCGCAAAATTTGAAAAATTTTTCGTCGTATATTGCTATCACGTTGGCGTCGGCGTCGTCGTCGTCGTCCGTCGTCCGAATACTTTTAGTTTTCGCACTCTAACTTTAGTAAAAGTGAATGGAAATCTATGAAATTTTAACACAAGGTTTATGACCACAAAAGGAAGGTTGGTATTGATTTTGGAAGTTTTGGTCCCAACATTTTAGGAATTAGGGGCCAAAAAGGGCCCAAATAAGCATTTTCTTGGTTTTCGCACTTTAACTTTAGTTTAAGTGAATAGAAATCTATGAAATTTTGACACAAGGTTTATGACCACAAAAGGAAGGTTGGGATTGATTTTGGGGGTTTTGGTTCCAACAGTTTAGGAATTAAGGGCCAAAAAAGGGCCCAAATAAGCATTATTCTTGGTTTTCGCACAATAACTTTAGTATAAGTAAATAGAAATCTATGAAATTTTGACACAAGGTTTATGACCACAAAAGGAAGGTTGGGATTGATTTTGGGGGTTTTGGTTCCAACAGTTTAGGAATTAAGGGCCAAAAAAGGGCCCAAATAAGCATTATTCTTGGTTTTCGCACAATAACTTTAGTATAAGTAAATAGAAATCTATGAAATTTAAACACAAGGTTTATGACCATAAAAGGAAGGTTGGGTTTGATTTTGGGAGTTTTGGTCCTAACAGTTTAGGAATAAGGGGCCCAAAGGGTCCAAAATTGAACTTTGTGTGATTTCATCAAAAATTGAATAATTGGTAATCTTTGATATGCCGAATCTAACTATGTATGTAGATTCTTAATTTTTGGTCCCGTTTTCAAATTGGTCTACATTAAGGTCCAAAGGGTCCAAAATTAAACTTAGTTTGATTTTAACAAAAATTGAATCCTTGGGGTTCTTTGATATGCTGAATTTAAAAATGTACTTAGATTTTTAATTATTGGCCTAGTTTTCAAGTTGGTCCAAATGGGGGTCCAAAATTAAACTTTGTTTGATTTCATCAAAAATTGAATAAATGGGTTCTTTGATATGCCAAATCTAACTGTGTATGTAGATTCTTAATTTTTGGTCCAGTTTTCAAATTGGTCTACATTAAGGTCCAAAGGGTCCAAAATTAAATTAAGTTTGATTTTAACAAAAATTAAATTCTTGGGCTTATTTGATATGCTTTATCTAAATATGTACTTTGATTTTTGATTATTGGCCCAGTTTTCAAGTTGGTCCAAATCAGGATTCCATATCAAGTATTGTGCAATAGCAAGAAATTTTCTATTGCACAATAGCAAGAAATATCTAATTGCACAATATTGTGCAATAGCAATTAATTTTCAATTGGAGTTATCTTTCTTTGTATAGAATAGTAGTTGATAATATATGTTGGAAATTTGCCAGACATGACTATGATGTCATTTTCTATTTTTATTTGCCAATAACTTTATGTAAATAACTTCATTGGAAATTTGCCAATATAAAATGTTGCTGATGAAGCTTTTTTTCCTTATCTTATCTAAAATGTTTTAGATAATGTATGTTGGAAATTTGCCAGACATGACTATGATGTCATTTTCTATTTTTATTTGCCAATAACTTTATGTAAATAACTTCATTGGAAATTTGCCAATATAAAATGTTACTGATGAAGTTTTTTTTATTGTTTTATACAATAAACAATGTATATTCACTTTTACTACCAACCAATCTTTACCATTCAGTGATAACAAACACTTTATTTTACATTTTAATATTTTATGATGTATTTAAAAGAGTAGTTATTGTTGCAAACTCCATTAGAAATTTGAATTGATATCAGTTTTGGAAAAAGGGAAACGGGGATGTGAAAAAAGGGGGGGGGGGTTTAAATTTTTCTCATTTCAGATTTCATAAATAAAAAGAAAATTTCTTCAAACATTTTTTTGAGAGGATTAATATTCAACAGCATAGTGAATTGCTCAAAGGCAAAAAAAAAACTTTTAAGTTCATTAGACCACATTCATTCTGTGTCAGAAACCTATGCTGTGTCAACTATTTAATTTTAGATTTAAATAAGAAGAAATCTTTAATTGATTTGTAAAATCTTGACATTTGTTTTGTGTAAAAAAAACCATGTAATGTCAAAAATTTGATCACAATCCAAATTCAGAGCTGTATCACGCTTGAATGTTTTGTCCATACTTGCCCCAACTGTTCAGGGTTCGACCTCTGCGGTCGTATAAAGCTGCGCCCTGCGGAGCACCTGGTTAATACAGAAAAAGAACATTTTATTACTTGAATGAATTTTTCCTAAGTATTTACAAGTATTGTATTGGTGATCATGACAGGTTGTAATGGTTGTACATGTATATGATAGAAAATCCTCACTTGACCTAAAAGAAAAATTTTATCAGAATTTACAGGATAAATATATATGCTTTATGTATATAGTAAAACATTTCAAATTCCATGAGAGAAAAGCCATATGTGTTGCAATACTTTCACACATTTTCGATATGCATTGCAACACGTATTATCATTTATGGATAGGCTTTTGCTTTTCTTTTTCTTGCCCTAAAGATGACTTGAACTGTAGTAACTTCACAGAATGAAAGAAACAAGAAAAATGTAGGGTTCCTGAGTACAACCCTTATAATAAAACTTTCCATAAACTCATCTTCGCTAGCCAAGGGTTACGATCGACTCACTCTTGGATCGTAACCCTTGGCTAGCGAAGATGCCATAAACTATGATAGTATCAAAATACTTTAAGGGAAAATTTCACATTAGTTTTGAATGGTAATATGTTCTACATAGTATTAAAGTTCTAGGTTCTAGTCTTTCATATGTTATATAATTTGAATAATCAGAATGATGTGTAAACAGTGATGTTTAAGAATTTGTTATAGCAATATTAGTTAGTTGGAGCTGTTTTGAGATTGTTTTTAAATTTTCAGTATCAGTTTAGTGAAAAGGAAAGAATGTGGTGATCATATTGTTAACTAAAGATTCTATTTGTTATACCATTCATGATTGTTAAAGCTTGATAGTTGTTTTTAAATACTGTAATTGTAAGTTTGTTTTTTCATCATTAAATATGTGGATATGCTTGATTTTATCATTTTTGACTTTTTTTGCCAATTTCTATGTAATGTTTTGTTGTAATTAATCTCTAATGTTTAAATCCATTTGTTTTTTGTTTTTAATGAAATTGTTTCAGTTTGTCATTTAAAATCTCACCACTACACACATGTACTAGTTTAAGAAATGTTTAAAAGGTGGTTTGAGATTGGCTCAAGTTTGACATATTACTTGATTTCAACAATAAATATGAATATGACGAAATTTATTTTTATATAAGAGAGGTTTTCATCCTAAAGGTATTTCTAGTCTAGTCATATGACAAGTTTACAGGTACATGTTTTGTTTGTTATGAAAGGGTGTGATTAATTCAGAATAAAGTGCTGTCATAGATATTGAAAAAAATTATGTCCATCATTTTGAGAAATTATTCTCTTCTAGATTATCAACAGGAAGATAATAAATGAGGGTCTGGATGGGGGTCTGTTATCCTGTAAACATTTTCACCCCTTTTTTTCTCTCATCTTCAAAAAATAACCCCTTTTTTCTCTAATCTTCAAAAAAAAATAACCCCTTTTTTCTTTAATCTTCAAAAAATTAACGCCTTTTTTCTCTAATCTTCATTTTTTAAGGGCATTATTCTTTAATCATTTAACCCCATCCAAACCTACATAAATCTGTAAGAACACAAGAAATTTAAACTTATTCCAAAACACTAAGAACTTATATACAAGAGAACTATTTAGGCCTAGAATACTAATAAATAGTTAAAAGCGACTTAGAATATTTATAATTTAAAAAGGATTTAGATAGAGTATTAAAACATATACACTGGATGTAGCACTTTATCATGTTGTTAAAGAGTATTTGAGAAAAGCATATCATTAAAATTGTTTAACTGCACAATCTTTGTTATTTTTTATAATGCTACATGAAGTACATTTTAGCACATTGTAGTACTGTTTAGATTCACACCTCACAGATAATATCAGATACATGATATTAGTTTAGTTGAACACAATCCAGTTGCAGATTTAGGAAGGAATAACTGGAGTTCCCCTTTGTGAAGAAGCAACAAATATGGATGCAATATAAAACTAATTAAATATAGATTTATTTCTCCTTTACTGATAGAGGAGAGCCTTTTTCAAAAATTGATCTGCCATGGAATTTTTTTTTATTTATTGCCTAGCCTGAGACTAAAGAAGCAGAATAGGATTTATACTAATTTAGTTCCTTGCAAGGTCTGGATATCCCACAAACAGGGTAAATGGGACCTTGATCTCATTTCATGGATCAGTGATCAGGGTTAAAGTAAAGTGATTACATTCCTTTTGTAAAATACTGTAAGCGATAGGTCAATATATTTGGTACATGTATATGGAATGATTGAAAGGTGTTCATGTCTTTCCAGCAGGGTTCATGTACCTTGACCTAATTTTCATGTTTTATGGTTATTTTTGAACTCTGATACCGTCTAACATCCTAATTTTTTACCGTTTTCAACTGGACCAAATCACATTTTTATCTAGACCCAACTTTATTTTACAGTGTAGGTGTACCTTCACCTTACTATTTTATGCTGTGAAACATGAAGAAATCAATTTTTGAAGCTGTATGAAAATATAATAAGTTATTCACTGTTGACAATTGGGACTGTAAAAAGCAAAAATCAAAAGTGAAAATGCTTTCTTTCAATACACAGGGTGCCTAACTGTTAGCACTGCCAGAGTTTTACTTGTTCTTATTTATAGTTTTGTAATAAAGATTTAGTGTTGATCAAATAATTAACCTTTTATTTAGAAAATTGCAACATATTAAACTTTTCTACATGTCTGTCAAGGAGGATAAATTCTTCTGACATTGACCTAAATTTCATGGTTTATTGGTCATAAATAAGGTTTTGCGATTAGGTCCGTTTCACAGATACTATAGGCAAAAGCTATATTTGGTGATAGAATGATAGATAATACATGTGTGTCTGCTGGTGATCTTTTGACTTTTATAGCATTTTCATGGTTTAGTGGTCAATGTTAAATTATGTGATAGCCTACCCCCTGTAGTGTCTTTTTCTCAGATACTATTAAAGTAATAGATCAACATTGCCTTGTGTATTGAAGTTTGTAAGGTGTCTGTCAGGGTTTGTCTTACCTAGACCTCATTTTCAAGTGTCATTGATAATATATATGTATGTGATAAACATTGATCAAAAAGGCTTTCAACATAAAATTCAAGTAGAGCCGAAAATATGTTGTGCACACTCTTGTTAAATTTATAAATTTTTTACATTGTGGCTTCAAAATACTGTGTTCTTGAGTACCTGATAAAAGTTATTAAAGAAATTTAGTCAATGTGTAGGAACTATTTAATATGAACTCCTTTCCAGTATTGGGTGGTGATAAATCTCACAAAGTTTATCAAAATCATTTTGTAAACTATTCTGCTTGAACTGCTAGATGTTGTCTTTAACTGGCAGCGAGGCAAGTTATTTTTTTAAAAAACTTGGTCTGTTACAGGCATCGCTGTGAATTATAGATAAACAACAGTAATCATCCCGCTGTTCCTTTGCTTTTAGCGTTTTTTTTGCTGTCCATGTAATGATTTGTGTCTTGGATAGACAGATACCCCATATCCTTCCTTTAAATAATGAGTATCAGGTATCTATTATACAAACCAGGTGCTTTTCAGGGCACAGATTTATAAGACCGCAGAGGTTGAACCTTGAACAGTTGGGGAAAGTATGGACACAACATTCAAGCTTGATACAGCTCTGAATTTGGATGGTGATCAAATTTTTTGACATAATATGAGTTTCTGACACAAAACAAATGTCAAGATCTTACAAATTTATTGTGCAATTAAAGATTACTTCTTCAAACTTTTCAAAAATTTGGAATTTGAGAAATTAGGGAAAAAAAATTGAAAACTGTTACCACCCCCCTTTTTTTGCAATTAACCCAAAACCTGACATTTCTTTATACATAATTTACAAGTAGTGTAAGGGAGGTAAATCCAAACATATCCAACATTCTATGTTAAATGTTTTTGAGTTACCTCCCTTACAATGCTTTTAAATTGTCTTAATTGTCCATTGACCAGAAAAACCTAGTTTCTCCTCTTTTTTTGCCCCTAATTCAAAAACGTTTTGGGCCATAACCCCTAAAAAGTCAATACTTACCATCCCTTCATGGTATGAAAACTTGTGGTATAATTTCAGAGAGATTCATACAATCAACAAGTTATTGTTTGAAACTACAAATATGCTTAATTTGGGTCCCCTTTTTGGCCCCTAATTCCTGAACTATTAGGACCATAACCCCCAAAATCAATCCCAACCTTCCTTTAGCGGTACTGAACCTTCTGGTAAAAAGTTATTGTCTGACTAAATGCGTTTGGATGATGAGGCAGACGACAGCGACCAGATAGCATTATACGACGAATCAGTCGTATAAAAATATGACTGCTGACAGTCACCTAAATAATAAAATCTTATTCGAAAATTCCAGTCACTAATATTGGTTTTTTTTTAATTTGTTGTAGCAACAATCCTGTCCTCAATTTTCAGAATATGATGAAACATTACCATTTTGATTTATCACTAGACTCATGAGCAAAACAAAGGATGACACTTGTGGAGGAGAGGCTGCTTACATTTCCTAAATGCCATAGTCCCCATCATTGTTTTAGTGGAGTTGGATCTGTGTTGTATTTTGTAGATATCAATATTCAGTGTGTTTTTCTATCTAGCATGTCTAGCATAGTCCAGATTATTCCTTGTCCTGAAAATGTCTGTATTTCAATTTCAAAGGTTAACACGAGATCCTGAGTTTAAATATATTCAAAAAGTTAACAAATAAAGTAAATTTGTTCAAGGATTAAATAGAGACAGCACCAAATCAATTATTATATAAAGTAATTAAGTGGTTGCCATTTGTAGCTGTGTTGCATATTTGTTTTTCATTAATTTCTTTTTTACATTTATAAGGTCGAAAGGAAAAGTTTTCAGTCGAAATATTTTACATTTGTAGTTTTGGGGGCCTTTTATAGCCAACAATGGGCCTTGCTCATTGTTGAAGGAAGTATGGTGACCTAGAGCTGTAAATTTCTGTGTCATTTGGTCTTTTGTGGAGAGTTGTCACATTGGCAATCATACCACTTCTTCTGTTTTTTATATTAGAATCAAATTTGATTTATCAGATACAAGTGATTTCACATTTCCACACCACTAGTGAGGCAGGAACCGTGGACTCTCTTAAGCAACACAGTTAAACCAGTTTTGAGGTGAAAACTGTGTTGCTTAATCATTAGTTTACTTTTGCTCAGTTTCTCAACTGTCGATTTCTTCTTTTTCTCTTAGTGTTGCCTTTTTTTTATTATCCCCTTGGTTTCACCATATTTGTCTTTTATTATACAATAATTTAATTTTGGATGTAACACGTCTTCTGATTGGCTGATTTTTTCTGTCTATTCGAAATAACATAAAAAATGTGGTGCACACTGTTAAATAACCCGCTATGTGCGTTATTCAGTGTGCACCAAATTTTTTATGTTATTTCTTCATAGACAGAAAAAATATGACAGTCATTCCTTAAAGTTATTATTAAAAATAAATTATGAGATTTTGAGTTGAATCAGAGAATATGAATTTGATAAATTAACTTAATAAGTCCCTTTTTTTTTAATCAATTTTCTTTTTTTTTTTTCAAAAATGCTAACCTTCACACTGGAAATTAAGAGTATAGTTTGAAACATGGTGATATTTTGTGATATGCAGTGATAAATCCTGATGACAACCTATTACATAATATCTATTGAAAATACAGAGAAAATTGCCAACAGGCACCTCTCTATACACTTTAACCAGGTGCTCCGCAGGGTGCAGCTTTATACGACCGCAGAGGTCGAACCCTGAACAGTTGGGGCAAGTATGGACAAAACATTCAAGCGTGATACAGCTCTGAATTTGGATTGTGATCAAATTTTTGACATTACATGGGTTTTTTTTACACAAAACAAATGTCAAGATTTTACAAATCAATTAAAGATTTCTTCTTCAAACTTTAAATCTAAAATTAAATAGTTGACACAGCATAGGTTTCTGACACAGAATGAATGTAGTCTAATGAACTTAAAAGTTTTTTTTTGCCTTTGAGCAATTCACTATGCTGTTGAATATTAATCCTCTCAAAAAAATGTTTGAAGAAATTTTCTTTTTATTTATGAAATCTGAAATGAGAAAAATTTAAACCCCCACCCCTTTTTTTTCACATCCCCATTTCCCTTTTTCCAAAACTGATATCAATTCAAATTTCTAATGGAGTTTGCAACAATAACTACTCTTTTAAATACATCATAAAATATTAAAATGTAAAATAAAGTGCTTGTTATCACTGAATGGTAAAGATTGGTTGGTAGTAAAAGTGAATATACATTGTTTATTGTATAAAACAATAAAAAAAACTTCATCAGCAACATTTTATATTGGCAAATTTCCAATGAAGTTATTTACATAAAGTTATTGGCAAATAAAAATAGAAAATGACATCATAGTCATGTCTGGCAAATGTCCAACATACATTATCTAAAAACATTTTAGATAAGATAAGGAAAAAAAGCTTCATCAGCAACATTTTATATTGGCAAATTTCCAATGAAGTTATTTACATAAAGTTATTGGCAAATAAAAATAGAAAATGACATCATAGTCATGTCTGGCAAATTTCCAACATATATTATCAACTACTATTCTATATAAAGAAAGATAACTCCAATTGAAAATTAATTGCTATTGCACAATATTGTGCAATTAGATATTTCTTGCTATTGTGCAATACTGTGCAATTGAAAAATTCTTGCTATTGCACAATACTTGATATGGAATCCTGATTTGGACCAACTTGAAAACTGGGCCCATAATCAAAAATCAAAGTACATATTTAGATAAAGCATATCAAATAAGCCCAAGAATTTAATTTTTGTTAAAATCAAACTTAGTTTAATTTTGGACCCTTTGGACCTTAATATAGACCAATTTGAAAACTGGACCAAAAATTAAGAATCTACATACACAGTTAGATTTGGCATATCAAAGAACCCATTTATTCAATTTTTTATGAAATCAAACAAAGTTTAATTTTGGACCCCCATTTGGACCAACTTGAAAACTAGGCCAATAATTAAAAATCTAAGTACATTTTTAAATTCAGCATATCAAAGAACCCCAAGGATTCAATTTTTGTTAAAATCAAACTAAGTTTAATTTTGGACCCTTTGGACCTTAATGTAGACCAATTTGAAAACAGGACCAAAAATTAAGAATCTACATACATTATTATTAGTTAGATTCGGCATATCAAAGAACCCCAATTATTCAATTTTTGATGAAATCACACAAAGTTCAATTTTGGACCCTTTGGGCCCCTTATTCCTAAACTGTTAGGACCAAAACTCCCAAAATCAAACCCAACCTTCCTTTTATGGTCATAAACCTTGTGTTTAAATTTCATAGATTTCTATTTACTTATACTAAAGTTATGGTGCAAAAACCAAAAATAATGCTTATTTGGGCCCCTTTTTGGCCCTTAATTCATAAACTGTTGTGACCTCAACTCCAAAAATCAATCCCAACCTTCCTTTTGTGGTCATAAACCTTGTGTTAAAATTTCATTGATTTCTATTTACTTATACTAAAGTTATTGTGCGAAAACCAAGAATAATGCTTATTTGGGCCCTTTTTTGGCCCTTAATTCCTAAACTGTTGGAACCAAAACTCCCAAAATCAATCCCAACCTCTCTTTTGTGGTCATAAACCTTGTGTCAAAATTTCATAGATTTCTATTCACTTAAACTAAAGTTATAGTGCGAAAACCAAGAAAATGCTTATTTGGGCCCTTTTTGGCCCCTAATTCCTAAAATGTTGGGACCAAAACTCCCAAAATCAATCCCAACCTTCCTTTTGTGGTCATAAACCTTGTGTTAAAATTTCATTGATTTCTATTCACTTTTACTAAAATTAGAGTGCGAAAACTAAAAGTATTCGGACGACGACGACGCCAACGTGATAGCAATATACGACCAAAAAATTAAAATTTTTGCGGTCGTATAAAAAGTAACCAGTAGAAGGGATTATAAAGTGAACAACATTCATGGCAATGTGGATACTGTGTTTTGTACGGAAGAAAAATCCAAAATAATATAAACAAAACACTTATTTTGTAAATGAATGTTTCTTCTTCTTAAAAAATATGTTTAACTACAATTCAAATGTACATACACATGATAAACTCAATATCTGGTCTATAAACATGATAAATTTGTACTGCTGCACAAAAATAAGAATATCAAAGATGGACTTCATCAAAACATTGATACAAAATGAAACTATAATTAAGCATAATTACTAATTTTCAACTAAAATACTGAATCTGGTAGCTGTACATTTCTGAAGACTTTAAATAGCACCAGATTAAAAGTAGTATACATGTATACAGTAACACATGATACATCTACTTGTGAAGCATTTTCATACTTTTGAAAGAGATTGTTACTTTTCTATTGCCCACTTGTGTCTAACTTTTTTTTTAAACTTTAAACATGTTAAAACAACTATTCACTTCGAATTCAGGTATAATGTTCATTGGTTATAAGTTTTTTATCTGATATTTACGAAACAAGTAAATGTAAGTTTTTTTAGCACTTGAATGTTCCCCATAAATAAATTTTTCAATGTCACAATTTGCACAGCTAAAAGCAAAACAAGGGAATCTATTTTTGTAGACTTAACATAAACATAACAACAAAAGGATGAGCCATTTTAGGACACAAATATAATTTACACTTTTAGCAATAGGTTTTAATAGATTTTTAATTATTTTTTCATGTTCGACATAAAGTGACAACAATCAGTACCAGTAGTGTTCGAAAGGATCATCAAAAGCTTCATAGTCATCATAGTAATCAACCCAATGGTCCGAGAGGTAGTCATCGTCATTTGAGTAATCAGTACACTCATCCTCATCGGGAGGATACTCGACATTGTACAAAGCCTGACTACGTCGGGAATGGTACAAACAATGTGGACACTTTATATGGCACCTAACATCAGTCACTGGAAACTTGGCAATACAAATAGCACTTTGCATTAAAGCTTGAGGCATATCTTCTAATTTTGTCCATGATTTTGTTCTATATGTATATTTGTATGCAGTTTCCAAAGGTTTTTTTGTGGATTGGTCTTTCCCACCAAAAAGGAAAAAATTGTTTCCGTCAGAAATGCTCGCGAAATCTGTCCTTGCTGGGTCTTCCGGTGGGAATGGCAGGACTTGATCAGCTATAGGTTTCCATCTTCTGTCATTTAAATTAAACCTCCTAGCATGGAACTTTCCCATTCTACAAACAGTGATGTCATTTCCAATGGAAAACATATGGGTTTCGAATATCGAACCCTTAGAATGATCAAATCTTCTTTGACTTCGCACATCATAAACAATAAATTTGGCATAATGACGACTTTTCTTGACTTTAATGCCATGCTTCCATGCCAATACACATATGTGCGAGTTATTTGTCACATGAACGTTAACCTGAGTTGAAGGATTACTGTGGAACAGCTGACATTTTATTTCGCTTTCATTTCCATCCTCTTTCACTTCTAATAGTGCAGCCTGCTGACTCGAAATAACAGCATACAATTTGTTGTTACATGCTACAATTTTCTGAAGTGAGGCATTCAGATAGGCCTCCGGTACATTAATTTTGAAACTTGTCCAACTCTTGTCACTGATTCTGAACTTGTAAATGTAAAACATTGTGCTATCATGTGTATGCTCTGTATCGAACACGTATAAATGTCCTGAATTATCGTAGGTCAACAATGGCCTTCTCATCTGATGAGGTAGGGGAGCTATTTCTGTCCATCTTTGGTCCTGAATCACATATCCATAGATATTACTGACCGCTATGGAATTGATGATCGATGAAAAATGATGAAAAAAGTTATTAACATACACACTGTGACTACAACCACCTGCTACGAGTATAACATCGCGCTGTCCAGTTTCTTGGTATGTCAAGTCTTTCGACAATTTAGCTCGGAGAATGTGAGCTTTACAGTCTTCTTGTCTGCTTACTAAATTGTTTTTCTCCAGAATTGTTTCTATCACTTGTTTAGACATTTGTATCAGATCTAACGCACAAAATAATTCACTGAAACAGTGAAGTCTATTTGCCTCATCATGTTTTACCCATCTGATTATAAAATTAAAGAATTCTTCCTGGGGAATGTATGATAAGGTCTGATCCATAATAAATGCCAGAATGGAATCATGGGTAAGTGTTAAAATGTCATCTTTCTTCATGACCTCAGGTAAATGTCCCCTGAGAAAGTCATAAGTTTTGTTGTAAATGTCAAGGTCATACTGACTACACAGCAGACATATTTGAACACAATTGTCAACAGTGACCTCCACACTGAAGAGGTAATCACGACATGCTTGTTTCAAGTCACTTATCTGGAAGTATTCTGCCACTTCTAGTAAATCCCTCACATTTTCATATGAAATTTCTACAGTTCCAACATAAAGAAAAGCTATAGCTGACCTAATAGCTGCTAATTTCCCTATATGCAGTATCACTTTACCTACAATGAAATAACAAGATTGATTACCAACAAATTGGTGTAACTATTTTAAACCACTTTCTGCATCCTTCATGGCTGATTCATGATAGACACTTTACATGCAAAAATTATGCATATATGTGGAGAAAATAAGAGAATCATCAACCTTTGACCAAGATTCTGGCAAACCTTGTGAATTAAGATTTGGCTCAAACACAACTTAGCAAGAGCTGGGTTCAAACAAAACCTTAGAGTTGACAGACTGAAATATGCTATAGATGCCATGTGTGGAGCAGGATCTGACTACCCCTCATGAAGCACCTACAATGACTACTGTTTTTGGTGGATTTTGTGTTGCTTTCATTTTCCATGTAGTGTTTTGTAGGTTGTTTTTTATTTCATTTATTTTATTTTTTCCATGGTTTTGTCTTAGTCAATTCAAAAAATGAATTTAAGTTATCAATATGTTATCTTCTGTCTATTGTCTTTTATAATACTCTGTGTCAGAGGTCCTAATTTACCATGTTCAAGATTGTCATAAAACATTAACATGTTTTAGATGTCAAGATATATTCATGAATAATAAATCAACAAAAGTCAGCTTCCCTTTCCATGTTTACATATTCAAATTGTTAAAATAACACCTTATAAATTGGGTTTTTATAGATTCCAGAGAGACATTCATCATATCATAAGGGAGCTACCATTTGATTTTTATGGGGGGGCTAGGAGGAAAAATTTTGTCCTGCATTTTTTTTTTAGTTGTAATCTCTGTCCTGCCTTTTTATTTTTCACTCTATTCGGTCCTGCTTTTTTTTTTTTAGTTTATCCTGACTTTTTTTACATAAATTGTCATCCTGACTTTTTTTTTTTGCAAGTGTCTCATCCTGCCTTTTTTTTTTACTCAAAACTCCTGTCCTGCCTATTTTTTTCAAATTTCATCCTAGCCCCCCCATAAAAATCAAATGGTAGCTCCATAAACATATTTCAACTTTGTAACAGCTCTGCTAAAACCATAACCTTGTTTGTTTTGTGCATCTAAAGTGTGTTAAATTATATCTTCAAATAACAGATTTCAAGCATGTACAAGAAGTCATGTTTAACTTGTTGAGAATTTATTTAATTTGTTTGTCAACACAATTTCAAATTTGTTAGCAGAGTTCAATTTTGTGACAACTCTGCTGAAAAAACTGTAAATTTGATTTTTTTTGTGCAGTTAAAAGGATGTTAGTCGATTTCTTTAAACATACAGGAATTTATGTTTTTGCTTATTCCTGTTTAAACTGTTTGTATATAGACAATTTCCTTACCTGATACTTTTTCATCCATCCCACTATCATATAAGGACTGAAAGTAAGGACATGATACCAGTACATTCCAGTGAGCCTTTACTTCCTTAAAATAAAATCATTAATAATTAAAAATCCAAATATGTAAACATCACCTACTTGAAAACATTCACAAGCATTTTCTCTTAAAATTAATTTGATAAAAGACTTAAATGGCTAGTTCAAGTAATTATGGTATGAATAAGAAAGGCTTTTGTAACGATATATATTTAAATGTTTATGATGCGCCCGATAGATAAGCACTGATGATGTGTACACTTTAGATGATGTCACTGTTTACAATTATACTTGTGTGCCTAAACTGAGGGAGGGTAGGAGGGGTCCTGATCTCGAAATCCCGGGATTAAAAACATGAAATCCTGAGGTCCTGAATTAAAAAAAAATAAATCCTGACATCCCGAAAAGGTCAATCCTGAAAATCATGAAAACACCCAATCCCGGTGTCCCAATAAAGGTCCTATCCCCCCTCTAAACTAGTGTTTAATTCTTATTGCCCTCATATCGTAGGAATAAAGATACATGGTGTCAGATTTTGGATTCAACCCACGTCCACATTCGTGGACCAGAACTTACTTCAGGGTAATAACATTATTAGGGAGCTACCATTTGATTTTTATGGGGGGGGCTAGGATGAAAAATTTTGTCCTACATTTTTTTTTAAGCTGTAATCTCTGTCCTGCCTTTTTATTTTTCACTCTGTTCGGTCCTGCCTTTTTTTTCTTTAGTTTATCCCGACTTTATTTTACCTAAATTGTCGTCCTGACTTTTTTTTTGCAAGTGTCTCATCCTGCCTTTTTTTTTTACTCAAAACTCCTGTCCTGCCTATTTTTCAAATTTCATCTTAGCCCCCCCCCCCCCCCCCCCCCCCCCCCCCCCCCCCGTAAAAATCAAATGGTAGCTCCCTTACTTGGATGACTTTGTTTCAACTTTTAAATATATTACATGTACTTACAATATCTCCAACCATCAGGGTGACATCACAGAATTCAGTTTGAGATGACATCTGATCATATAAATGTTGTTGCAACTTCAATGCATGGGAACTTTTATTCCCCATATTTCTGGGGTATGCTTGAAAATCCATTTTGCTGGCTGTAGACCTGTTAACAGAAAAAATGAATTTAATCTATCACATAATAAGATTCAGCACTCAGAACCAATTCCTGTAGGTCTACAAACTATCAAATTACACTTCCAAATAACAAGTAACTGAAATTTCACTAAAATTACCATGATTACAATGCAAAAGTTCATTGCATAAATTTCCATAACTCATTTCAACTTTGCATCAGTGATGTAATACTTTTCTTTTACATAATCAATAAACAGTGTCTGATAAAAACACAAAAATAGCATAACGTATGGGCTAATCAGAAAAAAATATTGATATCTTTGATTAGCATGACAAAATTTGTGATTTTAATTGTTTTTTCAACTGTTTCTGATGGAGCACAATATTTGCTTTGAAATATTTGAAATATCAGTGGATTTTTTTTTATATTTAATATCAACCTAAATCTCAATGTCATATGTCAATGTATCTCCAGTGTTGAGTTGGCGCAGTTTCATACTGAAATTATTCAAATGGAATGATTTTCGAAAGTTATGTAGGAGATGTGCATCAGAATGGATTTGACTTCTGTCTAATTTTATCATTCAAACAATAACAGCCGATTTCATTGTATTAACAATTACCAGTTAGTCACGTTTCAGAACACATCACATGCTTTTGTAACATAAAATATTATCCTCCATGAAATATTGTCTTAAGACACCATTTCATAATGAAATATTGTCAAGGACACTATTTCATTATGAAATATTGTGCTTGTCCATGAAATTTTGTCACCGCCTTAAAGACAATATTTCACTATGAAATACTGTCAATGACAACAGAGACATATATACACATACATGTCTCTGATGACAATATATCATTATGAAAACGTGTCTGCTAACAATATTTTATATTAAATTTTGTCAACAGCATAATATTAATTTTCCCTATAGAATACTGTCCATAATAAAAATTCTTGTTCAAATTAATACAAGTTATATTACACAAACATGCAGCATGCAGATTTTTGAATAATAATAACAAAATATTTTGTAATTTGGTTATTAATATATATATTTATATAGATACATCACTCTTTATAATTTGTCTTTATGAATCACAAGTCTTTTCATAACTTCATTTGATTTCTTATCAACACTTTTGAAATAAATTTCATTGTTCTGTATACAAAAGTAATTAGACTTTCTTCTAATTACTCTCTTCTGATTTTCTGAAATTCCTTCCAGTGAAACTTTTAGATTGAGAAACTCAAAAAGTATTTTATACTCCTTGCCATCCATGATTACAAAACTAGTTTTCTATTTATCATGTTTATACATGTACCTGTATCTATTTATTATTATTTTCTTTTTTGTTATTGTCAATTGAAGAAAACACTTTAATGATATTTTTAACCATCATGATATATGATGATAACCTCCCCTTCATAAGACAAAATTTCATAACAATCAGTCTATGAAATATTGTCTTAATACAAACAAATGATTACTTCCCTTTAGCAGGACAAAATTTCATACTATTCATCTGTGAATTATTGTAATCAAACAGATCAAATTCCACTATGAAAATTTGTCCGTCTCAAGACATAATTTTATAGATGAGGACATAGTACATAGTCATGATATATTGTCTTGTTGGACAATATTTCATAGGACATTATTTTGCTTTACACTTTCGCCAGCATTATGTCAAGTTATTATGAACTTCAATAATTAATATGCACAGCTAATATTTTTTTTCACACAATGGGAAATGTAGCAGGGTCGTTGAAAATATGAAAATAGCCTCAGGGAAAACCACAGAGGCTCATTTTTTATTTTTGCTAAACATTTTCCTACATTTGTCACAGTAGTCCAGATAATACACCTTATCGCTAATCCCGGCAGACCCGGCCGCTTGAACTTTTGAGGTCAACAACAATCACTTTTTCATTGTGGCTTCAGATATTTTGTTTTATGACGTCAAAATTATACGGGAACCTGTGTGATATCCAGTAATGGCGGACAAATAGCGATATCATGCCGTGTTTTTTTTTTTTTATTATTGTGACTGTTTTTATCCCACATTGATGTTGTCTTGCAAGGCTACTTTATTTTTTTGCTTTGACACCTTCCTGCAACTAAGCAAAAAAAAAATTGAATTGCAAATTAGCTTGACTAGACATTATTATGATTTTGTGGGCTAGGTCAGTAGGTGAAGGCAATAATTTGTAGACCATAAAAATCCTTGGTAAAGGTATATAGGTATGTATTCGTTAACATCTTCACTAGCATGACTAGTGACATAAGTCATTAAGTGAAGAGTGTCTGTGTTTGTTCAATATTTCGAGATCAGAAATAGAACTTTAGAAGAGATCTGTCCAAGGCCATTGACAGGGCTTGATCAACAATTGAAGTGCTTCATTCCGAGTCTATACTTTACGCAATTAAGGGCAGTACAAATAAATAAATAATTTGATAATTACAGTGGTTTAATCACAGTGTGATTTGCGAAATTATTCTTCAGCTCATCGAGCTCTCCCGTCTCACATCTCAACTACATTGGCATAATACAGAATATTTGATTGGTTAAATCTAAAATTTCAGCCAATAGAACGTTGTTTAATATTTTTTCCTCCCAAATTTCTAAAAGACAAACCCTAACCGGAATCATTTCCGTTTAAGAATTACAATATACAGACTAAAGCAGTTCATATTGATCAGGTCTCCATAACTTACATAAGGCTAAGCTATAAATCGAATAGGAATACTCACTTAGAGAGTTAGTTAAACCTTTCAAAGGACATTCTTTTTCATTTCATGAGTTGACAGATATATTCCATTCTTTAAAAAAGAAACCCTATGCCATGGCTAATGCTAAGTATATAATATAATGATTATGACTTTTAAGATTAAATTACCTTTTATTTTTTTAATAATAAATGGAAATATATTTTTGGTTAAAGTCATATGCAACTTGAAATAAAAAAAAGTTAAGGGTTGGGCTTCTGTTGTCAAATCTAGCTGCGCCCCACGAAATATTTTGTATAATTTACTTTATTTTTACCATTAGCCAGCAGAGTAAAGGTTCATGTATGAGGGAAGGAATGCTCTTAACTGTCAGTCGTCAAACAGTAATTTTCGGCTACCTTTAGTGTCAAATTGGTTTAAAATTTTACCTGGATTAGTTAACATGGTTAAAATATCTTTATCCTGATTCATCAGCTGGTCAGTGGTCTCAAATAATTATCTTTACCATTTATTTCGTCAAAATCAGTAGATTTTTTTATCATCTAACAGAAAAAGTACATTTTAGGATTTACAACCCTAATGCATGGGTTGGGGTAAAAATCCATAATATTCATGAATTTAATTCAGTATAGATGTACATTTGTTAAATTTTGAAAAATTCAAAAAAAGTACATGTACAATGTAATATTATCATAATCAATTGTGTGTGTTCTCCATAACCTGATTATTTTCCAATTATTGCATCTCATCTTTTGTGAAAATTCTAAGTACCAGTGATAGTAAAAGAGCACTTTGAATGGCCATGAAGGCAAAGGGTCTTGATAGAGGGTTAAAAGATTATAGAATATACTAGGCCCTAAAAAATTATGAGTCAATAGAAATAACCCCCATATCCAGTATTTATGGTTTGGCCTGGAACCTGTCCGCCAATATCATCAGTGACCAACACAAGTGATTTCTATAAACATGATAAAGAGTATTCCACAAAATGCATTTCAAAAATCTGATGAGAAATAAATACTTTGTTTCAAAACTAGTTCAGAAGAATATTTAGTTTTCCACCTAGTAAGACTAATATATTAGTGTAATAGTTTCAGGACACATTGATTATTTCTAAAAACCCATTCCTGACATAATTACATACATACATTGTATATATATATGCAAAACAAAAATCTATAAATATAAAAAGAACCTTTTTAAAAAATTTCTCCACATCACAATGAATATATCTAAAATTAATGAATTGCTAGAATTATATATAATAAATTCTTGAAGAACTGTCTGATAAGTGAAGACCAACTTTTATATATTTATAGATATATACATACTCATGATATTGTAGATGACTATAAGGGTCTCCAGGACCCCAGTGCCCAAGTCCATGAACTAGCATTTCAGAAATTGATTGTCTTGCATAAAAATTTCGTTGTTCTATAAACCAGAGAAATATAAATGAAACATATCTAAAGTATGAAGTGCAGAATTGAGTTTTTTAAAGTGATATTAAATGTATAAAAGCTAGTAACAGGTAAAACTGTGATAATCCTTATGTTGGTAATCATGTTAATCCATTGATTATGTAATCACTAATTGTTATCATGTATATTCTTTTGTTAATAACAATAAAGAAACAAGTAAGGTGTGAGTTACTAGTGGTCTTAAATTGTCTGGTTCTCTAATTGACAAGAAAAAAATATTTTGAGGTCATAGGCTTCAAAGTCAAGGTCATAAAATAAGTAATTATACTTTATTCAAGTTTTTTAGGGAGAGTGCAGAACTTAATATATTTATCAAAGGGAATTATTTAACCAACGTTGAAATACATGTATGTCTTATTTTTAATTATAATCTGTAAAACTTATTTAGAGGTCATAGGCTTCAAGTCAAGGTCTTAAAAAATAGGTAATTTCGGAGACATATATACATGTTCCAGACCGTATGAGTATTTGGACCGTACGCGTACGGTCTGGACCGTATGCGTACTTTTTCAAAATACTCATACGGTCGGACCGTACGCGTACGGTCTGACTAATATTAAAAAGTTGGTCAAGTTTATTAGTTACAAATGCATATAGCAGATCAACATAACTTAATTATCAAATTAATCTAAAAAAGTTCAATTGTAATTGAAACAAAAACTTTATATTTTAACTTTTTTTAAATTCACGCTAATTAAATCTGTTAGTCTCTTGTATTAAGCATGTCGATCAGTAATACATTAATTGAATTGTGATCACTGAAATTGAAGATATCGTAAGTAAACATAATGTGGGAGGTCAATTGTTTTAGAATATTTAGCAACTTTACCAAAAAAATGCAAATGCAAAGGAACATGCATGAACTGCATACATGAAAATGTAAAAAATATTACGTTACTTGAATTGTGTCACCTTGGGCGAGAGTACCAAAATGGGATTCAGATATAAAATTAAACAAATACTTAATTTCAATTGTTTGTTTGTTCATTTTATCTATCTAATTGTAATAAATTATCAATAACAATTTGTAAAACTAAAAATAAAGATTGTGATAAATGCTTGTTTCAATTTAACCCATATGATTAAATAACATGTATGGTCAGCACGTACTGGACCGTACGCGTATACTCATACGGTCCGACCGTACGCGTATGGTCGGACCGTACGCGTACGGTCCAAATACTCATATGGTCTGGAACATACATATATGTGTATATATGTCTCTGGTAATTTCTTTCTACAGTTTATAAGAAGCAGTGCAGAACTTAATATAATTATGAAAGGAAACTATTTACCTAAAATTAAAATATCTCTTATTTTTAATTATAATCCATAATACTTATTTTAAGGTCATAGTCAACAAAGTCAATAAAATAGGTAAATATCTTTAAAATTTCTTTTATTTTTTTAGGAAAAGTCAAGTGCAGAACTTAATATATTTATCAAAGGAAATTATTTAACTAAAATTCAAAAAATTGTTATTATTAAATAGAATCTGTAATACTTTAACCTTTTCTTTATTAGATCTGCACTCAGTACCAAAAATAGGTGCACTATCCTGATGTAGATTAAGATGAAAGGTCAAGGCTTAACGGGATGAACTTTGGATCAAGAACATGGAAGAAGTGAGCAATTGCTATGATTATGATATAAGTTCCAGCTGCTCAAAGAAACAGTTCACTGGAGAACCAACTTTAATGAAACAACCTGAAGCAGTTTTAGATGATGTTTATTATCGTTCACTTGAGTTAGGTCAGTATGAATAAATTCTCATTTGACAATTATTTGTTCTTTCATGGATAATATCCTTGGAAAGAATTTCAATTTTGTTTTGATTTTCTGTTGTATATACATGTATATATTCCAGAAAAATAACTTTTTATTTAAAAAAAAAAAAAAAAACCATCTGATTTAAAAGTGCAACACAAATATATATGTAAAAACAGTTGTATTTGACACCAAGAAACTTTATTAATTTTGCAGTTGACATATTTGTGTGTAGAATAAAAGACAAAAAGAAGACCTCAGAAATAGTGAAGTAAGTTGCACTTAACCAAAAATTAAGTAGAACATTAGGATTAAAGATATTATTTCAGGTGAAAAGTGTCAGTTTTGTTGAATGATGGAAGACATCACATATATCTGTTGCCATGGAGAAAATGTACATCATTTGACCTTTGAAATTTATTAATGACCTAACAAATAGCCAATGGAAATGTCACAATATCATTTCATGATGATGGATAAGCCAATTAAATTGAAATATTTTTCATATCACTGTTTCATTTAACAGCTCAGAAAGTGTTACTAGAAGTATATCTTCATTGGAGAAATAGTTAACAGACCACCTCCTTATAAGAAATGTTACTCAATAATTTTAAATATACAAAAAGAGAGGAGATAGATACCAGGGAGACATTAAAACTCAGAAGTTGAAAATAAACTTATAACGCCATAGCTAAAAAAGAAAAGGACCAACAGACAAACCTAAAGTACTCTAAACACAACATAGAAAACTAAAACAACATCTACCCAAAATAAGTCTGGGAGTAATCTATGCTTATGCGAAGGGTAAGCAGATACTGCTCCACATGTGGCACCCATCATGTACTTGCATCTCAAAAACACTTTACTTTTTGTGGTGTGGAAGGTAGGACAGACCATGTCAATCAGCTGATGTCAACGATCCAAAAGTAGAAAATTTCTGTGAAGTTTTGAAAAAAAATGCTTTTAATTATGGGATTTAGATTTTATTTTGATGAATATAAAACTCCACCACATATTTTGCTTCAACAAAGTCAGGATATCTATATGTTGTATGTTAGTGTTTATGATGTGTTTTCTTTCAGTGATGAGATAGCACATATAGTTTCCTATATTTTAGAAAATTACTATCATATAGCCATTTGTTATAACCCATTTTGGGGGTGTTATGTTTTTCGGTCTGTGCTTCTATTTGTTTGTCCGTTGATTGCTTGTGTTCTTCTGTCTGTATCTTTAAAGGTTTAAGTTTTTGGTTAAAGTTTTTGGTCAAGGAAGTTTTAGGATGAAGTTTAAATCCAATCAACTTGAAAATCTTTCTAATTTTAATGCAAAATTTGAGTTTTGATCCAAGTTTCTCACTTCACTGAACATAGAAAATGAAAGTGCAAATGGGGTATCCATTTACCTACTATAGACACATTCTTGGTTAGTTTTATCTTTCTGTTTTTCTATTTGTAGATTTTTTTTGTGGTGGTAAAATTATGTATTCTTTTAAAAAATATATATATTTATTTTATTTTCAGAAACATTTGTAAACATTTACCTTTGGACAAGTTATCTCACCTGAAAAGAGTCAGATCAAATGCAAATCAAGGTACCCTATTGTTTTATTGATAATATTGTTATATATATTTATTTATTCATAGATGGAAAAACGCAGAAACTGGATATTAACGAGACAGAAAATTCCCAGAACTAAAAGAAATAGTATATATGTAAGACTCAGATCGACGTCCGGTCTCTAATCGACGTCCGTTCCTCAAATCGACGTCCAAATGTGACGTCACAATAAAAAAAAATTCCAAATCGACGGCTAATTTTATGCCTGTCTAATCGACGTCCATTTTTTGGGAATTTTCTAATCGACGTCCGATTTTGAGCTTCTATAATCAACGTCCGTTTTGGACACAGAATACAAAACTAAACTGAACCGAAAGCAGCTGAAACATTTAGACCTTTAAACATATCATAGTATGTGAGAGTGAGACAAATAAGATCTAGCAGAAAAACTAAGTCAAGTTATAAGTAAAATACGGAATAAATAAGAAATGTGTGGGTTTTTTTAAAAATTATTATACTAGACTAAGTATGTAAACAGGTTGTGATTTCAATTTTCAAAGATTGGTATGATTTTCAAAGGGACAACTATACACCAGAGTTGAAAAAATGGATGTGAGCAATTATAAACCATACGGCTTTCGAAATGATAAAAACCCATACCGCAAAGGCTATAATTAAAGGCCACGACATAAATAATGTAAACAATTCAAATAAGAAAATTAACGGTCTTATTTATTAAAAACAATTCCGAAAAACAAATATGACAGACATAAACCAGGGAAACCAATGTACTGCAGGCCCATACAGAATTTGTCAGGGGTTACACATGTGTGTGAGCACTTAACCTAGAACAGTGATGTAAAAGCATAACATAAAACATAATGCCAATTATCTTGTGTTTACGTTTCACTCCAGGTGTAAAACTCAGAAATTTGTTAAAATAAAAACCCGAATTATAATACTCTCAAAACACTTGGCTGTGCTTCTTTATTTTGTCTATTGATGAAGACTGAATAAAGCTCCTACGTGTCGTTTGGTTTTCTTAGTCGTTGGGTTGTATTACTAATTGCCTAATTATTATGAATAGGAATGACACACGCTCCTTCATATGGATCAATTGGATTAACTTTATATCAAGAAAAACTTTAATATGCATATGTTTTATAAATGTTATCCAATATTTCATGTTATACGCAATGTTTTATATGTTTATTGGAATGTATAATGTTATACAAGTGGTGAGACTTTAATAAAATATTGAATCTGAATCTGCATGATACCTATTTCGGATTGAAAAATAAATTATGTACATGTATAAGTGTAAACAATTGATATAAAAAAGAAGATGTGGTATGACTGCCAATGAGACAACTCTCTACAACTATAGGTCACCATACGGCCTTCAACAATGCGCAAAGCCCATACCTCATAGTCAGCTATAACGGGCCCGAATTGACAGTGTAAAACAATTCAAACGAATAAACTAAAAGCCTTATCTGTGACCAATAATTTATTATTTATTGATATTGGACATTGATTTAAGACGACAACAATCAATCGGGTGTAGTTTTGGCAAGTAGTGCCGTCACATTGGACGTAGATTAGAGTATCAAAATATTGGACATCGATTAGAGTATCAAAATATTGGACGTCGATTTGAGAATGTGACGTCAGATTTGGACGTCGATTTGTGAAACGGACGTCGATTTGAGGAACGGACGTCGATTAGAGGCCGGACGTAGATCTGAGTCTAACATATATATTTAAAGTCATATGAAACGAGTGAGTGGTGAAAAAAAATGTTTATCCACTTCTTGAACCTATGCATGTATATATCATAAACTTAGTCCTCTGTGAACGATTTTCTCATTTTTTAAGCAAATATAACGTATAATCGTCAATTTTTTTTCTCTTTGTCTGTTATGATTTAACAAATATGGCTGCTCATTAAATGCCGTGTTTTGAAGCCCAAGTATATGTACATAAGTTGTATAATGAAAACTATCCATTTAGTTATAAAAAACATATGCTTATTTTTTTTTAATCTGAGGTTTCTTATGACTTTAAAAAAGAAGATGATTGTCAATGAGACAACTCTCCACAAGAGACCAAATAACACAGAAATTAACAGCTATAGGTCACTGTACAGTCCTCAGCAATAAGCAAAGGCCTGTATATACTGCATAGTCAACATTAAAGGTCCTGAAATATTGTTTATTTGTTTCATATTGATTGATTGATATTTTGGTGTTTAACACCACTTTTAAACCTTTAGGCTATTTTGTGGTGACAAGTTTTATTGCTGGTTGAAGCCAGAGTGCCTGGAGAAAGCCTCTGACCTTTGATAAGAAAACTGACAATCCTAGTTAATTGAGATTTGAGTCCAGTGCACCAGCACAAACGGGATTCAAACTCACAGCCTCAGTGTTGACTGGCTAGTGATTACAGTAGTAACTACATTGACCTATAGGCCACTGAGGCCCCCTATTTGTTTTGTATAATTCATTTCTTTATTGCCGTAATCAAATTTAGAAAAAAAATCTTGCTCATATAGTCTTATGAAATATTCAGTCCTGTATGTGAAATTTATTGAATTTACATTGAAACAGAAAAGACAAATGCTAAATATTCAAAACAATTTTGAACAGATTGGTTATGCAATTTGCGAAAAACTGTTGATTATGTTGTTTAAATATATTTCAGCCAATGAATTGCAGATAATTGTTGCTGAGAATTATGAAGAAGATTTCTTGAATAATACCTGGTCTGATTTGTGTGAAAAGAATCCAGTCTATTGTCATGTTAGTAAACCATATTTGGTAAAAGTACCTAAATTACCTCCCTTGACCAGACAACAGTATAACAATGCAGTACAATATTGGCCATGTAGTTTCCATGAAGATAAAAGGTATAACATTTCCATTGAATAAAATTATGGTGACTTTTTAAACGAGGCGATCCGTTTTGGAAATTGGCGGCCATATTGCATTTATTATATTTGATATTAACACTGTTTTTCTGTAATGGCCGTTTTTTCTGTAACTGGTGGCCCTGTTTTTCTGTAATGGCCCTGTTTTTTCTGTAACTGATGGCCCTGTTTTTCTGTAATGGCCCTGTTTTTTTGTAACTGATGGCCCTGTTTTTCTGTAATGGCCCTGTTATTCTGTAATGGCCCTGTATTGATGCCCAATTTGTCTGTACTAAGCCCAATTAGGGTTTATAATAAACAGTCATTGTTGGCAATAATGTACTTAGTTGGTTAATAAATAAGAATATTATAATGGAATTGTTTTTAAGTTGACCTCACCTAAGAAACTTCCTTAAAAGTCCTTGGATTTGTCAGTTTTTAAATTTTTGTCAAAACTGAATTTTGAAACCAATTAAATGATTGAAGTCTTTTAACATTTTAACATTTAATCCATAAACCAACAATTTTCCCAACAAATAAAAAAAACAAGCTTTTCATTTACACAAACACTCTGCTAAAAAAGTTCAAAAATCGTAAATCAAAATAACAATCCATGATTGAAAGAGAAAAAAAAACAGACGAAAAAGGACAAAATACATGTACAAGAATTAATACTAACCTTTCCATGATATTGTGAAATTCATATTTTCCTTGATTTTGAGCTTAATCAAAAATTTTAATTTGTAATTAAAATGATATTTCCATGAAGAATCTGTCAATCATGAAGAACCATAATAGAATATTCATTTTAAGATAGATTAATCTTTTTTTTACAGGATAACCAGACTTTTGAACAGAAGTTTTTTCAGTACTGAAGAAGTGAATCTTATACACAAGAATATGGAAGAAGCTATTTCTGTTGCCAAGTCTTCAGTTTACAAGGTTTATTGTTATATGAATATCAATGCAGATTCTAGAGAAGAAACAAACAAAAAAATTTTTTAACATCACTCCAGATTTACCTTTTAAGCATCGTCAATAATTTATCACAATGACATTTTTGTCCTTTGAATACTAAGTACATCAGTTTGAGTTTTTGATAAACCATGTTCTTTTTTTAGTTAATTAAACATTTTTCATATTATTATTAGGGATATTCCATTTAAACATATGAGAGAGGGTAGGAAGGGAAGTTTAATTATTGAATGTGGTTCATGGGTCTTTTTTCAGTAAGCACATATTACCATTATGTAAAATTATCTACTAAATAGTTCTAGGTTGTAAGGATATTTGAAAGTCCCTTCCTACCCACCCGCATACATTTTAATGGAATATTCCTAACTGCTTTCCATTTCAAATTTATGAAGATTTAAGCCATGTATACTATTTTATTCAGTTACATATAGGAGCTGTGATAGTAGATCCCAAGTCTGACACAATAATAGCAAAGTCATGTGACCTACGACAAGGAAAACATCCTCTCCAACATGCTGTAATGGTGGCAATAGATCAGGTGGCCATAGTACAAGGTGGTGGAATGTGGCAATTATCAGGTATGTTTTAAAAGTAAGGAATATTTTTAGAAGATTTACAACACACACAAAATTGCTAAAAAAAAATCCTTGAATTCCTCTGGTGGAAAAAATTGCACTGATAATATTTGAATCAGGATTGCAAAACTTATTTATGGTGATAATGATTTATTGGATAATATATTAAAATTGAAATTATTTTAATGACACAAATGTGCAATTCAAAAAGAATTGACCATGCTACCAAGTGTTAACATAAATGGGAGATAATCAGTTCATTGTTCCCTGAATTCCTGTGGTGGAAAAGGTTGCACTGATTATATATACATAGGGATTACCATACTTATTTAAGGTAATAATGATTTATGGAATAAATATTTTGCAATTGAAATGGTTTTAATGACAAAAATGTGCAATTCCCTACCCAGTGTTGAAATAAAGGGGAGATAATTTTTCATTTTTTTTCCCTCAATTCCTGTTGTGGAAAAGGTTGCACTGATTTTGTATGAAAAGGGATTGCCAAACTTACTTTTTGTAATAATGATTTGTGGGATAATATGTTAAAAGTGAAATAATTTTAATGGCACAAAACGGCAATTTCTCAGATATTTTACATGTTGCAAAGTGTTTAAATAAAGGGGAGATAATCGTTTATTTTTTTTCCTTTGAATTACTGTGATGGAAACGGTTGCACTGATTATATATGAAAAATGATGGATCTCTACATTGAGGTAGTACTGATTTATGGAATACTATAGTAAAACTGAAATTATTTTGATGACCAAAAATCTGCCATCCCACCTTCTGTTAAAATAAAGGGGAGATAATCGTTTTATGTTTTCTCTGAAACCTGTGGTGGAAAAAAAGGTTGTACTGATTATGTATAAATTGGGATTGACATACTTATTTATGGAAATAATGATTTTTATATTACAATTGAAATGATTTTAATGACACAAACATGTAGTTCCCAAGGAATTGATCAAGCTCTCTTGTGTTAAATAAAGGGGAGATAATCGTTTCATTTTCCCTTGAATTCCTGTGCTGGAAAAGGTTGCCCTGATTTTATATACATAGGGATTGACATACTTATTTATTGTTATACTGATTTGTGGATTAATGTATTAAAATTGAAATAATTTTAATGACACAAACATGTAGTTCCCAAGGAATTGATCAAGCTTCCTTATTTTAAATAAAGGGGAGATAATCATTTCATTTTCCACTGAATTCCTGTGCTGGATAATGTTGCATTGATTATGTATGAAATGTATATAAATTGGGATTGACATACTTATTTATGGAAATAATGATTTTTGGAATACATACATATATTACAATTAAACTGGCTTTAATCACAAAAATGTGCAGTTCAACAGTAAACAGTAATTTATCATGCTACCCAGTGTTAAAATAAAGGGGAGATAATCGTTTAATTTTTTTCCCCTGATTTCCTGTAGTGGCAAAGGTTGCACTGATTATTTATAAATAGGGATTGTCACAGTTCATTATGGTAAAAAGGATTTAGGAAATAATATATGAAAGCTGAAATGATTTTAATGACACAAATCTGCACTCCCTCAGTAATTGACCAGACTTCCCAGTGTTCAAATAAAGGGGAGATAATCATTCAGCGAGTTTATCAAATAAGTTAATAGTATAACTTTTGTTGTTTTGATTGAGCAATAAATCCATGAAATGTGTACATTATAAATCTTTCCATTGTTATATTCAGGCATGCTCCCATACTATGAATTGCTAACGTAATGGGATAATATTCTAATTTTCCTGAAAAACAAGACACATTGTTTGTTAGTTGGCCATCCATTGTAGTTTATGGTCAAGTCTTTGCATCCCTTTCATGAAGGCTTCTTATAGCTAGATAGGCTTCGGATAGCTAGTTTTGTTTTGTTTTTTGTTTAATATTTTGTTTTCTTTGCAGATAAATTTTCCAACAATTTTCAAAAACAATCCTGTCGCATAGAGAAGGGAGACAAAACAGGCCCCTATTTGTGTACTGGTTATGATTTGTATGTCACTGCTGAACCATGCATTATGTAAGTGTTACAGTATAGATTTGTTGTCTGAACATGATATAGGTACCAGTTGCTTAAAAATGTTTAATCTATGGGTATTTTTTATGCATGTTTAAATGACAAAGAACACTAATTAAAGCTGTATTTATCAAGGCAAATTTTATGTTAATGTCAATTTGTAAGACTTGATGATAGTTAATAAATAAAATCATTGAAAGGCACAATTTGGTATTGCTTCACATCCATTGGGTTAATGCTACTAGTGGTATTGTCTGTCCCTGAATGTTATGTGTATTTATGTACATATTTTCATTGGTCTCAAGTATCAGGTAATCAGAAAATTCAGCATATAACATGCAAAATGGAATAAAAATTGTATATAGACTTTTTATCAGAATTTGCCAAAGCCACAAAATCATGTATCCATGATAATAGAATTTTACCCTCAATCTAAAAAATAAATAAAAATACAGCATAGTATGTACATTTTGACAAATTCAGAATTTAATTTTATGGATTTCACAAAAATTCAGACTGAAACTGCTTCAAATAAAGTAGATCCTTATTATTCCTTAATGGTATAAGCTACTCAATTGTTTGGCTCTGAGCATACCTTAGGAAGACAACTTAAAAACACAACAAAGTCAGTATTGAACTAATACAGTTCGAATCTAAATACACTGTTCTGGGCATTTCTCAGAAAGGTGAATTAAGAAATGTGACATTAAACACAGCAAATATAAAAAAAGAAGATGTGGTTTGATTGCAAATGAGACAACAAGAGACCAAATGACACTGAAATTAACAACTAAAGGTCATGGTACGGCCTTCAATAATGAGCAACGCCCATACTGCATAGTCAGCCCTGAAATGATGTCAGTATTGTACAATAACAATCAAAATCAAAATACAATGAATAATAGTTGACAAAATTATTTTTATTTTAGGTGTGCAATGGCTTTAGTACATTCCCGAATATCAAGGGTTTTCTATGGAAGCCCACATCCAGAGGGTGCTTTAGGATCTAAATATAAACTTCATGTACAGACTGGTATCAATCATCATTATGAAGTATTCTGTGGTGTCCTCCAGGACCACTGCCACAAACTGATGAGTGACATAACTTGACCTACTAAATTAACATATTTACACCCGTATATGGTTAAATGTTGAAATTCCGACAAGTCATCTGCTTATTAGGAATTCTGTCATGTCCACAAGCACAGCTGTGAGAAACTCTTGTCTGACATTGGGTGATAAATATTTCACATTATGGTTGTTTTAGAGTACTTGGATGTGCTTGTTAATATATTTTCAGGATAACCACAAAAACATTAAATTGTTTCCTGTTTTAGCAGCTGTGTAAAGAACAATTTTATTTATGAATAGACATTTAAAGAACAAAGATTTATTTGAATAAATGAAATGGTCACCATGCCTTATAGTCTCAGAAAAAGTTTTGCCTGAACCTGTAGGAGGGTTTAAACAAACACTAAGCTTAGCGTGCAAAGATGTTGTTTTCTCGAACATGTTGCATTTAGAACATAAAGTTAAATACCCGCCAACTGTCACTATTTACGGGGAATTTCCCCCATGGAGGCTCCCTAGAGGAAATTTTGTAAGAGCAATTTTGTCCACTATTTTAAAGAAAACAATTAATTTAACAATGGCTATGAGCTTGTTAGAGCACAAAGAAACCAAAAAATCTCTTTATAGAATATATTTGAAGGTCCCCTTGAAGGTTTTGTAGGACTATAAGAACCATCTTTCACGTAAAACCCCCATGGACATTTTGAAAAGTTGGCAGGTATGAAGTTATGGGTTTTTTTGCTATGGCTGATGGCAAACAAATATTCAAAATCACTGACAAAAGTAATTACTTTTTTTGAAACAATAAAATAGAACTACCAAACATGGTGCATTTAGAACATAACTTTATTGCTTTTTATTTTGCTATGACTAGGATAGCAAACATAAATTCAAAATGTAACACAAAATTTATTACTTTTTTTGAAACATTAAAATAGAACTACCATCATTGTTAACAACAAAGAGGTAAAATTTGGTGACACTTTTAAACATCAGGCCTCTAGATTTTTCGACAAAAGTTGCTACTGCCTGTGGTTTGTTAATTCCACTTGACACATCAAGAACAATTTCACTTTTACATGATTTGTTATCAATTTTTCTTACAGCATTTGAAGAATCGATAATGTAGAATTTGTCAAAGTCTTCTTTTGCTAGACATGATGGCATTTTAGAGTAAACTTTAAAACGTCCAATCTCAACTCCTGAATTTATGTTCAAAGTAATAAAGTCGTTAGTTTTTGACTTGTAAATACAAACGTTATCTACACCAAATTTATGTATGTCCAATTTTCCAGTGTACTCTATAAGTCTACTGCTTTTTGAGTCTATTACATTATACAGCAGAAGACCTCTCCTTTGACAATTAATGATCAAAATATTATTGACACAAGCAATCCCAGTACACTCATCATTGACATCAATGCTTTCTTTTTTTGAAGGTAGATACGGGTTCCAGATGAGCACTTTCTGCTGATCAAACATTGTTACTGCAATTCTTCCATCTTTTGTGAATGTAAGACATCTTGGGCTTCCTTGAAGAGATTCTTCTGACAATGTCGATCCATTTTGATCAATTATAAGAACTCGATTATTTTCACTATCAGTCATTGCAAGGTATCCATTAGAAAGGCATTTGATATCTCTTATAACATTCTGTTTCTGTGCTCTCGGTAGTGGAATGGCAAATTGGCGTACTTGAACAAAAGTGTCATCAAATGATCTTGCTTCAGATTTTCTTTGTGCATGTGCATGAGAGGAGGAGCTGGGGACTGGATTGTAACCCTTGGCCAGCAAAGATTTATTTGTTATCTTTGTTGTTTGCAATAAAGTTGTTGGCACCATTGCTTTATTTTTACCAGCAAGCCTAACTGGACATTTTGCAGATTGAACTGATACCTGTCCAAAGGAACGCACTGTATCCTTCAAACGCAGGGCATTCAAATTAAAATCAACAGCAAGTGTTTTTGTGAAAACATGTCCGTCTAGACTTTGTAGGTATTCTTCATGTTTCGAAACATCTCTATTCATGTCTTCTAGAGACAATACCATCTGTTCATTTGATGCATACTCCACCATTGTTTTTACATCAGATAATTTCTTTTCTAAAACAGACCTTTTGGTTTTATAAGTGTCTATCTCTGAATCTAAAGCTGATGCTTCTTCGGTATATTTCTTGTGTACTTCTGCTTTTAAGTCAGTTGCTAGCTGTTTTAGATATTTTTGGTTTTCTTCAAGAAGGTTCTGGACTTTTGCATCAATAATATCTTTTGCTGCTTTTAGGCTGTCCTTATTTGTCTTTCTATCTTTGTGTAGCTTTTCAAAAACATCAACAAAATCTTCTAATGTTGCCATTAAGTCCGTGACTGCAGCAGACGATTTGATTCCTGTTGCAACATCTTTAAGTTTGTTAACGGTTTTGCATAATGAATGATCTTCTTTCATGCAAGAAAAGCAGATAGCAGTAACATGAATATTACAATAGAATTCACGATCTTTATCGGAATGTTTATGACATTTTCTGCTGATTGCTGATGTCATATTTGGAAGTTTTTCATATTCTAACTTTGATAGCAAAGTATGTGCTTTTGTAACAGCAAGACGTTTGTGATATTTTCCACAATTGTCACAAAACCATTGTTGACACTCACAGCACCATCGCGTTGCTTCAAGGTATGACCCATCTTCAGCACATGGCTCACATTGGGGTACATTACTTGCCATTATGTAACTTGTCACTACAAAACATAAAGGATATCAAATTTAAGATTTCTGTCATTGTGGGACATACGACTCCTACACAGCATATTTATGTTCTAGATCTGAAGTTTCACCATAACAAACAGACATAAATTAGGCCTTTGTTCAACAATGTTGGTTTTCTCTTTTGAATTGTTTAACATTGTCATTTCAGTGCCTTTTGTAGTTGACTATGCGGCATGGACTCTGCTCATTGTTGAAGGCCATACGATGACCTATAGTTCTTAATGTCTGTGTCATTTTGGTCTCTTGTAGAGAATTGTCAATCATACCACCCAACTTCTTTTTATATAAACTTCTGTTTCAAACAAGAAAATTACTCTGAATACTAACAAACGTTTGCAACAGAAAAAGTGTTAATAGCGAGCAGCAGATAGATAATAATGCATAAATGTGTTGCTAAAAATTGTCTTGACATACAAGTGAGAGGTTTAGCTAGCTATAAAACAATGTTTAATCCATCATTTTCTACATAAGAAAATGCCTGTACCAGAGACATATCTGTCTATACCAAGTCAGGAATATGACAACTGTTATCCATTTAATTCCTGTGTTTAAGCTTTTTATTTTGCTATTTCAATTTGTTTCAGGATTGACATCTGTTTTGAATTTTCCTCTGAATATTTTTGTTATTTTATGAAAGCATTTAATTTCAACGTATGATGCGTACGTTGAAATTAAATGCTTTCACAAAATAACAAAAAAATGTACTAGTAGACCGTTTAGAATATTCCCATCTGCACAGGTTTATCTGTACGAGTGTAACTTTTGAGGTATACACAATCATATTTGTTCATTCATTAATTTTGTTAGGATGAACCAAGATGTACTATACAAATCCTTGGATGAACCTTCATTTTATTGATTAAATCATCATTTAAAAAAAAAAATACAAGTGAAAATTTGTTAATGAGTATATATGTCTCTGGTAAAACAAACAACAAAAAATAAACAAAAAGGTAAATAAACAAAATGATAATAAGGGCCTACTATGCAGTACTAGCATATGATCCCCTCACAATAACTACAAATGTGGTAAATGCATACTCTACCCGGTGAAGACCTATCTATTGTTACCTGGATACCTGTAATAATAAATATGACAGCCATGTTGGCAAAATGCTAACGTATAACTCCTTTTCTCATTAAATGTGATGTATACTAAATTTTTTGTTACCGGGCTATTTTATTTCCTTCCAAATAAGCTTTCGTTTCAACTTTGGCATGCATTAGCATATTTACCTTTATAATGTTAAGTATTCTACTTTCCTTTTCTTATGAATTACACATAACATGTATTTCCGCAATAGAATTCGTTGAAGTGGATCGAATTATATAGGACAATCTCCCTTTGACAATTGTGATTCAGCTTTTAAATAACCTTTATATTCAAACCACGTAAATATTTTACCATTGTTTTCTGCTTAAACAAAATAGTTTGTGTACATTTTTTATCGACCTTTTGAGTCTATAATAAACATGATCTGATCTTAAACTAAAATATTGTGTCCCAGTTATAACCATGTCTTATAGTTATGTCTGGGACTATTATTATAGTAAGTATAATAGTCCCGCAGGTTATGTAATAAAAAATGCCAGACGACTATACGTATCAGAGTGTATTTCTATTACGAATAGTATAATTAGTAAGCTTCATCTATGTATACAAAAATCTGCCATGGTTTCAAGGTAAAACGGTTGTATCAATTTATTCTAGCATTTTCTAAATTTAACGTTTTATAGCTAACCAAAAGTTTTTCATATCGCTTGGCGTCCGTCGTCCGTCGTCGTCGACTTTTACAAAAATGTTCTAATCGAACTACTGTCCTCAATGTAACTTGGCCACATTCACCATTGGGGTATCCAGTTTTGAAAATGTGTTCGATGACCCCTTAACTAAGATGGCTGATTTGGCTAAAAATAGATCATAAAATGCAATTTTTGCCTATTACGCACAATGTATTTTGAAAACTGGTATAAATAGACAATATTTGACACGGGCTAATGTTTAGAAAGTGAACTTTATCAATTGTCCTTATATGTCAAACTATCAGACGTCTTCTAATAGGGGCAAGTTTCCTTAATAACACATTTTACCATTTGCTTCATGTTTGCCTATTATCTTGATAACTTTAATAGATAGAAAGAAACTTTAAATTGTAAACGCAAGGACGTATATTTACGTCTTTGTGTAAACGTGATCAGCTAGACATGTTCTTCAAATAAGTCTGCAAATCAGTCGAAATTCGACTTCTCATAAGTGTTTTAGTCCTTTGATAACGATTATGTCAAGCCTGCGACTTTTGTCGCAGAAAGCTCGACATAGAGATAGTGTTCAGGTGGCGGCAGTGTCAGCTAACCTCTTCAAAACTTATATTTCAGAAGATCTGTATCCTCCATACTTTGTATATAGATGCCTTATTTTATGAAGTTTTCGTCTGTTAGATCATGATGTCCATTGTTTTTTCCCCTTTTTCCATGCATGGTTCAGTGACTGCTTGAAAAAAGTTAAGATTTTTTATATTCCGATTTTTCTTTCTTATTATGAATAAGAGGATAAATATATTTGGTAAGTGCGTACCTTTTACGGCGATTAATGATTATTTGGGATAATTCATCTCGCATGTTTACAAGCTTTGTATGATGTGGAGAGGTATAAAGCCACGCTTTAGGCCCAATTTTATTTTCGCTTTCAAGTTTTATACAATCTTATTGCAGAGAAATAAACAAACAAATCGCAGTTTTACGCTTCTCAAATTTGAAAAAGATTATGTTTTTATCCTCTCGTGATACAAAACTTTTCAATCACAACTTAAGAACCTCATCTAAACAAACAACCCCAGTCATCGGATTTTTTTTATACTTTGTAATCTTGTTGATAATATCTAACTATCAAGAAAATTCCACCTGAGGAAATATATACAGATGACAGGGCCGTAACAACCTATGAGGCAGGGGAGGCAACTGCCTCCCCTGAATTTTCTACTCTAAAATTTAAAGTAATAACAATATGTACACGAAGAACTTGAATTTATATTTTAAACAACACAAGTTTACAGTTTTAACAGTGTTATCATGATACGTGATATATCTGATATAGTTTTGATCGATAGTGAATCGTTTCAGTTTGTTTTTTGGTGGGTTTTTTTTCGTGTGTCTGTCCGTCAGTTATTCAATATTTCCTATGCCGTACGAGAACACAATTAAAATTTTGCTTTTGACAATTTTGAATAAAACTTTAGTTAACTATTCACATTTATTTAGGGACTTAATTAAGCAGAGCAATTTCCCTTTGTATTGTGAACCTTTAATAATATTGGAAATTCGTAACCGGCTAAATCAGCTGTTGGATCATTTTGTTTATAACGTGTCTGGTCAGAAAGTGCTATACTACGTCTCCCGATTGTACGAGAATATTATGGTCAATGCCTTTGTAGTTAAACACTCCCATTCGTTGTAGCAGGGACTTTCTCTACTAAGTATATTCTAGTATAGAAAGTCCCGACTCCGTGGTTGTAGACTTATAGTTATATACATGTCTGTTCAGCTTTCAACAATAATGAAATTCAAGGTCCTCGATAAAAAATATATCTTGTGTTCTATGATCTTGCTTTATTATGATTTGATTCCGAACAAAAATATCTTTAAATACAGATAATAATTGTTTGCACAAGAATTGGTTTCAGGATCAAGCCTTATTGATGAGTCTTTAATTAAGGAAATCGGGTTATTTTTAGCCACTGATTTTATTAAGAGAAAAAAAATTCGCGGTCACAATGTAATTAATGTTGATAATTATAGGTCAAAGTACGGTCTTCAAGACGGAGCATTGGCTCACCCCGAACAGCAATCTCAGCTTATTTTGGACTAAATATTTCATACAGGTTCAAGCAATACTGATGTTTTCTTTAACTAAGAAAATCGAAGGAAAACAG
Organism: Mytilus galloprovincialis; assembly: GCF_965363235.1. Taxonomy (NCBI): domain Eukaryota; kingdom Metazoa; phylum Mollusca; class Bivalvia; order Mytilida; family Mytilidae; genus Mytilus; species Mytilus galloprovincialis. The sequence goes on from NC_134840.1 coordinate 81,480,027, forward strand.
GTCATTTTTAGCCATGTTACCGAGAGAAAAAAATTGGCGGGGGCTGCCCCCTCACCAACCCCCTCTCTTGGGGGACTCAATCGGCGGCCCCCAAACCCCTGCCTCTCCTAGATTCGAACCCCAGTTACGGCCCTGGATGATCCACCATAAATAGCGTACCCGAATCGACAACGTTGAAAACGTATCAAAATCGTCATGTGGACAAACTTGCAAGACATTTTATTTCTTTGAAAAGGAAGTCGTTTTGACTACGCAAATTATCAAAAACTATGTAGCTGTTTTGTAAAGTTAAAGTACAATTACGGAAAAGCCCAATTTAGCATGCAACTAATCTAAATTTTCAATTAATAACGTTGCAAATGACAATATATTTGTAAAAAGCACCGAAATCCGATAATGGACATCTTGCAAGACATTTGCCAGAAGCCGTTGCATTTTTATATGTACTGTGAGTGCTGCAAAAATTCGATTTTGGTATTGTCTATATATGTACTTTTGTCAGAATAATTTACACAAACGAAATATCATATAATCTTATGTTTAAAACCTATAAATTTTGATAACTTAACATTTTACAAAATCTGACCATAATGAACACTATTTGTTTTTTCAAAAAAAAATAGCGTTGGTCGTTACAGGAACGCATATTCAGTAATATTGTAATACTTTATGCATAATCATATCATTCAGTCGAATTTTCGTGGATATAATACTGTTTTGAAGAACACAAACACCCCTGCTAAAGTTATTATGCGTATTAAGTCTGTTACGTCTGACACGCATATTTTTGACGTTTTGTCAAAATGTTGTCCTTATTTTAGACTATAGTAAGATATGATGAAACAATTTGTACTTTTTTCGGAATAGTATTTACCTATCTAGTCTATGGATATAAGTTTTATATAACTTAGCGGTTATGATTTTATAGAAAAGCTGTTATTAGTGTGGACTGATTTATTACACGGTATTGACGCAATAACGTGTGTAACGTCACAGTCCTCGTGTCCGTCAGTCAGTATTCACTTGACCTCGACCTCATTTCATGGATCAAATATTATATGTCTCTGCTATAAGCAATATGTCTCCTGTATTTGTTGTATAGTATAAAATAATTGTCAGGTTTACATGTCCAACTGGCAAGTTTTATCTGACCTTGACCTTATTTCATGGTTCAGTGGTAACAGTTATGTTTTAGTGTTTTGGTCTAGTTTTCTAATACGGTATGTATAAGGTCTTCTATACTTGGTATATGGAACGGTTTTAATGTGAATATGTATATGGCCATCTGGTAGATGTCCTCTGATCTGATCTGACCTCATTTTCATGATTCAGCCGGGTTTTTTTGTTGTTTTAATAATGTGTACAATAGGTCAAATATAGTTGGTGTATGAAAATACTTTACGATGTACATGTCTGGTTTGTTTTACTTGACATTGATCTCATTTTTATGGTTCATTGCTCAATGTATTTTTAATAAATCTTTAGTTTTCCTGGTTTAAGTTTGTTTCTTATGCTCCATATGAAAAAAGTCAACTATATTTAAAACATGTTATTATACTGTGTTCATGCCTGTCTGGCAGTGTTCATCTGACCTTAGTCCCATTTTAAATTGTTCATTGATCCAAGTAACAACGTGTAAAAACAAGGATTTGTATTGTCTTACTACACAAAACCTTGGTAAAATCTTAATAATTATAGGTCAAAGTACTAGTACGACCTTCAACACGGAGCATTGGTCCATCGAATTGCACGCTATAAACTTAAGGTGACTGAACAGAATGCTTGTACCTGTAGTGTTATATTGTCGCATTAAATAATGCAATGACATCGTATAAATTATTGTTTCTATCACAGTTAATAAACCAATAACCATGGGAATTGTGATACAAATATGTTTGCATGGAATTATAATTATTATACATGTATATAACTGGCATGTAAATGACCAAAATCTAATCAACATTTTCCCAAATATCTCACATTTACGTGTAAATGTATCTTGATCAAATTAAAATATCTCAATATAGAAGAAATAATGTGGGGCAAATTTTGTTGTTGTTTTCGTTTAGACCGGATGCGATTTCTCCACCTACTGCTTAGACCCGCAATTAACCTCCTATGAATATTTCCAATCAACAGTTTTCCCAAATATCTCACATTTACGTGTAAATGTATCTTTATCAAAATATCTCAATATAGAAGAAATACAGTAATATGGGGCAGATTGTTTTCTTTTAGATTCATTTCTCCAACTGCATCTCAGTTACGCGAAGTAGAGGGCTGCGCATATTTTTAAAAGGCAATAGAGAGGCTTGTGACAGGTTGTTGAATTAATATCATATACTACATGTACCCATGTACATGTTTTCTTGTTAAATTAAGATCGTGTACTTTGCACCCATATCTCTCTTTTTGATGCGTTTAATATATACAACATGTATTGATAGATAATCTTAGAATATTCTTAATTCTGAAACATTTAAACCTTAAACTCTACCGTCCTCTGGTAGTTGATTTTAAATAAAAGAAATATGTATGATTGTTAACTATTTATTTTTGCACTATTGATTTCTATTTCATAACATATAATGGTAAACATTAACAAAAACATTTAACAAACATTTTGCACTAGTAATAAAATTTCAGCACCATTCGACACATCGCACTATTCTACAATATACATTTGAGCACAGTAAAAAATCTTAAAATAGCTAGTTTAACATGAATATAAGTTTGTACCTTCATTGTCGCTGATTTAAATTATAATCCATCTAGCACTGTTGTATAGTATACATTTGAGCAAACTAAGAAAAATATCGTAAAGCAGCTAGGATAACATGAATATAGTTTTACCGTCAATGTTATTAATTGTGATTAAATAATCCATCTAGCACTGAAAACAGATCACTATCATCACATGTGAATGCTTGCTTCCGTTTAGATGGAGGATTATTTTCTTCATCCGAGAACAGTCTACGCTTTGTACCTCTCTTCTGAATGGCGTGAGACAAGGTTGTCCGCTCCGGTGTCTTTTTTTCAGCATTTCGTAACGATGTGGTAATATCGGGTGTAAATAGGTCTGTAATGGGTGCTATTCCGTCATGTAGGTATTCATCGTCAAAACTAAGAGCGGAAGAACAGTTTGAAAAATCGTCATCTGTGTTTGATGGTGTCGTGGAGTAAACTGAGTTTTCTTCATCGCTATCGTCAAGTATTTCATCTATAAAACTGTCTGATTCGCTGCACTCTAAGTCTGTACATGATTCTGTAAAAAGGAAAATGATGTTTATTATATAGTTAAAAAGGTATATAAAAGTCAATTGCTTAATTCTGTTATGTACTTTTTCTCACATGAATTCGTTTAGTATCATTAAACATTTACAATGGTTGTGGCAATACAAATAATTATTAAATTCTATCTAAAGTTTCTTGGTGTACAGCATTTTTTTTTTCATATTGCGTCAGAATTTTTAACCGTACATCACATTATTTTGCCCCAAAAAAATTAGATATTATTTGCGCATGTGATAACATATTTCAAGACAACTTGTAATATTTTCATTTTTTTTCAATAAAAGATTTTTTTTTCTTTTGTAATAAAGTAAAACAAATATATCAACCTATTGAATAACAATATCTATTTAATAGTATACGAACCTATCAATTCTTGCAAATCAGCATATGAATCTTGTTTACAGACACAACCACCCCTTGTGTGTATCAGTAATGTTGGTTGTAGCCTGGCTATAGGATCATTGATTCCCGGAAACATTGTCATATCCAAATCGTATTCATAATCCGTATCAACTGTAAGAGGTGTTATTAACTCGCTTTTAACTTTTATTTCCATGTTGAGCATACTGAATATTGCTTGAAGTATGTCAAAAATTGTAGAGCACCCGTTTTTATAATAGTCCATCGAAGTTTCCAGATGCGGCCATTTGATTGGTCCTCGAATAATGTCGTATTGTTTTAATCTGTTAATTGCACTTTACACAAGTAGTGGTAATTAGTCCGATCTGTGTACAATACACGGGGTGACTTGAAACTCACTGGGCGTGGAAAGAATTGCGTAATCACAAGCCGATGAATTAATTAGTACTCGGAATCTAAGTTGATCAAGTGATTATCGGCATAATTTTGAAAGCTTTCATCTACCGCTGTTGGATAACCACACAACGTTCTTTCTGTTTAATTTAATTGATTCGAGACTTAAAATTATTGTAACATTTCGGGGAACGAAACAAACTGAAGGCTTTTATTTAAAAAAAAAATCATGTTAACTTTAATGAACTTTAATTATGTTATAGTATGTTTTTCCTCTAAAAGATATACATGTAACTTGATCGTTTGACATGAAGAAAAAAAGTTTGTCCTGTCGTTAAAGTCTCACAAATATCACAAGATTTTTTCATTAAAGAAATCATATCTTAAATCTGCATAAAAATCGCACCCTAACAAAAAATGTTTTTCATCCTCAACACATTTCTCTGTAAAATATATACAAGTACGCTCATGTAAAGGAATTTTTGGCTAGGTGTATCTACCCTTTCAACAGCCACTTCTAAACTTTGTCTATGTTGCATATTACGAACTTATTAAATTGTTTACATAAGAAGCGAATTCTAACACTTTTTTATACTCCCTATCAAGGATTTGTATAGTAACGATACAAATTCTTGTCCCTATAAATACATAATTTATTACCGTTACATATGGTGCAGTAAATATCTATGTTAGATGTTGCTGCCGTCTAAATTAAAAGTATTTTCATTTTTTTTTCATTGGGTTTCAGTCTCACCGAGATCAGCCTCTGTTTATTAATAATAAAATGTATATTTTAGGGGCCATTGTATTAGTTTATTATTATTTTCACAACTTTTGTTTCAGTCAAATATATAGTTACTTTTTGGCAAATAAAATGCATCGAAACATCCGGGTCGCCGCGATATTCCAGCACCCGATTAGTACAGAAATGAAATCTTCGCTAGCCAAGTGTTAAGATCCAGTACCCTGATTAGATTGAAAAATAAAGGGTTAAGATCCAGTACCCTCATGGAGAGGATGGGAACTTTATTGTAATCCTTTGCAAGCAAAAATTGCAGAAAGGAATAAATTGGAAAAAAAGTAAGACATTTTCAAATCACCTTGACTGGAACTTTGAAGAAATCTATGGTTGGTCTTTTTATAATATTAAAATATAACCCAATACAAAATTCAAATATAACATTAGAATAGATAATAATGATGGTTTTAAATAATCATTGTACTTGTCTGCTTTAATTTTTAGATTCAAAACGATATCTTCAACAACAAAAAATAAGATACCTTGACCATAAATAACCACATTTTGAATAGGGCGGTTCTTGATTTTTTTTACCCTCCATATTTTCATATTTTACATTTTTTTAAATTTTTGCCTAAATATCTTAGAAAACTATACTATAGATACAGAGAAACATTAAATTGCAAAAATAATTAGCAAGACCAGTTCTACAAATAAGTTCACATTGTCGATATCGTCAGCCTATTCCTTTTGAGAGTTATTGCCCTTTTATGATGATTTTTACAATATTTTACGTTTTTGCCTTATTTCTTTAAATTATAATAGAAAGACAGTAACTTAAATAGACAAAAGTGATCAGCAAGACAAGATCTACAATTAAGTCAACATTGGCGGATCCGGGGGGGGGGGGGGGGGGGGGTCCGGGGGTTTGAACCACCATTTTGACGATCAATGCATTTGAATGGGAGCATATAGTTGGAACCCCCCTTTACTTTGAGTTGGGAACACCCCCTTTTTAAAATGGCTGGATCCGCCCCTGAGTCTAACTAAAGGAAATCGTTCAATCTACTGACAAGTCATATTTCGCTGACAGAGGTATTAGGCTGTCACTCTTATAGGAAGGATTGCCCAGCCCCTAAATAAGGCCCCTAAATAAGGATTTTTTTTAACCCTGTTTTATGTTTTGAGCAAAATTTAAAGAAGATAGAGAGAAACCAAACATTCTAAATGATCAGCAATACAAGATCAACAAAACAGAGATTTTTCTTTTGAATTCTATTCTTGTCTTCAATGTTGGAGAGTGTGCTTTGTTGAATATGCACATAGACGAAGGTGAGCGACACATGCTTTAATGCCTCAAGTTGTTGAGCCTGCCACTAATCACAAAAGTAGGCGATACACAGAGTACCGCGACACCCGGCTTACATAATTTTAAATAAATTGGTTACATAAAATTTGTTTCACAACATCTGTAGTCACAAAAGGCTACTAAGTTTGAAATCATTCATTTTTTTTTTAAAGTGCACAAAATACAATTATACAATAGAAATACTGGGATTCGGGAACAAAACGAATTTATATAAATCCGTCTCCCTTGAAGGTAATCAAAATATGATATTGGAAAAACTTTCTCTATAGGCTAATTGATTTTAAGAATACTCAATATTGGTGAAAGCAATACCAAAACATTTGTTGAATGACCAAGCAAAAAAAAAGAATCAATCAAAACAAAAGTTGTAACGGATTCTGTGTTCATTCTTACATCGAAAGTGACACTAAGAGGGCATGCCGCGGTGTAATGTTGCCGCAGAAGTTTCTTAAAACGTCCATTGCCTTTTTGAATGATGCACATATATCGAAAAAAAATGTGTTTTTCGTTTCATGATGAATCAAACAAAAGCTGCAGTCATCCGATTTTCAGTACATCAGTACTTTGATTCAAATTATGGAAGATAAAAATGAATGAATGAATAAATATTTAATTTGCGAAAGCATAACGAATAACATCCTATAGCAATACATAAACAAGTATATACAATGTGACAAAACAACAAACAGATACCAATACAAAAATTATCATCTAAAGAAATTTTGCTTTCCTTCTTGAGCGGTTATTCCTGGTCGTAATTCTTTCAATGGCGTGGCAGAGCGTATAAGTGAGGGGTCTTGGTCATAACGAACTTCTATGTCCATGCCTTTAAACCGTGGTAATGTTGCATTTATGTTTTGAAACTTGCGAGGAGGAATGGGAGGTGGAAGATCCCTAGGAGAGATTTCTGGAGGACTGTCAATTATTTGTGAACCGTCTTTGCTATAATGATTTTCCCTCCTTGACGATAATGGTGGTGGGGGTGGTAAAAGTCCATCCATAGGTAAATTAGAATGAAATTCAAAACAGTGTAGCTGTGGCCATTGATTGACACATTAAAATCATCCATTGACTGGGACAATTTACGTGAACGTTTGTCTGTAACGACCACTGTTCACGACGTACCTACGATAGACATTTAAACTGTGGGGTCACCAAAGGTTTCTTAACGCCTTTAATTATAAAATAATTCGAAAAAATCATCAGGAATAACCTTTGTGTTTTGATTTATGTAATTGATATAAATCAAAATATCGTGTTATTTCTGATTAATTTTTCGAATTACTTTATTTAGGTGTTGAGAACCTTTGGTGACCCCATAGTTTAAGTGTCTTTAAAAAGTACATAGTGAGCATTGGTCGTTACATACAAACGTTCACCTAAATTGTCCCAGTCAATGGATGATTTTAATGTGTCAATCAATGGTCACAGCTACACTGTTTTATAATTCGAAAAAATCATCAGGAATAACCTTTGTGTTTTGATTTATATAATTGATATAAATCAAAATATCGTGTTATTTCTGATTAATTTTTCGAATTACTTTATTTAGGTGTTGAGAACCTTTGGTGACCCCATAGTTTAAGTGTCTTTAAAAAGTACATAGTGAGCATTGGTCGTTACATACAAACGTTCACCTAAATTGTCCCAGTCAATGGATGATTTTAATGTGTCAATCAATGGTCACAGCTACACTGTTTTGAATTTCATTCTATTTTCTAGAAATTCATTATTCTGTTACGGTTTTGTACTGTCGTCTGCAAAAAAAAATATTTTAATCAATATTTTTTATCTAAACATTTCTAAAACATAAAATTGAGAAAGAAAATAGGGAATGTGTCAAAGCAACAACAACCCGACCATAGAGCAGACAACAGCCGAAGGCCAACAATGAGCCTTCAATGTAGCGAGAAACTCCCGCACCCGTAGGTGTCCTTCAGCTGGCCCTTAAAAAAATATGTATACTAGTACAGTGATAATGGACGTCATACTAAACTCCGAATTATACACAAGAAACTAAAATTAAAAATCATACAAGACAACAAAGGCCAGAGGCTTCTGACTTGGGACAGGCGCAAAATTGCGGCGCGGTTAAACATGTTTATGAGATCTCCCTCCCCCTAATACCTCTAGCCAATGTAGAAAAGTAATTGCATAACAATACGCACATTAAAATTCAGTTCAGGAGAGGTCCGAGTCCGATGTCAGACTATCAAAGAAATAAAATTTGAAACAATAATCGTGATTTCATTTAGTTACAACCTAGATGCTGACTGCCAGTATTTCAAATGGACAACACGTACTACGTATACTCATCTAAAATGATGGAATGTTTATCAAGGGGCAGGGATGATAAAATGAAAAGAGCGACATAAAGAGGCATTTCTTTCTAACACAAACGATCCAAACGGCTAAGCGCGCACATGTTTTGATCATTTGTTTCTAACATACGTTTGCAAAGTTTACATCAACTTTGACAAACTATGCAATCGCTAAAGATGCGTATACAGTTTGTCGTTCGTCGTTTGTTAGAACAAACGCTACATTTGTTTCTAACTTGAACTTGATTAAATGATATATTTTTTCTACGTTTGTAAAAAATCTGTTTACCAACAACATGTGCATGCATTATTGAAAGTTCAAACAGGGTCAGTAAAACTTATTAAACGACGTATTTGTTTCTACTTTTATAGTGTTTAAGAAAACTACAACAAACGCCACACAACGTTTACAAAATTTTGGTTAGAAAGAAATGCACTCAAAGTAAATGAAGTGCATGATATACGCATTCGGCATAATTTCGAGATACAGTTTAACTTAGATATAACTAGCTAGACAAGAAAAGACAATATTTTATTTGAGTCTCGCATCTTATAAAACATTTACAATACTACAAGAGCTACTATAAAAACTAGAGACTATAAAAAAGATATATAGCAATTATTTTACTACATATATACGTTTTAGTTGTATTAGTTGTTTGCGAAGCCTTAGGTGTGTTTCAGTATCTAGTGTAGTAGTTTTTAAATCTTTTGCACTTCATATATTATCTTGAGTCGCTATTTTGAAAATTATGCACTCTTCAACTTATCAACGACGTGGCTTTTTGTTAAAATACCTGTTTTCCCTTTTAATTTCTAAAGTTATTCTTCAACCTGAAAAAAAATATCAATGGAAATTATCTATTAATGGTACATTAAAATTTACTCGATAGTGAATCGTCACTATATAATTAACATATTAAGATATTTAAGGTAACTAAATTTTGGATTTAGTTTGGGAAATACCTTTTCTGAAACGACTAACATTTACTCAAAATTACATATTCATTACATCCAATTTTTCCATAAAACTGAATTGAAAAGTTCGATTGTCAATTTTTTTTGAAAAAAACACTACATCATGTCTGGACTTCTAGCAGTACGGATGTCACGAACATAAAGATCGACTGGCAAATAGTAAAAAAAGCCCCCGGAATATAAAACATGCTACAAACATCTTGATAATCATACAAACCCCCTTTGAAGGCTATATTTTTCTTTCAAAAAATCAATTCGATTGTACAAAAACATTCATATTTCGGGGCCTTTCATAGCTGACTATGCGGTATGGGCTGTCGGCTCATTGTTGAAGGCCGCGTACGGTGACCTATAGATGTTAATTTCTATGTCATTTTGGTCTCTTATGGAGATTTGTCTCATTGGCATTCATACCACATCTTCTTTTTTTATATTAAAAAAATCCCCATGGCCAAAATGAAAAACTAAACTCCATACTGTATAATATACCGTATACTGCAAACTAAATCAACCTAGCTTTCCGGCAATTAGTATCCAATGTAAGAATAACCTTTTTTATATTGTTACGTTTTCAACGTAATCGTAGCTAGTGCCTTAATTTCGAGCCTTAACTAAACTTACTGTTACAAATATGTTGCTGAGCACTCTTTATGACGGGATTTTTTTGTTCTCATGTAGCGACGATAACTATATCAGAATTCCATCTATCATAGTTTAATCAAATGTTTGTTCATTTTATTAGCCTTACCAGCAGAAGGACTTGCACCAAAACGTGTTCGTCTGCTTGGAATCCACACAACCCCAATAAATATTTAAAACTATATTGAAATACTTCCCTATACTCTGAACATTGGCCTTTTACTGATCTTTATTTCAAATAACTCTTTGACGCTGTATATTGACATAGCGTATTGTTAAGCATATATGCAATTTTAAGGCAATTCTGTCAAGTTCAAAGTCAATCTAATTAAAAACCGATCTCTCATCGCTCCCGTTTTCTGATATCCCACGCGACATATCAGAAACAGGAGCGATGAGAGATCGGTTTTTAATTAGATTGGTTCAAAGTTGTCCCCATAAAAATCTACCACTACAATAGGGTATAACTCCAGGAAAGCCATTGAAGAGTCTTCAATTAAAATAGGTCTGTATCAAAACTTGATGTAAAATAGCTATCACGAAACATGGGAATACTAATCCAGTTTGATAGAAAAAAAAACATGCAAAATTAAAATCTCCTAACAACTGTGTCTTTCGTCAGGATGATTTTTGTCGAGCCTGCAACTTTTGTTGCAGAAAGCTCGACATAGGGATAGTGATCCGGCGGCGGCGGCGGCTACGGCGGCGGTGTTAGCTAACTTCTTAAAAGCTTTATATTTTAGAAGGTGGAAGACTTGGATGCTTCATACTTTGTATATAGATGCCTCATGTTACGAAGTTTCCGTCAGTCACATGTCCAATGTCCTTGACCTCATTTTCATGGTTCAGTGACCACTTGAAAAAAAAGTTCAGATTTTTTGTAATGTTGAATTCTCTCTTATTATAAGTAATAGGATAACTATATTTGATATGTGCGTACCTTGCAAGGTCCTCATGTCTGTCAGACAGTTTTCACTTGACCTCGACCTCATTTCATGGATCAGTGAACAAGGTTAAGTTTTGGTGGTCAAGTCCGTATCTCAGATACTATAAGCAATAGGGCTTGTATATTTGGTGTATGGAAGGACTGTAAGGTGTACATGTCCAACTGGCAGGAGTCATCTGACCTTGACCTCATTTTCATGGTTCAGTGGTTATAGTTTAATTTTTGTGTTTTGGTCTGTTTTTTTCATACTATATGCAATAGGTCTACTGTATTTGTTGTATGGAATGATTGTAAGGTGTACATGTCTAGCGGGCAGATGTCATGTGACCTTGACCTCATTTTCATGGTTCAGTGGTTATAGTTAAATTTTTGTGTTTTGGTCTGTTTTTTTCATACTATATGCGATAGGTCTACTATATTTGTTGTATGGAATGATTGTAAGGTGTACATGTCTAGCGGGCAGATGTCATGTGACCTTGACCTCATTTTCATGGTTCAGTGGTCAAAGTTTAGTTTTTGAGTTTTGGTCTATTTATCTTATACTATATGCCATAGGTCAACTATATTTGGTGTATGGAAATATTTTATGATCTTTATGTCAGTAGCGCAGGGTTCTTTTGACCATGACCTCATTTTCACGGTTCATTGCACAGTGTTAATTTTTTGTGTTCTGGTCAATTTTTCTTAAACTATAAGTAATAGGTCAACTATATATGTTGTATAGAAGCATTGTTAGCTGTACATGTCTGCCTGGCATGGTTCATCTGACCGTGACCTCATTTTCATGGTTCATTGGTCTTTGTTTAGTTATTTTGGTTAATGTTAAGTTAATGAGACAGTTGTAATAAAGCTTTATACTTAGGACTATCAACATAATATCAATGATTAGTATAGAAGGCGAGACATTTCAGCGTGTGCACTCTTGTTTTTAAATAATCTCGCATAATATATCCTTCAATTTTTTTTCTCGAGAAGTCTTGCTTCCATTTTATTTGAATCTAATATAATGCCTAAACACTCTAAACACATACTGGTCCTTCGGTCTTGTGCTTATCTAGTGGAATATATAAACGTTTAATAATCATTAGTTAAGCATATTGCCCCTTGATGCTGCGTCAGTATTTTTAGAACTGGGCGACTTGTAAGAACACATTTTTAGGAATATGTCAGTTGTAATCTGATAGTTCATTTCCTATCTATGTATGTTGGTGTTTGATTTTGTTGTAGATCAGTGTTTCTGTTGTTCCATTGTTTTCCTGTTATAGTCGATGTATTTCCCTTGGCTTTGTTACCCAGATTTGTCTTTGATTAATAAGTTATGACTACTGAACAGCAGTATACTACTGTTACCTTTATTTATAGCACCAACCCTTCCCTAACCTTGGACAGTGGTGTACCATTACAACACCGAGAAGAACAACCTATAACAAGAGAGCTCACACTGAAATGCAAGAGAGCACACACTGAAATGTCTCGCCTGCTTTACTGACCATTGATTTTATGTTGAAAGTCTCAAGGATGAAGGTTTTACTAAAAGCATTACATAAACTTGACATTTTTAAAAATCTACAACAATGAGATCAAGTTCAGATAAAATGTGTCAGACAGGCATATTTTACATACAATTTTTTATACACCAAATATAGTTGACCTATTGCGTATGCTAATTGAAAAACAGACTAAAACACATAAAACTTAACATTGACAGATGGAACCATAAATATGAGTTTAAGGTCAAATGATACCTGCAAGATCAAATTTGTACACCTTAAAATCATTCCCTACATGGCCAAATATAGTTGACATATTGCTATAAATACCTGAAAAAGACCAATACTCAAAACTTAACATTGACCATGCTATGCACCAGGAAAAAGATGTCAAGGTCAGATGATACCAGCTAGACAGACATGTACATCTAGCAATCTTTCTATACACCAAATATAGTTGAGATATTGTTTATAGTACTTTAAAAAAAAACAACAACAGATAAATACACAAAAACTTAACATTGACCAATGAATCTTGAAAAATATGTCAAGGTCATACGATACCTGCAAGAAGGATTTTAGTCTTGTACATCTTACAATTATTTCATACAACAAATATAGTTTGGTTTAGATAATATAGATTGATTATTGTAATTGAAAAACAGACCAGAACACAACCAGATGCTCCGCAGGGCGTAGCTTTATACGACCGCAGAGGTTGAACCCTGAACGGTTGGGGCAAGTATGGACACAACATTCAAGCTGGATTCAGCTCTAAATTTGGATTGTGATTAAATAGTTGACACAGCATAGGTTTCTGACACAGAATGAATGTGTTCTAATGAACTTAAAATTTTTGTTTTCTCTTAGAGCAATTCACTATGCTGTTGAATATTAATCCTCTCAAAAAAATGTCTGAAGAAATTTTCTTTTTTATTTATGAAATTTCAAATGAGAAAAATTGAACCCAATTTTTTTAATCACATCCCCCTTTCCCTTATTCCAAAACTAATCTCAATTAAAATTTCTAATGGAGTTTGCAACAATAACTACTCATTTAAATACATCATAAAATATTAAGATGTAAAAAAACTGCTTGTTATCACTGAATGGTAAAGATTATTTTAATTTATCAGTTGGTAGTAAAAAGTGAATATACATTGTATATTGTATATAACAAAGATTTAAGTTGATTCTGGACAAAGAAAGATAACTCCAATTAAAAAAAATTCTTGCTATTGCACAATATTTTGCAATTAGATATTTCTTGCTTACTATTCTGGACAAAGAAAGATAACTCTAATTAAAAAAAAATTTGCTATTTCACAATATTGTGCAATTAGATATTTCTTGCCATTGCGCAATACTGTGCAATTGAAAAGACTTGCTATTGCACAATACTTAATATAATAATTTTAGATCCTGATTTGGACCAACTTGAAAACTGGGCCCATAATAAAAAATCTAAGTACATTTTTGGATTCAGCATATCAAAGAACCCCAAGATTTCAATTTTTGTTAAAATCAGACTAAGTTTAATTTTGGACCCTTTGGACTTTAGTGTAGACCAATTTGAAAACAGGACCAAAAATGAAGAATCTACATACACAGTTAGATTTGGTATATCAAAGAACCCCATTTATTCAATTTTTGATGAAATCAAACAAAGTTTAATTTTGGACCCCGATTTGGACCAACTTGAAAACAGGGCCAATAATCAAGAATCTAAGTACATTTTTAGATTCAGCATATCAAAGAACCTAACAGATTCATTTTTTGTCAAAATCAAACTAAGTTTAATTTTGGACCCTTTGGACCTTAATGTAGACCAATTTGAAAACGGGACCAAAAGTTAAGAATCTACTTACACAGTCATGACAGTTAGATTCGGCATATCAAAGAACCCCAATTATTCAATTTTGATGAAATCAAACAAAGTTTAATTTTGGACCCTTTGGGCCCCTTATTCTGTTGGGACCAAAACTCCCAAAATCAATACCAACCTTCCTTTTATGGTCATAAACCTTGTGTTTAAATTTCATAGATTTCTATTTACTTATACTAATGTTATGGTGCGAAAACCAAGAAAAATGCTTATTTGGGTCCCTTTTTGGCCCCTAATTCCTAAACTGTTGGGACCTAAACTCCCAAAATCAATACCAACCTTCCTTTTGTAGTCATTAACATTGTGTTTAAATTTCATTGATTTCTATTTACTTAAACTAAAGTTATTGTGCGAAAACCAAGAATAATGCTTATTTGGGCCCTTTTTTGGCCCCTAATTCCTAAACTGTTGAAACCAAAACTCCCAAAATCAATCCCAACCGTTCTTTTGTGGTCATAAACCTTGTGTCAAAATTTCATAAATTTCTATTAACTTAAACTAAAGTTATAGTGCGAAAACCAAGAAAATGCTTATTTGGGCCCTTATTGGCCCCTAATTCCTAAAATGTTGGGACCAAAACTCCCAAAATCAATAGCAACCTTCCTTTTGTGGTCATACACCTTGTGTTAAAATTTCATAGATTTCCACTCACTTTTACTAAAGTTAGAGTGCGAAAACTAAAAGTATTCGGACGACGACGACGACGACGACGCCAACGTGATAGCAATATACGACGAAAATTTTTTCAAATTTTGCGGTTGTATAAAAACTTTTAACATTTACAATGAATCATTAAAATGAGGTCAAGGTCAGGAGAAACCTGCAAGACTGACATGTTCCCATTACAATCATCCCATACACCAATTATAGTTGACCTACTGCTTATAGTATATAAGAAACTGACCTAATCACTTTCTTTTAACCTTGATCGCTGATCCATTAAATCAGGTCGAGGTCAGGTGAACTTTGGCTGACATACATGTAGCCATTGCAAGGAACCCATATACCAAATATAGTTGTCTTATTACTCATAAGTGAAAAATTTACTTTACAATAAACAATTTTTTGTTCAAGTAGTTGCTGAACCATGAAAATGAGGTAAAGATTATTGCACATATGAGTGGCAGAAACTCCATAAACTAATGCATCTGCATACAAGATAGGAAGCATTCAGGTCTTCTAACTTCTATAAATAAAGCTTTATACAAATAGTTTACGCCCCCATCTCAATGACATAGTAATACATATCACAGGTGTTACTAAAATCAGTAGAAAATGGCTTAAATCATCAGATCAATACAAAGCAGAGGAAAATCTAACATAAACACAGACTAGATATTAAAAAAAAAGATCTGGTATGATTGCTAATGAGACAACTCTCACCAAATGTCACGGAAATTTACAACTATAGGTCACTGTACGACCTTCAACAATGAACAAAGCACATACTGCATAGTCTGCTATAAAAGGCCCCAAAAATGACAATGTAAAACAATTCAAACAAGAAAACTAATGACCTAATTTAAGAATGGCAGGGTATTTATACATCCCTCTGATTTGTTTCTGATAAATTTTATCATAATTTTAAAAAGACTAGAGAATTTTATTTGAGCTTCATATATTGTATAAACACCAGTTGTTGTGTGAATCTTATGTATTTGCCATTTGGTAAAAGTAGTACAAATTTCTAGTAAACTTAAAAAGAGCAGTTCCATAAAAATTTGACTGAGACGTATATGAATCTTTTACTTACATGAAAAGTACTGTAAGCCAATTTATTTTCGCGAGGGATTTATTCTCGTGACTTTCTTGGGTAGAAAAATAACGTGAATATAAGTCGTTGCGAATAAATTGTCATGAATATATTAGACTAGGATCTTGCCTTATTAAACTGCAGCAAGTTAATTCAAAAAATCGCAAAATTTAAAAGCCCCGAATTGTTCTTGAAAGGGTAAAACACAAAACAAAGTATCACAATGTTGTTTCAGAAATTTATCCCGGTATTTCTATTGGAGATAGAACATTGATTTTCAACTGCATAATACCTCTCGTTTACTTTTATTCAAATCCATGATTGCATTTTTTCCACATTTTATAAAGCTAAGAACTGATCAGCATATTCAGAGATTGCTGTGACTTCTGACATAACAGGTTTTTTTAAAGAAAACTTTGCGAAAAACAATGCTATAATTCTGTTCAAATATTCTATACCTTTATTCTGTTCGGAACATAAACTGAAATTCTTTTTTTAGTATAAAATATTTTCAGAATATTTCTTTTATTTTAAACAATTAAAATAAAAAACTTCAATTTCAATAGGAGAAAATTTGAGTCGGGAGAATTATGCTCATTGTTCGTGTTAGCCAACTTTTTTCTTCCCTCTGCTGGATTCAAACCCTTGCTTCTTTGACACTGTGGCAACACTGCCTGCAGAGTGCCCAGTGCCCTGGACTACTAGACCAGTTAGGCTACATAAAAATATAGCTTTCGTGGTTGATGTAGTGCCTTTACTCGTGGCTTTAATGAGGGTTGTAAAACAGTACAGGGTGTATACCAGGGTAGTGGCAAATAGATGGTGTATATTTCAGATCAGCTATTTGTCGTAAAAGATGATAATGTGATTTCCATGTCTCCATTTCAAATTTCAAATTTTATTATACACGTCTAAACATGTGACAACTTTATACTATGTTCTTATACATATAATCAATCACCTCAAAGATGATAAATATCAATAACATCAAACAAATCTGAATATAAAAGTAAAAATAATCAATACTATGGATTTCATACATATACATGTATAATATATATTTATATATATAGTTATGCAAAAACTTTATACAATAAAGTTGTTTATACATTTGAGTTCTAGAACTTTTCTTTTAAAAAGAATTCAATGTTTTTAAGCACCAAAAGATTGTATTTCACAAGTAAACTTGTTGTGAGAGGTTTGAAGTAAATCTAATTATAAAACATGAGGTTGCCATTTATAAATGGAAAAGAAATCATCTGTTGAAAATCACTCCAATTCTAAATTAAACCTAATCAATTTATTTAATCATTTTTTTCTAACATGAAATGGATTAATCATATAAATAAAACAAAATGTTGTAAACAAATTGTGATTGAATCCATTCATTTCTGTACACAAATATAATGCCCTTCGTTCATACTTAAAATAATCAAACTCTAAAAAAGTTGTTCCAGAGTAAAATAAGAAATAAAATCATCTCTATGATAGAAGCCTATTGTTCCAACACATAGACAAGGTCTTTTTGTTGTTATGTTACTTTTTTCATATAGTATATCGTTTTCATTATGTTTTTGATTGTAAAGTCTCCTTATTCATTCCTTTCAGCATAATCCTTACCAACATCAGTTTGAAAGCAGAGAAAATGTGTAAGCAGTATGGGCCTTGCTCATTGTTGAAGGCCATACATTGACATATAGATGTAAATTTCTATGTCATTTGGTCTCTTGTGGACAGTAGTCCCATTGGCAATCATACCACATCTTCTTTTTATATATAATGGTAACCTCTAATAAGTTAAAACCTGTCTTCTCAGGTTAAATTCTTAGTGCCCCACTAAGGTGGTACCTAACACTACAGGGAGATAACTCTGTAAAATCAGGTAAACGTTTTAATCACATTGTATTGTTAAGGAAATTTAAGCTACTCAATAATCAAAATTCATGATTGTCAAACTGCTATATATCCAATGCAAATTTTCCGAGAAAGTGTATGGTTCAAAGATTTTGAAATTTTTATATTTTTGTCAAAGGATCAAAGTAAATGTTTGTCAAAATTTTATGAAAATTAAACGAGCCAAACTAATTTTAGGTACCACCTTAAGTTATACTTATGTATAAAAAAGAAGATGTGGTATGATTGCCAATGAGACAACTCTTCAACAGAGACCACATGACACAGAAATTAATATATATATTTCAAGGGTCACCTCTAGCATTAGGTCAGATTTCTATGGTTTTACCATTGACATTTATACACAGATTTCACTGTATTAGTTTTGTATGCAATTTTCTTACCCTTGCTTTTTATTGCAGAAACAAATTGTCAGGAAAGATAATAATTCAAATTAAACTTCAATTTCATATGAAATTTGAGATTTCTACAGGACTTTTTGAAACAGGAATATAACTTGAATGTGCACAAACTATTAGCT
Organism: Mytilus galloprovincialis; assembly: GCF_965363235.1. NCBI lineage: Eukaryota > Metazoa > Mollusca > Bivalvia > Mytilida > Mytilidae > Mytilus > Mytilus galloprovincialis. The sequence continues at coordinate 81,498,628 of NC_134840.1, forward strand.
GTAACTTCATCTTTTCCATTTAATTATTATGTACAATTTCTATGAACCATCTTATTTTTATGAGAGACTTTATTTACATGACTCTCTCATGAAAAATTAAAATGTTCAAAATATGTCAAACTTGGATTTCCTATAGGGATATACAACAACAAATAGTAAATAGAAAAATAATACAGCTTAATAAAGTCATCTACCACGGGCCTGACAAATACAAATGAGATATAGTTTAAATAAATGAATTGGTTTACAGTGTATGTAATAAGTCAATTCATACAGTTTCATTCACCCAATGCAGTTTTGACAACTCTATATCTGACAGTTTGAAGACAGCAAATTAAGTCATGACAATTTACATGTATTAACTGGTTTGACTTTGTGAACTCTTATATACATATTATATCAGAAGTCAATAACTAAGAGAGTTGTAAAAGTTATGCTTAAAGTTTTAAAAATAACCAAAATCCCCAGTTAAAGCAGATTTTAGATTGTACCTATATTTGGGGTCCGTGTTTTGCTACAAAAATAAAATATTGTATCATGAGAAAATATATCAAAAAAATGGACTTCTGAATGAACTGTTGATTCATTGTTATTCCTGGGGTATCAATTTTTATGGATTTTCTGTAAAAATTGGGGCCCCCTTAGTTGCTCCCCTGGGCAACTAAGGGTTGAGGTAACAGGTGATTGTTAATAAAATACGTTTAATATTAAAAAAAAAAAAAAAAAAAAAAAAAAAAAAAATTGTGGATTTTTTAGGTAAATGTGAACCACAAAATTTAGATTTCAATAAGTACAAATTTCCTATTGGCTTGTATGAACCATGAAATAAACTTTCAAAAAATATAATGCTTCCTCAATCCACATTATTTGATACTCATGAAAATAAATAAATCCACAGTAATGATTTTGGATGTTTGGTTATATGATGAAATTTAACATATATGTGTATAACATGCCATTTATAGACAGTGCTATAAAAATAATAAAAAAAATAATTATAATTAATGAAAAACAAGCACAGACAACAAATAAAAAATATAGAAAGTATCTGCACAGCATAAAAAAAATACTACTTATAAAGGAGTAGGTTCAGTAAGACCCCTTTTTGGCCCCAAAATATAGCAGTTTTACAAAATTGTGAATATTAAGCTATATTTTGGAAAGTAAAATGCTTCTGCTACATAAATATGAGCTGTATTTGACAATACAATGCACACATATCGCGTACTAGCATCATTAAGTCATGCTAAATTACTGAAATCTTCAAAATTTAAGCATTTTGGTTAATTTTTAGACGGTTTCCGTCTGAAATGAAAGTGGCCGCATTCGTGTTCATTTATAATATTGAAATGTAAGTTGTATTTGATGATAATACAAAACATATATAAAGGTTGAGGATGAACACTGATGCGGCCACTTTCATTTTTGACAAAAACCATCTGAAAAGTGACGTTTTTTGGCATATTTGATAGATTTTTCATATTTAAGCTTCAATCAGAGCATTTTTAATGACTAAATCAGTTTAAATCTTTCACATAAACTAATCGAATCAATTGAAATAGACACTTAAGTGTTTAAAAAGTATCCAAAAACTTTCGTTGGATGAACCTGAAATTTGAGGCCAAAATCGGCCCTTACCGGACCTACTCCTTTTCCTTAAAGCAAGAATGCTTTTGAAGCACTAACAACTTTCCTACTTTGAAACAAACTAAGATGTCTTACATTGAAAAAAATTATCACAAGATAAGCTAGGATTATTAAACAAATAAATTTAAAACTTTTGAAAATCTATATGATGAGCTTGTCTTTGACAATCAATGAATGATCATATTTATAATGAAAATCAGGGGTGGATCCAGCCATTTTTAAAAGGAGGGTTCCAACCCAGGATAAAGAGGGTTACAATCATATTTCCCTATTCAAAAGCATTGATTGTCAAAAAAAAGAGGGACAACCCCAGGATCTGACACTGAAAATAATAGTAATACTGTATACGATACATATGTTATATAACAAATCTTCTTTGCATACATCATCACATCACAGACCATAGCTTCCTTTATGTATGATATTTACACATTAAAAATATATATGATGTTATGCACTAAAGATATATATGATATAAAAACAATAACAATGTATATGATATTTACACAATAAAAAGATTTATATGTATAATATTTACACAATAAAAAGATATATATATATATATAATATTTACACAATAAAAAGATACTTATGTATAATATTTACACAATAAAAAGATATATATGATATTTACACATAACAGAAAATAAGATTTTAAACATCTAATATTCATGGCTTGCCAAGTAAATAATGCTATATAGTCCCAGTGAAAAGGAATATTGGATTAAAGAGGTAAAGACTGGTTCCCTTAAGAATAAAACATGCATTTTTACTTTTTCCCCTTTGGAAAATCAAATTTCAATAAACAATGGTAAACTTCCAAGTACCAGTTTTCTTTTATTGCACGCCTTTATAGGAAATATTGAAAACACATGTGTAAAATTCAAAAATTTGCCCTAACTGTCCTTGATAAACAAAAAATTATTTCAATTTCCCTTCAAAAAAATAACCCTAACTATCATAAAAAAAATGAATTCAATTTCAATGAAATTTACATTAAAATGATTAAATAAAATTAATTTCAATTACATTTCATTCATTTACAATTGATATTGAAATATATATTCATATAAGATATTTAGTGTAAATGTTACATGTAACTTAATATCTTATATGAATATAGATTTAAATATCAATAAAATTCTCTTTAATAATAAATTAAATTGAATTGTTTTTAATTTTTTTTAACTTTATATCTTTGATAATAAAATTATTCAATTCAATAAAATTAACATCAAATATCTTAAAAAAATTGATACACATATAAAAATATATTATGTCATGATTGTAATGTATAAAATAAAAATCCTGGGACTAGTATGATAAAGATGATTTGCAAAAGACTGTTTGCTCCCACACAACCTTATCAGAAGGTCAGGAGCATTTTTTTGCAATGAAATAGCCCTATATGTTATAAATGTGCCCTATTAGTAAATACTAAACAAAAATTATGTGTAATTTCTTACAATCACCAATATTCACCTATCCTAATTTTACTACAAACACTTTTGTCAATGAAAAAAAATACCTTTCTTTCTTGGCATGAATGTGCCTTATCTAAACAAAAAAATAAAGTGTTTTATATGTTAACACAGGAGCCCAAAACATGCAGGAGTTTACAATAAATTGAATGAATTTCAAATAGCTATCTTAATACTTTTATAGAATAATTTTAAGAAATCTTTGTGCCAGAATTTATAGGTTGATAACTTTACAGCAGTATTTACAGTCTGACTACAATTATAAAAATATTAATTATAGTCCTCTTGTTTTCAAGGCATGACTGTATAAACATCATGTATATAGATATTTTTACGCAAAGCAGGAAAATATACAAATGAAGGTATATGTATAATGTAATTTTCTATTTACAAAATATAGATGCTGAAAAAACACATTAAGGTTCTTAACCCATTGGCAGTTATTGCTGTGTTTATACCACAAAATTTATTCTGAGTACATACAAACATGTGCAACTGGAAAAGTTTTAAGGCATGGCAGGACCTAGACATATAATATATAAATATAGTTTTTTTTCTGTACTCTGAATAAATAATGTGGTGTAAAACAAGACCTATTTTTCCAAAGAGTTATTATTAACCTCGTAAGGCTTTTTATATCATTTATCTGATTAGGTGAAATATCAAAACAGCTGTATTGGAATTAACCCTGAAAATGCATATCTGGATTTTAAATATCATCAGTACTTTAAAATTCTTCATCGTTACAGTAATTAATCAAAATCTGAAACTTTAAATTCAAAATCTAAAACCTCTTTGCATCTATAGTAAGCAATAAAAGTTTAACCTTGTTAATTGTCTCCCTTGATTTTGCACAAGTAATCTAATTATGGAACAGCATTCCTTTACTTTGAAGTTCCTCTATTTTATGCAGAAGATCTTTTCTCGGTATTTGTTTCAGATCTTCCTTCAGATCAAGTAATGTGTAATGCTGGAATTCTTCTATCAGATGCATGAAAGGACTCTCAATTTTCCGACTCTTCCACTTCTGTTCAAGCTGGTATATTCTACCAAAGGACCATTTGTGGAGGTCTGCAAGTTTCTTCCAGTTGTAATAATCGGAACAATCCAGGGTGTCTCTAATCATTACCATTACTGCTTCCTTTAATTCCAATACACTGATCTTGTCAGGATTCATGTATTCTTTCTCTGTCATACCAGAAGCACCACCTTAATAGATAAATATTAGATACATTTCAGGTGAAATTCACATCTAATTACATCAGCATATATAATTATTCATGTTAGGAGAAATGTGTACATCTTGCAATTTTCTATAAATAAGGTAAGAAACAGAAGCGAAAGAAAATAAAGGGACACCCAAACACACAAGGTCATGTCAAAAAACAAAAAGCAATTGAAAAGACAAACATCACCACATAAATCACATATAATACAGATGATCAATTGCTCATTATAAATGAAGATTCTGAAACTACAACAATTATAGTAGTTAATTTTTGTATATAAATTTAATGCATTTATATAGATTTAATGCAGTGCAGAATTTTAATAACGAAAGTGAGATCAAGGACAAGTGTAATTTACAATATTGTTATTTTGTTTTTGCTTTTTACTGTGATAATTGTATAATTGGTTTAAAGCTGTCACAATTACCTGATTGCTTGGGTGTATTGCATTTCCGCTAATTTTTCAAAGTTCCAATACTAAGTTTCCGCAAATTTAAAGTATACGTTTCCAGAAATTATATTTTTTACTTTTCCGGAAATTTACCTGGTAGTAAATTGTTAATATTTGAATATATATGTGAGATAAATTATTTATTTCCTATTTTTATACAAAAAAGGTTCTGATGTTATATCTACAATATACTAGAAATTAAAAATATGAAAGATGATGATGTCGGAATCGTTATATTTTCATGTTTCACCAACTTGAAATGTCTATGATTGTCTATGTAATGAAATAACTGACATTTTCATAGATGGCACAGTTTATTATTCAATACATGGGTGTAAAATGGCAACTTCATTCCTCTTGTGTTCGTGTTACTTCCACTTTTTATCAAAATGTGGGATCTGCTTATAGATGTATACACAACCCGAAGACTAAATCTCCAGCCCGAGGTAGATCATATTGACTTTCAATGTGCAATGCATACTCAGTGCTGTTAAAAAATTCATGCTACTACAATCAACAGTTGTTGCAGTTTTCATTTAGGACAAAGTTCAAGGTACTCTTTAATTATTTTCTCAAAAAAGAAATAATTTATTTTTTCCGTAATAGTTACTATTTTCGCAGAAAAGTAAGGTATCATTTGTAAATGTAGACTTTTTTTGTGGAAACGTTATCTTTATATCCCGGAAAAGTAATGCCAATTCGCAAAAACGTAAAACGCCGGATTGCTTCAGTTTTCACAAACAAAATATCCTGGTATATTAATATTGGATTTTGAGAGTATAAGATAATTGAAATTTAATCAAACTATCATTAATCTGAAAAGCATTGTATTACATGTATTACTTTTATTTCATAAACATGCAATTTCTATCAGAGTCTGCAAGGTGAATACCAATTGGCATACAAGATGTAAAAGATAAAACAAAATATTTTTTTTTAAATTCCAGGGTTCAAAAATTGAAGTCATGATTTGTCATGACTCTTATTAGCTTTTAAATGGTTGTGTTGTTTTTGTTGCAGTTTGTTGCTGTCTGTATGTCTCAATTTTTCAGGGAGTCAGGTGTTGATCTTAAAGTGAGCTGTTTACTTTGGCATACTTTCCAGCAATCCAAGTTATCCATTTTTATGGCTGTTTTTTTCCATTAAAACATACACTGGACCCTAAGGAGGCAATTTAATATGCAACTATGGGTTTGTGTAAAGTAATGTGAAAATGTAAGTGAAATTTTCCTATTTGGAAGTGCCTTCCCTTGATACAATGTACAAATGACAAAACATACCAGCAGAATGATAAGTCTCACATGAAGGTCCAATATCACTCTGAAAATGCAAAATTTGAAACATTTAAAAAGTACATATACAATAGCATAGTTTTGGAAAAATTAATGGATAAAGACTTGTTATAAATGTATAGAAAATAGATTATATTAAAAAATGAAAAAAACAAGATCTCTTCAAATAAAATCTTAAATAAATCATTATTTTCTGCAAAATAAAACACACAAGAAGAAAAAAATCAAAAAAACTATATGATGCGTCAGGAAAAAATGGGTGTCTCAATTTAAGAAAAATTGTGGCAAACCAATTTCTTGGGCCTTGATTGAAGGTAAAATGTTCATGATTGAGTCTTTCAAATTTGAAGGAGAAACAAAGCCTATATGCAAAAGCCACAGTAAAGATGGGTCTAATAACAATATGTCCTACATCTTTTTTATCTTAATTTTTTTGTAGCTTATCTTATAATAATTACATTAGATGTATGTTTCAATAGAATACGTTTTTCTGATTGGCTACACTGCAATATCATGTTATTCCTTTATCAACTTCATTACACAATAAAATTTATCACTCATGATGACACCAGGTCCCACAATAAAGTGTACTGTATAGGTAAATTAAATTAAAACTTGATAAAAATCGTGTTTTCATGATCCTAGCTTAAAAATGTAATTATAAGTATTGAATGCTTCTTTTTGTAACTTCATAGGGTTTTAAAAGTGTTGACCATGCGCACATTTTAGAATGAAATGTACTTCAGTCAACATTTTTACACCCCAATGAAGTGACAAAAAGAAGCATTCAATTCTTAATTGCAACTCAGTCAGACTTACATGGTTGTAGAAAACAATTGTAACAAAGTGTAATAAATGATTAAGTTATGAATAAGTACCATTTCATGTTTTGGGATAACAGAATGTCCACAATGGTCACAAGATAAGGTCCTGTTATCTGAAATAAGAAACAAAAATATATTTTTTTCTAAATAAGAGGAAGGCACTATTCTTTATGAATTTACAGAGCTAGTTAACTAAGTTATTTGATTACATGTACTTTCTCTGTCCTTCCTTTACAATTCTTTAAAAAAAAAAAAAACATTGACAAAAACACAGTTAATTTGTACAAATTACGTTTGATTCATTACTATTTTTCGTAGGATACCTATTATCTTTCATTCTTAATTTTAAGATTATCTAAACAATTTTGAAAATACATAGGAAAAACTTACAGCATAAGAAATATATCAGAGGGTGAAAAAGTAGTGTGCAAAAATAATGAAAGATCCATAACGATATTTCAATAAAATAATCAAACCTTTTAATCGAGTTGCAAAGCTCACTTGAAGTATATTACACTGATTCAAAAAATGCCATGTCATTGGCTTTAATTTCACTGTACCTATATACTGTTATCAACAATCACAATTTTAATTAATTTTACCCAATTTGAAAGGATTACCCAGAATGCAGTTGTTTTAAAATGCTAATTTGCAAACCTGATCCATCTGTCTGTATATTAGGATTATATGTTGGTGTAAAACCTCTGTTGATGGCAATTATCTCTGGTCTAAAGTTCATGTTATTGGTTGTATCAGGTCTGCCAGTGGAACTGCCTACTATAGATTTTGGCTGTAAGGTATGGAACTGAGGAAAACTTGCAGAGTGTTGATGCAGCGTTGGGCATGAACCACAACGACAACTGTACCCCTGGCCACTCTGACAAGTCAAAGCTTGAGGACCAGATGAATTAAAGCTACATCCATTCAGAGAAGACCAAGGTTGTAATGGTCTATTTAGGTTTGGGGACTGAAATTGACTGTGTGGCTCTAAATGACAATGTGTTGGCAAATTGCCATGTGACTGTGCATTGCCATAAGACATCCCAGCTTCCACATATGATGACATTCCACTCAACCTTGGATATAAATTGTATGTAGCAACACTCTGTAAATCATTTGGTAAACTTTTCCTGTCTCCTTTGTGTTCAATATCATTCTGTTTGTTTTCTGGTAAACTAACTGAGGTACCTGAAAAAAAACAATGAAACTTATAAACTATATGAGGGAAGGGGGGGGGAATCCAGAGGCAAATCAAAATAAAAAAAATGATAATGGGACATAAACATAAACCCTGCTATGTACTCGATTAACACACAATATTAAATAATCAAATTTATGAACGTATTTACCAAGATATTGTACACTTTTTGACTTATGAACACCTCTCTCCACAGAATCAGATTGGCCTTTTAAGTCATTCAAGCCCTGTTTCTCATCATGATTGTCATCACCACTGGAGAATGAGTGTCTACTTTCTACAGCTTCTGGTCCTACAAAAAATAAATGTAAATTCACATGAACACCAAATATTTTAATCTTTGACAGAAAATAACACAACGTTCCCAGGAAGTCAAGGGAGATAATCAGACTTGTAAGAACCACTGTAAACCAAAGAATAAAGGCCAAAAAAATGATGTTGAAGAATGAAAAAAACTTTATAAAAAATTAATTTGAAATGATTTGTATCCTGACATTTTAAGGGTAAGCAAAATCAAACAACCTTGATTTTGTTTTCGGCCTCATGCATGTAACAGTCACAGTGGTAGTCATTTCTGTTTACTTGACCTGTTAACAAATTTTGAGGGATAGTATTTTTCAACATTCACCAGGGACCTCATTGGCTAAATCTAAGTAGTCTAGCTACAGTATTCACTAACATGTCAACACTGAGGTTGAGAGTTTTAAAACTTCTCCTGACAAGTTGTGTTAGCCCCTGATCTTAAATGACAAGGATTGCAAGTTTTCCTGCCAAAGGTAGATGGTTCTCTCAGGTCACTTGCCATGCCAAGTTTTTTTTATTGAAAACTGGCAACTAATATATATAATCTATTGCGCCAAAAGAAGCATTAAATATCAGCAATCAATCAAAATTCACATAGACTGCCATTGACTGTAACTGATAATAACCAGATGCTCTGCAGGGCGCAGCTTTATACGACCGCATAGGTTGAACCCTGAACGGTTGGGGCAAGTATGGACACAACATTCAAGCTGGATTCAGCTCTTAATTTGGATTGTGATTAAATAGTTGACACAGCATAGGTTTTGGACACAGAATGAATGTGGTCTAATGAACTTAAAATATTTTTTTTGTCTTTGAAAATTGTTTGAAGAAATTTTCTTTTTATTTATGAAATCTGAAATGAGAAAAATTAAACCCCCCCACCATTTTTTTTCACATCCCCCTTTCCCTTTTTTCAAAACTGATCTCAATTCAAATTTCTAATGAAGTATGCAACAATAACTACTCATTTAAATACATCATAAAATATTAAAATGTAACAAAAAGTGCTTGTTATCACTGAATGGTAAAGAGTGTTTTAATTTATCAGTTGGTAGTAAAAGTGAATATACATTGTGCATTGTATAAAACAATGATTTAAGTTGATTTAACTACTATTCTGGACAAAGAAAGATAACTCCAATCAATTGAAAATTTCTTGCTATTGCACAATATTGTGCAATTAGATATTTCTTGCTATTGCGCAATACTGTGCAATTGAAAATATTTGCTATTGCACAATACTGTGCAATTGAAGATTTCTTGCTATTGCACAATACTGTGCAATTGAACATTTTTTGCTATTGCACAATACTGTGCAATTGAACATTTCTTGCTATTGCTGAATACTGTGCAATTGAAAATTTCTTGCTATTGCACAATACTTGATATAATAATTTTGGATCCTGATTTGAACCAACTTGAAAACTGGGCCCATAATCAAAAATCTAAGTACATGATTAAATTCAGCATATCAAAAAAGCCAAAAAATTCAATTTTTATTAAAATCAAACTTAGTTTAATTTTGGACCCTTTGGTATTTAATGTAGACCAATTTGAAAACGGGACTAAAAATTAAGAATCTACATACACAGTTAGATTTGGCATATCAAAGAACCCCAATTATTCAATTTTTGATGAAATCAAACAAAGTTTAATTTTGGACCCCGATTTGGACCAACTTGAAAACTGGGCCAATAATAAAAAATCTAAGTACATTTTTAGATTCAGCATATCAAAGAACCCCAAGGATTCAATTTTTGTTAAAATCAAACTAAGTTTAATTTTGGACCCTTTGGACCTTAATGTAGACCAATTGGAAAACAGGACCAAAAATTAAGAATCTACATACACAGTTAGTTCCGGCATATCAAAGAACCCCAATTGTTCAATTTTTGATGAAATCAAACAAAGTTCAATTTTGGACCCTTTGGGCCCCTTATTCCTAAAAACCTGTTGGGACCAAAACTCCCAAAATCAAACCCAACCTTCCTTTTATGGTCATAAACCTTGTGTTTAAATTTCAAAGATTTCTATTTACCTATACTAAAGTTATTGTGCGAAAACCAAGAATAATGCTTATTTGGGCCCCTTTTTGGCCCCTAATTCCTAAACTGTTCAGACCTCAACTCCCAAAATCAATCCCAACCTTCCTTTTGTGGTAATAAACCTTGTGTCAAAATTTCATAGATTTCTATTTACTTAAACTAAAGTTATAGTGCGAAAACCAAGAAAATGCTTATTTGGGCCCCTTTTGGCCCCTAATTCCTAAAATTTTGGGACCAAAACTCCCAAAATCAATCCCAACCTTCCTTTTGTGGTTATAAACCTTGTGTTAAAATTTCATAGATTTCTATTCACTTTTACTAAAGTTAGAGTGCGAAAACTAAAAGTATTCGTACGACGACGACGACGACGCAAGACGACGCAGGACGACGACGCCAACGTGATAGCAATATACGACGAAAAATTAAAATTTTTGCGGTCGTATAATAATGACAAATTTTATGATAAATACTTGTATGAGTGATGTTCGTTGGCAGGTTAACAGCTGGTTCATTGGTGAAAGAAGAATGAGACAAATGCTCTGTACTCTGCAGGGTCAGTGACTGCATTGATTGACATGTATTTGTTGTTTCTGAAATTGTAAAAGAATATAACATATAAAATACTCTGTAATAATACACAGTTTGAAGCAATTAAAAGTAAATGATGCCCCCGCTTGCATATCATATAAAGTTATCAAGGGACATAACTTAAGAACAGTAAAAGTGATGCTAACTAAATTTGTTATTGATCTGATTTTTGTAGTACATGTAATAAGTATTGTGTTTAAGTTAAATTACATTTGGACGAGGCAAGTTTTAGTTAGAGAACGGAAACAAAAAAAATCATCAACTTTTCCATTTGTAAAAGGACATAACTCAAGAACAGTTCAAGTGATGCAACAAAAATTCAAAATTGGTCTGTTTTTTGTGGTGATAAGCATTGTGTATGAGATTCATAACATTCAGTTGAGGAAAACTAAAGTTATAGAAGAAAAACCAACTTTTGTTCACTAAATATTACATAAAGGGAATAAACTTATCCAAACTACATTATGTTTTGTTTTCTGGAACAATTTATCCCACTTTAATTTCAAGAGGTAATACTTGAAGATAAATGATCAATGCATACCAGTAAATCCAATATAGGCATATAAGGCCAAAGACTCTATAGAAGGTTTGTTTTTATTACAATAAGTGTCTTAATATGCATATTTTTTAATGATTTTTTGGGGTTTACATTAGATAAATTGTGCATCCAAATTCTCACAAATACTCAAAACACTTAAATTTTAGGATGAAAAAGCTAAATCACCACACCAGAACTCATATCTTACATTCTTTTTTCTGTTTCCATTCATATTTTTCTCATGTGCTGGTATACAGGTCATAAATTTCTTCATACATTGAAATTAAATCATTTAATGTTTAAAAGAACTGAACGTTTTTTTTCATCAAAATATTTTATGTACCTACCATCAGACTCTGTCGGAGATTTACATATTTTCATTGTATAAATTTTGATCAGTTCCTCCTCAGAGTTAACACATTGTCTCCATTCACATTCGTCAGTTGCAAACATTTCCATCTTTTCATCAGTAACAAGTTTGAAATATATCAACTTGTTAGGCTTGGATGTCATCCCTGAAAAGTATAGATTGTAGGTCAAAATAGACCACAATACGGCGAAATTTCAAATTAATATTGATAGCAATCATCAAAATGAATCAAAGTTAAGAATTGGCAACAATTTCAAATTTCCGATATAGCAAATGAAAGCAGGCTAATAAAAATTACTTTTCAGGACTGGAAAAATCATAGTACATGTACATGCATTGACAGAAAATATATTTTTACTTTATATTTTTTAAAACAAATAACATATAAGTTGTACCCAGGGCCTAAATGTGGTTGGATTCATAAATTTTGTTATCTTGGAAGACTGGAATCTAGATGACTTTTCGTTGGTTTTCCATTGTGTTGTTAGGCTACTCAGTTCTATTGATGATTGGCCATATTCATAAAAAAAGCTCTTTGAAGGGTTTATATGTGCTTTTTCTAATCATTTCTTTTTTAACTCTGTTTTGAAATGATGTAAACACTTTTAAATTTCATTTTCAAGATTTTTTCAGAATTAATTGCAAATTAAGGGAGTTTAAATTAAACACTGTAAATAAAATATGATAGTTAGTGGTCGTTTCTGAAGATCTGATTAAAAGAAAAAGAGAATAACCAATAAACATCCAATAAACTGAAGGATAAAATGATAAGTGCCCTTTCCCATAATTCACCCTTGTTACAAGTCTAAAATCCACCATTCATACTTAGTATTTTGGCAACAAGTTTTGCACAACTTTCTAATAAGTCAACCAATTCATCATCTAGTATGAGCACACAACATTTATTTACATCTACTTCCAACTTTTTAGCATCTTCAATTCCTGAAAAATAAAGTTTGATTTTGCTATTGGTAAAAATACAAATAATCACTCCTATAAATAAAAAATACAAAAAAGTATATGTTTTGTGAGACCAAATAATTCATTACTTATAAAAAAAGGTGACTACTTTTATAAATACAAAATTTTCAGCTCAACATGTATATTGCAAGGACTTTTTGTAATAAGTTTGGTTTAAATTTGACCAGGCAATTTTTATAGAGTTAATCTGTAATTGACAAGATAGCAAACAAAATAGCAATAGAACATATGGCAAAATCATGATCTGCAAAACTATTTCACAATTTCTGTCAAATGATTTTTAAAGAGATGCCAAAAATAAGATTTTTTTCTTACACTCCATTGTTAGAGATTTAGAAAATATGAACAGAAAGAAAGCATGCAAAAGGGGAATAAAAACCTACACATTTGAAATTACAGTTTTGCCACTTAAAAAAGTTAATAATACATACCTCTACACTGCCTAACAGTTACAGATATATCCTTTCCTGTACAAATCTCTTGTATCTGCTTTACTCTTCTACTGGTAGCTTCATGACATGAACAAATTATCTCCATCTTTACTCTTGCAGTGTTTTCATACCCTTTTAACCAGCCTTTTCAAAAATCTTTGGCTGCAAGTATTAAAACAAACATTCATAGTAAGGTAAATAAACAATTATAGTGTGAAATAATTTGGAAGAGATCAGGTGCATGTTTTATGTGTGCACTACTGCACATTGAAGTTTGCTAAGTATATAATTTATTTAATAAATGCAAAAACTTTTAATCAGCAACTTATTTCTATTATATGTACCAGAATGTTGATGAGTTTGATTCCCTGGATTTTCGAATGAAACAATTTTGCAACTAATTCATTTTCTGGCAAAGTTGCCTACCAAAATTTCTATATTGTAGTTATTCTAAACAAATGCAGTGAAAATAGCTTTGCTTGATTACAAAATGATATATTTTGCATTAAAAATATATACCCCATTTAAACTATAATATCCGAAATGGATTATTATGATCCATGCCCATCCCGAAAAAAAGCAATTCGTGTCACATGGGATTAGGGGGAAGAAGTCGCTATGTCTCTGTTTTTAAAGGCAAATTAAGATGTCTATGACAGTGTCATCAAATGCAAACCACATATTTGAATAATCTTCAAAAATGAAAATAACTCTATATATCTTACTTGTGTCCTTGAGCTCAAGTTGGACTCTTGTTTTTATTTTCTGTGACTCACGAGACAAGTGGTTATATTTTTTGGGAATTCCCTACTTTCGTTTTGATTTAAAGAAGAAAAATCCTGAAGAATTCCGAGTAGACTTTCATTTTACTCAAAGAATAAAGTTATAATCATGTGTCACATTGTTTAAATACGAAACATTAGCGGATGAAAGAAGTTTTCAAATATTAAATCATCTGTTTCTCTGAGTATATATATTTTTTTAAGTAAAAAAAAAGGTGTTTGTCTACACTCCATTGAATGAGTTTTGGGTTTTTAGTTTGAGCAACGAATTTACATCCGGTTATGCCAAGAGTTATTCCCCGTCCTGCCAGCAGTGCAAAACAAGTTGGGACCATGACAGGAGACCCAAATAAAGCAGTACCACTTCCTAGTGGTCCTGCGTCTCTGTGCTTTGACAAAGATGTCTTTATGAAGGTAATATTGCTTGCTGTTCATAAATAAACTCTCAGCTCTCAACCTGTATGTCATTTTAAATCTCTAATATTGGTGGCAGAACTTACTCAGTTTTCAGGAAAGGTTGAAAAAGCATAAGACAAAACAGGTTTAAAATGCACCCTATTGTACAAAAGTAACAATGTCTCAATTAGTCCGAGATTACTCTGACGTCCAACGGCTGTTTTGCCAGACAAGCTGGGGCCGTGGGACGTCAGAGCTCGTCCCATATCAAAAAGTGGATATTTGCCCGTCCAAAATAGATGCGCTGCTTCGTCGCTTCTGGTGCCAACGGACGGCCTTGGAATTATATAAATCAGGTATCAATTTGTTCATTTTTCATTTATCTCTTCATTTATGTATGTTTCACCTACCTGCCACCCTTTATTTTCTCATGCTTAGACAGTTTTCACAGTGACCCATCGGTTCAGACATTTTTACTTTTATTTTCAAATGGACGTCATGTTACGAGACCTCGAGACTCAAATATGCAAATATTTATACTTTTTTCACCTCCTTTACAGGAGATCAGTATTAAGCATTTAGTACCAACCACGTTAACATTCGGAAGCTCTCGGATATTGACATTGCTTGTATTGTAAATGAGCGAGGTGTTAGATTATATATTCATATTGACCTATAGCCTGGCACACCGGCCCAATCTAGCTGCGCATCGCAAGGGCCAGGTGGGGAACAAATACCATGTGATCGATTCAGTGCCAGTTGACTCTGAATCTAAAGGGAGGCTGAATAAATATTTGCATAAATTTGATGTTTGATGTAAACCAGCAAAATTGAAATCCAATTCACACCTTGGTTATATGAAATCTTAAACTTTTAACTTTCTCACCAGGCGATTGCTGATAAGAATTAACCCTTTTCTGCTTACTAATTATCATCATACTAATAATTAGATATGATAACACTATACATCAATTCATAAAGAAAAATAATTACAGTCTAATTTTTACTAATTGATGTTAAACAAGAATTGATTGGATACAGATGTTAAACAAACATTGCGCGACAAAATTAGTATTAACCAATCATTAACAGGCAGTTTATTGATACACGCCTTGCTATACTGACAAGATTAGCCAGGACCCCAGGCTAATTGACCTAGGGTCATATGCATACATCATTTCCCATAGTCCATTGTGCCTTACTTCTTTCTCGTGATCACATGACAATCTTTCAAAATGAAAGTCAAAATGCCAGAATCGGTGGGTCACTGCGAAAACTGTCTAAATATGTGATAATAAAGGGTGGCAGGTAGGTGAAACTTACATAAATGAAGAGATAAATGAAAAATGAACAAATTGATACCTGATTTATATAATATCAAGGCCGGCCGTTAGCACCAGAAGGGATGAAGCGACGAAGCAGCGCATCTATTTTGGACGGGCAAATATCCACTTTTTGATATGGGACGAGCTCTGACGTCCCACGGCCCCAGCTTGTCTGGCAAAACAGCTGTTGGACGTCAGAGTAATCTCGGACTATATCTCAATGGGTCCTTTTTCTCTGTATAATATAATAAATTTGAGCCATATTGTGGGTTGTGCCAGTCAGTCTGATTTTCATTATTTATTGAAACATAAATAATTTACACTTGTATGCAGATTAGTGTGCCATTATTTAAAACACTAATTGTTGTCACAAGTTATTGCATCGAAATTTAAAACATATGACAAGATATAAATGTATGTGTAGCTGTGATGATGTCGGAAGGTTATTTAGTTTAAACATATTTATTTATAGTGGATTGGGAAACAAGTTTTGCAACTTATATTAATCCCTTTCCACTTTGCGGGTGCGAGTGCTGCCTTGTAGCGGCATTAGCCCCCTCTTTTTTTCGAAATCTACAAGGGTGTCTTTAACGTGCAAGAGATATGGCTCTCTCTTCACACGGGTCAGCCATTTATCGTCCCCTTCCGACGATCTATCATCGGTTATTTGTGTTATGGGTTATGGATTTCAGTTTGTTCTACTCATCATTATACATTTCGGTAATGCAATATACAAATAATTTATATGCAAAAATTCATATGCTATTGAATGTTGTCTGACAGGTACAGATATGTAGAGAAAATAATTTGTATGCCTCTGCCAATACTACCATAGGAGACAGGGCATTACGTGTACCCTTGACCTTCCATCTTTCTGTCTTTTAGTCCCTTTGTCTTTCAGTCTATATGTCACATTTTTTAAAACATTTATTTCAAGCATGAGCAGGGGCATTTGTATCCTCAGACACATTGTTCTTTCATTTTAAATCTTTTTCAAGCTTTGAGAGAAGGGTTGCAAATTTTATCAGGAGTAATCTGATTTGAGCCACTTTTTATTTACAGGATGGATTTGATGTAGATAGTTTTGTGATGGAATGCAGGAGAAGAGTACCACTAGAGACATTGAGAGATGACCTGAACACCTACTTGAAAATACTCCGCAGTGCCATGATAGAACTTATTAATAAAGACTATGCTGATTTTGTCAATTTATCTACAAATTTGGTAAGGTTGTTGCTAGATATATAGTTGATTTACTAGGCATTTCAAATATGAATTGATTGAATGGTTGGTTCTTTGGTAAGCCAGAGGTTCAAATGTATAAGGAATGGAGATTATATCATCCCTTTTGTGACTACATCAACAAAGTTACAATGATCATAAAGTAAATCAAATCACTTAGAAAAAGATTAATGCAAAAAATGTACCAGTGAAAAATAAGTCGGTTTGCAGTTAAACTTTGAATGTACATTTATGTACATGTACATTACTGTCAAACAATTATAGGCATTCCATCAAAATTTTACAAGGTAAAAAAATTATTAGTAAAAATGTATCATTCAATAGCATTTATTCAAAATGTATCATTTTGATCCTTTACACAGATTTGGAATATCATATCATGTCTTACAAAATATATCTTAAACAACTAAACCTGATGAAAAATGAAAAATCATAGGAAGGAAATTTTAAACCAAACATGTGCACAGTGATAAAAGCTTTGATACAATTTTCTATTGGAATTCTTACATTTGAATTTATTAGTTGAAAAAATGGTATACTTTTTATGTATATTATGCATGTAAACATGGCATTCTCTTTAAAGCAAACATTGAGTCTTTTTTTTACATCACATACATGTACAATCTAGAGCATCTTTTCAGGTTGGAATGGATAAAGCTATCACTAATCTAACAGTGCCATTGGGAGAAATGAAAGACCAAGTTATGGTAAGTACTATGTTCTTCTTCTTTCAGTGTTGATTATGACTGATAAGATGAGAAGAAGTGAAACATTTGAATATTTATTTGAATAATAGCTGCAAAGTAATATTAAATTCAGAGAAAACTCCTAGATACCAGGCAAACAAAATTTTGAAACCAGACTTGTGTTTTGTCTACTAAACAGTCTCATCAGTGACTCTCGTATCTTATCATTCAACAATTTCCTTTTTACCGAACACTTACATCATTTTACACCTGACATCCAAGTTGAAATGTTTTGTCACATATTTCTCAGGAACTACAGTACAAGGATTTCTGAAATTTGGTTTCAGGGTTTATATGACATGTATAAGTCAGCTATACTGTAGCTCACAGTTTCACTTGTTTATTATGTATGTATGACAAGAAGTTGTCTTCTAAACCATGTTAACTATATAACTTACTTAAACATGTTAAACATTGAAGTATGAAATAAAATTTGAAGCACTGCTGACACAATTATTGAAGTGTTGAACCCTTTTCAATAACAGGAACAGAATTTATATATATATGCATTTTTTTAGTTTGTAATTAACATTGGTATATAATTATTGTATATCTTTTCATGTAGACTGTGAAAGTTGCAATGGAAGAAGCTGTACATGCTGTTGAAGAAAAACTTAAACAAAGGGAGCAAATCAGGGAGAAAAAGGTATATAAGTTTAAATAGTAACACAAAATTTGGGGCCATTGTGTAAAAAGTTGTCATCCATTGTGAATTTGTATATGTTTTAAACTACTGGTATATCTTTATCTTTTTCACATATTAGGGTTTTAAAAAAATTTAGAAAAACATCTTGTGAAGTTGTCTAAGGTTAAATACTGATACCTTTTATTAAGAAGCAGTTTCTCACTAGTTGTTGGTTTTAATTTTCCTTACTATTAGATCTTAGAAATAAGTCATGAAAACAAAGTAAAATAACTAATTCCATCTTTTCATTCTGAAAGGTTTGTAAGAAGTCAATTTCATAAAGTTTGTACAAGTATTAGACGTTTTCAGTGTAAAATGAAAGTATGCAAAATGTTGTCTAAAAATAATTTGATCACATAGGTTTGAATGACATGTGCCTACATATTTTTCTGCTTCAGGCATGCTTACAGAGGCTGATGAATATCATAAGCTCAGTGGAGAAAATTGAGAAGCTACTGGGTATCTCAGACAATGAGTCCACTACTGGGTAAGTATTTAAAAAAATCATTTTACAATCAAAAAGCTGCACATTCAAAGTAAAGAAACTCCTGAAAGGAAGGAGTCATTGCAAAAATTGTGTATCCCATGTTGAAAGCCTGTCATGCTTGCAATTACTTTTTATACGACCGCAAAATTTGAAAAATTTTTCGTCGTATATTGCTATCACGTTGGCGTCGTCGTCGTCCGAATACTTTTAGTTTTCGCACTCTAACTTTAGTAAAAGTGAATGGAAATCTATGAAATTTTAACACAAGGTTTATGACCACAAAAGGAAGGTTGGTATTGATTTTGGGAGTTTTGGTCCCAACATTTTAGGAATTAGGGGCCAAAAAGGGCCCAAATAAGCATTTTCTTGGTTTTCGCACTATAACTTTAGTTTAAGTTAATAGAAATCTATGAAATTTTGACACAAGGTTTATGACCACAAAAGAACGGTTGGGATTGATTTTGGGAGTTTTGGTTTCAACAGTTTAGGAATTAGGGGCCAAAAAAGGGCCCAAATAAGCATTATTCTTGGTTTTCGCACAATAACTTTAGTTTAAGTAAATAGAAATCAATGAAATTTAAACACAATGTTAATGACTACAAAAGGAAGGTTGGTATTGATTTTGGGAGTTTAGGTCCCAACAGTTTAGGAATTAGGGGCCAAAAAGGGACCCAAATAAGCATTTTTCTTGGTTTTCGCACCATAACGTTAGTATAAGTAAATAGAAATCTATGAAATTTAAACACAAGGTTAATGACCATAAAAGGAAGGTTGGTATTGATTTTGGGAGTTTTGGTCCCAACATAATAAGGGGCCCAAAGGGTCCAAAATTAAACTTTGTTTGATTTCATCAAAATTGAATAATTGGGGTTCTTTGATATGCCGAATCTAACTGTCATGACTGTGTATGTAGATTCTTAACTTTTGGTCCCGTTTTCAAATTGGTCTACATTAAGGTCCAAAGGGTCCAAAATTAAACTTAGTTTGATTTTGACAAAAAATGAATCAGTTAGGTTCTTTGATATGCTGAATCTAAAAATGTACTTAGATTCTTGATTATTGGCCCAGTTTTCAAGTTGGTCCAAATCGGGGTCCAAAATTAAACTTTGTTTGATTTCATCAAAAATTGAATAAATGGGGTTCTTTGATATACCAAATCTAACTGTGTATGTAGATTCTTCATTTTTGGTCCTGTTTTCAAATTTGTCTACACTAAAGTCCAAAGGGTCCAAAATTAAACTTAGTCTGATTTTAACAAAAATTGAAATCTTGGGGTTCTTTGATATGCTGAATCTAAAAATGTACTTAGATTTTTTATTATGGGCCCAGTTTTCAAGTTGGTCCAAATCAGGATCTAAAATTATTATATTAAGTATTGTGCAATAGCAAGTCTTTTCAATTGCACAGTATTGCGCAATGGCAAGAAATATCTAATTGCACAATATTGTGAAATAGCAAATTTTTTTTTTAATTAGAGTTATCTTTCTTTGTCCAGAATAGTAAGCAAGAAATATCTAATTGCAAAATATTGTGCAATAGCAAGATTTTTTTTTAATTGGAGTTATCTTTCTTTATCCAGAATCAACTTAAATCTTTGTTATATACAATATACAATGTATATTCACTTTTTACTACCAACTGATAAATTAAAATAATCTTTACCATTCAGTGATAACAAGCAGTTTTTTTACATCTTAATATTTTATGATGTATTTAAATGAGTAGTTATTGTTGCAAACTCCATTAGAAATTTTAATTGAGATTAGTTTTGGAATAAGGGAAAGGGGGATGTGATTAAAAAAATTGGGTTCAATTTTTATACGACCGCAAAATTTGAAAAATTTTTCGTCGTATATTGCTATCACGTTGGCGTCGTCGTCGTCGTCGTCGTCGTCCGGCGTCCGAATACTTTTAGTTTTCGCACTCTAACTTTAGTAAAAGTGAATGGAAATCTATGAAATTTTAACACAAGGTTTATGACCACAAAAGGAAGGTTGGTATTGATTTTGGGAGTTTTGGTCCCAACATTTTAGGAATTAGGGGCCAAAAAGGGCCCAAATAAGCATTTTCTTGGTTTTCGCACTATAACTTTAGTTTAAGTGAATAGAAATCTATGAAATTTTGACACAAGGTTTATGACCACAAAAGGAAGGTTGGGATTGATTTTGGGGGTTTTGGTTCCAACAGTTTAGGAATTAAGGGCCAAAAAAGGGCCCAAATAAGCATTATTCTTGGTTTTCGCACAATAACTTTAGTATAAGTAAATAGAAATCAATGAAATTTTAGCACAAGGTTTATGACCACAAAAGGAAGGTTGGGATTGATTTTTGGAGTTGAGGTCACAACAGTTTATGAATTAGGGGCCAAAAAGGGGCCCTATTAAGCATTATTTTTGGTTTTTGCACCATAACTTTAGTATAAGTAAATAGAAATCTATGAAATTTAAACACAAGGTTTATGACCATAAAAGGAAGGTTGGGTTTGATTTTGGGAGTTTTGGTCCTAACAGTTTAGGAATAAGGGGCCCAAAGGGTCCAAAATTGAACTTTGTGTGATTTCATCAAAAATTGAATAATTGGTGTTCTTTGATATGCCGAATCTAACTATGTATGTAGATTCTTAATTTTTGGTCCCGTTTTCAAATTGGTCTACATTAAGGTCCAAAGGGTCCAAAATTAAACTTAGTTTGATTTTAACAAAAATTGAATCCTTGGGGTTCTTTGATATGCTGAATTTAAAAATGTACTTAGATTTTTAATTATTGGCCTAGTTTTCAAGTTGGTCCAAATGGGGGTCCAAAATTAAACTTTGTTTGATTTCTTCAAAAATTGAATAAATGGGTTCTTTGATATGCCAAATCTAACTGTGTATGTAGATTCTTAATTTTTGGTCCAGTTTTCAAATTGGTCTACATTAAGGTCCAAAGGGTCCAAATTAAACTAAGTTTGATTTTAACAAAAATTAAATTCTTGGGCTTATTTGATATGCTTTATCTAAATATGTACTTTGATTTTTGATTATGGGCCCAGTTTTCAAGTTGGTCCAAATCAGGATTCCATATCAAGTATTGTGCAATAGCAAGAAATTTTCAATTGCACAGTATTGCACAATAGCAAGAAATATCTAATTGCACAATATTGTGCAATAGCAATTAATTTTCAATTGGAGTTATCTTTCTTTGTATAGAATAGTAGTTGATAATATATGTTGGAAATTTGCCAGACTTGACTATGATGTCATTTTTTATTTTTATTTGCCAATAACTTTATGTAAATAACTTCATTGGAAATTTGCCAATATAAAATGTTGCTGATGAAGCTTTTTTTCCTTATCTTATCTAAAATGTTTTAGATAATGTATGTTGGAAATTTGCCAGACATGACTATGATGTCATTTTCTATTTTTATTTGCCAATAACTTTATGTAAATAACTTCATTGGAAATTTGCCAGTATAAAATGTTGCTGATGAAGTTTTTTTTTATTGTTTTATACAATAAACAATGTATATTCACTTTTACTACCAACCAATCTTTACCATTCAGTGATAACAAGCACTTTATTTTACATTTTAATATTTTATGATGTATTTAAAAGAGTAGTTATTGTTGCAAACTCCATTAGAAATTTGAATTGATATCAGTTTTGGAAAAAGGGAAACGGGGATGTGAAAAAAGGGGGGGGGGGTAAATTTTTCTCATTTCAGATTTCATAAATAAAAAGAAAATTTCTTCAAACATTTTTTTGAGAGGATTAATATTCAACAGCATAGTCAATTGCTCAAAGGCAAAAAAAAACTTTTAAGTTCATTAGACCACATTCATTCTGTGTCAGAAACCTATGCTGTGTCAACTATCTAATTTTAGATTTAAATAAGAAGAAATCTTTAATTGATTTGTAAAATCTTGACATTTGTTTTGTGTAAAAAAAAACATGTAATGTCAAAAATTTGATCACAATCCAAATTCAGAGCTGTATCACGCTTGAATGTTTTGTCCATACTTGCCCCAACTGTTCAGGGTTCGACCTCTGCGGTCGTATAAAGCTGCGCCCTGCGGAGCACCTGGTTCTCATTTGAAATTTCATAAATAAAAAAGAAAATTTCTTCAAACATTTTTTTGAGAGGATTAATATTCAACAGCATAGTGAATTGCTCTAAGAGAAAACAAAAATTTTAAGTTCATTAGAACACATTCATTCTGTGTCAGAAACCTATGCTGTGTCAACTATTTAATCACAATCCAAATTTAGAGCTGAATCCAGCTTGAATGTTGTGTCCATACTTGCCCCAACCGTTCAGGGTTCAACCTCTGCGGTCGTATAAAGCTACGCCCTGCGGAGCATCTGGTTGAAAGTTCTGTTAATGACCTCTTGTCTTCCAGTTGCAGTCCTAATTTCCTATTTTCATCTCTGTTAACTTACTTACTTACTCAATTGTATAGCATAACCTATTACCCCTTGGTGTTTAGCAAACAGAGGTCAATCAATCTGTATCTATTCAAAAAGGAAACTTTAGAAGAATTTTGCTTGTAATATTTTTTTTGTTGTTGTAATCTTGATTTTAAGTTTTATAAATGATTCAACTTCTTTGCAGAACACTGACTGGGCAGTTGATTGAAAGAGTAGCCAATGAATTCAACAAGCTACAGTTTAATGTTACAAAAAGCAAGGGACATGCGTTAGTAGACAAAATTAGACCAGTAAGTTATCTTTCCTTGAAATAATAAGAAAATATTAAGACTTAAGTTATCAACTTTTAACACTATCTTTCTCATGTTTCTAACTAACCATCTGAAGAACTGTACATTTTTATATAGTGTCAAAATGCACTGTATATTGTATCCTGTTTCACCAAAGTTTTCTTTACTGTTAATTACCTTTGGTCATGAATTTTATTGTCTTTAGTGAGAAGAAATTTCTTAAGTAATTCAGCATTTTAAAGCTGTTTATTGTTTGTTAATATGAAAGACAATAATGTGTAGCCACTGATGGTTCCGTTCTTTTTATTTAAAACATACAATACTAAGAAAACTTGAAGTGTTCATGCATACAAGATCAGCCACTTGGGTTGTTAATGTGGTTATCTCCCGTGTTTCCGGAAAAGTTCTGGCTCCAGTCCCAATTTTTTGTGTTGTAATTTTGACACAAGTATTTGTAGATACATTCTATACATAGATTGTTTAGAAATTCTATTATTCACTGTAATGAGAACACATTATTGCATTGCAATCTCTGTAAATTTAGACTTGATATCCATGATTATTGAAATCAATGGAGGAAGAAGATATTAGGTAAATATAATATCCTTGAATATAAAGGAGGAGGACTGGGAATCAGTCTTATGATGATTTTGATTGATCATGTTGATTAAATAGTTCATATCATACCCAAAGTTTTCAATAGAAGTTGCTCTTGAATTATATCAAATGTCCAGAGTTGTTTAAATATTTTAAATCTTCTCCCTTTTATACATATGGAAATGATGTTATTTTCTATTTCAGAGAATAACAACAATCACAACAACACTGCAATACAGTTTAGAAGGACATTTTGTTGAGGGTCTAGAAAATGGGAATGTTGAAATCTTGCAACAATGTCTTAGGACATATGCCCTGATAGACAAGATAAAAGATGCTGAAAATTTGTTTAGAATCAATGTTGTACGACCATATATGGAAAAGGTAATTTTGATATTTACTTTGCACTACTTATGAGATCTCAAATTAAAAAACTTGAAGTTCAGAGGCTATGATTTACTTTAAAATGACAGATCACTATAAAAAGTCACAAGAATATAATTTCATTTATTATGCTATGAGATACCCAGAAAATGAGCTATACAAGTTAGAACTATCACTGTGAATAGTAAAACTGCCATGTGACTTTACTGCAACTTGGTCGCCTTTCTTCAGGTTTAATATGATATTGTTTGTTCCTGTTTCATGACTAGCACCATTTAGCCATATTCTTTGTTGTTTGATATTGTTATGAGAAAGGTAGACTGACAGATGTTTTCCAATCTCACTCATAACGGTATTAGAAAACTGATAAACTCCAGCAACAGGTGCAGTAAAAATACCAGTTGATGGGTTATAACTATTTCCTATATTGGTAACAATTTTGTCAAACTTTATGACATCATTGAGGGCAAGGGATTGTTTTTTAGTCAGCAACGATGAAAAAGCTGTGGTTTTGGTTCTACTGGGACACTGACAGGTTCTATCTAAAAGAAATGTAAGAGAAAATGAAAATGACAGTTATGTATCAAACTTCAACTATCAAAATCACTCAATTTGTAAACTGTTTAGAAAGAATAATGTTTATATTGCACATTTTTTCGTTGTGTTTTTCTATGTGTCAAGTCAATAGAAAAATGATTGCAAATGTAAGAAAATTAATAACCAGAGACAACTGGGGAGCAGGTAGGGACATCTTGTTTTCTTTTGTGTCCTTTGGCTACTGTCTCATTGACATAAACCTTATGTCACCTTTTCTATTACTACAAAATGTATAATTAAATCCAACTACATTTTTCCTTGTTTGTTTTGTTTTGGTTTGTTTTGATTTTGTGTTTACTAGTTTTAAAAGTAAAAAAGAAATAAAATATCTTGAATAACTATACAGTTGTCTTAAGATACAAATGCTGAGAAATAAAAGTTGAGGCATTATTTTATATTTTCATCCTGTTTCAAGCCAAGTAGGATTAAAATTTATGTTTTAAGAAAATTGTATGATTTTTTCCTTTTAAAAGTGTTACAAATTAAATAATAATGATTTTTTTGGTGAAAACTGTTACAAATAAAATAATAATGATTTTTGTTGTTGTGAGAGTTTAAATTACTGCAGACCTGTATACTTTTACTTGATCATTTATTCTAGCAGCAAATTACCCTGTAACATGTAAATTAAGGACAAGAACATGTTGATATGAATATTAACCCTGCTTTGTACTAGATTGACATTCTGGAGCAGATTTTTAACATGCAAGTACACTAGGTAACTGTCCCTGGAAGTCACCTTACCCAGACACCTTATTCTTATTCCAAGCAGACCAATCTTTGCTGTTACTCCTTAATGCAGCTTGTTTAGCAGACACGCATCAAATACAAATTTTAAATCTTTGGTTTGACCTAGTGGAGGTTTGAACCTCCCAGATTGGAAGCAGATCACCAAGAAGTGAACAATCTGAAATTAAATGTGGTATTATGAAATATTTTATCAAAGTTTTTTTAATGAACTTCTTTTTGTAATATCAAATATCAATGCTACATGTACATGCCTTTTCTGATTTCTGATAGAGAACTCACTTGAAGAATTTTTCAGGCAAAAGAGTTTACTCAAGAGGCTAGTTCCTTGAAATAATTTTTATGCCCCACCTACGATAGTAGAGGGGCATTATGTTTTCTGGTCTGTGCCTCCGTTCGTCTATGCGTCCGTCCGTCCGTTCGTCCCACTTCAGGTCAAAGTTTTTGGTCAAGGTAGTTTTTGATGAAGCTGAAGTCCAATCAACTTGAAACTTAGTACACATGTTCCTTATGATATGATCTTTCTTATTTTAAAACAAAATTAGACTTTTGACACCATTTTCATGGTCCACTGAACATAGAAATTAAAAGTATGAGTTTCAGATTAAAGTTTTTGGTCAAGGTAGTTTTTGATGAAGCTGAAGTCCAATCAATTTGAAACTAAGTACACATGTTTCTTATGATATGATCTTTCATATTTTTAAACCAAATTAGACTTTTGACCCTATTTTCATGGTCCACTGAACATAGAAATTAAAAGTGTGAGTTTCAGGTTAAAGTTTTAGGTCAAGGTAGTTTTTGATGAAGTTAAAGTCCAATCAACTTGAAACTTAGTACACATGTTCCTTATTAGTTGATCTTTTTACTTTTAAGGCCAAATTAGATTTTTTACCCAATTTCACGGTCCATTGAACATGGAAAATGATAATGCGAGTGGGGCATCCATGTACTTTGGACACATTCTTGTTTTTTATTTGTTTAATTGTAAACTTAGATATTATTTACCTAATTTTCTGTTTGACTCACATGTTCCCATAACCATCTCTGCAATTAACATTAGTGTCAATATGAAAGTGTAGTAGTTAGTCAGTTTCATCTTGATAGTGACTTCTAAACAAGTTAATAGTTTCTGTGATGTGACATTTTTATACTGATGGAATTGCCTGACTTTATGAAAACACGCCACCAATTAAAATGAAATGGATGTATTTAATGAGCTTTTGTCATGCACTTTGACATGACAGCAATATTCAGTGTTTAGATTAAATTTTCCTTCCATTGATAAGTTTTTAATATGATCTTGTAACATATTTTGAATTTGTTGACAGTTGTGTCTTAGTGTTGTTTTTCCCACCACATTGTCAATGTTTGTTAAGTTTTCTGCTTTAGTTAGTTTGATAGGAGCTATTTGTGATAGATCAATGACATTTTCTATAAAGTTGCATTACTATCAGTTCATTTGATTTTGGAGACTATTTTTAGGTCCTCCCCTCTAGGTCATAATATGTTGACTTTGAATTAATTAATAATTTTGCTGTTAAGTTTTAGTTCTTGAAATTCAGTTTGATAGGAACTACTTATGATATTTTTTGATAAAGTTGCTTTACTATCAGTACATATTATTCTGGAGACTATTTCAAGGTTCTCCTCTTTAGGTCATGGTCCAGTGAAAATTACCATTTTTCAATTTTATTGGTTTCATTTGGTTAACCATAATTTTTTTTCTTACCCATATTTTGATTGCATGACTATCATTTTGTCTACATATGACCCTGACCCCTAGGACATGACCAAGTGAATTTTAATTTTTTTAACAATGTTGGTGTTTTTAACTTTAGTTTGCCTTAACCAAATGTTATGAAACTTATTCACAATGCTTATTACCACGAAACACACATCAAATTTGAATTTTTGTGGCGTCACTTTTACCGTTCTAGAGTAATGCCCCTTTACAAATGGAAAAATTACTAAATTTTTTTGTTTCCCTTCTCTAACTTAGTTTGCCAAAACCAAATGTTATGAAACTTATACACAATGCTTTTTACGACAAAACTCAGATCAAGTTTGAACTTTGGTGTTGTCACTTTTACCATTCTAGAGTTATGCCCCTTTACAACTTTATATGCAAAGGAGGGCATCATCTGTGACCCATGGACACATTATCCATTTATTTCATTTTATCTTGAAAACTCAAATATATGAACAGAAAGAAAAATCTATAAATCAGCATTACAGAAGCAGGTTGACTCATTATTGTCCCAAGTGATGATTTTTACTGGTTTATATCATAAGATAAAAGATAAAAGTATCTGATGACACAAGAAAAATTAGACCTACAAGAAAACAAAGACCATGTAAGCTGTGTATTGCAGACACTTATCTTATTTATTTAAACAGATCTGTGTTATGATTAGATTATCTTCTCAAAATATTAAACATAAGTTATAACACAGCTTTTACCTCCAACAGTAACATTGGGGGAAAGAACAGGCACATACTTTCAACTTCCATTGAATCTACATTTTAATTTAATGTAACAAACTAAGAATTTGATTTCTTTATTGTGATATTAGATAACCAGAAAATGAGCTATACATGTTGGCATCACTGTTAACTGTATAACTACCATCTGCTGACTTAACTGCTACTTGGTCTTCTTTCTTCAGATTTAATATAATACTGGTTGTCCCTGTCTCATGTCTAGAACCTAGCAGCCATGTACTGTGTTGTTTGGTATTATTATGAGAAAGGTAGACAACCAGGAATTTGTTATTCATAGACATGACTGTATAAGAAAAATAATAAACACCAGCAACTGGTGCAGTAAAAATACCAGTAGTAGGATTGTAGCCATTTCGTATATTAGTAACAACTTTGTCAAACTTGATAGCTTTATTAGTTCCAGGGGTTTGTGGATTAGTAAGCATTGCTGAAAAGGCTGGGATTTTGATTCTTCTTGGACACTGACAGACTTTATCTAAAATAAATATAAGAATAAGATATAATATAAGAACATAACACATTACAGTTAGTATGAAACTTGAAATTATCAAAATTACTTCATATGGAAACCTTTTTAAAAAGAAGATTTTGTCAATTTGGTCTTTCCAATTATAGGTGTCAATTATTTAGAATACTGTGAATTCAGAAATTATTGCGAGGTTTTTATTATTGCGACAAATGCGACAGAGTTGTGAACGCAATAATTTAAACTCGCATTTTGAAATATTTTATATGAACTTAACAGGATGTTTCTCAAAATCGTAAAAATTAAAATCGCATTTAAGTCTAAAATGACAAAATCGCAATAATAAATGCATGCAATAATTTCTGAATTTACAGTAAATATTTCTTGTGTTTAAAAAATTGAAATAGGCATGGAAGAATGTGATATAAAAAGTTTAACATTAAATTGTATGGAATCACAAGATATTATAAGCAGCCTCAAAATAAGAGAGATTTCATCAATCATAAAGTTGATTTCTGTTTAGTTCTTTAAGCTAGACTTTTTGTATTATTAGAATGGATTGCTGTCTCATTGGAATACATCTCCTTTAAGAAGTTAAGGTGTAATACCACCAAATCATGGTAGGTCACATCCGGTTGTATACGAAAATAGGTTGAAAAATAATATTCCCTTGAATTTGACAGTTGTAGGTAATTAATCATCTACATTTTATTGCAATAAAACATTTCTGTGTCATAAACATATGTCTTGGGTATTTCAAAGCACCATTATTTTTTTATTTGGGATTTCTAAAGAATATTTTTTAATCTTGAGGTTACATGGTGACTAAACCTTGTACACAGATAAGATAAGGGGAGAAATTAGATTGGTTAAATGGTTATTTTCTTATATGCAATGAAATGTTATGTGAATTTTTTTCTATAGTACTGGACAGGATAAAACTTTACTCATGCCAAGTATTTCTTTATTTGAAACAAAGATAAATTCTGCACATTTTTTTGAAAAGTGCAAATTTAACAAAGACTAATAGGGGAAAAGCAATGGTGGTATTACACCTTAACTGTAATTATCAAGTTCAACTAACAATGTCTGTGAAAACTGATACAAATGAAATTTTTAAGACAAAATATGAACTTAATGTGGAAGACGTCAAATTTCTGCTAACCTATATACTTTCACTTGGTCATTTATAAAATTCTAAGGAAAAATATTGTCTAAACCACTGACAAGATTTATTAGATCAATGACTGTAAAATGCTTTAGTTGATGCATTTGCAGCATTTAGATTCAACAAATAACGATGTACTATAAATTCTGATTAAATAAGGTATGAAACTTACCTGGACTTTTATGTTTCATTGCCATTTCTAGCAGATCACCAAGAAGTGAACAATCTGAAATTGAATGTTGTATTATGAAATATTTTATTTTAATTTTTTTAATGAACTTCTTTTTGTCACTTGTATGCTTATTGTTTTCCCTGGTTTCTGATAGGGAACTCACTTGAAGAATAAGTTCCTTTTGATAAATTAGGAAAACATATTGATGTCAAAAAAGAAAGACAAAATATTATTTGTCAGACAATAGCCTTTACCAAAGAGACTAGTGTAAACAAATTTATTTATGATGGATTAGGAAACATGTTTTGCAACTTATATTAATCCTTTTCCAATTTGCAGGTGCAAGTGCTGTCTTGTATCAACATAAGCCTGCTCTTTTTTGAAATCTACATGGGTGTCTTTAACGTGCTCTCTTTCTCTTAACACGAGTCAGCCATTTATCCTCCCCTTCCGACAAACTATCATCGTGTTTTCAAGACCATACTCGCAAATGATGTCAAGGGAGAGCCGAAATATTCAGTCCCTGAAATTTTCATCCCGAAACAGGAATCGAACCACGAACCTTTGTGTTAGTAGCCCGATGCACTAACAACGGCTCTCATTAGTTCCTTAAAATTAATTTTTTTAATTGTAAGCTTAAATATGATATAATATTATTTACCTAATTTTCTGTCAGATTTGCATGTTCCCATAACCATCTCTGTAATTAACAGTAGTGTCAATATGGAAGTGTAGTAGGTAGTCAGTTTCATCTTGATAGTAACCTCAAAACAAACTAGAATGAAAGTTTTTGTGCTATGACATTCTTATACTGATGGAATTGCCTGACTTTATGAATATGAAAACAAGCCATCAATTAAAATGAAATGGATATTGTTAATGAGCTTTTGTCACACACTTTGACATGACAGCAATATTCAGTGTTTAAATTAGACATAGTATTTTTATTTCTTGAACAGTGTCAGTATTTGTTAAGTTTTACACTTGAATCAGAATGATAGGAACTACTGGTGGTATACCAATATTATTTTTTTTATAGAGTTACATTACTATAAGTGTATATCAGTTTGAAGACTATTTCAAGGTCCTTCCCTCTAGGTCACGATCAAGTGAGTTTGAATTAACTAGAGATTTCATTGATAAGTTTTTTTTGCAAAAGTCAGTTTGATAGGAACTCCATGTGACAGATCAATGATGTTTTCTGTAAATTTGTATTACTATCAGGACATATCAGTTGGACACATATTTTGAGGCCATGCCTTCTTAGATCATGCTCCACTGACAATTAATTACCAATTACCAATTTTATTAGTTTCATTGTTTGCAAATAAGTTTTCTGCTTACCAGTATGTTAGTTGGATAGGAACTTTTTATGTTGGACAATGTTATTTTCTATAAACTTGCATGACTATCAGTACATCTCAGTAAGTCAACCATTTCTAGGACATGACTCCTAGCTTGTAACTTGAGAACGACTTATCTAAATTTCATGAAACTTAATATAGTTGTCTTTTATGATGGTCAAATGATCTGTATACTTTTTGGTGAAAATAAGATTTAAACTTTTTGAGTTACGGCACTTTGTAACTAAAACAGGGGTGTGTTTTTTTTCACATGTCGCACCGTATCACAAAAACGATTCTTGATTATTGCTTAAAACTTTACACACTTCTTAGTTATATTAATCTTAATATCTGTATACTTTTTGGTGATGATTCAAAATTTCATTTTTGAGTTATTGAGTATTTTGTAAAAAAGGGGGAGTTCTCATGTCCCGCCGTGTCTCAAAAACAATAAATGTTTATTGCTTAAAACTTTCTCAGGAACTATTTATGATTATTGCATAAAACTTCCACACAAGATGTCGGGCGTATCATGCGCTCATGGCGCAGCTGTTTATTTTTAATCAGATAGACATGAAGACTAAAGACCATCTGAGACTTCAATTTCTCTTTGCTGAAGAAAAAAAAAAAGAAAATGCCTACCTACCTACCAACAGTCTCTACCTTTGGGTAGGGTTTGGGCAAACCAAAATAATTTTAAGTGTGACCCAAATTTTATACGAATCAAAAGTATTGTGTATGTTAATGTGAGCAGTTACTGACAACTAGTTCAAATCCAATAACAACTTACAAAAAACTCATGTATCTAAGTCTGAAGTATCAATCAACACACATCCAACAAAGCATAAATTTGACTTTGATTCAGAGTCTGCATTTTGTGGAAAGAATTAAAAAGACACACACTGTCAACTGGTATTATATCTACATTTTTAACCTAATGAAATCAACCAACAGTTTTATTTCTTTTATTGTGCTATGAGAAAGCCAGAAAATGAGCTGAACAAGTTTCTTCTATCACTGTTAACAGTATTACTGCCATGGACCTTAACTGCAACTTGGTCTCCTTTCTTCAGAATTAATATTATATCGGCTGTTCCTGTCTCATATTCAGAACCTTTCATCCATGTAGTTTGTTGTTTGCTATTATTATGAGAAAGGTAGACATGCAGATATTTTCCAGCTAGACTCACGACTGTATAAGAAAACAGATAAACTCCAGCAACAGGTGGAGTAAAAACACCAGTGGTTGGATTGTAGCCATTTTGTATATTGGTTACAATTTTGTCAAACTTGATAACACCATTTCGTCCAGGGGTTTGCGGATGAGTCAGTTTTGCTGAAAAGGCTGGGATTTTAGTTCTTATCGGACACTGACAGTCTTTATCTAAAAATGAATATAAGAATTTAAGATGTGATTTTCATAGAATAACTTATCGAAGAATTCATAGAGAAAAATATTTAATGAGTGACTGAACAATACATAACACACGATTGTGTTCAGTTCATGAGTTAATTATCAGTGTTGTTCTGTCATAAGTTGAATATTTTTCGATATATAAATTCTTTGCTTTGATACTATTTATGCACTTGAATTTTTACTTGATAACATTTTTGTTCGCTTTGGAGATTCCGTATATCGTCAAGTTATTGGAATTCCAATGGGGACTAACTGTGCACCACTTATTGCGGACCTGTTTTTGTATTGTTATGAGTTACAATTTATGACTAAAATTAGCAAAGACCCATCAAA
Organism: Mytilus galloprovincialis; assembly: GCF_965363235.1. Taxonomy (NCBI): domain Eukaryota; kingdom Metazoa; phylum Mollusca; class Bivalvia; order Mytilida; family Mytilidae; genus Mytilus; species Mytilus galloprovincialis. The sequence continues at coordinate 81,532,096 of NC_134840.1, forward strand.
ACAACATTTGATACAAAAATTTAACAATACTTTTAGATATTTGGATGATATATTGGCTCTAAATAATGACGACTTCAGTATGTATACTAAAGAAATTTATCCTGTAGAACTTACTTTAAATAAAGCTAATGATAACAATGACCACTGCCCTTTCCTCGATCTTGATATCTATATCATAAACGGGAAGCTTAATACAAAAATTTATGATAAAAGAGATGATTTTTCATTTCCTATTGTTAATTATCCATTTTTAGATGGTGACGTTCCCTTGTCACCATCTTATGGTGTTTATATATCTCAACTTGTACGATTCGCTCGTGTATGTAACAATGTATTAGATTTTAGCGAGAGAAATTTATGTATTACTGAAAAATTATTACACCAGGGTTTTCGATATCACAAACTGGTCAAAACATTTACTAAATTTTATCACCGGTATAAGGAAATAATTCGTAAATATAACTCAACATGCAGACATCTTATACGTTCAGGTATTTCACATCCAAAATTTTATGGAAATATTCTTTATAAAGCACAAAAATGTCAGTATTCTCCTCAGAAACTAACAAAACCTTTAAATAGACTTATTAAAAGGGGATATAGTTACGATACTGTTGTCAGGTCATTAAAGATTGCATATTTTGGCTTTAACATTGATTCACTGATAGGGTCTTTGCATCGGAACTAAACACATTTATTCAAAAACCAGTTGTTGGCATGACACGGGTTATGTTCTTCTCATATATTTTATGATAGTATGATACTAAACCCCTAACGGGAGGGATTGTACCTGATATTCATATGATGAAGACATAATCTTTCAATCAGTTTAATTGAGGTCTGGAGCTGGCATGTCAGTTAACTGCTAGTAGTCTGTTGTTATTTATGTATTATTGTCATTTTATTTATTTTCTTTTGTTACATCTTTTGACATCAGACTCGGACTTCTCTTGAACTGAATTTTAATGTGCGTATTGTTATTGTTTTACTTTTCTACATTGGCTAGAGGTATAGGGGGAGGGTTGAGATCTCATAAACATGTTTAACCCCGCCGCAATTTTGCGCCTGTCCCAAGTCAGGAGCCTCTGGCCTTTGTTAGTCTTGTATGATTTTAAATTTTAGTTTCTTGTGTATAATTCGGAGTTTAGTATGACGTCCATTATCACTGTACTATTATGCATATTTTAGGGGCCAGCTGAAGGACACCTACGGGTGCGGGAATTCTCGCTACATTGAAGACCCATTGGTTGCCTTCGGCTGTTGTTTGCTCTATGGTCGGGTGGTTGTCGCTTTGACATATTCACCATTTCCTTTCTCAATTTTATTTGATTAGTTATTCGTTTTATTACATTGGCAAATGGTTTTTTTTAATGAAATTAAAGTTGATAATCTAAGGAACAATATCTTTTTCTTCGCATTCAAAATGTGTTTTGATCCGACGTTATTGACGTCTGGAAGCCGCCTATTGATGTATGATGTCAGAGGAGTGAAATAACCACGTTTCTTTCACATGTGAAATTTTACAGTTTTTATTTCACTGGGAAATCAATGTGATTCATTGCAACCAATGTAATAAAAGAAAATAACAGTTAGGTATGAAACTTGAAAACTAACAAAATTGGTTTAATTTGTAAACCTTTTTAAAAAGATTAATGTTGTTGTCATTTTAGTCTATTTCTTGATGTTATAATGATTTCTAGTGTAAAAATAGAAATATGCATGGAAGAGCTTGAAATAAATAAAGTAATGAAATAATCAATATTTTATTTTATGCAATCAAATGTTATGACATATGTTGATATCCTTAAAATAAGAGAAATTTGATCAATCATAAATTATTTATATTTTTCAATTTTTTCTGTCATAGGGTTGCTCTCTCATTGAAACTTCCAATGCCTTTCCCTTAATCCATAACTATAATTATCAAATATTTATAATTATTTATGGTTTGTTATGATGAACAGTTCTTATTAGATTTTTGAAAAACTAGTTAAAACAGTTAAAAAATCAAACAAACACATCTTCCAATATCTATTTATACATGCAGTCATTAACTAGAGAGAAAAAAAATGTTTATACATTTACAGCATTTTGACTGCACAAAGAAAATATAAAAGAAAGTAGGTATGAAACTTACCTGAACATTTTTTTTTCATTGCCATTTCTAGCAGATCACCAAGTTGCGAACACTCTGAAAAATAATAAATATAAGAAACAACAGCTAACAACCAGTATATAAGTTCCTTAAAATAATTCTATAATTTTGTTATCTTATAAGCTAATCAAAGTACTTGTAATTGTAAGCACTGAATGGTTAGGATTGCTTCAATTTATCAGAGGGAGTAAATATTGCATTTTATAAAGCATTGGTTGTAGTTTATTTAACAGTCTGGACAAAGGAAGATAACTCCAATTTTTAAAGATGAGTTTAACAATGACATCATTTATATCTTTAGAACAGATATTATATTCCTGCATCTTACAAATGTTATTTAATTTTTTGACAAGTGTAACATCATTTTGTGCCTTGAATATCTGAGCACATATTGCATCGATAAATTTCTGAAATGTTTGTTGGTAGGATGTATAGAATGTTATGTTCAATGCACTATATTTTTTTGTATCGAAAAGGTAGTGATCAGCCTTGGAAGATTTGAATATCAAGTCAGTCCCATAAAGTAAATTGCAATCATTACCTAAAAAACAGTACTATTTTATTTACCTAGTTTTGTGTAACATGTTCCCATGACCATTCCTGCTAACAACAACAGCATCATTACAGTGGTGTAGTAACTCATCTTGGTCATGATGAAGACTTAGGACAAGATAACTGTTTCTGTGCTTTCTCATTTTTATACACTGGTAGAAATGATGGAATCGCAAGCCATCAATTAAAATGAAATAGATATAGATAATGAGTGTTTATCATGCACTATAACATGATAGGAGTATCAAGTTTATATTGAATTACTTTCTGCTGATAAGTTGTTAAAAAAGTTAAGGAACTTACTTTGGAAATTATTGATAGTTTTTTCTTTGAATACATACATTTTTATTACATTGGTTGCAATGAATTACCATGATTTCACAGTGAAATACAATTCGAAAATTTTGCATATCAAATTTACTCAGTTATTTCACTGCTCTGAAGTCATACGACAATAGGCTTTGTCAAGACATTGTCCATGATGTGGCATTAAAGCAATTGTGAATGCAAAGACAAAGATAGAGTTCTTGACATTTTCTACTAAAAAACCCATTGTCAATGTAATAAAAGGAATGACTAATCACAGTATTCAAATATCGAAAAATGTTCAACTCGTGACCAAACTTAACTGATAAATAACTCATGTGCTGCGCTCATTCATGAATAAACCTGTTGTTCAAATCCGCATTGAATATTTTTATGCCCCATTTATGGGCATCATGTTTCTGGTCTGTGGGTCCGTTCATTTGTTCGTCTATCCGTCCCGCTTCAGGTTAATCAAGTCCAATCAACTTGAAACTTAGTGCAAATGTTCTTTATGATATGATCTTTCTAATTTTAGAATTACAGATTTTACCCCATTTTCACAGTCCACTGAACATAGAAAATGATAGTGTGGATTGGGCATCCGTGTACTGGGGACACATTCTTGTTCTCTATTTGAATTCTTCAATTTGTTCAATTATATAAATATTTCAGAACTATCATAATATTCCCTTTGGAGCGAATATCATTAAATGATTTTTTATAAGTAAACATATTTGATGATCCAAGTGCCATCTGTCACTGTGACAATTACTGAAAATGGAAAATTAGATAAAAAAAACTGAAAATAGAATTTATTTATAGAAGTCCAATTGCTACTGAATTGTAGTTGATATTCATAACTACCAATAAAAAGGGTGTTTACTTTATGAGAAAAAAAATTAGCAATAAAATTCAGTAATGTTATTCCCACTATGATATTATTAATGATCCTCTAAGTTTGGATGATTACCATTACTAACTTTTTTTTCTTGACCTTTTAGCAATTATGGTTTTATTTTCTAGGTAATCACAGAACAGTTTTTGAAATCTAACAACCTTCAAGGAATGTATGCAAAAATACTGGAGTTTGTGCCACTACATTGTAAAATTCTCAGGGATGTCACCACTGGGTAATTATTTCATTAGCAGTATTTTTATGCCCCACCTACGATAGTAGAGGGGCATTATGTTTTCTGGTCTGTGCGTCCGTTCGTTCGTTCGTCCGTCCGTCTGTTCGTTCGTTCGTTCGTCTGTTCGTTCGTCCGTCTGTCCCGCTTCAGGTTAAAGTTTTTGGTCAAGGTAGTTTTTGATGAAGTTGAAGTCCAATCAACTTGAAACTTAGTACACATGTTCCTTATGATATGATCTTTCTAATTTTAAAGCCAAATTAAACTTTTGACCCCAATTTCACGGTCCACTGAACATAGAAAATGAAAGTGCATGTTTCAGGTTAAAGTTTTTGGTCAAGGTAGTTTTTGATGAAGTTGAAGTCCAATCAACTTGTTACTTACATACAGTACTGGTGGAATTACTGCAAACACCGCCAATGTCCTCAGCCGAGGCCATCCGTCATCATGTGTTTCGACCCCTAGCTCGGTACACTCTCAGGATGGGGGGTCCACAGTGGTGATCAATCACTGCGCATTGGTGGTGGGTTTCCAGCTACTACTTTCTCTCTTCATCCATATCCAGCAAGATGCTTTCTCTGCTGCTTGGCCCAGTTTCTTGATTGCTGCTCTTCTATTCTGGCCAGTCACTCCAACTGCAGAAAACATTCTCCACACTGACTGTGCAGGGAATCCTCTGCAGCCAACCTCAACAGGAAAGTTCCATGTCTGCCATCCTCTATCTCTGCACTCTGCCAACAGTCCATCATATTTTGCCCTCTTTCTTTCATTTGCTTCGCCACATCTCTCCTCCCAGGGAACTGTCAACTCTATGATTGCTACCTTTTTACTGCTTGTAGACCAAAGTACCATGTCTGGTCTTAGGTTAGTTGGTACAATATCAGGAAATTGCATCTTCTTTCCTAGATCAACTTCTAATTGCCAATCCTTCGCCTGGTTAAGCATTCCTGATATGTTCTTTTTACTTTTCTGGCCTACTTCACCCTCCTTCACAAACTGGATCTTGATAGGTTTGTCTCTAATGTGTTTTGCATCTTTCCTCTGTTTCTCTATCACTTCAGCAAGTTCCCGGAGTACTTGGTTGTGTCGCCATGTATATCTCCCCTGTGTAAGAGCGATATTGCACCCTGAAAGAACATGTTGTAGAGTTCCTCTGTTTCCGCACAAGGGACAGTCTGGTGTTTCTGAAAGTTTCCACCTGTGCAGATTTGAAGGTGTTGGTAACACATCATACACTGATCTCAGAAGGAACTGCAGTTGGTATTGCGGATATCGCCATATATCTGACCATGTAAGGGATCGTTGTTCCAAATCCCATCTCGACCAAGCACCTTGGCTCCCTAATTCTACTGTCTTTGCTTGTCTGTTTTCTTCTTCTCTAGATTTTATCTCTCTTTGGACAAGACTTCGTCTTTCTTGGGTGTTAGCGTTCTTCCAGTAGCAACTTTTCGATGTACCAAGGCCCTGTCGTCCTACTGCCACTGTTCCAACAATATCTTTATGCCTCAATCTACTTTCTGCCTCTGAAACTGCTTTTGATGCTGACCATTTTCGTCCTGTTCTTACTTGGACACCTGCTGTTCTTACTTTATCATCTCTAGATTCTTTCAGTGTCATCACAAGGCGACTTTTGCTAACTTTGAATTCTTCCACTAGAGATGTAAATGGTAGCTGCAACTTTGCGGTCCTGCTGTACAGTCCTACAGTTGTAAAACTTGGAGGGACACCTAACCATTTCCTAAGATGTCTGTTGATGGTTCTTTCAAGCTTCTCAACTGTTGTCAATGTTATTTCATACAGCATAAGTGGCCATGATATCCTTGGCAGGAGTCCATGTTGGTATATCCATGCCTTTAATTTCCCTGGTAGACCTGTCTTGTCGATGTTCCTCATTCCCTCTGAAACCTGTTGTTCAATTCTCTTGATATTGTTTTTGTCACTTAGAGAGTCATCATACCATTTTCCTAAGCACTTGATGGGATTGTCTATTATTGATGGAATGACTTCTCCTTGCACCTTCAGTTCGACTTGGTGTGTTCTCTTCCCTTTCCTTATAATTAGAGCTCTAGACTTCTTTGGCTTGAAAGACATCCTTGCCCATGTTACTGTCTCTTCCAAGGCCTTTAATACCCATCTAGCCTGGACATGGGTATCTGTAGTGATGGTTAAATCGTCCATGAACCCTCTATTTGGTGGTTGCCTGATGTCAGTAGATGTTTTCGGGCCTCTAGTTTCTCTTTCTCCAGATTTAATAATCATATTCATTCCCATGACAAACAAGATAACTGAGATGGTACATCCAGTAACTATTCCTTTTTGTAGTTTCTGCCATGTTGTTGTAAATGTGCTTGTTGTAAATCGCAGCTCAATCCCACTGAGATAACTTCTTATCACTTTCTTAAAGTGGTCGGGAATATGGTAGTGATCTAGTGATTGTTGTATCAGCATGTGAGGAACAGTACCATAGGCATTGGCCAAATCTAGCCATACTACTGTAAGATCTTTCTTGTTCACTTTGGCCTCTTGAATAAGTTGTGAAATGATGCTTGTATGTTCAATACATCCTGAGAATCCTGGTATTCCGCCCTTCTGTACTGAAGTGTCTACATAGTTGTTATCTGTCATATATGATGTCATCCTTCTAGCCATAATAGAGAAGAAGATCTTTCCTTCTACATTTAGGAGGGAAATTGTCCGAAATTGTGTGATGTCCTCCGATTTTTCTTCTTTTGGAATAAAACACCCCTCTGCTTTCTGCCAACATGATGGTATCTTCCCTTTCCTCCAAACTACTTTCAGTAGCCTCCACAGGTGTTTCAAAATTTTTGGGCAATTCTTATATACCTTGTACGGGATGCCATTTGGTCCTGGTGATGATGCAGACCTGGCTTTCTTCACTACATCTGACACTTCTTTCCATGATGGTTCCTTAGTGTTCATTGGTATTTCTGGTTCTGGTACATTTTCTATCCTATCGCAGTTACCTAGATGTTCCCACTGCCTTTCGTCGCTGTGTGTCTCGGATAGATGTTTTTCCACTTCCTCTTTCGTGCTTTTTACTGAACCCGCCTTTGTTCCGTCCAGTGTTGCTTTAGTAAACTTGTATGGGTTGGCAACAAACATTGCTCTCTTCTTCCCTCTTTCTCTCCTTGCTTTTCTGATTCTTTCTGCTCTTTGTAGATTGTTTCTTCTTTCCCTAAGTATTGATCTTAACTCATTCAATCCTTCTTTTTCCTCCTCATTTGCTTTTCTATACTGTTTTGTGACATCATTTATTTCGGTTCTGAGTGTTTGTATTTCTTGTTGACGTCTGTTATGTTTCATGTTACCCTGAGTGCCTTCTCTGGTTTTGGTGTTACTAACTCCAAATCTATCTTGTCCTACTGCATATACAATAGTTGACAATGCTGATATCTTTCTTTGTACGTCTCCAGTAAGTGTGTTATCCAAGATCTTGTCTAGGTCTTCATCAAAGATCTCCCATCTCCTATCATCTGTTGGTGGCCATTGTATCTTTTCTTTCCTGCTGTCTGCTGAAGGTGTCGATGTTCTCTGCTGGTTTTGATTCCCTTGCTCCTCCTCAATGTTGATCTGAGTAGCTTCATTAGGTAAGAGGTCCTCAGCACTGTGGTGTGCTTCCTGGCTGTGGTCCTCCGTCGTCTCATCAGTGTTAACTGTGCGTTCCCTTTGCTGCTTCCCAGATCCACACTTAGTTCTTGCCTGGTGTATCTTCAAACCTTTTAAGTTCTTGCAAACCTTCCCACAATGACACTTGGTTTCTGCCGTTGTTCCAGTCAAAGTCCGTTGGATTAGCCGAGTTGTTACCGTTTTGTCCTGCTCAATGGGTCTCTCATCCTCCCCCCCTCTCGGAAGACCCTGGGGGTATTGCTCTTTATTCTGTTCTGTAGCTTGGTATGGTGTTCCTTCACAGGAACAGTGTGTTGGGATGCCAACCCTTCACACCCTGGTTTCAGTCTTCCCTGAATGCCATCTGTCTCTCCAGACGTCACCATTCTATTCTTGAAACTTAGTACAAATGTTCCCTATGATATTATCTTTCTAATTTTAATGCCTAATTATATTTTTTATCCAATTTCACGGTCCATTGAACATGGAAAATGATAGTGGGAGTGGGGCATCCGTGTACTTTGGACACATTCTTGTTAATTGTTATTTTTGAAATCATTGTTTGGGAAAAAAATGGTACACGGTAAAAGTCACACTTATAACATTTAAAAAAATTCTATGATATTTTAATGAAATTTGTCTACAGTCACTTGTCTAGGATAATTATGCAGCTTTTTGCATTGCAATAAATATTGCAATTTAGCTATTTGACCGACTGCTGTTGGTAGAAATGCTGACGGAAATGGCATTGAGTACCAAAGTAACATTTCATAAGGGAAGAACAGAAAATGACAAAAGTTTAGGATTCATTTCAATTCCATGAAATACATTCATAATTATTACCAGTTGAGTTGATATTTTAATTTATATTTTGCAAAACAATAACTAGAAGGAAACAGTTCTATTTAAGATATTCCACTTATAAAATGCTTTTTATGCCCCACCTACGATAGTAGAGGGGCATTATGTTTTCGGCATTATGTTTTCTGGTCTGTGCGTCCGTTCGTCCGTCCGTTCGTCCGTCCATTCGTTGTTCGTCCGTCCGTTCGTTCGTTCGTCCGTCTGTCCCGCTTCAGGTTAAAGTTTTTGGTCGAGGTAGTTTTTGATGAAGTTGAAGTCCAATCGACTTCAAACTTGGTACACTTGTTCCCTATGATATGATCTTTCTAATTTTAATGCCAAATTAGAGATTTTACCCCAATTTCACGGTCCACTGAACATAGAAAATGATAGTGCGAGTGGGGCATTCGTGTACTGAGGACACATTCTTGTTTGTAATATTTTATTTTTTTAATTTTATCGGAAAAAAGAGATGACAGGTACAGTATATATGCATTGTGGGAAAACACCCTATAGATTAGTATAGTAGTAACTAATTATCATTGAAGTTTATTGACGAATCAGCATTTTTTTATTATTACACTTCTCTTTCAGCATATCAGATTTCAAATAGTGAAACTTTGCACTTTTATATGTTTTATTTTTTCTTCAGAATAAGTTCATTGTATTTGACACATGCTTTGTGTATTTCAAATGTTGAATTTGAAATAAATTTTATTTAGTTTTTACTCTCTTGTGACCCCGTATTATAAATGAACACAGTATGTACTACATTTGATAAAACTTTGAAAGTTTTGGTGAGCATTTGAATATCGTAAGACTTGCCGTCCTTCTTATTAATATTGAGCTTTTTCAAATTTTTGTCTTTGAAGTTGTAGCATCATTAGGAACTGTTTAAATTGAGGATTGCCGGAAATTTATCATTATTCACAAAATTTATGGTTACTGCTTTGCTATGATATCCTTTTCTAAATATTCATAAAAAATGTAAATCTTATATATATGCAAATAAAATTGACTCTTCCATTTCCAATGAGGGATTTATGTATGTTATATGGTGATGATACTATTTAAAAATCACAACAAAAATCATTTTAGTGATCCATTATTTTCTTGTATTAAAATTTAGAAATTTATATATTTGATTGGACAAAAGCTATTTGATTCAGTTGATTTTTTAGGTAAAATCAACTGAATCAAATAGCTTTATCAAAGTTTGACCAAAGAAATGGTTTTTTAAAAGCTTTTCTTTTATTAAATTAGAAATGTTGATAATTGAATACTGTGCACGAAATATGTAAATACATGAATAGTTTTTGGTGTGATCACATGACTGTTTCTGATACGTTTCAACTTTCAATATTACTGTTTTTATATACGGTACCAGTGTAGAAAATCCTGTTATATTTTAATCTTTGTATAAAGTTATGTGATACTGATATGGTTTTAAATATTATAGGCTAATTTTGTGCTTCCAATGTTCTTGCATACACATTTTGGGAGGAGTTACATAAGCCTACATTGTTGTTCATATTCTTACATCTTTTTTATTATATCATTAAGCATGATAAATATTATGAATGCATTATACCATAGACCTCAGTACCATTTAAGAATTGAATGCTCTTTTTTGTAAATTTATTGGGGTGTAGCTTCCGCGCTTCATACAAAATGTACTTCGGTCAACGCTTTTACAACCCTATAAAGTTACAAAAAAAAGCATTCAATACTTATAATTACATTTTTACCTATAGGATCATGAAAACACGCCTTTAATCAAGTTTTTATTTCATTTACCTGTGCACTTTATTGTGGAACCTCGTGTCATCATGAATGAAAAGTTGCATTGTGTAATGCAATTGATTAAGGAATATCACGAGATTGCTAGTTAGCCAATCAGAATAGCGTATTATAATGAAACATACATCTAATGTAATTATTTATGAATATAGTACTGTGGATTCATTATTATAATTATTTTTGGGATACCAATTTTTGTGGATAAAGTTGAACTACAAATTTAAATTGGTATAGATTTAAGTGACCAAATTTATTAGAAATACTTTCACTTTGTGAATATGATGAGTGCTAGTGAAATGATAGCACATGTAATAGCAATGTACATACTTCTATTTTAGCTCATCTGATACAGTGAGAGGTTATGACTTTTTAGTAAATGCAGTATGGCCTGAGGTTGTCAGTGATATAGAAGCAGGAACTTCATCAATATTTGCACCAGGAAATCCAGCAGCTTTTCATCAGGTAAATCTATTTATCTACAAGCAACACAGGAAACTGTAAACTCATTGCATGATACATGAAGTGGGTCTCATTGGGGTCTAAGCGTGACGCAGGATTGCCGATTTTTTGTAAGCGTGACACATGAAAGTCAAATTATTGTGGCGTGAAAACGGGAAATGAGGTCTTGCGGGACCCGGGAAATGACAAAAAAATGATAATTCCTTACGTACATAGTGTAAGCGGGATACGGGAATCTGACAAAACAGTAGGCGGGATCTGGGATCGGAAGTTTCGGAACCCCCCAATGAGACCCCCCCATGAAGATTGAAGAGATGACAGGAATTACCCAAATAACAGACCAAAACAACCAACACTGGACTCTTTAAAAAAAAATGTACAAACCAAAAAAGCAATGATAAATAACTTATTGTGCAGATATCATTTCTTTATTTTACTGTTTACAATATAGGTGTATGTGGAGTAAATTATTCAAGTTTGACTCCCCTCTCACTAAAGTTAGAATTCTTAATTTCTTTGATTGGAATATATTTTTTTTTTAATTGAAGCAATATAATATTCTCAAGTCAGTAAATGAGAACCAACTTTTAGAATTTCAAAAAATATAGTAATTGATGCAATTTATTTACAGAAATACAACACCAGTATGGATTTTCTGTGTAAATTTGAGAAACTTTGTGGATCTAAAGCTAGTGTTAAAAGATTAAGAGAACATCCAAGTTACCATACATTTATGAATAAATGGAGTTTACCAGTATATTTCCAGATTAGGTAATTCTATATTTTTTTATTCAAATTGAAGGTATAAGAATCAGTGGAAGATATCAAAGGGACATTCAAAACTCTGAAGTTCAGAGAAAGTGACAACGCCATGAAAAATGTCAAAAAACAAATAATAATGAAAGACAAGTAAATAGAACACTACATAGAAAACTGAACACTGGCAATCACATACCCCAAAAAAACTAAACTAAAGCCAAAACTAAGAATATTTTTAATTTATGTGAATTAAAGAAAACAACAAATAACAGAACCAAATGAAGATCTATAGGGTTTTAAATCTTACAAAAAAGCTTTGTTTGCATTATGTATAATTATCATAAATTCATGTAATTTTTCATTCTGTTGTTTATTTTGCTCTATGCAGATTGCTAGGACCTAATATCATGAATCTTTTTTGTTTATTTTCAGGTTTCAAGATATAGCTGGACAGTTAGAGACAGCTCTATGTACTGGTTTAAATACAGTGGCAGGTTAGTATCAGTCACTCAGTGACTATTGGAATGACATCAAAAGTTTATTTTAAAAACTCAAGAAAAACTAACGAAGACATAAAAATTCAAGGATCTTTATGGTGTATGAGAAGGAGATGTAATTTGATTGCCATTAGTCAATTATCTACCGAAGGACCAAAAAAGAAATAAAAGCACACTTCTGTATGCCACCTAACAGCTTCAACAATCGGTACTTTAAAAATCTTAATGGTCAAGGTCCATGGTAGAATTAGTTCTTATTACATTCCAAAATTCACAGTAGTCTTTCCAAATGGAAATCTATATCATTGATAGGGATTAGAAGTGCTCCCTTGTTAATAATTTTTGTTTCTCTATTATTGTTTTTTTTTAATTATTTAACATGTCTTAATTTTTCAGGTAACAAACATTTCCATCTCCATTCAACCGTAACATTAGAGGAATGTGTGCGGAGATGTTGGGAGGAGGATATATACCTACAGCCTCTATGTCAGAAATTCTGGAGGCTCACATTACAGATGTTTAGTAGATATGCCACATGGATTCATGATTTATATCAAGATGAGGTAGGAATTTATCCGACAACCACCCTTTTTAGGGAGTTGGATATTTACATTTTTTTGGTAAAGGCAAACTGAAGTACCACATAGGGATCAATTTTGTTTGATCATTATAGTATCCATGGCAATTGTTATATGTGCATTTAAATCTTTTTCACTGGTTTGAAATATTTTACAACTTTTTTTATCAAGGGACATAGATTTATAAATTTTACTTATAATGCAAGACACTTATTCATCATTGTTCAATTTTGAAGGTCATATACTATGTATTCATATGTTTTTGTGGATTGAGAAAAAAACTGCATTTACATGAATATTTGATTTCCTGGTTTTGACAAAGTCTGCAAGCAAGTCTATGTAAATATTGTACCACATTTGACAATTAAATTTTCACCTTGAAAACAAAATTAGTCTCCCTGGATTGAAATATACAATTTTCAAAACAGGTAAAAGTTACAAATTCATATATGACATATATAGTATTGGCATCAACAATATCATAAGTTTGAGTAAGTGTGTGAAAATTATTATGCATATAAAAAGTGCACAGCTTCTTAATGTTCCAACAAGTAATTTTTTAAATCTTTTTTGAATGAGCTTGTACTTGAGGTTGATTTTTTCAGGGATATTGGTAAGGTATTCCATAACATAGATCCTGAATATATAAAAGATTTCTTATAAAGCTCTGTTTTGGCTTTTGGAACTTGTAAATTTTTGCAAGAGGCATTTCTCAAACAATATTGGTTTACTTCTGGCATTTCTTTAAATTTTTCAGTGAGATATACAGGGGCTTCATTCTTAAGGCATTTCTGCATCAAAACTGATTTGTGATATGAGATTCTGTTCTCTACTGTCATCCATCCAAGCTGTTTAAACAGTGAAGCTGATGATGAAAGTGGATCAGCATTTAAAATAAGTCTTGCAGCCCTTTTCTGCAATTTTATCATTCTGACTAGCTCATTTTTAGAACAACCACTCCAAATAATACGACAATAATCTATCAGTGGGAGAATATAACCATTATAAAATAATTTTCTTAGATCAATATTTAGAAATTTCTTGATTTTAGAGAGTAAAAAAAGTCTAGATGAAATTGATTAACATAGGTAATTAACATGGCCTGTCCTGTTGTGATGCTGTCTATCTTTTTGTTATGCTGAAAAAAGTTTTGTTCTTACATTTACAGGTTGTAAACAAGAAAAGTCCAGAGGTTAAACCCAATCCAGTAAATGAAGACAATCCTCCAGAGGGCCAACAACAGAATGATGGACCAACAGTACCAGTGCAACCTCCAATAACTAATGGACAAATACTTTGTCTTATATCTGATGTAGAAAGTCTGTCACAGCAGGTACTAATATTTATGTTCACTGTCTCAGGCTTATTAAGATAGACTTTGTAAATGATTTGATAAAAAAATTAAGGAATTATTTTCTTATGGATTAAGTAATTTTCTCTCAGGGCATAGACTTTCCTTTAGATTTTGATATAATCTACAAATTTTATTTACTATTCTTCATCCAAGTATCTGGCATTTATATACATCTTTTATGGGGATTTTAGAGCTGTAATTTCTTTTCAAGAATTGGTTTGAGATTTTGTGTTTCAATTTCAGACACCAATCAAAACCCAATATTAATACCTGTATGATTTTGTTTATAGCAATCACTTCTATTTTTAGGTATCAATAATTTTTGCAGACATATTGAAACCAAGATTGTGTGCCTTGGGAGTTGATAATGTAGATTCTTTATTAGGTAAGTCTCAAAGGTATTTTAAAATAAGTTGGTAACATTAAGATTGACAACTTTGTTCCTTTGCAATTTACACAAAAAAATATTTAAAAAAAAGTGAATTCTCATTCTATATTTAAGTCAGTGTTATCCATATACATTTTAAAGAAGTTTCAAATAAAATTGTCTACACTTTGGGTTTCAAATTATTATAAAACTATGATTAAAAGGGTTTTAGAAGACACTATGTCTTATACATTTCTATGTTCGAAAGCTTTATTCACTATTTTGACATCTCAAAGTAAATATAAATGGCTTACACAATGATTTTAGAATTTATTTTCTCTATACATTTATCTGCATTTTCATAAAAAAAAATCAATGTAGTTGTCACAAAAAAAAATTGAATTACAGATAATATCAGAGAGAGCAGTGACCAGATTAAATCTGAGCTCCCACAATTCCAGAGTTATATTGTACAGGATGTGTGTAGTCAGTGTGCTGTACATCTTAAACAAGTCAATGACATTCCAAGGTTATACAGGAGAACCAATCGAGAGGTATGGTATTACAAAATATCAGAGTAGTACTCCATAGAACTTTGAATCATTAAAATCACATTAAAATTCTAAGAAATGCATTTCAATGAAGAAGAAATTTATATATCAAAAATTAATATAAAAAATGAAGAAAAGATTTCTTAATTTTTTGTTATTTTCTTTAATCAATATTTCAGGCAATAAAACTAATGAATATTTACAACCTTGTATGCACTTTAAGCCAAACCTTTCAAAACCAAACTCTGCACAAACTGGAATTCTTTCGGCAATGAAAAAAAATATTGAGACAAAGAATATTTTTCGCTAAATATGCAACTCAAACAACTGTTTGGAATGACATTGAACTTTTAGTGAGGTGTAAGCTTTTGATTTTAACTTTAAAATTTGTCAGTACTTCAAAAGTACAATGTAAAGCTAGTGACCTTGAAGAAACCTTTTGATTTGGTTTTACTTATGGTGATACTTTTTCATTTTGATTAACCATTTCAGGTACCTAGTAAGCCCTCCCAGTATATACAAAATGTTTGTAAACCACTCACAAATCTACTGGAGGACAGTGGCAGTGTTCTTAGTGAAAGTGTCAAGAATGGTCTCTTACAGGATATATTTTCTTCACTTGCTGAACAGTATGTATTCTCTGATTATATTTTTTAGTAGAATAATCTCAAAACAAAGCAATAAATATTACAACAAAATAAAAACCACTAAAAAGAAAAGTTGTTGGTAGAGTAAGCAAACAGTAATCATATAAAAATTTGATTACCACCTGACTAAGTTTGGGGATCAATGGTATTTTTGATTATACACATTTTGTGGACAACTACACATAATTTTCTATTGAAAACAGTTAGATGGGAAAAAAAATTTAAAACAAAAACACAGTTAGATTTGTCTGATTAGAGTTTTATATGCATGTATTGGGTTTTGTCTAAGACACATTCTGACCACCAACCTATATTATCTTACCTCCTATACATTTCCAGGAATATGATTGGTTAAAAGCGTCCGCGTGCAAACCGTGTATATTTGATATTAGGTTAGTAGGGAGGCGGGGCTTATATCATACACGGTTAGTAGTGGAGTTACGTCCCTTTATATTCCTTATTAGGTAAGAAGGGGGCGGGGATTATTTCATACACGGTTAGTAATGGTGTTATGTCCCTTTATAAAAAAACAAAACGGTACTGAGAAAAAAAATCTTAAAAGTTCCAACAAAAGAAGAAATTGATGATTAAGATTGAAACAAATTCATAAAACACATTTAAACCTTAAAAGTTATTGTTGGCATCTGTTTTTGTAGGATCAATTGAAGTATTTTCTTAGTGCTTACAGTATTGCAGACTTGCTCATTTTGAGAACCACTAGTCTTAATTTCACACGTTAAGATAGTCGGTAAGATAAATTCGTTACATAGTGTGCTAGTGACGTAATACGGTATATATGGGGTCAGTAAATTCCATATGGGGATTCGAGCTTCGCTCTCACCCCATATGGAATTTACTGACCCCATATATACCGTATTAGGTCACTAGCACACTATGTAACTAATATTATTTCCCCCAGTTATTGGCAAATACTTTTAAATAACAGACAAATGTTCACGCCTTTGTTAGTCTTGTATTATTTAAATTTTAGTTTCTTGTGTACAATTTGGAAATTAGTATGGCGTTCATTATCACTGAACTAGTATATATTTGTTTAGGGGCCAGCTGAAGGACGCCTCCGGGTGCGGGAATTTCTCGCTACATTGAAGACCTGTTGGTGACCTTCTGCTGTTGTGTTTTTTTATTTTGGTCGGGTTGTTGTCTCTTTGACACATTCCCCATTTCCATTCTCAATTTTACTTATATATTAAAATAAAAACAGAATTTCCACTTTCACATTAATACTTATATTGTTGATGTTTAGATATTATTCTTCAACCTCTGATGTTCTGACTTCTGTAAAGAAAATGGAGGAGAGTTTAAAAAGACTGAAGAAGGGAAGAGGGACAGATAAGAGTTCAGGATCTCAAGGGTTTACAGATGATGATAAGATACGACAGCAAGTTATGATAGATATAGAAAACTATGGGCAGCAGGTATGTAAATAACTTGACCATTGTCATTCAAAAACCATTTTAATTGCCTAGTATTGTTGTTTATTTTAAGAAGAAATAGTTTAATTGTCTAATGTTTACATGCTAAATAACAATAGCTACCAGATGTGCATTTTTACAATAAATGTCTCTTCAGTGATGCTCAATGCCTAATTATTTGAAAATCCAAAAACTAATAAAAACATATTTCAATCTAATAATACTTATATGCTTTGCATATTAAGGAATATGTTGAAATGATTGGTCGAGAGGACTTCCGGTAGTTGATCTTGACTTGGCAAATACGTAATAACAGAGGTTATTTTTCAAAAGACGATGTTGACCAAACTTCTTTTCGTAACAAATGTAAACAGGATGGCAGTGATAATAACGCCCACATTAACAAAATTTATTTTCACTGCACGTTACTCGTTAAATTAAAAATACAAAAAAACATTTGTTTACATGATAATAAGAGTTTTTGCAGTTTTTATCAGATAGCAAATTTCATTGGGTACATATTTTTGTGTTAACCAGCAAATATATTCATGCGCCAGGCCTATTCAATGAGATAAATATACAATTTACGTGTGATAGAGGTAACCAGTTTTGAAAAATATATTTTTAAAGAATTATAAGGATTAAATGCCAATTTAAAGGAATTTATTGGTGTATAAACTTGACCAAATCATTTGTGAGTGAATTGGTTGAGTTTATACACCAATAAATTCCGTTAAAAAAGGCGTTTAATCCTATAATATTATCCGTATTTTCAAACCAGTACCAAAGTAAAAATGATAATGTTATCAGTAACAGAACTTTGAACTTTTTGATAAAAGCCAATTCAAGATATTCACAGATTTAAAACACGGAAGCATATACATATCCTTAAATTTTCAAAAAAAAAATCAAATCTATCAGAATACCAGAAAAAATCAACCAAAAAATAACAAAAACAAAAGAACCAAAAACAGTAGATATTATTTGAAGACAATACAAGCAATAAACAAGGAGACAGGATATATATAATTAAGGTGGTACCTAACACTACAGGGAGATAACTCTGTAATATCAGCTAAACGTTTTAATTACGTTTCATTGTGAAGGCAATGTAAAGCTTCTCAATGATCAAAATTAGTGTTTGTCAAACTGCTTTATAACCAGTGTAATTTTTCTGATTAAACGGTTGGTTCAATTTTTTTGATTTTTTTATATTTTTGTCAAAGGGTCAAAGTAAATACTTTGTCAAAATTTTAAGAAAATTAAACGAGCCAAATTAATTTTAGGGAAAGTGTTGGGTACCACCTTAAACTTATTTATGATTTTATTATAATAAAGTATGAAAATGAAATAGTATGAAATTTAAGCAGTATAAGTCATTTGTAAGTGAGTGACACTAAAAAATAGATGAAATATGATAATCTATTGCAACTTTTAATGATAAATATTTTTTTGGTATTTTGTAGATAACAAATTATGGTGTGGACCCAGCAGTGCTAGAACATTATCAGAAATTACTTCAGTTGTCAAGTGAAGCCAAATCTGCTATGACTACCAGTAACTAACTGTGATAATTTTTATACAGAGGGATAATATATTAAATTAATATGGGATCATCATTTGTGTTATTTATATTCCGTTTTTAATGTGATGTCCAGATTGTGGTATATGCCCAAATAAAATATTAGCAAAGCCATGATCAACCAAACAGATAACTGTCAAATACACTTTGTGCACATAACATTGGTGGTTAATCATACCACAGAAATGCATATCAATTTTAATACCTTTCCTTTTATAGATGAACTGCATCTGTAGTCTCGTGGTAGTGTACTTACCTGGAATGAGAGGTGTTTGAAAATTTGCATTTGTGCTACTTTGCTTAGCATGCAGCATTTATGAGTAAGAGCAAAAACTTGTCAGCTCAGAGTCAGAATAATGTGTCCAGACAGCGTTACATGTATATATGCAGACTGTTAAAAAGCAGAGTTTATATTCCTATCTCATTATAATTTTCTCATCCAGAATAGTGTAAATTCAGAAATTGGTGCCTTCATTTATTTTTTGGATTTTTCCAAAATGAAATAGAATACAAGTTTAATTATTGTGATTTCCGAAAAATATACATACAGACATGTTTTAGTTATCAGAATGAGAGTTCTTATTATTGAGATACTCATGTTGTCACATTTATGAAAACCTCAAAATAATTTCTGAAATTACAGTATGCATTTATTTTGCCATTGGAAGTTAAACAGCCATCCTTTATATCAAATTGAAATATCTTTTGGTATCCCAATGGTTGTGTATAGACTTTGAACTTTGACAATGTCCTATCATTAATTTAAAAGGCAATTTGAGAATATACCTCGATGTCCAGAAGCAATATCTTGTGAAACATACACCCTGTTTGGCTTAAGATATATTATCACTATAAGTATAGCTAAAATTTTCCCTCAAACATTGTTTTCAACCAGCAAGGAAAACTTGTCATATTTAGAGGAAAAATTGTGACAAATTTGACTGGCTGTCATATTCTTACATTTTGTTCTTTAACTGCTTCTTAAATTATGACAGATAGTTAATATAAAAAAAAAAGATGTGGTATGATTGCCAATGAGACACAAGAGACCAAAATGACACAGAAATTAACAAAAATAGGTTACTGTATGCCTTAAACAATGAGTAAAGCCCATACTGCATGGTCAGCTATAAAAGGCCCTGAAATGAAACCTGGAATTAGAAAACTAATGGCCTTATCTATGAACAAAAAATTAAAGAAAATCAAATATGTAACTCACAAACAAACAACATCCAGTTAACATTATCTCAGGAGAATCCCTGCAGAAATGTGGGAAATTTTTGGTGTCTAATACCTGACAAGTAAGGCAATTGAAAACAGAACCTTGGCATCACTTATAGCAAAGTTTCCAAGATGACAAGTGAGAAAATCAAGACTTGCGTAAATCAAATACATTTTGTATGACCTACATTACTTGGTTCAATGATCACAACTGGTGTTGTTGAAGTTTAAATAAAATATGCTTTCAATATCCGCTAGGATCAACAACTCGCCCAATTTTTGTTGCAGAAAGCTCGACATAGGGATAGTAATTTGGCGGCAGAGGCGGTGTTTGCTAAGTTCTTAAAGCTTATATTTTAGAAGGTGGAAGACCTGGATGATTTATACTTTGTATATAGATGCCTCATGTTAAGAAGTTTCCATTAGTCACATTTCCAATGTTCTTAACCTCATTTTCATTGTTCAGTGACTACTTGAAAAAAAAGTTAAGATTTTCATGGTTCAGAGGTCAAAGTTAAGTTTTTGAGTTTTGGTCTTTTTTCTAATACTATATGCAATAAGTAAACTATATTAAGTGTATGGAAATATTTTATGATCTATATGTCAGTCGTGCAGGTTTTATTTGACCTTGATGTCATTTTCACAGTTCAATATTGCTCAGTGTAAAGTTTTTGTGTTTTGGTCTGCTTTTCTTAAACTATAAGCAACAGGTCAACTATATTAGTTACAGGGTAAATGGAAGAATTGTTAGCTGTACATGTCTGCCTGGCATGGTTCATCTGACTTTGACCTCATTTTCATGGTTCATTGGTCAATGTTTAGTTAAGTTTATGTGACAGTTGTAATAAAGATTTATATTTAGGACTATCAACATAATATCCATGATTAGTAAAGAAAGAGAGACATTTCAGTGTGTGCACTCTTGTTTTGCCATGATATTGTCAGTTTGTCTTTGACTAATAAGTATGAAAATCTCTTTTGTATCTACCAGCTCCGTTCTTACATTTGGCATAGAATAGAAAGGCTCTTTACAGACAAAGAAGTTAAAAGTAAGGTTAGGAATTAACCAATGGATCACTCAAGGATAGTATAAACAAGAATGTGTCCTCAGTACACGAATGCCCCACTCGCACTTTCATTTTCTATGTTCAGTGGACCGTGACATTGGGATAAAAACTCTAATTTGGCATTAAAATTAGAAAGATCATATCATAGGGAACATGTGTACTAAGTTTGAAGTTGATTGGACTTCAACTTCATCAAAAACTACCTTGACCAAAAACTTTACTCTGAAGCGGGACAGACGGACGAACGGACGCACAGACCAGAAAACATAATATAAAAATCTTGAATGAGACAACAATCAGCACATACGATAGTCTAAAATAACATTGACAAATGAATAACTCATCCCAGACATACCATTTTGATGTTTCCATGTAAGTGTTGGGTAAAAAAATTTGTTTAAAATATTCCAATTCATACTTCAGCTGGATCATTTAATAACCATATTAACTGCCTTCACCAATCTTTTTTCAAATGTTTTATCAGCAAGGCACACACTGCAGTAAAATGGACAAAACTTCCAAGCTGAAAAAAATTTATGTGTAGGAAAATTAAACCATTTATGCATTTGCTTGTATAGAAACAAGCTCTTTCAAGCCAAAAAGGAACAGTCGTCAACATTTGATATATTATTTTATTTTGATAATAATAAATCCAACAATAAAAGCAATTGCTCAACCAAATGACAAAATTGGCATTAAAACAAAAATACACAATTTATACATACAACAATGTATATAAATATTTTACATTTAGTTCTGTCTGCACAATGAAACAAAAAATACATGACATTTCATTTGTTTATTTTCATAAAACTATGCAAAAAAACAATGATATATAATATTATATGGGAGATAACTATTTGCTTCTAACTAGGATTTTGTTAAATTTTTTTTTAGTTCTCTCCCTTCCATCAAAAATGAAAATAATGATAAAGAAATTGAGATTAGGGTAAATGACTGACAAATTGATGGCTTAATGTCCAGTGGTAAATATTTGATGCATAACCCTAACAAGTGCAAAAAATATATATATCATTTACCAGGATCTGAAAATGGGTCAGGGGAAAAAAGAAAAAAACAACTTCATGGATGAAATACAGATATTTACTGATACTAGATATACATGTAGAAAGATAGATTTACTTGGGAAGTGATAATTTCAAAATGATCAACATTCTAAACTGCACAAAATGCAAGTGCCATTCAACAAAAAGAGCCACCACCCCTCAGATAGTTGTAATATATGACTTTGTTGTTAATAATGATTGAGGTTACACAAAACTTTTTACACATTGATTGGGTGTCTTACTGTATTACATGCAGTGGCGGATCCAGCCATTTTAAAAAGGGGGGGGGGGGGTCCCAACCCAGAGTAAAGGGGGGGTTTCAACTATATGCTCCCATTCAAATGCATTGATCGGCCAAAAAAAAGGGGGGTTCCAACCCCCGGAACCCCCCCTCCCCCCTGGATCCGCCACTGACATGTACCATATATATTATCACCTCCACAATGTACAGGTATGCAAGATGGTAAATGTTTATTATGAAATAACAGATCATTATATCCATAGTCCATACACACATCTCTAAACCATGGTAACAATAAAAGTTTACTTATTTATTTGATTTGATTCAGATCTACTAAAGTTAATTTGTATTGAGAGATTCAGTGTACAGTTATGCAAATAAGATATTCAGTTCTACCAACTTTTCATGAAGTAAATGCTTGAGATTGGGCAAAAATTAAAAAGATCAAAAACAAAAAAACAAAAATCAAAGGAAAATGCTGTCAAAAAAGGATGAATGCGTGAGACTTGGCAGCCCTGGATCATATTTTTCATTTAGTGTTAAGATTTTAAAATCTCAACTCAACATATGGAGACAAACAATGATATTCCATACTGTCAGTACTTAGCTACTGAGACTACTATAGCTGCTGTGGGTTCATTTATTTCCATTGGTACTAATTTTAGATTTTTAGTGGATTTAGAAAACATGGAAAACTTTTCTTGGATATTAAATTTCATTGTTTTGACAAAATCTGCACATATTCCAAAAGAAAATTCATAAATTGATGTATATTTAAATTTGTGATTCCCCTGTACACATGATTTCCATTGAAATTGAAATGCAACAAATAATAACAAATTTGCAGTATGTATTATAGTGGCCTCAGTTTGCCAAAATATATAAAACATTCTCAAAAAAATAACAAAAACAATATCATAAAAAACTTACACAAGATCATGGGACAGTACAACTTTTAAAAATTCCAATATGACGAAAATTATATGGATTATTACAGTTGTATGGCAATGCAGATGGCAACCTTACGCCAAAAATATGAGGGACATCATTCTAAAAATATACATTTTCTTATGGTTATAAAATATGAAAGTCAGTGTCTCATAGTAAGTCACTAATCCAACATTTTCATGGTCAATAGTTAAGTAAAAGGAGTCAATTTTAACATGATTTTTATTTATATTAGCTTGACTGAAAACACTTAAATACAGTGTTGCTAAGTAAATTTCAAAGCAAGATCATTTGCTCTCCCAACTGTAGAAGTCCCATATTTTAAAATTGAAAGAAGAGATTACAAGTGTGGGTACTTATTTGGAGGTTGACAGAATGTATGTGTTTCATCATATCTTGAAAAAAAAAGTACCAATACAGAAAGAAATAAAATAATGAGATTGATCATATCTTTTTGACAACCTGTCTATTTTTACAGCACTTTCCATTCAACTGTTACCAAAGATCTCTATATATATTTACTTATAATTTTAAAACTGATTGTTCATGTTGTTTTAGAGGAGTTATAATTACAAACAAAATTGTTCTAGTACTGTAGAATTAAAGAAAGGTCACTTGAATCAAGCCTTTTCAGGCAAATTCAGCCACATGTAAGCATAATACATTTGTACATTACTTATTTTACTACCTTTTAATACTATTTTTCTTAAAGTTTTTGAATAAATTTTAAGTCATTGCTAAATGTAAAATTGCTAAACAACATGTACGAAGCAATAGTTTATGCTGTAAGACAAGAATCAATATTTAACTACATGTAGGAAAATAGATCATTCCAATGTAATTAATGTTTCAGATCACATTAAAATATGGGCCTTAAAATATTGATCACAATTTTATAGAATTGAGAATGGAAATAAAACTACTTTCATTTGTGAGGTACAATTATCCCCACAAAATTAAATAAATTATTGAAATATTACAAAATTATCTTCATTACATCATGTAAATTAATATCAATGAACAGATCCTGGTCCAAATCGTAGTTCTTTTTCTAGTTGTTCTGCAGTAAATGTTCCATCAATTCTCTCACAATTTTTATTAAACACAGAATAAGCACTTAAATGATTTGGATCTCTCTCTGTCCTCATACTAAAGTACATTATAATTAGCACCGATATGGCAAAATAAACTGCACCAAATTGTAACTGTATAAAATAATACCAAAGTCCTATCCACACTGACAATAACACTGATAGCTGTATGTATCTTGGAATGTGGTCCAAGAGCTTCTGAATTATCGATTTGGGTTTTGGTTGCAGAACATATTGGTTTGGATAATCATTAGTGGCAACTGTTTTTGTTTTTTCCTCTTTCTTGAACTGCAATAAAAGACAATTAAACAGTTAAAAAATTTCATGATTTTATTAAAAAGTAAAATGATTTCGTGCATGCCTTTTAAAAATAGCTGAATTTGAATATTAAAGGAAAGTTATACTATGAAATATAGTTGAATTTGAACCAAACAGACTTCCAAGGATGTATGGCCAAATTTATTTCAATCTGATGTAAATTTGACTTAAACGAAACAAATTTTATCTGATGATGTAATTTTTTAATTGAAATTGGCTAGTTATGATAAATCAGTTGATTGCAGTTATAAATTTACTCTTGAATTTATAAATTATGATAAATCAGTTGATTGCAGTTTTAAATTTACTCTTGAATTTATAAACAATTTTAATCTTTTCTGTCCCTTTGGAAAACTAAAACTATAACCAGATTATCTGATTACAAGAACCAAGGATTTGTATTACTATACAAATCCTTGCAAGAACGAATCTATATTTGTAACATTGCAGTTTTGAAGAAATCAGGTAATGCATTATATCAGAGGCTGTGTGGACACCAGGGACTCCACTGTACATCAAGGTGCTGTCAGCTTTAAAACTTGTAATAAACATGACTATTTTTGATAAAGTGTGATATAAACAGATAAACCTCATGCAGTCTTTTAACTACTTTCCAACATTGGAGGGTGAAAGAGAAATCAATGCCTGAAAAGGCAGATCATCCAAAAGCTTTGTCCTAAATTAGAAGAGAATGAACCTGTGTAAATAATAAGCGATAGTTGCAATAAAGAATTGTAGTCTACTTTCAGTTTCACTTTAAATTATTGAACGCCA
This sequence comes from Mytilus galloprovincialis, assembly GCF_965363235.1. Lineage (NCBI taxonomy): Eukaryota > Metazoa > Mollusca > Bivalvia > Mytilida > Mytilidae > Mytilus > Mytilus galloprovincialis. The sequence goes on from NC_134840.1 coordinate 81,557,457, forward strand.
CGTCATCGCGAAAAGAATAGTAAATGGTGGTTAATTAACATATACTTATAATTACATATGGAAGTTGAATCCAACTGCAAAATCTAAAAAGCCTCTCGGACAAAGTTTGAGTCTTGTAATACTGTTTTTGCTTTGCTGCTCTGTATTGGGCCAATTTTTCTTCCATGTTTACAATTGAGGAGATATTAATTTCAGAGTGTTTTCCGGAGTAGGATCGACGTGGTTCATCTTGTTCCCCAGCTACTGAATTATTGACACGACGCACAACAACTGAGAGCAATACGCTGTTAGCAATTTCAAATATCCGAACTTTCTTGTTTTTGTTTCTTAATGTTCAATTAACTTTTTAATGAATAATTAAAAACATAAAAAAAAAATGGTATGATTGCATATGAGACAACTCCAACCAGAGACTAACATGTCATAGAAGTTTATTAGCAATGATCACTGATGATAGGTCACTGTATGACTGGCCATCAACAATGAAAAACGACTTAATTGAATGAAACTACGTATTGCTCAAAATTGTACTCAGATGAGTAAAATCGAAGACCACGAAAATACATGAACAGTGCAACAGTAGTTTCAGGCTTATGAATTTGGATCTTTTATGTCGTTTTTAGCACTGTATTTTCATTTTTTTTTCTTTTGTATCTGGGACTCGTACAAAAGTCACAGTTTGTATACAACATACTTATGGATGGTAATATAAAAAAAATAGTATTGAATTTGATCACAGTAAATTTACCCTGAACACAGAAAGACACGTGCTATTGGAAACATTCAGTTCTGAACTGTCATAGATTCGATCGAAAATACCAATAAAATCAATGAATACAGTAGGAAAACACTGAGGCTACCAAAGAACTGTTCAACTTATCGCGAAGACCACAAGCCATGATTGATTGTTGTTTGCTTTATGTGACGTCCAGTGGCAAATATTTCACATTATAATATCAGAACAAAACAATGATTAATTTGAAAAGAAGGCTGTGCAAAGTGGTCTGTCTGATCGAAAGGCAAATATTTTTTTAAAGGTGGAATATATCTACTATATCAAATACATTCCACATAGCTGCTTTACTAAGATGAGTGACGCGGAGCTTAACCTATATAATGATGATGGATTGATATTTAACGTTCAATGGCAATTTAAAATACATATCATGACGAGAATATCAGTATGTACCCTCATTTGTACAAGACCGACACGCAGAGTCGAATTTTATATTGACCCGTGGCTTGGTGATCTTCGACCGTTGTTTTTGAAGGTATGTCTCAAAGGAAATTATACAACTAATAATTTTCACACAATCTACAAGGCAACAGTCTGAAATCTTCATGCGACAATTATTTGCCCTTACTCCTGAATGCCGCATGCTTAGCTTAAAAGCAAAGCATCCTTGGGTTTGGCTCGATCGCGGATCTGTTTCACAACCTCCTGCACTCGAGCCGATCATGCTACCATGATCGAGACCACAGAGGCGATTATACTAAGTAAGGCGAATGATACCAATGGAACATTCAAGCTCATTTTTTGGGCCTTTTATTTTCATAGTTTTCTGTTCGGTGTGATCCAAGTCTTCGTGTTGAAGAACGTACTCAAAAGCGGACTCAGTCATCTTCCAAAAGGGGGGTTCCAAGATAAAAAGAGGATTCCAGGCATATGTCCCCATTCAAATGCATTGATCGTCCAAAAAAAGTGGTGATTTCAAACCCCTGGAAACCTCCCCCTGAATCTGCTATGGTGTACTGCCTAGTAATCATTGATTGCTGATTTGATGAAATGTCTAATAATAATGTCGGGTGATGTTTTCTATATTTCTGTCGATTGTTGTTGTGTTGTTGGCGCTGTTATGCCTTGTATTTCTGTTGTCTGGTGTTGGTATTGTCTGTACAATTGTTAAGATTACTGTCCAATTCCATGTTTTGTTCCGTTGATGACTTCCACTTTCCCTGCATAGTTTTGTAGATGACGGTCATATTCCTTGTACATTGGTCTATGGCCTTCGTATTCACTGTATAGTTCTATATTGATAATATTCTTGTAATAACTTATTAACTAACACACTATTATCAAAAACTGGTAACAACTTATTAAATAACACAATAAATTAGAAAACACGGATAACAACTTATTAACTAACACAGTGAATCAACAAAAACGAGTAACAGCTTTCTAACTAACACAAAAAACTAACAAGCCTGGGTTACAACTGATAAACTAACAGAATAAATCAATAAACACAGATAACAACTTATCAACTAACACAATAAGCTAACAAACACGGGAGAACAACTTATTAACTAAAACAATAAACTAACAAAAAACACGGATAACTACAGTTACTTATTGGTCGTCAGCACACAGAAAAGAAGATAACAGAGAATCGGACAAAACTATCCCGCAGCTGCGCTGTTACAATACTTCGTCATAAATGTATCCAATGCCGACGTTATTGTCGATATATCGCCAATACGTTGTAGCAGGGTAGAATTTTATAAGACATAAAATTAATTCTGTTCAGCATTTTAGACATTAGACAATTAGAAAGAATAGTCTGGTGAGTAATGTTATTTCACTTTTTTCAATTCACGTGGTTTTTTTTATCCATTTATTTATTAGAAACCCCCTTTAAACTCAACATCTGCATTTAAGAAATAGCAGTATGATCTCAAATCGAGTCAAGACATTATATTTTTTTTTATTGCTGAAGGCATAAACATCTCAGGTTCAGTGGACATTTCTGTTAAATTCATTCTTTACAATTATCGGGACCTCTTAAAAATGTTAAATACACAAAAAAAGATTCCAGAAAAAAACATTCTTACTTTAGACTAGTCCTATAACATATGACTTTGCATTCTTATTCAATTTTTAACGTTTTTTTTTGTTTTTAATGCGATAGTATTTTTTTTTTATCAGAAATGCAAAATAGAAATAGTAAATAACGCCCTGAGGTCATATGTCATAGAACTAACTTTAGACAAACATTTTGGAAATATAACATTAAACAGTAGCCAAAACCGGGAAGACCATAAATATAAAACAAACGGGGAAAGGGGGGGGGGGGGGGTTGCCGGGTAAAAGGATTTCGTGATAAATTTTAATCATTATAGTTATTCAACAATTTATAGGTTAAGAATGTCCACAAGTGAAGAAGAAAATGAGCGTTTTGCATTGTCTGGCTTCTGTGAGGCAAGCTTGAGTACGGCTGAATTTGAATGTTCGCTTGAAAACACACTTGACAAAAAGGACGCAGAAGCAAAGGGGCCAGTTTGGAAAATGGAATTAAGTAAGTCAGTAATAATAATAATGTAAGAGAGAGGTTTTTTTTTCTCAGAGCATCCGATTAAATTCAGGCTTATTGTTGGATAAAAAGATCAAGTATTGTCCAAAAAATTGTCAGTTCCGATTCTGTCACTGTATATTTATAAGCCATCAGTTCACAGTTTTGTAAGATGTTTTCTGTATTATCATTAAATTTGATTACGTATGATAGTTTTCTCTTTCGATTCAAGATTAAGTTGCGGGGAGACATCTACGGCCAAGCATAATATACAATATGTCTCGCTAAAATTCGTGAATAACTTAAGCTTACAGCCATCGAACAAGGGCGCTAAATTTAAACTGTTTAACCAATTATGCTGTTACAGTTTATAAAGAATAATTTCATGTACCTTCTTCATCCTTCCGTTTGTAATTTTGTATTTGATAACCAGTATTCAAAATGTGTAAACTGGCTGATTTTCCTATAATTTGAATATTTATTTAATTATTTTAACAGAAAGTATTAACAATGATGAGAAGAGACCAGAAAAAGCTGAGGATATTTCAAAAGAAAGAAAAAATATAGAAGAGTTACCAGAAAATATTGAGGATATGTCAACAAAGCAAAGAATGGGTAATTGAAATGTTTCTTTCATAATTTTGTTGAATTATTACTATAACCGTTTGCTAGTTCTGAATCTGTTACGAATATTTATCAAATTTCTTCACTGATAATGACATATCTGATTAACTAATATAAGGAGACGTGGTATGATTGCTAATAAAGTTGATGTAAGCACAACATGTGACTGGACAGCCTTTAGCCACCCAAAGAATGTGTCGGGCTAAAATGTGTTTGAGAACACTCAATTTATTCCTGTATAGATATAAGAAGACGTGGTGAGAGCGCAAATGAGACAACTATCCATCCAAGTCACAATATATTAAAGTAAACCATCATTTTAATAGGTCAACATGGAAAATAGTGCAACAGAATAACATGATAAAACAGAATGTTACTACTAACTATGTTGGCCCAGGAAACGTTAGTTATTAAAATATTAACTTTTTTTTATTTCTAGAATTTGCAATTAAAATGATAACCAAGTATAGAAATGCACAGAATCCACCAAAGAATGACATCGGCCAGACCAATAAGGTACAATAGATAAAGAAGGGGTAATAAATATTGTGCAGATGTAAATTGTGATGACATTCCCATGTTAAACTATTAATGGAAAAGTGTCTTAATTGCTGTTCTGCATATGCGTACAATAAGTTGAAAGATTTTAGCAATGAAACAAACAACAAGAGAAAGAGAGAGAGAGATTAATCATTAAAACTGGTAACTGCCAAATTCGTAGAGAGAGAGAAAGAGAGATGGGTAAAGACGCCACCCACGGAGGTATTATATGTTAAATTTAATATTATTGTAGGATCCAGTTCAGAATTCTGAACAAAATGGAACAGTGAATGACAAAGAAACGAAAAATGACGAAAAAAGGAAGAGTAGAGAAATGACAAAAGAAGAAAAATTACAGTTGAAAAAGTCTAAAGAAGAGAAAAAGAATATTCAAGCACAATGCAAAGCTATCGAAAAGAATATGAAGGAATACACCAAGTATGTCAATTCATTAGGAAAGAAGGAAGAAAAGAGAAGAAAAAAGATGAAAAAGATGGGAGAAAAAGCACAAAAGATGTTGGAAAAGGGTATTTATTTAATTGTCATTTCAACTTACTTAGATTTCTCCTAATTAAACGAGTTCAGGTGCACGCCGGTGACACGGCGAATAGTCTTTTTTTTCCTTTCTTCCACACGTGTCAATGAAAGGAAAAACACAATGAGAGAAATGTATCAATTTTGAATGCTATCATCATATTTCACATTTCAAAATTTCAAAATGTAATCATGCATATGAAAACAAAATGTCACATGTTTGTGGAGCGTTAAAAATAAAAACTATCTAGTAAGAAGCACTTAAAAAAAGAGGGGCGAAAGATTCCAGAGGGACAGTCAAACACATATATCGAATAAAAACTGACAATGCCATGGCTGAAAATGGGACAGACAAACAGACAAATAATAGTACTCAACGAGTCAAGACACATCATAGAAAACTTAAGACTCAGCAACACGAACCCCAACAATAACTGGGGGTGATCTCATGTGCTGCGGAAGGGTAAGCAGATGTTGCAAAATTGTATGTATAAATCATATATCTTGCATTTTTCCTTTTCACCCTAATAAAACTTAACTTAGTCTAATAACTGTACAATCTCTTGGCTAGTTAGAATTTCCACTATTATACTGGCACTAACGCTTTCTAAGATATAATTCATAGAAATTAAACGTTCAGGGTTCTACTACAGAAGCACATTTGTGACCTTCCAAAAATGTAGCTTGAATTCGAAATCACGATCAGACACATAAAATTAATGAACAATTTGACTTATTTGCAGTTAGTTTGAAATAACTTGTTTAGAGAAAAGAGAGACAAAATGTGTACATACGCAAATTTCGGATGAGGACATCCCCCGCCCCCATAAAAAAACCCAACAAAACCCCAAACAAAACAAACAAACAAACACCATTATGCATCTAAGTTTAAAAACTTGATAAAAAAATACTCTTTGGAATTAAATTTTAACGTTTACGTTTATGTTTCCAGAAATGAAGAAGATCGAGAAACAAAGAGTCAAGGATGAAAAGAAAAAACAAGTCAAAGCGATTGATGTTGTTCAGGAAAAACAAAATGATTTAAAAACAGTGAAAACAAATAAAGAGACAGAGAATGACGAAGACAAAATGGAGAAAAAGGATAAAACTATCGATGTTGATGGGGAGACACAAAATGATGTCACGAAAAACAAAACAGAGAAAGAGGAAGAGAGAATCGAAGAGCAGACAATCAGCTGTGATAGTATTGAAGAGAATGAAGGAAAAGAAAATCCCGAAAAAGATGCAAAAGATGTTGAAATGAGTCACAACAATATCGAAAAGAAACCCACATTTGCTGCAAGAATCAGTGGATTCTTCCGATCCTTATTATGTATCAAAGGACAAATGAAAAGCAAAGATTAGTGTGTTGTTTTTATTAATGTTATATATCTTATTTTATTTTTTTAATTTTTTTTCTATTGTTTTTTAATGGCAAACCAAAATAAATGACATTTAGTTTTGGAAACCGTAGTTTATTTATTATTTATTAGTTATAATTAAGTGAGCTTTGAGCTAACATAAGTAATTGTAAGTATATTCGTATTATTACGTTACATCATGTCTTTTGTCTTTTCTTTGTGTGTGTGTGAGTAATTCTTGCCGATCTGATCAGTTTTTTTCAGTACTTCTTATTGTGCTGTAAAACAATTATCCCATATGGAATAAGGACAGATAAACGCTCACATAAATGTTTAACTCTAAAACATTTTTGTTTGTCTGTTCCAAGTTGGGAACCTATTGTTCTGTGGTTGAAGTAGGTTGCTGTCTGTTGTTATATTTTTCGTTTATTGTTTAGCATTAAAAAGGCTGTTGATTTTCTGGTTCAAAATGTTCATGTCGATGCCTTATTACAGCATCCTATTCAGTATGAGTTATTCTCATTGTTGGAGGCCAAAATGTTGCCTTATCTACCTCCTTTGAATTGAGTAAGGATTGAATAGTGTCCTATTGCATATGATGGACGTCAAGTTGGTTACTTATTCCCTATTCCCTATTCGTTACCTATTCCCTATTCCCTATTCGTTACCTATTCGTTACCTATTCCCTATTCCCTATTCGTTACCTATTCCCTATTCGTTACCTATTCGTTACCTATTCCCTATTCCCTATTCGTTACCTATTCGTTACCTATTCCCTGTTCCCTATTCGTTACCTATTCGTTACCTATTCGTTACCTATTCCCTGTTCCCTATTCGTTACCTATTCGTTACCTATTCCCTATTCCCTATTCGTTACCTATTCGTTACTTATTCCCTATTCCCTATCGTTACCTATTCGTTACTTATTCCCTATTCCTTATTCGTTACTTATTCGATTTTTAATATCCTTCTCCCTTTTTAATTGTTTATACTCTTATATCTGGTAATAGTTCTAAATTTGTTGAGGTAAAATGATCTTTTTATGACCTATTTATATGTGTTTGTGCTCAACCGATCCTTTTACTTTATGTTCGATACTCATTTGTTCCTTATTTGATTTTTATACGTTCTACCTTTTAACTGCTTTATGTCCGTATGTTTGAAGATGGATCTTGGTTCGAAGCGATGAAATCACCGTGTTAGCGCTTGTATAAAAAAAGAAGATGTGGTATGATTGCCAATGAGACAACACCCCACAATAGACCAAAATGACACAGAAATTATCAACTATAGGTCACTGTACATCCTTCAACAATGAGCATAGCCCAAACCGTGTAGTCACCTATAAAAGGTCCAGACATGACAATCTCAAACAATTCAAACAACAAAACTAACGGCCGTATTTCATATACAAAAAAAATAAACGGAAAACAAATATGTAACACAAAAACAAACGATAACTACTTAATTTCAGGCTCTTGTCTAGGGACAGGTACATACTAACATAATGTGGTGGGGTTAAACATTTTAGCAGGGTGTACATCGTTTCGGAGCATGCTATTACCTTGTTTAATTCGTTCCATCACTCGTTTATAATTCGCTTATAATACGTGTATCATACGTTGTACCTTTTAAAACATGATTTTCAATTGTTTTGTTGTCTCTGGTGGTAGGTTTGAGTTCTTAGAGGTGATATAACTCTATAAGCGCATATGTACCCGTTCCAGCGCTCGGATAATACCCTGTTAAATATTCGTTACTTATTCGCTTTTAATACGTTTGTTGTACGTTGCACCTTTTAGAAAAGGATTTTCAATTGCGTTCATATCTCTGTTGGTAATTATATGTTCTTATAGATGAAATACCCCTACTATCGCGTATGTACCCGTTCCAGCGCTCGGATAATACCCTGTTACTTATTCGTTCCTTATTCGCTTTAAATGCGCGGGGTATACGTTGCACCTTGAAATAAATCGTTTTTTAATTGTGCTCATGTCTCTGGTGGTAACAATGTGTTCTTAGAGATGAAATGACCCTATTAGCGCGCATGTACCCGTTCCAGCGCTCGGTTGATACCCTGTTACCTATTCGTTACCTATTCGTTACCTATTCACTTATAATACGTTTGTTGTACGTTGCACCTTTTAGAAAAGGATTTTCAATAGTGTCCATGTCTCTGGTGGTAACAATGTGTTCTTAAAGATGAAATGACCCTATTAGCGCGCATGTACCCGTTCCAGCGCTCGGTTAATACCCTGTTACCTATTCGTTACCTATTCGTTACCTATTCACTTATAATACGGTTGTTGTACGTTGTACCTTTTAGAAAAGGATTTTGAATTGTGTTAATGTGTCTGGTGGTAACAATGTGTTCTTAGAGATGAAATGACCCTATTAGCGCGTATGCACCCGTTCCAGCGCTCGGATAATACCCTGTTACTTATTCGTTACTTATTCGCTTTTAATACGCGGGGTATACGTTGCACCTTGAAATAAATCGTTTTTTAATTATGTTCATGTCTCTGGTGGCAGCAATGTGTTCTTAGAGATGAAATGAACCTATTAGCGCGCATGTTCCCGTTCCAGCGCTACACTGATAACCTGTTACTTATTCGTTCCTTATTCGCTTTTAAAACGTGTGTTATGCGTTTCACTTTAAAAAAGAAATATTTTTGTGTCTCTGGTGGTAACTGTCGGTTCTTAGAGGTGAAATAACCCTAATAAAACATATGTACCCGTTTCAGCGCCTGACTGATACCCTGTTACTTATTCGTTCCTTATTCGCTTTTAATACGCGTGGTATACGTTACACCTTGCACTAAATCGATTATCTATTGCTTTCATGTCTCTGGCGGTAATTGTGTTTTCTCTGAAGTGAAAAACCCCTATTAGCGCATATGTACCCGTTTCAGCGCAACACTGATACCCTGTTATTTATTAGTTTCTTATTCGCTTATAAAACGTGTGTTATGCGTTGCACTTTAAAAAAAGAAATATGTTTGTGTCTCTGGTGGTAACTGTCGGTTCTTAGAGGTGAAATAACCCTAATAGAACATATCTTCCCGTTTCAGCGCTCGACTCAGTGATACCCTGTTACTTATTCGTTCCTTATTCGCTTTTAAAACGTGTGTTATGCGTTGCACTTTAAGAAAGAAATATTTTTGTGTCTCTGGTGGTAACTGTCGGTTCTTAGAGGTGAAATAACCCTAATAGAATATATGTACCCGTTTCAGCGCCCGACTGATACCCTGTTACTTATTCGTTCCTTATTCGCTTTAAATACGCGTGGTATACGTTGCACCTTGGAATAAATCGATTATCTATTGCTTTCATGTCTCTGGTGGTAATTATGTGTTCTCTGAAGTGAAAAAAAACCTATTAGCGCATATATACTCGTTTCAGCGCAACATTGATACCCTGTTACTCATTCGTTTCGTATTCGCTTATAAAACGTGTGTTATGCGTTGCACTTTAAAAAAAGAAATATGTTTGTGTCTCTGGTGGTAACTGTCGGTTCTTAGAGGTGAAATTACCCTAATAGAAGATATCTTTCCGTTTCAGCGCTCGACTCAGTGATACCCTGTTACTTATTCGTTTCTTATTCGCTTTTACTACGCGTGGTATACGTTGCACCTTGGACTAAATCGATTATCTATTGCTTTCATGTCTCTGGCGGTAATTGTGTGTTCTCTGAAGTGAAAAACCCCTATTGGCGCATATGTACCCGTTTCAGCGCAACACTGATACCCTGTTACTTATTCGTTTCTTATTCGCTTATAAAACGTGTGTTATGCGTTGCACTTTAAAAAAAGAAATATGTTTGTGTCTCTGGTGGTAACTGTCGGTTCTTAGAGGTGAAATAACCCTAATCGAACATATGTACCCGTTTCAGCGCTCGAGTGATACCCTGTTACTTATTCGTTCCTTATTCGCTTTAAATACGCGTGCTATGCATTGCACCTTGAAATAAGAATAAGTAACAAGGTATTAGCCGAGCGCTGGAACGGGTACATACGCGCTAATAGGGTTATTTCATCTCTAAAAACACATTGTTACCACCAGAGACATGCACACAATTAAAAAACGATTTATTTTAAGGTGCAACGTATACCCCGCGCATTAAAAGCGAATAAGAAACGAATAAGTAACAGGGTATTATCCGAGCGTTGGAACGGGTACATACGCGCTAATAGGGTCATTTCATCTCTAATAACACATTGTTACCACCAGAGACATGAACACAATTGAAAATCCTTTTCTAAAAGGTGCAACGTACAACAAACGTATTATAAGTGAATAGGTAACGAATAGGTAACATGGTATTAACCGAGCACTGGAACGGGTACATGCGCGCTAATAGGGTCATTTCATCTTTAAGAACACATTGTTACCACCAGAGACATGAACACAATTAAAAAACGATTTATTTCAAGGTGCAACGTATACCCCGCGCATTAAAAGCGAATAAGGAACGAATAAGTAACCGGGTATTATCCGAGCGCTGGAACGGGTACATAAGCGCTAATAGGGGTATTTCATCTATAAGAATACATTTTTACCACCAGAGACATGGACACAATTGAAAATCCTTTTCTAAAAGTTGCAACTTGTAACAAACGTATTATAGGCGAATAAGTAACGAATAAGTAACAGGGTATTAACCGAGCGCTGGAACGGGTACATACGCGCTAATAGGGTCATTTCATCTCTAAGAACACATTGTTACCACCAGAGACATGGACACAATTGAAAATCCTTTTCTAAAAGGTGCAACGTACAACAAACGTATTATAAGTGAATAGGTAAGGAATAGGTAACGAATAGGTAACAGGGTATTAACCGAGCGCTGGAACGGGTACCTACGCGCTAATAGGGTAATTTTATCTCTAAGAACACATTGTTACCACCAGAGACATGGGCACAATTGAAAATCCTTTTCTAAAAGGTGCAACGTACAACAAACGTATTATAAGTGAATAGGTAACGAATAGGCGACGAATAGGTAACAGGAAATTAACCGAGCGCTGGAACGGGTACATGCGCGCTAATAGGGTCATTTCATCTGTAAGAACACATTGTTACCACCAGAGACATGAACACAATTCAAAAACGATTTATTTCAAGCGGAAACGTATACCCCGCGCATTAAAAGCGAATAAGGAACGTAAAAGTAACAGGGTATTATCCGAGCGCTGGAACGAGTACATACGCGCTAATAGGGGTATTTCATCTATAAAAACACATTATTACCACCAGAGATATGAACTTAATTGAAAATCCTTTTCTAAACGGTGCAACGTACAACAAACGTATTATAAGTGAATAGGTAACGAATAGGTAACGAATAGGTAACAGGGTATTAACCGATCGCTGGAATGGGTACATGCACGCTAATAGGGTCATTATATTTCTAAAAACACATTGTTACCACCACAGACATGGACACAATTGAAAATCCTTTTCTAAAAGGTGCAACGTACAACAAACGTATTATACGTGAATAGGTAACGAATAGGTAACGAATAGGTAACAGGGTATTAACCGAGCGCTGGAACGGGTACATGCGCGCTAATAGGGTCATATCATCTCTAAGAACACATTGTTACCACCAGAGACATGGACACAATTGAAAATCCTTTTCTAAAAGGTGCAACGTACAACAAACGTATGATAAGTGAATATGTAACGAATAGGGAACGAATAGGTAACAGGGTATTAACCGAGCGCTGGAACGGGTACATGCGCTCTAATAGGGTCATTTCATCTCTAAGAACACATTGTTACCACCACAGACATGGACACAATTGAAAATCCTTTTCTAAAAGGTGCAACGTACAACAAACGTATGATAAGTGAATAGGTAACGAATAGGTAACGAATAGGGAACGAATAGGTAACAGGGTATTAACCGAGCGCTGGAACGGGTACATGCGCTCTAATAGGGTCATTTCATCTCTAAGAACACATTGTTACCACCAGAGACATGGACACAATTGAAAATCCTTTTCTAAAAGGTGCAACGTACAACAAACGTATGATAAGTGAATAGGTAACGAATAGGTAACGAATAGGGAACGAATAGGTAACAGGGTATTAACCGAGCGCTGGAACGGGTACATGCGCTCTAATAGGGTCATTTCATCTCTAAGAACACATTGTTACCACCAGAGACATGGACACAATTGAAAATCCTTTTCTAAAAGGTGCAACGTACAACAAACGTATGATAAGTGAATAGGTAACGAATAGGTAACGAATAGGTAACGAATAGGTAACAGGGTATTAACCGAGCGCTGGAACGGGTACATACGCGCTAATAGGGTCATTTCATCTTTAAGAACACATTGTTAACACCAGAGACATGAACACAATTAAAAAACGATTTATTTCAAGGTGCAACGTATACCCCGCGCATTAAAAGCGAATAAGGAACGAATAAGTAACAGGGTATTATCCGAGCGCTGGAACGGGTACATACGCGATAATAGGGGTATTTCATCTATAAGAACACATTATTACCAACAGAGATATGAACACAATTGAAAATCCTTTTCTAAAAGGTGCAACGTACAACAAACGTATTAAAAGCGAATAAGTAACGAATAATTAACAGGGTATTATCCGAGCGCTGGAACGGGTACATATGCGCTTATAGAGTTATATCACCTCTAAGAACTCAAATCTACCACCAGAGACAACAAAACAATTGACAATCATGTTTTAAAAGGTGCAACGTATGATACACGTATTATAAGCGAATTATAAGCGAGTGATGGAACGAATTAAACAAGGTAATAGCATGCTCCGAAACGATGTACACCCTGCTAACATGTTTAACCCCACCACATTATGTTAGTATGTGCCTGTCCCTAGACAAGAGCCTAAAATTAAGTAGTTATCGTTTGTTTTTGTGTTACATATTTGTTTTCCGTTTATTTTTTTGTATATGAAATACGGCCGTTAGTTTTGTTGTTTGAATTGTTTGAGATTGTCATGTCTGGACCTTTTATAGGTGACTACACGGTTTGTGCTATGCTCATTGTTGAAAGCCGTACAGTGACCTATAGTTGATAATTTCTGTGTCATTTTGGCCTATTGTGGGGTGTTGTCTCATTGGCAATCATACCACATCTTCTTTTTTTATACAAGCGCTAACACGGTGATTTCATCGCTTCGAACCAAGATCCATCTTCAAACATACGGACATAAAGCAGTTAAAAGGTAGAACGTATAAAAATCAAATAAGGAACAAATGAGTATCGAACATAAAGTAAAAGGATCGGTTGAGCACAAACACATATAAATAGGTCATAAAAAGATCATTTTACCTCAACAAATTTAGAACTATTACCAGATATAAGAGTATAAACAATTAAAAAGGGGGAAGGATATTAAAAATCGAATAAGTAACGAATAAGGAATAGGGAATAAGTAACGAATAGGTAACGATAGGGAATAGGGAATAAGTAACGAATAGGTAACGAATAGGGAATAGGGAATAGGTAACGAATAGGTAATGAATAGGGAATAGGGAATAGGTAACGAATAGGTAACGAATAGGTAACGAATAGGGAATAGGGAATAGGTAACGAATAGGTAACGAATAGGGAATAGGGAATAGGTAACGAATAGGGAATAGGGAATAGGTAACGAATAGGGAATAGGGAATAAGTAACCAACTTGACGTCCATTTGCATATGGCGATTTGCATATGGCGATCATACCTTTTCTCCTTATTTCTATACTTGATACAACAGGGAAGGATCCGGCCATTTTAAATAGGAGGGTTCCCAACCAAGGATTAGGTGGGGGGTCCAACTATATGTCCCCATTCAAATGCATTGATCGGCCGAAAAAAAGGGGGGTTTCCAACCCCCGGACCCCCCCTCTGGATCCGCCACTGTACAACATACAGGCATTTGTTTGTACATGTCCTAAGTCAGGAACATGAGTTTCAGTGGTTTTCATTTGTTGATATGGTTCATAAGTGTTTCTCGTGTTTTTTTTAAATAATATTAGACCGTTGGTTTTCCTGTTTGAATGATTTTACAATAGTCATTTTTGGGACCCTTTATAGCTTGCAGTTCGGTGTGAGCCAAGACGTCGTGTTAAAAACCGTACTTTGACCAATAATGTTTATCTTTTACAAATTTTGACTTGAAAGGAAAGTTGTCTCATTGGCACTCATGCCACATCTTCTTATATCTATCTAAGTAGAACATAAGTCGACAACGCAACGGTTAAAAAAGAAAAAGATCAACAAAGTACACAAAACAGAAAACTATAGACTGAGGAACACACGGAACCCCAACACAAACAGGGGTGGTCACAGGGGGCACACGTGGAGCAATTAAAGGTTGTTAAGTAAAAATATGAATCCGATTCCCAGAGAGGATTAATTTATGCTCCATGGGAATCAGATCCAAATTTTACTTCCTCGATCTCCGGTCTGTTAATCTGCGGTGTTTATGTCAACTCTCTGGTTGGTGAAAGGACTAAGTTTTATTCACTTGTTTAGTAGAGATGTTAAGCAGAAATGTTCAGGCAAGATATACTAGAAGGTAATTGGCAAAAAAAAAAAAATGGTAAAAAATTGGCATGATCCCAATTCCCCCCTCAGCGTAATGGGGTGGGGGTCAGGATAAGTCATATACCACCTAGAAGCACGATTAGTTATTTTTCCTCCAAGACTATGTCATTTACGGACACTTTCGATGTCATAGAATTGTACCAAGACGATAAAAAAGAATGAGACCAAATTAGTTGTGCGACTTGCATTAACTGAAGATTCGACTACTTAAGAACAACACACACCAAGAAACACGTTTCTTACATTTCAAAGTGAAAAATAAGGCAAGTTGAATTAAAGTTAAAGAAACCTTTTCCCTCGGGACTGGAGTTTGGGATGGAAAAATGATGGTGGGGGTATAGAGTATACACATTGTATATTTTTTTAAGTCAGAAGAATGCATGCAAATATCAGCATATTAAACAATGTGACGATAATACAAAACAACACAACAAAATGCAATTGAAGACGGGTTAAGATGTATACAGTGTACATATACTGGTGAGCATGTCGACAGACTTGTTGACATGTAGACACAGTATGATAGACATAAAGACAGACTGGTAGACATGTAGAAAAACTGTTTGACACATACCATGCCAAGAAATTGCCTCCGTTGAAATTCTGCAAACACCCCATAGAGCAAATTACATGCATGATTAATTTTGTCCATTTGGTATATGGCCGTGTTCTAAGCGACACGTACATGAAGGTCATACATTAATTTCTTGAATGAAATCAAATCTTTAGCTACTAATGACTGCCGTAGGGGGTCGACCGGAATTTTTAGCGAGGATTTCTTGGCATGTTACCGGATAGAGCTGATAATACAAGGCGTGAAAAAGCATACGAAAAACTTGCCTATTTGGCATTAATTCTTTTTGTCTGGTCGTGTATCATTGTTTTCTTTTTCTTATTAGCAAAGATCTTTCCCTGCTCTGCAGAAGAAGAAAAAATTATACGTCATTTCTCATATATACTCTTCATCGTACGTGTTCTCATATGTAAAAACAAAGTCATTAATCATAATATATAAATAGTCTCAATTTATCAGAACTGTATTTACATTTCTTAATAGACGAGCAGTTAATACGTTGGACTTGCAATAAAGGGGAGATGGGATCGAATCTTATACTCCCTTGGTTCGGTTTTTATCAAGAATTTTTAACCAGATATTTACGATAGTTTCTTCACAAGTGATATTTCCCAGTTTCTTAATAGTAAATATCTTCAACTGTCATTAGGAATCTTATTGAACTGTTGATAAATTGTTTAGATTTACTTTCATTTAGACTTTGATTCTATAATCTTCAATTGAAAGAAATATTGATAAAAGTATTTAAATTTCCCACAATATATGCATGACGATATATAATTACACATGCGTATGAAAATACAGGATATTGCACAACAAAGCCAATACAGATTATATAGTTAAATTTTCCTATTAGATATCGGGTGAGCCGTAGCGTAGTGGATAAATGACTACTTACTACTGAGACTAAAGCAGCTAGTTCTATCCTTGTCTGTTGAGTCTCGGCTCGGCAGCAGGGATACCACTTCGCCAACTCGACACTCACTCTTTTTATTTTATTATTTCAAACTTATTTTTCTTTTAGCTGAATTTTGGGATAATTTTGGAAATTAATTCATAGTAAAAAAACATATAATTGTTTTTTCTTTCCTATCGTAATAAAGGTTGTGCGAGTTTGGTTGACAATTTTACTAAAAGTATATGGATCCTTTTGTTTGAAAAGTGAAAATATTTACACTATCTTTCTATATATTGAAAGGGAAAAGCACGACGACAAAAAATGATAAAGTGTCCTCCGTGCAAATTTTCATCTCAGGAAGTTAATGTATAAACTAATTCTTTTTTCATATTTCCGTGAATGTTTTATGTTTTGAATTATTTTTCATCGTGATCTTTAGTCTTAGTGTTGCATTATCTATCATCATAAACGGGATTCAGACAGAAAGACACCCCTTTTCATGCCAAGAAATTGCCTCCGTTGAAATTCTGCAAACACCCCATAGAGCAAATTACATGGATGATTAATTTTGACCATTTCGTATATGGCCGTGTTCTAAGCGACACGTCCATGAAGGTCATACATTAATTTCTTGAATGAAATCAAATCTTTAGCTACTAATGACTGTCGTAGGGGGTCGACCGGAATTTTTAGCGAGGATTTCTTGGCATGTAACAGATAGAAAACTCAGGGTCAAAATTCATAGAACAGAAAAGGGGCAGTGGCAAATATTTCATGTATATTTTGAACACCGAGAGAATTACCCCGGCACCCTTTGCCAAAAAAAAAAAAAAAAACCCTTTCTTTTTTCTTATTTGTGCCTTCGGACTTTATGTTTTGAATTGTAGTTTCACTTTCCATATTCGGTATTTATTCAAATCTAAGCTCCACGTGGTAAAAATTACGTGATGCAGGAATATAGTATCTTGGAGTTCGGCTATTTCTTTCTTTTCGGGAAGGGACTCCAAGCAAACAACATGCATGTGTATAACGGCACTGTAGATTTTCGTATTAGATAAAGAAAGTTGCCGGTCCGGTACATGAATAGATTGGTTAGAAAGCAAGGTTTTAATTTTAATTAGATTGGAAAGCTTAATTCGAGGGTTAAACATAGAGAGCACAAAAAAAGGGGGGAGGTGTTCCACAGGGAATATTTTTTATCTTATGAACTGTACATTTGAAAGGTTTATTATTTTTTTTATTTAATTAAAAAAAGAGAAAAACAAACATAAGACAAATTGTGAATGGTCTTTCTTCCTTTCTCCCATGCCAAGAAATTGCCTCCGTTGAAATTCTGCAAACACCCCATAGAGCAAATTACATGCATGATTAATTTTGTCCATTTGGTATATGGCCGTGTTCTAAGCGACACGTACATGAAGGTCATACATTAATTTCTTGAATGAAATCAAATCTTTAGCTACTAATGACTGTCGTAGGGGGTCGACCGGAATTTTTAGCGAGGATTTCTTGGCATGTTACCGGATAGAGCTGATAATACAAGGCGTGAAAAAGCATACGCAAAACTTGCCTATTTGGCATTAATTCTTTTTGTCTGGTCGTGTATTATTGTTTTCTTTTTCTTATTAGCAAAGATCTTTCCCTGCTCTGCAGAAGAAGAAAACATTATACGTCATTTCTCATATATACTCTTCATCGTACGTGTTCTCATATGTAAAAATAAAGTCATTGATCATAATATATAAATAGTCTCAATTTATCAGAACTGTATTTACATTTCTTAATAGACGAGCAGTTAATACGTTGGACTTGCAATAAAGGGGAGATGGGATCGAATCTTATACTCCCTTGGTTCGGTTTTTATCAAGAATTTTTAACCAGATATTTACGATAGTTTCTTCACAAGTGATATTTCCCAGTTTCTTAATAGTAAATATCTTCAACTGTCATTAGGAATCTTATTGAACTGTTGATAAATTGTTTAGATTTACTTTCATTTAGACTTTGATTCTATAATCTTCAATTGAAAGAAATATTGATAAAAGTATTTAAATTTCCCACAATATATGCATGACGATATATAATTACACATGCGTATGAAAATACAGGATATTGCACAACAAAGCCAATACAGATTATATAGTTAAATTTTCCTATTAGATATCGGGTGAGCCGTAGCGTAGTGGATAAATGACTACTTACTACTGAGACTAAAGCAGCTAGTTCTATCCTTGTCTGTTGAGTCTCGGCTCGGCAGCAGGGATACCACTTCGCCAACTCGACACTCACTCTTTTTATTTTATTATTTCAAACTTATTTTTCTTTTAGCTGAATTTTGGGATAATTTTGGAAATTAATTCATAGTAAAAAAACATATAATTGTTTTTTCTTTCCTATCGTAATAAAGGTTGTGCGAGTTTGGTTGACAATTTTACTAAAAGTATATGGATCCTTTTGTTTGAAAAGTGAAAATATTTACACTATCTTTCTATATATTGAAAGGGAAAAGCACGACGACAAAAAATGATAAAGTGTCCTCCGTGCAAATTTTCATCTCAGGAAGTTAATGTATAAACTAATTCTTTTTTCATATTTCCGTGAATGTTTTATGTTTTGAATTATTTTTCATCGTGATCTTTAGTCTTAGTGTTGCATTATCTATCATCATAAACGGGATTCAGACAGAAAGACACCCCTTTTCATGCCAAGAAATTGCCTCCGTTGAAATTCTGCAAACACCCCATAGAGCAAATTACATGGATGATTAATTTTGACCATTTGGTATATGGCCGTGTTCTAAGCGACACGTACATGAAGGTCATACATTAATTTCTTGAATGAAATCAAATCTTTAGCTACTAATGACTGTCGTAGGGGGTCGACCGGAATTTTTAGCGAGGATTTCTTGGCATGTAACAGATAGAAAACTCAGGGTCAAAATTCATAGAACAGAAAAGGGGCAGTGGCAAATATTTCATGTATATTTTGAACACCGAGAGAATTACCCCGGCACCCTTTGCCAAAAAAAACAAAAAAAACCCTTTCTTTTTTCTTATTTGTGCCTTCGGACTTTATGTTTTGAATTGTAGTTTCACTTTCCATATTCGGTATTTATTCAAATCTAAGCTCCACGTGGTAAAAATCACGTGATGCAGGAATATAGTATCTTGGAGTTCGGCTATTTCTTTCTTTTCGGGAAGGGACTCCAAGCAAACAACATGCATGTGTATAACGGCACTGTAGATTTTCGTATTAGATAAAGAAAGTTGCCGGTCCGGTACATGAATAGATTGGTTAGAAAGCAAGGTTTTAATTTTAATTAGATTGGAAAGCTTAATTCGAGGGTTAAACATAGAGAGCACAAAAAAAGGGGGGAGGTGTTCCACAGGGAATATTTTTTATCTTATGAACTGTACATTTGAAAGGTTTATTATTTTTTTTATTTAATTAAAAAAAGAGAAAAACAAATATAAGAAAAATTGTGAATGGTCTTTCTTCCTTTCTCCCATGCCAAGAAATTGCCTCCGTTGAAATTCTGCAAACACCCCATAGAGCAAATTACATGCATGATTAATTTTGTCCATTTGGTATATGGCCGTGTTCTAAGCGACACGTACATGAAGGTCATATTTTAATTTCTTGAATGAAATCAAATCTTTAGCTACTAATGACTGCCGTAGGGGGTCGACCGGAATTTTTAGCGAGGATTTCTTGGCATGTTACCGGATAGAGCTGATAATACAAGGCGTGAAAAAGCATACGAAAAACTTGCCTATTTGGCATTAATTCTTTTTGTCTGGTCGTGTATCATTGTTTTCTTTTTCTTATTAGCAAAGATCTTTCCCTGCTCTGCAGAAGAAGAAAACATTATACGTCATTTCTCATATATACTCTTCATCGTACGTGTTCTCATATGTAAAAACAAAGTCATTGATCATAATATATAAATAGTCTCAATTTATCAGAACTGTATTTACATTTCTTAATAGACGAGCAGTTAATACGTTGGACTTGCAATAAAGGGGAGATGGGATCGAATCTTATACTCCCTTGGTTCGGTTTTTATCAAGAATTTTTAACCAGATATTTACGATAGTTTCTTCACAAGTGATATTTCCCAGTTTCTTAATAGTAAATATCTTCAACTGTCATTAGGAATCTTATTGAACTGTTGATAAATTGTTTAGATTTACTTTCATTTAGACTTTGATTCTATAATCTTCAATTGAAAGAAATATTGATAAAAGTATTTAAATTTCCCACAATATATGCATGACGATATATAATTACACATGCGTATGAAAATAATATTTGCCACTGCCCCTTTTCTGTTCTATGAATTTTGACCCTGAGTTTTCTATCTGTTACATGCCAAGAAATCCTCGCTAAAAATTCCGGTCGACCCCCTACGACAGTCATTAGTAGCTAAAGATTTGATTTCATTCAAGAAATTAATGTATGACCTTCATGTACGTGTCGCTTAGAACACGGCCATATATTCTTTTTTCTTATTTGTGCCTTCGGACTTTATGTTTTGAATTGTAGTTTCACTTTCCATATTCGGTATTTATTCAAATCTAAGCTCCACGTGGTAAAAATCACGTGATGCAGGAATATAGTATCTTGGAGTTCGGCTATTTCTTTCTTTTCGGGAAGGGACTCCAAGCAAACAACATGCATGTGTATAACGGCACTGTAGATTTTCGTATTAGATAAAGAAAGTTGCCGGTCCGGTACATGAATAGATTGGTTAGAAAGCAAGGTTTTAATTTTAATTAGATTGGAAAGCTTAATTCGAGGGTTAAACATAGAGAGCACAAAAAAAGGGGGGAGGTGTTCCACAGGGAATATTTTTTATCTTATGAACTGTACATTTGAAAGGTTTATTATTTTTTTATTTAATTAAAAAAAGAGAAAAACAAATATAAGACAAATTGTGAATGGTCTTTCTTCCTTTCTCCCATGCCAAGAAATTGCCTCCGTTGAAATTCTGCAAACACCCCATAGAGCAAATTACATGCATGATTAATTTTGTCCATTTGGTATATGGCCGTGTTCTAAGCGACACGTACATGAAGGTCATATTTTAATTTCTTGAATGAAATCAAATCTTTAGCTACTAATGACTGCCGTAGGGGGTCGACCGGAATTTTTAGCGAGGATTTCTTGGCATGTTACCGGATAGAGCTGATAATACAAGGCGTGAAAAAGCATACGAAAAACTTGCCTATTTGGCATTAATTCTTTTTGTCTGGTCGTGTATCATTGTTTTCTTTTTCTTATTAGCAAAGATCTTTCCCTGCTCTGCAGAAGAAGAAAACATTATACGTCATTTCTCATATATACTCTTCATCGTACGTGTTCTCATATGTAAAAACAAAGTCATTGATCATAATATATAAATAGTCTCAATTTATCAGAACTGTATTTACATTTCTTAATAGACGAGCAGTTAATACGTTGGACTTGCAATAAAGGGGAGATGGGATCGAATCTTATACTCCCTTGGTTCGGTTTTTATCAAGAATTTTTAACCAGATATTTACGATAGTTTCTTCACAAGTGATATTTCCCAGTTTCTTAATAGTAAATATCTTCAACTGTCATTAGGAATCTTATTGAACTGTTGATAAATTGTTTAGATTTACTTTCATTTAGACTTTGATTCTATAATCTTCAATTGAAAGAAATATTGATAAAAGTATTTAAATTTCCCACAATATATGCATGACGATATATAATTACACATGCGTATGAAAATACAGGATATTGCACAACAAAGCCAATACAGATTATATAGTTAAATTTTCCTATTAGATATCGGGTGAGCCGTAGCGTAGTGGATAAATGACTACTTACTACTGAGACTAAAGCAGCTAGTTCTATCCTTGTCTGTTGAGTCTCGGCTCGGCAGCAGGGATACCACTTCGCCAACTCGACACTCACTCTTTTTATTTTATTATTTCAAACTTATTTTTCTTTTAGCTGAATTTTGGGATAATTTTGGAAATTAATTCATAGTAAAAAAACATATAATTGTTTTTTCTTTCCTATCGTAATAAAGGTTGTGCGAGTTTGGTTGACAATTTTACTAAAAGTATATGGATCCTTTTGTTTGAAAAGTGAAAATATTTACACTATCTTTCTATATATTGAAAGGGAAAAGCACGACGACAAAAAATGATAAAGTGTCCTCCGTGCAAATTTTCATCTCAGGAAGTTAATGTATAAACTAATTCTTTTTTCATATTTCCGTGAATGTTTTATGTTTTGAATTATTTTTCATCGTGATCTTTAGTCTTAGTGTTGCATTATCTATCATCATAAACGGGATTCAGACAGAAAGACACCCCTTTTCATGCCAAGAAATTGCCTCCGTTGAAATTCTGCAAACACCCCATAGAGCAAATTACATGGATGATTAATTTTGACCATTTGGTATATGGCCGTGTTCTAAGCGACACGTACATGAAGGTCATACATTAATTTCTTGAATGAAATCAAATCTTTAGCTACTAATGACTGTCGTAGGGGGTCGACCGGAATTTTTAGCGAGGATTTCTTGGCATGTAACAGATAGAAAACTCAGGGTCAAAATTCATAGAACAGAAAAGGGGCAGTGGCAAATATTTCATGTATATTTTGAACACCGAGAGAATTACCCCGGCACCCTTTGCCAAAAAAAAAAAAAAAAAACCCTTTCTTTTTTCTTATTTGTGCCTTCGGACTTTATGTTTTGAATTGTAGTTTCACTTTCCATATTCGGTATTTATTCAAATCTAAGCTCCACGTGGTAAAAATCACGTGATGCAGGAATATAGTATCTTGGAGTTCGGCTATTTCTTTCTTTTCGGGAAGGGACTCCAAGCAAACAACATGCATGTGTATAACGGCACTGTAGATTTTCGTATTAGATAAAGAAAGTTGCCGGTCCGGTACATGAATAGATTGGTTAGAAAGCAAGGTTTTAATTTTAATTAGATTGGAAAGCTTAATTCGAGGGTTAAACATAGAGAGCACAAAAAAAGGGGGGAGGTGTTCCACAGGGAATATTTTTTATCTTATGAACTGTACATTTGAAAGGTTTATTATTTTTTTTATTTAATTAAAAAAAGAGAAAAACAAATATAAGACAAATTGTGAATGGTCTTTCTTCCTTTCTCCCATGCCAAGAAATTGCCTCCGTTGAAATTCTGCAAACACCCCATAGAGCAAATTACATGCATGATTAATTTTGTCCATTTGGTATATGGCCGTGTTCTAAGCGACACGTACATGAAGGTCATATTTTAATTTCTTGAATGAAATCAAATCTTTAGCTACTAATGACTGCCGTAGGGGGTCGACCAGAATTTTTAGCGAGGATTTCTTGGCATGTTACCGGATAGAGCTGATAATACAAGGCGTGAAAAAGCATACGAAAAACTTGCCTATTTGGCATTAATTCTTTTTGTCTGGTCGTGTATCATTGTTTTCTTTTTCTTATTAGCAAAGATCTTTCCCTGCTCTGCAGAAGAAGAAAACATTATACGTCATTTCTCATATATACTCTTCATCGTACGTGTTCTCATATGTAAAAACAAAGTCATTGATCATAATATATAAATAGTCTCAATTTATCAGAACTGTATTTACATTTCTTAATAGACGAGCAGTTAATACGTTGGACTTGCAATAAAGGGGAGATGGGATCGAATCTTATACTTCCTTGGTTCGGTTTTTATCAAGAATTTTTAACCAGATATTTACGATAGTTTCTTCACAAGTGATATTTCCCAGTTTCTTAATAGTAAATATCTTCAACTGTCATTAGGAATCTTATTGAACTGTTGATAAATTGTTTAGATTTACTTTCATTTAGACTTTGATTCTATAATCTTCAATTGAAAGAAATATTGATAAAAGTATTTAAATTTCCCACAATATATGCATGACGATATATAATTACACATGCGTATGAAAATACAGGATATTGCACAACAAAGCCAATACAGATTATATAGTTAAATTTTCCTATTAGATATCGGGTGAGCCGTAGCGTAGTGGATAAATGACTACTTACTACTGAGACTAAAGCAGCTAGTTCTATCCTTGTCTGTTGAGTCTCGGCTCGGCAGCAGGGATACCACTTCGCCAACTCGACACTCACTCTTTTTATTTTATTATTTCAAACTTATTTTTCTTTTAGCTGAATTTTGGGATAATTTTGGAAATTAATTCATAGTAAAAAAACATATAATTGTTTTTTCTTTCCTATCGTAATAAAGGTTGTGCGAGTTTGGTTGACAATTTTACTAAAAGTATATGGATCCTTTTGTTTGAAAAGTGAAAATATTTACACTATCTTTCTATATATTGAAAGGGAAAAGCACGACGACAAAAAATGATAAAGTGTCCTCCGTGCAAATTTTCATCTCAGGAAGTTAATGTATAAACTAATTCTTTTTTCATATTTCCGTGAATGTTTTATGTTTTGAATTATTTTTCATCGTGATCTTTAGTCTTAGTGTTGCATTATCTATCATCATAAACGGGATTCAGACAGAAAGACACCCCTTTTCATGCCAAGAAATTGCCTCCGTTGAAATTCTGCAAACACCCCATAGAGCAAATTACATGGATGATTAATTTTGACCATTTGGTATATGGCCGTGTTCTAAGCGACACGTACATGAAGGTCATACATTAATTTCTTGAATGAAATCAAATCTTTAGCTACTAATGACTGTCGTAGGGGGTCGACCGGAATTTTTAGCGAGGATTTCTTGGCATGTAACAGATAGAAAACTCAGGGTCAAAATTCATAGAACAGAAAAGGGGCAGTGGCAAATATTTCATGTATATTTTGAACACCGAGAGAATTACCCCGGCACCCTTTGCCAAAAAAAAAAAAAAAAAACCCTTTCTTTTTTCTTATTTGTGCCTTCGGACTTTATGTTTTGAATTGTAGTTTCACTTTCCATATTCGGTATTTATTCAAATCTAAGCTCCACGTGGTAAAAATCACGTGATGCAGGAATATAGTATCTTGGAGTTCGGCTATTTCTTTCTTTTCGGGAAGGGACTCCAAGCAAACAACATGCATGTGTATAACGGCACTGTAGATTTTCGTATTAGATAAAGAAAGTTGCCGGTCCGGTACATGAATAGATTGGTTAGAAAGCAAGGTTTTAATTTTAATTAGATTGGAAAGCTTAATTCGAGGGTTAAACATAGAGAGCACAAAAAAAGGGGGGAGGTGTTCCACAGGGAATATTTTTTATCTTATGAACTGTACATTTGAAAGGTTTATTATTTTTTTTATTTAATTAAAAAAAGAGAAAAACAAATATAAGACAAATTGTGAATGGTCTTTCTTCCTTTCTCCCATGCCAAGAAATTGCCTCCGTTGAAATTCTGCAAACACCCCATAGAGCAAATTACATGCATGATTAATTTTGTCTTTTTGGTATATGGCCGTGTTCTAAGCGACACGTACATGAAGGTCATATTTTAATTTCTTGAATGAAATCAAATCTTTAGCTACTAATGACTGCCGTAGGGGGTCGACCGGAATTTTTAGCGAGGATTTCTTTGCATGTTACCGGATAGAGCTGATAATACAAGGCGTGAAAAAGCATACGAAAAACTTGCCTATTTGATACTTTTTGTCTGGTCGTGTATCATTGTTTTCTTTTTCTTATTAGCAAAGATCTTTCCCTGCTCTGCAGAAGAAGAAAACATTATACGTCATTTCTCATATATACTCTTCATCGTACGTGTTCTCATATGTAAAAACAAAGTCATTGATCATAATATATAAATAGTCTCAATTTATCAGAACTGTATTTACATTTCTTAATAGACGAGCAGTTAATACGTTGGACTTGCAATAAAGGGGAGATGGGATCGAATCTTATACTCCCTTGGTTCGGTTTTTATCAAGAATTTTTAACCAGATATTTACGATAGTTTCTTCACAAGTGATATTTCCCAGTTTCTTAATAGTAAATATCTTCAACTGTCATTAGGAATCTTATTGAACTGTTGATAAATTGTTTAGATTTACTTTCATTTAGACTTTGATTCTATAATCTTCAATTGAAAGAAATATTGATAAAAGTATTTAAATTTCCCACAATATATGCATGACGATATATAATTACACATGCGTATGAAAATACAGGATATTGCACAACAAAGCCAATACAGATTATATAGTTAAATTTTCCTATTAGATATCGGGTGAGCCGTAGCGTAGTGGATAAATGACTACTTACTACTGAGACTAAAGCAGCTAGTTCTATCCTTGTCTGTTGAGTCTCGGCTCGGCAGCAGGGATACCACTTCGCCAACTCGACACTCACTCTTTTTATTTTATTATTTCAAACTTATTTTTCTTTTAGCTGAATTTTGGGATAATTTTGGAAATTAATTCATAGTAAAAAAACATATAATTGTTTTTTCTTTCCTATCGTAATAAAGGTTGTGCGAGTTTGGTTGACAATTTTACTAAAAGTATATGGATCCTTTTGTTTGAAAAGTGAAAATATTTACACTATCTTTCTATATATTGAAAGGGAAAAGCACGACGACAAAAAATGATAAAGTGTCCTCCGTGCAAATTTTCATCTCAGGAAGTTAATGTATAAACTAATTCTTTTTTCATATTTCCGTGAATGTTTTATGTTTTGAATTATTTTTCATCGTGATCTTTAGTCTTAGTGTTGCATTATCTATCATCATAAACGGGATTCAGACAGAAAGACACCCCTTTTCATGCCAAGAAATTGCCTCCGTTGAAATTCTGCAAACACCCCATAGAGCAAATTACATGGATGATTAATTTTGACCATTTGGTATATGGCCGTGTTCTAAGCGACACGTACATGAAGGTCATACATTAATTTCTTGAATGAAATCAAATCTTTAGCTACTAATGACTGTCGTAGGGGGTCGACCGGAATTTTTAGCGAGGATTTCTTGGCATGTAACAGATAGAAAACTCAGGGTCAAAATTCATAGAACAGAAAAGGGGCAGTGGCAAATATTTCATGTATATTTTGAACACCGAGAGAATTACCCCGGCACCCTTTGCCAAAAAAAAAAAAAAAAAACCCTTTCTTTTTTCTTATTTGTGCCTTCGGACTTTATGTTTTGAATTGTAGTTTCACTTTCCATATTCGGTATTTATTCAAATCTAAGCTCCACGTGGTAAAAATCACGTGATGCAGGAATATAGTATCTTGGAGTTCGGCTATTTCTTTCTTTTCGGGAAGGGACTCCAAGCAAACAACATGCATGTGTATAACGGCACTGTAGATTTTCGTATTAGATAAAGAAAGTTGCCGGTCCGGTACATGAATAGATTGGTTAGAAAGCAAGGTTTTAATTTTAATTAGATTGGAAAGCTTAATTCGAGGGTTAAACATAGAGAGCACAAAAAAAGGGGGGAGGTGTTCCACAGGGAATATTTTTTATCTTATGAACTGTACATTTGAAAGGTTTATTATTTTTTTTATTTAATTAAAAAAAGAGAAAAACAAATATAAGACAAATTGTGAATGGTCTTTCTTCCTTTCTCCCATGCCAAGAAATTGCCTCCGTTGAAATTCTGCAAACACCCCATAGAGCAAATTACATGCATGATTAATTTTGTCCATTTGGTATATGGCCGTGTTCTAAGCGACACGTACATGAAGGTCATATTTTAATTTCTTGAATGAAATCAAATCTTTAGCTACTAATGACTGCCGTAGGGGGTCGACCAGAATTTTTAGCGAGGATTTCTTGGCATGTTACCGGATAGAGCTGATAATACAAGGCGTGAAAAAGCATACGAAAAACTTGCCTATTTGGCATTAATTCTTTTTGTCTGGTCGTGTATCATTGTTTTCTTTTTCTTATTAGCAAAGATCTTTCCCTGCTCTGCAGAAGAAGAAAACATTATACGTCATTTCTCATATATACTCTTCATCGTACGTGTTCTCATATGTAAAAACAAAGTCATTGATCATAATATATAAATAGTCTCAATTTATCAGAACTGTATTTACATTTCTTAATAGACGAGCAGTTAATACGTTTGACTTGCAATAAAGGGGAGATGGGATCGAATCTTATACTCCCTTGGTTCGGTTTTTATCAAGAATTTTTAACCAGATATTTACGATAGTTTCTTCACAAGTGATATTTCCCAGTTTCTTAATAGTAAATATCTTCAACTGTCATTAGGAATCTTATTGAACTGTTGATAAATTGTTTAGATTTACTTTCATTTAGACTTTGATTCTATAATCTTCAATTGAAAGAAATATTGATAAAAGTATTTAAATTTCCCACAATATATGCATGACGATATATAATTACACATGCGTATGAAAATACAGGATATTGCACAACAAAGCCAATACAGATTATATAGTTAAATTTTCCTATTAGATATCGGGTGAGCCGTAGCGTAGTGGATAAATGACTACTTACTACTGAGACTAAAGCAGCTAGTTCTATCCTTGTCTGTTGAGTCTCGGCTCGGCAGCAGGGATACCACTTCGCCAACTCGACACTCACTCTTTTTATTTTATTATTTCAAACTTATTTTTCTTTTAGCTGAATTTTGGGATAATTTTGGAAATTAATTCATAGTAAAAAAACATATAATTGTTTTTTCTTTCCTATCGTAATAAAGGTTGTGCGAGTTTGGTTGACAATTTTACTAAAAGTATATGGATCCTTTTGTTTGAAAAGTGAAAATATTTACACTATCTTTCTATATATTGAAAGGGAAAAGCACGACGACAAAAAATGATAAAGTGTCCTCCGTGCAAATTTTCATCTCAGGAAGTTAATGTATAAACTAATTCTTTTTTCATATTTCCGTGAATGTTTTATGTTTTGAATTATTTTTCATCGTGATCTTTAGTCTTAGTGTTGCATTATCTATCATCATAAACGGGATTCAGACAGAAAGACACCCCTTTTCATGCCAAGAAATTGCCTCCGTTGAAATTCTGCAAACACCCCATAGAGCAAATTACATGGATGATTAATTTTGACCATTTGGTATATGGCCGTGTTCTAAGCGACACGTACATGAAGGTCATACATTAATTTCTTGAATGAAATCAAATCTTTAGCTACTAATGACTGTCGTAGGGGGTCGACCGGAATTTTTAGCGAGGATTTCTTGGCATGTAACAGATAGAAAACTCAGGGTCAAAATTCATAGAACAGAAAAGGGGCAGTGGCAAATATTTCATGTATATTTTGAACACCGAGAGAATTACCCCGGCACCCTTTGCCAAAAAAAAAAAAAAAAAAACCCTTTCTTTTTTCTTATTTGTGCCTTCGGACTTTATGTTTTGAATTGTAGTTTCACTTTCCATATTCGGTATTTATTCAAATCTAAGCTCCACGTGGTAAAAATCACGTGATGCAGGAATATAGTATCTTGGAGTTCGGCTATTTCTTTCTTTTCGGGAAGGGACTCCAAGCAAACAACATGCATGTGTATAACGGCACTGTAGATTTTCGTATTAGATAAAGAAAGTTGCCGGTCCGGTACATGAATAGATTGGTTAGAAAGCAAGGTTTTAATTTTAATTAGATTGGAAAGCTTAATTCGAGGGTTAAACATAGAGAGCACAAAAAAAGGGGGGAGGTGTTCCACAGGGAATATTTTTTATCTTATGAACTGTACATTTGAAAGGTTTATTATTTTTTTTATTTAATTAAAAAAAGAGAAAAACAAATATAAGACAAATTGTGAATGGTCTTTCTTCCTTTCTCCCATGCCAAGAAATTGCCTCCGTTGAAATTCTGCAAACACCCCATAGAGCAAATTACATGCATGATTAATTTTGTCCATTTGGTATATGGCCGTGTTCTAAGCGACACGTACATGAAGGTCATATTTTAATTTCTTGAATGAAATCAAATCTTTAGCTACTAATGACTGCCGTAGGGGGTCGACCAGAATTTTTAGCGAGGATTTCTTAGCATGTTACCGGATAGAGCTGATAATACAAGGCGTGAAAAAGCATACGAAAAACTTGCCTATTTGGCATCAATTCTTTTTGTCTGGTCGTGTATCATTGTTTTCTTTTTCTTATTAGCAAAGATCTTTCCCTGCTCTGCAGAAGAAGAAAACATTATACGTCATTTCTCATATATACTCTTCATCGTACGTGTTCTCATATGTAAAAACAAAGTCATTGATCATAATATATAAATAGTCTCAATTTATCAGAACTGTATTTACATTTCTTAATAGACGAGCAGTTAATACGTTGGACTTGCAATAAAGGGGAGATGGGATCGAATCTTATACTCCCTTGGTTCGGTTTTTATCAAGAATTTTTAACCAGATATTTACGATAGTTTCTTCACAAGTGATATTTCCCAGTTTCTTAATAGTAAATATCTTCAACTGTCATTAGGAATCTTATTGAACTGTTGATAAATTGTTTAGATTTACTTTCATTTAGACTTTGATTCTATAATCTTCAATTGAAAGAAATATTGATAAAAGTATTTAAATTTCCCACAATATATGCATGACGATATATAATTACACATGCGTATGAAAATACAGGATATTGCACAACAAAGCCAATACAGATTATATAGTTAAATTTTCCTATTAGATATCGGGTGAGCCGTAGCGTAGTGGATAAATGACTACTTACTACTGAGACTAAAGCAGCTAGTTCTATCCTTGTCTGTTGAGTCTCGGCTCGGCAGCAGGGATACCACTTCGCCAACTCGACACTCACTCTTTTTATTTTATTATTTCAAACTTATTTTTCTTTTAGCTGAATTTTGGGATAATTTTGGAAATTAATTCATAGTAAAAAAACATATAATTGTTTTTTCTTTCCTATCGTAATAAAGGTTGTGCGAGTTTGGTTGACAATTTTACTAAAAGTATATGGATCCTTTTGTTTGAAAAGTGAAAATATTTACACTATCTTTCTATATATTGAAAGGGAAAAGCACGACGACAAAAAATGATAAAGTGTCCTCCGTGCAAATTTTCATCTCAGGAAGTTAATGTATAAACTAATTCTTTTTTCATATTTCCGTGAATGTTTTATGTTTTGAATTATTTTTCATCGTGATCTTTAGTCTTAGTGTTGCATTATCTATCATCATAAACGGGATTCAGACAGAAAGACACCCCTTTTCATGCCAAGAAATTGCCTCCGTTGAAATTCTGCAAACACCCCATAGAGCAAATTACATGGATGATTAATTTTGACCATTTGGTATATGGCCGTGTTCTAAGCGACACGTACATGAAGGTCATACATTAATTTCTTGAATGAAATCAAATCTTTAGCTACTAATGACTGTCGTAGGGGGTCGACCGGAATTTTTAGCGAGGATTTCTTGGCATGTAACAGATAGAAAACTCAGGGTCAAAATTCATAGAACAGAAAAGGGGCAGTGGCAAATATTTCATGTATATTTTGAACACCGAGAGAATTACCCCGGCACCCTTTGCCAAAAAAAAAAAAAAAAAAACCTTTCTTTTTTCTTATTTGTGCCTTCGGACTTTATGTTTTGAATTGTAGTTTCACTTTCCATATTCGGTATTTATTCAAATCTAAGCTCCACGTGGTAAAAATCACGTGATGCAGGAATATAGTATCTTGGAGTTCGGCTATTTCTTTCTTTTCGGGAAGGGACTCCAAGCAAACAACATGCATGTGTATAACGGCACTGTAGATTTTCGTATTAGATAAAGAAAGTTGCCGGTCCGGTACATGAATAGATTGGTTAGAAAGCAAGGTTTTAATTTTAATTAGATTGGAAAGCTTAATTCGAGGGTTAAACATAGAGAGCACAAAAAAAGGGGGGAGGTGTTCCACAGGGAATATTTTTTATCTTATGAACTGTACATTTGAAAGGTTTATTATTTTTTTTATTTAATTAAAAAAAGAGAAAAACAAATATAAGACAAATTGTGAATGGTCTTTCTTCCTTTCTCCCATGCCAAGAAATTGCCTCCGTTGAAATTCTGCAAACACCCCATAGAGCAAATTACATGGATGATTAATTTTGTCCATTTGGTATATGGCCGTGTTCTAAGCGACACGTACATGAAGGTCATATTTTAATTTCTTGAATGAAATCAAATCTTTAGCTACTAATGACTGCCGTAGGGGGTCGACCAGAATTTTTAGCGAGGATTTCTTGGCATGTTACCGGATAGAGCTGATAATACAAGGCGTGAAAAAGCATACGAAAAACTTGCCTATTTGGCATCAATTCTTTTTGTCTGGTCGTGTATCATTGTTTTCTTTTTCTTATTAGCAAAGATCTTTCCCTGCTCTGCAGAAGAAGAAAACATTATACGTCATTTCTCATATATACTCTTCATCGTACGTGTTCTCATATGTAAAAACAAAGTCATTGATCATAATATATAAATAGTCTCAATTTATCAGAACTGTATTTACATTTCTTAATAGACGAGCAGTTAATACGTTGGACTTGCAATAAAGGGGAGATGGGATCGAATCTTATACTCCCTTGGTTCGGTTTTTATCAAGAATTTTTAACCAGATATTTACGATAGTTTCTTCACAAGTGATATTTCCCAGTTTCTTAATAGTAAATATCTTCAACTGTCATTAGGAATCTTATTGAACTGTTGATAAATTGTTTAGATTTACTTTCATTTAGACTTTGATTCTATAATCTTCAATTGAAAGAAATATTGATAAAAGTATTTAAATTTCCCACAATATATGCATGACGATATATAATTACACATGCGTATGAAAATACAGGATATTGCACAACAAAGCCAATACAGATTATATAGTTAAATTTTCCTATTAGATATCGGGTGAGCCGTAGCGTAGTGGATAAATGACTACTTACTACTGAGACTAAAGCAGCTAGTTCTATCCTTGTCTGTTGAGTCTCGGCTCGGCAGCAGGGATACCACTTCGCCAACTCGACACTCACTCTTTTTATTTTATTATTTCAAACTTATTTTTCTTTTAGCTGAATTTTGGGATAATTTTGGAAATTAATTCATAGTAAAAAAAACATATAATTGTTTTTTCTTTCCTATCGTAATAAAGGTTGTGCGAGTTTGGTTGACAATTTTACTAAAAGTATATGGATCCTTTTGTTTGAAAAGTGAAAATATTTACACTATCTTTCTATATATTGAAAGGGAAAAGCACGACGACAAAAAATGATAAAGTGTCCTCCGTGCAAATTTTCATCTCAGGAAGTTAATGTATAAACTAATTCTTTTTTCATATTTCCGTGAATGTTTTATGTTTTGAATTATTTTTCATCGTGATCTTTAGTCTTAGTGTTGCATTATCTATCATCATAAACGGGATTCAGACAGAAAGACACCCCTTTTCATGCCAAGAAATTGCCTCCGTTGAAATTCTGCAAACACCCCATAGAGCAAATTACATGGATGATTAATTTTGACCATTTGGTATATGGCCGTGTTCTAAGCGACACGTACATGAAGGTCATACATTAATTTCTTGAATGAAATCAAATCTTTAGCTACTAATGACTGTCGTAGGGGGTCGACCGGAATTTTTAGCGAGGATTTCTTGGCATGTAACAGATAGAAAACTCAGGGTCAAAATTCATAGAACAGAAAAGGGGCAGTGGCAAATATTTCATGTATATTTTGAACACCGAGAGTATTACCCCGGCACCCTTTGCCAAAAAAAAAAAAAAAAAACCCTTTCTTTTTTCTTATTTGTGCCTTCGGACTTTATGTTTTGAATTGTAGTTTCACTTTCCATATTCGGTATTTATTCAAATCTAAGCTCCACGTGGTAAAAATCACGTGATGCAGGAATATAGTATCTTGGAGTTCGGCTATTTCTTTCTTTTCGGGAAGGGACTCCAAGCAAACAACATGCATGTGTATAACGGCACTGTAGATTTTCGTATTAGATAAAGAAAGTTGCCGGTCCGGTACATGAATAGATTGGTTAGAAAGCAAGGTTTTAATTTTAATTAGATTGGAAAGCTTAATTCGAGGGTTAAACATAGAGAGCACAAAAAAAGGGGGGAGGTGTTCCACAGGGAATATTTTTTATCTTATGAACTGTACATTTGAAAGGTTTATTATTTTTTTTATTTAATTAAAAAAAGAGAAAAACAAATATAAGACAAATTGTGAATGGTCTTTCTTCCTTTCTCCCATGCCAAGAAATTGCCTCCGTTGAAATTCTGCAAACACCCCATAGAGCAAATTACATGGATGATTAATTTTGTCCATTTGGTATATGGCCGTGTTCTAAGCGACACGTACATGAAGGTCATATTTTAATTTCTTGAATGAAATCAAATCTTTAGCTACTAATGACTGCCGTAGGGGGTCGACCAGAATTTTTAGCGAGGATTTCTTGGCATGTTACCGGATAGAGCTGATAATACAAGGCGTGAAAAAGCATACGAAAAACTTGCCTATTTGGCATCAATTCTTTTTGTCTGGTCGTGTATCATTGTTTTCTTTTTCTTATTAGCAAAGATCTTTCCCTGCTCTGCAGAAGAAGAAAACATTATACGTCATTTCTCATATATACTCTTCATCGTACGTGTTCTCATATGTAAAAACAAAGTCATTGATCATAATATATAAATAGTCTCAATTTATCAGAACTGTATTTACATTTCTTAATAGACGAGCAGTTAATACGTTGGACTTGCAATAAAGGGGAGATGGGATCGAATCTTATACTCCCTTGGTTCGGTTTTTATCAAGAATTTTTAACCAGATATTTACGATAGTTTCTTCACAAGTGATATTTCCCAGTTTCTTAATAGTAAATATCTTCAACTGTCATTAGGAATCTTTTTGAACTGTTGATAAATTGTTTAGATTTACTTTCATTTAGACTTTGATTCTATAATCTTCAATTGAAAGAAATATTGATAAAAGTATTTAAATTTCCCACAATATATGCATGACGATATATAATTACACATGCGTATGAAAATACAGGATATTGCACAACAAAGCCAATACAGATTATATAGTTAAATTTTCCTATTAGATATCGGGTGAGCCGTAGCGTAGTGGATAAATGACTACTTACTACTGAGACTAAAGCAGCTAGTTCTATCCTTGTCTGTTGAGTCTCGGCTCGGCAGCAGGGATACCACTTCGCCAACTCGACACTCACTCTTTTTATTTTATTATTTCAAACTTATTTTTCTTTTAGCTGAATTTTGGGATAATTTTGGAAATTAATTCATAGTAAAAAAACATATAATTGTTTTTTCTTTCCTATCGTAATAAAGGTTGTGCGAGTTTGGTTGACAATTTTACTAAAAGTATATGGATCCTTTTGTTTGAAAAGTGAAAATATTTACACTATCTTTCTATATATTGAAAGGGAAAAGCACGACGACAAAAAATGATAAAGTGTCCTCCGTGCAAATTTTCATCTCAGGAAGTTAATGTATAAACTAATTCTTTTTTCATATTTCCGTGAATGTTTTATGTTTTGAATTATTTTTCATCGTGATCTTTAGTCTTAGTGTTGCATTATCTATCATCATAAACGGGATTCAGACAGAAAGACACCCCTTTTCATGCCAAGAAATTGCCTCCGTTGAAATTCTGCAAACACCCCATAGAGCAAATTACATGGATGATTAATTTTGACCATTTGGTATATGGCCGTGTTCTAAGCGACACGTACATGAAGGTCATACATTAATTTCTTGAATGAAATCAAATCTTTAGCTACTAATGACTGCCGTAGGGGGTCGACCGGAATTTTTAGCGAGGATTTCTTGGCATGTAACAGATAGAAAACTCAGGGTCAAAATTCATAGAACAGAAAAGGGGCAGTGGCAAATATTTCATGTATATTTTGAACACCGAGAGTATTACCCCGGCACCCTTTGCCAAAAAAAAAAAAAAAAAACCCTTTCTTTTTTCTTATTTGTGCCTTCGGACTTTATGTTTTGAATTGTAGTTTCACTTTCCATATTCGGTATTTATTCAAATCTAAGCTCCACGTGGTAAAAATCACGTGATGCAGGAATATAGTATCTTGGAGTTCGGCTATTTCTTTCTTTTCGGGAAGGGACTCCAAGCAAACAACATGCATGTGTATAACGGCACTGTAGATTTTCGTATTAGATAAAGAAAGTTGCCGGTCCGGTACATGAATAGATTGGTTAGAAAGCAAGGTTTTAATTTTAATTAGATTGGAAAGCTTAATTCGAGGGTTAAACATAGAGAGCACAAAAAAAGGGGGGAGGTGTTCCACAGGGAATATTTTTTATCTTATGAACTGTACATTTGAAAGGTTTATTATTTTTTTTATTTAATTAAAAAAAGAGAAAAACAAATATAAGACAAATTGTGAATGGTCTTTCTTCCTTTCTCCCATGCCAAGAAATTGCCTCCGTTGAAATTCTGCAAACACCCCATAGAGCAAATTACATGCATGATTAATTTTGTCCATTTGGTATATGGCCGTGTTCTAAGCGACACGTACATGAAGGTCATATTTTAATTTCTTGAATGAAATCAAATCTTTAGCTACTAATGACTGCCGTAGGGGGTCGACCGGAATTTTTAGCGAGGATTTCTTGGCATGTTACCGGATAGAGCTGATAATACAAGGCGTGAAAAAGCATACGAAAAACTTGCCTATTTGGCATTAATTCTTTTTGTCTGGTCGTGTATCATTGTTTTCTTTTTCTTATTAGCAAAGATCTTTCCCTGCTCTGCAGAAGAAGAAAACATTATACGTCATTTCTCATATATACTCTTCATCGTACGTGTTCTCATATGTAAAAACAAAGTCATTGATCATAATATATAAATAGTCTCAATTTATCAGAACTGTATTTACATTTCTTAATAGACGAGCAGTTAATACGTTGGACTTGCAATAAAGGGGAGATGGGATCGAATCTTATACTCCCTTGGTTCGGTTTTTATCAAGAATTTTTAACCAGATATTTACGATAGTTTCTTCACAAGTGATATTTCCCAGTTTCTTAATAGTAAATATCTTCAACTGTCATTAGGAATCTTTTTGAACTGTTGATAAATTGTTTAGATTTACTTTCATTTAGACTTTGATTCTATAATCTTCAATTGAAAGAAATATTGATAAAAGTATTTAAATTTCCCACAATATATGCATGACGATATATAATTACACATGCGTATGAAAATACAGGATATTGCACAACAAAGCCAATACAGATTATATAGTTAAATTTTCCTATTAGATATCGGGTGAGCCGTAGCGTAGTGGATAAATGACTACTTACTACTGAGACTAAAGCAGCTAGTTCTATCCTTGTCTGTTGAGTCTCGGCTCGGCAGCAGGGATACCACTTCGCCAACTCGACACTCACTCTTTTTATTTTATTATTTCAAACTTATTTTTCTTTTAGCTGAATTTTGGGATAATTTTGGAAATTAATTCATAGTAAAAAAACATATAATTGTTTTTTCTTTCCTATCGTAATAAAGGTTGTGCGAGTTTGGTTGACAATTTTACTAAAAGTATATGGATCCTTTTGTTTGAAAAGTGAAAATATTTACACTATCTTTCTATATATTGAAAGGGAAAAGCACGACGACAAAAAATGATAAAGTGTCCTCCGTGCAAATTTTCATCTCAGGAAGTTAATGTATAAACTAATTCTTTTTTCATATTTCCGTGAATGTTTTATGTTTTGAATTATTTTTCATCGTGATCTTTAGTCTTAGTGTTGCATTATCTATCATCATAAACGGGATTCAGACAGAAAGACACCCCTTTTAGTTACCGGATAGAGCTGATAATACAAGGCGTGAAAAAGCATACGAAAAACTTGCCTATTTGGCATTAATTCTTTTTGTCTGGTCGTGTATCATTGTTTTCTTTTTCTTATTAGCAAAGATCTTTCCCTGCTCTGCAGAAGAAGAAAAAAATATACGTCATTTCTCATATATACTCTTCATCGTACGTGTTCTCATATGTAAAAACAAAGTCATTGATCATAATATATAAATAGTCTCAATTTATCAGAACTGTATTTACATTTCTTAATAGACGAGCAGTTAATACGTTGGACTTGCAATAAAGGGGAGATGGGATCGAATCTTATACTCCCTTGGTTCGGTTTTTATCAAGAATTTTTAACCAGATATTTACGATAGTTTCTTCACAAGTGATATTTCCCAGTTTCTTAATAGTGATACGGTGCTTTTTGTCCGCAATTTGCTTTTTGTCCGCTTTTGCTTTTTGTCCGATTATTTTGCTTTTTGTCCGATACTTTTGCTTTTTGTCCGTTGCTTTTTGTCCGTTTTGCTTTTTGTCCGATAATTTTGCTTTTTGTCCGATACTTTTGCTTTTTGTCCGTTGCTTTTTGTCCGTTTTGCTTTTTGTCCTATAATTTTGCTTTTTGTCCGACACTTTTGCTTTTTGTCCGTTGCTTTTTGTCCGTTTTGCTTTTTAGCTCACCTGGACCATAGGACTAAGTGAGCTTTTCTCATTTTCTCATTATTCGTCGTCGTCATTAATTTTTACAAAAATCTTCTCTTCTGAAACTACTGGCAAAATTAAAGCAAACATGGCCAAAATCATCCTTAGGGTATTTAGTTTCAAAAAAGTATCCGATGACCCCGCCCAATAATTAAGATGGCCGCAATGTCTAAAAGAAGAGCATCGCATAAAATGTAGATTTTGGCTTATATATCTGAAACAAAACCATAGAGACAATCTAACAAGGGATAAGAACATTTCGCCTCATAAAATAATGTGGACCAGTCAGAACTTTTCATGTGGGACAATATGAGCTCTTAATTTAAAAAAAATGGGACAATCGGGTATAAGCCCTACAGACTTAAGCAATTCTAAAATAAACACTGTTGATATATCTCTTTTAAATTTTCTATTAAAAAGTGTTTTACATTTACGAATGCACTATATTGTATCTGTATCTAAAATATTAAACGCATTTATTTCGTGATAGAAATTAAGTAAATGCTTAAGTAACCATTTTATTACTTTTCCCCCTCTTTTCGAGTTTGTCAAACAAAAATAAACTACTTTGTTGAAAATGCTGTTGTGTTAACCAAAGTTTCCTTAATCTTATTACTTGAATAACCTCGAACTTCCTCGTCATTTGGATATAGTTGCTAAATAATTCCGAAATGTATGGATTAATACAGTTTATCTAAATAAATAGCTACACATGTATTACGTAAACTTTGTGATAGTGTTCCAAAAATGAAGTTTGTTTGTTTGTTATATTTGTAATATTTGTAATGTTTAAGAAAAATAAAGTTGTTGGAAATATGACGAAAATATTACCAGACTTAAGAAAGTTTTTTTTTAACTGAAATGTTGCAAAATATTTTGGAGCGACTGTCAATCGGTCATTCGCATATAAGTGCAAATGGTGACTATATATTATTAGCGGGAAGAAGAAACTGTGCGTTTAAGCAATAACATGTCGTAAATGTGTGCACTTCCACATGTAGCAAACGCCGACACCATTTAACATAATGATAAAACTATTCAAACGAGAAAACCATTGATTTACAAAACACTATACGACAAACAAATACAGAAACAAACAACAACTATTGAATTACAGATTGAAACTCCGTTCCTGACTTATTCGTATGATTATCATATATAATATTTAGCGCGGTTAAACATCAATTTAGAATTTCAATAACGAAACCATCACTCAAGGATTATTTGATTTGATAAATTTATAAACTATTCTAAAGTTTCGAGCATATAAAAAAGAAGATGTGGTATGATTGCCAATGAGACAACTATCCACAAAAGACCAAAATGACACAAACATTAACAACTATAGGTCACCGTACGACCTTCAACAATGAGCAAAGCCCATACCGCATAGTCAGCTATAAAGGCCCCGATAAGACAATGTAAAACAATTCAAACGAGAAAACTAACGGCCTTATTTAAGTAAAAAAATGAACGAAAAACAAATATGTAACACATAAACAAACGACAACCACTGAATTACAGGCTCCTGACTTGGGACAGGCACAGATTTAAATAATGTGCCGGAGTTAAACATATTAGCGGGATCCCAACCCTCCCCCTAACCTGGGACAGTGGTATAACAGTAAAACATAAGAACGAACTATAAAAATCAGTTGAAAAAGGCTTAACTCATCAGATAGACACAAATACAAGTGGACGTGGCCGGGTACTTATACATCCCGACACAAAAAGTCACAATGAACAGATCTGAGAGTACTCGCAGTTATCTGACAGCTATTTCAAAGCCACTAACAACTAATAAAAAGTCATGCCTCTGAGACTTAACGTTCGTTTAAGTCTTTGAATATCCCATGTATTCTTCAAATTGGTGTACGTACACCATTGCTCACACGTTTGAGGATGACAGACTAACTTACGACCAGAATGAATAAGAATTAGTCTATATAACAAGATCTAAAATATTTCTAGTGTAAAAGACTTTAAACTCGCCACTTTATTTATGTATGTGCCTGTACCAAGTCAGGAGCCTGTATATTCAGTGGTTGTCGTTTGTTTATGTGTTACATATTTGTTTTTTCATTTATTTTTTTGACATAAATAAGGCCGTTAGTTTTCTCGTTTGAATTGTTTTACATTGTCTTATCGGGGCCTTTTATAGCTGACTATGCTGTATGGGCTTTCCTCATTGTTGAAGGCCGTACGGTGACCTAATGCTGTTAATGTCTGTGTCATTTTGGTCTTTTGTGGATAGTTGTCTCATTTGCAATAATACCACATCTTCTTTTTTATAAGAATGCCAACTCCTCACACGTACAATTATTACTTCATTTTCTTTTTTTCACTCATCTAATTATTATATCTATTTTAATTCAATATTGTATCCATATAAATGTATATGAACGCTTACATATATATAATTATTGCGATATCATATATAAGAGAGAGGCAAAGTGTACCAAAGGATAATCACACTAAAAAGGGTTGAAACAAACCAACAAAGCCGCAGCTGAATGAAAAACAACAAGATACACAACAGTCCACAAAACAAATGGTCCGAGAACACAATTAATTCGTAGTGCATTTCTTTTAGAACATAAATGAAAATTTAAAAAATCCCACCTGCGCTTTCTCAATGAAACTTTTACAATGTGTTGTACTAATTTTGGGACAAATTATATCAAAATTATAGAAAACTTCATCGCGTCTAACTCAAAATATGGACAATTTTGTGTTTAGGGTGTCTTGAAATCTTTTGACAGCTTCCGAAGTGCTAATTTTTAACCTTTTTCAGCTGGACCAAATCACTACTTTCCTGTAAAATTCTGGACCCAAATTTTTTTACAGTGTAATTTCAACCCCCCCCCCCCCCCTACTTACAATGTGAGGCATTAAACAAGGAGAAATAAATTTGGAAGGGGTATAAAAATTATTGGCAAGTAACCCACTGTTATCACTAGGGACTAATAACGAAAATCAAGGGACGACAATTGTGGTCTCGGACGAAATCATTGAAATTTAAAATCTGAGCAACAAGAACCAATGCAACTGTGATGATGTATGGTTAACTGGAAGAGTAAGATAATCCTGCTCCGTCCATTAAGTTTTAAAAAGTCATGTATTAAACTCAAACTCTCGAACACGTTGTCTTGGAAGATCTTTATTCCAAGGGGGTCCTTAATAGTTGCTTTTTGATAATCCTATAAGGAGTTTATAATTTAACTCCTTGCGAACACTTTCATAAGGAACGAAAATTCCCATCTGCATCTTTTTGAAAAGATTGCAAATATTGTTTAAATTAAATAGGGTATCCCATTTCAAACCCAGCGTCTCGGAAAATCTCATTTTAGGGCACTAGACAATGATTAAATGTAGTAATTCGATAATAATACATGTATTTCTCGCGAAAACATCGTTAAGGCGAAATTTAAAGTTTGTCTTGGCTGATTGAAGAAATTTCACAATAAAAACTGAAACGCAAAAACGCAAAAACGCATAAAGATGTTTATTCAGGACAATAACTTATATAAAACAACAGCAGAAATACATATAATGTATCACCAATGGAGGTTGTAAAATACTGTAGGTGATACTTTTAAATATACATGTAGGATTTTGCTTGTTTTTCTATAGATGAACTTTTATCATATACTAAATAGAAAAATCAAATAAAAACATGGGGTTATCGTTCACTTAAGCTCACAATCTGCCCTCGAAAGAAGCAACCATTTTTGTTAAGGTACTTTTTTTTAAGTTGAACTAATAGGAGAAATAGAGAGATATATATATCGAAATAAAAAAAGAACTAAATTACAGAAATCGATTTAATTTTACAACTGTTTAGTTTACGTAAAGCATATTTGAAAAATATCTATAGGTCACCGATGAGTTGAAAAAGACATTTTAATTCTAATGCCAAAACAAAATGTCATTATTGCACTAAAGGGAGACAATTTGGAGCTTTTACAGTGATATAAACATTTGAAAAATAAATCTGAGGCCAAAATCATTCGATTTTTTGGGTTCATTTTTGAGCCAATTCATAAAGTTATAACTAATAGTGTAATAAATAAAATTTGTAATGAAAACAAAAATGATAAAATTTTTGCTGAAATTACCCTCGAGCCTCCGAAAGAGCAAGTATTGCACAAAAAAAGGAATCATCCTTTAACGGAAACAACTCTTGAAATCATCGGCTATTCGTCGATGACTAAAGGCTATTTATTTCTGAAATCTAAATTTTGTTTTGCTGTTCTGAGTGTTCAAGATGTTACATGCAGCTAAAATATTGGTAAAACATTTGAAAAATACTGATCTGTATAAAATTTACACAAAAGTAAACGAATGAAAGCCACTGGAATGCAGTCCAGGACTCGGATAAATA
Organism: Mytilus galloprovincialis; assembly: GCF_965363235.1. Classification (NCBI taxonomy): domain Eukaryota; kingdom Metazoa; phylum Mollusca; class Bivalvia; order Mytilida; family Mytilidae; genus Mytilus; species Mytilus galloprovincialis. The sequence continues at coordinate 81,600,730 of NC_134840.1, forward strand.
ATCACATTTAAACAAGAGTGCACACACTGAAATGTCTCGCCTACTTTACTCATCATTAATATTATGTTGATAGCCCTAAGTATAAAGATTTATTACAACTGCCACATAAACTTAACATTAACCAAGATAGCTAAACAAAGACCAAATGAATTATGAAAATGAGGTAAAGGTCAGACGAACCATACCAGGCAGACATGAACAGCTAACAATTCTTCGATACAACAAATATACTTGACCTATTACTTATAGTTTTATAAGAAAAACAGACCAAAACACAAAAACTTAACACTGTGCAATGAACCGTGAAATTGAGGTCATGGTCAAATAAAAACTGGGAGACTTATATATAGATCATAAGATATTTTCATGCACCAAATATAGTGACCGTTGGCATATAATATTAGATAAAAAGACCAAAACTCAAAAACTGAACTTTGACCACTGAACCATGAAAATGAGGTCAAGGTCAGATGATATCTTCCCGCTAGACATGTACACCTGTACAATCATTCCATACAACAAATATTGTAGACTCATTGCATAAAGTATGAGAAAAACAGACCAAGACAGAAAAATTTAACTATAACCACTGAACCGTGAAAATGAGGTCAAGGTCAGATGACACCTGCCAGTTGGACATGTACACCTTACAGTCCTTCCATACACCGAATATACTAGCCCTGTTGCTTATAGTATCTGAGATGTGGACTTGACCACCAAAACTTATTCTAACCTTTGTTCACTGATCCACGAAATGAAGTCGAGGCCAAGTGAAAACTGTCTGACGGGCATGAGTACCTTGCAAGGTACGCACATACCAAAGATAGTTATCCTATTACTTATAATAAGAGAGAATTCAACATTACAAAAATTCTGAACTTTTTTTTCAAGTGATCACTGAACCATGAAAATGAGGTCAAGGACATTGGACATGTGACTGACAGAAACTTCGTAACATGAGGCATCTATATACAGAGTATGAAGCATCCAATTCTTCCACCTTCTAAAATATTAAGCTTTTCAGAAGTTAACTTACGCCGCCGCCGCCGCCGCCGGATCACTATTCATATGTCGAGCGTTCTGCAACAAAAGTTACAGGCTCGACTAAAATGACAGGTTATATGAACTGAGTGGCAATAAAAGCACAAGTCTAACACTTGCTTTTTAAAAAATTAAAATCTTTATTTAAAATGGTCATCTTTAAACAAACAAAAATTGAATATGAAAATTTACAATTCCAACAATAAATCGATATTAAACAGAAATGTTTCATTATCATTTTTCGGCTACAATTGGTATATGAACCATCCAAATGTCAAAATATCAACATAGAGTATTTACAAAGAATGTTTCTGTTATGTTGTGCAACTAAATCTCTACAGCAAATGGTAGTGACAACACTAGATGTTAATTAGGATCCAGCGAAAAGCCAGGCTTTTGTCCACGAAGGTAGCAAATTGTCGGTGTGACTATCGCTGACAGCTTTTGGTAACACACGATATGGTTGTTGGTCATGTTGTTATCACCAAGGGAAGGTCATCGTGCTCTTAATTTCCACACAAACTGATATAGCTCCAAAGGTTTAACAATGAACACCAATGGACACTCATGTCAATTGGAAGGCCACGCGGAATCAATATCGGAGATGTTAAAGACAAATGCATCGGTCATGCTGGGCTTTTGTTGCTTAATGTCTAAATGGACATAGCCTATAATTAAAAGATCCTTTTGCGGAATTTGTGGATTATTTGGTCAACTGTATACAGTCTACGAGCAATTGCATCCTGGGAAAAGCCTCATTAGATAAACCCCAATTTGTTTGTAATTGGTTGTCAGAAAGACCTGGCATATAGTCTTATATTTATTGAACTTACTTACTTACAATAATGGATAAGCCAGCGAGTAAGTCAGCAAAGGGTTAGGGAAGTACCTTGGTATATAAAAAAGTCGAAATAAACAATTGCCGGCTGGCCAAGAGATTCTCCACGTGGGGTATGATGCCAGAGGTAGAAGTAGGCATTGCCTTAAAAAAAGGCACAGATCACTTAGGCCCAAGACCCGTACGAGTTTGACAACAATGAATTAAAAGGGTAAGGTGGTACCTCTGTTTGCAACGAAGTCGAAATACACTTTAATAATTGCCGGCTGGCCAAACTAAAAGATTCTCCACGTAGGCCATTTTACCAGAGATAGAGGAGGGCATTGCCATACAAATTTCTTATAGCACTTATGCCCTAGACCCGTACGAGTTTGACAATAATGAATCAAAAGGGGGAGATGGTACCTCTGTTTACAACAAAGTCGAAATAAAGTATTGCCGGCTGGCCAAACTAAAAGGTTCTCCACGTAGGCCATTTTACCAGAGATAGATATGGTAATTGCCTTTAAAATGGCATATAACACTAATTCCAAAGACATGTACGATTTTGCCTGCAAGGGGTTAAAAATAAAAGGTGTTACCTTTGTTTACAACGAAGTCGAAATAAACCTCTACCTCTGGTATAATGATCCACGTAGAGAATCCCGGAGTTTGGCCTACCGGCTACTGTTATTTTGACTTTAATGTGAACAGAGGTACCACCTCCTCATTTTAGCTCTTTACTGACAAACTCGTACGGGTATATGCCATATAAGTGCTATAGGCTATTTTAAAGGCAATGACCACCTATACCTCTGGTAGCATGGCCCATGTGGTGAATCTCGTAGTTTGAACAGCCGGCAATATTTCATAACGACTTTGCGATATACTAGAATACCCTCCTTTCCTTTTGCTGGCATAAGTGCTATAAACCATTTTAAAGGCAAGGCCCACCTCTACCTCTGGTATCATGATAAACGTGGATCATCTTTTATTTTTGGCCATCCGGCAATAGTTTATTTCGACTTTGTTATATACCAGGGTACCCTCCTTACCCTTTGCTGACAAACTCGTACAGATCAATGGAATAAGAAGTATGGGCCATTTTAGATGCAATGTCCACCACTACCTTTGTTATAATGGCCTATAATGAGAATTTCTTTGTTTGGCCAGCCGGCAATAATTCATTTCGACTTCGTTGTAAACATAGATACCACCTCCCCCTTTTAACACTTTGCTGAAGCACTGGTACGGGTCTACGGCATAAGTGGCCATTTTTGAGGCTATGGCCACTTCTACCTCTGGTATCATGGCCCATGTGGAGAATCTCTTCGTTTAGCCAGCCAGCAATAGTTTATTTCGACTTTGTGATATACTTAGGTACCCCCCTTACCCTTTGCTGATTAACTTACACGGGTCTGGGACATACGTGTTATGGCTATGTTAGAGGTAATGCCTACCTCATCCTCTGATATAATATCCCGCGTATAGAATCTCTTAGTTAGGCCAGTCGGCTTAATTTATATTTTCGTTGTAAAATGAGGCATCGCATCCCCCTTTAACCTTTTGCTGACAAACTCGTACAGGTCTAGGGCGTTAGTTTTATCAGCCATTTAAAAGGCAATGCACACATTTAACCTAGGATTAATGGCCAACTTGGAGAATCTCGTACTTAAGCAAGCCGGCAATAATTTATTTCGACTTCTTTGTAAACAGAGGTTCCAACTCCCTTTTAAACCCTTTGATGATACCGCGTACTTCTCTAGGGAATAAGTGATTTAGGCCATTTTAGAGGCAATGACAACCTCTACCTCTGGTATCATGGCCCACGCGGAGAATCTCTTAGCCATCCAGCAATAGTTTAGTTCGACTTTATTATATACTAGGGTACCAACCTTACACTTTGCTGACTAACTCGTACGGGTCTAGGTCATACGTGCTCATGGTCATTTTATAGAGGCAATCCCTTCCTCTACCTCTCATATTATGGCCCGCGTGGATAATTTCTTAGTTTAGCCAGCGGGCAACAGTTTATTTCAACTTCGTTATATACCGGGCTAATTCATCCCCCTTTTAACTCATTGTTGACAAACTCGTTCGGGTCTATAGCATAAGTGCTATGAGCCATTTTTAAGAGAATGACTACTCCAACATCTAGTATAAGGGCGCACCTAAAAATGTCTTAGTTTGGGCAGCCGTCACTATTTTTGGTGGACTGTGTGATATACTAGAGTATTCCCCTTACCCTCTTCTGACCAACTCGTACGGGTCGAGGACATAAGTGCCATGGCCCATGGACCATTTAAGAGGCACTGCCTACCTATACCTCTGGTATAATGGCCAACGTGGAGAATCTCTTAGTTTGAAGAGCTGGCAATAATGAGGTTTATTTTTACTTCGTGATATACCGGCGAAACTCATGCCCCTTTTAATTCGTTGCTGATAAACTCGTGTAGATCCAGGACATAAGTGCTATAAGCCATTTATAAGGGTTTGACTACCTCTTCTTCTGGTATAATGGCCTACCTGGAGTATGTCTTAGTTTAGCCAGCTTTCAATAGTTGTTTTTTAGACTGGGATATACAAGAGTATTCCCCTTGCCCTCTGTTGACCAACACCTACGGGTCTAGGATATTAGTGCTTCGAGCCATTTTAGAGGTAATGCGATATATTGTAAAAGACATGAAATTTCATGTACAAATCATTTATAATGTGAGTATGGTCTGTATTTAACTCCTAAAAGGACATGGTATTTTGAAGTTCAAAATGAAACCTGCCAAAAATATACACATTTTATATCGGACATAAAGCAAAATTATCGGACAAAAAGCAAAACGGACAAAAAGCAACGGACAAAAAGCAAAAGTTTCGGACAAAAAGCAAAATAATCGGACAAAAGGCAAAACGGACAAAAAGCAACGGACAAAAAGCAAAAGTTTCGGACAAAAAGCAAAATAATCGGACAAAAGGCAAAACGGACAAAAAGCAACGGACAAAAAGCAAAAGTTTCGGACAAAAAGCAAAATTATCGGACAATAAGCAAAAGCGGACAAAAAGCGAATTGCGGACAAAAAGCACCGTATCATAATAGTAAATATCTTCAACTGTCATTAGGAATCTTATTGAACTGTTGATAAATTGTTTAGATTTACTTTCATTTAGACTTTGATTCTATAATCTTCAATTGAAAGAAATATTGATAAAAGTATTTAAATTTCCCACAATATATGCATGACGATATATAATTACACATGCGTATGAAAATACAGGATATTGCACAACAAAGCCAATACAGATTATATAGTTAAATTTTCCTATTAGATATCGGGTGAGCCGTAGCGTAGTGGATAAATGACTACTTACTGCTGAGACTAAAGCAGCTAGTTCTATCCTTGTCTGTTGAGTCTCGGCTCGGCAGCAGGGATACCACTTCGCCAACTCGACACTCACTCTTTTTATTTTATTATTTCAAACTTATTTTTCTTTTAGCTGAATTTTGGGATAATTTTGGAAATTAATTCATAGTAAAAAAACATATAATTGTTTTTTCTTTCCTATCGTAATAAAGGTTGTGCGAGTTTGGTTGACAATTTTACTAAAAGTATATGGATCCTTTTGTTTGAAAAGTGAAAATATTTACACTATCTTTCTATATATTGAAAGGGAAAAAGCACGACGACAAAAAATGATAAAGTGTCCTCCGTGCAAATTTTCATCTCAGGAAGTTAATGTATAAACTAATTCTTTTTTCATATTTCCGTGAATGTTTTATGTTTTGAATTATTTTTCATCGTGATCTTTAGTCTTAGTGTTGCATTATCTATCATCATAAACGGGATTCAGACAGAAAGACACCCCTTTTCATGCCAAGAAATTGCCTCCGTTGAAATTCTGCAAACACCCCATAGAGCAAATTACATGGATGATTAATTTTGACCATTTGGTATATGGCCGTGTTCTAAGCGACACGTACATGAAGGTCATACATTAATTTCTTGAATGAAATCAAATCTTTAGCTACTAATGACTGCCGTAGGGGGTCGACCGGAATTTTTAGCGAGGATTTCTTGGCATGTAACAGATAGAAAACTCAGGGTCAAAATTCATAGAACAGAAAAGGGGCAGTGGCAAATATTTCATGTATATTTTGAACACCGAGAGAATTACCCCGGCACCCTTTGCCAAAAAAAAAAAAACCCTTTCTTTTTTCTTATTTGTGCCTTCGGACTTTATGTTTTGAATTGTAGTTTCACTTTCCATATTCGGTATTTATTCAAATCTAAGCTCCACGTGGTAAAAATCACGTGATACAGGAATATAGTATCTTGGAGTTCGGCTATTTCTTTCTTTTCGGGAAGGGACTCCAAGCAAACAACATGCATGTGTATAACGGCACTGTAGATTTTCGTATTAGATAAAGAAAGTTGCCGGTCCGGTACATGAATAGATTGGTTAGAAAGCAAGGTTTTAATTTTAATTAGATTGGAAAGCTTAATTCGAGGGTTAAACATAGAGAGCACAAAAAAAGGGGGGAGGTGTTCCACAGGGAATATTTTTTATCTTATGAACTGTACATTTGAAAGGTTTATTATTTTTTTTATTTAATTAAAAAAGAGAAAAACAAATATAAGACAAATTGTGAATGGTCTTTCTTCCTTTCTCCCATGCCAAGAAATTGCCTCCGTTGAAATTCTGCAAACACCCCATAGAGCAAATTACATGGATGATTAATTTTGTCCATTTGGTATATGGCCGTGTTCTAAGCGACACGTACATGAAGGTCATACATTAATTTCTTGAATGAAATCAAATCTTTGGTAGCACTCCACAGTTAGGTGTGTAGTTTCGCATTTTGGCCCCTGTGGATTTTTCAAATATGAGAGTTAGTGTGCAATAAAATTCATTTTTGGATAGCTGAGTATTAAAATAGCCTTTGTATTGGGTTTATATGAACATCAAGAGTATGTAATGTATGTAATATAGGCTGTTTTCTGTATGACAGTCCGTATTTGCATGTCCCTACCATACATTGGTCCGGCAATTATTGTAATGTTTTTTTCCAACTTTTTATCGCACGAACTTTGTGATTGGATTTTACGAAAAAATGAGGCGGAAGACACCCATTTTTTATTTGATCATTAGGAAGATTTATGAAAACAGTTTCTAAAAAGGTATTACTCAAAGGCATTGAAATTCTAGTTTGATCCAAATTTTGGGGGAATATGTGACATGTCCACCCCCCTTTTTGCAATATTTTATGGTAAATAAATGCAGAATGTTGCCATGGATACACATAAAAGGAATTTATTTTCACTCTTTTAACTTTTGAAAATCAAATCTATGGAATATACTGATTACATACATATGCACATGTACAACACAAACAGTTAGGTTAATGTATTAGAAATCCAGGAATAGGAGATGATAAAACATTTTGTGGCTCATTTTTAATTTTATTTTCTAACTGTGGAGTGCTACCTTTAGCTACTAATGACTGCCGTAGGGGGTCGACCGGAATTTTTAGCGAGGATTTCTTGGCATGAAAGACTAGTGGCGAGTAGGCAGTCTGGTGGACACGTGAACATGAAGACAAGACTGGTGAACACGTAGACAGAATAGAAGACACAAAGACGAACTGACAAACATGCAGAGAAGTCATGTAGATGCACTGGTGAATATGAAATCAGACTATATATATAGCACATTTACACAGGTATCATCTGATCTTAGCCCCATTTTGTTAGTTCATTGGTTAATATTAAGTTTTCATAATTGATTTTGTTTCTTAGATACTTTAAGCAATAGGTCAACTATATCTAATGCATAGATTCATTGTAAAGTGTACATGTCTGTCAGGCATGGTTATCTGACCTTGACCTCATTTTCTTGGTTTATTGGTCAATATTTAGTTTTCTTGGTTAAGTCTGTTTCTCAGAAACTATAAGCAATAGGTCAACCATATTTAGTGTATTGAATGATTGATAGTTGTACATGTATTTCTGGTTTGGTTTATCTGACCTTGACCTCGTTTTCTTTGATCATGTTAATTTTATGTGATAGTTGTAGAAAAGCTTTACATTTAGGACTATCAAAATAATACCAATGGTTAGTTAAGATGGCGATACATTTCAGAATGTGCACTCTTGTTATAGTTTGTTCTTATATTGTACTGTGACCCCAAACTCCTAGTCTTTTTGTCTCTTTTTGGAGATTTGTCTCACTGCAAGCATACAAAACTAATTTTGAGCCGGTATTTGGTATTAATATCTGAAATCTAAAATGGCTACCACCAATGAAAACTGTTAACATAGAGCTCGATGAGAAAGACATTCACATAAAAGAAAACACAATTGCACCAAGGATGATGAGCACCATAATGGCTTAATGTGACTTGTAGTTAAGCCAACATATTTAAATTATAAAAAAAACACCTGCAAGTTCTGTTAAAAAAAGGAAACCCATAAAGCCGGTAATATCTGTTAAATATTACTACTTGTAGCAATACATATCGTGCAAAATTCAGCATAAAAGTAAATAAAGTATCAGGAATGAAACCAAACGATTATTATCCACATATATCTGTGTCCACACTTGTTGTATAATAAAATATCAGTATTTTGCGGCGTCGATACAGCATTCATATTTTTTTATGATGTCAAGAAAATGGTCTACAACTGTAGTTGACAGAGAAAAACTTGAAACAGCAGAAATTTTCCGCAAGAAATTTCTTTAAAAGCTGGTAACAACTAAATGACAAACACTTTGAACAACTTTTAGCCAAATTTTAGTTTTGACTCATTAACAGACACTAATAACAACTTATTAATATCTAAAAGATATAGTTATACCAGAAACAAGTTATTTACGCCCAATAAATAATCAAACACTGGTATCAACTTATCAACACATTATAAATTAAAAAAACTATGAAACAACTTATTAAAACACAAAAAATAAACAAACACTGGTACCAACTTCTTAACAAACCAAATAAATTAGCAAAAGTCTGTGACAACTTATTGACGAACACATTACAACTTATTAGCCGTCATCACACAAAAAAGTTAGATAACTATAAATCTGAGAATACTGCAGGCTGCGCTGTTACCATTGACAAACAATTGGAACATTTTTTTGACAAACACAGGGAACAACGTATTGATAAACACAGCACAGTGAACAACATATTGATAAACACGACACAGTGAACAACTTATTGATAAACACAGCACATGGAACAACGTATTGATAAACACGGCACAGTGAACAACTTATTGATAAACACAGCACAGGGAACAACGTATTGATAAATACAGCACAGTGAACAACGTATTGATAAACACAGCACAGTGAACAACTTATTGATAATCACTTTTGAACTACTCTGTGGTCGCGTTGTTGTCTCTTTGACACATTCCATTCTCAATAAATTTACAACTGACGGCGTTCTTACACAAAAAAGGGTAGTTAATAGTGAACCTGAGAAAACTATGAGGCTGCGCTGTTACCATGATTCGACGTCATAAATATTCCCAATGCCAACGTTATTGTCGAAGTATCGGCAATACACTGCAGCGGAATAAGTTTGCAAAGTCTAGAAATTTTATTCTATTCAGCTTTTTGAAGATAAGAAAACCGAAAGACTATTCTGGTGAGTAATGTTATTTCACTTTTCTCAAGGAATGTACTTTTCAATCAATTATTTATTTTAAAAAAGACATAAAAAACTAAAAACCCGCATTTAAGAAATCGTGGTATGAACATCAAGCGACGACAATATATTTTATCGCTGGTGCTTATCTAACATGTTAAAACGTCTAAGTTTAATTAGATGAAGAATAAGGGTTGCTTAAAAAAGGTATAATTTTGTTACCGTTTGCCGTTCGCAGGTCAAATACAATCTACATTATGGTCATACTTCCTGAAAATGTTTATTAAGCAAAATGTATTTGAAACAATAGCCTAACTACAGGAAAAAAGGTTGTAAAAACAAAATGACTTAAGAACAAACACAGAAAAGACAATAAAAAAAAAAATAAATAAAAATAAAAACTGAACAACAAAAGCGATAACTGGGATGAATGCAATTTAATTTCCATCATGATTGGATTAGAGATATGCGCGATGCATTGATTTAAACATGTATGCCTAAAAAAATCCTCTTAAATGTATATAAATATTTTCATGTAGAACTACGAAAAATCTATTCAGTGAAACCATATTTGATTGCCTGATTCAGCAAATTTCGAAATATAAAAAAAATGGAGGGTGTTAGGGAAAGGTGTGAGCGGTGATACAAAAAACTGCCATGATACATTTTAACTAATAGTTGGTTCAACAATTAATAGGTTGAGAATGGCAATGTCCACGCAGCAAGAGCAAAGGGATCATTTTACCGTATCCGGGTTTTGTGAGGCCATTTTGAGCACAGCAGAATTTGAATGTTCGCTTGAGGACATACTGGACAAAAAGGCCTCTGAGGCAAAGCTGCAAGTTTGGAAAATGGAACTAAGTAAGTCACTATTTATACAATAGAGAGAGAGAGAGAGAGAGAGAGAGAGAGAGAGAGAGAGAGAGAGAGAGAGAGAGAGAGAGAGAGAGAGTGAGCGACTCTTTAGACATATAGAGGTCATCATATGGAATTCAATGGCAGACAATGTTTATATACAATATGTGTCGCTCAAATTCGCTAGTAAATCTATTTTCGGTCTTCAAACAAAAGAGTAAAATTTTAACGGTTTAATTGATTCTGCTACAATCAATTGAGAATAGTTTCATGGGCCATTGTTTATTAAAAAAATTAGAACTGATATTTATTCATAATGTATAAATATCACATTTTCCTCATTTATAAATATCTTATTTCTATATTTTAATAGAAATATTTATTTCGTTTATTTCAACAGAAAGAGAAAATAAGGAAGAGAAGAAAACAGAAAAAGATGATGATAAGGAAGAGGTGAAGCCAGAAATGGGTGCGGATATATCAGTAGAAAAAATACGGGTAATATAACTTTGATATTTTTGCCGAGTTATTACTACGGTACGTTTTTTGTTGGTGTATCTTTTATAAAAGTAAATCAAATTTTCTTCAGTGAGAATAACAGTTATGGATGCAAATAAGGAGATATGGTATCCTAATTTGTCAGATGAAAGTTTATATCTTTAATTTTTAAGTCAGTTATTGTAAATAAATGCTACATGGGACTAATAAATCTATAAAGACCCAAAGAAAAGCAAGTAATGGATTTTTCTTCTTTTCTTCTTAGAATTGAAAATAACAAAGATACACGAGCAGAGAATTGGAGAGAACCCACTAAAGAATGCCGTCAGTCATGTTAATAAGGTACAATAGAAAATTAGTACGCATTAGTATGAGGTTGATGTAAACGATATTAACAATGCAATGTTATACTCAAAGTGGAACAGGGCTTTCATTGCTGTGTTTCATATTCACAGGGTGAGATTAAGGCCAATAAGACAATGTACTCAAATCTGACAGCAAGACCATATACCCCTTTTTTCATATAAACAAAAAGTAGCTTAAAAGTTGCAGGGGCATGTTCTACCCTTTTGATTTAGCGTGAGTTAGACAGAAAGAGAAGAAATGGACGTGCCTAATCTATCGTTTTCTAAATGGAGAAACACGTCCCACTTGTATGTTTGCCCATCTGATGAGTTAATCCTTTTCAACTATTTTTAATAGTTCTTTCTTATTTTGTACTGTTATACCACTGTCCCAGGTTAGGGGGAAGGTTGAGATCGCGCTAACATGTTTAACCCCACCAGATTAAGTTAAACAGAAAGAGAATAAATGGACGTACCCAATCTATCGTTTTCTAATGTTGAAAGTTTAAGTTGTTCTACTGTGCCAAAAGATTGATTTAATTGTGTTCATATGCTTGTGGTTTTCTGATGGTTCTAATGAAAACCATGGTGTTTTTAAAGTTTCATTTGAATCATATATGTATGTCATCAATCTTGATTAAATCAACACATTGTTTCAAATTAAAAACAGTTTTTTTTTGTCATTTGGTTAATAAATAAGCTCTTCGTTTTCAACCATATTTTGAAATATACCTTTGATATAAATAGTGAGTAAGCCGAATTTTAGCATCATTTCAATATCAGTGTTACCTTTGCGTGTTGTGTTTATTTTAAGATTTATATAAATATTATAGGATCTTGTCCAGATTTCTGTACTAAGTGGATCAGTTGATGACAATGAAACGAAAAAGGACGAAAAGAAAATGAAAAAAGAACTTATGAAAGAAGAAAAAATAAGACAGAAAAAAGTTAAAGAAGAGGAAACGATTGTTAAAACACAATACAAAGCAATCGAAAAGAGTACTCAAAAATACTCACAAGATGTCAAGTCAAAATGGAAGAAGGAAGAGAAAAAGAGAAAACAGATGAAAAAGATGGGTGAAAAAGCACAAAGGATGTTAGCAAAAGGTATCTATTTCTTAAATATATCCACTTCTTTCAGTTTTCTCCTGACTAAACGAATTTTGATGGTTGACGTAGACATGCATGGTAGACGTTACTATAGTCTTTTCTGACGTAAAAAAACACGTGTCAATGATGTAAAAAATCAATAAGAGAAATGAACAAATCTCTTATTCAATTATTATATTTCATATTTTCATGATATAATTTTAAGAAATTAATTGGTTTAATCCGAGTTCCATGTACATATACTCATGAAAAGTTTGTCTAATACCATTGCCAGAAATTTTCAGTCGTGGGCGCCATGGCCACTGAATGCATAAGAGGGGGCCAGCTTCGGTCATGCTTCTTTTGATGCGACTGTCATACAAGTGAGAGGTTTAGCTAGCTATAAAACCAGGTTCAATCCACCATTTTCTACATTAGAAAATGTCTGTACCAAGTCAGGAATATGACAGTTGTTATTTATTTGATTGATGTGTTTGAACTTTGGATTTTGCCATTTGATTGGGGACTTTCCTTGGAGTTCAGTATTTTTGTGATTTTACTTTTTTCTGGGATTTCCTATATAACCAATCAAATTTTTCCTAGAAAAAGGGTGTTTCGGGTACCCTGCCCACCTCTTCCCCCAAATCCGCCTCTGTTTACAGTTTGCAATTTAGTTGGTATAGTTCGATATTTTCATTTAAAAGAAAGTAAAAAGCTTAGGCTAACAGAAGTATGACGCAAATATTTTTGATCAGCACTGCCAAAAACAAACCAGATTGCACTAAGTTTAAATCTTTTTATATAAAACATTGAATTTCTACATCTATGTTTATGTTTACAGAAATGAAGAAGATCGAAAGAGAGAGAGAGTAAAGGACGAAAAGAAGAAACAACTCCAAGCTATCGATGTTGCTCAGGAAAAACAAAATGATTTAACAACAGTGAAAACGTGAAATGGAGAGACAGAGAATGACGAAGACGAAATGGAGAAAAATGATCAAACTATCGATGTTGATTGGGAGACACAAAATTATGTCACGAAAAACAAAACAGAGAAAGAGACAGAGAGAATCGAAGAGCAGACATTTAGCTGTGAAAGTACTGAAAAGAATGAAGAGAAAGAAAATCCCGAAAAAGATGTAAAAGCCATTGAAATGGACCCCAAAAATGCCGGAAAGAAAAACACATTTGCTGCAAGAATCAGTGGATTCTTCCGATCCTTGTCGTGTATCAAAGGGCAGAAGAAAAGCAAAGATTAGTGTGTTGATGAACTTATGTTATTAATGTTATATACATGTATCTTAAGTTATTTTTATTTCTATTTTATTTCTATTTTATGTTTTTATTGACAACCCAAAATAAATTACATTTAGTTTTGGAGGCCGTAGTTTATTTATTATTTATAAGTGAGCTGTGAGCTAACATTTAAGTAATTGTGAGTATATTCGTATTAATTAAATAATCTCATCATAGATACCAGGACTAAATTTAGTATATACGCCAGACGCGCGTTTCGTCTACAAAAGACTCATCAATGACGCTCGAATCCAAATAAGTTAAAAAGGCCAAATAAAGTACAAAGTTGAAGAGCATTGAGGACCAAAATTAAGGTAATCTATGCCTGAGGTAGAAAAGCCTTAAGTATTTCAAAAAATTCAAAAATTTGTAAACAGTAAATTTATAAATATAACCATATCAATGACAATTCATGTCAGCACAAAATTACATCATGTCTTTTGTCTTTTCTTTTTGTGTGTGTGAGCTTCTTGTCGATCTGATCAGTTACTGTGCTGTTATACAAATATCCTATATGGAATAAGGACAGATACGCTCTCATAAATATATTTATCTCTATAACATTTTGTATGTCTGTTCCAAGTCAGGAACCTGTTGCTCAGGGGTTGTCGTAGGTTGCTGCCTTTTGTTTATGTTTTAAGTTTATTGATAAGCATTAAAAAGGCTGTTGATTTTCTGGTTTCATTGATCGGTAGTGGGATGTCGCTGACTGAACAGTTTCTTGTTTTATATAAAGAGCCCTAATGATTCCGGCTACCAAACCGCATTTCCGATTCTTCAAAGAAAACTATGGTACCAGAGTTGCTTCCCTTTAAACAGTCCAGTACACGATCTACATCAAGTATATAAACAAGTAGATCGATAATATATTATTTATATTTTTCCACAATGTTGCGGATAATTTTGACTGGTTCATATCGTTTATTTGCCTTGTTGGTATTTTTTGAGCATTGGCTATTTACGCATTAAAATCTCACCGAACAAACAAGTCAAAGATTGCTCTGACGTCTGACGACCTTTTTGTAGGACTTGTGAGGCCTGTTTGTACATGGACAACAAGTTAAAAAAAAGTAAAAATCACATAAATACTTAACTTCAATGAAAATACAAAAACGGAAAGTCCGTATTCAAAAACTCCCAAGCTCAAACTCATCAAACGAATGTATAACTGTCATATTCCTGACTTGGTACAGGCATTTTCTTGTGCAGAAAATGGAGGATTAATCCTGATTTTATAGCTAGCTGATCCTCTCACTTGTATGACAGTCGCATCCAATTCCATTATGTTGACAACGATGTGTGAACAAAACAAACAGACATAATAGGTAAAAATGTCAAAAATAGGGTAACAGCAGTCATCATTGCGTTATAATCTCAATCAATATATATATAAAAAACAAATATGGAACACAGAAGCACAAAAATGCCACAATAGACAGAGCACATAAGCAAAAATGAGAGACCTGATTATAAAAATTTATAATAGCACAATAACATAATGAAGGGATGTAAAGTACAGAGTCACGTCATATGTATATAGAAACACAAAAAGGCATAGACAAAACACAATAGCAAATATTAAGGAAAGAATATAAACGTTATCATAGAACAATAACGCATGTAAAATGATAGGATGTATATATAAGTACGAAGCCAGTGCATATGTGTCAAAGAAACAGAAAAAAAGGCATATAGACATAGCACAATAGCAAAAATGAAAGAAAATAATACAAAAATTTGCTATAGCACACTTACGTAATGACGGAGTGTACAAGTACAGAGCCACGTGATAAGTATAAGAAACACAATAAGACATATAGACAAAGCACATTAGCTAAAAATGAAAGACAAGAATACAAAATTTGTCATAGAACAATAGCAAAACGGTGAGATAAATAAGTACATAGTCACGTCTAATTGATATCACCAAACATAAGTACATAGTCACGTCTAATTGATATCACCAAAAACAGAGAACAAGTTCACGACCATGCGCTGTCCGTAATCTAGCTGAACTTCGTCAATGGTTATCTTTTGTTGTATATTTAGGTCTTTTGGTCTTTCGATCGTGTGTAGTGGTGTGGTTGTCGGAGAGGGGTTACGACTTTATAGAGGTTTATTTTGATGACAGATACATCTTTGGTTGACTCTGGTTTTTCTTGACCATGGTTTGAGAGTCGGCAATCCTCGGCTGAATCCGCTACTCTACTTCTGGTTAGATGAAGGTACGGAATCGGCCGAGTTGTGACGAATGCATAGTATCACGTTGAAAACAGCATGTTGATCATCTACGTGTCTTTTTGTTTTGCTTTATATTTGGCTTACATTTTATTTATATTCAACGTATTGTTGTACTAGAGTGATTATCAAGCACAGAGATAGTGTGGGGAAAGTAACGACTATTTCATTCACTTGTCACAATGTATTGACATTTTTTAAACTAACTTCAGTCTATTATAATATTCCAAAGTCATTTTCCTGTTATTTTCAGGGGTCTCTCACAAAAAAATTGTAAACAACTACCAGTATTTCATAGTCATTTGTCTGGGGGAGGGTTGAGATCTCATAAACATGTTTAACCCCGCCGCAACTTTACGCCTGTCCCAAGTCAGGAGCCTCTGACCTTAGTTAGTCTTGTATGATTTTTAATTTTAGTTTCTTGTGTATAATTCGGAGTTTAGTATGACGTCCATTATCACTGTACTAGTATATATATTTTTTTAAGGGGCCAGATGAGGGACACTTACGGGTGCGGGAGTTTCTCACTACATTGAAGACCCATTGGTGGCCTTCGGCTGTTTTCTGCTGTATGATGGGGTTGTTGTCGCTTTGACACATCCCCCATTTCCTTACTCAATTTTACTATGTAATAATAAGCACCTGGTTTTTCGATTTTATTCTAAAAGACACCGGGTTTCTATGTTTGAATATTAAATCTAGTATATTAAATTTATAGTACCCTTGGGGTATTGATACTATCTCTAATGGACTGACATGAGTTTGGCAACTTCATTTAAGAGTGTAATTGAGAATTTAAATCTTGTAAAATTAAAAGTTTAAAACCATTCAACAAGGTCAAGCGATCAATTAAAAGTTAATAAACACAAGGGTATTAAAATAATCTTGCTTAACTAAGTTACAGTCCTTAAATAGATTGAAACCTGGAACTTTAAAGCTCGTTTCAAAATATTTATGTATTTATTTAATCAATTCTAAAATCGCAGTTCAGTTTTATTAAATCTCATTGACATGGGCATTGTATGGTCAGAATTTGATCGTCAACATCATAGGATTATAAAGCATATACGTATATACATATATATATATATAAGATATTGGCAAAGTTACCTATACGATTACCTGGATAACCTATCTCTCTCTGTAATCATGAGACCACCAGGTAAGAGAGATGTTTTTCTCATTTTGAAATTAAAACAAATTAAAATTAAAAAAAAAAAAAAAAAAACACGAAGAAAAAAATATAAAGGTTTTATTTTGATACAAAAATTATCGAATAGGCTCATAACTGATTTAAATAGTATTTTATAAGCGCAACTGGTTGTGTTTACGTTCTAGTGTAACGGCTATTGTAACCGAGATGAAAAACGAAACGAAAGAAAAAATATAAAATTTAAAAAAAACAACTTTCATTTTGATACCAAAAAATATCGAATCATAGTTTGATAAAATTATTTAAATAGTAGATAAGCGCAGTTTGCTCTTTATTTGCGTTCTAGTGTTACGGCTCTTGTAACGGGGAGAAAGAAACAATTTATTGAAAATACAAACGAAATTTTGAATTGATACATCTTTGGGAAATGAAAAACTAATACAAAAGAGAAATAGTTGTTTAATTGTTAAATTTGTCTAAAACTTTTTCGTGGTACCCGTACAGAAAACTAGTCGACAAGCTTGCGCTCAATTTTCACAAAGAATGTAAAATTTGCGCAAATGGAACTACAATTAAATTGTAATTAGTCAAGGTCCTTTACCATAAAAGATTATGTCAGGAACTTCTGTGTTCCACGTTTTGTTGACGTATCATTGCAAAATGAATCTTGCAGTGATACATTTTATAACAGTTGTTATTTCAAGCGAAGTAAATCTGGTTTCAGCAAACTGTAATCAGGTTAAGCCCAAACCGCCAAACGGGAGATAATTCTCCAAATTATTACTTTATCCTTTTAAAGTGAGGATTTATTTTTCTAGTGTTTAAAACCTTTTTTTCATCTCATTTTAATTCTTGAAACGGCACATTTTCATGAAAAACGCAGAAATATTTCTTAAATATGCAGAAGTCAGTCGTGATTTACTGAGAAGTTTACCAGGTTATCAATACTTCGAAAAATTAACAATTTTCCAGCTACTTCCAAAACAAAAATATGGTTCTTTGGCAGAAGTTGTTCCATTTTCTACTTTTCTATATTTAAATCACTATGACTTATTTTAGAAAATTTTGGTTAAACACTATCAAGCGATTACACAATTGAGTGATTGTTACTGATCTGCGGAATAGTTTCCAAATGGTGGGTTGTCCCCAACCTGTCAATGGTTGCACAATCACGCAGTAGCAGGATTTTTTCATTTGATTCTACTGAAGAAGGATATAGTTTCTTTGTGTTGCAAAGAAAGGAAGAAAAGAATCACTGAACAAATAACACAAAACCATTTCAAACCTTGCAGGATTTTTCAAGTTTACTCTACCAAAGTAGGCTATGATAAAGTTTCTTTGTGTTTAAAAGAAAGGAAGAAAAAAATCACTGAACAAATAGCACAAAACCTATAACAGTAATTGTGCATGTGCAGTGCAGCTTAATGAGGCGAATGCATTAAGTGCTTGTTTGATCAGAAGGCAGATTGGAACTCTAATTTATTTTGATATATCAGAAAACTCTTCAAATTTAATGTTTATTCATAGTTTATTCCTATATGTCACGAATATGGACTTTAACTGAGAATCTAAAAAATCCAATAAAATTCATTAAGTCGATAAACCGGCCAATGTACGAGATGGTAATCATCAGGAAAATTTATACCCAAGTATATATTGATAAGATTTGATACTAATCTATTTTTAAACAATAATAACAAGATGATCAATGATTTAATGATTACACTGAACAGAAATTTGCATACGTAACGAAATTGCAACGAGCACGTGACGCGCATTATCATGTTTTAAATGTGGACCAAGTTCATACAAGGAAGCCATTTAAAATGAAATGGAATGTTTTGAATATTTTATTTTTACAAAGATTTGTTGTTCTCTCCCTATAATGATTTTTTTCTACAAAGACATGTTTGTTCTCTTTTTATTTACATTTTTTTGGCACTTTTGATTTATTTGGGTTTAGTTTGATATACTTTTTATTCGTATTTTTTTGTTCGAAAAGTTTTTATTTGTGCAAATCAGCATCGATTATCTGTATGTCAGAGAAAGTTATCACTATTTTCCAAATTTTCAATGGTGAAGTTGACTTTATTTTATAAGAACTAAATTTGCCAATTAGGTGAGAGTTCTGCTTGGTGAGATCGATGGATGTATAAATACGCAGTCACGTACAATTTGATTTAGGTTTTCAACTAAATATAAGTATTTCGTCATCCAAGGAGATCCAGACGTGCTAAAAGGCTTCTTATCACGTATTCTTGCTTCGGATCAATATGTAGCTGTAAGGCGTACGTTTGTTTGTTTGTTTGGGTAGCCATGTCATGACTTTGACTCTGATAAGTATAGTTGATTGGAGCATAAGCAAGTGAAATGATTCGGTCCGCTATCAAAAATGACAGCAGTAGGAGCTGACAGTAGTATACAGCTGTTCGAAATTCATAAATAGATTGAGAAAAAACAAATCCGGGTTACAAACTAAAACTGAGAGAAACACATCACATATAGGAGAACAAAGACACAACAGAAAAACTGAAATGCAACACACACAAAATCGAACTATAAGACAACAGTAGTCATTTTTCTGACTTGGTACAGGACATTTTAAGAAAAAAATGGTGAATTGAACCTAGTTTTATGGGTAGCTCAACATCCCTCTTTTTTGACGGCAATGTTAAACATAACACTAAAATGACAACATTACATGACAGGACTACAATACAAATAAATGGAAGAACATTCAGGATAGAGAAATACACAAATTAACAATACAATAGAACATTAGTAAAAAATACAGATTAAAAATACAATAGAACATTACGAAAAAATAAAACTGGATTCAATCTCCAGCTTTCTTTTAGAAATGTCTGTACCAAATCATGGCCGTGACTCCTTTCTAAAGAGAAGGTATTTGTAGGATTTGTGTCTGTCCCCAGCCAAGAAGAAGCTAACATTCAATGGTTGTCGTTGATTGCTATCTGTCATATTTGGTGTATTGGTTTAAATCGTTTTATATTTTGTGATGTCGGGGCCTTTATATATGACTGTATTATATGGACTTTGCTCGTTAATAAAAGGCAACTAAGTGGTCGACAGTAGGTTACATCGACTTCCTTTGGTCTATGCTAGAAAGATGTCACCATTTTTATTTAAGTTCGCCTACAGTTATTCCCTATCATAAACATCTGCAAATACTGGTGTATTTCAAATTAACACATATCCTTGATATTAAATCAAAATATGGATTTGTTATTTATTTATTCAGTTTTCAATTTCAAAGTACATCACACCTTTATTTCACTAATACATTAAGCAGATAAATATGATATATGACGTCACTTAAATACGTAAACTTTGGAAAAGTTTCTATAACTAATTTTGTTTTTACGGATAAAGTCGTTTGAAGCGTTCATTAAACTCGTTCTAATCCTGATAAAATATATTGATGAAACGATTCCACATTCGTGAGTATGACCGAAATTAAATAGAAGCATTGTTAAAGCGTAGTTTTACGTACACTAGTATCGGAGCTTTTGTTGACTTTGCAGATATCAGTTTTTCAACGTATTGATTTTAACTTTCTACCCATAAAGGTATAGTAAAATGAAGTACTTGGGGAAGTATTAAATAATTTGAACACCACTGACTCATGGCAACAGTGTCCACTTAGCTCAATGTCACGATTAGGGTAAATATTAGCTTTAGTATATGTAACAAGCTAGAAAATGTTAATACCCTTGAAGTGTTGTTACATCTAAGCTGATACATGTATACAAGGTTCAATCGAGTATACCCTTGATAAAATGTGATGCACCTTTTTACACATGACTTTTTTTGCAATTGCGAGGCATTTTGCATTTTTATCACTTTAAACATGGTAAATATTAGCTTCAGTATTTGACATGGTAGAAAATGTTAATACCCTTGAAATGTTGTTACATCTAAGCTGATACATGTATACAAGGTTTAGAGTCAAGTATACCATTGTTAAAATGTGATGCACCTTTTTACATGTATGATTTTTTTTAAACTACGTGGCATTTTGTATTTTTATCACTTTAACATGGTAAATATAAGCTTTTGTAACAAGCTAAAAAATGTTAATACCCTTGAAGTGTTGTTACACCTAAGCTGATACATGTATACAAGGTTCAATCAAGTATACCATTGATAAATGTGATGCACCAACTCTTATCTTGCCTTTTACACATGACCTGTGCGCTACTCGTGGCCTTTTTTTCATTTTTATCACTTAAAACATACAAAATCTGTATTTACTTAAAAATTTATTATACCGTTATTCTGAATAGGGATAATTGTATTAAAACCAAACTAAGTGTTACGATGGCGATAATTCTAAATAGTAACATGCTTTCATACCATATGAAAGGTTTTAAATATCACATGACAAATGTACCAGCCAATGGTAAACGTTTTATGAAAAGGGACAAGCGAAACGTTGGAATAATCAGGATTAGCATTGCACACAAATTTCAGTGCATTTTTTTTTAAAAAACATTTGATATATTAAATTGACAATATAAGAATTCAACAAAGATTAAGTCTATCATCCTTTTGTTTTTTAAATTTTTTATTTGCCATGTTATACTGTCGTTCGATACTCGTCCAGATTCTTCGATGTACTTAGAAAAACACAAGGCTATAAAGTTCAAATAGTAATAACATAAATGGCAAATGTTATTGATACATTAATTGGTAAACTAAAATAATTATCATTACCAGCATATTTTTGTTCAAGGTCTCGTCTTTACGAGAAGTAAACGTGAAGCTTTCTTTGGATAGTGAAATGAAAATTGGCGATGGAATGACGTAAAAGTTGACGGATGGTTGATTCAAATCTATTTTTTTATATTGGTTTCCCAATCATTTTTCCATATCATGGCTCCATGGTGTTTTAGCTACGTTATTCTGAAGATCAATAGCCCGTTTTAGACTGAACTTCTATTTACAGGTGTAAATTACATTTTCATTGTGCGATCACACCTTTGTTGAATGACACTCCAGTCAGATTCAGAATCAAAAACAGATTCTTAAAAAATTGTGAGCTATCCATAATTGTGATAAAACTATTGGGTATCGGAACGTTTAGAGACGTATAATGGATAATCTATTTCGATTCGTCTTAAATATTTCATGAGTTAAAAGTTTCATCTTACAAGAAGAATTGCATCTTTATCTTCAAATTGGAATTGAATTAATGTTTATGATACGATAGTTTATCCTTTTAAATGTTCACATAGAACATGATCGATCTATGTGTACATTGTACCATGACAACCGGGGTTTGACAAAGACGATTTAAAGAGTTATTTATACAATACATACCGTGGCCTTTAACATGGAATTAAAGTATGGAATCACACGTCGTAGTGTTATGTGTTAGTTTGTTCTAAACTTCTGATATATTAAAATAACAATTTTTTACATGACTGTTGTTTTCAAAATTTTACTTGAGGTGAGTTTTTGAACTATATATTTAAAAAGTTTAACGTGGCCTTAGATCAGATCTTAGAGAAGCACAGACAGGAACATTTATAAGGAGTTCTGTTAAATAATTACACATTCTTCGAAATGTTTTCATTGTAAAGCTTTCAATACTTCGTTATTTTCATAGATATTTTATATTTTAAACACGCACAATTTTATATGGATATTTAAACAATTCATATGCCGTTTATACTTTCACATATATTTAAAAATGACATAAGAATTTATTATTTATTATTTAAATGCATTTACCATGCTCTATGTTCCGTTCAATGCACTTTTAAATTATATATTATATGTCTTTTTGAAAATTGACAAAAATAGTATAAAAAATGCATGGTACATCAATTTTCAATACAGGCTAGTCACGTGCAATGTCAGTATGTATTTACAAAAAAGTCAGTAATTGCTACAATTATTTATAACCCAACAAGGAATAAAATCGAAAGTGTAAACAAAATGTAAGGTTTTCTTTTTTATTGTTATATATTTATGAAAAGATGGATTGTGTTTGGTAATTTGAAACGCATGATCTTTAAAATGCCAATTCTTTCTTTTTGTCTTTTGTTCGGCATTTTAATTAAGTCTTGACACGGAATTACAATGTATATCATAATGTAAACAGTTCATTGGTCTATTTACAGGTTTCAACCATGTAGACCATGGCCTCATCGAATGCTACTATTGTTAGTAACGACAGCGATCCAGAACCACCCAGAAATTCTTCAGATAAAGTACTGTCTCGAATCAATTTAAGTTTTCACGAATCAAAAGCAGATCAGATATTCAGACTTGTTCAGGACCAAGAGGAATTAAATAAAAAGTTTACCGAACGCGCCTTACATCGCCAAGACGATCACTGTGCGGAAAGGGATAATAGCTTAAGTGATAGCTCATTTAAAGAGACAGAAAAAAGACTATCACAACGTCTCTCTGTGCATAAACAAAAAGGTGGTAGATCTAAAACTTCTATGGGATTTCATAATGATAAAAATATAATAAATAATTCATCATCTGACGAGGAGGAAACAAAAATGGCCGACGAAGAACGAATGATTAATACCAGGATTAATCGTCCAAAATCAAGTTACGTCCGACGACGCCATCTACCGGCGGACGACGAAGATGAGAGTCCTGTTGATTCTACTGCACAAAGACGCTGCCGGTCTACACGACCAACTTCTAGACTAGGAAAACGAGATGTCGAGGGTTCATATCGTGAATGTCCTAGTCGCCATGAAGGCGACAATAGAAAAATGGTGCTAACAGAGACATCATTCAATGTCCAGGCTCCGCCAGCCACGCCTACTAATGACATTATTGACCCTATAGGGTACGATAGGTATGCTCATATTAAGACACCAGTACCATGTGTTGAACCTGATATAACACGTGAACGAACGGGTATTACACGTGAGCGAACGGGTATAACACGTGAGCGAACTGGTATAATTCGTGAACGAACTGGTATAAGACGTGAACGGACTGATTTACGAAGCACAAATAAAAACTCTGAAAATACCAACACAACAAACACAAGCTTCAGTAAAGCACAATATGAAAAGCATGCTAGAAATCGTCAAAGAGAAGACACCATGTCTGAAATTTCGACCAGACAACGACACCGCAGGCAGCAATATGGTAATGTTCGAGCTAGTAGACCTACTTCAGAAAATGTGTATCTTGTGCGTCAAAGAACGGAAGCGAGGTTACTAAAAAACGGAAATTCTACTTCAAATATGAACAATAGACCGAAGTCAGATAGGGTCATCATGACTTCAAATGGACCAAAGCCTATACTGTCAATTGATTCTAATCCAGTCAATAGTACGACATTAAATTACCAGAAAAATAGTGTTCAGTCGTCACAAAATACAACATTGGACTATACATCATCCTCACGACCTATGTCTCGACGTGGACGTTCTTCTCAGGAAGTAGCAAATCGGCCTCCAGGGGTAATTGCAAATAGACCTCCTTTAAGTCTTATGAAACTACCGCCTCTAGACTCATCTGTTAGTAAACGTGCTGAGAGGACACTAGCTTTAACGACTGCACGTGAAACGTGTGTATAATGTAACTAAAAAGATGTAATATTTACTTTTGTGCATTTTACGTTGCCATTTATGCTAAAATTTTGTGCTTTATGTAACAAGGAATTTTATAAATCCCTTATTATGACGTAAGTAACTGAGAAAATTACACATGCAATAAATAAATTGTATGTGCAAATTGAAATGTTAATAAAAATCATAAAATAAAGAATTGTATAAGTATATATATTATATTTCGGATATGCTAAACACTAATATAAGCATGAAACATTTTCCACTGCTCGTTAAGCAAACACCATGCAGTCAATCACTCAGTTAGTCATTCATCAGGGATGGATATACTCATGTAAATGATTTTGCTCACATTTTCAAGCTTACTTAAGCGTAGTGACCGTCATCAATATTTGATACATATATATCGTTTTGCTGAATCAAATGTAAGGATTGGCTATATATAAGTCGGAATTCAACACAAAGCCCAATATCAACCAAACGATAAATCACACACACCCACACACAAACAAGGAACTATCACATATTCGACTTAAAAAATTTGCGAAAATATTGATTAATTTCACTTACTATCAACATCTAATAACTGCCCATCAACAGGTCTCTAAACTAGAAAACTTGGGTTTATGGTCATGTCCCAAAAATATTGTAGACTGACTTATTTTTCGTCATCGTGTTTTCAGTTTGGACAAGGGCTATTTTGGAGACAAGTAAACAACTAATTTCAGTTGTAAATGATCTTGTACATATTTTATTTTCTTCCAGTTGATACTGTTAATAAAAAAAAATGCTTTTTTAACAATTGAAATAAAATTGCGTTTTAATATTTTGGCACGGAAGATCGTAACTGGAAAATTCCGTTCTTATTACTGTATAAATCCCAAAGTTGTAATTGTATATCGGGCATTCAGAAGCCACATAGATTTGATATTGTAACTAACCAAAATGTGTCCATAGTACAAGGATGTCCAACTGGCTGTATCATTTTCTATGTTCAGTAGACCGTGGGGTCAAAACACTAATTTGGCATTAAGAATAGAAAGACGATATCATAAGGAAAAGGTGTACTAAGTTTCAAGTTGATTAGACTTCAACTTCATCCAAAACTATCTTGACCAAAACAATTAACCCTAAGCGGGACAAACGAACGGACGGACGGACGGCTGCACAGACCGAAAAACAAAATGCCAGTAAAATGCTGTGAAAGTGACATCGCCAGTTACAACACGATGAATACTTGTCTGCTGACTGCTGAGTGCACTGCTGCGCCATTTAATTAGGTCCGTGTCCGTTCTAAAATAAATTTGTAATTTTAGTTCCCCGTGAATAACATTGATCATTAAATGCTTCATAAAATATTCAAATTTATGCAATACATCAAGCAAAATTAAAATTTTCATGAATAGAAAATTGATTCAGATACCTGCTTTAAAATTATACTGTTGTTATGTTTTGAAAACATGTAGAAAGATGATACAGCGCTTTGACTTCAATTTTAATTTGCAATTGTCAGCAACAACGACAGTTAAATATATTCCAAAGTTTTTCTACCTATTAAAGCTATTTAAAATGTATTTTTGCAGAATCATCGTTTGCATTGAACCCAATTTTGTTTTGTTTTTCTCATCATTGTTTTGCCGTCATTGATTGTTAAATTTAATTAATATGAGAAAAACTCGTCGTAATAATATTTCAGTTAATATTGAACCAGTATACAAGAACTATCAACATCTAGATCAAGTACCACAAAGAACCGAACAAAATACGGGGAAGTATGTAAAGTATTGATGTTTAAAATAAACAAATCGATTGGAAGATATCCAAAAATTGAGATAAAAAGGTTCAGATATTAGCTATGCAAAATAGTTCAATAAATATTTCCTATCAACGTATAATATTCTGCCATTGTTATCGAACTAATTTTTTCTCTAACATACCACAGTCAGAACTACGTTGTTAAAGGGTCTTAGTATGTATAATAATATAAGACGAATAAGGAAAGAATGTGATATTGAGCAATTAGTTTACATTTTTGAAGGCTTCTATACCATCTCCGGAGAGAAATGATGTCACTTGCACGCCTGTCCTCAAAACACACAAATAATGAAAATTATACAAAACTTGAGGGCTACCATACCATTCCGGACAGAAATAATGTAACTTGCACGCATTGTCCACAGAATTTAAGAGAAAGATACAAAACTTGAAGACTACCATACTATACCCGGAGAGAAATGATGTCACTTACACATCTTGACCACAGAACACACAAATTAAGAGAAATATACAGAACTGGAAGGTTACCATGCCATATCTGGAGATAAATAATGTCACTTACACGCCTATTCAACAGAACATACAATTAAAGAAAGATATACAAAACCTGAAAGCTCCATACCATATCCGGAGAGAAATAATGTCACTTGAACGCCCTGTCCTCAAAACGCACAATTTAAGTGAAATATACAAAACTTGGAGGATATCGTACCATATCCGGAAAGAAATGATGTCACTTGCATGCATTGTCCCTAAATACACACATTTTTTGAAAAATAAACACAATTTATACATGTATATGCCTACACTATCCAACACGACATTATACAAATAGTTGGAAACTTGGAAGAGATTGATTATTCTTCTCATATTGTGCGGAGTTTGTATTAATACCAATACAGATATATAGAGCAAAAACAGAAATTTAGTTACTAACATTGATAAATTCTAGCTAACACCAGAGGTTTGAAAAAAGATAACATTTGTTATTAAATGCAACATTTTGATATCTGTTAACATTCCAGAGTACCGGAGACTCTTTCCCCCGATTTTGGTGGGGTTCGTGTTATGGAGGAGGTCTGATGACTGATGAACTGTTCGTCATATTGTGACTAAAACTTCACACTGGGTGACACTAGTTGAGCAGGAACTGGTTTACTCTTCGAAACATTCGAATCTAGTTCTAGTTTTTACATGCTTTATACTGCTTTAACTTAATATGAAAATAAGGAGATATTGTATAATTTTCAGTGAAGCAAATCTGCACCAGAGACCAACTCACTTGGATGTTAGTAAGTGTAGGTCATCGTACATCCCTAAGAAATGAGTAACACCCATACCAAGTAGAAAGCTATATAAAAAGGTACCGACATGTCAAAATATGGCCTTTTCATTTTTAATTGAACAGAAGTTATAAATATAAAAGAAATCAAACGAGAAAATGAGCGCCCTGATTTATGATGAAACAATAACGAAAAACAAACATAACAGACAGCAACAAACCACAACTACTGAATTACAGGTTTTTGATTTAGCTTTCTGTTTTGTGTTTTGTGAATTTAACAAAAACATTAGTGTATGTTGTGTCTCTTGGTGACAATGGATACATGTATCGACAGTTTTTAACTTAGTATGTCTAACGGTTAGAAATGTAACTAAAATCAGTTTGTTATTATATGATGCCGTGTCACTGAGCAAGACTTCCTATTACAACACAACGCATGTAACTATAGTGGAGCAGGAACTGGACCCTTTCGGAGCACCTGCACTCATCCATGGTTGTGTTGTGTTGTAGCTTAATCTTAAATATTCCACGTAGTCTCTGACTTGTTCTTTTTTCTTTTGACCATGGCTTTGTCGTCTGCTTTCCTTTGGCTTATGCTTTTTTGGTTGTTTCCTGGTATTTTCTTACATTTTATAAGCAACAACCAAAAGTACTGAAGACAAGAGCGAATTTAACAATAGTGCCAGAAAAAGACTTGGTCTGGATATCAACTGGCAATGGAAATGATAATATTGGTTAGGGTTTAAAGTTTGCTGTTATACAAGTATTTTAAATGTAAAAAAAAGACATGTTACAGTTTGAAAAATAACGATTTATGTCCAATAACGGTTTAAGATGAATATATGAATTTCAATATTTAAATTAATTCAATATTTAAATGAATAGATAATGTATCAATGTTTTTATACAATGATGATTAAAGCATAAATCTAGATAACTTGAACTCTAACTTAATATATCTTTAGGATAGAAGGACGTCATACCGAATCGATTTAATGAAGATAAGATTAATTTGATGGGAAAATCAATCGAAATTCATCAATCATACGAAAGATAAGAAAGTGAAGCACCAAAAGTGCGGTCACCCTGAGTTCACTGTCGTATAAAATATCCATTTTTATCCCAACAGATATTAATATAATATTTTATGTTAAATTGATTGCCGTTACAAAAAACTACAATATACCTCGGTTAAATCCTATCTCGTATACATGTGTAAAGGCTGTTCGACTTATTATTCATTCAACGGCCACAAACACGCCTCAAAGGACCATATGATATCTTAACATTTTGTTTTTCTACTACTTAGTATCAGGTTGTATAAGAGGCGTTTTACGTCCTTGAAAGCTGATTCCCAATGGAACAATGATGAGGCTCCCACAGGGTACCCTCCTCAGGTCGCAAGGTCGCTTTTAAGTTCGTCGAGAGGTCGTTTTTAAGGGAAATGTACAGGTCGCAGGTCGTTTTTCCTAACACAGAGGACGGAAGTTGGTCGGAGGTTGTTTTTTCCAAATTTTACAGGTCGCAGGTCGTTTTTAAAAGGCCCTCAGGTCGGAAGTCGCCTCTAAAAAGCCCAGAGGTCGCAGGTCGTTTTTGACCCTGCGGGAGCCTCAATGATGCCATTATGATTTTTTTGGAATTTGGTTTTGAATAATAGTTGAAAATAGAAGTATAATATTCATGAGTTCAAAGTCATGTCACTGTTAAAAGAATAAAAGATTGGAAATATTCAATAGTTCATTATACCTTCTAAATTACTACAATTACAACAAATAAAGACAAGTTGAAGGCCTCGTAAAAGTGATTTAATCCTAAGATAATCTAATCAATATTTAAATGCAGTGTTTTCTATTTGTTTAGGGTTTTTCACTTTCCTGCTTGGGCAGAACATGTTTGTTTTTTTGAAAATAACAGCTACGGCATATAAGGGACGAATATTTATATTATCTGCTTTGTTTCTATTGTACTTTTGTTTGTTTGTTTCTCTTTTACTTTTGTTTTTTCTGACTTCAGTTTGTGGTCTCCGCCGTTTTCTCTTTTCTTCACACGAAACATTTAGAAGTTGTTTGATTTTTTTTTATGTCGTTTGGTTACTGCTTCATTGACTTATTCCGAAAATGTTTTATTCATATGCATGACTAAATTCGAATTTCGCCGTACAGTTTTTGTAGGTATATTCAACATCGAATTTTCAGTAGTTTGAGCTCATCCATCTCGTTTTTTAGAACTCCATAGTTTTCAAGCAAAAAGGGGCAGAACCTACGCTTTTTTAGAAACATTTCATTTATTCTTACAATTACATTAAAATTGTGTTTGTTGTATAAAACTTTGATAGCAATATCATTTCCTTTGATTTGATTATGTGAGCAAAAAAAAAAAGTCTTATTGATTTTTAACATGCTGAAAATAGAAGACTTTAATGTCAAAATCACAAGATTAAAATTGGACATACCTTAAACGATTTAATACAAGA
This sequence comes from Mytilus galloprovincialis, assembly GCF_965363235.1. Classification (NCBI taxonomy): domain Eukaryota; kingdom Metazoa; phylum Mollusca; class Bivalvia; order Mytilida; family Mytilidae; genus Mytilus; species Mytilus galloprovincialis. The sequence goes on from NC_134840.1 coordinate 81,630,817, forward strand.
TTTTAACATTTATTTGGCAAATCTCCCGTCAATCTGACATGTAAACAGGGAGGTTTTTATTAAAACTTGTGATGTAAACCCCCATTACGTTTATAACTACGACATCAAATAAATCCTTGATTGCGAGGGACATGCCAGCCACTATTTATGATTTTTCATCGATAATCAAAGTCATTTTATTCAATGTGATACCTAGTACATCATGATAAAATACTATTTTTGTACACCCTTTGTTAAGATTTGTATCTTTAAAATCCACGGAGTAAAATCGTTTGTCATTGTAATCCTATCTCAGAAATTCTCATGCAGAGATTTATTGGTTTATATAATATATATTTTTTAGCAAATTGGTAAAAATTCATGCCTTTTGTACACATCTTACCGCTGCAACCACCTTTAAACTTAAATTATTACGTCATACAAGAAATCGAATTTAATAGTTTATGTAATACTTACAGTGGGTTTGAGAGGAAACCTTACAAAAGGAAAAGTTAGGTCACGATAAATCGAGTAAGCGATTTAGTAGGCTTTGATTGATTGTTGGTTGCTCAACGCTGCAACCAACTTCAAGCTAAAACCCCCACGTCATACAGGAAATCGGAATTTAATAGTTTATGTTAAATTTACAGCGGGTTTGAAAATGGAAAAGTTGGGCCATGATAAATCGATTAAGCGATTTAGTCGGCTTTGATTGATTGCTGGTTGCTTAACGTTAAGTAGAAAATATTTCATGCATTTATAGGATTATGCCCCCTCTTTTTGGAGTTCTAACTGAACTAAAATAATAAACATCTGAACAAAAGATGAAAATGAACATGTTTTAATTTTGCGATTATAAATCCACTCAGTGTCAAAATTATAGTGTCAAAATTATAGGAAATATTCCCAGTGAAAATCTTAAACTACCTCCATTAGCAGACTGATTACCTCCTCCAAAAAATGATATGTTACAAAGGCAACGAACCCCGCGCTAATAAGAGATGTGTCATACGAATATAAAAGTCTTAAAATTTGCGCAACGATACTTATATAGATTGATTGATTGTTGGTTGCTTTACGCCGCATTAGCACAAAAAGGCTATATCGCGGCGAGAGCTAATTCGATTTTTTTTTACAATTTAAAGCATATTTTAAAACAAGTCAAAAGGTCCTTCAATAAACTAAAATTCTAAACCAAAGTAAATTGATTATTTACAAATAAAAATCAACAGTAAGATAACGTGATAAAAATTAAAATCGATTTAAATATAATAACATTTTTATATTTTATAATAAATTCCAATTTCTTTAAGAATGCAACAATATTTGTTTATGGAACATTATTAAATAAATCATACATATTATTGACATTCAAATGCTTCCTACGAATATCAGCAAATAAAAGTCAATACAATTAATTAAAACATGTTTAATAGTATACTTGCAGTTACAAGGTATACATAGTGGTTCTACTTCATTCTTTAAAAGATATTCGTGCGTTATTCTAGTATGACCAATACGACATCTAGAAATATCACACTGATCTTTTCTGCACATAAAATTATTGAAAGGTTTACCTAAATTACGTTTAATCTCATGTAATCTATACTTATATAAGATGGGTATATACGAAGACTTATTCTAAAATACAAAAATAGTATTGACAAAATATGTCGGTTTAACAAATAGCCTTCGTCGGTGTGAATGTTCATATGATGCTACTTATTTTTTGATGGAAGTGTTATTTTTCTGTAGAACAAGAAAAATGGTTGATGCCCAATAGTGGCAAATATATCATATTATTGTAACAGCTAATACATCTTTATTCAGAAATAACAAAAAAGCACGCGTTGTCTTGCTAAGCATACCCCTATCGTAGTTCAAAGTGTCTGAAAACACATTACAACTCATCACTACCAAGCTGCTAAATATGAATTCAATCTGCTCACACGAAAAGTTGTTAGTTTGTTATACAAACATATAGAAAAAATCAGAGTAAAGGTGTCTAGCCCGAAAAGCGCTCACACAATACGACTCATCACTGTCAAACTGCAAATTAAACTGAGAATGATTCAGAGTGATACAAATCTTTTGTACGACGGATGTATTATGCCCCTTTTCGATGAGACTATAATTTACATATATTTGGAAATTATCATAAAACGACAGTTTTGACAAGAAGTTTATAGAAAACTTCTTACAGTGTTTATAATCATTGTAGTCGCATCTCAGTCGAGCCTTAAACAAAATATCATGAAAAAATCCCTCCCCCTTTCTTCCACCCTGAAGCAGCCTTTTATACTGTTCTCCATTTCGTCGACAGTACGTCATATGCTATTATCTCATTACTTATAAATGTTTTTTGATTTGTAAGGTTTTTTAAAACTTGATGATGTATATGGATTGAGTGACTTTCTTTACTATTCATTCAAATATCTGCTAGAATATAATTGCTAATAATAAATCGTGTCATCGTATGACATACTTGCACTAAAGTGATTGAATTAAACCTAGTCGGAAAACTGGGAAAACTATATTTCATGTGTTTATCTTAAAGTGTTTTTTTAATGTAAATCATAAAACCAAATCGTAATTGCTAAAAAGTGACGCAGGTTTTTATTGGTTTTTTTATGTAATCAACTTTCATTATTTCAACCTTCACCATGTTCATCGAAAAATGTTTTCATGTGGCATATACATTAAGGATTGATTGAGTATAGCAAAATGGTAATATTGATATCTCTCATTCGACAGTAAACGTTTTGATAAAGAGAGGGCGTCCAATTAGAAATATGGGATGAATACATACACAGCTACGACTGTACCCCTATTTTTGACAACTTAACCTATAATGTATGTTTGCTTTGTTCACACATCGTTGTCAATATAATATAATTTTATGCGACTGTCATGCAAGTGAGAGGTTTAGCTAGCTACAAAACCAGGTTTAATCCAGTATTATATACATAAGAAAATGCCTGTTTACAAGTCAGGACTATTAAAGTTGTTATCCATTGATGTATTTGAACTTTGAGTTTTGAGGTTTGAGTTTGCCATTGACTTAGAGACTTTTCCTCGGAGTTCAGTATTTTTGTTTTTCTACTTTTTTGGAATGGCTGTCCAGTTTCATGGCGATGCTTTCAGTGAACTTTCCTCTGAGTTCGGTATTTTTGTTATTCTACTTTTTTGGAACGGCTGTCCAGTTTCATGGCGATGCTTTAATTCTTTCATTTATATCTCTGTAATAACTTTTTGAAAGGTCCTTACGTGACTTGTTGCCAAAGATATTAAACCGTTATCAATTGATAATGTTTTTTTTCCAATTGAATTGCAAATAACACTCAGACGTCCAGTTTAATCGTTTAAGTAAATGGACAGAAGCTCGTAAACTCGACAAAACGCACAACTTTGAAAATGTTTGGAAGGCCAACAAATTTGGCTTCTGAAATTAACTGCATCTGCGTACTAAAGTTCCTGGCATCAGTGGATGGACGTTATGGTACATTTAATCGAATATACAATGTAACCACCGTTATATTTAATCAAGGATTTAAAAACAAAACAACGACAACCCAAAGAAAATAATGAAATACACACGAAATTTGCTATTTAGAGTTAACCTATTCAAAATCATCAACTGTATAGCTAGATTTCCAGATTCGTATCTATTATGAAATTGGATATATAAACACATAACTGAAATCCCTTAACATTTCCTTCAACTTTAAAAGACCCTTTCACAAAAAAAATTCTCGGGTTAATGAGGACTTCTTCATGACTTGACAAAACATTTTATGCAAGTATAGGACTATGCCCCTCTCTTTGTGTTATAACTGAACTAAAAAATAAACATCTGAACAGAATATACGGAGAGAAAAATCAAATATATGTCGGTTGAACATATAGGCTTCGTCAGTGTCATCGTTCATATGCTGCTGTTTTTTTTTTCATATAAATTGTATGTTTCGTTAGAACAAGAGAAAAGGTTGATACCATATTATTGTAACAGTTATTGCATCTTTATTCAGTAAAAAACAAAAATGCACGCGTTGTATTGCTAAGCATACCCCTATCGTAAATCAAAGTATCTGAAAACACATTACAACTCATCACTACCAAGCTGATGATTAAATATGTATTAAATCTGCTCACATAAAAGTTGATAGTTTTTTTTATTACTATTAAAAAAAATCAAAGAGTAAGGGCTCGAACAGACCCGAAAAGCGCTCACACGTTGATACTCATTACAATCAAACTGCAGATTAAACTGAGAATTTAGTGATACAAATCTTTGTACGATGAATATGTATTATAGCCCCTTTCGATGAGCCTATAATAAACATATATTTTGAAATTATCATAACACGACAGTTTTTACAAGAAAAATCTTACAGTGTTTATAATCATTGTAGTCGCATCTCAGCCAAGCCTTGAACAAAACATCATGAAAAAATCCCTCCCCCTTTTTTCTACCCGGAAGCAGCCTTTTATTCTGTTTTCCATTTCGTCGACGAGCTGTCATCTGCTATTATCTCATAATTTATATAGATATAGGAAGATGCGGTGTGAGTGCCAATGAGACAACTCTCCATCAAAATAACAATTTAAAAAAGTAAACCATTATGTTTGGAAATTTTATTTATAAATGTAATCAGATTTGTAAGGTTTTTTAAAACTTGATGATGCATATGGATTGAATGACTTTCTTTACTATTCATTCAAATATCCGCTAGAATATAATTGCTAATAATAAATCATTTCATCGTATGACATACTTGCACTAAACTGATTGAATTAAATATGATCGGAAAACTGCGAAAACTATATATATAATATTTCATGTGTTTACCTTGAAGTGTTAAATAGTTTTTTTTTATAAATCCTGGAACAAAATCGTAATTGCTTAAAAGTGACTTAAAAGTGCGGATTCGATTTAAAAGTGCGGATTCGATTGGCTTTTTTATGTAATCAACTTTAATAATTTGGATCTTAACCATGTTCGTCACTAAATGTTTTCGTGATGGATATAAATAAAGAATTGATTGAGTAGCTATATCATTGACGTCTCTCATTCGGCACTGAACATTTTCACAAAGAGGGGGCGTCACTTTAGAATTGTGGGATGTATACATACACAACCACTATTGGTTGAAGTTAGATTTTTCATGGCGATGCTATAATTCCATCTCTCCTATCGCTGTAATATTTCTTTGAGGGGTCCTTGTGTGACATGTTGCCAACGAAATCAAACCCTTATCAATTAATAATACTTTTTTTCCCAAAGGAATTCCAAATTTCACCCAAATATCCCGGTTGAACTTATAAGGCAGCGGGTCGGTAAAAATGGTAAACTCGACAAACGCAAAACTTCGGGAATGTTCGGATGACCAACGATTTTGCCTCTAAAGTTATCTGCATCAACATACTAGGTTTTCTGGAATCAATGGAAGGACATTATGGTAGCTTTGGTTGAAAGTAACCACCATTGTGATTTAATCAAAGATTTCAAAACAACAACATCGCAACGAAAATAATGAAATACACACGAAATCAGCGTTTTACCTTTCATTTTCGTCTAATTGAAGTTAACCTATTCAAAATCATTAACTGTATAGCTAGATTTCCAGATTCGTATCTATTATGAAATTGGATATGTAAACACATAACCGAACACCTTCGCATTTCCTTCAACTTTAAACGACCCTTTCCCATATAAATCCTGGTTGGGTTAATGAGGACTTATATTTCTTCAAGACTTGTTTGTCACTTAAAAAAATATTGATCTAAGAAAAAATCTCTTGAAAAATTATTTGTGATGCAATCGTATATACAAGTCACTGAGTTGGAAAACAATATGAAGCATCAAAATCCGTTGTTACGAGCATCTTAATCCAAATATTTAAAAAAAACTAAATATAGTTTGTGCTGTATCATTCAAAAGTACAATTTTTGCCATTGGGGATTTTTTTAGTAATTCAGCGATGCTATAATTGGATTCTTTCTAATTGGAGTCATTAATTTAATTGCTATTTCAATTGGTTTGTTATGCATTTTAAAATTGTTTTCACTTTAAAGTTGCTAAAACAAGTAACGGGTTATGAACACCATAATGTTATGGATACATGTTAATCGATAGGCGTAGTCTTGAAAAAAAAGAAGCATAAACATTATGAATTTCCGATGCAATTGATAGTAGAAAATATGTAAAAACGCAATCAAAACATTTAAATTTAAAAACTTATCTTAATGATGTCTTCAAAGACATAATTTTCTAAAAATTTGTCGATATTTTAAATCATTATCAAAATGAAAAAGTTCAAAATGATGTGTTCAAAGACATTATTATCTAAAATGTTGTTGATATTTTAAATCATTATCCAAATGAAAAGTTCAAAGATATAACTTTCAAAACTTTTAACAATTGCCTTATTGACGCCATAAATTATGCATTGAATCTGCAGACTTAATTGTAAAAATATTAGGCTAATGTCTCCAAGGTTTTTTATTATTATCGTTTTGTATTGAAATATGAAGAATTGATGTTAATAATGTATTATATAAACTGCAGAAATATATGATGTGGAAAGCTGCAATGCATCATTAATTGTTTGTTATTGATTATTAAACAAATAATACATCTAATGTATTCTATTTAATATTGCCTCTGAATAGTGAAAGGAACCTGGTGTTCAGTGGTTGTCGTTTGCTGATGTTGTTCATAAGTGTTTCTCGTTTCTGTTTTTTTTTTATATAATAGATTAGTCCGATGGCCTTCCCCTTTAAATGGTTTAACACTAGTAATTTTTGGACCCTTTATAGCTGGCGGTTCGGTGTGATCCAAGGCTCCGCGGGTGTAGAAAGTGCTTTGATCTATATTGACATATTTGACAAACTGTGAATTGCATTGAGAGATGTCTCATTGGCACTCATATCCCATCTTCTTATATCTATGTCTATATCATACCATCAGAAGGGGAGTTGTTTTTCCAACATTTAGAAAGCCGAGCTGACTTGCCATTAATTTACAAACAAATAATATATAGTTATCTTTTGCTAACTTGCAAACATAAATATATAGATAGTTATATGTTAGCTAGATTGCGATTTTAATACCAGCATATAGTTATGTATGAGCTAGCTTTCCATTTTACTACTAGCAAATAGTCACACGAGTAAACTTGTGGATTGCTAACATATAGTTACCCAAAATATCTTGCAATTATTTTGTTTCCAATACATACAGTTAATTCGCAATTCATAGCTCGCAGTTCCGTAACCGAGTTGTGATCCGCAAATGTAACTATAGCAGAAACAGCAGTCTGGTTTATCTTGACAGTCTCTTACTTTATATACCCTTTTGGTATCTTTTTATGTGACTGTTATAGCTTAATAGAAAAAGGACGATCAACATAGTTTAAATACACAAAATCGAATTGTTACTTATATTTGATATAGTTACACAAACAAGAAAACTATGAGGTTATGAAGTTCTCATTATCATATGTGCCTAGCCCCTAGTCAGGAGTGGTATGTGTTAACAGTTGCTGTCCATCTCACTTGTTTGTTTTTAATTTGTTTAATGATATTAACTTACTAAATATGGACTTTGGTTTTCTTTTTGAAATAGTTCACATTTCGTTAGCTAACGATAGCTTAATTTTCAATATGGCAATTTACGTATTGACATCTCATTGTTTGCATTCCCTTCCTATGTTTGCATCTTTGGAAGTCACGCACCTCCTCATATGTTTATATATGTTATATAATAACATAATATACTAATTTGTCGAGAAATGACAGGTTGCACATACTTTCGAAATTTCGAGACAAAATTGTAAAAAATATTGCATCCCCGAATAACTAAAAAAATAAAAGAAAAAAAAAAAAAAAAACGACTGAAATTTTTTGAATCTTGATTCCAAAGCAGGATTTGGGCAGGTAATTCAAAAATTTGTAAATTCGAGAAGAAAGAAATGAACCAATTATAATAACTCGTTGTTTTCTATACTGTAAGCATTTCAAGACAGAGCAACACTTATTTAGTTTTATGTGCATAATTAATATAATTAGAAGAAATCGTGTTGTACACATCCTACGTGTTATTGTTGTATATATAATTTGTACAAACGCTTCCAAAATCTTCAATTGAAACTAGTATTTTAGAAACAAATATTATCACTTAATGTGCTATTGGGTTTCTCCTTGAAAACAAATTACCCGTCTGAATATATTTAATACACTCGTTATCTTCCGAGATACGAAAGATACCATTATATTATTTAACCAATCCATGTAGTTTCCAAAAAGATCGTATCAAAGATAATACTTATAGACCTTTTTGTAAGAGAACGTGCTAATGGTAAAATTATGTCTGCCCGAAATTGACCCGATGTTCATAAACTATATGTTAATTTCAAAATTGTTATATTATACAACATAATGGTGAATCAAAGGAGAAAGAAGATACTCTACATTTATGATGTAAATTTAGATAATGACGTTTAGAAATAGATAAATAATCGCAAGTTCCTCTTCAGGTTAATTTGGCTAATGCTTTTGGATCTAGTTCGCTTTAATTCATCTAATGTTCCGAACAATATCACATTAAACTTGCAAAATTTGTTGGAAAATTATTCCAAAATGATTTTGAAAGACGCCTTTATGTATCAATGTTCACAAAGGCGTTGTTTATAGCGGTTAATAAAATCTTCATTACACCTCTTTACAAGATAATAACCGTCATCAAAAGAACTGTATACAATATATAATCACTTTATAACGGTCACGATTGCTTTTGTTCCTTTTAAACATTTATGTCACTTTGTCAAATTTCTTTACAATGATGTAATTCTAAACTGTTCTGTTTAAAAACAAAGTCAGAAAGGGCAGGACCTACAGCAAGTAAAATGAAAATCTGTACACGGGTTGGTTTACTGGGTGTCCTTAAATGACTCTAATGTGCTCTTTAACTGTACCAGTTCTGAAATTACTGGTTGAACCCCGAGGGTTGAACAGGGTTGGAACTTTGCTCAGCTGGGTTTCTCCGTACTGGAAGTTAAAGAGAGTAGTCTATGAGTGACCCGTTTGGTCTTGAAGGATGTATAAATACGCAGTCACGTCGCATCGGAATGAGGACGTTAAATTCAATGGAATACTCCCACTCAAGTAGTACAAATTATGTAATTGCTACTAGGAATTTAATTCAATTAATTGCATATACATTCCGTCAACTGATCTTAAATACATTGTCAATGCCAAAGCAGATTTTTTCTAGTGATTTTCCAGGAATTCGTTCGTTAACAGAAACAACCATTTTAGTGGCCATCTAAAGAATTAGCTATTTTCCTGCATGCACTGGAAAACATTCCATTCGATATACATTATCATGTCATATGGTAACATGCATAACCCAAAATTCTTTTGCCGATGAATAGGCATCAGATAAAAAAGAAAGAACACAAAAATAAACCACAAATCAGAACAAAAATATAGAGAGAAAGAACAAAGAAAGAATATAAACAAACACAACAAAAACACTTTAAAATAACCAAATTGTCTAAGGTCAGTTTTAATGTTCCTCATCTCGAGAGCGGCCGAATATTTTTCAATGATAAACTTAGTTTTGTACATTAAAAACGACGTCTGTTTAGCAGTATAATATTTGTTAACGGACGCTTCACATCAATCCATCATCATCTTATTAATATCGATGACCGCTATACATAATAACCATATATGGTATACATAAAACTGGGTAAAATCTTGAGGCCTTCACATTCTGTTATTCGTTGACCTACAAAAACAAAAAGCATATTTTATACTATATTTGTAAAGTAGGTTAGTTTCGACTAAAGTGTGCTATGGATATGTTTGTACGTCTCCTCCCCATGTCAAGTACAAGGGGATAATATCATTATGTCTGCTTTGTTCAAAGTGTCGTGACTTTTTAGTACAATACTTAAATCACTCTGAAATCTGACAAATTTAATACAGATATGTTAAATGCTGATGCTCTTCGTATAACCACGGTTTATTATTGAATTCAAGTTTTATTCTATTAAACAAAAAAATCGTAAGAATAAAATTTAAGACAACTTTTAAAACGCTATCTTTTATATAATTTGAACTACAATCGTCCTTTAAATTTGCATAAAAAGATCGTTCTTTTCTTATCAGCTAGTGCAACAAGAACAATTATTCAGTACATTTGGCTCTAATTCCGATTTACCTAGATTTCTTGCGATTCATTTAAACATAACCTAACGAACCAATGAGCATATTTCTGTAGACCAAATATCTTAAGACGCAAAGATCTCTTCAGTATGGATTTGTTTATGACTTTGTACCTCTTTTATTAGTCTCATTGAACCCCAATCTGTAAAAAGCGATTATGTATATGCCGTTTAAAACCATTATTAACTCAAAATAATTGTGTTTTAGCAAGTTCAGTGGTGTATACTTTGCAAGACAAAACCTTTAACTCAATTTAAATTAAAATGCTTAATTTCGTCCATGTTACATGTTAAAACAATGAAAATTGTTTTGAAATTTTATGTAGTTTGACTTTTTAGGTAAAATATAAAAATTTAAAATCCCTTAGATGTTTTCAAAATTTTTGTGTATCAACCTTGCTGCTTCAGTTTCAAATTTAAACAAATTAACTTCTCCGTATATAAATCATTGTATGTAGCGAAGTAGTCCCCCCGGCATTTATACTTGTTTGGGTAACGTTGGTCATTCGTCTCAACTCGGCCGATTCTAAGAAGAGTAGCTGACTCATCAGAGGATTCCCGAGTGGAAAGTTGGTTTAATTGTCATACCAAATACATATTATGGAGAAAAAAATGATATACACATCATCTTCAAAATTTATTTTGATCAGCGTTTGTATAGTTAAAAAAAGGTAAAAGACTATTTTTTAGCGTAGAAAAACATAGCTAGGGATTCCTAACGACATCTTTACATACTAAATTAGAACAATCTTTTTTTTCTATTTTGTAATGAATTTTTCCGTTAAAAATTGTGCTATAATTTAACTGATTCGAATTTTCATGACCTTTCCTACCGAATTGCGAACTTGATAGCCTTCCTTTATCACGGTTATCTATAACATGTGGGAGAAACCGGAAAAATCTCACAACTGTTTTGGCACACGACTCCAGTTTTTTCAAGCTTTGTTGGGAATTTTTTTTCATAGAATTTCATGAAATGTAAAAAGACAATGTTTTATTTGGATCAGTATATGTGCCATACCACTATTATATTTTCCGCATATTTTTGTTGGTTTGGATTCCTTTTTTAAATCGAGGACACTCAAGTAGTTAAAATATGAATCAAATCAATTTTAACCCCTTTCTAAATGCCATTCTTAGATTTAAATGTGACCGACCCGCTGCGATGTTGCTTTAAGAGTGTGATACTTAAAATAAATTTCAGTGTTATATGGTTTCAAGCAATTAGAAAGTTATGGTTTAGTTAAACTTGTACTTTGTGAAAATATGCAATATCTCAGTTCGTGTATATACTGCTGTTACAGTTTAGAACACATTGAAAAGTAATGGGTTGCATTTATATTTATTTACTACAAAACTGTACCATTTCTCATATCTTAATTTTTTTTCTGTTATATTTATAAATATTAAAGAGAAACAAAAAGCCCGATGAAGCATATGCTAACGATATATACTATATGTTACGTCACTTTTGATTGGATGACGGTTTGATGGTTGAAATCATTAGTAATATCGATGCAGTCGGAGTTTCCAGCATCTCGATTGTTTTGTTTTTGACAATTCTCGAGTATTTCATGAGAATAGGAATAACAGTTCTATTTTTTGAATAATTCGACAAAGTGGATTTGACAGTCGCAACTCTTCAAATACATTTTTTAATTCCTTAAATATTTAACATATTTTTTTCCAAACATAGGTTAATTATAACTTACTTAACTTCAGTTATATTTCATTTTAAGACAACATTACAAATGATTTATGGATAAAGTTATTCGTATTAATGCCCATTTCGATCTTAATTTCCCCCAAAGATGTGCTCTGAGTGTCTTTCTGTTTTCAGTTGATATAATTTTAGTCCCTTAAGGACTATGAATGGTATATAATATAGGTAGAATTCACCAGTTTTATATTACTCCTGTATATCTTGATGTTGTAATGTTATTTTTTTTAGTTGATACACTCATTTGTCTTTTTTTTAGGCAATTAATAATAGAGATTGAATCAAGATGTTATCAGTTTTACATGCATTTAATACGTTACTTCCGTATGTCTTAATACTGTGCTGTAGTTGTTTTTAATAGCTATATAGTTAAAGTCTTGACTTCTGCCGGACAATGATATATAGTGGGAAGAGTTCGAAAACGTACATCAAACGTTATGGTCCGAAAAATAGAATTTAATTAATGAACCGCCGTTTTTGTTTGTTTTAGGTACGAAAAATTTAATTACACATCATTGTGTCTTACATATTCAAACGCAAAATGTGTAACCAGTATTAAAGCCACAGAACCAACTGATGTCCCACCCTCACCAATTATACCACAATACAATACATTTCAAATTTAAAAAAGAGATGTGGAATGTTTGACAATAAGACAACTCTTCACAAGAGACCAAATGCCACAAAAATTAACAACTATAGGTTCCCGTACGGCCTTCAACAATTAGCAAAGCCCATACCGCATGGTCATCTATAAAAACAACAAAGGTAAAAAGAAAACCAACGGCCCAATTTTTGAACTTGGGACAGGCAAATACAGAATGTGGCGGGGTTAAACATGTTAGCAGGCGCTTAATAGTGATGTAACAGTACAACATAAGAACAATACAATTTCATTACAAATTTTAATATTTACTTTGGTACAAGATCATTATGAAAATTAACAACAAAATATCACTCCCTGAGAACAACGAACAAGACAAGGCAAATTAGTTGTAGCGTACTTTGATGTCCATAAATACATTCATATACACATATATTTCAAGTTTCATTGGCAAACAGTTGAGTATCATACTCTCAATACACGTTAAACAAATCTGACAGAAATTGCATGCACCTGTTATGCATAAATTACGTTTCTAAAGGATGTTCGTTCTACTGTTCGTATGTGTCATTTCGTACACCCTCCGAGTTTTTCCTAAGCAATGAATAAAAAATCTTTCATACGAAAAGGCTAACTAATTATGTCCCCCATACACATAATTGTTTTCCATTCGATGTTAAAATGCACTTTCTTTTCGGATATGATGTCTTCAAATATTTCAGCAGGTAAAATCCTTTACTCGGCATAGGTTACCTTTGAGATTCAACATAAATTTTAAAGCTATCTTTTACACCGACAATATTTTTACAATAAATGTACAATGGCACTCCATGTAACTTTCCATACTGTTGCGTACATATTTAGAAAATTAAAAAAAAAACTTAGTTACATAATAGTACATGTATATATAAAAAATAACATGCTCCTGTTTCTAAATATCCAACTCTATGCGACTTCTACACTAAATTATCCATATTTTTTTAACTGACTAGACCTGGCACTTTAGAACTACGAGATTTCAAGAAAGATCAAGGAACTCCACTTGATCCTCACTTCCGTCGGAATAATCCAGCGGTGGTGTCATTGATGGTGATGGCGCGGTTGGTCTTGCTGGGAATTCGTCGTTGAAAAGAGGAGGTAACTGTTTCAGAGATTGTCTGTTTTTCATAGATCTAGCACATTTGTGTTGTTTCGATTGAGGCAGTGACCATGTTCTCTGTAAATTACTTTTTTGTCTAGAAAGTATAAAACTATCATTGTTTATCTTAGATTTACAGGTTGAATATAAATTGTCTCTAGTTTGTTGCCGTGTTATAGTTAAAACTTCCTTAACTATTCGATCGTTTCTTGGGACAGAAACTTTATTTGAATAAAGAATTTCATCTTCTAAACCAGAATCGTCGTATTCATCATTAAGTCTATCTAAAAATCCAGAATCATTAAGCCCGACGTTGTTCAAAGGTTGTCCTATTTCGGGAAGCGGAGCCCTTCGTTGAATTCCAGTGAAAGTTGGTTGACGATTTACCTGAAAATCGCGCACGAATCGTATAAAATCTTCTGTACCAGGATCAGGTCTTCTTGCAGGAACATTTTTACGTTGATTTTTCCTTGAAATTGGAGATTTAGATCTTTTTGGTCTATCACCCCTCATCCTTTCCATCAATGTGTGAAATATCCAAGTTAAATCAACATCCTCTGAAAATAGATGATGTAAATATAATTTGAGATGCATTTAAATATTATTAATAACAATTTTAAATATATAAAAATGAATATAAAATATAATTTAAACCATTTATCACGACTTACATACATCTTGCAAGGGATCATTTATGTTGAATTAACACTAGCTGAAGTGAAAGCAATTTATTCATTCATCTGAAAGAAATAAAATTGCTCGAAACCAATATGATATATGTAATTGTATTGATATTTTAATACGTCGCTGAGAAATCATACAAGCGAATATTTCTAAATTGAATCTTTATTTAACCAGCATGGGATGTTTCTATAGATATTAACATGTATATGTCATGCATATTTATATGAAAAAGACGTAGGGTTAAGTACATGTAGGTTTACATATAGTTATATATCTTTTTTTGGTGCAGTGTCCGGTAGTTGAGTTTGGCTGATTTGTGCACATTTTATCAAGTAACTAGAAAAACAATAAAATAATAACCCATTAAATCATTGACCCTTCATATGTTAAAGTAAATGAATAAAATGGAATGCCGAGGTGTTGCAATGAGACAGCAACCCATAAACATGTATATCAACACACATGTGTTGCCTCTCCATGAACCAGACTCCTCCATACCTTGCCAAAGGTTGTCTTTGTTGATATTTAAATATTTTTGTCAATAATTCTAAGTCAATTTAAGAATTTCGACTTTTGTAAAAAAAATCTCGTAAAATTATTATATCGTATAGCATGTCATTGCTTATTTGTCTCTTTGGTGACACAATGCTGTTGGTGACCCTCTGCTGTTGTTTTTTATTTGGTCGGGTTGTTGTCTCTTTGACACATTCCCCATTTCCATTCTCAATTTTATTAATGTATATACAAATCTTTAGCT
Source organism: Mytilus galloprovincialis (assembly GCF_965363235.1). NCBI lineage: Eukaryota > Metazoa > Mollusca > Bivalvia > Mytilida > Mytilidae > Mytilus > Mytilus galloprovincialis. Next base: position 81,645,931 of record NC_134840.1, read on the forward strand.
CCAAACGTTCAACCTGGGTGTTTATGTTTACAAGGAGAAGAATAAGAGCTAGAGAAGCTGCTTTGGCATGAAGTAAAAAAATATTCAAATCATAGAAGGCCAACCTTGTCATAGAAGAATGTATTAGAACCAAAATCAATGAATCTAGACTTCTCTCATCAGACTGTAGAACCAATGTCAAAGAGGAACTTTTCTTGGCTGTTCGGGATGTACAAATACTCAGCCACGTCCAGTCATGAATTTAAATCTAACAAGGGCACACCATGTAATAAATATGGCATATACTGGATAAGTTATTATAATAAGTCCCTATATGATTTGTCAACCTGAATTATTGTCAATACAGTAGAAAATGGGCACATGCATGTAACATTAAATATAAATAAAATATTTTTTTAGTGGTCCTAAGTTTTTTATTCTTTTATCTTAACCTGTTGCAAGGATACATTTCGGTTCTTATCATACATGCTACTCTTCTAGTGGCAGTCTTAATGTCTAACCCTTCATTAAATCTACCATCCATTGTTGTATATGATACAAAGGTCGATATTTGACTTTTTTTTTATATAGGTTAATTTTTTTCAGATATATTTCTTGAATGTTGAATACGTACTAACGTGTATGAAATTTTAGAATTCGATAATGCTATAATCTTGCTATATTTACTTAGAATTGAAACGTGACGTTTTTGAATTTACCCTCGATTTATAGGAAAAAATCGACAATTTTTACCAACAAAATATATTTTTATGCAAACAGATTAAACCCTTCTACATTCTAAACTAATTTGAGTTGAAAATTGCCATTGAAATAAATAAATAAAGGGGAGTTTTATATATCCGCCAGGTGTGTTATATCAGTTTTCTTCTCTTTCAACAGTTGGTAAAAACCGGATACAAAACATACCAAATTAGAAGTTCAATTAGGAGAAACTCCTCCTGGGATAAATTTAGAATTTAGTAAAAGAAATCTTTCATTTACATTACATAATTTGATTTATGACATTTTAATTATATTTTGATTACTTTCGCTCGCTTTTTCATTTTCGTTATATACGCCTTTTCAATACCTAATAGTTTGTCTAGACTTCTCCCATCTGGCAAAACCGAAATAGGGACGTCTTTTTTTGGCTGTACGGGATGTGTAAATATCGTTTTAGAGCAGAATTTGTTTCTACTATATTTATACAGATCAATCCCCTTCAGATACCTTACTAAACCATTTATCGATAAGTTGTTCTCATCATGAACATAGATGCATTTTTTCCATTGAACTCTAAACAACAAATTAATTCAGTTGAGATTTCTTTTGTCGGCAGATGGCCATTCTTCAGCCTTTCAAGCTTAATGAAATTAAACTCTTGGAATTTCCAAAATTGAAATTAAGATGGGTACATTTTGAAAACATAATTTGCTTGCAGTCAATTTATAACCATCAGTCGACGCCCAACAAAATGATCTCTTATCCATGGCCATTTTTGTAAAGAGAAAACAAATAAGCAAAACTTAATGTACAAAATATACGACAGTTTTTTTTTCGTAGTTAATTTTGACTCATGTTTTAAAAATGATTTCAATGATAAAATAATTAAATCATTTCTAAATTATATACTACTATCCCGGTATAGCCAATTCAACTGACTTCAATGATATTTACATTATTGTAAATAAAACTTTGCATTTCCTTCTTTTGATGGTTAGATACACTGTTCGAAATCGAAATCCATTTATAAATTGTGCAATAAAAATGCAATAATAAAATACCGACCTCAAATGTTTATCCAAAAGGGAAAGTTCACAAAAACTGACAAAACCTAACGCTCGACTGTACCAATCTACTGAACGACTGGAAAACAACAGTCATATTCCTAACTTGGTACAATCATTTTACGAAAAATATGGAGGGTTAAACCTAGCGATATGACTGCTTTAGTATCTTGAAACATCGTCCAGAAAATAATAAATTTCAATAGATTGCCTGACACTGATCTAATGACTTCTCATTTGTTTGTTACTTTTTTGCAATGAAAAATATGTAATATGGAGTTTATGAATGTGAATGGACCAAGAAAAAACCCACATTTAGATTTTTATACGCGTGAACCCTAGTAATGTGAGAGCTACGCTATGAGTGCTTTGAAACACCCTTGCAGTAGCACTATGAAGGGTATTTAGTTTGCGTGTCGGAAAGCAAAAAATCCACCCGTATCGCCCGTTACCAACATACCATAATCTTCAATGGACAGTTCTATAATTCCTCCTGTTCATCTCAATGGACTCCGAAATTACCAATGTATAATAAAATGTATGAAAGGTTTGTCTTCGGACTTCAATCAAACAGTTATTAATCAGTCGTATATACTTACAATTTTAAACTTTGACAATAACCTAAATTGTGTGTTTAAGACTTTTTTGTGTTGTCAAGAAAATGTATCGTCTGTTTTTTAGTATCATTACTAATATTGTAAAAAATACATCTTTAACACATGAAAGCATATGTTTTACAGTAATTTCCTCTATATGTATTGATTTGTATGAAATATAAGATTTAATAATACAGACAAATAAAGATATAACAACTTAATATTTTTGATATTATATCCTATTTTGATCCCAAGAATTAAATATTCATTATGTTTAAGGCATTGTTTGGAATCTCTAGGGAAAACAAGCAGAAACTTGACAGCTTTAACATTCAATAAAGGAGGATCAAACTCTAATTAGGATTTAGTGTCCTTAACAAAATGAAAGATAAAATGTTCAATCAAACAGACAACTTATTTCAGCGTATTGTAACTCAATCAGAACTCAGTCTCCTAAACAAATTCGTAAATAAAAACCAAATTATTATAACTGTTCATCTGAAAACGTTATATTGATTTCAAACCATAAATCAGAAATGTTTACTTTACCTTAAATGACAAATATTTCCCGCTGGGTTCGCCCATAAAATGTATACTTTTAGGAAAATATAGAAGTATCACTTCGTTAAACCAAACAAAAATGTACAATGTAAAAATTATGTAAAATAGGAGTTTTTAACAGTTGCAAGGCTATAGTTTGGTTATTAGAAATGTTAATAGTTTTGTATAAGTGTGGTTTAATAGTAACTGTTGCTTTGATCTATGGGCCTATTAGAGGTAATTAAAACCTAACTATTTTACCTTGAACTCATTTTAATTTAAAGATAATGTCAAAATGATAGTAATTTTATGCTTATTACAATTTCTGCAGTAAGACGATACTTAAAAAACTTTGGTAAATTAAAACACATGAGTAAAGACAAATTTATGTAGATAGAACATGTTTCACTATACATTCAGTTGTTTAATCAGCATAATATTATTTACAATTAAACAAATTTATGCTATTTTAAGTCGTGACATATCTTGGAATCGGCTGTTCGTAGATCTTCCTCATGATTCCGTTCTCAAAAATAAAGAAAAGAGGAAGTCACTTTGGATCAACAGATTACAGAATAAGAGCCAAAAATAAATTGATAAGAGCAAAATGACGACAAAAAAGTAAAAAAAAGAAAAGAAAACACATTAATGGGATGCGAAATAATGAAGAATTGTGAAATTAAAAGAATCAGGTAATACAATACTGTTAACAGAAATGAATGTTGTACTGAATAAACAAATTATATGATCACAGAATGTTTCTTTATTGATGATGTAAAATCAACTTTATGAGAATATTACAGAATAAGCCTTATTTTTAAAGATAAAGAAAAATGCCTTAAAAAATTAAATGTTGTTTACAAAAATATATTATAACTTCTAATATTTTCTTTCTTGTTTCACACATTAAAAACTCATGTGAGCTGTTGTCGTTTAATAAATGTGAACCAAATATTATGCCTTATACAAAATTTAACATCCAGTTTTAGGTTAAAAGCCTGCCTAAGATACACGCGAATTTAATCATTTTGATCTCATTCTACATTTCAAAATTCGCGTGCTACTGCATGTACCGAAAATAGTTGCATATTAGTATGCTAATTTTTCAAGTATAACAAAACAGAAATTTGATACTACTTCTTTTCTTTTATTTTCATATGACATTATACTCAACAGAAATGTAATGCTATTGTTTGTATATTTATGAGATATTATTTCATCATTTTTTTACACTTGGAGTGGTTGTATTCTTTAAATTCTGTTTGAATCAGAAAGTTATATTATCGTTTTTAAAAGATCATAATTGTCCTGAGCGTATAAAATTTTCAAACAAAAGACATGTATGTATGAAAATGTGGGGAGTCTACTAACTTACTTAATCCTCTTCATGTTCTTGAACATATAAGGCATCAAACAAGGGACCTCCAACTTTTGGAGGTTTAACAAGTATTTGATATCTCAAACCTCAAACCCATCCATTGCCTTTTAATTATGCCCATTACAATTCTGAACTTGTCATTGAAGAACATGTTTTTTGGGGTAAACTCTAGATTTTGTTTTGAAAGCGTTTATGCCAGAAATTTCTCAGTAAAGGAAATTTAAAAATGCGCATTGACCTTATTAGATTCGTTGAATGTTCTTTGATATATTAGTTGCCTTGCGTATATGTCTAATATGCGTTGCCAATATTAAGCTTAATTTGCGACACTAAAATCGATAATTGATATCAACAAATCTTCAAATACAATAATACTATCTTCTTAATGAAACTGATTGACGTCCAATAGCAAATATTTCATGCATTTAGATATACAGAATATAGGTCCAGGGTCCATCGAGATGAAGAATTTTTGTATTTGTCGTCATTTACTAAAAATATGAGCAATATGATATATATTGTATAAAGGTATACTGATACGATTGACAATAAAATAAAAATCCACCAAAGAATGAGCAATATAAGAAAAAAACATATTTCTGTCATTCCATTTAAACTATTAAAAATTTACTTTCTCTCTATAAAAAATGTAGTTTGGGAATTTCCAAAAGTATTATATACCGCAAATTATACTTATATTTCACACACATGCGTTATATCATATGAATTATTTATAATTTCAAAAACAGTCATATTGATTGTCAGTTAATGATTCAACCAAGAATATATTATTTATCACTTTGATATTCTATTTTGAGGAAGTTTTTCTTGACAAAGCATTTGAAGTTTAATGCATAAATATGCATTTTTGGATCACTAAAATGTGAATAATCAAACACTATCAAAACAGAAACTTTTAATTTTTTGTTTTATTCTTTGTCTGTATAAGTATAGCAAAACGTAAAATAACAAAATTACTGACTGAAGGAATTTTTAATGATAAAATGAAAGTTATGAATAAAACAACCCCAAAACCAACAAAATAGTTTGTGACATTTTTTTTGGCGATTGAGTACATATCGAATTTTCATAATAAAAAGATTTCAAATAAATGGGCAATGTTATAAGATTCGTATCAACGTGTCTCTGCTGCTGTTTAACAAAGAAAATTTTCCGAAATTAATGCCCCTCGAAACCATCGTATTAAGTAGCAAATAGATGCCTCTTTTATTTTTACACATAAGTATAGTTGAAGACTATATGCTCTGTTGGTTATTTGCGTCGTCAGGTTGCTGCTTCATATATAGCGTTCACCCGAATCCAAGACTTAATATACCTTCGACTTTATATCAATTTAAAGTATTGTGCAATCAGCCATCTTGTATAAATACAAATAAACTCATCATAGATACCTAGGACTAAATTTTGTATATACGCCAGACGCGCGTTTCGTCTACATAAGACTCATCAGTGACGCTCGAATCCAAAAAAGTTAAAAAGGCCAAATAAAGTACGAAGTTGAAGAGCATTGAACAAAGAACAGGCAACGATATACATCTTTTCTTTATTTGTATAGTACTAAATAAAAGTATATAAATTATCATGTTATACATCTCATTTGTTGAAAAAAAAAAACATTAATGTAAAAATTACCATTTATATACTTCACACTTCATTTTGGGGTTTACTTGACGATGCGCGCATAAGCATTGTCGATTTTTATGAAACTCATAGACAACTGCATGGAAATAAACAAACTAAAAGTGACAGAGACCACCTTATATTGCAGATAAAGACGGTACACATGCATTGTCGAAAAGAAAATATCATTTGTACTTGCAGAGAAACAATTGAAAAGCTCGTCGAGCCTCGCTTTTCATCCTTTTTTTTTAAAGCTCGTACAAATATATTATATATGTTTCCACAATGAACATGCATTAATTTTATATCTTAAATATTTCCTCGTGAAATCTGATCTTGATTTCTGTATACCAGAACTTTCTGGTGTATATATATATATATATATATATATATATATATATATATATATATAAAATGACTGAATAAATAGTCAACGATCAATCTTACAGGGCGATGGATCATGTAATATGATTCTGTACACTACAAAATATAATATATAACAAGTCAAAAAGGGTACAACATCACCATTAAATAACTATAAAATATACAAATATTAGATATTTCGGATAACAGATATCCTTTTTCAATAATAGCACGATGTCAAATGAATCATGTCAATATATTCAAACTGAGATACTTTTTCTAAATCTTGAATTTATACAATTTAAGCGAACACCACAGACGCTGATACAATTTTAAAATTTCCAAACACGGCGCAAAGATTACTAAGATATGCCAAATGAAAATAGTTATTTTCGTTGTGAACTGGCACAACTCTAGATTTCCAAAGGTTGTGACAGTTGAGATGTTATAACTGCATTGAGGGCAGTCCTCAAACAAAAAGATCAAAAATGTCCTAACCGATCCAGGATGGTATAAATTAGACAACGGTAGGGCAATTACAACAGAATCTACATATTTAAGCCTCCCAAACGAATAGCAGTCTAATAATGATTGAAAAAATAAGTTTTATATAATGAGGTAAAATAATTGAACGTGGCAACGTACTTATACATCATCCCGAATCAATGGAAACCTGTAATTTAAACTGTTATTTTTAAAAATAATTTCGAACTGTAAAGCCAGTACTAAATCCGGCGTTGTTTGAAACAGGTGGTCATAGGAAAATGAAGGACTCGTTCTATGTTTTTTCATTTATGCCCTCTGGGGAAACTGTCCGTAACTTTCTTATCCAAAATCTTTCCCGAGCGACTCTGTCGACCTTCGACCAACCCTCGTTGTGGTCTATGATTGTGATGGTAAGGTTTTTGAGATCAGCTTGTGTGTGTCCAGGTGATCTCAAATGACGACTCACGGGTAGGTCGGGCTTGCAAGTGTAGTCACTTCGATGACCATTCATGCGTTTGTTAAATGGCTGCTCTGTCTCGCCAACATACTGCATGCCACATCGACACTGAAGGAGGTATACAACATTCTGGGTTTTGCAAGTTACATTGCAATATATAGTGTACACAGACCCAGTCGAGTGGCAAGTGAATGTTTGAGTATTCAGTATTTGTTGACAAGTCAGGCAACGTCTGTTACCACATGACTTGCACCATCCTGCAATTGAACAGCTTTTATTTGAGGAGACGTCAGCTCTAACAAATAAGTCTTTCAGACTTGCTGGTCTCCGAAAAGCTAAGACAGGAGGATTGGGAAAGATCTTGGATAATTTAGGGTGTTTGGCAATAGTTTGCCAATTGGCACGGATCAAACGTGAAAGGTTGTTAAAGGCTGGATTGTATGTAAGAACAAACGGGACTATTTTGCTGCGCTTCTTCCGTTTGTACTGTAAGAGGTCATTGCGGCTGTTATTGTTAGCGCGCGCAAACCCCTTATCTATGTCCAATTTCTTATAACCTCGTTTTGTCAAAAATCCGCGAAGTTCCTGTAACCGTTTCGTGACAGCCTCCTCAGAGGAGCAAATCCGCTTGACTCTGAGAGCTTGACTGTACGGGATACTTTTTGTACAGTGTTTGGGGTGACAGCTTTGGGGAGAAAGGTATTGATGTTTATCTGTGGGTTTACAATAGAGGTCTGTTGATATGACACCGTCCTTTATAGATGTGGTTGTGTCTAAGAAAGATATCTTAGAGTCGGAAATTTCATACGTAAATTTAATTGAATGGTGGGCATTGTTTGCATGTCTGATGAAATCCTCCAGTTTTTGTTGAGATTCAATCCATTTCATGTCAACATCATCAATGAAACGGAACCAAGACAAAGGTTTGGATAACGATGCTGCAATAATTTGTTTTTCTAATTTGCCCATGAAAATATTGGCATAAGACGGTGCCATTTTCGTCCCCATCGCTGTCCCGTTAATTTGAAGGTAATGATCACCATTAAAGGTTTTAATGGTGATCATTACCTTCAAATTAACGGGACAGCGATGGGGACGAAAATGGCACCGTCTTATGCCAATATTTTCATGGGCAAATTAGAAAAACAAATTATTGCAGCATCGTTATCCAAACCTTTGTCTTGGTTCCGTTTCATTGATGATGTTGACATGAAATGGATTGAATCTCAACAAAAACTGGAGGATTTCATCAGACATGCAAACAATGCCCACCATTCAATTAAATTTACGTATGAAATTTCCGACTCTAAGATATCTTTCTTAGACACAACCACATCTATAAAGGACGGTGTCATATCAACAGACCTCTATTGTAAACCCACAGATAAACATCAATACCTTTCTCCCCAAAGCTGTCACCCCAAACACTGTACAAAAAGTATCCCGTACAGTCAAGCTCTCAGAGTCAAGCGGATTTGCTCCTCTGAGGAGGCTGTCACGAAACGGTTACAGGAACTTCGCGGATTTTTGACAAAACGAGGTTATAAGAAATTGGACATAGATAAGGGGTTTGCGCGCGCTAACAATAACAGCCGCAATGACCTCTTACAGTACAAACGGAAGAAGCGCAGCAAAATAGTCCCGTTTGTTCTTACATACAATCCAGCCTTTAACAACCTTTCACGTTTGATCCGTGCCAATTGGCAAACTATTGCCAAACACCCTAAATTATCCAAGATCTTTCCCAATCCTCCTGTCTTAGCTTTTCGGAGACCAGCAAGTCTGAAAGACTTATTTGTTAGAACTGACGTCTCCTCAAATAAAAGCTGTTCAATTGCAGGATGGTGCAAGTCATGTGGTAACAGACGTTGCCTGACTTGTCAACAAATACTGAATACTCAAACATTCACTTGCCACTCGACTGGGTCTGTGTACACTATATATTGCAATGTAACTTGCAAAACCCAGAATGTTGTATACCTCCTTCAGTGTCGATGTGGCATGCAGTATGTTGGCGAGACAGAGCAGCCATTTAACAAACGCATGAATGGTCATCGAAGTGACTACACTTGCAAGCCCGACCTACCCGTGAGTCGTCATTTGAGATCACCTGGACACACACAAGCTGATCTCAAAAACCTTACCATCACAATCATAGACCACAACGAGGGTTGGTCGAAGGTCGACAGAGTCGCTCGGGAAAGATTTTGGATAAGAAAGTTACGGACAGTTTCCCCAGAGGGCATAAATGAAAAAACATAGAACGAGTCCTTCATTTTCCTATGACCACCTGTTTCAAACAACGCCGGATTTAGTACTGGCTTTACAGTTCGAAATTATTTTTAAAAATAACAGTTTAAATTACAGGTTTCCATTGATTCGGGATGATGTATAAGTACGTTGCCACGTTCAATTATTTTACCTCATTATATAAAACTTATTTTTTCAATCATTATTAGACTGCTATTCGTTTGGGAGGCTTAAATATGTAGATTCTGTTGTAATTGCCCTACCGTTGTCTAATTTATACCATCCTGGATCGGTTAGGACATTTTTGATCTTTTTGTTTGAGGACTGCCCTCAATGCAGTTATAACATCTCAACTGTCACAACCTTTGGAAATCTAGAGTTGTGCCAGTTCACAACGAAAATAACTATTTTCATTTGGCATATCTTAGTAATCTTTGCGCCGTGTTTGGAAATTTTAAAATTGTATCAGCGTCTGTGGTGTTCGCTTAAATTGTATAAATTCAAGATTTAGAAAAAGTATCTCAGTTTGAATATATTGACATGATTCATTTGACATCGTGCTATTATTGAAAAAGGATATCTGTTATCCGAAATATCTAATATTTGTATATTTTATAGTTATTTAATGGTGATGTTATATATATATATATATATATATATTCATTCAAATATATTCTGACACAGTTATCGTTCGTTTCAAGGACACACAATATTAAATATTGCAATTCATCAGTGTTATTTGATGCTTTCCTTATATTTTTTTTCTAATAATTTGTTCTGACATGTTATAAATTTTACTTTGAGGGGCTCCCCATTTAGATCAAACTTTCGAAATGAATTTGTTCCATAACGAACGGATACTTTTACGTCCAATTTGCATTTAACAAATCTCCGACACATAGAAAATGAATATTACGTCCAATTTGAATTTGACAAAAACTTTCGATACATAGCAAATGAAATTGTCAAGACGGAGTAATGTTACGACCAATTTGCATTAAACAAAAATAAATGCTTTCTGAATAACTCTATGGTAGCCGCGACGTCAGGTAAATAATAACAAATAAACTATGTCAACTATTATGGTTTTAGTTATGCAAATATAATAGATGTCACGCATCTTTCGACACTAATCTGCCGACAAGGAATTACTTTAATGTCTAAACTTTAAAAAATGATTAATTTACAAATTGTTATCATTACTCGGGTGGATTGGAATTTCAAAAACACAATCATATTTGTCGAAACAATTAACTAGATAAAGGCTGTACACCTCAGTTATATACATATGCAAAAACAAGTACTAGTATATAAAAATAAGTGGTATCATTGCCAAGAGACAATTATCAACCAAAGTTCAAATGAAGTGGATTAAAGCAATCATAAGCAACCGTACAGCCTTCAACAATGAGAGAATTAACAACCTGCTTAATTTTCACAAAACAATTTACGAAAAACAAAATTGACAAATTCAAGAACCAACAACAAACACTAAAGTACAGTCTCTCCTGAATTGGGACTGGCACTTAAAGAATGGAAAGGGGTTAAACAAGCTTGTGAGCGGTTTATGATACGAAAAAAGAGCTAACGCTTTACCTCAAAGTAATGCATGTTTATTCGAATTCGAACTTTTTTGTAGTTCTTTACGTAGGATGTCTTAGTTGTCTTTAGTTAATTGGTATAGAATGAAATTCAAAACAGTGTGGCTGTGGCCATTGATTGACACATTAAATTCATCCATTGACTGGGACAATTTACGTGAACGTTTGTCTGTAACGACCACTGTTCACGGCGTACCTACGATAGAATTTAAATTGTGGGGTCACCAAAGGTTTCTTAACGCCTTTAATAATAAAATAATTCGAAAAATTAATCAGGAATAACCTTTATGTTTTGATTTATATAATTGATATAAATTAAAACTTCGTGTTATTTCTGATAAATTTTTCAAATTACTTTATTAAGGTGTTGAGAACCTTTGGTGACCCGATAGTTTAAGTGTCTTTAAAAAGTACATAGTGAGCAGTGGTCGTTACATACAAACGTTCACCTAAATTGTCCCAGTCAATGGATGAATTTAATGTGTCAATCAATGGCCACAGTCACACTGTTTTGAATTTCATTCTATTATTATTATTATTATTTGGAATTAAATGTTCAGTGTTTAGTATCCCGCCATCACCATCTCGACACCAAAAAGATTTCGAGAGAAGTTTGACTTGAATGTGTTTTTATTTTAGTGTGTTAATTCATGTTCTTTGGCACATTCCCCATTTCCTTTCTCAATTTTATCTATTACCGAATTGCATTCAGACAGTTCTTGGATAGCACCTGCATTCTCCCTTGTCATGCATTTTCAATGCATTTTTCAAAGTACATGTCAACAAATAAAAGGGTAACAAATAAACCATACTCCAAAATAAAAAAAAGTAAAAATATTATTATCAAGTACTCCTTTTATATGGCATGTTATGTTTTATTTATTAAGACTGATTAGATTCCTGGAACTGACAAAAATAGTTTAATTGCCCGTTTTTTGTACATTTAGAAGTTCTTTGGAAAAACTGGCACATTAGAATTTCTTTCAATGTTTTTTTTTTCAATTATTGAATACAAATATAATCGGCAACTAAATTTGTAAATTATAGAAATGCTAAAAACGCATTAAGTAAATACCTCTTTTAAAGTCAATAAAACGTTTAAATAGCATGGTAAAATTGAAGAATCTTATGAACATGGACTTGAATTTACAGAATTAATTAAATTTTAATTAAATTTAAGTACATATCTATTCTAAACTTAATTGAAATATCGAAGCAGATTTGTAAGTGGAATCTTTTCAGACAGTTTTAAAATGGTGCAGTTGAAAATTTATGTCAAAATCATATGAAAATCAGGCAATTCAACGATAGGCGTATAAAGCTAAACCAAACTAAATACTCTCATACCTATACGTTGTGTCTTTTTGTTGTGGGGATGTCACAGATGAATACCCTGCCACGTCCAGTCTGTGTTTTTGGTATATGTTTTTTTTCTGCTTTGTATCGATCTGATGAGCTTAGCTCTTAACAACTGATTTTAAAGTTTGTTTTTAAGTTGCACTGTCTCAAATTCGTAGAGGGTAGGCACCTTCAAACTAGTTTTAAACCACCACATTTCCTATGTGCCTGTCCCATGTCGGGAGACTGTAATTGAGCTATTGTCGTTTTTTGTTGTTACTGTTTTTGTTTATTGGTTTGCATAGTTTGTTCTTGTACTGTACTTTTACAACAGTGTTCCAGGTTAGGGGAGGTTTAGCGCCAACAAACTAGTGTAACCCCGCCACATTATATATGCATGTGCCTGTCCTAAGTCAAGAGCCTGTAATTCTGTGGATGTAATTTGTGGTTGTATATTACATTTGGATTTCGTTCATTGTTTTGTACATAATCAGACCGTTTGGTTTTTTTGTTTGAATTGTTTTACATTTGTCATTTCTAAAGCTGACTGACTATGCGGTATGGGTTTATTCTTATTGCTGAATACCGTATAGTTATCCATGGTTGTAAACTTCTATGAGATTTGGTCTCTAGAGTTGTCTCATTGTCAATCATCTTATATTTTTCGTAACCATCATTGTTTTTTTAGATAAAGCTTTTGTATTATTGAAACTTCTATAATGTAATTTGAAAAAAAAAATATCACTATATGGTCCAAATACTCATATGGTCGGGCCCGTTAATAACCGAACGAGTATTATACACATATGGTCCGACCATACGCGAACGATCGGACCATATGAGTATACGCATATGGTCTTGACTATACCCATATGGTCCAAATACTCATATGGTCCGGAACATATTCATAAAAAAACCATGCAACATAAACTCGACCGGGTACTCCGGAAGATTCAGCAATTCCTTCTCTACAAGAGGCACCTGTTAATGAAGTTATATACTGTTTAACACCTAACGTAACCTATCAATTAATGTTAATAGGAATTATCAGTTATGAATTTTGAAGCACAAGAGTTTGATGGTGTAGTATTCTAAACATTTTGAACAAAAAAGAAATGAAAGATATCAATACCATTAACAGTACAATTTTTTCTACACAAGATGCACATTTCGGCAGTTAATGTCTCGTCAGTGATGCTCAAGACCAAATTATAAACTTATTTAAAAAAAAATATAGAGCTTATAAACCAAAAGGAAAACTGTATTGCCAAAGCAGAGCAAGAAATTAAGGCTTTGCAAAAGGCATATATATTCCTTTAGTTCAAAATAATTTCCATGACAGAAAATCATTATAACTGATTACCTGTATTTATTTACATACCAGTACCAAATTTATAACTGGGTCGGTGATAAAAAAGGACAACTAAAATACATTAGTCAAAGAAAAATCCATTAAAACAATGGCAAAAAAAAAAAGAAAGAAGAAAAACGAAGAACGGACAAACAACAGTGTTAAAACAAAGAAACACTAGGTCTCCAAATCTTGGAAATCTCAGGTTCTCCCGAATATATTTTGTTGTTATCCTGTTGCATTGGGATAACTTATTTCTGTGTTCTTTAAGATTCTATACTTTTTTCAATTATTTTCGTTTTTGCCATAATTATTCTTTAAATTTATTCTTCATATCGTAACACCTCTTTATTCTCTCTTTTTTTACCGACCGTGCAAGGGCTGTATAGCCAGTCAAGGTCGTTAAAAACTTCCATTTGTTGTCTCTTTTTTGTCTCTTTTTCTCTATCCTTTTCTTTTCCCCTTTATTCTACACTATTTGTTAATAATTCTCTATTCTTTATTTCTCTTGCCTATTTGTTCTCTTTTCTTTATTGTTTTGATCTTTATTTCATTGTTCCTGATTCTCTATTCTGTAAACAACATTTCACTCGGTGTCGGACAGATCTATATATACAATGCGACACTTTGGAATGGACCCGAAATCAAATATTTTAGTAATGATTTTTCCATTCGTTTGATGCGTTTCGGATTTTGATTTTACCATTTGATAAGACGCTTACCGTGCCTGTATCATGTCAGGAATATGACAGTTTTTTTATTCGTTTGGTGTGTTAGAGCTTTTGATTTTGCCATTTGATAAGACACTTACCGTTTTGAAATTTCCTTGGAGTTCTAAATTTTTGTTCTATATGTGTATTGTATATTACAAAGCTGGGGCCGTGTCAACGAAGCTGTCCTAGAACTAGGACATGTCTTAGGATGGTCTTAGGACACGTCTTAGTCCTAAGTCAGGTTAACGAAAGTCTCCTAAAATAAGATATGTCCTAAATTTGGTCCTAAAGTTAGGATATACAAATAGGTGTCTTAGGATAGTCCTAAAGGTTACAATGTCCTAAAACGTAATAAAAACAACAAATATGGCATAAACTCAATACTAAAAATACTAATACAATATTAAACTATCATACTGTTAAAGAATTGAATTAATAAATCAAAATATTTTCAATATTTGTTAAAGATTCAATTGTATGATATTAAATTATTTCGTGCTGTTTATCTTGAAGCCTAAAAAATACTATCATTATAAGCAACATATTTTGAGACTAACCAAAACGGTGCAATATTAATTTACCTATGGTAAAAAAAAGGACTTTTTTATAACTAATCCTGATTCGATACATGTAATGAAATCGAGTGGACCTAAGTACCAAACTAGTTTATGTACTATATAAAATTGCAGCACGGCTATCGCATTTATCAAAGTTTTTTTTCACTATTTACTTTTGTTTTCGTATCAAATTCATTTATATCTTTTATCATATTTAATCACGTATTTATTAGTATTACGTTAAAACTTTAACTTTTATTTTGCGTTAATTGTTTCCATATAAGAGTAGATACTAACATACCATTAAATCTATAACATAGAAATATCTACATATTTATTCAATTAAATAAATGTATTAGGATGGTCCTATGATCATCGTAGTTAGGACTGTCCTAAGACAGCTTTGTTTTACATCCTAAGACATGTCTCAGACACGTCCTAAGACCATCCTAAATAATGTCTTAAGACATATCTTAGGACATATCCTAGGATACTTTCATTGACACGGCCCCTGATGACAAATATGACGTGCTCAGAATTTTCTTTTAATACTACATACCATTTGTGAGGTTCTGGATAGGGGAATTTTCATTTTTTTTTATTATTTCGCCTTTAAGACTTGTTTTTCATATTCTATATCTATTCTTTATATTTCAATACGCCAATTTTCTCTATTATATATATTTATGCCTATTTTTCTATTTTCTTTATAATTTTTTTCCCTTTATTTTGCACTTTTTGCTCACTATTCTCTTTTCTGTAAATCACAACTAGACCCTCATTGATACAACTGTTTAGATCTAATAAAAGTTGACGTAGGCTTAGAGGGTGTATTTACATACATTCGTGCAGTGCAATTTGAATCAACTTTTGAATTGAGATTTTTAATAAAACGAATTTTCATTCAAACTTTACGAAAAAGAAATGTTTTAATGGTATCATAAGATTGTTCAAATTTTTAACACGATTTTCTCTGAATAAATTCAAAGGACTATTTAACCTATTCGAATAAATAGTGAATTTAATGCTGTTTTCAGGTTCTTTAATATGTAAGAAAGAGGGACTTATAATATTACAGTATGTCAACAAGTTTTTTCAGTTTCGTTCTTTTTGCCTGTTTTTTTTCATAACTTTTATTTTAGAATAAATATAAAAATACGATGGTTTAAGCCATAAGGCCCGGCTGCTCATTTTAAAATCGAGGCTCTTTATATGTGCTCATAAAGTAAAATCAAATGCTGAATATCTCAATTCGTAACTTAATTCTGTATCATATAAGCCTATAGTCTTAGTTTTCAGTTTTAAAATTTTGTTTATCTTAATTTATTTTTATCTGTTCATTGTGTTTTAGTTCTGTTTGTTTTCCGCGGGTCTCACAACCAAAGTGGCGTCAGTAATCCTTGGCATAATAATAAATTGAGAGATTAGATCAATCAGATGCGGATCCAGGCTTCATAAAAAGTGGGACTGGCGAACCCCCCAAGTAGACACAAGTTATGATGTAAGCGGTAAAAATTCTGAAATGAAGCTCCATAAGAGGAGCAGGACACCCAAGCTCCAGCTTTTGATAATGGAATAATTTACACGAGAAATGCTAAAAAAATCAGTGTGACATGAGTTGTAAACTTATATCTGATAAAAAGGCTACAGCAAATAAACTACTGTAACTGTTCAATGTATATCTAAAAAAAAAGACTGAGTGTTCATACATTCTCAGGAATTCATGTACGGAAGGCATGCGAGTTGCTGCTACTTTTCACTTGTAAGTTTCAATATGGTTACAAAGAATATTGCTACAGAATATTCATTCACGCTAATAAATCCCTTCTGTATATCCGAATCATTATCATTATATAATAATCTTCATTGCAAAATTACACCCATAAGGGTCAAGCAATACAAACAAACAATTATATATTTTAAATACAAAATATAAATAAAGATTCAGCTAGGATATCATGTCGATTTCACTACCACAAAATAACAAAATTTATGGAAACTTGATATTGATAAATGGCAATTATTTGAATAATCAGAACAATTTCAAATTATAACTAAGGTTATTTCTGTCAAAAATCGTTGTTATTAAGTTTTTTTAAGAAAACAAGACGAATAACGACGAAATCAAAATTTATATATTAGGCATACAAATTAAATGCACGTGCGCCAAATATACCCTTTACCGGCGTTCTTACATATTTAATAAAATAAAATAATAATGACAGTGCATGAATAAATATAAGAAAATCCATAATTCAAATTTATACTACTTAATAACTACAAGCCTTTCAAAAATCATTTATCATATAATAATAAATCTTTATGAAAATAAAAATTAATATTCAAGAAAATAAATGTATTCTTACCTTTGAAACGTTGTCGCTTTCACCTTTGAGTTTAAGGCACCCTTTGTTGGCTTATAATAGTTGCCGGGCTCCAACCTGCGATAACACTTTCACGTTTAAACGAATGTTATTGATATGAGATTCGATCGATGTATAGGGGATATTTAACTTAGCGTTTTATAATATAAAAATAATTCGAG
The DNA here is from genome assembly GCF_965363235.1 of Mytilus galloprovincialis. Lineage (NCBI taxonomy): Eukaryota > Metazoa > Mollusca > Bivalvia > Mytilida > Mytilidae > Mytilus > Mytilus galloprovincialis. Next base: position 81,663,513 of record NC_134840.1, read on the forward strand.
CTAAAGCTAGCACATTATTTCTGCTTTTCAAGCAATCGTGTGCAGTTGACCTATAATCATTTAATGCAAATTAGACCAGTATTATTTGTAAACATTATGTTATTGCATTCTCGACAAAGGAAGTTAACTTATTTAGATAAACTTGAAGTGTATTTAACTTTGTACGTTCTTCAAATATATGGCAATTAAAAGTATAAAAGCTAAACAATGCGATCATGGTCATAGTAGTACAAGTTAGTGCAAACATTTAGACAGGTATAGGTCAATCCTTGACTAATAATATTTGTTTTAATAAGGTTGGCAACTACTATTGTCAACAAATGCATGAACTGATAGATTTTCAAAACGATCTTTTCTTCAGTGAAGATTTAGACAGCTTTCAAAAATGGGTGGGGAGTCCTTGGTTTTATATCTGGGGAAAGAGGCTCCAATCTTATAGTCTCCTTACATTTTACGGAGTTCTGACAGCGATTCTTTCGTCCGGTATGGATCCGACAACTTTTCTTGTGAAATGGTGTGAATTCTACGGGCTATCCTGGAGAAAAAAGGGAGGTTCAGAATTTATCAACTTATATTTTTGCGAGGTCAAGACAAAATTAAAAAACCGAGATATGGGTTAAAAGTGATACTGATTCAGTGTTTAAAATGATAACATTTAAACGTGATTATAAAAAGACAAAAAATCTAAGAAAGATGTCCGACTGTGATATGCCTCTCTCGCTCTACTTCCTTTACGATTTGTGAACGCTTCCATAATTTTAAATAGAAATTCAAAACTAAAATATAGATTCAAAACGTTTTATCATTATTGCATAATCACACCTGCATCATGCATGTGCATGGAGTCATATGTTGCAGAATTTCTATTCGCTTTGATGCACCATTAAAATAGCTGGCATAACTTTAAATGTTTCATGTTGTTTTTTGAATTCACTTTTATTGAATCAGTATTATTCAAATTGCAATGAATGTCAATTATTGATTTTTTTTCCTGCAAGACATTAAAATTTTATTTAACTTATTGAGTCTAGAAGACATCAAACGAAAAGAAAACTGTCTCCATGGTGCCTTTTTAGTTACCAGCCATGCATTGGCAAGTGCAATGATTGATTTTAATTCATGTAAAAATATGAAAACAATTTTGGCGTCAACTTTAACATTGTGAATAGTTTTAGGGTTTGAAATTAGATTTATAGATCGACCTTCTCTACGCTTTTATGTTGCATGTTTGATCTTTTATATATATTTTCTTCTGTTCTTTTAAGTTGAGGATAAACTTTGAGCATTTTCTTTTGTTATATGACAAAGAACGCGTACAGTAACTAAACAACCGAAGATATCTCCAATTAATGAATGGTTTCGTATTTGCTTACTTCTTTACATTGATAACATTCTCTATAGTAAATACTGCAATCGTATCTTTACTTGTGTCGTATGGTCATCGTATCTTAAAAGATTTTCTCCACTTTTGTTTAGCCATCGATTTAAAAGTTAAGTGCTAGTACAAGTCAATGTGGGACAAAAGGCGATCCTTCGTATAAAGTAAATAATGTTCCTTTTAATTGACAAATTAAGTAAATATGAAAACATTGCACTACAAGGGATCCAATTATATACCAAGGAACAGAATTATATCAAAATATTTACTTTTATTGTAAACGTGATGAATTTAGTTGACTGAATGTCATATTGTTATTATAACATTGAATTTGACATTCAATTTTAATTTCCTCAGCAACGAATGAATACACGACCAATATTCAATTATGACAGTATATGTACTTATATCCGATAATGTGATGTAAAAACCTTATGTACGACATGACCAAAGAGGTTTAGTTATGACGTAATACTTTTTTCTAAAATGTTTCAGCAGTTTTGTTATATATCAAGAAACTGGTAATGAATTATCTCCTTTTATGGGAATAACAGGTTATTATTCTCGGTATCTCCCCCTTTATAAAAAAAAGTCGTCTTCTAATCTTGTTTGAGATATTAGATAACAAAATAAGCAAAGAATCGAAAAATCACTGAGCAACACGAACCCCAATTAAAAACTGATGGTGATATCATGTGCTCCTGGAGTATAAGCAGATCTTGATCCTCATGTGGCACCCGTCGTGTTACTCATGTTAGTATTGTTTACATTGAGATCTGTGGTAACCTTTCATTCGAGGAAGGGGTAGTTAAATTTAAAGGAAAATTAGTGTTAGTTTAAACTCTGAGAAGTTCAGGGCATATAAACGTTGAAAATATGCCGCACAGCCCTATATTTTGACCTTTGAAAAAAATTGTGGTGCAAATGAACTTTCAATTCTAGGATAAGATTTTTTTCAAAACTTCATAGTAAAAGTGGTACAGTTTGAGCCGTAAAAGGAGTTACAATGGGAAATTGAATTGTCAATATTTACAGAAATGCAACCTATAATTCAATACATCAGACGCACGCGTAGCGTATTAATTTTTGAATGATTTTCAATATAAAAAAAGACGATGTGGTATGATTGCCAATGAGACAACTCTCCACAATAGACCAAAATCACACAGAAATTAACAACTAAAGGTCACCGTAGGGTCTTCAAAACTGAGCACATTCCATACCGCATAGCCAGCTATGAAGGGCCCTGAAATGAAAATGTAAAACAATTCAAACGAGAAAACTAACGGCCTTATTTATATACAAAAAATGAACGAAAAACAAATATGTAACACATAAACAAACGACAACCACTGAATTACAGGCTCCTGACTTTGGACAGGCCCATACTTCGTTTTTACGGGAAGTGACTATTCCAATGATATTTCAAATCACAAAGGAACCCTGGCTATTGGTCTTTGGGTACCGAAATGTCTCCATTAGTGGCATCGAACAGAAACATATATACTCGTGTATAAATATATATTACGCTGCACCGATATATGGTTGTACAAATTTCAAACATGCATGACTTGTAATTTAAGAGATCGTCATACTCAAAAGAAAGAACTATTTTTAACTGTATTTGTAATTTTAGTTTAGTTCTAAAATTGTAAATTTAAGACAGAATGGAAACAATTTGAAGAAAAGACCTTTTGTATCTGATGAAAATATTTTTACACTATTCTTGTTAAATGTAGCCATAAATAACTAGTGTCATGTTGATAGTTAAGTATTTCCATGAAAAGTCAAAGTATGAGGAAGATCTGAATGTAGGATTGGAGACATTTAATCACCTTTTCCGAGTTTTCTCCGAGTTATGTAATTCTAGACAAGTATACATTATATAAGTTATTCTAACAATAGCAAGCTTAATCACGACGGTATAATAATTCGTATGTGTGTCCTTGTGCTTAAATATACTTAAGATAGTGTTAAATATAACTATCATATTTCAGTAAAATTTCAACTCTCTAAAGCCTTCCACCAATTCATTTAATTTTTGATACCAAGAAATTCATTTAATTTTGATACCAAGAATTTAAACTTTGCCTTGAAACTGATACTAATATGATAAATGCTGAATTAGCATGTCAAAGCAAATCGACGGGTGCTCATAAAAAACTGAAGGAGCGGTCGGATCTTTTGTAAATACGGCGCGAACGTAACTTATTTCACATATTGTAACGTATAATTTTGTGACATTTCACTTGTTTACTTGGACATTCTAGATCAAATACAAATCATTACAATTTATAATATTCAGAATGATGTTTTATTTATAATATCTAGAATGTCTTCTTCATTTCATCGTGTATTCTCGACGTTTTGGTGCCATGACCAGGGTCAAATTTGCATCAGGGATTTTTGTTCCTAAAAAAAATTACTTGAATATAACGGAGAATTATAGGTCTTCATATTAGAGTTGAGGCCGATACCCCTCGAATTTTTTCTCACACGAAGGCCATTTTCAAACAGTATTTCAATCTTTACTTAAATTTACAGTACCAGTGTTCCATGTATAAACTATAAGGTTATAAGAAAAAGTAAAATAATAAATATACCGGACTCCAAGCAACACTTAAAACGGAAAGTTCTTTATAAAGGGGTAAAATCAAAAGAGCGAACACAACAAACGAATGGACAACAACTGTCATATTCCTGACTTGGTACAGGCATTTTTGTATATAAAAAATTAAGCATGATTTTATAACGAGCTTAACCTCTCACTTTTATGAAAATAGTAACAAAGGTATTGTCTTCTTTCTAAATAACATTAAAGTTTAATCGTCTCTGAAAATTGAATAAAACTGTTTTTTACAGACTTTTGCAAAGTTTGATTGATTATTCCCAAAGTGTATCAGAAGGACATTATAAGCAAAAACTTGAGGTAAAGCTTTATGTTTTCTATTGGAACCAATTCAATTAACTTTAGATAGAAACAGGCTTAACATGTTAAAAATTGATATGGTTATCGTTGGGAGACTGTCTTATTGACGTTTAAGCCACTTCTCCCTTGACTCGTATCCAGTAGAATTTGACAACTTTTGAATTTGACCCTGTGAATGTAAAGGCTAAAGGGGACAATAGCCATACCTTTTTCTTGCATTTGCTGACTTCTCTATATTTTATAATTCCTTGGAGTTTAAGTCAATTTTCTATGTCGATATAAAAGTCAACGTCACGATTTTAAAAATACGACAGGTCTTTTTCTTGTGTGTTTGTCTTTTATGTAGAGACTTTAAATAAATAAGATATAAAGACAAGTTTTTTATTTAGAGTCTTTAAATAAATAAAATATAAAGACAAGTTTTTAATAGTTACATAATAAATAAAAGTTTAATTCTATTATTCCTGAATTCGCTGTCAGAAATTTAATCGGGTATATTCTATTTCTAGAAACTGAGACCTGCCACCATAATTTGTAAATCACAAAACGATAGGTTTCAAGTTTCAGAGTTATATTAATGGCGTTGATTTGTAACCTCCTTGATTATATAGGAGGATAATCTCAAAGTTTGACTAGGTAGAAGTGTATACAAAGAGAGATTTTTATTATGTCCTAAATTTTAATATATCAAATTTAAATCTTTATAGCCCTCTTCTGATATTGATAGCATCAAAGGATCACCCCAATATTTGTGTCAATTGATTTATGTATTAGTCGTATGACAAAGATATAATCACAATCCGAAATGATTGATACTACTTTGATAGCAAAATCAATTTTTCTTATGATAAATAACGTGATTTGACAAAGCGTTTATTTCATATAATAAGATTATGTAAATCATTCTAAGTCCCACGCAAATATGTATTTATTTATTGAATATCAAAGAAAGGGACTGCATAATCCTTTCTACTAATTTTTATTAGATGATAGAGCGAACCAAGACCTAGGTTTTGGATTTTTTTCTCATGATGGAGTTCCGAAAAAGAATCAAAACAATAATTCTGACGCCATGATATATCAATCACAAATCTTTTCCGGAATGGAAGCGAAATATTTACGTCGATGACACATACTGCAATAAAAATAGGATAAACACTGCTGGTATATTTACGGCAATTAAACATGTACTTCAAAATAGCAACTTAGTAACTTTACCTGTCATTTGAGATTTTATTCACGCATTGAATTTTTTTCTAAAAAAGTTTTAAAGTCAAGTGGCTTTTTTGTATTTCGTCGCCGCACCATCCCAAATTAACGAGCAGTTTCGTGCTATTGTTAGAATAATCTGCATTGCACTTGTACGGTACGAGTTTTCTTACGACATAAATTGCGACAAATGTATTTTGTTAAAGTGTAAAAGATTACGAGTCATCCATTTAAAAAAAAACTAAATCTCCTTTTATGACTTTAAACAAGAACACAACATAAAATTTTAATCCTCGAAGGTGAGGAAGTCAAGTGATTTAATGCTAATATCAAGTGATATTACAGGTATAGGGAATCTAAAGATCTGCGTTGTCACCTTCGGAACAACATTTTGATTTTTCTTCACAAACTATGTTATATACACTTGAAATGATAATAAATCAGCAGCTATTCAGAGGATATATTTGTCATGAGTAAACTTATCTTTTTATTCTCTAATTTGTACAACACTTGAAAGCGCCTAAATTGAAAATGACACCAAGGTTTTCGCTTGTATTACACAATGTTGTGCTAACCGTAATAAATCTCTTAAAGGTCGATTCAAAAAACAAATACAACTTGCAAATATATCCGTGCCTTGAACACTTAGATAGTGGTCCCATTTTGAAACATGTTTAATACGACAAAACACAGAAGATCGAACTCGAAAAAATACAGTCTTTATAGTTTGACATAATCCAGAACTGTCAGTTTTGAAGAATTGCTTTTGAAAACAATTAATCATTACGATTAGATCGTAGATATTGCACCATTGGCGTGACATTGACTTAATTGGCAAACAAATTTGACATAAAACTATTGCAGCTGCATGTCTTTTATGACATATAAACATTAATATCTTTAACTTTCTGAACTTTTTGATCTAAGCCTCTTGATAAAGAATAGCGCGTTAAGCGCAATTCATAAGAGGTTACATTAAAAAGAGATCCTATCATAGTTTCCTTATTAGAGAGTTCTTGTTAACAAAAAAACCTTAAACCAAGAGTTCCAAGTGGTGAAGTTGAAATCATTCCTTCGTTAATTTTACACACACTATCATGAGTGAGTTGACCGTTATGGAATATATATATATATATATATATCTGTTTCACAGATGATAGCGGATATGCCCCAAATGTCGTTACTTTAATCCCGTCCCTTTCCCCCCGAATGCGATCTAACGAATAATTGGGTATGTACTAAAGGGAGCAACAATACGGAAGCCACATGTAGAGCAGAATTTGATTATCCTTTCTATGAAGCGCGTGCGATCACCCACATGTTTTGATGGGGTTCGTGTTGCTCAGGTTTTAGTTTTTCATGTTGTGTACGTTTCGTGTATTATTGTGTGTTTGTTGGTCATTTATCTTTTTAGTCATTGCCTTGTCAGTTTATTTTTTGTATTGTTTGAATGTCCCTTTGGTATCTTTTACCTGTCTTTTACAGTCGAAATGCGTAGTTTAAATGTAAATACAGAAGAACTGAATGCTTGGCAGATGATACACCGGGGATTGATAGTCAACAAGCTGTTAAACCGAACGAGTGGTGGAAAAAAAACGTGTGATATGATATTCATCTACACTAAACTTCTTCATGAAATAGATTTTAATACTAAGAGCAGACGTGAAATAAAACGTTTGCAGGCATAACAATAATATTATAAGGTTGCAGAACTAAACAATAATAATAAAAAGAAGAAAAAAAAGACAAACTATGAAAGGATAAATATGTTCACTACACACTACACGGAACACTTATGACTGAAAAACACCCCACCAAAAATCCAAGATGAACATCATGCAACATGGTAGTAATCTTCGTATATGCATGCATCATTTGTCATGTAACCCTAAATTCTATCGAACAACCAGTGTCACAACCAGGAACTTGAAAATAGACGGTAATATTTTAATTTAGATTACAGTCGACACTTGGATGAACTGGCCAATACTAAACTGAGAAGCTAAGATGATGAAACGATCAACCAATTTATGCTAGGGGCTGCATAACTTGAGAAATGATAATTTGAGCCGTCTTTTTTCTTGAATTTCATAATTCAAGTTCTTTATTAATCTAGCTTGATATCAGAAAACAGATTTTCCAAAAGAGAAGGTACTAAGAGTTGAATTGAATACCACACGATGACAACGAAAAAAGAAGACAAACTAACAAAGAAAAGTATGTAACAAAACAATACAAAACTAGTTATATTTAATAACTTAGGATCATGAATCTGATATGGTGACTTATATAGATTAAGGAGTTTTGATGCATTCGAAAAAGAGACTACTATCTACCATAGTTCAAATAACAAATGTTATGATGACTTTAGAAGTTCAGTTTCGTTAAACTATTAAGTTTTGTTATTGTCTCGTGGATGTTTGTCCTATTACGCATTTCTTTTTATTCAAATTGTAAACAAACACCCCTAAAAGTGAAGTAAATGTCAATATAAACAAAGACAATGACCTAAACGATAGTGACCTGTTTACTCATATTCCTAGTATAAACAGTCATATGACTGGGGTCTTTAAAATAAGTATTAGATAAAATACAAAGGTAACAAAGAAACAGGCCGGTAACAACCGTTGCCGGATAGTTTTTCTGCACGAGTAGTCAGGTCAAGGTCCGAGGCGATAGCCGAGGACCTTGACCTGACTACAAGTACAGAAAAACTATTTGGCTGGTTGTTACCGGCCTGTTTCTTTTGTTACTTTTGTTTTTTATCTGTATTGTACGACGTTTCAAGAAAGTAATAATACATTTTGCAAGACTAAACGTTTGAGAAACTTAGATAGTCATAAAGCAGTAAATGTAAGTTGTAGTAAAACACATTTTTTTTTCATTTCCTTTCAACCGAGATTTTTTTCAAGAAATTTTTCAAGAAAAAAAATCAGGAATCTAATAATTTGATAAAAAGAACCATTTCAAGTAAAAGATGAATGTTTTGAAATGCAACTTCGTAAAAAAGAAGTAATAAAGTAAAGACATATTTTAGTGGTAAGTAGACAATGGTAGAATAACGTTTGATTTTTATGGATGAAACGGAAAGCGGGGAAGAGGGGGGAGGGGGGCTAATTCATTTTAAATTAAACAGGCTGTAATCTTTATTTTTGATGAAAAAATGCAGGATGTGCCATTCCATCCCCCCATCCCCCCTTAAAAAAAATTGTAAAAATCGCGCGTTTGTTGCCAAATACATGAATTTAATATTCAGCGGTCCCGGGAGTTGGAACAACCCTTTTTTAAATGGGGACATAAAGTTGGAACCCCCCCCCCCCCCTGTTTTGTCCTGGATTTGGACCTGGATCCGCCACTGATATAAATTCGATAACAATATAAATGTATCAAAAGAATGAATTCCCTACTTCATTAGTAAATGAAATGTTTATGAAAAACTGGATTTTGTCTTAATATTATATATATTCAGGCATATACTTTATGTTTTTTTTTAAAATTCATACTCGTCTCTTTATCTGCAAGTGTTGATCGGGAATAAACACGTGTTACATTATGATCCAATCGCATCTTACCGCCCACAATTGATGACATAAGTTGAATGATTTTCTTTTAGATTTGCTGTTTATTTGGACGTGTTTTTCATGAACACTTTTTGTTTATAGGACCAATCGTGCATTGGTGAGTTGATAGGGATTTTATCTTTTGGTAAGATTTGATTTTTATTTACCTATTTCCTGTCTTATTTTTATTGAAATATACACGTCAGTGTCATCATTTCTTTACTTTCAGCATTGTCCAAAATACTATTCATATCAATATATTGAAGAAAACATTTATTGACCGAATATTTTCTTTTTTTTTATTTTTTACTTTTCAACGCCATCATCCAAATGTTTTTGTTTAAATTAGCACTACTTACGGTATTTGGAAAATCAGGAATCATGCAAAACATTAATTTGTCATCTGCTTGACCATAATAAATTTTTTCTCATAAAATTTCGGATCAAAATATCTTTTTAGGAGAAAACCATACCCCCCCTTTTTGAAGTTAAATATCTAATCCCTTAGTGTACTGATATGAATAGTTACTGTATTTTACTGGAAATGTTGGAAAAAATTTATTTATAAATGTTTAAAAAAAGATATTGATGCTAACGTAAATATTTTGTTCAATAAAAAGACAGGAAATAAGTCGGTGAACCAAAAAGTTCAAATCTAATTGAAAGTTAAAGTGCCCATGAACTCACTGATCATGCACGAGTGATTCTATTCATAAAAAGTGTCCGTGTAACAACTAAAAAGAGTCCGTGTATCATCTAAAAAGAGTCCGTGTAACACCCGTTAATGTACTGTTTTTCTATAGCTCTGCGGGGGGCAAAGTCGTACAAATTGGTAAACAGGAAAGTCACCCGACTCAAAAGGATTTTTCGTGTTGAAACTAAACAAATATCTGGCCTGGTACTTCATACGCGTGTTTTAAACCAGGCTCATCATTGGTGGTCGAATCAATACAGTTGAAAAGTCAGATAAATTATCAAAACTGAAAACAACACGTGATGAAATTAATTTGTTCGAGCGATTTTCTGAATTTTATACTTTCACCTGGAACGCAATTGAGGAGCATTAGAAAAGCAAAAACTCATAAAAAAATGTTCCATATCTGACCTAGTCTTTTTATACCCGGGGTAAAAAAAAACTTGAACAAATTACATTGCTTCCCTTATTGATACAAATTATTCTATGTACAAATTAGTTGCAATACTTATGGACATTGGTTAATTGCTTATCCTCGGATATTCAAAACGTGACAACTTCTACCAAAGATAATGCTAAACGTGTTTTTTTTATGTAGAATTTGCTGATAAAGAGTTTGTATGTTACAACATAAGCAATATTATAAGACTAAAATTCTGGTGAAAAATATAGACACTTTATTCTACTACTCCAATGCCCAATTGCAATCGACATCGTCTCATTAAAGATAAACTTTCCTACATAAATAGGAAACGTAGATTAAAATTCATCGTATTAAGTCATGAAAAATCTTATCATGTGTGGAACCACACTTATTCCCAAAATAGATACATCAGAGATTATAGCATGAAAATGCTGTACATTTCGATCGACATAAGTTTTGTTTAGTTTGAAGGATTGATATTTCAAAATTTTCTGTCCCATTTCAATGAGATATATATTCTAGTGAACTTGAGATTAAGGATACTTCCGCAAGAAGGAGGTCTGCATATTAATATCTTTATCTTTTCCTCGATATTGACACTGATGGACGACTTCAAACTGAAATATTTGAAAAACGAGGCGATTTCACCTTTCTAATCATTTATTTTCCATATCGCAGTAGTAATATAACCTCTTCTCTATCGTATGGAAATAACACAACTAAGTTAATTCTTTATGCTCATTCGTTGTCACAAAACACGGACTTTTTATATCAATAGATGTGCGTTCACTACACAAGAGGGGCGAAAGATACCAGAGGGACAGTCAAACTCATTAATCGAAAATAAACAGACAAATAATAGTACACATGACACAACATAGAAAACTAAACACAACACGAACCCCAATAAAATCTGGGGGTGATCTCAGATGCTCCGGAAGGTAAGCAGATCCTGCTCCATATGTGGCACCGGTTGTGTTGCTCATGTTATGACAAACCCGGTAAATAGTATATTTCGGTAGGTCACATTCATGAAAAGGGAAGGTGTTACGACGTAAGGAGCATATCTGATATCAGATGCGAAACGGTTATTCCATTATGTTCAACCAACTCGTGATGGCGTCCGTAAAATTTACGTAGAGATGATTTTAACTTCACCGTTTGGAACTCTTGGTTTAATTGCTGCCTTGTGAGCAGCAACTCTTTATCAAAGGAAATCATAATCGGATATACAAGCACGGGAATATCGTATCAATTGGGAGATATATACTCCGTATGCAGGCGCTGCTGGAATGTTGCTACTTAGAAATGAAAAGTTCACAATTTGGAAGCTGAACTCATCTCTTTTGTCGTAAAGTTTTGTTTTCAACCGACCCTCATTGTCAATTTCTAGATGTAAGTCAAGATATGAGTCCGACTTCACTGTATCTGTTGTATCGTTTATCTCTAGTTCGATGGGATTGATGCGTTCAACATACTGGTAGTCACCAAATTTTGAATTTTTTAGCGAGAAAACATCATCTTTATAGCGGAAAGAAAAGTTTAAGCATATTGCTAACTTTTTATCTTTCTTCTTAAGAAGTTCCTGTATGAAGTGAGACTCATAATAGTAAAGAAACAAGTCGACTAGAAGAGAGGCACAATTCGTTCTTATTGTAATGCCAACAGTCTGTTAAAACACGTCCTCAAAACAAATATGTTGTTAATCAAGAAATCAAGCATCTTGATAATTTTGTGTTTAAATCAGACTGAGTTATGACGAAGAACTACTGAAATCGACACCAATTAAGACATTTTTTAATGAGTGTGGATTGGCTTGGGGTGAAACATGAAAAGAAGGGGACGCTTATACACGAGACGCATCCGGTCTCGCTCATTATGAAGTTTATGTGATTCATTCTTATTTTATCTGTTTCCTAAGTTAGTCTCTTCTTATTCGATAAACGAGATTTTAACATAAGTTAACTACTGTCGCCCCAATTCATACATTTTATGAACAGTAAATTCATAGAATACGAATGTGAAATTCAACTTATATTAACCCCTTTCCATTTTGAGGGTGCGAGTGCTTTGATATGACTAATAGAAATTTAACGACACGAGCACAATCTAAATCTCAGAATGAACTCTGGTAAAATTGTAGCACCCGCCATGTTGCTATTGTTAAGTTCAAATCTGACGGTAAGTCGAATAAAATTGAAAATGGGTGTGGGGAATGCGTCAAAGAGACAACAACACGAAGTCTGAAAGCATCAGAAAACACTAACACGAGTCTGCAAATCCCTTCATATATAGATTAACTGCGTATCTAGAAATACATCGTAAAATAATGGGAAAAGGTAAAAATCACAAAATATTGAATTCCTATGAAAATTAAAAAACGGAAAGTCACTAATCAAATGGCAAATCATTAGCTCAAACACATCAATAATAGACAACAATTGTCATATTTCCGACTTGGTACAGGCCTTTTTAATGTAGAAAATTGTCGATTAACCAGGTTTTATACTTAGCTGAACCACTCACTTGTATGACAGTCGCATACATTTCCATTATATGCACAACGATGTTTGAACAAAACAAACAAATATAATAGGTAAAAATGTCAGCAGTCAACATTGTGTTATCTGAATGACTATAAAAACGAAAACAATATGTAAACAAATATTAACCATGGCACAATGATAGGATGTATAAATATAGAACTATGTTAGTTGTAACTAAGAAGCAAAGAAAGGCATATAGGCAAAGTATATAAGCAAATATGAAAGACAAGAATGCAAAAGAGAACTGAAGGTTCTTTTCATTTTCCCTTTCAAAGAAACTTATTTCGTGTTATTCTTGATAAAGAAAATGTAAATGTAATACCGTATACTGGATTCTCGATATAAAGTAAGTAATGTTTATGTGTTAAGCAAGGATTATTTAGAAGCATCTACACATGCGATATCATTTTTATGGGTCTATTAACTTGTATGACTTATCATGGGCTAATGTTTACAACGTGTCGTTTAAATCATTTCAGCACTGGTTCGATACATCAGCCGATGGACTATCATCAGCTCAGTAGTCAGTATTTAGGTACTGACATGATCTGAAACAAATCTTTCTAAAATTGTCCGTTTTTTTTTAATTATAAAGAAACTACGGATCAACTCCTTTAGACAAAGTTGACTTTAGATGTATTTGGTTATTTTATTAAGTCCCTTTTGGGTATACAGCTCTTCAACCATTTCGGATTTATTTTATACCCTTGTATTCCAAATATTCGTCTTTGAGCTTTCTTGAAGAAGTTTATCATAGAAAAGCGCTTAGAACGCGTAACATTTATAACGTGGTGTTTTCTTTTATAAGTGAAACTTTATTTTTGTGTTGTATTTAGCGACCTTTTTATTCTCAGAGCATGCATCGCATTTCTCTATATCCTTAGGACAGACATGTCTATTACTAATTTAAACTTACATATTAGGCCACAAGATGACCTTTGATGATTGATATACTAGTATTTATCAAACACATGAACTTGGTATCGTCTAAAGTATGGATAAGAGTCATTAACAATTTACTGTCTGTTTACTTCTTTTATTTGTGGGTTATTTTAAAACTGATTATGCGGTATGGACTTTGCTTATTGTTGAAGGCCATACGGTAACCTATAGTTGTTAATTTCTGTGTCATTAGAGCTCTTGTAGAGAGTTGTTTCATTGGCGATTATACACATCTTCTTTTCTTTTTTTTTTTATTGTACAGCAATTCTTAATATCTTCTTTCTTTTTGTAACAGAACGTCTCATCTGATACTTTTATGAGTTTGACTTTTAAACCCCGATATACTACTGTTGCGTTTATTTAACCGCTGGTCTTTTGTACCATTAATCTTCTTACCAAAGAAACAGCAACACGTATCTGGTATTTTGTTATATATGTTAAAAAAAAATGCCCCCCCCCCCAAAAAAAAACAAAAAAAACAAAAGAAAACAACAAAAAACACGATTCTTCAAACACTGAAGTATATGTAAATACACATTAGAGATGTCAGAATTAACAACTTGAACACCTTTTACACGTTTCGTCTACATAAGCAGTACCTCTTGAATCAAAACAGTTGGAACGCCAAATCAAGTATGATAGTTGTTAATCATTTTAAACACTAAAATTCCAGTATATAGTTACAAATTGATTTGAAAAAAATCATCAGCTTATTTCAAATTATTCAAATTCTAATAAAAACTTGACATGTACTGCAAGTCTTCGGGAAATTGAGTTTCTTTCCTTCTTATGTCCACCTTTAAATTTAAAGACGTGCAATCACTAGTTTAGAAAAGAAATTGCAAATGATTAAGGATCACAATAGACACAAACACGAAAACAAAACAACCTGTATGTACACAAACTGTAACCAATCTCCCTCTGCCAATGAAAAGTTTTGTAAATCAAGGTGTTACAAACGATTTATACTAAAATAAAACTGAAGTAGAAGAAAGACAACCCGAAACATTTCGAATAGCATTTAAACATCGCATTTGTTATCATAGAGTTATCTGCACGTACATCAAAAGTCAAATCATTTGAACTATAATGAAAGCTCGAAAGGCCATATTTTGTTTTATAAGTCAGGTTCAACTTGACAGATTATGCCCTTTTACTGAGCAATTCTAAGTGTGGCGAATAAGTTGATCGTATCTCTCCCTTTGCAACTAGATCGGTCTAATACATTGATTACACCTAGAAATAAGTGGTCCGAATTGGCCAAGAGCTAAACATACCACAAAAGGGATGGATTTTGTTTTCTTATTGTCAACTTTCCACTTTATGTAACAACATTTGACAGCATATGTATGTTCCTTGTAAAAAAGAGAAAAGAAATCTAACATCTGCAGCTCTATGATGCCTTCTCTCAAGTTTAGAAAATGATAGATTGAATAAAACCATGAAGATATGCATAAGAATATTCAATGAAATTAATTTCTTTCAAAGTTAATTTGAATGCTAAAACTCAATGGAACTGCATTCTTTCTAAAAAATTTAAATCAACCTCACACTTGTTTTCCCTATCTTTATTTAAAATAACATTTAGGAAACAAATTTATACATGACGAGCAATTTAATATTTATCAGTTTTAAGTTTTTATATAAGGTTAGATATCACTATAAATATAACAAATAACAAAGCTGTCAGTAGAGACATAAGTTAAAGATTGATAGATCCACTTCAGAACCTATGAAACAATGAAGGACTATCAGGTATGAAGCAGAGTTCTTTTCTCGAAATATTTACCATCAAGTTATGAATCTTTAATAATCTAAACTATTTTCATATTATACAGAATTTGACTTTGTTACTTTCATTCATTGTTTTGATTTCATAAATGTTTTTTTTTTACAAGTCAACAATCAAACACACTTAGTTTCGTTCAATTTCTTGAGTAAAAGGACTGCTGATATCAAATCCATACCACAAAATCTCATGACAAATGGAAGCTTAGGGTAATTTATCATGAATATATACTAATAAAAACATATATCTACTAAAATTTATCATGAAATTATGAATGCGATTATGTAACATATCAGTTATTAACTTTACCTTTCAAATACATAGTTAATAGAAAGACTGGAATTAAATCAATGGAAAAGATTTCGAGATTTAAATGGGAAATAACTCTACTTTATTATCGATTGTCCTTCATTATAACTTTCATTTTCTTAATTTATGCAAAAAATTCTATTTTAAAAATTCATAATTAAAATCGATCTAAAAGTTTGGTTTGCATATAGATTCGATTAAAATTCCATTATTATAAAGTTATCTTTTTAAATGATTATTATTGCAAATTTTGCAGTTCGAAAATTGATATTGTACCTTGTTTAAGTAAAATATCGAAAATAATTTAGCGAAATCTATGAAGCAAATTTGGCATGCCTTAAACTAATGAGTAAGGAAAATAATGAGCCTGGGTAGTCACAGGCTCCCTAGTTAATCTAGGAAGAATTTCTGCAAGGGTACAGGTTACCCCCACGGTGACCCATCTACTTAGTGGGATGCCTGGGTAGTTGTGATCTGCCTGAACCCTATAATCAATTTAAAAATAGAACAATTATTAAGCAACTTCTGACAATAAGTTTTAAACACTTTGTATGTTCTTATATTGTCAGACACTTTATTAATGTAAATTATTTTTCAGACAATATATGAACCGCGTGATAATTTAATGTCTAGAGCCAATAGCTTAACGAAATATGTCCGACGAATTTTTAACAGAGGTGAGTTTGTATATTTTTGTCAAATGCCAGAAAATGGTCTATCATTGATTTTAATTTTACAAACTTTTATACACCAGTTAATTTGAATGATGCAGTGTTGATAGCTATTCGGTGTTATGTATGTTGGCATTCGTTTTTGAAGC
Organism: Mytilus galloprovincialis; assembly: GCF_965363235.1. Classification (NCBI taxonomy): domain Eukaryota; kingdom Metazoa; phylum Mollusca; class Bivalvia; order Mytilida; family Mytilidae; genus Mytilus; species Mytilus galloprovincialis. Next base: position 81,680,113 of record NC_134840.1, read on the forward strand.
AGCTCATTGTTTTTCTCTTAGTATATACATTTTTGATGTAGTAAATTTCTGAAAGCAATACTGTACACGTTATCGTTATGCAAATAGTTACATATATACTGCTTACGTGGTATTGAATATCATACACAAAGATTAATTTCCAATTCAAAAAGTTGTTAACTATTTTAAAGGTAGGATTATCATCAAAGCTCAAAATGTTTTAATGTAAAAGAAGTGTAATATTTCATTTTCATCTTTTTGTTGTTGTTGATGAACAAAATGCCCGAACACAACAGTTTCTTAAGAATAAGTTTAGGCTGTGAGAAGCACAGAACAATTAAACAATAATCAAATTGGGTCCTTGTTAGCAGATAACCATACCTCCAGTCATCTGCATCATTCTCAGTGTTTACTTCAGAGGATAAAGAGCAGTAAAATGGGTAGGTTGCATACTAATATACATGTAATAATAAGTTCATGCCATACAATTCAAAAATAATAAGTAAAGGATTAATACAATCACAGATAATGGCTATTTCAGTAGGCGAACACAGAGTTTAAAAATAGAAAAAAAATGTGAAGCGTCCGAAGGGCAAATCTTTTTCTGTCATTAGGAGAGAAAAATATATACATCAAAAAATTGAAAAAAGTGTTTTCATAAAAACTAGAGAAGCTATTAAATATAAAGGGATATACGGTGTTTCAATGTCTCAATCCACTAGCGATATGTTTTCATCGTGTAAGGTCTTTTATTATAAGCATAGCAATATGATCTGTCTTTCACCGATTAAGACCTATTCATTATGTGACATATTTGAATGGGTGTGTATTTGCGTGGAAATGAAGAACGAACACAAGGAGACGCTAATCATGTACACGAATCCGGTCTCGTTCCTTGTGGAGATCATGCATTGCCTCCGGATTTTCCTTGTTACCTTATTTGTTTTTACTATTCGAATTACGAGATTTGAAAATAGGCAAACTACTGTCGCCTTATTTTTTACGTACATTTTATGAACACTAAATTCGGAGAATATAAATGTTAAAATGATACTAGGAAAAGAAAACTGCGGTATCATACGTTTTAAAAAGTTAGTTATGTTTTAGAGTTAAGCAAGTGACATCTATAAATCTACTTTTATTTGTATGGTCTCCTATCAACGTGTATTACTTATCATGGGCTATACAATGTAGTTTTTAATGTGTGTTTTTAAGCACTCCGTCGATGCCTCCGCTGGTTGACTTTCATCAGTTCAGAAGCCAGAACTGCAATACAAACGTGTTAAAACTTCCTCAGGCAAAGTTGACTTTATATGCATTTAGTAATTTTGTTAGTTCTTTTTTGGTTATATAGCTCTTCAACGATTTCGGGTTAATACATACTTAACTTTTGAAAATTATATTCGGGTTTGAGCTTCTCTGATGAAGTTGAAAGTGCCTCGGACGCATAAAATTTATAACGTGTTTTTTTTTTCATTTTTAGTGCAGCTTTATTTTTGTGTTGTACTGTGCGACTTGTTTATCTTTAGTGCATGCATATATTTTCGTTTAACCAGACCATTCTGTTACTTATCTAACCTTGAATATCAGGCCACACGTTGAACTTTGACACTGATATACAATATTTCAAAAAGTTATGCCAAATACGTCTAAGGTAATCTATGCCTGGGATAAGAAAATCCCTAGTTTTTCGAAAAATTCAAAGTTTTATAAACAGGAAATTTATAAAAATGACCACTTTATTGATATTCATGTCAACACCGAAGTGTTGACTACTAGGCTGGTGATACTCTCTGGGACGAAACGTCTACCAGCAGTGGCATCGACCCAGTGGTGTAAATAGTTATCAAAGGTACTAGGATTATAATTTAGTACGCCAGACGCGCGTTTCGTCTACATAAGACTCATCAGTGACGCTCATATTAAAATATTTATAAAGCCAAACAAGAACAAAGTTAGAGAGCATTTAAAATCCAATATTCCAAAAAAGTTGTGCCAAATACGTCTAAGGTAATCTATGCCTGGGATAAGAAAATCCTTATTTTTTTGAAAAATTCAAAGTTTTATAAACAGGAAATTTATAAGAATGACCACCTCATTGATATTCATGTCAACACCGAAGTGTTGACTACTGGGCTGTTGATACCCTCCGGGACGAACACGTCCACCAGCAGTGGCATCGACCAACATGCACAATCTTCTGTCTGTTTACTTCTTTTATTTATGTGTTTGTATAGCAATTCTTTCTTTTTGTAACAGAACGTCTCATCTGATACTTGTATTAGTTTGATTTTTTAACACCAGTATACTACTGTTGCATTTATTTAACCGCTGGTCTTAACATGTTTTTTTAACACTAAACGTATATGAGGCAATGCACCATTAATCTTCTCACCAAAGAAACAGCGCACTTATCTTGTATTTTATTATATATGTAAAAAAAAACTGAACCCTGAAGACAACGTTAAAAATAATGTACTCCAAACACTGATGTATATGTAAATACTCATTAGAGATGTCAGAATTAACGATTTGCACACCTTTTACGTGTTTCTGTTGGAACATCAAATCAAGTATGAAGTTGTAAATCATTTTAAAAGTAAAATTCAAGCATGCAGTTATAAATTTATTTAAAGAAAATCATCAGTTTAATTGTTTTCAAATTATTTTAATTTAAAAAAAACCAACTTTACGTGTACTGCGAGTCTATGGGAAATTGAACTTCTGTCCTTATTTAGTCCTCTTTTGAATTTAAAGACGTACAATCACTAATTTAAAAAAAGAAATTGCAGATCACAATGTACACAAACATTTCACCAATAGAAAAAAAAACCGATTTTATAACATGTATGTACATAAGTTGTAACCAATCTCCTTCTCTAAATGAAATAATTTTTTAAATGTAGGTGATACCAATGACATTTACTAAAATAAAATTTAAGTAAAAGAAAGATAACCCAAAGTATTTTGAATAGTACTAAAACATCGTATTGCAGCACGTCTTCTTGATACTGATGAAGTCGTTGTATATTTTCCTATATATTTGTTATTGTATGCAGATGATACTGTTCTTTTAGCATAAACGGCAGCAGAGTTACAAGCCTAATTAAATGACATGTTTTAATATTGTCAAACCTGGAAAATACAAGTAAACATATCTAAGACAAAAGTTGTAATATTTTCAAGATCTAGACTTAAAACAGATAACATGAACTTTAAATATAGTGGTGAAAGCCTAAATATTGTTACAAATTTTCAATACCTTGGTATTATATTTTCAAGTAAGGTAATTTTAATGACACCAAAGCACATCTTGTACAGCAAGCAAGAAAAACCATGTTTATAGTCTTAAGAAAGGCTAGGAAGTTAAATTTACCAATTGATACGCAATTAGAGCTATTTGATACCTATAGGTTGTACCGATTTTGTTAAAGAGGGACGAAAGATACCAAAAACTCATAAATCGAAAATAAACTGACAACGCCATGGCGAAAAATGAATAAGACAAACAGACAAACAATAGTACACATGACACAACCTAGAAAACTTAAGAATAAGCAACATGAACCCACCAAAAACTAGGGGTAAACTCAGGTACTCCGGAAGGGTTTAGCAGATCCTGCTCCACATGTGACACCCGTCGTGTTGCTTATGTGATAACAAATCCGGTAAATAGTCTAATTCGGTAGGTCACATTTATGAAAGGGAAGGGGATTGTAGTTACGACGCAATGAACATATCCGATATCATTTGTGCAACGGTTATTCCGTTACCGTTAAATGTTAAATGGTGCAGAAGTATGGAGTTTTAAAAATTGAAATAATATAGAAAATTTGCATATGCAATTTTGTAAAACAATTTTGAAGGTTTAAAAAATTGTATGATTTATGGAGATTGGGTAGAATACCATTGCATATTCTTATTAAAGCTAGAATGGTAAGAGCTAAATTTTTACCTTTAAATATATGTTATAACCTAAATGTTTTAAAATTTAAAGAACTAATGAATACATCAGATTTATTTGCACTTACTGGAATAGAAAATTTTGCAAAAGTTTTATTCAAAGCTTTTAATACATGTGCTTAATCATGTTACTATAATTTGTACTTCTCACATTATTATATATATACTATTATTGTACCTTTGTTTACCATGTTGATCTAATGCAAATATGTTCACACTTCAATTGATTGATGCAAAATGTTGTACTAACATATCCAATGTTGGGGCTTTAGTGATATAAAATGTCTTATGTCTTATGTCTTATGTTTTATGCATTTGTTATTATAGAGTTATCTAAACGTACATCAAAAGTAAAATCATTTGATTTATAATTAAAGCTCAAAATGCCGTTTAAAGATTTAATGAGAAAAATCATGCATTATTTTGTAGATCACCACGTTCTACTTGATAGATTATGCCCTTTTACTGAACAATTAAGTAAGTAAGTAAGTTGATCGTATCTCTCTCTTTGCTACTGGCTCGGTCTCATACCTTGATTTGCACCTAGTAAAATGTGGTACGAATTCGCTGAGAACTAAACATACGACAAAACGTATGGATTTTGTTTTCTTATTGTCAACTTTCCACTTTATGTAACAAGATTTGGCAGTATCTGTATGTTCCTTATAAACGAAGATAAAAGATATCAAACATCTGCAACTGTGTAATGCCTTATCTTATGTTTAAAAAATGATAGATTGAATAAAACCATGAAGATATGCATAAAAATATTCAATAAAATTTATTTCTTTCAAAGTTAATTTGAATGGTATTAAAAAGTCAATGTAACTGAATTCTAACAAGGCCAAACCAAAATCAACCTCATACTTAAAACGAGACCCTGTTTGAGTTCGACAAATTACCTTAACATCTCTTTTCAGGTTAGTTTATATTAAAGGATTGTCATTTCCTATCTTGATTTAAAACCATAGATAGGAAACAAATCTATATATGACGAGAAATTTAATATTCATCAGAAAAAAATAGTGTTTAAAGTTTTTATGAAAGATTAAATATCACTACAAATAAAACAAAGCTGTCAGTATAGACATTAGTTAAAGGCTTTACAGATTCACTTCAGAACCTATGCAATAATAAAGGACTATCAATTATAAAGTAGAGTTATTACTACATTCATTTCCCTTGACTGGGCGGAGTTAAAGAGGTTTGCTCATCTAAGACCAGTCCATTTTTTGACAAGAGTTTTGGGATAAGCTCATCAATGAAGTGTTCAGTTTTTCGCCCTATAGCATACACTCACTTCTTATGTATATGCGTTTGGTGACACTATTAGGTGATTAGAATTCAATTAGTATCATAAGGGCAATCATCGTTATCACACACATCTTCAAATAGACTGTCCTTATGCAAATTAAAACATAAGATCCTCCCGATCAGTTGAAATACCGTTAGTAATATTTCCCTATTACATCTCGAAATAATTATCATCTAGTAATTAAACTTAAATCATCTGAACTATTATCATATCATACAGAATTTTATTTTGTCACTTTCATTCATTGCTTTGATTCCATTTATCATGAATATATACTAATAAAAAATATACTAAACACTTATCTGGTAGGTAAAAATACGATTATGTAACATATCAGTTATAAACTTTACCTTTTAGATACATAGTTAATAGAAAGAATGGAATTAAATTAATAGAAAAGAAAGATTTAAATGGGAAATAACTCTACTTTACAATCGATTGTCCTTCATTATAATTTTCATTTTCACAAATTATGCAAAAAATGTATTTTTAAAATTCATATTTAAAAACGATTTTAAATCTGATTTGCAAATAGATTTGATTAAAATTCCATCACATAAAACTATGTTTTTAAATAATGATTGCTGTAAATTTTGCAAGTAAAACATGATTGTGTACCTTTTTTAAGTTATATATTGAAAATTGTCAAGTCAAATCTATGAATCATGAGTGATATGCCTTAAACTAATGAGTAAGGAAAATAATGAGCCTAGTTAATCTAGGAAGAATTTCTGCAAGGGTACAGGTTACCCCCACGGTGACCCACCTACTTAGTGGGATGTCTGGGTTGTTGTGATCTGCCTGAACCCTATAATCAATTAAAAAGTAAAATAATTGTCAAACAACTTCTGATAGTTTTACACTTTTACCTTTTTTTACATTGTCAGACATTTTATTATTGTCAATTTTTTGATAGGCAATATTTAAACCGCGTGATGCTTAAACATCTAGAGCTAAATTTTTCAAAAAAGCTTTTCGAAAAATCATTGAAAGAAGTGAGTTTGTATACTTTTTAAAAAAAAAATGTCTATTGATTTAACTTTGATAAATTAGTATACACCAGTAAATTTGAATAAGCAGAGCTGTTAGTCAGCGCTTAGATACATATGATAGTGTATAAATATAAGTTAAGAAATGAAAAAGTTATAGAAATTTCTAAAGGAAAATCCCTACGCAAATAGCAAAATCTAATGCTCAAACACGCGAGTTGAAAACAACTGTCATATTCTTGACTTTGTACAGGCATTTTTGTATGTAGAACATGGTGGATTAAATATCCGAAAGCATTAATTTATTAACACTTAAAAATACTGATTATATATCTATTATATAAAATATGTGCATGTTACCATTATGCAAATAGGTACACACTTACTGCTTACATTTTATTAAACATCACACAAACCAAAAAGAATTTCCACTCAAATAGTTTTATTACATTTAAAAGTAAGCAGTATCGTCAAACCTAATGAATATTGTCACTTACTCTTAGTTTAATAAGAAGTATAGTATTTTATTTTAATTTAATATAACTCTTGGTTGCTGTTAAAATACAAAATCTCCAAACAGTTTTTTTTGGTGAATTAGTCCAGGTCTGTTGGAAGTATAGAAAACTTGGACAATAATTACATTGGTTCCTTGTTAGCCGATAATCATACCTCTAACTCAGGTCCATCATTCTCAGGGTTTACTGCAGATGAAATGGCACCACGATATCAGATATAGACCAGTAAGCTTGGTAGGTTTCATATTAATATACATGTAAAGGTAAGTTTATAGCATTCAATTAAAAAATAGTTTAAAAGCAATCCAATCACAGATAATGACTTCTACTTTTTCAGTAGGTAAAGATTGAAGCGTTCAAAGGTCTAATCTAAATTTCTTATATTAAAACATTCTGTGTTATGTACTATTGGTTTTCTATTTGCCTTTTTCTTTTTATGGTGTTGTCAGTCTATTTTTTATTTATGAGTATCAATGCCCCTCTGGTATCGTTCGCCTATCTTTTAAAAGCAATGACTACAGCCATGATGATATACTGGTAAAGCTATTATACTATTTTGTGCATTGTTTACATTTTCAGTACTATTTGAAATGATCTTGGAGATTGTAAATGCTTTTCGGTAAGTTATCATTCTGATAGTTCAAATTAGAGTTAAAGTCGTGTTCGTTCGTTGTCTGTCTTCTTCGTCTTCAATTATGATGTTTACAAATTGGTTGCGGTTTACAACATTTACACTTTAATTCCTCATTGATTTCAATATCATTCAATTATTGTCACGCAAATTTTCCGGAAGTCAGACCCGACGTTTAACTTGATATAATGAAACTTATCAATTCTGAAGCATAGACTCTTCAAAATTTCCACCTACCTATTTTGAAGTTCATCTGAGAATATTCATATAGCCATTATGTTTTTCTTTAAATTTTTGTAATTCTCTGGAACTGTAATTTAATTTTCACACTAATTCAATGCAAACCTAGAAATGTGTAATTGTCTTGATTATATTAGACCTCGCGTTATACAATTCGAAGAGCATGCAACATAAATAGATCCTTTTCCAGGAGAAAAAAAAAACCAAACAAACCAAAGTGAGCATCTGCAAATAAAATTGAGAATGGAAACGAAGAATGTGTCCAAGAGACGACAACCCAATCATAATACTATCATCTTTGTATATACCTACTCGTTATAATTGTGTTTTTAAGAACTAACAAATATATTATTTTTGATTTCTTTTGACAGTGAACTTTTTGTATGTAAGAAAACCAGGTATTCTTATTCAAATGTCTCTGTAAATCACATTGCCAGAATAAACCGTATTTAAGAGGGTAGACCTTGGTTCAGGGAGATAACTCTTTAAATCAGTTATGCGTTTGTAAAAGTCAAGTTTTGTCAATGAATTTTACGCATTTACCTGAAACAGATTGGAAATAATCTATGTATCCAAGAAGCTTAGAACATATTTATGAAAATGGCTGACACAAACGTACTGATGATTTTCAGAGTTATTTCCCTTAACCTAGGTCTACCTCCTTAAAAAGTATTTATTATTTTGTAACACTTTAAAATTGCAATAAATATTTTATCTTTAAACTCACGACTGTAAACAACAATTTTTCGAAAAACTGTTTTTTAAAATACAATATAATTTTATGTTCGGAGCCAAACTTTGAATTAGTAATTGTTCCAAATGGTAAATTTAGGGGTCAATTAGATAAAAGTACTTATATCCCCGTATGTTGTTTTCGATTGAAGTTACCTGTTAAAAAGTGGTAAGAGATACCAAAGGGACATTCAAACACATAATTCGAAACACCATGGCTAAGAAACTGAAAGACCTACAGACAAATAAAAGTACAAAAAACAAAACATCGACAACTAAAAGCTTTGCAATACAAACCTCGCCAAATACTGCGAGTGATCTCAATTGCTCCTGGTAAACAGACCCTTCGCCACATGGGACAGCTATGCTGTTGTGTATGTAAGTTCAACTCAGAGATCAGTCTGTTTAATGACCAGTGACTTGTTTATCATGACATATAGCTGTCAACATGCATAATGATATGAGGTTGTCAATATAAATATGTAATTTTAGAAAAAGTCATCATCGAATTCTATTAATTTTTATTCGATGATAAACATGAATCCCATTCCAGCTATTTCATCAATCCACGTCATTTCTAAACCACAATCAAAGACATGAACGTAAATAGTGTGATAATTGATAATGGATTTTCATTTCATTAAATAATGTTTGGCATAAATATCTAATTACCCTCCATTGTATATAATCAAGAAACTTGAAATCAAATGCGTCTAATTAGGGATCTTCCAATGTCACTTCGATCAGCTATATTTCCATTCCTCATTTATGAATGGGATACACAAACAAAATTTTTCTAAAATATATCCAGAGTTTTATGTATCTATTGTGGAAGTAAAATTCTTCATGCAGGAATCTGATTTAAATAAAGGGCACCTAACAACAAGGTTTGAATGGAAATAGTAATTTTAAGCAAACCAATACGAACATCGTACTTCAAATCTTCATTTTTGACGTTATAGTTTTACTAACAAAGGTTGTAAGCATACAGTTATGTTTCGCTTTTTTGTAGTTTAAAAACGCCAGTTTGCTTATTCCGAAATTATTAAGAAACTAAGGTTTAAACTCCCTCAAACAAAGTTGACCTCAAATGAATTTTGCTATTATATTAGGTTCTCTGTATTCATGTTCAACAGATCAGCTATTACATCCTTCACTTTTAAATATTCGGCTTTGAGAGTTCCTGATGAAGATAGATCCAGAAAAAAGCTTCGTACGCATGCAATTTGTAATGTGTGGTTTCAATTTTTTTTAAAACATGACCAAAGAGTTTTTGGCAAATTCTTCGATATTACAACTCTATAAGTACTTTTAATCATCTTAACAATCTAAACAATATCTACTCGGAAGTACACTTGTTAAGAATGGTAAGACAAATGCATGTTTCGTTTATCTTTTACCGTTGATTTTGTAGTCACTTATTCAAATGGTTTAAAGTTATATCACTGTGTATTACTGATAAATTATCAAGCCATGGATTCCGTTAACACAAAACAATTAAAACCTTCACTAAATTCTTTCGTAGAACAAATATTAAGTTTGGAAGTTTGGATTAAACTGTAGGAAACTCAGTCCATATAAAATATCACATTCTCATTATACGGCTAGATTGTTTGTAGAGCCTGTAAATTTAGGGGCGATCCATGCTAACATATTCGTCTTTTGAATAAACTTTAAAAAATAATTAAAGGTTATAGATCTAATACTTGAACAAGATAGTTACATTGACTTTGATATTGATAAATTAAAACATAATCAATTACTGAATGTTTTCATATACAGTTTGTTTGCATAATTACGTTCCTCCATCCTGTTTATAATTTGGTATTGCTGAGTGCCATGCTTTTTTCAGACTACAAATTGTGTCTTTGCACTGAATGTTTAGAAATTAGTCTGGGTAACATTATCTATTTTTCACATGTAATTGGTTTTGAACTAGCCTTTCTTTACATTGAGTACTCTTAGGTCGGTTATGGCTTTTGTCTATCATGTCGGTTTGCTTTTGTTAATTGTTGTTTACACCAGTCAGGTCATTGTATATCTGCGTTGAATTGTTGTACATTTTGTCATGTCTGGACATAAACGGTATCGGTTTTCTTCTTGTCTAAGGCCGTATTGTAACATACATTTGCTTACATTATTTTGTGAAAGTCATACCACATCTATTTATGCATATACTAAACCCTTTTTGTTGTATGTACTCTTAATTTTGTTGTATGTACTCCGTCGTACATTTTGTAACTGAAATATTATAACAGAAGATCGAACTCCAAGGTACACCTAAAAAGGGGAAGTCCATAAAATCGGACAACTTCGGACGGCAACCAATTAAACAAATTAAATAAAAAATGGCATATTCCTGACTTGGAACACGCATTTTCTCAAATCCTGGTTTATAGCTATCTGAACCTCCAATTAGTATGATAGTTTATGTCCATTTTATGGACAGAATTGTTCGCGATTTTAAAAAATGTTGGGTAAAAAGTGAAATAACAAAAAAACAAAAAACAAAAAACAAAAAAAAAAAACTAAGAGGAAAAATCTAGACGGAAAGTCCCTAGGTAAATGGCTCAAACACATTAAACGAATTGATGACACCTGTCATATTCCTGACCTGACTTGGTACAGACATGTTCTCATGCAAAGATCTCAAGAACTAGTTTTACCCTACGCTCGGTTAATGTGCCGCTCCTAGGTCAAGAACCGCGTAAGAGGATGTTTCAATGTCGTTTGTCTTTTATGTCTTTTAAAAACAAAGTGTTGATTTCAGATCTTTGATCTTTGAGACAACAATTTCCAAGATTAATGGTAGGAGTGTATTCGGAGTAATTTTGAAGAGGAAATTTAGAAATTGATATTGCTTTTAACATACTAATTACATCCATTTCGATTGCAAAACAGATAAATTACAAAATAGTAGTCGTAAGCTTTCAAAGAAATTCTTTTTTAAAGCAACTTGGGAATTCGTTTCATTTTATTCTTTTTATTTTATAGGGAACATCTACTATAAAATCCAATTTCAATCAGTTAATGTCGAAGATTTACGACTAATAGATTTTTTGATGAGCATTTATAAATAAAATGAATTATATAAACAATTAAATAATGTATCAAATTTCTACATATAAGAAATCAAACTAATAAAACAATTTCACACCATCTTTATCAACGTACATATGTCCTAAGTAGTCTCATGCATTATTATTTAATGGACGAAGAACTAAAAAACAAATAGATCATGATATTGCGTAGTTATAAATCCCTGCATTCAGCAAATTATAAATCCCTGTATTTAGAAAATTATAAATCCCTGTTTTTAGAAAATTATAAATCCCTGTATCAGAAAATTATCAATCCCTGTATTTAGAAAAATGTATTTCATTGCTGAACAAGTAGTGAAATGTCATTTTTTAAATTCAATATAACGAGAATAAATATGCATTATAGTATTTAAAGGCATTAAAATTATCATAGCTTGAAACATATGCCCAATTTCACGTATCGTCGCTAACATGCACATACAAAAAACCACGCACAATGCGTTTGTACAAAGAAAACAAATTCTAAACCAAACACCGTCTGAATTTGGCAATATCTAATATTCCTTGGCTATGATGAACTTGTTATTCGTTTAATACAATGATTGACCTCCTTCATAATTTCCCAGAAAATTTGTGTCTTTGTAAATTGCGTGCAAGTATACCAACAATTCATCAAGAACTATTATACTCGCACAATCTCTAATCAACATGTCAACGCGATATACATATCCATTTTTTGTTATCAAGAAATTTGAACTAAATAATGACTAACTTAGGTAGATAAAATGAACGTAGTATATGACTCTGCTTCTAAATCATTTGAAAAATTGATAGGTTTTTTTCATTACGCAGATTTAAAAAGTCTTTTACGTAAAATCATTTGCCAACACTTATATGACGTTATTGGACAAATAGGTGTCAATAAATTCTGTATAAAGTCAAACTAAACAGAAAAACTACCCTTTTTAAAACTCGTCTTCATAAAACATTTATCCCTCCTTTTGATGTCTTATTTTATGTTTGTTCCATGGATTGCAAAGTAAGGGTTTAATTTCCAAATATCCTTATATATACAAACAAAGGCGGTGTGATATGAATGCCAGTGAGACAATGATCCAACAGAGACCAAAGGAAGAGAAAGAAGAAAAAATATATGTGCGAATTTCAGTAATGAATGAAACCCATTCCGTATTTGTAAATGTCTAAGGAACACTGAACTCTATTTGCCTTGGCAGATTTTTTTATATCTTAAACACTTTGAAAGTACAAATAAATGTTTCTTTGTACATTCATCCACCACTGTTAATAAGAATTGACTACTAGTATACAATAAATATATAAAAAAAGTATCCGATTTTGTCTTTGAAGAAAGAATGCCTCAGCCGTACCAATCAAAGAGGCTAAAAATCATAATTTTTCTTTATTGTTAACTTAATTTATGTTATGCATTGAATGATCTTCTTCTTAAATTTCATTGAATGACCTTCTTCTTAATTTAGAGGAAACTCTGTCTTTGTCAATTGCATGCAAGTGAACCATTAATTCATTAAGAACTTTTATACTCTCATGATCTCTAATCAACGCGCCAACGCTATATACCTATTCATTTTAGTTATCAACAAATTTGAACGTAATGCTGGTTAACTTAAGTAGTACTAAACGTACTATATGACTCAGCTTCTACATCAACTACAAAATTAAAACCAGCTATTTTCCTAGCAAAGACTGAACCGTCCTAAGCATTATTTTAACGACCAGGTATATTACATCTGCATTCCTGGTTTATAAATTATTAGATGTTTCATCTTACACTGATGTATGAACAAATAGATTTAAACCCATGGTCAAAATCCCATATGGAAAATTGAATCTGGGTAATTTTTCAAAGCGGCAAATCCCCCCCAACATAGAATTTTGATACCCTTTATTCATTAAATGAAGTGGATGCAAACAATTATAGAAAACCGTTTAGTCTTCAATAGTGAGAAAAAAAAAAAAAACAGTTTTCCATGGCTGAGTTTCAAAATAAATATTATCTAACATGTTTTATACTCAGCCATGAAAAGTTTAACACTTACAATAGAAAAACTGAACCCCCTCCTACTGACCTAATATTTTCAAGTTGTCATAGCTATTTCAGCTTTTTGATTTAGTAATAATGAATTAACAAGTTCTTGGTAGGAATAAAACACTTCGAAGTTTTTAGTAAGCCACGGAAAATTGGACCTCCTATCAAATCAAATTGAAAATCATCTATAGACCTCAGATTTTTTAATTGTCATAGCTCTTCCAGGTATGTTGTTTGTTTTAATACCTGTCAAAGATTTGCCACTATTCATTTTCTATGTAAAAGAGGGACGAAAGATACCAAAGGGACAATCAAACTCATAAATCCAAAACAACTGACAACGCCATGGCTGAAAACGAAAAAAACAAACAAACAACAGCACACACGACACAACATAGAAAACCAAAGAATAAACAACACGAACCCCACCAAAAAACTAGGGGTGATCTCAGGTGCTCCGGAAGGGTAAGCAGATCCTGCTCCACATGTGGCACCCGTCGTGTTGCTTATGTGATAACAAATCCGGTAAATAGTCTAATTCGGTAGGTCACATTCATGAAAGGGAATGGGGATTGTAGTTACGACGTAAGGAACATGTCCGATATCATTTGTGAAACGGTTATTCCATAACGGTCAACCAACTCGTGATGGCGTCCGTAAAATTTACGAAGGGATGATTTCAACTTCACCATTTGGAACTCTTGGTTTAATAGCTTCCTTGTGAGCAACAACCCTCTATCAAGAAAATCATGATAGGAAATGCAAACACGGGAATATCGTATCAATTGGGAGATATATACCCCGTATGCAGGTGCTACTGGAATGTTGTTACTTAGAAATGGAAAGTTCACAATTGGAAAGCTGAAATCATCTGTAACTCACGTCACTAACTTTACTTTTTATTTCCGTAACGTAACGCCTTCTTACGTATTGTTGCCTTCTGCGCAACGACTTATTACTTGGATTCAATTTGTAAGAACACAAGTCTTATCATTTCAAGCAAAGTACTAGCCGCAAAATTAATACCTTTATAAGTAGTTGGTGCGACTAAAACAAGTCACGAAATGTGTTAAAATTCTTTACACAGCCATGTAAAATTGAAACCCCTACCATGGAAAACTGAAACCTCTACTATAGACCTTAGATTTTAAAATAGTCATAGCTATTTCAGCCATTTTATATTGTAATTATACACTAATAAAAAGTACTTGGTAGGAATAAAACATGTTAGGAAATATTTTTAATCACCCATATTGTATTGAAATTGTATGTTCGATGAAGTTCAAGAGTAAGGCTCAAAATTCAAAATTTCCTTTGATATACAAAAAAAGAAGAATGTGGGTTGGTTACCAATGAAACAAGGACAATGATGAAAATAACCAAAGAGTACGAGACAATCTGAACAAATTAGCAAATCCAGACAACAACTGTATGACAAGCTAATAAGGCCCAGGTATGGATCAGACTGGAACTATTAAAAAGAGAAGCCAATTTTTAAGGTTAAATTTTAATAAAACAATTCCTTATTGCATGGGAATATATGAAAGCGAAAACTCCTCTATTTCTATTATAAGAAGCTATGCAAATGCAATAATTCAAATGTAGTTTTACTTTAACGCACCACTGTATATATGATTGATGACTGTATTGGTTATGAAAAAATGAGGATTTTTGTCTGCATAGGTAAAATTCTTATTTAACACTGTGCCAAATGTTAAAAAAAAGAGTAAATGGGATGGACATGATCATATCCCATTATTGGTTTTATCAATTAATACTACAGGTTGAATGACTAGTAAATACTGGTCATTTCCATATGACATATTATAAGTTTGTTCAGATTGTCTAGTACCCTATATATGCAACTTAACTTTTAATGCACCACTGTAAATAGCATTGATGAAAATAATGATTCGGAGAAAAAGACGATTTTGTCTGCGTAGGTAAAATTCTTATTTAACAGCTGTGCCAAATGTTCAATAAAAAAAGTCACTGGACTGGACATGATCATATCCCATTATTGTTTTATCAATTAATACTACAGGTTGAATGACTAGTAAACACTGGTCATTTCAATATGACATATTATAAGTTTGTTCAGATTGTCTAATACCCTATAAATGCAACTTAACTTTTAATGCACCACTGTAAATAGCATTGATGAAAATAATGATTATGAGAAAAAGACGATTTTGTCTGCGTAGGTAAAATTCTTATTTAACAGATGTGCCAAATGTTAAAAAAAAGAGTAAATGGACTGGACATGATCATATCCCATTATTGTTTTTATCAATTAATACTATCGGTTGAATGACCAGTAAACACTGATTTAATGGTATGTTATGTGTCAATATAAGTTTGCAATTTCTATATTCCTAAACATTATTATTTTTTACTATGATAAAGTGACATTTCATCAATCTTCGTCATATCTAAACTACATCAGAAGTTAAAACACATGAGATTGATTCATTAGTTCTCTAGGTAATTTTCTGCAGAAAAATATAATTCCCTAGTTTGAAATCTCAGCTGACCACTATATAGAATACTATAAATTGGTCTAAAGGTGATCTCAGGTAACTTTATATGTATTTATTATGAAGCAATGAGCCTGATTTGTATATAACCTGAGTATAAATATAATTCTACCTCAATTTACCCGTGAATAACATTTTGCCCAAATTTCCATATCTGTTCAGTTGTACACCTAGATATAATAATGAATAAAGTAATGCTTCACAAGAAATACAACAGAATTATTATACACATGGTCTTTTATATGAAAAAAAAAAACATTTAAAGAAAGGCGGGAGTTACCAAAGGGATGATTAAACTCATGTTAAAGTTGAACTGATAATGCCATAGCAAAAACCGAATAAAGACCTAAAAAGCATCAAACCAGAAGACTGAGCACATGAAATCACACCAAAAGACGAGGGAGAAGCCGAATGATCCAGAAAGGAAGACAGATATTTCTCATCTGATTAAAAAGGTATGTAATTATAAACGTTCATTGTTTTGCAAAGAAAATAAAAGTGATACTTTTCTCATTAATGACGGTAATATACTTGATTACACCTTCAAATGTGTATGTGTTCGTGTTATTTTACATAACTTCTGTTATCTTGAGAAACAAGAATGTGTCCATAGTACACGAATGCCCCACTCGCACTATCATTTTCTATGTTCAGTGGACCGTGAGATTGGGGTCAAAACTTTAATTTGGAATTAAAATTAGAAAGATCATAGCATAGGGAACATGTGTACTAAGTTTCAAGTTGATGTAACTTTAACTTCATCAAAAACTACCTTGACCAAAAACTTTAACCTGAACTTCGCACTATCATTTTTTATGTTCAGTGGACCATGAAATTGGGGTCAAAACTATAATTTGGCATTAAAATTAGAAAGATCATATCATGGGGAACAAGTGTACTAGGTTTCAAGTTGATTGGACTTCAACTTCTTCAAAAACTACCTTGACCAAAAACTTTAACCTGAAGCGGACGGACGAACGGAGGCACAGACCAGAAAAACATAATGCCCCTCTACTATCGTAGGTGGGGCATAAAAATTGTAAGCCGATCACCTTTGAGTTTGATCTGACGGACATTGTACAGAATGAATATTTGACGATCAGACAAGATGATCATACTGACTGATGATATGTTTCGAATTAATACATTATATAGCCGTACGTAAAGTGTGTGCATCAATAATTGCATTATATATCAACTGCCATTATACCATAAAATGAGCAAATTTATTATTTCGATGTTGATTCATGAAGAAAAAGATTTTTGTAGAAAGTCATCAAATATACAAGTCTTATAATCCTGTACACCAAACTCACCGTAATAATTAAGGATTTTATATATTAATGTTGTCAATGTTCGCTTGATGAGCTTTTGTTTGTGTCGATATGAACATACAAGACTTTCTCAATCCAGTTTTGATGAATTTATTGTTTTTCCTTTGATACTAAATGGTTAATTTTGTCATCAATAAATATATTATTCTAGGAAAAAGTAATTTAATTACTTTTAAAATCAAAGACAAGTGTCTCATACTTTCCTGTTGTTGTCTTATTTCTCTGCTTATTCTTTGTAGCATATGATTTGATAAAATTAATTAAATTGACAAAAATTGATTTCAATTTTCTTCTTCTCGTGATCTAGTTACATGACAATTGTTTGGATATGTCCTGGCTGTCAGCGACAAATTTGATCATCCATGAGGAAGTCAAAGTGGTAGTCTCAATTCCTGTATTTTTATGACATATTTAAGTTACTTTTTGTCTCTTGGATAAGAATCCTTGAATTTGGAATTCGTGATGAATTAAAATTGTCAATTGTTAACTTCTCATTATTCAATAGTAATACACCATCTGCTCCATATATGGCTTTTCCATATATCAGCATATACGTTACGCTCGGGCATATGCACACCATGCTCACTAGTGACATGTCTGTAATTTACCGATTGTGTCCTATTCTCGATGTGACATTTTTACAGAATGTGAAATTGCATGGCAGTTGATGCATACATGGCAGAATATGCTTGACTTGTCGAAGCACATGAAATCGCTTCTTTGGAGTTCATACGATTTCTCATTTTCTATTTGTCAAAGTGAGAGGGTTAGCGCTATAAAATCTGGTTTAATCCACCATTTTCTACATTTGAAAATGCCTGTACCAAGTCAGGAATATGACAGTTCTTGTCCATTCGTTTTTGATGCGTTTTATTATTTGATTTTGCCATGTGATTATGGACTTTCCGAATTGATTTTTTTCTAAGTTCAGTATTTTTGTGATTTTACTTTTAACCTTGATTTGTTTCTTCCTAATCGATTTAATCGATTTAAGCATTAGTAAAGTATCGTCGCGTTAATCTTTATTTGACCTCCTTGATATTTCCAAAAAATAATAACTTTATAAATTGCATGTTTGTAATCAAACAGTTCATTATAAAATGTTTTAATCTTATAACATATAATCAAGAGGTCAACACTTTATAACTATCCGTTTTTATAATCAACTAAATTCAGGCTAGCTCAGGTAGATAAAATTAAGCTTTTTTATGACTCTGTTTAAAAATCAGTTGCAAAAAGTTGCGAATTTCGCGCCACTCTTAGCTGTAACTATGGGGACACCATAGGGATAGCTAAATTTTAGCAATTGCTATAGCTACATAGCATCGTCATATAAAAACAATAACAATTATGGCCCGTTGAAGAGGTGAATATCCAAAATTGTCAACACGAGAAGGTTATTTCATTGAGGGCGCAGCCCGAAGTGAAATAACTTTTAAGGGTTGACAATTTTAGATATTCATCGACTCTAAGGGGCCACAATTGTTTTATTATACCAAACTAACATTGGAAAGGCCTTTCGAACACTTCTTTGGACTTTACACAACAGTCAACACAAACACACAAGCTGAAAATACCTTTAACGGCTTTGTGTTCTAGAATTTCTCGAATGTACAACAAAGGTAGAATCTTTTTGTAAAATATTGATGGCCCTGAAAAGGACCGTTTATAAGAGACACGGCTGCTGGCACTCTTTTCATGACCACTGCCTTATTTCCATTTCTCTCGGTGGGCTTCCTGTGTAACGTGAACGCTGCCATTTTGTTTATTTACGTCTGTGACGTCATTTTCATGGGAGGTAACTCAAGTACAAATCAACAAACTGAAAAGGTTATTCACCGGTGAATAATAGGGTTATTCACCGCTGGTGCAAATTTTTAGGGTTATTCGTCCTTCCTTGCAATTGAATGAAAAACAACTGAATTATTCCATGTCACGTGATAAAGTTTCACCCAATAGAATTGCTTAAAATATATGTAAGGTATAATAATAGCGTTTGTCTTATTCGGGGGTTTTGGGATTCGACAGTCAAAGAGGAAAGGACATACGAAAAAAAAATACAGATATTCACAAAAAGAAAAGGTACAGAGAACATTTATTCTATTTAATATAAAAGCAAGATACATATATATTTTATAGCTTATTTAAGCTTTACAATTACTTTACTGAGGTGATTCTCACAATTTGTTGCAAATATTAAGGAGAAACAAGCTATTCAGGACGAAATATTTATAATTTCAACATTAAAGTGAGTTTTAGTCGGACATAATTCCGAAAAGAGAACAATTGCGTATATCCAAATACGGGGTTAATCCCGATATATTGATTTGGTATAAGGCTCGAATATTTGGTACAAGGCTCGAATATTTGGTACAAGGCAGAGTAACCCGTTTGAAAAGATTGGTTTATGATGTTAAAGTAGAGAAAAGACAACTAATGAACAAATTAACTTTATTGTAACTCTTGGAAATCCTGTCATAAAAAATAGCATTAGAAGTTCAATAAATCATTTATTGTATACATGTATTACATTATTCCTCGATTTGATTAACGTATATTTTTCCCATCCCATGAACAAAAACCTCATTTTTATTAGTAGAGTTAAATGTGTCACGTACACGCTACCCAAACCCGTGACAAATAAAGTGGTGGCCGGCGGTGCGATATAGCTCCGTTTATTAAACTTGCGAGTTATTTCGTGAGATCGAACTATACAGCCTGATGAATAAAATTTAGTGAAATATAATAAATTTTCAAGAAATTTTGAACGTTTTAGATTCTACACTTTTGGGAGTAAAATTGTTAGTTTACGTGTACGGGATTTTCTAAAGTTAATTTAAATATACGACCCGTTTTTTAAGAAGAGATCTAAAAGAAATTCTTTGTTAAACGTGCATGAATTATGAAACATGGGAAGACGAAAGCCAGCAAGGTCACAAGAAGACAAAGATAAAGATTACATTTCGGAAATAGAGATGTGTGAATCACAAGACGAGTATTACAATGATGAAGAAATCAATCAACCTACGGCAAATATCCTGGAAAGAAGGAATGAGGGTCACGAAGAAAATGCCGATAAAGAGAAAACCGGCAACTTAAAAATCTTCACAGCAAGTTCGGACAACGCTATTTTTAGACGTGAAATATCAACACCTATAAACGGAACTGTCATGACAGCACTAGAGGAATTAGGCAACAGTTCAAGAGCGGCAGAAGATCTCCAAACAATTACAGAAGAATTTGCATGTATGGACCAACATAGTACTGAGAGGCTCAAGACAAGAACACCTTTAGAAGAAGCAGAGGGTCAACAACTATTACATGAGAGATTTGTAAGTAGGTGTAATGAAGATATCCGGGCTAGGCCATTAATGAATGCACACAGTCGCATGGACGAAAAAGGAAACGACAGACAAAGAACAAGGCAACACAATGAACCCGGGAAAGACATTTTTAGAAGACCAGAAAGAAATATAGAAAACATGCATTACCAAAACACAAGATTTCAAGATTTTCAAGATTACTCAGGCCAAGGAGACCGTGTTCCCAACAGGGAAACAAACAGACAAATAAGCCCAGAATTAAGGACAGCAAACCAACACAGACAAGAGAACGTGAATGCTGCACCAAGGCAAGAAGTAAGACATAATGGAATTACAGGCTTTCAAGAATATTACATACCAAGACCTACTGAGTACAGACCATTATAACGGCAGCCATCTTTGGTGACAGATAGACAGACACACACAATAAGTGACAGGACAGTAAATAGTTCAAATCCGAAGTTACTTGCATTTAATGGAAAGGTCGAATGGAAAGTTTGATAAACAGATTTGAGGCAATAGCAAGAAGGAGGAGCTGGACAGATGAAGAGAAGCTTGATGAGATACTGCCTAGAATTCAAGGAGAAGCAGGAGACTTAGTATTCACACAACAACCGATAGGAGTGTTAGAGAGATACACTGATCTAGTAAGAGAACTAAACTACAGATATAGAGTAATTGAAAATACAAAATCATTTATAGTCAGATTTTCTAGCAGAAACCAGAAACCAAGAGAAAAGGCTGAGGAGTATGCCGTTGAATTGAAGAGATTGCATCACAAAGCTTATCCCAACAGAGACAGACAACAAAGAAAGGAAGATCTGCTTGAGAGGTTCATGAGGGGTATATTAGATGAAGAAGTTAGATTTTTTGTGAATTATATAAAGAAATCAGACGACATAGATGAAGCTGTATATTTAGTAGTTGAATGCTTGTGTGAGAGAAGATCCAATAAATTTAAGGAGCCAAATGAGAGGAGAATTCAGGAAAATATAAGGAGAGCAAGTTCACTTTATGAGTGTAGTGATAGTGAAAAAGAGATTGAAGAAGAGGAAGAAGAAACATGTGATACAGCATATAGGCTAAAGGGAGCACACAATCAGAAACAAAATGGTCTTAGTTCTTCAAGCAATAAAGAGATTGACCAAAAGTTTTAAATACATGTACTAGTAATAAAACAGAAGTTTATGTGTTTATATATTCCTGGATTATACCGTTAAACAGTTTATTTTTGGATTTAATGTGTTTGAACTAGTTGTGCATGTTATTATGTAATAATTATTGTGCTATTTATTGAAATTGTAAAAGTTTATACTTTTGCAAAAGTTATATGTTTGATTTATTGGAAGTTGAGGAAATAAAGGTTCAACATATGTTGTTTTGACTGACGTTAAAAATAATAGACATGGATTTTCAAGAAGACAGTAAAATAACTAGTCCCTTTTAATTGGTGACCTTAAAGATATGCTACCGTTAATAGTTTGAGTATAAATAGGAAAATTATTCAAGATAAATTGAATGCTGATTTCTGAATGACTAAAGTGAAATTTAGTTACCGGTAATTGATGAGTAAAAATAGTTCAGAGGGGCTCTTAATTTTTTTTGTTTTTGGTTGCTGTGAGGGACCTGGATGTTAATTCCCACTTGCCCAAACAAAACCATGCGTTGAAGATGTTTTATATCAGTTATAGATGGAGTTTTATAGAAGTTCAAGTTGTGAATTTGTGGTTACTGTGAGGGTACCTGGATGTTAATTCCTACTTGCCAAAACAAAAACCATGTGTTGAAGATGTGTTTTTATATGAGTTATAGACGGAGTTTTATAGAAATTCAATTTGTGAATTTGGTTACTGCAAAGGATTTGGATGTTAATTCCCACTTGCCCAAGCAAAAACCATGTGTTGAAGATGCGTTTTATGAGTTACAGATGGAGGATTATAGGATTTTGATTTGTGATTTTATTTTCGGTTACTGTGAGGGACCTGGACGTTAATTCCTACTTGCCCAAACAAAAACCATGTGTTGAAGATGTCTAGTGATATGTTTTTATACGTTTTAATGGTAAGAAGAGATTTTCTTACTGTGAATATTTTGAGAATTTGGTTACCGGTATTAATAATTTGAATATTGCAAAGGACTTGGATGTTAATTCCCATTTGCCTGAGCTTTAAGAGTACCCAAATGATAGGGGTGAATGAAAATGAGGAACTTTTGTCATTCAGAGATCAGACCCAAATTCAGAGATTAGACCCAATTTCAGAGATCCGACCCAAATTCAGAGATCAGACCCAATTTCAGTTCAGACCCAAATTTAGAGATCAGTCCTAGTTTCAGAAGTTTTGTCTTGTTCCCGGTTGTATGTAGCGGTATAAGGTATAAATCATATCAAGGTCTTATATGGCACTTTAGTATATATTTTAAAAGTTTTTAGTGTATTAGAGAAAGGGAATTTTACTTAATGTAAACTTCTTATGTTTTTTCAGATGGCTTCAAATATCCTAAATGCAAAAGCACCAGTTTCAAAGAGGGGGAACGCCTATGAGTGTGTTAGGTGCCAAACAACCAAACCAGTAATAAACTCCTAAAAATATGTGGTCAACCACATAAGGAAACAACATTTACTAGCCACACAGTGCCCATATTGGTGCACCCTGTGTGACTACAGGTGTGACACACAAGAGGAGTTGGCCAAGCATGTTGACACATATCTGTAAAGCAAAATTATATCCGGGTGAAATTTGATCCGGAGGAAAAAATGTCACAGTAGTTGTTGTTATTTTTTTATCCGGAGGATGATATTTCCCTGGGATATTTTTTCCTTTGCCGTGAAATTCTATCTGGGTAGTTAACTTATTGAATAGTTATTAGAAAAAATTTATCCTTTAAAAATACTATGAAATAATAATAGTGTATTTGAAATAAAGCGAAATTGTTAAAAAAAAATTTATTATAATGGGAAATAATTTCAAAAATTATCCTTGAAAAAATGTTCTGAAATATTCAAGTCAATATCATCCTTTTAAAAAGAAAATTATCATGAACATAGGGAAGAAAACCAGAAGTAATTTCAAAGATCGTAATTGTGAAAATAATATCATGATTAAATAAGGTTAGTGAAATACATGTAAAAGTGAGTTGTTCTCAGATCTCAGTACAAATATAAATTTAAAAGTAAGGTAGAAATATAGTTGCATTACTTCTGTTAACAGTAATAGAAGAATTTGATTATGATGATATTTTTAACTATATAAATAGTTTTGTCTGGGGACAGAGATGTAGTTGTTGATTATATGGAAATCAGATAAATCATAGCAGAACAATATATTGGAACAAAAGTATGTTTAACAGCTGGATAGTTTTTACCTGTTAAATGTTATCTGTCTTATTAAATCAAGTTGTAAGTCATCTTTTTATATAAATGAATATATAAAAAATAAGATTCAATGAAAAATTTCACTATAAAATAGATTCAGAAATATATTATATTAATATCTTTAAAATATAAATTGCTCATAATTACCTCCCTTTGATTAATTATGCAAATTTGGTCTACCTTTGTGAAACATTTTATAATTATTGTCAGGTATATATTGATTGTGAGTAATTTACATAGTAGTTAATGGGACTCTATTTCACACGGTTCTGTGAAATAAAGTACGGCAAATATATACCGGTACATACTATCCGCATAACACAGATAGATTTTCACTCCTCTGGAAAAAATCAACCTGTGAAATACCATGCCTGGAAAAAAATTACCGGGACAAATTATCCTCAGGATAAAATATCACAGAGGAAGAAATAAACCGTTACATATCCAGTGCATAAGAAAATAGTAGGTATACAGAAGACGTCAGGAATTACCATCAACCCTGATAGTTTCTTTGGACATTCTAAAATGCCATACTTCATTTCCAGTGATGATATTGTTGCATTCAACAAAGAGAAGAGCCAAGAACATTACAACAAGAAAAGAAGGGAAAACGGAAGGACAGCGGCACAGACTGTGAAAGAGTGTCTTCAAGTCCTAGAAGCGAGTACCCTAAGTCAACAAATACTAGCAGTTCTGCCTTCTTCTCAAGAAAGAGATGAGATGGGGGAATATGATGCCTTACTGTTGCGTCAGGTGATTTGGATAATACGGAGGTGGTGAATGTAACTACAGTGGTTGAAACACCAAGATTAGAATCAAAAACTTCTTCAACGACAACTACTTCAACATCATCATCCAAATCATCATCCAAAGAGGAAATTAACAAGCAAACTGCAAAACTTCACTTCACAGTTGAACAAAAACTTAAAAGAAGCATCCAAATTCATTAATAAGAGTTTTAAACTAGGGGAAGAAAATGTGAAACAACTAACCTCAATGGTCGGGGAGCAAACTAAGGCATTCAATAAGATGGCTAATGAACTAAAAGGGTTGAACCAGTGGTTAAGGAACAACTGTTGATAAAGACAATAGAGAAATTAGAGAAAATAAGGATAATAGGGACAATCATAGAGACAGCAGGGAATACCGAGATTATAGGGACAGAAGATATCATCCATATAAATAGATGCTCAAACAGTAGTCAGTGATTTGACTTCAATTGTGACAAGTTGTTTTATGACAGTGACATTTTTCGAATCATATATATATTTAACATAAATGAAATCAACAGTCTTAATGTTTTATGCCTTTATCTAAATTTGAAGTTCGGAGGACCTCACTTAAAACAGAGGGTATTGTAACGATCTACAAACTGACCCCCCTTTTATTACAAGAGGTTGTGCAAGTTATTAAATTTGCACATTACTTATATAAAAGTAACATATGTTACAGTTAATGGTATAGTTCATTTACATAAATATTTGGTATATGAGATTGGTAAATGTAAGCACATGTAGAGGAGTCAACATACAATTTTTGTGTACGAAGTGGGACGTCTGGTTTTAGAGGATTTCTTTCGTTTTAGCACAGCTGTTTCAGAGGTTATACGTAGGTTGGACTTCTTCTGGTCTTACCTTTTTAGCATGGCAACATTTCATTTTGTTTCAAATTGTTGTCTTATCGGTCAATGTTTACAAACTCCTGATGTACAAAATTC
The DNA here is from genome assembly GCF_965363235.1 of Mytilus galloprovincialis. Classification (NCBI taxonomy): domain Eukaryota; kingdom Metazoa; phylum Mollusca; class Bivalvia; order Mytilida; family Mytilidae; genus Mytilus; species Mytilus galloprovincialis. The sequence continues at coordinate 81,705,870 of NC_134840.1, forward strand.
CATAGAGGATGTGTATTTAAAAGTTGACTTTGCGCATGTGCGTACTTGGATGAAAATAGAAGGAAACTTTCAGAGTCTCGATATGGGTAAATTTATCCTGATTCTATATTTGGTAATAGTTTTCAATGAAATAAAGTTTATTTGAGGTTTATTTAACGGAAGCTGAAATATATTGATAGTACAAAGAAGTAACATGTTGTTGGGATGAAAATACGAGATTCTAATCGTTACCTAAGAGATGGCGAATTTCGCGCCACTCTTAGCTGTAACTATGGGGACACCATAGAGATAGCTAAATTTCAGCAATTACTATAGCTACATAGCATCGTCATATAAAAACAAGAGCGTTTGTCTTATTCGGGGTTTCTGGGATTCGACAAAGAGGAAAGGACATACGGAAAAAAATTACAGATATTCACAAAAAGAAAAGGTACAGAGAACATTTATTTTATTTAATATAAAAGCAGGATACATATATATTTTATAGCTTATTTAAGCTTTACAATTACTTTACTGAGGTGATTTTCACTATTTGTTGCAAATATTAAGGAGAAACAAGCTATTCAGGACGAAATATTTATAATTTCAACATTAAAGTGAGTTTTAGTCGGACATAATTCCGAAAAGAGAACAATTGCGTATATCCAAATACGGGGTTAATCCCGATATATTGATTTGGTATTAGGCTCGAATATTTGGTACAAGGCTCGAATATTTGGTACAAGGCAGAGTAACCCGTTTGAAAAGATTGGTTTATGATGTTAAAGTAGAGAAAAGACAACTAAAGAACAAATTAACTTTATTGTAACTCTTGGGAATCCTGTCATAAAAAAGTAGCATTTGAAGTTCAATAAATCATTTATTGTATACATGTATTACATTATTCCTCGATTTGATTAACGTATATTTTCCCCATCCCATGAACAAAAACCTCATTTTTCTTAGTAAAGTTAAATGTGTCACGTACACGCTACCCAAACCCGTGACAGTATATTTATGAATTATTTCGTGTATGCTGGTAAGATGTTGATTAATATAAAACGACATAAACATAACATATTTGTAGTCATCAGCGATATAAGATTTATAATTTGATACACCGGAGGGTTCGTTTTGTTTACTTTTCAAAATCAGTTGTGCTAGAAGGTAGGTAACAACATCTTTAGATGATCAGGTGCAGAACTTTTTATTAATCTGTAATTTGAAGTATTGTTTTTGATTCTAATATCCTCACCACTGTTATTCCTAAGGATATGGTAATGTTGTAAACGTTCGCTTGCTGAGTTTCTGTTTTGTGTCGATCTGACATTTATCTTGAAATTTTCAATCAAGTTTTGATGAATTTATCTGGCATTTGTCTGCTCTTTTTCGAAATCTACAATGGTGTCTTTAACGTGCAAGAGATATTGCTCTCTCTTAACACGGGTCAGCCATTTATCGTCCCCTTCCGACGGACTATCATCGTTTCCTCGAGACCATACTCGCAAATGGTGTCAAGGGAGAGCCGAAAATTCAGTTCCTGAAATTTTCATCCCACACGGGAATCGAACTAGGAACCTTTGTGTTAGTAGTCCGATGCACTAACCACTATGCCACAGATCTCTTATTTGAGTTATGTGTCATGGAACTAGGCATTTTTTTACTTCACAAATATTTCAATGTTTTTTTTTCACTAAAATGTCAAGATTCTCTCAATTTCATCAGTCATAATTGTAATACTTTTTACCATTTATTTGATTTAATACCAGCGTAACACATCAGCGTATAGCTTCGACGTACTCTGGCGTGTTAAAAAATCATGTACGCTGCTAATACGCTAGTAATTTTGATGCAATCAACCTGTCAATCATATTTGTAACGTGTGCACAAGAAGCTTTAAGCGTGTATTTGGCGTACGAGAAGCGTACCGAAACGTTTATCGGACGTTCAAGTAGCGTATGTTGGCGTATGCCTGGCGTTTGTCTAACGTAGATGGAATACACATTACGAAGGAAAAAAGTTTCTTAAACGTATTTGAGATGCGTCCCGGTCGTGATTTGGGCGTTCTATTATGGGGTGTTTGTTACAAAAAAGTAAAATCACAAAAATATTGAACTTAGAGGAAAATCAATTCGGAAAGTCCATAATCACACGGCAAAATCAAATAACAATACGCATCAAAAACGAATGGACAAGAACTGTCATATTCCTGACTTGGTACAGGCATTTTCAAATGTAGAAAATGGTGGATTAAACCTGGTTTTATAGCGCTAACCCTCTCACTTTGATGACAGTCTCATCAAATATCGTTATATTTACATTGATGCGTTAACTAAACAGTCACAATAAATAAATAAAGGCAACAGTAGTATACCGCTGTTCAAAACTCATAAATCCATGGACAAAAAACAAAATCGGGGTAACAAACTAAAACCGAAGGAAACGCATTAAATATAAGAGGAGAACAACGACATAACACTAAAATGTAACACACAGACAAAATCCCACGAGAATAACAAATATAACATATATATATATAACATCAAAACCAAATACATGAATTTGGGATAGACAAGTACCGTGACACGTCTTATCGCAATGTGAATTTACACTCAAAAATAAGAGAAAACAAACGACACAACGTTATAATGTAATACACACAGAAACGAACTATATTATAACAATGGCCATATTCCTGACTTGGTACAGGGCATTTTTAAAGGAAAAAATGGTGGGTAAAATAGTCAAAATATGGATACATCAGTCATCATCGTATAACAATTTTAAAAGGAACAATTTAACAGAACACAAAAATATCTATCTACAAACACATTCATTGATTTGTGTGTCTGACGTCAGAAAATTTTATACGTCACATAGATTTGTCGTTCAATGTGCATACAAACAATTTTAAAATTTACATGGGCAATATTAGCATATACGGTTAAAAAATCAAAAGTATGTAAGAATAAATTTCAGAAATAGACCGAGATTGAAAATAGTCCAAAAGTTATATATAGAATTTATTAGAATCCACAAATAGTTAATTCCACTACGCGATTGAATGATTTTGACCTTTATGGTTCAACGTATTTTGTAATTCATAATAGAAATATATCATAATGACGTAATAATTGAATATTTATCATACTGACGGGATCGGAGTCACGTTATAAGAACCAAAGAAATACAAAAAGTCGCATATACAAAACACGCCACCAAAAAAATGAAAGACAATACAAACACATTGACGAGATGTATAAGTACCGAGCCACGTCAAACGGATATCACATAAAACCATTAAACAGTAAAAGTAATATTAATAATAGAACAAAGACAACCCGTGTATGTTTTAGTTAAAAACGAACGAGCTTGAGGCGTATACAACGTGCCTTTATCGTGTCTCAAACTTATCCGTAGCGCGTTAAACGTGTTTGTACCATATGTATAACGTGCGTGTAGCGTACAGGTATACGCTAGACATACGCTTGAGCTGGATGGAAATTTTTAATGCTGCATAAAAATTTCTTCGAGTTGAAGCGTTCACCAAGCGTATGCCTTTATATTTCGACGTACTTCAAACTTATGCAACGCGCGTTTCACGATTGCTTAGCGTTCCTCTGGCGTGCAACTAGCGTATACCGACTTTGTCAATTTTCTCTGTATATTTGGTGCACGCCGGTCTATACGCCAATGTGTGACGCCGGCATAATTCGCCGTGTTTTAAAGTACCATTGCTTCTGTTTGTTTATGTCGATCTTAATATCCATACAAAAATGTCCGTTGAAATATAGATGTATGTCCCATTTACGCATATCAAGCAATATTCAAACGGAACCTACACTAAAAAAAAGTCTTCCTCTTTCAGATATGTGGATGAGTTTCTGTTACTCAACAATCCATCTTGCAATGAGGGTCTACAGCTCATGTATTCATATGAATTTGAATTGAGTGATACTACCGAAAGTAGATGAGCTGCTATACAAATTATAATATTTTCCAATAATTTAATTTTGGATGTAACGCGTCTTCTGATTGGCTGACGTTATTTTGTGCACACTGTTAAATAACCCGCTACTACGTGCGTTATTCAGTGTGCACCAAATTTTTTATGTTATTTCTTCATAGACAGAAAAAATATTATAGTCTTTCCTTAATGATATTAATACTCATGGACGACATCAAACACAATCGTTATGATTTCAAATTTTCAATTGTTAACTTCTCATTTCTTAGCTGTAACATATCATCTGCTCTATCGTTGATGTGTAAGTATCTTAACTCACTAGCGACATGTTTTGTGGTCTTATATCTAGATACAAGTATAGTGGTCTGATCAGTATTTTGTCGATTTTGTGACAGTGTGACATATTTACTGCGGCGGGAAAATACATGACGGTTGATGCATACATAGCGGAAGACACTTGACTTGTCAAAGCACATGACATCGCTTCTTAGGAGGTCATGTGATCCACCCAGATTCAATTTGTTACCTTGATTTGTTTCTCCTGTATCGATGTAAGATATTTGAATATCAGTAAAGTCCTGTCGCCTTAATCTTTATTCGACCTTTATCTTTATTTCCAAGAAATGCTGTCTTTATTAAATGCGTGTTAGAAAACCAACAGTTCATTATGAAATATTGTACTCTCATAACATATAATCAAGATGTCAACACCTTATTAGTATATGGAAACATCCATTCTTTATAATCAAGAAATATGAACTAAATTCAGGCTAGCTCAGGTAGATATGATTCGTGTACTGTATGAAAACTAGTTTTTCGCGTTCCAAAGATAAAAAGAAGCTGTATTGTATAAGGCAACCAGATTTAATGCTTCCGCTTTCCATGCTAAAGAATGTGTTAGACAATAAAGATTACTTAAGATCGTTTCTTTTTACGCTTTCATGACGTTACATTGTGAATAGATGAATACAGTTTCATCGGTGTGATGTAAAAGTTGATAGGAAAACTTCCTCCTGTTGAAAGGAATTTCAAAACTGTTGCTCAAATCCTTTATCCCTCCTTGGTTTTTTTTTTATTATTTCAAAAGAAGATTGATTCGAAGGAACAATGCCCGACGTAGATCAAGGTATACCGTAAACTTTTAAATCACCATTCCATGTAAACTGTCAACATCAAAGTAGATGACTTATCATATAGGATCAAGACAGAGCAGACAAATACACATGTGCGATGTATGTGTACACTATCAAGGTATATACCACTCGTTTAAACATCAACCCAACAATGTTAGATCTGTAAATTTGCTTTCGCAAATTTTTTGTTCTTCCCTCGCCGGGATTCGAACCCATGCTACTGAGATATCGTGACACCAAATCGCCTGCACTGTAGCCGTCCCGCTAGACCACACGACCACCTGGGCTTCACAAATAATAAAGCTTTCGGTGGCCGTGTGTTACCTTTCCTCGTCATTTTTAATCTGGCGGCGTACTACAGTACATGATATATAAGACATGGAGATGTTTTGATGAATTTATTATTTTTCCTCTGAATTCTGAAAAGGAACATTTTGACATTTATATGATATTATTCTAAGAGAACTAATACAATTACGTTCAAAATCAATGGAACAACCTAAGACAAATAAATTCCATTTTCCGTTGTTGTCTTAATTGTTTTTTTTTTAATTTCAAATAACATATAATTTTAGATTTATTGATAGAGAGAAAACCAATGCATTAATGGAATATGCTAAAATTGAACAACAATTAAAGAGTTTTGTTTCAACTGAGATATTAGGAAAAAAACGAAGGATATTGACACTAAATAAGTTTCATGGTCGCGTCAAAAGTTGGTTGTCGGTTCCGATGTGATGGTATCTCAGTTCACTAACGACATGTTTGTGTGGTCTTTAGATACAAGAAAGGTGATTTGATCTTTAATTTTACCTATTGTGTCCTATTCTCGATGTGACAGTAATACTGAATGTGAAATTGCATGGCGGTTGATTCATTCATAGCAGGAGACGCTTAACCTTTCGACACAGACACTATCGTTTCTTTGGAGTTCAAACGATTGCCCCAGTTTATTTTTGTTACCACGATTTGTTTCTTATCTATCGATGCAAGAGATTTGAACGTCAGTATAGTACTGTGACCTGAATTTTTATTTGACCTCCATCGTTATTTCCAAGAAACATTGTCTTTATAAATGACGTGTTCGTAATCAAACAGTTCATTATGAAATATTATACACTCATAACATATAACCAAGAGGTCAACACTTCATAACTATCCATTTTTATACCCAAGAAATGTGAGCTAAATTCCGGCTAGCTTAGGTAGATGTAATGAACGTACTACCGGTATATGACTTTGTTTCTAAATCAATTGCAAAATGGATACTCTCTTGTTTTATATCAATGATCCAAATTAAATGTTGCCGTTTTTAATACATGTTTAAGAAAGTGTTTGGTATAGAATATTACGTAAGATAGGTAGATATTTAATGAACGTACTAAATGACTCTGAATCGAATTGTACTAGTTTTATCGCGTTCCAAAAATAAAAAGTAGTTCTTTTGTATTATATAAGGGAACCAGGTGTAATGCTTCCGCTTTCCGTTTTTAAGAATGTTCTAGATTATTTCAGATCGATTCTTTTTACACTTTCAAGGCGTTACAGTGTAAATAAATGAATACAGTTTAAGTATAATGTAAAAGTAGACGGGAAACCTTCCTGTTAAAAGGAAGTTTTAAACTGTTGCTCAAAACCTATATTCCTCCTTTGCTTTTTGTTTAAATTTCAAAAGAAGGTTAATATCAATCAATATTCTATAGAGCAATGCACAAGGTACATCAAGGTATACCATAAACTTTGAAATCACCACTCCATGTAAAAGAGGGACGAAAGATACTAGAGGGACAATCAAACTCATTAATTTGAAAATAAACAGACAACGCCATGGCTAAAAATGAAAAAAAGACAAACAGACCAAACAATAGTACACACGACACAACAAAGAAAAATAAAGAATAAGCAATACGAACCCTACCAAAAACTAGAGGTGCTCTCAGGTGTCTCCGGAAGGGTGAACAGATCCTTCTCCACATGTGGCATCCGTCATATTGCCCATATTATGTAAACTGTCAACATCAAATTAGCTGTCTTATCATATATGATCAAGACTATATTACTAATATACTAAGATTGATACCATGAAAGACTGAATGTAAATTTTTCAATGTATCAAACTCACGAAAGGTGTAAAAAAAGATCAGATGTGTATATAAAAAGCACATTCATATAAACACACACGTGCGATAAAAACTACACTATCAAGGTATATTAATGTGTGTAAGGCCAAGCTTTTCAATTTTTATTTCAAGTTAATGTCAGTGTTACAATTTCAAGAGGAAGTTTCAAATTAAAAATATTCCTTGTAAAAGACCCACTTAAGTTTTTAGTTTTAAAACTTACAGATATCAGAATGGTAATTTGGTACGATGGACGCACATTTAGTCTACAAAAGAAGTAAAGAGCATTGAAATTCAAAAACCCAGGAATATTGTTTGTCCTTTGACTTTGATCTCGTAGACCTTGCACAGTCTGAATATTTGACGTCAAGTCAAAAAGCATGATCATGCTGACTGATGTTGTGCTTTGGAATGCCGTATGTAAGGTGGTTACATCGTTTATTGAATTATATGCATTATGCATTCCACTACACAATGAATATTTCTATTTTTTTTTGTATGTTGGTAAGATGTTGATTCATCAAAACAGCATTAATATTCGATATTGATAGAAAGTCAGCAGCGATACAAGATTGATAATTTAATACATCAAACGTGCGTTTTGTCTAAATTTTAATCATCAGTGGCGCAAAAATGAAGGTAACAACATTTGTTGATTTTCAAATGCAGAATTTCTAATTAAAATCACGTGAGTTATTGTTTACTCATCTAATACTCACTACTGCTGTATGATATGATAATGTTGTCAATGTTTGCTTACAAGAGTTTTTCTGTTATGCGTCGATATGACATTGACCTTCAACATATCTCCAAGATTTTCTTGACCTCCGTCCATTTTTTATGAAGTTATAATACTTCCTTTTAATATTGAATCGGATTTTAACATTAATAATGATATGATTCTAAAGAAAAATGATTTTAGAACCATCTAAGACAAGTGCATCTCATGTTCCAACATTGTTTCTGTTTATTCTTAATAACACATTTTTTTTAGATTTAGATTTTTTTTTGTGCTCACACATATGTTCTGGTGACATGTTAATTGTAATGAGGTGTTCTGAATTTAAAGAAGCAAAATATTTGAAATTTCTAGAGTTGTTTTAGTTCTTGTATTTTTATGGCACCTTAAGAGATTCCTTTTTTTCTCCTTATTTGTTGTAATTTTGTAAATTTGTAGTTTTTACCTTAACTATATTTCGGTACTTAGGTTTAAAGTTTCGATGCACATTTTATTTCAACGACCAAACACTACTTTAATGAATGAAGTTAATTGAATCAAAATATTAATATACATAATGTATATCGGTGTCCGTTGAAATATTCATCATTGTTCCATGTACTCATATGGAGCAAAATTTAAACAAAACATTCACAAATACAAAAAGGAAAAAGCTTTTCCACTTTCAGATATATGGATGATGTTCTGTCCCTCTATAATCCATCTTGCAATGAAGGCCTACATCTCACATATCCCAATGAACTTGAATCAAAGGATACTACTGAGAGAAGACGTTCTGCTTCATATCTTGCTATTTTTCTTGATATTGGCACGAATGGAAAACCATAATCTTTATTTTTTCAAATTTCCAATTGTTAAGTTCTCATTTCTCAGTAGTAGCATACCATCTGCTCCGTCGTATGGCATTTCAATTTTTTCAGTTAATACGTTACTTATATTTACACAATACGGACTTCATGAAAGGAGTTGTGCTTCAACAGAGTTATGAGAGAAATCGGCGGAAATCAACACTCAATAAGTTTAACCTATATATTAGAAATTAATGGGCTATTTCGATGAGTAGGTATCTCAACTCACCAGCGATATGATTTTGTGGTCTTAGATCTTTAGAAAAAAGTAAAGTGTTCCGATATATTGCCTGATTTTTATTTGGCCTTCTTTTTAATTTCCAAGAAATACAGTCTTTATAAACTACGTGTAAGTATTGAAACAGTTCATTATAAAATATTCTACTCTCATAACATATAATCAAGAGTTCGATACTTTATAACTATCCAAAACATTTTTAAATCAAGAAATGTGAACTAAATCAAAATCAATTGCAAATTTCCAAAGATAAATAAAAAGTTCTTTTGTATAGTGTAAGGGTATTTAATGTAATGCTTCCGCTTTCCGTGTTTTAGAATGTGTTAGACATTTCGGATTACGTAAGATAGTTTCTTTTTACGCTTTCATTGCGTTACATTGTGATTACATGAATAAAGTTTTGTCGGTGAGATAAGTAGACAAGAAAACTTCCTCCTGTTAAAAGCAACTTCAAATCTTATATCCCTCCTTTATTGTTTTTTTTTTTTTTTTTTTTTTTTTTTTCAAAAGAAGAGTAATATCAATCAATATTCGAAGGAACAATAGGCGAGGTAGATCAAGGTATACCATAAACTTTTTTATGTGGTTAAGGCCAAATGTTGAAATTATCATTTCAAGTTAATGTGAATGTTAAACAGTGCTCAATAAAGTTCAAGAGGATGTTTTTGTTTAACATTAAAAAAATATTGTAAATAGAAAAACTTGTAAAAACTCAGCAAATTACCAGGCTTGTAACTTGGTATGCAAAACGCATATTTCGTCAGCACTTCATTAAAATATATGCTCAAATAAAAACAGTAAAAAACATTCAAATCCAAAAACTCACAGGAAATCGTCTGTCCTAGACCTTTGTCTTTATAACACACAAACATTACACGGTATGAATATTTGAAGACTAGTCAAAATGATTATACTGACTGATGCTTTGCTTGGAATGCTATATGATAAAGTCGAATGTGAGGTGGATGCATCAATGGTTGCATTATATATGTCATTCTAATATGAAGTGAATATATTTATTATTTCGTGTATGCTAGTAAGATGTTGATTCATAAAAAACGACATAAACATGATATATTGTAGTCATCAGAGAAACAAGACTTATAATTTGGTACAGGGAACGTGAGTTTTGTATACATTTTAATAATCAGTTGTGCTAGAAGGTAGGTAACAAAATCCGTCGATGTTCAGGTGCAGTATTTCTGATTAATATGTAACTTGAAGTATTGTTTTTTTTCAACTTATATCATCACCACTCTTGTTTTCAAGGATATGGTAATGTTGTCAACGTTCGCTTGTAAAATTTCTGTTTTTGTCGATCTAACCTTGAACATTTCAACAAGATATCTAGATTTCAATACAGTTTTAATGAATTCATCTTTTTTACTTTGAAAATTGAAAAGTACATTTTGACATTAGTAATTATATTATATTTTGGAGAGAACTAATATAATTACTTTCAAAATTAATGGAATAATCTAGGACAAATAAATCTCTCTTTTTGAATAACATATAATTTGAGATTAAACTTATCATAGATACCAGGATTTATTGACAAAGAGAAAACTAATGGAATTTGCTAAAATTGCACATTATTAAAATTACGCCATAGCAAATTGCATTGTATTTATTTATGTGCTGTTCCATGTGTTTTGATGGCACGTCAATTGTATAAAAATGTCACTTTTTTTTTCTCCTCCTTCGATGTCTGATTTCTTGTTGGAGTTGATTTTTTAATAAAGAGTTTACCTCCACAAGTGAAACTGCAATTATCAGAACATGATCCGGTACATCATATTAATCGAAATTAGTATTTTTCGTGTATTGTTTAAATTGCATATAACTATCGTCGACAATGGAACGTCGATAAAAACTGAAATCATCGAGTATGCCATTGCTCCTGGTTTTATTCGTTCATTAGCGGCTGAACCATAAAAGCAGGAGGTTTGGCTAGCAGCCATAAAACCAGGTTCAACCCACGATTTTACTTAAATGTCCTAATATGGCAGTTGTTAATAAGCAGTCCGTTTCTGTATATGTTGCCGTTTGTGTTTGTATCACTTCGGTGTTTCTGTTCCATTTTTGTCATCTTATAGTTAATGTGTTTCCCTCTGGTTTAGTTTGTTACCAGGATTTCTTTAGTATTCACTTCATTGATTTATGAATTTTGAACGGCTGTATACTACTGTTGCCTAATTTGACATAAGGGCAAAAAAGAGGGACGAAAGATGCCAAAGGGACAGTCAAACTCATAAATCTAAAATAAACTGACAACGCCATGGCTTAAAATGAAAAAGACAAACAGACAAACAATAGTACACATGACACAACATAGAAAACTAAAGAATAAACAACACGAACCCCACCAAAAGCTAGGGGTGATCTCAGGTGCTCCGGAAGGGTATAAGGGAAAAATATGAAGCAGACCATATTCTTCCCGTTGCATCCTTCGTTTCAAATTCATTTAGATGTATGAGATGGAAGAACGAACTGTTGTTATGATGGCTGAATGACATTTTTTCAGTATAGAATGGAAATAGGGAATGTGTCAAAGAGACAACAACACGACCAAAAGATAGAGCAGCCACATCACATTGATGACTAGTATACAGAATAAAATTTTTCAATGAAAGGCAATACAGTGGAATCCTGCTGTTCTGTGGTTAGCTTAATTTCTTGTTCGTCTAACGAGAAGCAGCAAATTTTATTATTACATTTCGTCATCATCTGATCACGTGTGCGAAAAACGACGACAAAAAGGAAATGGGGAGGAGGTTTTTGATATATATGTAAATTCATAATCCCTCTTATTTGATTACTTATTTATGCGCTATTTATATTGCTATTTACTCTCTAATTGATTTCAATGAAATGTCGGCTTTTGTTTCCTTAGTTTTCATTGGTACAATTGTTGTTTATTAATGAGTGAAAGTTACTTTTGTCTTTCACAATTTACAGCTATTCTAACAATTCTATTCCAGCCAATATACTATAAACAGTACTTTAAACGCAATATATGTGTATTGTAGGGAACGTGCCATGTTCGCCGAGCTGTATCTTTCTGCATAGCAAATAGGCATATTACAACTGAAATAGTTTCCGACAATTTTGATACCCGGTATATTGCATTTTATTTATGTTGTAGTGATTAGCATAAAATTTTCTAAAACTTTGAGTTCTACTTTTACATTACTGAGAAGCGGACGACGAAGAAGACATCAAACTCAATTGAAATATAACCTATCTCAAAATAGAAACAAGAAATAAAACAGAATCTAGAAAATGGTTGTTTGTAGAATTCAGACAAATCTATCGTCTCTGTTTACATGAAGTTTTAAAAGACCAACAAATTAAACATTTCAATCCTTTTACTTTCATGTTAACATTTAGTGTCGATGTCTTAATTTGTTTTGTCAGTATTCTGAGTGTTATTTTCCGTTTCTGGGGAAAAGAAAGAAATAATTCATTGTTTTGTTAAACTTGTTTGCTTCGACTTTTTCCAACTTTCCAGTCAATTTCAATTAAAATCTACACTTTAGTCAGATAGACCACGCTTCTCCTATAGTTTGATTGAAACCTTGCAAGTTAATCTATTTAAAAAGGAAATGAAAATGAAATGAAAAATACAAATCATTGCTGAAAACATCGATTTTTTTATGATTAAAAGAATTGCCTATCCTATTTGACTGAAAGAACAAATTTCTACTCTCAGGATGACACGAGTGACCTGCCGTAAAGTTTGTCTATATAATTACGAATATCAGTTCTACGACTCCAATAGTCGTTCATTTCTTAAAAACCAATTCAGCACGAGACATGATTATCAAGTTTGAAGGTTTAACTATAGAAAAGATTTAATTTGTCTCCGAAACTAATTCGATAAAGCGTAGGGATACAATTAGAAAGAGAGAACAATAACATGGCGAAATAACACTACATTTGCTTAAATTAGACCCTATATAATGGTTATTACTGATAAAATACGTCACATATTAGATTCGGACGAATAATCAACGTTAACATAGGTACACTCAGATAGATTAAACCAGTTTTAATTGATATATAGATACCACAAATTCTTGTAATTATTTATACCAGATGCCTATATCTATATATTGAGTTGTAGTCTCATTACATTGAAACGCCACTTCAACTATAACTCATAAATGTCCCAACGTGCAATATCTGGAAGAATGAAAACCACACAAATTAGTTGCATTGTGAGACAACCTGGTATGACGGACATCAATTCATACAGCAAAAGGAAATGAAGTATGATTCCCAAATGAGACAACAATCATTTTAAGATCCAGGATGTAAACAACAACAGGTCACCAAAAGGTCGTGAACAATCAACGAAACACATACCTTATAGCCTATAAAATGACCCGGGATAGCAAACTTTTAAGTAATTCAAAAAAGAGTTTTACATTTTGTATTGTGGTGGCCTTTCGTAGTTAACTATCTATCTTCGTTACAGCAAAATAATTGTTCTGTATTTCTCAACAAACCTAATGAATAGAGCTAGTCTGATACCTTAATCTCATTTTCGCTAAAAACAAATGATGTACTTTTACTTAGTTACAGATTCAAAGTTTGGTGCATATTTTGAAGTATCTAGTATTATTGCAATACAACTCGAAACGGCCATTAAAGATACTTAAGATCTATTTTGTGCAGTGATCACATAAAATAGGTTGCGAGATAGAAACGGATAGAAATATCCACTTTCTAATCATATGTATCTAGCATCAACATTTCAACATCTGTATATACATAGAATTCCTATATTTCAATTGGTACAGTTTTAGGTCCTCAATGCTCTTCAACTTCGTACTTTATTTGGCCTTTTTAACTTTCTTGGATTCGAGCGTCACTGATGATATTACCAGGATTATAATTTAGTACGACAGACGCGCGTTTCGTCTACATAAGACTCATCAGTGACGCTCATATCAAAATATTTATAAAACCAAACAAGTACAAAGTTGAAGAGCACTGATGAGTCTTTTGTAGACGAAACACGCGTCGGCGTATATACAAAATTTAGTCCTGGTATCTATGATGATTTTATTTACAACCACTGGGTCGATGCCACTGCTGGTTGAGATTTATTTCCCCGAGGGTATCACCATCCCAGTAGTCAGCACTTTTGTGCTGACATGAATTATCATTGATATGGTTATATTTATAAATTAACTGTTTACAAATTTTAGAATTTTAGAAATACTAAGGCTTTTCTACCATAGCTGTATTTGGCAAAACTTTAAGGAATTTTGGTCCTCAATGCTCTTTAACTTCGTACTTTATTTGGCCTTTTAACTTTTTTGGATTCGAGCGTCACTGATGAGTCTTTTGTAGACGAAACGCGCGTCGGCGTATATACAAAATTTAGTCCTGGTATCTATGATGAGTTTATTTACTGTTTTTATTGATGAGCTATTCATATCACGAATATCTAATTCATCACCAATATTGGGAGTTAATAAGTTGAAATTATGAAGAAATTAATTGTAAACTGCATTTCACCACAGGCTCTTATGGTTTAAATAATAAAGCAAACAAATTGAAAATATTTTCTTTTTATCTTTCTTTTTGACAAATGATATTTATGCCACTTATTGCAGAATCACAACAAGCCCTTTAATGTTTTTGTTTACTTAAAAACGAAATCACTGATTAATATATCGAACATTTTTTTGTTTTTCGAAAATTGACTGTATATAATGATACCCTAATTATTTAACCTTTGTGATTGAAAGGACAAGGTTCATGAAGAGTTAAAATTGGCCCTAAATTTTTTATGTTTTTTAAATCGGACAAAAAAATATAAATTTCACATAGAAATACGTGTGATAATCCTATTAAGACAAAAATATAGTTTTCTGGCACTTTTCGTTACAATTTATTCACGATCCAAAAAGTCTTTATATTTATAAATTCTTTTTACAAATTTGAATCTTTGGGTAACAACACATTTTGGATCGTAGGTGGCGGGCAAGGTGTTTCTAAAGCTTTTAGGTCTGAAAATTGCACAAAGTCATCATATTATGACAAAATGTCCAAAAAAGGTTTATTTTGAAGAATATTATGTACTTTTATGAAAAGAACTGATGTAATTAGCATTTAGACTTTTGAAATAGACCCATTTACGACCTTTTTGGTGTTTTATGATCAAGTTGATATAAAAGGCCATTTTGTGCCATAAGTGAACCTCTCCTATGACGATGGCATATAAGGTCTTGTGATACTACATAATTGATGACGTTAAAATTTCAAATGAAGATCACTGTCAATTTGGGCGAATGTTAAGAGTTACATGTATCATGCAGAAATGTCTGTCTGGTTGTACACCTTTATTTGCCCGAATTGGTCTATTCTCAAAAGTTCTCGCAAACAAACAAAACAAAGGAAAATGAAAGCTTTTGGAATGCGACAAACACATTCGAAAATTTTCGACTACCATATTTATTTATCACTGCACTCAAAATGAGATGTGTTTAATGCAAATATATCTGTTATCCATTGTCAACGATTTCAGTGTGAGGTATTGTTTAATTGTATATAACTATTTTAAAAAAAATGATCAAACAGTTGTGATATTACAGGGACGAAAATGAGTATTAAGTAATTGTCGGAATTGCAAGTCAGTGGCAAACGTTTAATTAGTTGAAAGATATTTTCGAATGAAATATCTTTGTATAATGCGTTATTATATTTTGTTATCTATGAATAATATTCATTTATGTCAGCATTATAAACAATTGTTTACTCTCCGTTTTACAAACCTAACAACCTTTATTTACCGAATTAATAAAACTAGAATTATTCAAAGAAATATTAATAAAGCTAGATTTCTCACCTCATTTACATTCACTGTTTTAGATTTGATTTTTGTTATTGAACTCAATAGCCTAAAGCTGCTAGATTGAAAGAATCTTTTACAAATTACAACAATTGATTTTTTTGTAGAAAATCTGAACATGTGAAAAAAATAATGTTGCATTGCAACGATAATAGTATGTTCACTGAGTTCATATAAACTCTTTGAAAATATTAAATGGCTAAATCTTTGCAAATTGTTTGTCAAAAAAAAAAAATATATACATGTTGTAAAAATAAATATACGGTCATAGTTTTGCATTAAATAAAGTTGACGAACTTTCTTTATTCAGATTTTGCTATGTTTTCAAAATTTGAAGATAGACGAAGTATTTCAACAGTCCTCTTTTCAAAAGCACAAAATATCAACCCAATTTACGTAATTTGACGGTGTTTACATACTTGTTCGGGTTTGTTTTTTAAATCCATCATTTCAGTAATCACCAAAATATCTGAAGAGTATGTGGCAAAACTTCGCTCATGTTATATTTTAAAATAATAACATTGAAGTTATAACAAAAGAACTTAAATAAAGCCTATTACACTGGAGAGGTCCAAATTACATCTTCCTCTGATTCATTTGTCAAGGAATATAATTGAGAATTTCTACATAAATGAATTTAAAAGCTAAATATGAAATCTGTTATCGTTTGTGATTTTGCCACCGTGTCCGCTATGTTACTATGCCAGTTCATAATACTTGATTTTAAGTTGGATGATCGATCTTCGCAAGCGAATAATTTACCATAATCCTACTTTTGATATTTGGGAAAAAGCAAACGCATGTTAAGCTAAAGAAAATCTCTTCATCAAAACCTGAAAACCCTCCCTTAATTCTGTTTAGCATGTTTTCTACGGAAGATACTGCTGTTTGATTATAATTTAATTTTGGATGTAAAGCGTCTTCTGATTGGCTGACGTTATTTTGTTATGAGCCCATAGACATAATTTAGTCATGTGACCGTAACGTCATCAACGTTTTTTCATGGTTTTCTACGGTTTAAAATGGAATTTAGAATTAAATTATAAGAAATGACTGTAATATTTTTTCTGTCTATTCGAAATAACATAAAAAAAAAATGTGGTGCACACTGTTAAATAACCCGCTACGCGCGTTATTCAGTGTGCACCAAATTTTTTATGTTATTTCTTCATAGACAGAAAAAATATTACAGTCATTCCTAATTTGTTTTCTCATTCAATGTTTGCATTGTCTACATAGATAAAATCATCGCTCTATGTTGAAAGCTGTACATAAGTTAAGATGTCATGACTGTCATTCAAAGAAAAATAGCTGAAACCTGGAGGAGTGAACATCAACAGACAATGAATGGATAACTTGGAAGTGATTTAACTAGGTATTTTTATAACATTCTACGTGAAACATGTATAATTTGTTGCAGTTTTTATTTATCGTTGGTAGCGCTAACTTTTGATATCCAGTTTTAGTTGCTTGCTTTATGACGGATTTAGCTGCGCTTGGATAACGTATTTCAGTTCACAGACTTATTTAAATCGTATGATAGCATAATCTTCTGATTTCGAGGGTTAATACCTTATCTTGAACTTTCCCTTTTTCGAGATGGTTTGCCACCTCGATCATATTCTACGATCATCATAGAATACTTTCAAAGACACGTGTGTGTTTCAATCAGTGAATTTGAGTTCATATCACAAATTTCATTTCATATAATTGTACATCATATCTGTTACTAAATGCTGTGGTCATTGTTATTTTTCTAATGAGCATCT
The DNA here is from genome assembly GCF_965363235.1 of Mytilus galloprovincialis. NCBI lineage: Eukaryota > Metazoa > Mollusca > Bivalvia > Mytilida > Mytilidae > Mytilus > Mytilus galloprovincialis. Next base: position 81,723,528 of record NC_134840.1, read on the forward strand.
TAGATAAATAAGAACAATGACAGGAGCACAAACAAATGACGTTTTACGCTTAAATTGTGATTTTCCGTCAGAGGAACACGCAAGACACTGCAAGAGTTCTACTGACATATTGCCCTTCGAAATACACTAGTTGCATGCAATCTACCATTAATCACTCGACATCCATACCCTAGAGTCGACGGAAGTGCGTTTTATACAGTTATAGTGCAATTTAAGTCTGTAAATTTGCACTTTATCACTTAAGTCTGAGCAACGTTATCTGACTTCAATCTTTAGAAAAAAGTAGTACATCTTGACAGGGCTTATCATATACAAAATGCTGAAATCATGTAACCGTTTCCTGCAATATCCTGTGCATTTATTTCTTTCCCATTCAAAACATAGATGTTGTTGTTTCGTATCATATTGTTTGGCTTTGAGCGTTCCTGATGAAGTTAAATCCAGAAAAGCGCTTCGGACGCAAGAAATTATTTAACGTGTTGTTTTCAATTTTTTACACCACTGGGTCGATTTTTTTTTCTATACGAAGTTTTTGACGCAATTTAACCAAAAAAATGAGACGAAAGACATATGATTTTCATTGGATTAACTGAAAGTTATATTTAAACAGCTTCAGGAAATGTATTGCTTCAAGCGATTGAAATTCTACTTTTAGCCAAATTTTGGGGAAATATGTGATATCTTTCCGCCCCTTTTTGCAATACTTTTAGCAAATAAATGCAGATTGTTGCCATGGACACACACAACAGAAACTACATTTTACCATTTTATATACTGGATAAAAAATCTATGGAAGATTCTGATTACATACATATGCACATGTAAGCTTAATATTGCAAGAAACCATAGAAAATCGGATTGTAAAATTTATGAGGGCAAATTTTGAAATTTTTTCTTAACTGTTGAGAAAAACGCTTCGGACGCAAGAAATTATTAAAGTGTTGTTTTAAAATTGTTTCTTTTTAAATTGCCGAACGACAGACGATTTATAAGTAAACAATGTTCCCCGTCATTTACACCATTGCTGTTTCCCTTTAACAACAAAAACTAGTATTTTTCATCTGCTATAAGCGGTGCACATTTATAAAAATCATATCTGTGTCAGCAGGTCAGAGCTCCGTAATATTATCCTATTTTTTTTTTTTTTTTTTTTTTATTTGTTAAAGATTTAGTTAAGTGTCCGAGGATAGAATATAAAGCATAATACGAAGATCATGTCGAACAATTCATGACAGTCGTTAACGGTATGTTGCAACCCAAAATACTTTTATGCCGTGTTACCTTTCACTTCAATACATTGTACCAATGTCATTCTATCTCTTATTCAAGTTCTAAGAAATGAGCAACGAACAGATAAAAGGGAGAGAAGATTCCTTTATTTAAAATTTCTTTACCAAATCAGACTTGTAGGATTTTCTCATCATTTGCTGTGAGACGCCTTCACATTCACTAATTATAAGTGATGTCAGCTACGCAAGCCTCACGTCGCTTTGATATGTTCGTCTAATTATCAAGTGGTTTGAACGCGAGATATACTTGTGTGACGTCTGCATAACAGTGATAACACATAGTAAGTCGTTTACATATTACGCCAATTGGTTTTGAAAAACATGCAATAAAGTTCTGTAACGGTTATCCCACAAGAGTATTCCATCCGTTTTATTAGAATAGGATGATCGATAACATCAAAAGCTGCCGGCCGATAGGTCTAGCATTAGTTAATCGGCACAACAGTCGTTCTCAAGAGCAACAGTGATGTCATGATACCCAAGAGGTAATATTGTCTCAGTCGAATGACACGCACGGTAGGCTGATTGTACATTGCCGTGAAGAGAGTTTGACACATAATAGCATTCAAGGCGAGTTTCAACTACCTTTTCGACCACTTAGGATACAAACGGAAGACTAGAGACTGGTCGAAATTTTTTTCAACACCACTTTGTCTAGACCAGACTTTTTCAAGACTGGTTGAACAACTGTCTCCTTGAAAGATGATGGTACACAACACTGCTTCAGTGACAAGTTCACTATCTTTGTGATGAAAAAAGTGTAGCTAAAGTGTTCAAACACGGTTTTGATATCTTTGTTGGAAGTTGATCTAATTCACATGATTTGGTTTGAGCTTTCGAAATAATTTTACGTGGCAATTTTAATTGTCGCCCTTTACCTGTGTTATACAGTTCTACATATTAGTTCTCGTCCCATGCATGCAAGAAATATATAGCATACCAAATATACAATCCAAAGAAGAAAATTTAAAAGGTACATTTTTATAGGAAGTGGAAGTAGATGCACAACTTTCTTTAAGTCATATAATGGAATTTAATCTTGAACAGACTCCCATTTTCTTTGTTAACATGTCGTTCTGTGTCTCTCATTTTGGATAATTATCAAACCTAATGAATAGAGCTAGCGTCTTGTACCTTAATCTCATTTTCGACAAGCAAATGATGTACTTTTATTATGTAACAAGTTCAAAGTTTGGTGCATATTTTTGAAGCATCTATCATGGAAATAAAACTGGAAACGGCAATAACAGATACATTAGATCAGTTTTGTGCAGTGAACACATAAAATATATTGCGACCTTTTTTCTTTAATAAGATATTCGTATCATGAATACTTCATTCTTCACCAATATAGGGAGTTAATATATAGAAATTATGAAGAAATTAATTATAAACTGCATTTCACCACAGGCTCTTATGGTTTTATAAATAAAGCAAACAAATTGGAAAAAAGAAATCCTTTTATCTTTTTTTTTTTGACAAATGAGATTTATGCCACTTATTGCAGAATCTCAACAAGAACTTTATTGATGTTTACTTAAAAACATTATTACTGATTAATGTATCGAATCGCTTTTCATTTTTCGAAAATTGACTATAATGATATCCTATTTACTTATAACCTTTGGGATTGAAATTTGTGCACACGTCATCTATAACGATGGCATTTGAGGTCATGTGATACTACAAAATTGGTGACGTTTAGGGTTTTTCTCGGAAAAAGAGTAGGTCCGGTAAAAGCCGATTTTGGCCTCAAATTCCTGGTTCATCTGACGTAAGATTTGGACACTTTTTATACACTTAAGTGTCTATTCCGGTTCATTCAATTAGTTTATGTGAAAAAAACGCTCCGATTCAAACTTAGATATAATAATCTATCAAATATGCAAAAAATTACACTTTTCAGATTGTTTTTGTCAAAAATGAAAGTGGTCTCATGAGGGTTCATCCTCAACCTTTATGTTATGTATGATTATCAAATACAGCTTACATCTCAATATTAAGAATGAACACAAAATTAAGACGGAAACTTGAGGAATCGATTCAATTTTCAAAAGTAATTAGTATTGATTGAAACTGTCCCATTTTTATATGACATTGAACTTAGTGACGAAAATGAGTATCAAGTAATTGTCGGAATTGCAGGTCAGTGGCAAATGTTTAATACGTTGGAAGATGTCTATAAATAAAACTTTTTTGTAATGCATTTTGAGATTGTGTCTACGAGGACTAACATTCACCTATGCCAGCTTTATTAACAATTTGGTGTTACTCTTCGTTTTACAAACGAAACAACCTTTATTTACTGAATTAATAAAACTAGAATTATTCAAAGAAATATTATTAAAGCTAGTTTTCTCCCCTCATTTACATTCATGGATTTTGAATTGATTCATGATATTGAAATAAATAGCATAAAGCAGCGAAATTAAAACAATCTTTTTCAAACTACAACAATCTAGTTTTTGAAGAAATAAGGTCGAAGATCAAGCACTTTCATTTTCAGATTTTGCTATAAATCATAGGATTGAAATTTTATATTTGCGCCAGACGCAGTCTACAAAAGACTCATCATTGACGCTCGAATAAAAAAAAAAAAAAAAAAGGCCAAATAAAGTACGAAGATGGAGAGCATTGAGGATCAAAAGGTTCTTAAAGTTTTGCCAAATACAGTTATGGTAAACTATTCCTTAGGGAGAAAAATTAAAGCCTTATTATTTCAAAAATTCAAAGTTTTGTAAAGTCAGTTAATAATTATGACCGTATCAATGATGTTTTTAAAATGAGAAGATAAAGGAAGCATTTCAACAGTCCCTCTTTTCGAAAACATTAAATATATTCCCAGAAATGGATTCTCTTTTTACATGCTTGTTCTGTTTTTTCCGAAATCTACCATTTCAGCAACGACCTAGACAAAACAAATCCAAAATATTAAAAACTATAATTAATAAATGTGTATTCTTACATGAAGCGTATTACTATAATTGTTATTCGGCAAAACGTCATTCATGTATTACTAAAAAAAAAACAAATCACTGAATTTCTTGCAAAACAACTAAAATCAAGCCTATTACTCTGAAGAGGTCCAAACTACAGCTTCCTCTGTTTCATTGGTCAAGTTCTATTTGGGAATTTCTACATAACTAAGAACAAGGACAGAAACACAAACACATGAGTTTTACATTGCGATTTTTCTTTAGATGAACACAGAAGATTCTGAAAGAATTCGATGTACATATGCCAATCAAAATACACTAGTTGCATGCAATTTGCCACTAATCGCTCGCCATCCATATACTCTTTGTGACGGAAGTGAGTTTTATCTAGGTATCATGCAATCTGAATTTGTATCTGGACTGCTGCACTACAGAGGGAGCAACGTGGTCAGACTTGCACACTTACTGGTGGCAAGTTTTACAATAATTTATTCATGTTAAGATGTAAAAAGTAAAATCACAAAATACTGAACTCCGCGGAAAATTCTAAACGGAATTCCCTAATCATCTGGTAAAATCAAAAGCTGAAACACATCAAACGGATCGATAATAACTTTTATATAATCTTGACTTGGTGCAGGCTTTTCTTGTGCAGAAAAAGGCTGAATTAAACCAGGTTTTATAGCTAACTTAAACATCTCACTTGTATGATAGTCTCATCAATTTTCATTCAATTGACAACGATGTGTAAAAAAACTAACAGGCATAATAAATGTCACAAATAGGGGTACAGCAGTCAACATTGGGGTATAATCTTAATCATTATAAAAACAAGCATATATGTAACAAAGAAGCAAAAATTGGCAAATAAAGACAAGAATACATGAAAATTACAATTGCAAAATAACACGATAACAGAATTAATAATTACAGAGCCACGACAAATGAATATCACAAAAAAAAAGACAAACAGTAAAAGTAAAATTCAGCAAGACAAGTCTTGGTACCTTCCGGTGAACTTTTTTTTTTAAAAAAGGACGAGACATTTTTTGAAATACCACTGGTTTAGCAACTTTCTGCTCAGGCACACTTGACGTTTTACAAAGTCTGAGTAGGAGCGAGGTGCAGAAACCGTGTCTGTTGTTTGTTTGAATTCTAGTTCTGGGGGATATATTGATGGAACCCAATTAGAAATTTCATGACTATAAATGGCAAGAACATCGATATATCTGAATGAGTAAATCAAATGACCTGGCTTTTTTATCTTCTTGTTTTTGACAAATGTCTGGAGGAACTCAGAAACATATGAAAATGAGAAGAGGTCGGAAAGGAGAGGCGCACAGTTCGTTCCAATAGGAATGTCGACAATTTGTTGAAAAGTCTACCTCCAAATTCAACAAACAGGTTGTCAATAAAAAAACTCAGGCATTCTGATCACTTGTTCCAAAGTGGTTTCTCTTTTCATAAAACTTATCGACGAACTCTCTATCGAAAGAAGTAGCACATCTTGACAGGGCTTGTCAGGCAGAAATCATTGGCCGTTTCCAGCAATACTCTGTGCACTTATTTTCTTTCCAATTCAGAACACAAATGGTGTTGCGTCGCATATTTTATGTGTAGCAGCCAAAACTTGACAAATAATTGCCGCATAAAACAGGCGTATATCTGATAAATAAGTAAAAAAAAAACCTTCTCAATCATTTACACAATTGGTGTTTCCCATTTCCAAACACAGCTAACTAGAATTGGTCATCTGCTTGAAGCAGTGCAAACAAAGAACAAACACATCTGCGCCATGACTACTATCCTACTGTTTTTTTTGTGTTTTTTTTTTTTTTTAACTTAAAAGATTCAATATAGAAAATAAAAAGAAGCATAATTCGTAACCTCTAAAAAAATATGACTTTTATGTACGGTTTGTTGTTACCCAAAATATTTTTGTGCAGCGTTCCGTTTCAGCAGAGGAATGTTTAGAGTTTATTATGTTGTAGCGTTCAAGAACGTCTGATGCTGTTGCAAAACAGTGAAATATTGAGAAATATGTTTATAAATAATAACAGTCAGCGACAAGATCACTTAAATTTTGATGTGGTTTCTTAGCATCCATAAACTTGTAGTAATACCACATTATCTGTGATGTTTGTTTCAGATTGCTTAACCAAATCACACTTGCAAGATGTTCTCATCTTTTGCTGTGACGCATTCCTAGGAAGACGTCATAATTATATGGACTAGGTACACTAAAGAGATAGATGAATTGTATTATTTAATTTTCTTGTAGCCATTATGAATTCGATTTTGATTAATGCTTCCATTAATTGATATACTTTTCACGTTTCACGTCTGTTATCCATAAATACTTTATATGTATTCTCATAGGTGTATAGTTTTGTCACAAGTAAAATTAGAACGATCCAATATCATTTAAAACAATCAGTTTATGAAAATTACGTCATGTTCCATTGGCTCTTTCGTATCAAGGGTACATTTGAATATTGTTCAGTAGATTCGACAAACGTGCATGCATGTTTGCTTTGACGTAACAGACTTTAATAAACGTAATATTTTAGTAACAACACATATATATATATATCTTATATTTGTCACAATTTAACAAATTTGTGTTTGCAATCAAATTCTAGCGACAGATAAAGATAGGCAATGGTATTCCACAGTAAGTTTTTTTCATATTAGGCCTAATATAATATTTATAAAACTTGTATATTTCTCTTTTTAATTTGATATAAAGAAATGAAATAAATTCTTCTACTGTTAAAATTGGTGGTGGTATTTTTAAGGTATCATATTATTTAGTATAATATCGAAATTTGAAAACTCATCTACATTATATTAAGAAATTTTGCAGTCGCCAACGGTGCTCTGTTTTCTTAAACATCCCTCCTCAGGTTTCTGAGTCGCAGATTTGGAGCCATAAAATTCAAGTTATAGGATAAAAACTACTTTTTGACGACATATTTCCGTGTTTTTTTTTTTTTATATTGAAATAATTACATTGGATGCAGGTTTCATTATAATACGTTATTCTGATTGGCCAACTGCACATCACGTGTTATTCCTTAAGCAATTGCATTACACAATAAAACTTATCATTCATGATAATACGAGGTCCGACAGTAAAGTGCACAGGTGAATTAAATAAAAAAAAAAAAAAAAAAAAAAATGATTGTATTCGTGTTTTCATGAGCCTAGCTAAGAAATGTAATTATAAGTATTGAATGCTTCTTTTTGTAACTTCATAGGGGTGTAAAAGTGTTGACGGCCGTGCGCACATTTGTAGAATGAAACGCTTCCGCGCTTCATACAAAATGTACTTCAGTCTGCGCTTTTACTTAAAAATGCTTTAAAAAATCTTAAATGAACTCATATCATTGAATAAAACGTTTTAATTTTTTCTCTCCAAAACGTGAAGTGTCGTAGGAGTTTCAGATTTTGCATCTAACAGGATGAGTCATTCATTAAACAGGAATAATTTTGCCTTCAAGTTAATTATACGGTATTTTTTTCTGCACCTATATATATATCCAAAATCAGGAACCTGATATTCAGTGGTTGTCGTCTTTTGACGTAATTCATTGTAGTGTTTCTCGTTTTTTATACAGACCGTTGGCTTTCCTGTTATTTGAATGGTATTACTATGCATTTTTGTGCCCTCTACAGCTTGCTGTTCGGAGTGAGCCAAGGCTCCGTGTTGAAAACCGTACTTTGACCTATAATGGTTCACTCTTTTCAAGTGTGACTTGGATGGACAGTTGTCTTATTGGAAATCACCCACATCTTCTAATAACTTTCAACACAACGAATGTAGCGTTTTATACGGTGATGGAATGGTTTCAATCAAATCTTTGTTTTCTATATACACATGTTTGTTTTTATACTAATCATATGCATGTTTTGTGTATATGCTGGTCAAGATTGGATAATATACCTGCGCAATTGGAATTGTCGTGCAAGACGAAGTTTAGTGAATTAATTCTTATGTGTGTATTTGTGTGCTTATTCAGTAATTTATATTCATTTGAGCTTGTGATAAATATGAATATAACTAGAGGCTCTCAAGAGCCTGTATCGCTCACCTGATTCTACTTGAGTTTTTGAAATCATATAAAAAAATATAAAATTTGGCTCAAAGTAACAACACTAGGCCAGCACCTCATAAGGAAAGGAACATTCATGCTATGTTTGATTTCATTCCATTCAGTGGTTCTTTAGATGAAGACTTTTGTATGCATTTCCCATAGGGTCCTATGTTAAACTAAGTCCCCTCACTGGCAGCCATCTTGGATGTTGCAATGACAACAAAGTAACAACACTTGGTCAGCATCTCATAAGGAACATTTATGCTATGTTTGGTTTCATTCCATTCAGTGGTTCTCTATAAAAAGAAACTTGTATTTATTTCCCATAGGGTCCTATGTTAAACTAAGTCCCCCACTGGCAGCCATCTTGGACGTTGGAATGACGACAAAGTAACAACACTTGGTCAGTATCTCATTAGGAACATTCATGCTATGTTTGGTTTCATTCCATTCAGTGGTTCACTAAAAGAAGACATTTGCATGTATTTCCCGTAGGGTCCTATGTTAAACTAAGTCCCCCGCTGGCGGCCATCTTGGATGATGGATCGGCTACAAAGTAACAACACTTGGTCAGCACCTCATAAGGAACATTCATGTCATGTTTTGTATTATTCCATTCAGTGGTTCTCTAAAAGAAGTCATTTGTATGCATTACCCATAGGGTCCTATGTTAAACTAAGTCCCCCCTGCTGGCGGTCATCTTGGATGTTTGATCGGCTACAAAGTAACAATACTTGGTCAGCACCTCATAAGGAACATTCATACCATGTTTGGTTTCGTTCCATTCAGTGGTTCTCTAAAAGAAGACATTTGTATATATTTCCCATAGGGTCCTATGTTAAACTAAGTCCCCCGCTGGCGGCCATCTTGGATGATGGATCGGCTACAAAGTAACAACACTTGGTCAGCACCTCATAAGGAACATTCATGCCATGTTTGGTTTCATTCCATTCAGTGGTTCTCTAGAAGTTCAAAATGTAAAAAGTTAACGACGACGGACGACGACAGACGACGGACGACGGACACCAAGTGATGAGAAAAGCTCACTTGGCCTTTCGGGCCAGGTGAGCTAAAAATGAAAAGCTTTTAATACCCATCTGTACCCTCGTGTATAAGTTGTTAGCAATCTGAGCGCTATAGTATCGCAACAGATTTTTTTAAATTTCATTTTCATTTATTTTTGCAACGCATTTTTTTCTGGCGAAGTCCCGAACATAGTAACATGTTTATGCCTAATTTTAAACTCTACTGCGCAAAGAATTTGTTTTATGGTCATAATCTTATCTAGCGCAATCTACATAACTGGTAAAAGCTAGACTGAACATAATCGCTAATTTGTTTAACATTTAGTTTTGTGCAATAGGTGATTAGCAGCATTCCTGTAATTATCTTTTAGAATGTCTCAATAGAAAAGATTGATAAAGTACATGTACTCGTAGCTAAATGATATAGATTTTTGTGATTTATTTTTGTTAAAAATCGGTGATTTGAGTTATCTAGTCTCGCCGATACCATTATAATATTGTTCATAACTGAAAAACTAATAACCACCCATGCATTTAAGTTTTTATGGGATTTAGTATTTTGCTAGTTCTACAAATTAAGTCGCCTTGATATTAATTACTACTATAATTGCTGGATTTTACTATTGCTCAGTGATGCATCGTGGTAGATAATCAGAGATCTTACCAATAGTGCTATATGGAAAATACAATATTAATCAAACAAACAAATTCATAAACAACAACATACAAGAGTGTTAGCGACGGGAAAATTCAGACCTTCTTATGGTAATCTTGAACCAAAGTTCATGATAAACGCGACGACTTTTTTGTTAATTTTCCTTTCTTTGGTGGATATATGTTTATATGGAGTGTACATGTACATTTATTATATGGTTGGTCTTCGCAGTCTTTGCTTTCAATTAGTGTTCACATTGTAAAAGATATTACGACATGAATATAACTATTATTGGACAAGATTTCAAATTATTTTTTGCACAAGTATAGTTTTTTTAGGAAACCATCGTCATGCTGGCATTTATACAAGTGTTGTTTCACATCTAGGTTTTTGCGAAAATATTATTTATAAAGCTAAGAAGTTCATGAATTGACCTTTGAACCTTTTCTCTTGGCTAGATTAACATATTGATGAAGCGCTGTTTCTTTGCTTTTTTGTGTGTTTCTTTGTTGAACATGTACTAATTTTCGCCATATATCGTATTGGATACCCTTATTTTTATAATATATTACATTTGTACATAGGGTATGGTGTGATTTTAGAAGAATATCAATTTTCTTAACAGATCTGTATCAATTCAATAGTTATTCTTTATATATCATGTACTATGTCACAGCGCTAGATTAAACTTTCTTAACTTATACAGGTTTGTAGGTTTAAAGCAATATCATAATTTTTCTTTTGTTTTCTGCTTTACATTTCTGTTGAAGTTTGTTTCAGGCACTGTGCATGCTCAAGATCTTCTCTTTGTATATGACGTTGATATATGAAATCTCAGAGAAATTTAGAGCTTGACAGTGACACATTATAATAAGACTTATACTGCACTCGTTCTATTTGAGCAGTCAAAATGCGTTGACTGTATATTTCTATGTCATATACAGTCACTGACCCGATATCACTTTTCCTCATGAATATTTAAATAGAAATTGCCAATATAGTATTGAATTATTCATACAACCTCTTCAACCTGTTCTTGTTTCAAATGCATACAACGATGCGTGGAACGACTCAACATTGTTTCTTTTGCAATTATTGGAAAAACATATTTAATTTGTTAATATTTTTTGTTTGCAACCTATAAATCATTATAAATAAATGTTTTATGCTTATGGTTGATATTTAAGTCCATACTCAAACGATTTCGTTCACCATCGAGTGTTGGTTTTAGCAGGTAAATGTAAATTTCATTGTGTTGTATATTTCTCCGCGAGCATGATGTGAGGCCTTTTTAAAGGGTATTTTCCCCAATATTTAAATCAAATAAATAACCTTACAATTGAAAATGGTTTTTTTAGATTGCAGTATAAAGACAATAATAGTTATTGACTTGACATATCAACGATATAAGGATTCGGCCCGAAACGGGGAAATAGCTCGGCACAGCCTCGCATTTCCCCGTTTCTAAGCCTCACCCTTATATCGTTGATATGTCAAGTCAATGCACTATTATTGTCTATATGTTTTACTATTATTGCTGGAAACCTTTTATTGAATAACGGATTTGAGTTCATCTGTATCATTGATATAATTGTGGTCAGGTGTTTTTCTCAAATCCACAGTAAAACCAACTATAATATTAAAGAAACAGTTATGTAAACAAATGATAATCTCTAGATTGCTGTCTCGAGTCAGGTTAAAAAAAATTTAATCCATATCTTTAACCATGTTTTAACAGAAACTCAGAATAGCTTGTCGTTTATACTTTTTGCTTCAAATTTTTTTGTCTAGTACTAGTGTGAGTGTAAAATTAATTGCAAAAAAAATTCGTTTGAACGCGCAGCAAATTCGATAGAATTGCTTTTATCGGCAAAATGACAGGGTATATGATTGTTCATTGCTAAATGCCAATTTTTACCGACAAAGATCCAAACTAACCTCAAATATTTAAAATTCTTTACAGGGAGGTAACGTTTGCATACAACTTGGTTCAGAAAGCGAGTGCACAATCTCAAACGAGAACTGTCGAATCTCTTTCAAAGCACAATTAGCCTAAATTTGTTAAAATAAAAAAAAAAACATCTTTGTTACCTATATTATTAACTCTATAATCAGCAATATAATTTAGTTTTTTAAAACAAATATCTTCAATATATATATATATTTACGATTCTAAATTGAAAACTACGTTCAAACCTATGATTGCGTTGGATAAAAACCGCAATTTTTATACGTGTGCATGTAAAACAAATTTCGTTGTAGAAGGGTCTAAAAACATCACAAACAACATTTTCCAAAAGACCAAAAAAGTGAAAAAGTATATTTAAACAAAACGCATTTGACTAACAGGTCGAACAACTGATGTGCTTTAACCCTGCTGACTGCCATTGGCGATTGCCAAATAAAATTGATCACAAGATGTAACAAAATGGATCTTAATATAAATTTAATACTAAACAGAAAAAAATTAACTTGTGGCCACGATGTTATGCCACAAACATACGGTGTCATTATTTAGTACACCAGATCCGGATTTTGATAATAAATGTCTCTTCAGTGATGTTAGGGATCGAAACGGTATTTGGAAGGCCATATAAAAAGTACCCTCATTTTTAGATAGACTCTTGAATTTTAAGAGTCAATATAGGATGAACGGATCATATAAACTGGAGGGAAAATATGATACAAGCCCAAACGAAAAAATATAAACGAGTCTAAATTGAAAACTACGTTCAAACCTATGATTGCGTTGGATAAAAACCGCAATATATATATATATCCATGACTGGTATCTTATAAGAGCAAGCGGTGTGAAATAGCACGTTAACAATCCGACTCAGCGTGTCGGTCTTGTAAAAAAAAATGTCATTTCGGGACCTATTATTGCTTCCTTTGCAGCATATTGTCTCATTGGCAGCCATACCATATCTTCTTATTTTTATAAAGCAGGGTTAATATTTATATAACATTTACATGTTCTTGTCGTGCATATGGGTTTAATTTGCCACTGGACGTTAAGCAGCAATCCATCGATCATCCTCCACTTATCGGTGTTCGATGATTGGTTAACCTCCACATTGTCATTACTCGGTGGTTCGATTTAGAACTTACAAATTGTCTGTTATGGAATTTGGTATACTTGACATCTAGATGGTTTTTTTTTAGTTCTTATATATATGTTAGCATAGGGTGATGTCTCATTTACCTACACCCCTCTCGTTTTAGCCATGTTAATACGTCACACTTTAGTAATTGTAACATGTTCTTGACAGTACAGCAAAACATTCAATTCTAAAAATATTTTTGTGTATTCAATATAGATCACATGATGAAGTACACGTGGTGAAAGAAATTCCCAGAAGGCCTATGATATATTGTTATTGCCCATATGTCTATCGAGCTGATATAATACAGCACCATCTAGGGGGTATTTCATATGCTCTTTTTATTTATATGAGTTATTTCGTCAGATTATCATAGCTCTGAAGTCATGGATAATTAATATAAGAATAAAATGCTCATAAAGTGCGGATATTTTATTTTAGAAATAGCATTTATTTCTTTTTTATTTAAAATAAGCATTTGAAAGTGTGTGGGACGCAAATTCTTTTTGCATTAAACATTGATTTGTTCATGTTTTTGCATTCGTCTAACATTATGGATTAATTTGTATTCAGGAATAACACGTCAAACTAATACCAAAGTAGTTCGTAGTTAAATCTACTGAATAAAATTAAGTGCATGCACGTGTCAAATTAAAAGAATGATTCAGGTTAAGAGATTCAAGATTAACTTTTGTCAAACATTTTGCTACAACTCTGAAGTGTTTTTTTTCTTTTTACGTATATGTTATGTTCTTTATTCCGCCAAGCTTCAAACTGCATCAAAAAGTGCGAGATGAAAAAGAGGCTAAAAATACCAAAGAAACATTCGAACTCATATTAAGATAAGTCGAAAATAAACCGACACCACCATGGCAAAAAATAATTAAAAGACCTCAAGACGAACAACAACAAACATAACACTATATAGATATTAAAAGCGGCGATCTACTGATATTAACGGTGCACGTTAAAATTCAAACGAGAGGTAAAGGGATTTGTTGTCGTCGAGAGTACTATATAATTGGTCGCTTATATATATATATATATATATATCCGGTGTATTGATTCTTTTTGGTGCGTTTAATAATATAGGCAAACGCACCATTAGGGCGAATGAATTCTGGTACAATTTAACGACAAACTGGCGAAAACGTAAAATGCCAGAAAAGTCTCAGAAAGTCTCCCATCAAATGACAAAGTCTAAAGCTCAAAACACATCAAACGAATGGAAAACAACTGTCCCATTCCTGACTTGGTACAGGAATTTCCTTTTGTAGAAAATGGGGGATTAATCCTGGTTTAATAGCTCATGCTAAACCTCTCCCTTACATGACAGTCGCATAAAATTCCATTATATTGACAACACTGCGTGAACAAAACAAACAGACATAACAGGTAAATATTTCAAAAATAGGGGTACAATAGTTAACATTGTGGTATATTCTTAATAACTATAAAACAAACAAATGTGCCAACAGAGAAAACGAAACGGCAAACAAGCAAAATAAAAGACAAAAATACAAAAAAAAATCACATCACAACAGCACATTGGAGTGCATAAGCACCGAGCCACACCGAAAGGATATTACAAAAAATGGACTAAACAGTAAAGGTTAATGATTCACAAAGACTAATAAAAAGAACACTATAACACGTAATTAAGACGATAAACAACATCAGTGCCTACAATCTATACTGCAAGACCATCTCGGCTGACTACTACACTTTGTTCATAGAGTGTAGCATAATACAAGCGGATTATAGTTTAGTCAATATGAGCTGATAGACAAAAAACTGTCAGATAATCAGAAAACGCGTTACATCCAAAAGTAAATTAGTATTAAAAAAGCAAGCTCTAACTGAAATCATTATTTTTGTTTTCTGTGAGAATTATGAAAACATGAACACTTGATAATCGCATATTATCACCGGAAATCGGACTTTCATTGATCAAAACTTATTTCTCATGAGAATAAAAAGATTAACAATCGCACATTTTAGATTTTTTAAAGATTAAATGGATAAAATCCGGTATATTGAGTTCATAATGCGTTGGTTTATGTGACCGCATTCATGTGGTCAATCTTGCATAAGGATCATTCCATGTCTGGTATTGGATAAGACAATTTATCAGGGGCCATTTATTGCAACTTAGGCACACGTATGATGCTACAAGAGGATAACAATTATACATTAACAATTACATAATAATACATTTGCAAGCAAATTGGACAACAACAGTTATAATTCGTTGGACACTTCAAATCCATCCACGAAAACCACGAAAATTGGAACCCCACGAATAAAGGTACGTTCACAGTATTTGTGAAGTTGATACGGAATATTCATCAAGGTTTTCTGATGAATTTGTTTTAGAAAAGAGACGAGATGTTCTTTGATATAACCCTGGCTATCAGATTTCTGCGCAGATACTGGTGACGTTTATAACGTATGAGTAGCAGCTGCACGCTCTTGAATATCTTATGAGCTGGGAAGTGTATATCCCATATGCAGCGTAGTTGGTACAGAGCTAATAAGGTGGGGGAAATTGATACTGCCAACGTCTTGTTTGTCATAGATTCTGGTATTGAGATGACCTCTTATGTCAAATTCGAAGTACAAGTCCAAAATTTTGGTGGAGGAAGCCGTTTCTGTTGTTTCTGTAGTTTTTAGTTCTGCGTTCTAGGGATATATTAACGGAACCCAATCAGAAAAGTTTGGATTGTTAAATGGAAAGAAAATCATCAATATATATCTGAATGTAAAATTTAATGATCTGGCTGCTTTGATCTTCTTGTTTTTGACAAGTGTTTGGAGGAACTCCGACTCTATGAAAAGAAGAGGTCAGAAAGAAGAGGTGCACATTTCGTTCCCATAGGTATGCCGACTATGTGTTTTAAGTCTACCTCCAAATTCAACAAACATTTTAACCATAAGAAACTACAGAATATTGATCACTTGTTCATCTGTGTAACATGTTTTACCTTATAGTGCACTATTGCCAAAATATGCCGTTTGGTATCGTCTATCAAATTTGAAAATTTTCAATTAGATCTTTTTTTTTTTTTTTTTTTTTTATCAAAATGTATGTTGCTCAACTCATTTCATCTCGGTAAATTAATTATAGTTCATATCAAGTGTAGTTCATTAATTTCCCACCTGAGATGATCCCCAATTTTTTATCATTGAGATACGTGGAACGCAAGGCTTTTGTTTTAATATGATATAATAGTTTTGTGAGAAATCAGGGTACTGTCAGTTTCTCTTCGACTTATGTGGGGGGTCTCATTGGGGGGTTCCGATCCAGGACCCTGCTTACTGTTTTGTCAGATTCCCGTATCCCGCTTACACTATGTACGTAAGCAATTCTCATTTTTTTGTCATTTCCAGGGTCCCGCTAGACCTCATTAGGCCGTTTTCACGACACAATAATTTGACTTTCACGTGTCCCGCTTACAAAAAATCGGCAATCCCGCGTCACGCTTAGACCCCAATGAGACCCAAATATGTATTTTAATTGCCTCCTTAGTAGCGTCTTCTTCAAGTACAAGCTAAATATGGAAATGACTGTTTTGGGTTAAGAATGTCCATGTGCTCCTAGGCAAATGACAGTTTTACACTGTCAATTTGTATAGTTTAATGATGCACTGCATATGTCATTGCTATTAATATTAATTGTCATGGAAATAAAATGTCTTGCAACTGATGATAAATATTATCAAGAGATACTCATGACGTAGAAGTTCCACCTTAAACATTTATAGAAGACAGATTTTATATCCCGTTAGCAAAGCGGGATGTATAGTGATCATCATATCCGTCTGTACGTCCGTTCACACTTTATACCAGTAACTCCTACACTTCTGAACATATTTTGGATTTTCTTGCAAAGTACATTAAATCTTCAGTACCTTATTTGTTGAAAAAAGGAAATATGAGTACGTAAAAAAGAATACCAAAAAAAAAAAAAAAAAAAAAAAAAAAATCAACATCAGGTCTTCCACGATAGATAGATAAGTCAATGACTATACAACATACAATGTCTCAACCTTTGGCACAACGAGTCAATTCAACTGAGACCACAAAAGAAATATATATAAACAATACCACAGTACTTTTAAGTATAAATCAACATCATAAACAGAAGAGGAAGTCACAATTTAGATACGATCTAGCACAGTGTGCAGTATACAAGCCTGTAGCGAATTTAAGGGAGCTACCATATGTTTTTAATTCGTTTTTAATTCGAATTAGTTAATGCGAATCGAATTCGAATTACGTGTGAACTCAGCATTACTTATCTATTAGACCATCCTGTTATTTTCAAAAAAATGTATATCACAAAACGCATATTACACTTCAATTTTGTTTGTCGGTTTGTTTACTATAGATTTTTTTTATAAACTGCTCTCATCGTTTTTCTTCTTCAATAAAATAGAAAAATAAAGGATAATGGGTATCAATTCAAGAAAAAAAATCAGAAAATGCATACAAAAAGCAAACCAAAGGAACAGCGAATCTTTTGTCTGTATTCAAATGTTGTAGATTGAATTCTCTGATTCTCTGATTTTCTGATTACAAAGTTGTAAGTGCATTCAGAACAAATATGATTATCAACATTCAATAACAGGCTGAAAAGTGTGTATAAAGCAGGGCTGCGTTCAATATCGTAGCGACTACATAGGGCTACGTAAATTTATGAATTTTGAACGTGTAGCTAGCATAGCTGCTATCAATTGTTACGGCCAGAAATTACCTTTAAATTGTAGCCAACAAAAGACACAAATCAATAATAAAATTTAACAATATTTATTATACCAAAGTTTACAAGAAGTATTACACAAATATTACTGTCAACTTAACTGTCAAAATATGAGTCCAATCTTTTATCTTTATCTGTATCCGGATATCTTTCGGAATCCAATCTGAATATTACGTTCACTACTACGGTGGTCACAATCCAGTATGATGTTGTTTGTAGAATAAAAGTGTCAATCCAAATGCTATGAATATTAATGTCTATCGATGTCTAAGTCTAAGTGTGAGAGTTTAACTTTAGTGTCTGTATATATGATAGTTGTCACGGAAAATTCTAGAACACTCTAGAATTTAACGTCTTGAAAGTTAGAACTGAAGTTTCTAGTAAAATGTAGAAGTTTATATAACGCATTTTTTATTAGGATCATTCTGGAATCATTATGTTAGTCAAATGGAAAGTTCCAATCATTCTGTGATTGTTCCAGTGATTTCTAAACTGCACAGTTATAAGATTATTCTGTAAACAACTATCAGGCCACACAACACAAATCAGGCCAACATAAATAATACAATAATTACAATATCATAACACAATTTCCTTGTAGCATAGTTTTATAAATGAAATAGTTATTCGAATCAAAAACTAGAGGTGGAAATATATTTAACACAATAAAAATATAATATTTCTTTTTTAAATCAATACATTGTTCTTAAAATATATTTCTGTAAATCAAATCTTTACTTCTGTCTCGAATTACAGTTTTAAATCTGCTTTGTTGACTTATTAAGGACACTATCTATACCAGTCAGTTTTACAATGTAAATTATTTAGTTATCAAGAAACATTTTTAATAAATCATGAAAAACTTCAAAGCGGTCTGTTCTTCACAATTGAACTTTTAGGTTAAGAACTCTTTAAAGTGCACTTTTTATTGCTTGGTTAGATGGGATTTTTTTTTTATATAAAAAGAAATTGCAAGTCACTACCCGAAGCATTGTTCTGATCAGATATAATTTTTTTCTGAGACAATTTAATGCGTGGATGATAAATTAATGACGGGATATTGAACCTCATTGTAATGACTATTATATTGTAGTGATACATACTCTGGTTTATTGTTACATATTATTTTTAAACTTGTATATTACAGTTACATGCATATATAATTTTCATGCATTTGTATATCATTCTATTCTAAAATGCGAATATAGTGAATGCAAATGTATGGTGGACACTCTTCTGTATTAATTCGAGTTTTTTTTTTTTACTTATATGTATGTATATATGTATTAATATTATTAATTTATCTACTTTTAAAAGTATTTGATGAGTATTCGTTGAAGAAATGAATTTATAACAAGCGATAAGGAATGTTAGTTTGCACTTGATGATGTCTACGTATATTCACCATGTTTATAGATCGGTTAAAAACCCAAAACGAAAGTTACGTAATAGAAATCTAGGCGATAGCAATACACCGAAATGCCCTCACGGCCATCCGTTGTATCAAAAGCAGTACAAAGTGTATTTACGAAGATTTTGGTAATATAAAAGATTTTCTTTGCTAGAAAGTTCATTTAATAGTTTTTATAGTAAAACGTAGCCATTCTAGTTGATAAAGTATTCCAAGTTTTATATGACTTTAAGCAAACAACAAGTGATTGAATACGATTCTATAAATACAATTCTTTTAAATAATTTACTAATATTTCTGAAAATAACGAAATTTACCTATTATTGCATTTAAATAAACGATTTGTCTCCGGTTTTGAAAATGGGCATGACAATTGCTGTTTTCTACTGCACGGTATATCAAATTATAATGATAAAAATACACAGTATTATATGTTTTTTCCACATTTGATGACTTATTGAGTTAATAGTTATTCCTTACGCTTTCTATTGTTTCAAAATCTTTAGTATATCACGTATTTGACCTGGGGTTATATGAAAAATATTAATAAACAATATTAGGTCAATGTCAGAAATCTCAGCTATTGTATAAGGCTTAGAAACTAGGAAGATGATATATATTCAAATGTTTCGTTTCGTGTCGAATAACCGAATCCATTTTTTTCTGCCTTGACCTCTTACTGCAGCTAAAAACCGCTGCAATTTAAATTATGAAAAAGTTCCAACAAAAATATTTCCGATACCTCAAAGAGCACAAAATTTTAAAGAAAAATTACGTGACAGATATTGACATTGAACGAAATACCTCTTTTTTACCATATATGGCAATTAAAGAAACAGAAAGTGTTATATAGCTGCAGAAGCATAAATAGTTGTAGTTGATCAAGTCGATATTTCTGGAGAACTCTGTGCAAAGGAGTTGTAAAATTAACATGTTTTAGCATTGCATTAAAATTGTCAGTTACTTTATTTCTTTTTAGATTGAGTGTTAAGAAGTACATTGCCCTCGTAAAAAGTAAAATCACAAAAATACTGAACTTCGAGGAAAATTTAAAATGGAAAGTCCCTTATCAAACGGCAAAATTAAATGATAAAACACATCAAACGGACGGCAAACAACTGTCATATTCCTGACTTGGTACAGGCATTTTCAAATGTAGTTATGGGTGGAGTGGGATCCCGTTAACATGTTTAACCCCGCCACATTCTGTATGTATGTGCCTGTCCCAAGCCAGGAGCCTGTAATTCAGTAGTTGTCGTTTGTTTATGTGTTACACTAAGGATTTGTATAGTTATACAAATCCTTGAACTATACAAATCCTTGGTTACACGTTTGTTTTTCGTTAATTTTTTGTACAATGAAAATTAAACCGTTGGTTTCGTTTGAATTGTTATTGTCATTTTAGCGCCTAATATAGCTGACCATGCGGTATCGGCTTTGCCCATTGATGAAGGCCGTTCGGTGACCTTTAGACTTTAGTTGTTAATATCTGTGTCATTTGGTCTCTTGTGGAGAGTTGTTTCATTGGCAATCATACTACATCTTCTCTTTTGTATTCGGTAATATGGATGTTGGTACCCCTTACCTTCATCCCTCCGGCCTTCCCCCAAAAAACAAATAAGGTTATCAGTGGGTTTGTATAAATGTGACATTTCATTAGTGAAAAAACTAAAACCAAAGATTAACAATGTCATGAAAAAAAATAAGTAAAAAATTGACTTCACTCAAGATGACACAATATCATATGATGGTGATGACAGATATTCAATAGCCATCACAACTTTTTTAAACTCGGGACGACTACGAGCTTGTGATGTTTTAAATATACACCTGGCTGATATCCATAGTTGCTTGCGTTGTTGGGTTTCTGTCTTGTTGATGTATATCTTCCTTTTATTTACATACTAGAACACACCCGTGATATCGCGGGTCCATGACTGAATTAAAGTATATAACTATGCGCAAGCCTTATTTTAGTATTAGTACTGTCATCTGATAAAGTCATGCCGATTATAAGATACACAAAGTTTCTCTGCTTTCAAATCTTTCTGTTTGAACCCGTCGAACTGGAACTTATCAATTATTGGTAATATTAATTATTTGGAAAACAAAAGGTCCTGGAATGGAGTATTTTTTAATCAACAGCATTGTCCTATATTAGTTATAAATAAAGTTGAATTCATTGATTCGCTGTTTTACGTCATGCCCGCTAACAAATTGAAACTTATTTTTAGTCCAGATTTTTAGTATTCGTATTGTTATCTTAGAAAGTCTTACGGATTAACATACTACAATAGGTAATTTGACAATTTAGTAGTGTCAACCCTGTGATTATGACCCGTGTAAATAGCATATTAATCCTGAATACACCGTTTGGTGGTGCGCCTGTCAGATGCGGAACGTACAGATAAGGTAATAGGAAACAGGTGATTATACTATTGGTATCGGTATCGGACTCGACCCGGAACTTCTTAATTATTGGCAATATTAATTACGTGGAAAACAAAAGGGCCTGGAGTGGTGTAATTTTTAATCTACACCTGTGTACTATATTAGTTGTATATAAAGTTGAATTCTTTGATTCGTCGTTTTTACGTGATGACGGCTGACAAATTGGACCTCGTAATTTTAGTATTATAGATACCCGTCACTATTAACGTCAATGTATTGCGTTTCTGAAAAACAAAATGAAGAATAAAAATGTATGGATGCGGTCTTTTAAATTATTTCTTTTCTCTTTTCATATTTTCGCCCATCAAGCTCCAAATATTTTGTTATCTATAAGCTGCCTGTTATTCTTTATTATTATTTTTTGGATCCCCTTTTCTGTAAAAACGTCACATTCTTGCATATAGCTATATATAGTAAATCACAATAATATGTTTAATGACAATGTTGATATATATCGAGCGAATATATGACAGATTTCTATTGCATACATGCAAGTTTCCTTTGGTTTCGGAATTTCCGACTGTGAGACTTTCTGGTCAGTAATAAACTAAATGTAGGCGGAAGAAATTTCTGATGATGATTCTACTGCGTCAAACGCAATTATTTCCTTTCTAGATTTTTAATAGCGATCAATTTTAAAAGCTTCATAAGAAAAGAAAATCAGACGCCGGTTTATAACGAGTTCATAAGTCTAAAATTGCGACCAAAATGTATTGGTTTATATGCCTACTCAAGTTTTAACTTTAATTAGAAAAAAATGATGGAAAATGCAATTCGTTTAACCAATATGATTAACATTAAGTATTAATTTTTCTATGCAGGAACATATATATTATACACTGTTCCAAAGGTCTATGGTATCAGTTTTCAGCAATTACCATTTAAGTAATATTCCTTTTATCAAATTGACTTTTTTAATATATTTTTTTTAGCTTCATGATCATTTATACTTAGTATACTTTTACTATGTTGCCTTTCGAGACAAAAAAATGATCTTTGTGTCACATTTTTAGCTCAACTGACTCAGGCGAATGGTCAAGAGTTATTCATATCACTAAGAGTCCTTCGTCCGTTAACTTTTACTCACACGAGCAACACGACGGGTGCCACGTGTGGAGCAGGATCTGCGCACTCTTCCAGAGCACGTTAGAGCACCTACAGTTTTTTGGTGGGGTTTGTGTTGCTTATTCTTTAGTTTTAGTATGTTGTGTTTTGTGTACTATTGTTTGTCAGTTTGTCTTTTTTTTTAGCCATGACATTGTCGATATTTTCTATTTATAAATCTGAATGTCCCTCTAGTATCTTTCACCCATCTTTTACAAAAATCGTTTCCTCTAAAACCAATGATTCAATAGCAAACTTGACCACATTCAACATTCGGGTTTTGAGTTTGGAAAAAAATGTTAGAGGACTCTACCTACCGACCATCATGGCCGACATGACAAAATTACAACAGAGGGGTAACATGCAATTTTTGTCTACAATATTGAAAACCACTATAATTAAAGAAAGTCTGTCTGAGGCCAAAAATGTTCAATATGTTGAGATCTATACCTTTACCACCTGTCTATTTACATCATCACTTCCAGACTACTTCTGATAGGAGTTACTGTCCTTAAATAACAAGTTTTACAATTTTTTTCATCATTACCATTTATCTTGAAAACTAAACTAACCAGTATATATTTGTTTAGGGGCCAGCTGAGGGACGCCTCCGGGTGCGAGAGTTTCTCGTTACATTGAAGACCTGTTGGTGACCTTCTGTTGTTGTCTGCTCTGTGGTCGGGTTGTTGTCTCTTTGGCACATCCCCCATTTCCATTCTCAATTTTATAGAGAGAAACTTCTTGAGAAATTTTTTTTTAGCAGAACACGATTTACATATTTATCGACATTATCAAAATCGACAGACAACTCCTTAAAGAAGTTTTAATTTTTTTTACCATTTATTGCAATTTTGTCTATTATAATTGTCTTGAAAACAATGATTAGAATTCAATATCTACAAATAAGTTTAATGACGGAATTCGTCAAACGACTCTTCATATTATGAGTTAATTATACCCTAAAATGATGAGGTTTCTATTTGAATTTAACATTTTAACTTGAAGACGATATAATTCTCAAATTTCGTCTTCTTTTTTTCTTAACTATGAAGTAATTTTTCTTGTCTTTAGAGATAAATTGTGATTGCCATTTCTCGTGACCTACCACCACACTATAACCACCAATCGTAGACATTCGATAGTAACTTAGGAGTTTATAGATATGAAAAGGAGATGTGGTCCGAGACCACAATTATTTCATAGTGCATTTCTTTTAGAACATAAATGAAAATTAAAAAAATCCCACCTGCGCTTTCTCAATGAAATTTTTACAGTGTGTTGTACTACATTTGGGACAAATTATATCAAAATTATAGAAAACTTCATCAGGTCTAACTCAAAATATGGACAATTTCATGTTTAGGGCGTCTTCAAATCTTTTGACAGCTTCCGAAGTGCTAATTTTTAACCTTTTTCAGCTGGACCAAATCTCTACTTTCCTTTAAAATTCTGGACCCAAATTGTTTTACAGTGTAATTTCACCCCTATCAAGGGACGACAATTATGGTCCCGGACCATGTGCTGGTATGATTGTCAATACGACAACTCTTCACAAGAGACCAAATGACACAGAAACTATAGATCAACGTACAGCCTCTAAGAGCAAAGCTTATATACCGCATAGTCAGTTATAATAGGCCACGAAATGACAAAAATTCAAACAATTCAAACGAGAAAACAAACGGTCTAATTTATGTACAAAAAATGAATACTTAATCAAATTCTACTAGTGTGAATGAAAAGTGGATCATTTCAATATCTGATCATCAAAAGGGTTCAAATTCCATTGTGACATTTTTCTCAGCTTTGCCATCAATTAGTCGTAATTAACTATAGCATGGCATGCTATCACACTGGGTACTTATGTATCCCATACAATCTCATTGGTACTTATCAACTGATAAAGCCATGTGAGGGTCTACATGGGGTGTACAGAATAGGAAATAATGGACAGAAAAGTGCAGAATAAAAACAAAAAACAAAAAACAAAAAGAATAGTCTAAGAAACTAAAGAATAGAGAAGTTCAATAATAGGCAAAATAAATAAAGAAATTAGGGACTCGTTGCAATAACGTATTTTTACGATTCATCACATATTCTAAAAACTTATGTTTAATTTAATTTAAAGCCTTCCTTTAAATGGGCCTATTGTAACCCGAATAATTCAGTCGTTATATTCCGCTGATCTACGAAGGCTACATTACAGTGCTTGGTCAAAGACATATATTATCCCCTCTATACAATATACATAAAGCTAATTGTTCGTCGAAAAGTATAAATATATCATAATTTGTTTTTGCAATGATTAATATACAGTCCTTAATAAAGTACATGTATATTACAATTATAATAGTATAATGATATAATAATATATTCTCTGTTAGCTGCAACTTGACATAATGGGCACACTATTTTTATATATCAATGTATATGCCTCTTCATACAAAGCACACAATTTAATTCAATTGGACAGCTGTGCTGAGGGATTCGATTCCTGTGAAAACGATGATTGAAGCCCAACTTTGGGTGAAACAGTAACACTCTGAATATACAGTCATGTTTATAAGACGAAACTAGCATGCACATGTGCATCTTCCGATGTCAAAATGCTTATGTTATTAGACAACAACAATTTAAGGAGCGTTTAGTAAGCTTGCTTGCTTTGTTTTTATATTGTACAATCATTAGGATAACACCCAATTAAATTCAGATATTATATATACAGGTTAAACTATGCATGCCTATATATATTGTTTAAAGATGTCTATCTTATTTACAAAGCTTGTATAAACAATTATACAAACAAAGCAAGCAAGCTAACCAAAGTTTTGCTTTACATGCAGTAGGAAATGAGCTGTAACATTCTTAAACTTTTTCACAAACTTTAGATGAATATTATATGAACTTTTACAAACGTTAATTCTTAATCTATAATTATTGTATTTAAATTTAAATTGGCAATTGACACATGATATTAGAACATTTATATTGAACTGAAAGTAAAAAGTGACTTATTGGACCATTGGGCCGGGTGTATTATATATGTAAAGATATTTTGTACACATTTATATATTTATGTTGATTTACACATGTCACTATAATAAACAATTTACTTACTTACTTACTATTTTACAATTCAATATATATATAAGAGTACGTGGTATGAGACAACTCTTCATCCAAGTCACAATATGTAAAAGTAAATCATTTTAGTTCTTCAACCCGGAGCCTTGGCTCACATCAAACAGCAAGCTATAAAGAGTCCAAAAAATGAAGTGTAAAACCATTCGAACAGAAAAACCAACGGCTTAATCAATAACAAAAAAGAAAATGAGAAACGAGAAACACTTATTAACACTTCAACAAACGACAAACACTGAGCATGAGGTTCCGCTTACTTAGGAAAGGTGCAATCAAATGCAGCGGGTTTAAACTTTTTTTTTTAAATAGGTACCAACTTTCACCCTTACCTGAAACAATAGTGTTACATCACAACAATCGAAAGACACACTATTAAATATCAATTAAAATGGCTTAACTAAATCAAAAGACATGCATATATAACGTATTAATAAGAGCATCCATAAATTAAATCTTATGTCAATATTTATAATTGGACAGAAAATGAGGAAAAAAAAGACTGATTTTTTTTCAGAAGAAAAAGCAGGCTCCACCGGCTGAGTTCTGTATATCCCCCTTAGGTTGCAAGTCCAGACACGTTTAAAGATAATGATTGCCTCGGGCATCAAGGTAAGCAAATTTGAAAACTTAAGATGATGTCTAACAATTAACATGTAGTTTCCTAGGGTCACCGGTCTTTTTTTAATTAGACATCTTATCGAAAGGATTCCGGACAATTATGACACTGCCCAAATATTGCACAGGTCGGATTTGACCATGCTGAAACCACAAAACGAAAATAAGAACAAACAAAAATCTTATTTAGCTACACGACGATGCGTATCAGTGTGGTTATGTATTACTATCTGACGATTAAAGAACTTTTTTGCAGTTACAGTTTAAAAAAGTTGAATTTTCAAATATGCCGATTCATTGTATCTCTCCTTTTAAGCCGTTTCCCGACAAAGGTTCTTTCTAATATACCTGTTAAAAAAACTTTTTAAAATATATTTAAAAAAAAAACTGGTTACTAGCAACTTGAAGAAGTATTTATGTTTATGTCTTCGATATAGGATAATGTAAAGAGGGGAGGGGTGTAGTAATGCCTCAAGTTGTACCGTCAGTCGTCAAACGGTATTTTTCGGCTATCATTAGCGTCAAATTGGTTTATCATGGTTTTACCGTGAATCGTCAAAATATCCATATCGTGATTCGTCAGACTCAGGTCTCAAATTATAGTTAGCGTCATTTTTGGAAACAATTTTAAGTTATGCGTCAAAAATCAGTCGAATTTTTTATTGTCTATAAAAGAAAGTGTACATTTTACCGTCATGACCAACTATTACCGCTATATTTATTTACGTCATTTGGCAAGAACTTTTCATGCCGTTAATTCGCCATGAAGGTATCATGGCCCATTATTTGGACATAACTACCCTCATGTAGGATATGTATATACGTAGGCATTGTCCCTGTTGAGTGAATGGGTGAAAATGTTTGATGGTAAACTGCACTGAAACTGAGACTACTAGAAAATCGGGAAATGAAAATCTTATAAGTTTTTCATCCTCCATTCAGTCGTCAATTGAGATTTTAAAGTAGCTACGGAAAATATAAAATTAAATCAATTCTAATAGACCCTGCAGAATGACGATCATGAAAATACATGAAATAGTGCATGGATACAGGCACTGGTAAATGACGTCACACGGGCGTGCGTAGTTGATAATATCCTGGATATATCCCGGTGAAAGACATGTATTCCATTTTCAGTCAAAAAAGGTCTTTTAAAAACATATGGGATTAATATAAATGATTTCGTTTATTTGTTTCAGTTGAATGTTTTTATATATTTTACCCACAACAAAGTCATGACATCAGCAATATTGCGATTGCATTCGCAGATAGAGAACCGGTAAAAACACCGGCGTAATAAATTAAAAAATACTCTTGAGACGTGCCCTCGTAACAATAGAATTATCTCCCCTTAGTTCACTGCACTCGCACTGTCGTACCCACAATGCCATATATAGCGTAACTGACGACCATGAAGTAATGATCCCTTGTAGCGATATGTAATGATGCTGAATGGCAGCCGGTCAGTGGATAGAACGGGGTATATACTTTGTAAAATTATACAAATACGTCACAACATAAAAAAAAAATGTAATACTATGGCGATTTAAAATTAACACGGATTATGCATTTCATAAAATTTACATGTTTCTCGTCTGCTAACGATTTTCATCATATTTTTCACAACACGATTCGTTCAGCATTGTGAAGCTCATGATATGTAATATATTGTTTCTATGGATTTTATTTTAATGCATGTTTATACATCAGCATTTTGTTTCTTCAAAGGTAGGAAAGTGATAACTATTATTTATTTGTAAGATTTTTTTTATCCTAATCCTACAGGCACCAGCAGTGTAATCATTGATTGATCACTGATCAAATGAGATGCTGATGAAAAGCTGTTGGCATTGACTGATTCTACTCAAAGTCATGCTTATGATTGACCAATAATAAAATTGTAGTAATTTATAGATTGAACAGGATAAAATTGCATTGACATTCAAAATATGTGTTGAGGATTATCTTTCCTTTTTACCAGTTTAACAAATTGAAAGTAAACACTTGAGTTTAAAAAAACAATTATTTTAACCGCAGATGGAAGCAGGAAGATAAAATATCAGATCTGATAATGTGACAGTTCAAACAAAGCATGTGATATCTACATTTTTATAGGTAAATTATTTTTTGATGACTTTCTTGTAAATTGAATGTAACTTAATTTCAAATTTTTCATGGAGGTGGACCTACAAATATGTACTTTTTGTAAGTTCTTACTTGAAATTACATTTGGAATATAACCAATTTTGGTAAGTGACTTCAGATGTTTCTGTTGTGAGGATCTAAAATATGAGTATTGAAATGACTTCAATGTGCCTGCAATGGCAAACAGTTTTTTTTCTAGTAATTAAGTCTAAGCTACTCATAGACGTCAAGTTGAATCGACAGTGTTTACGAATAACTTTTCAAATTTGCTGCTTTGGTGGTGCTTACCCTTTATACCTATTTATTTGTTTTCAAAGTAAAATAATGCTCTGACAGCAAAAACATTATAGCCTAATTGTCACAGGCCCAACATTAAATAAAATTGAGAATGGAAATGGGGAATGTGAGTAAGACCAAAAAGAAGAAAACAAAACCTTTTTGTAAAGATTTAATTGGTATAGCAAAAATTCTTACAGGCCAAATACATGTAGCGATTATACAAGCCTGTCCTGGTTAGCCTGTTACTATTACTAAGGATTGAGAGTATTTTCTGTGTGTTCTCATTGAAATTGAGCTTAGTTCTAATAACATATTTTAATGCATACTTGGTATAAAAATATTTACATTTTATTACAATACTAAAATTTGTCTCATTTGTCCATGTTTGTCAATAATTTATAAATACATTTAGGTTAATCAAGTTGTGACTGTGTTATATTACAACTTATATTGACCAATATACTTATTGATGCAATATTACCAACTCATCTCTTTAATATTAGACACCAAAATTAATACAATGCCTTTGGTCTTCATTATGTTCTTAGTGTTTTTAATTTTCTTTAACAACCTCAAAACTTGTACTAAGGTTCTCACAAGCATAGGTGCTTCAGGACAGGATCCTGTTATGAGCCCCGATAGTCCCTCCCCCTTATTATCATAAATCTCAGATTTTTTAATATATATCACTTATTTGTACCATATACTAGTATACCATAATTTTACTCTAAATATGCATGTTTACTATCAACGTGAATCTCAGATTCGACTTTCACTCTATTGTCGAGATTCACGTTGATAGTAAACATGCATATTTAGAGTAAAAATATGGTATATAATACTAGTATATATATGGTACAAATAAGTGACATATTAAAAAATCTGAGATTAATGATAATATGGGGGAGGGACTATGGAGGGCTTATAACAGGATCCTGTCCTCAAGCACCTATGCTCACAAGCACATGAAGTATATTGACTGTTCCAAAAATAAATACAACGTACATTGTACGTACATGTATTATAATTGAGGATGTTTTTTTTGTCGAAATTTGATGTTCATCTTGCTCAAAAATCCATTCATTATTTTTTCACCAAGGCCATTTAGAATTAATTATATGGGTGACCCAGGATCTGTTATTCTGTAAACATTTAATTTTCACCCCTTTTTTCTCTATTCTTCAAAAAATTGACACTTTTTTTCTCTAATCTTCATTTTTTTTTGCCCATTATTCTCTAATCTTCATTTTTTAAGGGTATTATTCTTTGATCATTTAACCCCATCCAAACCCTCTTTCCTCCATTATGACACCTTTTGACGCCACCCCCATTACTCAATAATGACGCCTGTGTAGTACCTCAGTTGAAACGCTTTGACTACAAAGTATCTGCATCAGACTTAATAAAATTTGTATGGAAAATGAAAAAGATACTGATAAGAATATCCGACTAAAATTTATTTGATGGAATATTTGTTTTTTGCAATGCATTAATTAATTTCAAAATTTTGTTGAAAAATTCTATGCGAATGAAGCATGCAAACGAAAATTTCAACGGAGGAAAGGGTTAAGTTAAAACTTACTGATCCTAGAATTTTTTTTTGCATTTATTTGATTTATATCAAAAATTATTTTGACTTGTTTTGATTTCATTTTGGCTCTAAAATTTAACAAATGTGATCAAACACTTCTGTTAAGTGTTTTACAATGTACCTGACATTTGGACCAGTTACGTGTACATGTGAATGTCATGTGTAGTGGTCAACATGGTAATTATTTACTAGTAGAGCTTATTCCTAATATTAATGTAACTTTGTACATGTTTGTATATAAACATCTTTTTTATAATTACTGGTTAATTTTTCTTCAGAAGGCTGTTCATTATATAATGTTTCATTACAGCCAACAATAAACAAAAGAAAATCTGTCCTTATGCAGTACATGCACAAATGTAGTACAAGTCTTGAGCCTGTGGTTCAGTGGTTTATGTTGGTTCATGTTTGTCATATTTGTTTTTCGCATATTGTTTTGTTCTAAATTAGGCCACAATTTTTCTCAATTAAAATAAAGTCTTTCATATTTTTCATGTCGGGGTCTTTTATACAAATGTAGCTCTCTATGGTATGTTTCCTCATTGTTGAAGGCTGTATATGGATAAAACTTGACATAAAAAATATTTTATTTTGCCATGGCTCATCTAAGATTTTAATTTATCAACAAATACAATTTTGGAATAAACACACCAGTGTAAAGAAAAATACACCAGGACATTTTATATATAGAGAATATCATATGGCTTTTTCAATATTGCATCCATATCAACCCGAGACACCAATATAATCCCAAGAGCTCTGCTCGAGGGATTATATTGGTTGAGGGTTGATACAGTGTATGATATTGAAAAAGCCATACCATATACACTTTATTATATACATATACCTCACGTAGATGTTTTTTTATGTGACATGACGTCATACAGATAAGGAGGTTTGAAATGATGTCATACAGATTATAGGTTTGACATGAAGTCATACAGATTAGGGATTTGATAAAGCCTTTGCAACAGTGACTGCAATCGATGACGTGACGTCATACAGATTAATGGTGTGATAAAGCTTTTGCAACCGTGCTTATATTGAAATCATCACGGGTGGCTGATACAGCATGCTTGCCAATGATTGTATTACACATACAATTTATCTGTATTTACTACTAAGTATATATAATAAATATTCATCATTCTAAATTTGATGTATTCAAAAAGACAAGAGTTTTTATTGAAGCATAATATTTAAGAATTTGCACAAATTCTGCTCTAGATCTTAGACTGGAGTCAGTCAACTATGAAAATTTTTATATAACTATTTTACTTTTTTTTTTTTAAATTTAAGAGATCAGAGATCATCATTTTTATTATAATTATTTTTTTAAAAATTGCTGTAAAAAACTGTTTAGGATAACTGAGTAGACTAGCAGGCCAGGGGTAAAACTCATTAGGAGAGAAATTGAAATGTATTTAATTATTCTCAGCTAAATTTGAATTTGAATACATGAATAGTTCAGACCTGTGAAAAACACATCCTTGTTAATTCTTTTCTTATATGTCATACATGTACATGTGTCACTGTACTGTATTGCACCTATGTTTTTCTTCTTCCAAACAAATTCTATTCTTTCGTCATACATGTGCATATGTCACTGTACTGTATTGCACCTATGTTTTTCTTCTTCCAAACAAATTCTATTCTTTCGTCATACAATATGCTCAGTATAGTATTGCACCTATATATCTTTTTATCTTCTAAAACAGTCGTCATACTTGTTTGTGATGTCATAAACTGCATATAAGCATTGATAAGTCATACAATATATACATATCAACACAACAGATAAAGATCCTTTAAATAGTAAACCGTGTAAATTGATCTTGATTAGATATAGTTCATGGGTGCTACAACATAATGGTTCCAGTTGGTGGTCTAAGCCTTATCACTAAAGCTAATCAATAACAAAAAATAGAAGGCAGACAAAAATCATTAAAGGCTATACCCATCAGATAGATATTAGATTTGTGATGTATTTATATTGGGTTAAACACTAAGTATTTTATACAAAGATCCAAATAAGGATCAGCTTACCGCATTTAAAGGTACACCATTATTTATATAGCTGAATGGTCAACATAAAACAGTGAAATAAATGTAGGTTATTGTAAAAGTCAACTGTTATATTGACTTCTTCATAACGTCTAGTAAACATTCGTGGGAGAAGTGTTTCTTCAATAGAAATAGCTGTTTAATAGACGTATTCTCGTTTAAGTCTTTAATTTTTAACAAATGTTGATGTGTTTTCAATGTATTGAATTCTTCATTACAGGAGCTACATGACAGATTGTTGCAGATTGTAAAGAAAAAATATCAAAATGAAGAGGCTCCACTTAAAAATGACCAAAGAAGCTAAAATGGCATCAATACTTTTAGGAGTATTCTGTATTATAGAATATCTTCCGGTAACTTCAGCTACTAATATAACAACCACAACAGAAGTGTGTTCCAGAAATTCTACACCCTGTCAGGATGGGACTTTATTCAAAGCCTGGTCACCAATTCATAATCTCAGCGTAGGGGATCAGGTGGCAAGGGCTATCGTATACTTTGTTTCTATGATTTATTTGTTTCTTGGTGTGTCAATCGTAGCTGATCGCTTTATGGCTGCTATTGAGGTAATTACTTCAAAAGAAAAAGAAATCGTTGTTAAACGTTCTGATGGAACTTCAACTACAGTTAATGTTCGTGTCTGGAATGAAACAGTTTCAAATCTGACCTTAATGGCTTTGGGATCTTCAGCTCCTGAAATTCTTTTATCTGTTATTGAAATTTGTTTGAAAAACAATTTTATGGCGGGAGAGTTAGGCCCAAGTACAATTGTAGGTAGTGCTGCTTTTAATTTGTTTGTTATTATTGCAATATGTGTGTATTGTATTCCAAATGGAGAGTCCCGCACTATAAAACATTTACGAGTGTTTCTCCTGACAGCAACATGGAGTATATTTGCTTATTTATGGTTGTATTTTATTCTTGTGGTGATATCACCTGGAGTCATACAAATATGGGAAGCTATTTTAACTCTTGCGTTTTTTCCGATAACAGTTTTGACTGCTTATATTGCTGACAAAAAATTATTCCCTTACCGATTTCTAACAAAGCGGTATAGGTCCGGTAAACATAAACCTGTTATGATTAGTAGTGAAGGTGACGGCCATGAAATGCAAGGTGGAAAGATGAATAATGTTGACGAGATTGTTTTCAAAGGTTTGGATGGTAGTGAGTCCGATATGAAAGAAATCAAAGAATTTGAACAGCATAGAAAAGATTATATGGATATAATCAGAGAACTTCGTAAAAAGCATCCTAATGCTGATATGAAACAACTAGAAGAAATGGCGGAATTAGAAGCTATTAATAGAGGTCCAAAAAGTCGGGCTTTTTATAGAATTCAGGCCACACGAAAACTTACAGGAGGAGGTAATGTCATTAAAAAAGCAAAAATAGAAAGACGAGCCAGTGTAGAAGATGTGAAAGTGGAAATTGCCGACGACAATATCACGAGGGTATTCTTTGATCCTGGACATTATACAGTGATGGAAAATGTAGGGTCTTTTGCTCTAACCGTGACAAGAGCTGGTGGGGATCTAAACAAAACACTCTATGTAGACTTCAAAACTGAAGACGGAACAGCCAATGCTGGTTCTGACTACGAACATTCTGAAGGAACCATTGTGTTTTATCCTCTAGAAACTCATAAACAATGTGAAGTCACCATTATAGATGATGAGCTTTTTGAAGAAGACGAACACTTCTATGTTCGTTTGAGTAATCTTAGATTAGGGGATTCCCAAGGAATGTTTGAAAGCGGACAAAATACCAACGAGGCTAAGCTTGGGACCCCGCATGTTGCAACAGTGATGATTTTAGATGATGATCATCCAGGAATCTTCCATTTTGAAGAAAAAGAAATGTCAGTCCCAGAAGCAATTGGAGAAATGGAAGTTAAAGTTACAAGATCATCTGGTGCTAGAGGCATGGTGAAGATTCCATACCACACAATAGATGCATCTGCCAAATGTGGAAAAGACTTTGAGTTGGTTGAACATGAGATTGTTTTTGAAAATAATGAGACTGAGTGAGTATTAACTTTAACTTATATGCTTCATTTTTTCTGCTCAAATATAACTTTGAACATGATTCTGACTACAGTCTGAATCGAAATCAAACTTTTTTTCTTTTTTTCAAGGAATAATAAATACATGTACATCTGTATTGCTTTGACAACAAAATCATTACATATTGCCAAAATAATTTCAATAGCAAAGAAAGAAAAAAAAGGGAAAAATACTAGATGCACCACTAACATCGTGCATTCAAAAGAGGGATGAACGATACCAGAGGGACAGTCAAACTCATAGATTGAAAATAAAATGACAATAATGTCTTCTGTACTATTATTTTCGTGTCTGTGTCTTTTTATTTTTAGCCATGGCGTTCAATTGAATACTATTATTTTCGTGTCTGTTTGTCTTTTTATTTTTAGCCATGACGTTGAATTGAACGCCATGGCTAAAAATAAAAAGATAAACAGAAACGAAAGTAATAGTACAGAAGACACAACATAGAAAACTAAAGACTAAGCAACACAAACCCCGCCAGTGTAACAATGCACCAGATACATACATTCAAAAAGGCTACACTCTTCACAATAGCCTTTTGAACCTAAAGGCCAAAAGCTGAATTTTAAGAAAATGTAAGTGAGATTAAAATGTATATTGGCCTGTGGAGATGATTTTTACAGGTTGTACATTAGTTTAACAAGCCTGAGCTGGTGGGCCAGTGGTTGACTGCCAAGATTAATGACAGAACAAATTCTTAACTGGTTTTGACTGATTGAATTTTTGCTATGATTGTTTTTCAACAAAAATGCTAAATCTAGTGAATTACTTTTGTGAAACTCTAAGGGTATGGTTAAACACAATTTTTCATCACTTTGACTGTCAATGCATGAAATAAAATCAAAAATATATATTATAAAATGTAACAGGAGGAAAACCCATTGATTCCAACCTGCCTGCTTGAACCATCTGTGTTTATACTAGAGATGTACTTGACTGGGCAAATTATATGATATATATTACTACTATATCGTGTACAAGTTTGAATGATTTGAACTCCATAAATTATTCTGATTGGCTGACAACAATCATATGGATGGCTTTATATTTAACTATATGAAACCATCCATGTGATGGTACGTATACATGTACATGTAGTAACGTTACAACATACACAACTACATGTGATCTCAATGAACATTATATTACAACAATGTGCAGACCACATGCATTATATTATATTAAGGGTTGTGAAAGTGTTGAACATCTTAAGTATTTCTGCATTTTCATACAAAATGTATTTTGTTCAACGGTTTAACACCCACATAAACCCTACACAAAGAAGCATTCAATTCTTAAATTAAGATTTCAAGGCGTATATACATTGTAAACAACTTCTGTCAGTGTTGTCCTTAATTCATCCATTTGTATACAATATTGATTTTCCATTTATTATAAGAGGAATAGAGTAAATAAATATAATTGCTGATATTCTAGCTCCAATATCCAAGTACAGTATTTTAGTTTTCTATAGACTCGTGTAAACAACTTAAACTAATTTATTTCATTGACCAAATTAAGTAAGCATGCAATTATTGTGTCAATATTAAAAAATATATATTGAAAGATCCTGTATCAGTGTTGAAGTTCTGTTCAATTAATGATTCAATCTGATAATTTTTATGCTTTTTTCTTAAATTTTGCTTTGATGTTTTTTAGTGAAAATTTTCGATATACTACTCAATTAACATGGATTTGCTCAGTTGAGTAGATAGAGAAATTAGAGTTTAGAGAATGTACATGTATCTTCAAAAATGTAATATCATTGATGTCATGAGCCTACGTCATTGAAATTGCTTAGGAAAGGATTGATAATCTGGTCATCAATGGTCTGTCAGACTAGGTTCTTTAGTAGCTACATGTACATCTCATCTCAGAGCTGTGGCCCTTCAGGTCATAGAATAAAAACACCTTTTTTGGAGGAAGATTTAAATGAAATAAAATTTTTGGAGTTAAACAGTCAGGTAAAGTACAGGCCTATGCATTTGCCCACATTTGTAAGTAGCCCGCAAATTGGTCAGTCAACTTTCGATATATATATACATTGGAAGGATGCATTGTATCCTTGCAGGCCTCTTTCACACGAAAACAGTGAACTGAAACAGCTTACTTGTAATTTAATCATTAATGGCTGGCACACAACACAAGTACTGCACCGCCTTTATACAGAATAGAATTTGTTCTCTCATCTGGAAGTACTTAAATAACACTACATCTGGTTAATATTAGTAATTGCCTGTGTGAAGCTTTTTTTGGATCATGTTGATTTTTTTTTTGCAGTGATTTTTTTCTGGAAAATGTGTCCATTTACGTCAAGCTGTAATACATACCCATTATAAAAATCTATTAATGGTTCGCTTCAGTTTTTTTGTTTTGATTCTTGCCTTTCCCAACCAATTTACTCATAACAAGTAGCAAGTGTTTAATATTTATAAACCTGTCTTCACACTTAAAAGCTTTGCATGAATTTTTTATTAATTGTTGCAGTTTGATGGGTTTGAAATGAAGTTATTACATGTGTAAACTGGAATTGATTGAACTGTTGAAATTCATTCAGCATGGCAATTGGCCAAATATTTTGATCAGTCCTGACACCTTTTATTAGAGTTAAGTATCGATTGTCTCTGTATTGTTCTGCAAGATCAATTATAGCCCTCTTATGAGAGCTGAGAATATGAACAATCATTGAAGAGAAAACAGTGATCTATCGAGGCTAGACATTCCACCTTGAACCATTAATATATATCAAAACTGGTTCTTTGAAAGCTGAGTATGAAAGCTACACTGTATCTAATATAATTTTATGACATTATCATTTTAAGTACTGGACATTCCACCTTGAACCATTAATATCAAACCTGATTCTATGAAAGCTATTTCATAATTATATGGCATTATGGTCATTTTAATAAGTGCTGGACATTCCGCCTTGAACCATTAATATCATAACTGATTCTATGAAGGCTATCTCATAATTATATGGCATTATCATTTTAATAAGTGCTGGACATCATATATCTATTATATATAATATGTGGAGTCTTCAGTTGACCCAAAGGCCACTTGGACAGAAATGATAAACGATTGAGACTTCCAATATGAAATTATAGATCACATTTGACTGATCCAATAACTCATAAGTTTCTATGGTCACCGATTGGTGTCTAATTGTTTGTTTGAGTTCTGAAGAATTGGTCTTTTCATGTATGTATTTGACTAGTCTGGAAGGCATACTCTTGCTTTTGACCTTGTAGTTAGTATCAGATAATATTGTATTAGTGTTTACCATTATTATTTAAAGCAATATTCAACAATGAATATTGTTCTGACTACTCAGAATAACTTATTGCAGCTGAGCTTGCAAAAAATATTTTCTCTGTGTGATTTTCAATTTTAAATGGTAATGTTTATAAATTTAAGATTTTCAAAATGTAATCTGACTGAGCATGTCCAAGTTGTGAAAATATTAAGATATGAAATAATTTCAACAGTGGTTCAAAAAAATCAACTGGATCATACTCTTGGGATGCATTTTTGTTTGTACACATGATTTGGACAACATAGAAACTTTTCCTGGTGATCGATTGGTCCAGTAATGCATATCACTTTACCAGGACCAAATCAATTCTAACGGACTAAATATCCAATGCCAGGGGACCTTTAATAGGAATGACTGGTATCAATATACATGTATATAGAGATATAAAATTCTATATACATGTCAAACAAACTTTTGATTTTTTGAAAGCCTGTTACTTGTATTAATAGGCATTTTATAGTTCTTGCATGTATTTTATTATTGCAAAATGTCCTGGCATTGATTCAGATTGAAAATATACATTGAAATAGACTTGATGTTTTGGTTTTCATGGATGTATGACTCAACATGCTGAAATTGATGGCAAAACATTATATGATAACTATACTATTGAGATCTTCCAAATGACAAAAATCCATTACATGAATCGAGCTTTGAAGAGTAGACAGTAGGGTTTCCGAATCTTTTTCGCATTAAATACATCTTAAAAGGCTTCTAAACTCTTACAAGAATCGTTTATTTTAAACAACTGAAGGATCAGGTTCTGTTTTCTGTAGGTTTCTTTCCACTATCCCATTTACTGGCTTTCTCACCAACTAAGTACAACTAAAGTACAAATTAAATTCTTATTGCATAATGGTGATGCAGCCATCATGCTCAGCTGGTTGGTAATTCTGTTCCTCCTTTAAATCTTGTTTGTTTCATGTTACATCAACAAAATGCAAGAACTTCCTGCGGTGTCTGGACAAATTAAAATTACAACAAGATTACACACTGAGATGTTGAAAAAATTAGTAGAGGTCTGGCTAATGAAACAAGACTCATAAGACGTGTAAGACATTTACTTCATATTGCACTTGTCCTTTTATTAGTCTTGTTTTAATTTTCATTGTATGTGTATATAATTTTTTGGGGCCCTTTAAAGCTTGCTGTACGGTGTGAGCCAAGGCTCTTCGTTGACTACTGTACCTTGACCTACATTGTATAATGGTTTACTTTCATAAACTGTGACTTGGATGGAGAGTTTTCTCATTGGCACTCATACTACATCTTCCTATATCTATATAATTTTTTATATGAAAAAAATACGCAATTTCAGACAAATTAATTTCCTAGTTTGTATGTATTTTACTGTCAATCAGAGTCCTATATGAATAGCTGGTTCAAAGAGGCCTGCCTAAATTACATAGTTGTTCAACTTATTGGCAGTTTAGGATACTGTCTGTCACACTTTTAGTCAGACAAATTGCTAAAGGCTGACTAAATCATTCAGTCAGAATGAACAAGATGTCAGAGGGTCAGACTGATTTCAAGAATTTCAGGAATTTTTTTATGTCTTTTTTTTTCTGATATAATGTAAAACCATGAACTGAGAAAAAAACGAAAAACCAATTCTACATGATTGATAGGCAGATTCTAGTTGAATTCTTTTCAAAAATTATGTCTGTAGGAATTTCGAAGTTTGAGAATGTATGGAGAATATTTAAACAAATAGAAAAGAGTTAAGTCACAAAAATTGAAATCTCTTAATTATTTCTACTGTTATTTTCAAATTAGAAGTGGTGCAAATGTTTTTAAAGAAAAACTGAATCCAACTAGGTCAAATTGTATGTTTCAAAAATGAATTAGGTTTACTTATAATAAGAACCTATACCTATGGACAATTTCATATTATTGTAAAATAAATTTCACAGAATTAACCAGACAGTTTTACCTTAAACAATTTTAAACATAAACAGATTATATTTTTTCTGAATAGCTCTTGACTAAATTTAAAGCAATGGTTGCAAAGAAAATAAGGTTTAATATTTAAGTTAAGCCTTTTTTACAAAAATATTTGCACTTTCCCTTCTGTTCGCCATTTGATAAACAAAAATAATCTTTATACAAATATTGTCTTAATTGGTTCTTGTTCTGGCTGAGATAGAATATAATTAATTTTATAAAGCTTCAGAGGTGCTCAATCTCATCTTATTGTTAGGGTTTCTATTTTTACATAACAGTATAGATTGTTTTTATTGTACTTGTAACATTGGATTAAAAATAAAATCCATTAGACAATCGGAAAACACCAAACACTTCTACCTTTCGGTAGCGGCCTTTTATTTATATCTATTAATGGGATGCATATTTTGAATAATCGTTTTCTGTAACAATCGTATAAAGATTTTTGTGTTAATGTAGGATTAAGAGCTTTGGTTTTTTATTCGATCACTCTGAAGTTTTTGTTATTGATATTTATATGAGCTGAAATGACAGAAACCAGAGTTTTTCAATCAATAGATTTCCCATTATAAGTTTAATCAATGAAAACAATATTGCTACCAGTGTGTTTGATTTTTGTTTACTTCTAGTGACATACAGGAAGACTTGGCAGGGAGGGGTGTGGTGAATTGATTTTATATCTGGGGTTATTTTGATTGATTGTGGCATCTCTTATTGCTTGAATTAATTAACACCAGGCAGTCTGTGGGAGGATAATAGGTAAAATGGAGCTCTATTTGATGTCAATATTTTTCACACTTATTAACTTAATAACGAATTATGGTTGTCATATTTCACGTTTGGAAATACTATGACAGCACTAAATATGTATATGACCATGAGGCTGTTTGTGTTTTTCTGTATTCCATATAAGGCCAAAAAAATATAAAGTATAGATACATTTTATAGTATTGATCAAGATAAAGACCAGTCAATATAAGTCAAACACTGATCTTAAGTTGATAATGGAGCTCTACATTGCGTTTACTTCAATCTTGTAGGTCTTGGGTTTGTTGCCATAGGAACAGTATCCACCAAAAGTATCCCTTTTCATTTGAGAAATTTGGCAAAAAGCATAAAATTAATTCAATTGCAACAAGTAAAATTTTGAAAAAAGAATACATGTGTAGGTACTAGTATTTTAAGTTTTTCAAATTTCATTTGTATATCAGAAACTTGCCTCTATTTGTTTCAAATTGATGTGATGTATTGCCAAGGAAGGGTACTTTTCATCCCTTGTTGAAGGATATTATATATGTCAGACTGTAATAAAATTGAGAATGGAAATGGGGGAATGTGTCAAAGAGACAACAACCTGAATAAAGAGCAGAAAACAACCCAAGGCCACCAATGGGTCTTTGTAAGTTGTCTTTTTGGTGGTATATCTCCTTGTAAATTGTATCATTGTTGACATTCATTTTCAAATATAAATAGAATATGAGATCAAAAATAAATATGAGTGTCAAATTTATGATACAATGAAGGTAGTATTTCAATTCAAAAATTGTTTAATAATACCTGTTATAGGCAATTATATCTTAAATGTGATCTGCATTTTGTAAAATAAGACTTTTCAGTGATACTCAAGAATAGGAACGTTTTACTTCAATCTTCAAACTCAAAGCGGGTTAATGGTAACACAAATCTTTTCTGAACTTTTAATACAAATGATTTTTCCTTACTTGACTTTATAAGACATGTAAGAGGAAAGTCCTGGGTAATAGGAGGATTGAGAGCTCCCAAACATGTTAACACCACAACATTCATTCAAAGTCTGTATGTGCTTGTCTGAAGTTGGGAAACTAAAATTCAGTGGATCTGGTTGATTGGAGTAATTGCTCATTGTTTTGATCAATTATAAATCTGACCAGTGGTATTTTTTTTTAATTGTTTCAGATTTTGTTATGCTTTAGTCTTTAGACTCGTAAAAAGGAAGATTTTTGAACCCAGCAGTTAATAAAAATTGTCCAAATTATTAATAATATTTGTATGCAGATCCATAAGGTGTAACACCACTAATTCGGGCCGGCCAGAAAGCACATACCAGAAAGTAGTACATTTATTTAACGCAAAATAGTTCCTACGCATGAGTGTAATTTTCAAAATATTTAGGATATTTAGGTATTTTTGGCATCAAATGAAAGCTGAAGGACTGGTGATCATTGTAGAACACTTTCGGACTTTTAATTTTAAATATTAAAAAAACTGCACCAAATTTTAAAAAGAGGGTTCATTTTGTCTGTTTGTCAGATCTGAAGTACCTGTTTTGGGACATCTGAAGTTTCGAGAACCAGTTCTTTCTTATATAATATGCCATTAAAGGTATGTTGATTTTTTCAGTAGAAGACACCATAAAGTGTTGCTTTGACATGCAATGATTGCCACTTTATTTGAACTTAAAATGAAAGAGGTGTGCCTGCTTGAAATGGAGGAATTTAACATAGAAAGCAATGGGACATGAATTAGTGGTGTACTTCCATAAGATGAATTTTGCATATATACCTTCTTGGCAAGCCAAGGGTAAGATCTGGTCACCTCTTCTCTTTAGGATCTTAACCCTTGATGCTAGTGAAGATGCATGCAAATTGCCAGACCAGTAAACTTTCTCAATTCTCTGGATTCTTTAGCCTGTAATTACTTTCAGTGCATATAGGCACCTACTTTTCAAAAGTGTTAATTATAGCTACTGTATAATTGCATATGTATGCAATGAGTTTAATTGCCATGTGCAATGTTCATCCTAATTGTGACAATCACATGTGCATGAAATTAGGAGGTCTTTTAGGGTTCTTATATTAATCTGATGCACACATATTGCTGGTTATTTAAAAAAAAATGAATTGCAACCTGAGTTTGTTTAAAGACTACAAGACTATTTGTTCCACAAGTTACAAAATCTGAACTAAGATCACATTAGAAGGTCTTTTCAAGGAGAAAAGCATTAATTTTCCTGTTTTGGCAATTTGGTGTTACACCATTAATATTAATTTTGTTATTGAAAGATATTTGGGAGTGCAGAAGTCCTGTGTTATTACAATGCTTGTGAAAACAAATACATTATGCAAAGTTGGATAGCTTGTCGTGGTTTCTGGCATCTTTTCATGATAGAGAATATGATGTTAAGATGTAGTGATTGATGCTAATTAGGGTGATTAGACATGGAAGTCAACCTATATTTAT
Organism: Mytilus galloprovincialis; assembly: GCF_965363235.1. Taxonomy (NCBI): domain Eukaryota; kingdom Metazoa; phylum Mollusca; class Bivalvia; order Mytilida; family Mytilidae; genus Mytilus; species Mytilus galloprovincialis. The sequence goes on from NC_134840.1 coordinate 81,766,748, forward strand.
ACATATTGGAATGACTTGTATTAATTAGTACCAGGTTTCTATCATGGTTTTGAGAGCTATTATTTTGAATCTATTCTCTCCAGACGTTTGATTAGGTTTTTTTGGTTAGATGCCTCTTAGGAGTATCATCATTTAGTGTTATGTCTCTCACAGTTATATAGAAAAAGATTCCAGACTGATTTTATAGTCAACATGATGCATTCATCATATTAAAGTACATACTAACATAGTATACACTTTTATTCAAATATTTATTTATTGCATTTTTCTACAGTTATTTAATTTGTTGGGATTAAAATTATTGATATTTTCCTCTCAAGGTGAAGTCTGTAAGGTGAACAGTGGTGAACTTGACTAGTTCAAAAGTCCCATTCATGTTCTAACTGCCTAACTGAACATTTTTATTTTAAGTCTTCAGTGAACATAATTCATATTGATCTTTTGACCTCAAGTCTTTAAGGTGTACTTGACTAGTAAAAGTCAAATTCATCTACTACTGTATTTCGTTTCTTGGAACAAATATAAGTCAAGACCCTTTCTACAGTCTGTGCCAAACTGTTTTAGAATTTCTCTGACCGAAAAAAAGAAATTTGAAATTTTCTGCTATATATATCCACCCAAAAATTCCTAAAAATTCTGTCTGACCAAAAGATTTCTTGTCTGACATTTTGTTGGACATACAGAGTTAAGCATACACTGCTTTCTAGGCACTTTATAACCTTAAATGTATGGTTGTTTGCAATAACCGACTTGGCTTTCAGATTGAGAAAAGACTTAGCTTAAGACTGGTCTCTTGAATTTCAAATTAATTAGAAAATAGGCTTTTGATTTAAATACAAATAAATTTGAAATGAACAAAGATATTAAATTGTACATTGCAAGGTACCAGATAAAGTAAGAGTCACAGCAATATGACTGAAGTACGTATACCTCCAGTAGAGGTCACCATGATACTTTGACTTTCAACAATTGGCAAGCTCTGAATTGCTCAGAGCCAAGTCACATGCATATGTTAATAAATTCAACTAAGACAATGAAATTGTTTGTTGACTAACAATGGCATTCCTTACTCAGGGACAGGCACATATAACAAGAATGTAATCATGGACTGAACTCCATGGTAATCTGTAAATAATTTGATCTGATTATCATGATTATGTGGTGATAATTTTGTCTTCACTTTCCCCATTAATATTGTATAGTCTGTTCATTAATACATTTGCATAAATTATATATACAGTCTGCATTCTTACAGATTCTGCAGAAAATTACTTATAATTCAGGATGATCATATAGCTAGAAAAAGTGCCATTAAATAAAAAGAATATCTATAAATAGAAACTGCATTCTTTCAGAATTTGCAGAAAAAAAACCTTATAGTTCAGAGGGATCAGATAGCTAGAATTAGAAGTGCTATAGTATAAATTAAAAAGAAAGACTATAGATAGTAACTGCATTCTATCAGATTCTGAAGAAAAATATTTATAGTTTACGCATGATCTGAGATAGCTAGAAAAGAAGTGCTATGAATTAAAAAGAAATTCTATAAATAATAACTGCATTTTTCAGATTCTGCTGAAAAATACTTATAATTCAGAATTATCAGATAACTAGAAAAAACAGTGCTATAAATAAAAAAGAAAGTCTATAGGTAGTAACTGCATTCTTTCAGATTCTGCAGAAAAAATACTTATAGTTCAGCATGATCAGACAGCTAGAATAAGAAGTGCTATAAATTAAAAAGAAAGTCTCTAAATAAATACTAACTGCATTATTTCAGATTCTGCTGAAAAAAACTTATAATTCAGAACTAGCAGATAACTAGAAAAACAGTGCTATAAATTAAAAAGAAAGTCTATAGGTAGTAACTGCATTCTTTCAGATTCTGCAGAAAAAATACTTATAGTTCAGCATGATCAGACAGCTAGAATAAGAAGTGCTATAAATTAAAAAGAAAGTCTCTTAATAAATACTAACTGCATTATTTCAGATGCTGCAGAAAAATACTTATAATTCAGAATTATCAGATAACTAGAAAAAACAGTGCTATAAATTAAAAAGAAAGTCTATAGGTAGTAACTGCATTCTTTCAGATTCTGCAGAAAAATACTTATAGTAAGTTCAGCATGATCAGACAGCTAGAATAAGAAGTGCTATAAATTAAAAAGAAAGTCTCTAAATAAATACTAACTGCATTATTTCAGATTCTGCTGAAAAATACTTATAATTCAGAATTATCAGATAACTAGAAAAAACAGTGCTATAAATTAAAAAGAAAGTCTATAGGTAGCAACTGCATTATTTCAGATGCTGCAGAAAAATATGTATAGTTCAGAATGATAAGATATCTAGAAAAAGAAGTGCTATAAATTAAAAAGAAAGTCTATAAATAGAAACTGCATTCATTCAGATTCTGCAGAAATATACTTATAGTTCAGGATAATCAGATATCTAGAAAAAGAAGTGCTATAAATTAAAAAGAAAGTCTATTAATAGTAACCGTCTGAACCAAAGTGTTTTATTATTCTTGTAAATCTTGAGTCTTGATCAGATTAATTGAGAAACAGTAGTTATGCATATGTTTAATGAGGTATCTAGTGTAAATGTAAGAATTGCGATGGCATTTGGCAAGATCACAAACACTGCAACATCATCATTGTCATTCTGATGAAACATCTAAAGCAGTTTGTAATCTTCTTCAACATATGGTCTTCATTCTTTGACTTGGTAAATTTACAAAGGGGTGCACATGATGATCATTATAAATTTGCAATATGTCATATGTCGACACTTTTGAGATGAATAGTTGCAAAATTACACAATGATTTATAATGTAAATATTAACACATTTGGTATGATTGCCATTGAGGCTTTTTTTCCACCAGAGACAAAAATGAGGTAGAAGGTTAGCAATTAAAGGTCATGGTACAGCCTTGAACTATGTTTTTTTTGTAGTTAAGGAGGTAGACCTAGGTTAAGGGAAATAACTCTTAAAATCATCAGTACGTTTGTGTCAACCATTTTCATAAATATATTCTAAGCTTCTAGGTTACATAGATTATTTTTAATCTGTTTCAGGTAAATGCTTAAAATACATTGATGAACTTGACTTTTACAAACGCTGAACTGATTTAAAGAGTTATCTCCCTGAACCAAGGTCTACCACCTTAAGAGTGTCAAGTAGTGAACTAATAAGCTAAATAATAATATCGGTTAAATTTGTTACAGTTTGTTATTTATTTCAAAAGGGGAGGTATTACTGCCTTTTTGATTACAAAAACTCCCAAAAGGATATTTAGAGGGGAAAAATTTTGTTTAATATTTAGGGAACCACTGAAGTATGATGGGAGCATACCCCCTCTTAGGTAGTCAGTGGGCTCCCACTTATGAATTTCTGTGTCCGCCAATGACTCCTACCCTTTTTAACACCTACTCTATGTGTACTATAACTATTTCAATAATTGAGACGGGTAGTTGTTTTTTCATACATTCAAACCTACATAGATGAGATTAAATCTAGTCATGCAAAGTAACAATCCGTTTTATTGAAAACTTCCCAATTTGTATGAATAATGAATATTGTAATTAACGGCTTTCAATCAAAATAGCTTTAGAAGTCAAGTGGGTATTTTTAGAATCCTTTCCAAATTAAGTATGATTATAACCTAGAGAATGCTACAACGATGTCAGTCTCTATTATGTTGAACAGTAGCTTATAGCATTTGTTGGGTTTAAAAATAGTCATTGTAATTTGTATAGAAATGTTATGTAAATAGAGGTTTAAATTATTGAAGATCTATTCTTTGCACTTTATAATCTACTTAAAGTGTCTTTGAAAAGAACTCTGCTTTTTAGCTGTACCTTATTAGATTTTACTTATGATATCTAAATACATTGAAAAGATGTCTGCTTGATTGAATATAATGTAGAAAAAATAGTCATATATTATAAACTACCTACATAAATTTATGTATGAGTTTTCACTTTTGTAGATATTGAATATAATGTTGTCTTAAGTATCAATCAGCCGATTGCAGCCAATTTCTAGTAATGGTATGTCTTGGGAATACTTAAGTTTACTCTGGCTTAATGTTATTTTACATAATATTTATTGATGTTCTCAATGGATCTACCATTCATTCTACATACATGTATCTCATTACGATTTATACACTCAGTACATAGACATATAGTATACTGTGAAATCGTGTTAATGGAATTAATGAATTAGATCAGATTGTCCAGTTGGCCTGTCCAGCTCATGAATTTTTAAATAGGGAGTGATCTATAGTTCATTTATTTAACAATAACACGCAATGTTAGAAAGTAGGGACCCAAGGTTAATATAATGGAGCCTCAACTAGATAAGTCAGTAATAGAATTAATGGTACCAATTACTGCATTAGATGCACATTTCAACAATGTTTCTTTACTGATGTTCGTAGCCAAAATATTTGTAAATCCCAAACATCACACAATGTATAACGAAAGCCTGGCATCTTAGGAACTCTAGCTTTGCTTGAGAGAGATTATTTTCTTGATTTAGATAGTTTCCAAAATTTGAACTTGAATAGTGATACCCTTAAGGACTTGCAGTCCATCAGCAGAGGTATTGACCAGTAGACAAACATCAGTTCTGGTACCAAAAAAAAAACTACCAATTTTACTGGATGCCCATTTCACAATCTGTCAATTATCTATTGGTCATAAAGGTACCAAATGTTTTTATTTGGCCACTTAAGCTTTTGGTTATACATTGCCTCTCTCAAAACCACCAATGTCAACTGGGCAATGTTAAATTCAACACCAGGCTTGATTTAATACTGAATTATAATCCTTGCATGGCATAAACAAGAAGAGATGATCTCCCATCCCAATCTCTTAGTATGAATAATTATAATGACAATCATGTTTATACCTGTGTAATTAGCAGGTGAAGTAAACTTTAACCTAATTAATTGCCAGGTGATGTAAATTTTATTTGTAACTCATTTAATTGATCCTTGACATGTATTTTCTACATCAGGCTAAGATTAATAAATGTACAATAAAATATTACTTAAAGTTTCCAGTTTCATTAACCATTTTTCTTGTTGATACTTTTTCTACATTATTGTAATTTTCCATTTGAACAGAAACCATTTGAGAATTATAAATGACAGGAAATATAGTTTATAGTTCTATACACAGTCCTGTTGTCATAAGTTTTCCTATGACATTTTCAATGAATTCAATTCCCAGCAGTGAACCTATAAATAATTGAAGATGAAAAATTCATGATCGCTCTGTTAGGCTATTGTACATAAAGTTATTCTGGTGGACTTATAATAAAAAAATTAATATGTACTGAAGTTAAACTGCTTTATTGGGTTTATATACTTTTTGTTGTAATCTTTCATGTAATTTGTTTACTCTTCAGTTTATATCTGACTCATTTTGTTATCTTACGATTTACATGGAATGAAGAAATTAGCAATAAATAAAGTTTATGTTTGGGATGAGTGTGCCAGGCATAAACGATTTACTAAATAGGTTGTTAATTAGCTTTATGTAACATCTTAGCGTGTGTCTGAGGTGGTCCTGATGGGATATCCCACAATTTTGGGATCGCAAAGTCTTGAGCCTGACATCACATCAAATACTGAGTACATGTATCTGTGTACAGAATTATTCCAGTTAATTATCCTTTATATAACATTTTAACAGCTTGTCTGAGGTGGTAAATCACACAATTTGGGGATCTCAAAAGTCTGACAGGGCAGGATCCAGCCATTTTAAAAGGGAGGGGTCCAACTATATGTCCCCATTCAAATGCTTTGATTGTCCAAAAAAAGGGGTACTTCTATAAGAAATCGTCCCAACATTTATGGTGCCGTGACCAGGTCACTGTCTGAACCTGACATTTATACATCAAGTACTCAGTACATGTATATGTGTCCAGGAAGTTTCATAGAATTATTCCAGTTTAGAGGAATTCAGATTTGGCTGTCAATATAATATACTGTTCATAATGAGGCCTTTAAAAGCTTGCTATGAGGTATTGGATAAGCTCATATTTGAAGGCTGTACTGTTGACCTACAGTTGACAACCTCTACATGGTTTGATCTATGAAAGAAAGTTGCCTCATTGACAATCATACCATATCTTCTTCTTCATACTTAGGGCCTTGTAGGCCAAGTGGTCTAAGTAGTTATACTGTAATCACTAGGCAACATTGAGGTTGTGAGTTCAAACCCACTTGCACAGGTGCACTTGACTCCAATCTTAAGTGACTAGGAATTTCAGTTTTCCTATTGAAGGTCTGGTCATGATTTTTTCAGGGCACTTTGGCTTCCTCCATTTATAAAATCTGACTGCCACGAAATAGCCTAAAAGTGGTGTTAAAACAACAACAATCAAACAATCAATCTCCTTTATGATATTATTGTATTCTTGTCGAACAACAAAAATAGTTGAATTAAGTTAAAAGTTTTATTCACAATTGTGAAATAAACTTTAAAATTTTTAAAAATAAGTTGATCTTTTAAAAGAAATATTTCATTTCACATCCCCAATGCAATTACAATTTTCAAATTTTACATTTATTGTGTAATTTAATTTTGCTGAAGGGATAGATACTTTGACTCTTGTATTTGATAACTATAATTGCATGTCAAGAACTATTGATTTTTGATAGCTGCTAGATTTTCAACAATTTGAAATGAGGTCGGAAAATCTTTATATAAACTTGTTACGCATAAAATTTTGTTTTTCAGTGAAAAAGATATAAATAAGGCCTTCGTTTTTGAATTTGTAATATATACATTTGTTGATTTTGTGCCTGTCACTTCTAAAATTAAATAAATGGTTGTCTTTTAGGTTTTTTAGAGAACTTTTCCTTAATTAGGTTGCATTCCAAGTCTAGTAGAAAATTCTATAAAAGATTTTTGTTTGTTTTAGAAAAGTCAACTGCACTTCATAACAGTTCTTTGTACTTTACAATACATAGACAGATTACCATTTTAATGTGTTATTATGATACCTCTGGAACCAAACATGCATGCAGAATAATGCACTTTATTTGAAAATAAAGGAATTTATTGAGGATTTTATGATGTTCAAAGGTTAATTCTTTAAGATTTAACGTAAGCATCGTGATTTTTAAGACACGACTTTGATTTTGCAGGGCATATTGCGTAAACAGTTATTTCCGCTTGCCTAACAATAGCACAATATTTTTTTATTTTCACTTCTGGTAATAATTTGTTGTATGCAGATGGCTATATGCATGTACAATTATAAAATTTTATAAATCTGTGAAATTTGTAGTTTTTACTAAACTTCCATTCCAACTCTTAATAGCAAGTAAAGTTAGTGGCATTGCCTATTTTCTTTTTTTATTATGTGGATTTTTTTGTTTTACTGTTCTCAATGAACTAGAATCATAACTTATTAGTGCTCAAGGGAGCTTTTTTTATGGATTTCAAAAGATACAGATTTTCACCTACATGTTTAAAAGATTTCTTTCGGACACAAAATCAACCTACATGGCAGCATGTATCAACAAAAGTACAATTGTTCCTCAATCTACAAATCCTACATGGGGGGGGGGGGGGGGGGGGGGGGGGGGGCCCAAAATCAACTGCATGGCAGCATGTATCAACAAAAGTACCATTGTTCCTCAATCTACAAATCATGTCATCCTAAAAATAAAAGAGTCTACTGTTATTATGCATCTGATTTCGTCTTTGACTCTTAATAAACTAAGGAAATGAATTTAATATGTAGACTTCAATCCAGGAAAGACTTTTCTATGGCTTTAAATTTAATTATGCTTTGAAGTAAAAACAAGATATATTTTTCTTTCTTGGCGCCCACTAAGACATATTTTACTAAAAAAAAATTTCCTTGTAAACAAATATTCTTAAATGAGCCATTTATATCTTTCGAAAGTATTTGGGTTGTATGCTTATCTTATTAGTTTCTTTTCCTGTCTATTATATTGTTAATTTTTGTCATTTTTTTTAACAAGACATATTTACCCAAAATCATTTGTACAAAGACAAAGTATATGGTATGCATTAAAAGTATTAAATGTTGACTTCTTGTATACATTTAATTTAAATATATTTATAATACTAGTCTACTTGGATGTTTTCCAAATTTAAAGGGCAGAGGTGGTTTTTAAAAAATGATAACAAAAATGCAATCTTTAAATGGGCTTCTTTGTTGAAGGTTAATAAGGTATAAACATTGTCTATCTTTTTCTGCATCCTTTTAGCATTCTCATTAGATCTGATATCCACCTACTTGTATAATTAAACATGTGTAAACAATTCTCGTTTGTTCATAGATACCTCATAATCATTATAGCCTTAGGCCCCAAAAAATATAAGTGTGGTTCCCGTTACCCTATCTACCCTACTTTTTAGTCTAAATAATAGCCTACCCTAAAGATTTTTTTGTCATTTTTCATTAAGCCCTGTTAAGGTCAGAATGCTGCTCCCATAAACAAATTAACGAAAGACTCAATGAAAAAAAAAAACCCAATAAAATTTAAAAAAATCCCTACCCTTACTTTTTGTTGGATGTAGCTGGAACCACACATACTATTTTATTTGGCCTTATGTATATTACTTGCTCAGATTTGCTTTTGTTTGTCCTTGCTCTTGATATATAATACATGTAATACCCTTGGGTGGCTGACATGATTGATTTCACAGCTGACGATGTGATTATTCCTTCGATCATTGTATACATTTACTACAAAGACTGTTTTCCTTAATGATGACTCCATTTGAAATATCTATCTGAGGTCAGGTTAGTGACTGAGGATAGATGAGAAAGCCAATGTAGTCAGATTGCCAAAGAAGTAATAATTAATTATCATTTTCATCTTTTCTTTGGTAATGAAATATTTCAAACCAAAAGGTCAGACAGAAACAGTGTCATTTACGTAAACTGTTGTAAAGTGTAGTTTGTGATATGGAAACCAGACACTATTATGTCACATTTTTGGGAAAATGAGTTATTGATAATATACTAGAAATGCATAATTTCACTATTAAAAAAGAAGATTTCTACCATTTGTACTTATAAATGTACTTATATATATAAAAGAATGAGAATGGAAATGGGGAATGTGTCAAAGTGACAAAAATATATATATTATGACTTTGTATTTAAAAAATAGTCAGTCAGTTGACAAAAGCAAGTTCCCACTCACAAAATGTTGTATTGCTTCAACTAAAATCGGTATTTGTCAAAAAATAATACCAAGTAACTGGATGACTGATTTTTTGATCTGTTTTTTAATCAGTTTGAGGACTTCTGAACAATCAAATACATCATGTACATTGACTCTGAAAAAATACTTGACACAAAATTTGATATTGAAACTATTGATAAATTATTGAAGACTAATTAATATTGTAACTTAAACTGTAATGTATAAGATTATGGTAGTTGATAATCAGATAAAAAAACCTCCCTCTACACACCCTTGTTAATGATTATCAGGCTGCTGTCTGCTTGGGTTTCTTTCCAAGTCTGAAGACAACTCAAACATTACCCTTAAATACATCAAGGCATTGATTCGGTAGTGGAATGTGCACACAATGTATTCATTGCCAAGGATAAGTAGTCTTTTATCACATGACCTTCATCCTGGTAGTTAAAACATAGATTCCGACAGCGTTTTAGTTTCTGCAGGCATATGTTTTTGTTCTGACAGTAATGATGTTTTATCTTAATTTGTCAATTATTATGCATGTAGTTGATATACAGATTGACGGTGTGGCTATTAATTCGATACTGGTAACATTTTGGACAAGAGTTTGGATCTTGTTCAAAATTCGGCTTTATAGAAATGTCCTCAGTTAAATAGGTTTTCTGTTGTATTATGTCTGAAAAGTTTTGAGATAAGAAACTGATGAGTAGTTCCATTGGTGAGCCATGCTAAATAACAGTGAAGAAAGAAAGATCTGATTAAAATCAGATTGGCTAGTACATGTTTTGTATTGTAATCCCTGAATTGGCAGACACTGTCTTTTCATTAGTGTTGCAGACACAGACGGTTGAAATAACTTGTATCATTTTATGGAAGAAAAATTGTACAATGACAAGATAGAGAAGAATACAAATCACTAAAAGCAATTTTAAATAACTTGCTGATTTTACAAAGCTGTCTCAAAGTCAAGTTAAAAATTTGCCCAAGTTTCATGAAGAAAGAATTTTTTTCAAGACTGATAATTAAACACAATGAGTCTACATTTGTTACAGAGATGAGATACAAATTGACTTTTGTAATTCATTGTGATGTACATAAAGACTGTCTGTCTTTTAATTTTTAGCAGCTAAAGAAAAAAAAATCTCACTCAAATTTAATTCTCAGACTCAAATTCCTTTTCAAATCAAGAAATAGATTTGTTTTACACGTTTTGGGAGACAGGTGTTTCATTAAATTCTTTGTAATTTAAAAACTGAAACAAGAAACAAAGGGGAAGTATTTTTTTTTATTAAAACAAAGGAGATAACAATTTGTTTGCATGTATGTCAACAAAGACATTAATATTAAATCTAAGTTACATGTGCATAGAAGTGTGAACAAATTTCCTGGCAACTGGTTTATTCAATTATAATTTTTAAACATTAGATTAGTATTGAAATTAATTATAAGATTCAGATGGAACAGCTTGCTGCTGATGACTCTACAACAGATTAACCTTAGTTCCCACCTGAGTAATTTTGGTTTTAATAAAAAAAAAAAAAAAAAAAAATCTTATAATTAGATCTGAGCTCCATGTCATGAAACTTGGTACTTGTAATACAAAATTTGTGCATGAAACGCAAAATTCTAATTTATGATTGGTTAGTTTCTAAGTCTGAGTGAGACAATCATATATCCGCGCATGCTTAAAATTTTTATAACCTCAAGACCTGACCACTCACAAAACAATTGCCGATTGTAGGAATTAGGTGGAAAGAAGTAATTTCATAAAGGACAATTAGTATGAATTCTTACAGTGATTTAGCGAGATTCCTAATTCATGCTAGATTATGTTTATTAAACTAATTCAAGTTATCCAACTATAAGAAGTGGTCTCAATATGATCTTATTGTGAACATTTACTTGCATTGTTATCAGCAGACATATAAGTTTCTTCATGAGAAAATACTTCAGCTTCCTAGTCCTAGAGGCATAGAATGTTATATCTTATCAATATATATTTTAAAAAAAATAAAAAAATGACTGAACCAACCTTCAATTTCTTTGGCAAATATGTGTCTTACTTTTTAGTACAGTCCAAACGTGTTCTTCATGACAAAAAATGATCGTAAGACCAACAACAGTATTCAAAACACAACATAGAAAGATACAACCAAAAACCCGGTATGACACATCTAACATTTTTTTTTACGTCTTTGCTGGATGCATTGTTTCATGAAGCTCTTTGTTTTTATTTTTTTAGGAAACTTATCAACATCAAAATATTTGATGATGAAGAATACGAAAAGAATGAAGAGTTCTATTTAGTGCTTGATGAACCATGTCTTTTGAGAAAAGGATCAGGTACTTATATATTTATATATATATGTGTTTTTAAGTCGTAAGATTTATACTCAGAACTTCTTGTTTTAGTGTTGAATTTATATATCTCCCAGAGGATGCAATTATATATTGCTGATGTCTGCAATCCAGCTTCTATGGAATTGGAAATTAATACAACCTTTTCCACTCCTAACACTTTATGTCAGATTAATGGAAATGTGTTTTTGTGAAATGAAAAACAAATATGCAGATGTTGTTCTATAAATGAAATGTTAAGTCGATTGGAACTGTGAAATCTGGTTTCAGGAATAATTTGCAAATTGTTCAAACTGATTTCTGGTACCTGGAATTGCAAAACATTAAGCTAATTTCTGGTATCAGGAATTGCAAAACATTAAACTAATAATTTGAATTTGAAGGTTGAATAACTTTTCAAACCCATGATTACTTTTAGGTCATGAGCTTAAGGTTTAAAATTGCTTCTGCTTGATTTTAAAATGTCGAATTAATTTGACATTTTAAAACTGTCAATTTGAATTAAACTACACTGTAATAATTGGTATTCGTTAGTATAATAGTTTTCTGCAAAAGTTATCAATGATGAACCATTTTGAATGAACCCTGAGTTAGTTAAAATTGCAGCAATGCTGTAAAGGAAAAGATTGAAAAAACAGCACACATGTGATACATTTTAAATGAACCCAGTTAGAAAAAATTGCTGTAAACATGGTAAAGGAAAAGATTGAAAAAACAGCATATGATACATAAGAAATGAACCCTGAGTTAGTTAAATCAGCTGAAATGGAAAAGAATAGGGGGGAAAAACTAAGATACATACTAAATGAACCTAGTTAGTTAAAACTGCTGCAACAGAAAAGAATGAAAAAAAGTTTATGATTCAGTTTGAGTGAACCTAGTTAGTTAAAACTGCTGTAACTTTAAAAGAATGAAAAAAAAAACCAAACATAAGATACATACTAAATGAACCCAGTTAGTTAAAACTGCTGCAGCAGAAAAGAATGAAAAAAAAAAAAATCAAGAAAGATACAAATTAGATGAAGCCAGTTAAATAAAAGCTGCTGTATAGAAAAGAATGAAAAAAAGCATATCACCATATGATTCATTTCGAATGAACCCAGTTAGTTAAAACTGCTGCAACGGAAAACAATGAAAAAAAAAACCCACATATGATTTATTTTGATTGAACCCAGGTAGTTAAAACTGCTGTAATTGAAAAAGAATTAAAAAAAAAGAAAAAAACATAAGATACAAAGTAACGTTCTAAATGAACCCAATCAATTAAAACTGCTGCAACAGAAAAGAATGAAAAAAAGCATATGATTCATTTTGAGTGAACCTAGTTAGTTAAAACTGCCGTTACGGAAAGGAATGAAAAAAAACAACATAAGATATTTTTTACAGATCAGTTAATACACATTAATGAATCACCAGATGAGATATAATGAGTTATTATAATTACAAATACTTTCAATTAATACTGGTGTACATGTATTTAGAACATCTGGTGTCTGGTTATGATAAATCGGTTAAAGATTAACAGATGTAAATCAGCATTTCTTATGTAACTAACATGTTATTGAAGCAGTGTTTTAATTAAAGCTGATTAGAAAAAAGATCTTGACTTCTTGAACGTAAGCTGTGTTGCAACAGTTTTTAACAAATTTAATCTCCTTGATGTTGGTTTATGAAAAATTCATGGAATGTAAATTTGAAGCCATTTGGTATTTTTAACTTCTGAATTTCAAAAAAAATAAAAAATTAGTGAGCAAAATGTATGATATGATGTGGGATGTAGGAAGCCAAAACAGAGACATTGCAATATAATACAACATTTGAGTGGCCTGCAGTTAGTTTTTTTCAAGTCAAAATGAAAATATTGACTTCTGTGTGTTTCTTTTACTTTTAGTCTTTTTTAATTTATTAAAAAAAAAACCCACTTATTTGGTTCTAACATAATAGTTGCTTATGAGACGGCATATCTTTCTTTAGCAAGTATTAAAATCTTGAATTTTTTATTAGGTTTAGATCCGATTAATAATTAATATATATAATTGAATAAATTATGGACAAAAAAAAACCCAACCTTACTAACATTAGTAATTCTATATTCTCTGAAAACACAAATCTAAAGAACAAATTACTTTTATGCAAATTCCCCCCAAAATTGCTATTCAGCCTTTCATGATCTAAAGAAGTGTGATTATAAATGTAGTGTTGTGAAAAACTTTTAAAACTTGCATGGTAATTTTTCTAGACTCCGAGACAGAGGAGGGTGAGGAAGATAAGTATATTGAAAGTAAATTGACTCTTTTTACATTTGCTTATAGATGTAGTGATATGGTGTTTATTGTTGATATTAAAAGTTACATAAAAAATTCAGTTTAGCTTTAGGAACATTGGTCTGAAGTGAAGATATTGCATGATGGTTAAATTATTTTTCCCAAACTAATTTGTTGTTTATCATTTTTATACCTTAGTCTATGTGGTATGATGTACTCTGGGGGTATAATGTAATAAAAATCAGACCACTTATATGTATTTTTCCCCAACTAATTTGTTGTTTATCATTTTTATACCTTAGTCTATGTGGTATTATGTACTCTGGGGGAATATTATGTAATATAAATCAGACCACTTATTTTCTCCAGAACTAATTTGTTGTTTATCATTTTTATACCCTCGTTATTGACTGAGATACTATGTATTGGGGGTATAAATGTACAATTTTTTATATTATTTTTCCAAGACTAATTGGTTATGTTGTTAAATGTTTATCATTTTTATTACCTATCCATTCAAATCTCAATGAGGTATAATGATGTAATCAAAGGTTATGAATGTTATATAAATCAAAGCAAGTTTGTTGTTTTTCATTTTTAGACCCTAGCCTATATATAAGCTTAGAGGTACAATGTATTCAGAGAAAGGGCATGTTTAATGAGATCTATATAGTTTTCAACATATTATCATACTTAAATTCTTTACGGTAAACATTAGTAATTTTCATCCAGACATTTTACAGTTGGGATACCAATTTTTAAATGGAGACTTAAGGATCCACTCTTGGAAAGTAAGCGATGTGATGGCTAATTTGATCTTGCTCCTTAGGTTTCTTTTAATTTCTGATGTATTACCGGTATATATAACATATAACGCACTTGTATTTAAATTCCACAGAAAAAAGGAAAAGAAAAGGTAATTAGTTTCATACGTACCTGTTGGTATTATATGAATATTTACTTACCAAACTTGTTAGCTTATTATGCTTATTCTAATTACGGAATAAATTGATATGACCTCCAAGGGTTTTTATATGAATCAATAATTTTATCGTCTTTCTACGAAATTCGTATGAAATCTTTAATATTTATCGGTAGAAGAGTTGATTGAGTTTTAAGATAAATCAAATAAAGAATGGATATCAAATGTACAAATTTACAAAGCAGCGTTTTTTTGGAGTTCAGTTTCATGGAAAAACATTTAAATCACTTCTGTACAAAGAAAACAATAATATATGCATAATGAAATATTTTCTTTAAAATGGTTGTATCCGGGTTGGATATCTAAAAAAACAAAACAATTTTGTAATACTATACACAGGATGATTTTCTTTGTTTGTTAAGCTTTTCATTTAAATAAAAATTTTGCCGGGATCAATGCATTGTGAGAAGAATAAATATTTAACCTCCAAATTTTTTTACCCATACCAAAATAAACACTGTCATCGGTGTCATAAATGTAGGTATAAAAAGATATTTAAAGCTGAGTTATCATATTCAATCAGATCTAGACAAAAATAGTGGGCGTAAGTTTATATTTAACCTTGGAATTTACAGTGACTTGACTGATAGTGTTGCTATCCAACAATTGCAATTCATTCAAAATTTTGACCAAATTGCAATTTGTTTTATTAAACCAAATTGTTCAACTGGTCAGAAATTTGAACAAATTGTTCAGTCAAAATGTGAAAGTGCAAGGTGATAAAATAAATCATACTTACAATCCTATAAGACTTTAACTCCACTGTGTTGATGTTATTTATAAATTAGTTTATCAATCTGTATAGGTATATATAGCTATTACCATACTAAAGGTGAACTGTTTTATTTGTAATTGCTATAAAAATGTCCAAACTAAGCTTTTATATAGTTTTTCTTTCAAAATGTATTCTATATTCATAAGAATCACACAGTATATGAATAAAAACATCATATTCAGTAAAATAATTTGTAAAATTGCAATATATTTGTAGGAAGGGGAGATAATCTTTTTTGGTTTCAAAAAGTCTTTATTCAAAAGAATAGTATTTTAGGTTATTTCCCCAAGGAAACTTATCAATAGCATATTGTTATTTCACATATAGTTTACTGAATATATGATGTATTATTTTAAATGATATATGATTCTTATAAATATAAAATCCTTTTCGAAAGAAAAACTATATAAAAGCTTAGGTTGGACATTTTTATAGCAATTCAAAATAAAATAGTTGACCTTTAGTATGGTAATGGCTATAATATAACATATATGATATAATATATCAATACAGTGGAGTTAAAGGCTTATAGGATTGTAAGTATATTTTATTTTATCACCTTGCACTTTCACATTTTGACTGAACAATTTGTTCAAATTTTTGACCAGCTGAACAATTTGGATTAATAAAACAAATTGCAATTTGGTCAAAATTTTGAATGAGTTGCAATTGGTATAATTATATTATATCATATATGTTATATTATAGCCATTACCATACTAAAGGTCAACTATTTTATTTTGAATTGCTATAAAAATGTCCAAACTAAGCTTTTATATAGTTTTTCTTTCGAAAAGGATTTTATATTTATAAGAATCATATATCATTTAAAATAATACATCATATATTCAGTAAACTATATGTGAAATAACAATATGCTATTGATAAGTTTCCTTTGGGAAATAACCTAAAATACTATTCTTTTGAATAAAGACTTTTTGAAACCAAAAAAGATTATCTCCCCTTCCTACAAATATATTGCAATTTTACAAATTATTTTACTGAATATGATGTTTTTATTCATATACTGTGTGATTCTTATGAATATAGAATACATTTTGAAAGAAAAACTATATAAAAGCTTAGTTTGGACATTTTTATAGCAATTACAAATAAAACAGTTCACCTTTAGTATGGTAATAGCTATATATAACTATACAGATTGATAAACTATTTTAAAAATAACATCAACACAGTGGAGTTAAAGTCTTATAGGATTGTAAGTATGATTTATTTTATCACCTTGCACATTCACATTTTGACTGAACAATTTGTTCAAATTTCTGACCAGTTGAACAATTTGGTTTAATAACACAAATTGCAATTTGGTCAAAATTTTGAATGAATTGCAATTGTTGGATAGCAACACTATCAGTCAAGTCACTGTAAAAGGACATTGAAATTTCAGTGTTGTTTATTATAATATAAGGTCATCCTGTGATTTCGATAAAATCTTCCTGAACTATTTACATTTTATAACTGTGAAATTAATAGGTTCCTGTTGATTGTTTATAATGTCAAAACATGTTTTTCACTAGATTTCTTATTCAAGGAGGCTTTTAAAACTTCCATCAGGAATAAAATAAAATTTGGGTGCAAAGTTGCTGTTTTGCAAATGACTGGCTCATTCCCTGTTTTTAAGCATGAAACATCACATTCATAATAAACACATCCAAGTCCCTTACTGACTGATGCTGCAATCAGTTTTGCAGCTTTTTAAAAAATCAAACTTGTATTGCAAGTCAAAACCTGTGTATGAATTCATCTATAAGGCATATTGTTTTCTTTCAATCCATACTGCGTTGTTATACCCCACTTCTTAAATGGGTATAGTCTGTTTGTTCGTTCCTTCATTCATGTGTCTTTAATTTAGTTGTAACTACAACAGTTCTGAAACATTAGTGACTGGATTTTAATCCTACATTTATAGAATTTTTAATATTCGATGGGTTGTAGAATTTATTTGTTTTTCATTCCAACTGATTTTTGAGATTTCGTATAACTGAAGTTCAGAACAAGACTTCACCATATATCTGACGACTGTGGGGATAGGGTTACGACTGTGTGAGGTCTAATGTTACATTTTTGGGGTGTTTGTTTTATGATTGATTCTTTATTGCCTTTTATTTACAATATTTTACTGTTTAATTTTTGAATATCATCTGTATCGTCTTTCCTCCTTTTCAAATTTTCCAGATTTTTTGCTTGTTTTCCAACATTATACCAATTTATGTATGTCCAACTTGTCTGAATGTTTCTCAAATCCATCATATGTATTTTTTTCTTGTATTGTTGTATAGTATAATGTATAAATGTCCGTTACTCCCTATGTAAAACCTTTCACACTGTTATATCAAAATCTACCAGACCTTTTGTATATTTTCCCCGTCATGTTGTAATCATCGTCCATTTTCATGTTCATCCATTGGAAGCATGGGAATCTTTTGCATGAGATCACATGTTGTTGACCCTTTTTTGTTGGTGTTATGATGTATGTATAATTTGTGGAAATCCTATTTTTGATCTGGGCAGCGGAAATCAATCACTGTTCTGGATGTAACTTTGTTAATGTGTGCTAACGAGATAAATATATTATTTCTGATGTAATCTCTTCTTATTGAGCATGAAATAAATGGTTTTGTCTTTGTTGTCACAGTTAGATGTAATTTATTAAATATCGGTGATAATTGTTGATAAGAGTTTCAGCAAGGCAATTGGTTTCGACACAATAGTATTGACAAAATATTCTAGAAGTATTTGTGAAATACAAGACCCACAGTACACATGGTACAGCTTTTGACAATTTGAAAATTGTCAAATTGTTAGTGAAGCAATAAATTACGGGAAAATTTATCAGTTCTGAAATTTCTGAATAGTTGTGATTTATTAAATAACCTAGTGTACAAATGGATTTCAATAATAAAAAAAAGTTTAATTTTTTTACCTTTTTGTTCTTTTTGCCCTTATTTAAAGAAAAAATCGGATACATTCTCTTTATATATTTTTTGATGATTCAATATATATCTTGCTTTAATTAAAAAGATTGCTACTGTAATACAAACATTCAGTTTTTAGATGTGACTCAATAATGGGATTTTGGTCTGTCTGGTTATGTAATTGTCTGATGCAAGAAAAAGTCAGAATTATTAGAGAAAATGTAATAAGAAATTATATCAATATTATCTATTTAATAGGAAATACAGAACCTCTGCCAAATGAAGAAAACGAAGAACTAATGGAGATGGGAAAGCCTCGACTTGGAGATACGACAAAGATTAATATACATATTATAGAAAGCTATGAATTTAAGGTTTGATATGCATATCAATTTTGAACAAACAACACTCCACCACCCCCTTCCTACACATACAAACAAAACCTCATGTGCATTTTCAACTTATAAAATGTTAATATGATAATTTTTTTATACAACAATAATCTAGGCACCTGTCAGTTCATTTACCAATTTTTCATTTTAAGTCTGCACCTTCTGAACACAATTAAGACTTGAACATATTCAGTCTGCAACTTGACAGTGTTTAGTTCCATTTCAGGTCCGTCAGAAACCTACATCATCTTTTCTGATGCTTCAATTTGCTAGTTGGTATTATGTTTAGCCGAATCACAATTCATTGTGTTTATATACCGGTATACAGAAATATGTTAGCTACATTAATATCTACTACTGTTTGAAATGTGAGATTGCTTGAAGAAATGTAGCTATTTGCAGTAAAAAACCCACATCCAGCAATTTATTTTGTTTGTTTAATGTTTGTGAGTTTCATTGAGCAGGAATCCATGGATAATATTAAATTATCAGTTGGCTTCACAGTTACTAGTTAACGGAATAATTTTTATTAAAAAATGTGTGTTTTTTATGTTCTTCCATCTAGAAAACTAAATATTTATGTTAGATAAAGTTTCATTGATATGGAAATCCCTCACAACGCGAGCAAGAAATCGGCTAATGGAACCAAACTTTGAAAGAAATCTCCGATAATGACATTAGCTGATTGATACGGAATCCAACCGAAAAAGACAGCTCATGTCCACTTTTGTAAACAATCTTTATCGACAGCACTGTTCTCTTGTATCGTGTTTCTGAATACAGATAAGGGTCTTTAGTTCACTATCGTTTAATAGAAAAAGTCTCTCAGACTTAATGAATTATGTACTGATTCAGTTAAAAGATAGGCCTTTCGTACTAGCAGTATTCCCGCATTTTGGGTAAATGTAATGAGAAAGAATAACAAAAGAAATCTCTTGATGTTAAAGATTACTCTACACAAAAACTTTATTGGAAATTTGACTTGGGATAGAATAACAACAAGTTTTAACGCCGTGGATCCATCTTGATTGCTTGTGTGAGAATTAAACCTGTTAAATAGAAGCTTTCCAACATTGAACAATTACGTTAGATGATCAAAACCGAGTTTTTGTTCGGTTTCTTTGAGAAACATGTTATATTGATAAAATGAAAGCAATTAACATTTGATATAGTGGATAGAAATCAATAGGAAAATGATGGCATTATGATAAATGAAATATTTGTAATGACCTATATAACGAAAATTGATCACAATTATAAATGATTTTCACTAGTCAGATATATAATGCAGATAATTAATGATAATTGTAGCAGTTTAATATGGAGGCTTGAACACGAGTCATGAAAACCTGATCTTTTGAACCTTACTTTCAATTTTTTTGCACCAATTTTCACTAGTCAGATATATAGTGTAGATAATTAGATTAATGATAATTGTAGCAGTTTAATATGGCTGCTTGAACACAAGTAAAAAACACCTGATCTTTTGAACCTTTCGAAATTTCTTTACCATATGTTTTATGATGGTATTTGGAAAACAAAACCGTAAACCTCTATGATTTCTATATTAAACTAGATATCATCTTGTTCTATGATTTTTTTTGTGTATGGGTTGAAAGTACTGACTGGATTTTTTAGCCTCTTGATAAATTTCCAATTCAGGGGGTTGGGGTATACGCTTCTTTTTGAAAACATTTTTCTTCTTGAATAATAAGCCATCACTGTAATTAACTTACCTTCATCTTAATGAATACAAAATGAGAAAAAAATGGTATTTTAGATTAAATACATGAAAGTGGAGATCATTAATTCTCTTCAACTTGCTGCAAAACCTAATGTGTCTGATTTCTTTATCATCTTCTTTCATTTCAATATTGAATAGATGCAGCCTTGCATTGTCTATGTCTATAATTGTAAGTTGACTAGCCGTACATAGAATCTGCTCATTTCAGTCTGTCACATTTGTTAAATCCTTTTCACGTATGAATTCATTTTTCTGTAAGTTTAAAAGCATAAATTGAAAATGGTTTATCGGAAGAAAAAATTGTTAGTCATTGACAATCTGCTGGCTTAGAGATTATTCATTCTCACCTGAATTAGTTTCCTTGTAATTTTCCCGTGCCTTTTCATGAGGAAAAAGTCACTTTAGTGAGTCATTTTGAAGTCTTGGGAGTCTAATTGTATAGATATATGAAGAGTTTTTTCTAAATCATGTTCCTGAAAGGGAAGTTCTATGGATTCAATTAATTGCTTTTTGAAATGTTCATGTACCATTACATTAATTTATGTTAGATTAACCTTTGCAAACTCCAGGTATTAATAGAAAGCTCTTCAGAATTAATAGTTCAATTTGAACTCTTTGATCTTGTAAAAAAAACAAATTGATTTTTTTACAAATGCATCTTTTTATATATTAGTATGTACTTTTACGTCATAAAATTGGGTGTTAGCTTTTAATAAGTACGTGAAGAATACTAGTTCGCATACCCGTGTATTATAAATTGGTATTTAAATATTTGAAGTTACTTTATCAAATATTGATATGATATTTGTACTCTGTCCACAGTGACAGCTTGTCGCTAATCATAATTTCTGAATAAAATCAATTCCATTGATTATATAACTTAATTCAGGCTGTATTAATCAATTGTACAGTGAGAAACGGATAAAAAGAAATCATTTTCACCATTCTTAGTTGACACAAACTATATATGAGAAATGATTGTACCTGCTATCATGGCTATCAACATATTTTCTCAATGATATTTTAATAAAATGGTCACATCTGCTTTGTTACATAAATTACTTATTTTATTGCCTTTTTGTAAGATTTGAATCTAATTAATTATATTGAAGTTTATGATAGATTTCTAAGATTTTCATTGTTGAGTTCCTGCAGGATTCTATTTCCGTTGTTCAATCCCTGCAGGATTCTATTTCTGTCGTCAAATTTATGTCTACATGTATGTAGTGTACATCAAATTTGCAGAAAAAAGTGCATAAATTTTGCAAATTAATGCACTGTAAGCTATCTTTTAGTGAACAAATCATACTTAAATTTGTTGTATTATATCTAAAGGTTATTTTTTATGACTTTGGTATCATGTTATACATGTAATAAAATAAGTTGCAATACAATGAAACTTCTACGTAAAGTAAGGGCTTTATGTAATCCTTGTTATTGTAATAGAAAGTTATAGATATGAATATTTATAATAAAACTTTATTAAATACATTTACTACTTATGGCTGAATTTAATATTAGATATATATGACTAAAGAAGATTTAGTTCACTTTGACACAGAATTGTGGAGTGAGCAATGGTGTTTCAAATACTGAAACTTGACTGTTACCTTTTGTTTATTATGCCCCATTTAGGGGCATTATGTTTTCTGGTCTGTGCGTCCGTCCGTCCGTCTGTTCGTTCGTCCGTCCGTCCGTCCGTCTGTCCCGCTTCAGGTTAAAGTTTTTGGTCGAGGTAGTTTTTGATGAAGTTGAAGTCTAATCAACTTGAAACTTAGTATATATGTTCAGTATGATATGATCTTTCTAATTTTAATTCCAAATTAGAGCTGAACATAGAAAATGATAGTGCGGATGGGGCATCCATGTACTGGGGACACATTCTTGTTTTATTCTCAGACTTAAAGATATAGGAAGATGTAGTATGAGTGCCAATCAGACAACTCTCCATCTAAGTAACAATTTATAAAAGTAAACCATTATAGGTCAAGGTACGGCCTTCAACAAGGAGCCTTGGCTCACACTGAACAGCAAGCTACAAAGGGCCACAAAAATTACTAGTGCAAAACCATTCAAACAGGAAAACCAACATTCTAATCTATATAAAATGAGAAACGAGATATACTTATGAACCACATAAACAGATGACAATCACTGAACATCAGATGTCTGCTATACAACACTGAAATTTGACTGTCACCATCTGTTTTCTTCCTTCTGTCAGCTATATAACAATATGAAAATGTTGGTGTCACATTTTTCTTTTCCCATTTTCTGTAATATTCAGGATCACAGATGACAATTGCTGTGTTGAAAGTTAGCTCCTTTTGGTGGTGTTGCTGTCTCTTTGACAATTTTTCTGTTTCCATTTTCAATTTTATTTTCAATCTTTGAAATGTGCAAATATTTATAGATATAGGAAGATGTGGTATGAGTGTCAATGAGACAACTCTTCATCCAAGTAATTTATAAAAGTAAACCATTAAAGGTCAAGGTACGGCCTTCATATATACACATTAAAATTACTCAAAATCTAATTGGTAATGAATGTACCATAAGTTAAAATAATGAGTTCTTTATACATTTATTGTAGTGAAAGCACTTGATAAATATTATACAAATGTTTTGTATATTACGAGTTTAAAGTAATATGTTTTTATCATTATTCTTTTGTAGAATGTAGTTGACAAGCTTCTTAAGAAAGCCAATGTTTCATTGGTTGTTGGTACATCGTCATGGAGAGAACAGTTCACTGATGCCATAACAGTTAGTGCAGGTAGGTTATCATAATAGAAGATCTGTTATTGTGATGTTGTTTATTTTTCTACACCTCGTTTCAGATAGTTGTTTATCAATTGCAGAGGGATGTAGATTTAAGAAATTTGTAAATAGAAACTTCAGTTTTGATAAAATAATGTGTTTGTACAAAAAAACAGCCTTGCTGGTGACCTACAGATGTTAATTCCTGTGTCATTTAGTCTCTTGTGGAAAGTTGTCTCATTGGCAATCATGCCACATCTTCTTTTTTATATTGCCAAATGTACTGATGATAAATTATAAGAATGTCCATTTATTATAAAAAAAAGTTTATATATTATAGATGTATCATTTTATAAATTGGTCATTTCTATAGTTAATATATTTGTAACCATTCACATTTTTTCTATTGGCTACAATAATCCATTATCCTTTCTACATTCAGAAATGAGTTTTTTTTGTTCAATATTTCCTTGGGGTGGAAAAATTAATGTTCAATTCATTGGTGTCAAAGTATTGAAATGGTGTTACTTTTATCTCTATTAAAGAGGCCTCAGAGGAGTGACCAAATAATCAATGCTTGGCTTTTTTCATGGATTATCACATATATTTTTTGTCTGTATGTCCATGAGTACATTCTAAATTGGTTAAATTTTTTGCAAGTAGTTCCTTTTCTCATAATCTTATGTTTTTCATTGAAATGATCTTGTTTGGTTATGTGTTTAAGTAAAACATCTCAGAAATCTATGTTGATCCATCAGTGAAAATTCTCTGTATCATGACTTGTTGGAAAAAAATCTTCAGCAACATTTTGGATATAAAACCTGAAGATTTCATGCATACAGATTTGGTAAAGGTTTGGTTTTCAGAAACCTATGTATTATTGATATTGACAATACAGGTTATTCTTTGTACATTTGAGTCATACATAATATAATGACCTATTTTTCATGCTTGAGAGACTTCAGATATGTTTGATTTACATTTATTGGAAACTAAAATCATTCAAGTGAAAATTGACAATAAAATGTTGCAATTTGTTAACAGTTTAATTAATATTTCAATAATTTAGATACAATTCATTAAAACACAATGTCACAGTTTTATTGAAAACATTTTAAATGGAATTTGTTTGCTTAAACAGAAGAAGGTAAAGATGATTCGAAAAGCTTAATTATATTGCCGATTTGGTGCAGTCTGTTTGTTTACTTACTTAGCAATTGCATGACAAATGCAGAGCAAGATATTTAGATTATTTGAACAATTTTATTTTCATATGAATGATCAGTGGCTCTTAGGAATACATGGTTTAACCCAATTTAGTAACAAATTACAAAATTTTGCAACATCATCATTTGAGACACAGATTTATTGACATCAGTTAATCTACATTGTAATAATAATGCTTATTGAATTGTTTGACATTGAAAAGATTCAGATATATGAGATGTTAGCTTACAATATAGGCCTTGTTATTCACCTTGTAAAGGTCAATAACTAATGGCATTCAACCAGAATTTACTTTGCCAAGATTTTCTGTTGAATTTGATAAATAAATAGATCTTTACATATTTTGTCAAGTATTTGTTGATGTTGACATTTATCAATCATGAAATGACATGGTGATCTCCCTTTCTTAAGTCATTCCTTCAATGGATTTGAATTGAGAATTACAAAATTTTTTAAGAATTGAATGCTTCTTTTTATAACATTATTGGGATGTTAAAGCATTGTCAGAAGTACATTTTATCACTTCATACTCAAGATGTATTCATGACCAATGCTATTATTGCTATTACAATACTATAAAAAATAAAAAGAAGCATTCAATTCGAATAAGATTCTTAACATACAACCAAAAAATAACGAGTTAAATCAAGCTTTTCGTTAGTATTTTATGCATTGTTTTAAAATTGTCAAAAATAGTATGTGCAGTACAAGTCATAGATGTTGCAGTTTATAGGAAAATAAAATATGATATTGGATTGCCTTATAAATTTTTCAGCCAAACAAAATTACGAATTCTGATGAAACATATAATGTAACTTGTTATCATAGCTGTTCCAATTTATCATGTTTATAGGAAAATAAAATATAATAATCTTAAGCATTTTGTCAGCCAAACCAAATTACGAATTCTGATGAAACCTATATTTAATTGTAATCATATATGGATGATACCTGTTATTGCGTTTACAATGTTTCAGATTCAGATTCATCCAAAGGTAAAATGATATTCAGTTATTTGTCATAGTAGATTTAACTTTGTTTAAATCGATCAGAGAAATCACAGTTTTTTATTTGTCATAATTCCGTTTCTATAGTTACCTGGCATAGTGTTTATTTTATACTTACTGGGGAAGGATTAAACATCTAAAATTTCTATAAATCCATGTTAATCTTGCAATATAGATATATTAGTCATAGTGAAATCAGTAATTAAAAATGTGAATTTGAAATTCAAAATTTTTGTTAATCTTGCAATATAGAATATAAGTTATAGTGAAATCAGTAATTGAAAATCAAAATTTGTTATGAATAATTTATGATTTGTTTATTTGGTGGGAGGATAATTATCAGTACTATAAAATTTAAGTACCTACTTTAAATGCTTTTAAACTGCTTGATATTTATTTATAGATAGGAGAAGGCTTATTAGTATTCAAGCTATATTTGTTTTTATACCCTATTAAAGGCTACCAAAATTATTTTATTCGCCACGCTTTAAAGAATCTGCATTAATTACTAATATTTAGGTTACAATTTTTATTTTTATAAACATAGTGAAACTTAGAGATGTTTAATGAAGAAATTGATGAGAAATATAATAGGCTTTTAGGAGGTTGTGATACTTTAACTTTAACATTATAAAGATTTGATAATCTGCTTCTGTGTTTTAAAATATAAAAAATGATTTTTATCTGCATTTCTTAATTTCTTTTAAAGAAATATCTTAATAGGTTAGAGAATAATAAAAAAAAAAAAAAAGGGCTTTTATTAATAACTTCTACCGGTAAATATGATGCTTCTCTTCATTGTTTTTAAAAACCTGCAATATTATATATATGCTTAGGGATTAACACACTCAAATTTCACATTTGATTGAAAAACACATGACATTACAATATTCACATTTACAGTTTGGAACATCAATGAGTTACACTTTCTCACATTCACACTTGTTATGGCAAGAATATCATGTTCACAAATGATCATAACACTTCTATTGACAATTGAGAAATGAAGACCATTTATCACTATATACAGCTATCAATAAATGAGGTTTATTCTGATATTATTATGTTGAAAATAGATGGAAGAAGTACATTTCTATTCAACTAAAATGGAGGTCTCCGAGGTTAGAAAGAGAACTTCCAAAATATCTCCATCATCAATATTAACATCATTCATAAATTACCAATAATCAATGTCCAAAAATAAAACATTCCTTCCAATGACTCCAAAATTCATATAAATTCAATAGTCAGAATAGATATTGGTCTTATTAAAAATTTTAACTACGATTTTGAACTACTGTTTATTTCGGCCTAATGAAATGTTTTTCGTAATTACATATGATCTATATATATAGATGATTATAGATGCTCCCTTTCATTTATTTAATTCCTTTTGAAATGTGATAATTTAAAGAAGCATGTAAGGGAAGAAGAATAATAATAGCTGCTTTTATACCTACCGCAAAAATTGAAAATTTTTTGGTCATATATTGTTTGTTTTATTGGCAATTTAAGACATCATTGCTTGTTATTTTCTTACTGATATCATTGTCAAGATAAGAATATGTCAAGATCAATGTTTTTAATGAGAGTAAATAACCTTTCAAAAGATTTAACCTTTTCTCTTAGGCCAAATAAAAATATATGTGTGGTTCCAGTAACCCTACTGTCCCTACTTTTTCTGCTTAAAAATAGCCTACCCTAAAGATTTTATTGTCATTTTTCATTAAGCACTCTTAAAGTCAGAATGTTGCTCCCATAGACTCAATGTAAACAAAAATCCCTACCTACCTACCCTAACTTTTTTTCAGATGTAACTGGAACCACACATTCTTTTTTATTTGGCTTTAGTAAACTTATCAGTATAACCAAAGATTGAACTTGTTTTCGTATCCCTACTCCATAAATCAAAAGTGCTACTAACATTTACACAAGAAATCTTTTTTTAGACTATGTTTATTTTCATTATGAGTAATATAAAGATTTTTAGAAAAATCTTTACTTTTAGAGAAAACAATTATTCTGTGTAAATATCTGCAATCTTAATTAGCATCTCCATCATATAGAATATAAGTGCATTATCAATAAAGTTTATAATGTTTTTATTTTAAAATCGAAATCTGTTGTATTCTTATAAAATAAACCCATTTGTCCCAAAATAAACATTTACTTGATTGCCGTGAATAACTTGGTTTACGTAAAAAAATAATGGAAGATAGTTTTAATGTATGATAACAATCATTTATTTAATGTTTACTTTTGCTTTATAGAAAAAAAAGGTAGGCAACAATTAAAAATTTTGTATGCTTGCTTTTTATGAGTCAATAATGCAGTGTTAAGAGCAGGAAGGTTTATATAATGGAAAACAAAAGGGTTATACATTTGTTCTTGCAGTATTTACTAATCCATGTAATACTAGTACTATAGTACAACTATTAGTTTGATTTGAGTGCAATTATAATACCAGTAAAATACACAGAACTGCAATATACCAGAACAAACACATGGTTCCAAAAATGTTCTTTATCGGTACCTTAAATTTCAAAACATTTACATGTAAAAGTTTTAATTATGTGGCTGTTTTCATTTTCATTAAAATGCAATATAAAATTTAAAAAAAAATCATGGTTGAATATTACTTAAAAAGGAATAAATAGTATCATGGCATAGAAATAAATAAATTAAAGAGCTTTTCAGAATCAAATTTAATGCTTTTATACAATTGGCATCTTTTGCATTTAACTGATTGCTTCAAACTTAAGTTATAATAATGCTTTTTTTAGTGGTAATTGGGTTTATACCATAACTGGAAGGATTGTTTTGAATTTTGTAATATAACTCAATAAAAAAGATATTAAAGTTTGTCATTTCTTTTTTTAATTGTTCATATGGCTATAGTAAATATTGCCACAGGTAAAACAGTTGTAATGATGTGGCCGAGATTTATCTAAGGGAGATAATTTTTCAAATCTTATTGACCCATATTCAAAGATTGATTGCAGACAATATCCTGTTTTGACTGTTTGGTATTTTATGTTTAGTGCTTAAATTGTTCTTAAAAGTTTGAAATAAATCATTATCTATTTTAGAGAATAATTAAAAGATTTAAAAATGTATAATAGAAAAAGAGTTGAACTCAGATGTTAAGCATCCTTAAAGTAAAATTGCTTGAATGATGTTCCAAAATAAACTGAAGGCATCCAGTGAGTGCTTTTACCACATATGAAAATTTTATAGGTTTGTATGAACAATTTTAGATTTTTTTTTAACATTTTCCATTATATTATAGATACCAAATATATATAACTATTGAAAGACTGATATTCTAATGGACTATATTTTTGTAGGTGATGAGGAGGATGAAGAAAGTGAAGAGAAACTGCCATCATGTATGGATTATGTCATGCACTTCCTTACTCTCTTCTGGAAAGTTATGTTCGCTTTTATTCCACCAACTGGTAAGTGATGAAGTAGAAATAAAAAAAAAAAAGATGTGCTGTGATTGCCAATGAGACAACTCTTCACAAAAGACCAAATATCACAAAAAATAATAGGTCACTGTATGGCCTTCAACAATTAGTAAAGCTCCTTACCGCATAGTCAGCTTTAAAAGAATGTTTTTCATTATTTTACAAATGTATATAAAACATCACATGATTGAGGTCATAAGATCAAAATGATTGAGTCATTGTTTAACATTTTTGGAATGTTATTGAAAAATTTCAGCTCATTCAACTCTGTGTTTGATTATCAAATACATGAGAAATGTGGAACCCCTTTTGTGAAATGTATTGATATGAAATTTTTGGGTATTTATCAGGAATGTGTACTGATTTTGCAGATAGAGAGACGAAAAATACCAAAGGCAAATAGAAAACAAACTGAAAATGCCATTGCAAGTTTAAAAAGAAACAAACTTCAGTACACAAAACACAATATAGAAAACTTATAACTGAGCAATATAAACCCCACCAAAAATCTGGGGTGATCTCAGAGCTCAAGAAGCTTTAAAAGATCCTGATCCACATGTGGCAACAGTCTTGTTGCTGATGTAAGTAGAAACCCAGTGATCAGCCCAATTTGGTTTGTCACACTCAAGGAAAAGAGGGGGGATTATGGTAAGACAAATGGAACTTAACTGTTTTTATCTCTAAAAACAGATATTACCTAAAGGGCAATTAACTCTGATGTTGTCTGTAAAATTTTGATTTGATTTCACCACTTGGCTCCATAGCTTTCTTGTAAGTAGCAACCCTCTATCAAGGAATACAAGCTCTGGAATCTCCTATCAACCAGGAGATATATACTCCATTTGCAGGGGCTACTGGACCGTTGCTACATAGAAATGGAAAGCTCACATAGAAATTGATATAAGTATTTAGCACAAAAAAATCTTTTTAGTGTATATAAAATTACCTTAAGCAGTTTGAAAGTTGACAAACTATAAATTATCAATCTCAAATATCACCACTATCATTAAAAAATAGATAAAGGACTGAGGACTGTTCTATTAAAACATACATGATACCCAGGGAAGGCACTTTGAAAACAGAGTGACCACCCATAGAAGTGATTTAGAGTCTTGCATAATTGTTAACCTGTTCAACACAATATTTTGCATCCACCCATAGTGGCAAATCAAAGATGCATTCCCTGGGTCCCATGTATGTTTTTAACAGCCCTAAGAAAGATACACACAAAAAAACATAGAATAACACCAAAACCAACATTTGTAAAAATGCCACATCTTAAAAATGTAATCCATTTTAGTATATTTAATCATGATTAATGTTTTTTTTTTTTTTACCAATTCTCCATGATTATGATTATGTTTGAATTTACAGATTACTTTGGAGGCTGGGCATGTTTTACTGTCTCCATCATTATGGTAGGAGTACTGACTGCTGTTATTGGAGATTTGGCTTCAGGATTTGGTTGTACCATTGGTCTAAAAGATTCTGTAACTGCTATATCCTTTGTAGCTTTGGGTACCAGTGTTCCAGGTAAACAATGAAAAAAGTACTTTAAATCCAGAAATTATCGCGAAAATTGTGAAAAATATCAAAAAGGTCGACCTATGGTTCTTAAGTGGATCTTTTTTAAATGATTAAATGTTATGTACTGAAAATCATTTCTTTGGAGTACGATTTAGGTTCGAAAGTCCTCATATTTTTGAAGATGTGAAAAAATATGAAAATTTCATAATTTCCATGCCTGTATCTTTCTATATACTAACATAAACTCATCATCGATACTAGGATTGAAATTTTATATTAACGCCAGAGGCACGTTTTGTCTACAAAAGACTCATCAGTGACACTCGATCAAAACATGTTTAAAAGGCCATATAAAGTACAAAGTTGAAGAGCATTAAGGACCAAAAATTCCTAAAAGTTTTTATTTGATACTTGGGTTTTGTATTTAGGAATGGTTTTCTTTTGATCTGAAACCATTTAATGTTGAGTTGTATCTGATATGCAATTTAATGTTGAGTTGTATCTGATATGCAATTTAATGTTGAGTTGTATCTGATATGCAATTTTCATACTTCTTAGCAGGCACTTCAATTTTGAAAATACTCCAAATTTTTATTGTACCCTCTGAGCAATAGGCTTGTATGGAATGTAGTGATTTTATATTTTGCCTGATGCTTATTATTGTTTAATTATATTTTGTCACCAATATCCAGCTGTACTGTTAGTGAGTGAAGATGTTCTTTGCTCAACTCTTCTATATATAGAAATCAGTATTATTCAAAGGTCATTGGTTTTCTCCAGGCACTCCAGCTTCCTCAGCCAAAAAAAGATGGCCTCCAAGAAAAAACAACCAAAAGTAGTGCCTATAAAATGGCATTAAAACGCCAAAAACTCTAATTAGTATTATTTTTATTACAGATACCTTTGCCAGTAAAGTAGCAGCTATAAATGATCAGTATGCTGATTCCTCGATAGGAAATGTGACCGGGAGCAATGCTGTAAATGTATTCCTAGGTATTGGTATAGCCTGGACTATCGCTGCCATTTACCATGCTGCCAATGGGGGTATATTTGAAGTACCGCCAGGAGACTTAGCCTTGTCTGTTACAGTATTCTGCGTAGAAGCAGCTCTTGTTGTTATTGTTATGCTGGTTAGACGACGTTATGGCGGAGAGTTGGGAGGACCTCCAAAAACTAAAATAGCCACAACTGTATTTTTCGTTATGTTATGGGTTATCTACCTTGTATTGTCATCTATGAGGTCATACTGTTACATTGATTTCTAATGAGATTATCCCCTCTTTTTAAAAATTTAAAATCAATTAAATGTCAAAATGCAAATCTATTTTATCTCTGAATTTATTTATCTGATTTTTTTTTTATTGATTTATAATATTTGTTTAGTTTCAGAGGCCAGTCTTTCAACTAATCATGAAGATTTGTTGTGGTTAGAATATCTGTACAAAAATAACACTAAAATTTCCATGTTCTCTACGTAATTAATGTTGATTTGCTTGTTGTTTTGTTTGTTTTTGTCTCACTGATTTAAATGACCAACTCATGTTTAACCGACTCATGTTTATTTTGATTTTTTTTTCTCCCTTGAATATTTATGTTTAAAAAAAGAGCATTTTCCCTCTATTCATACATTGCAGCAATTATTGACTTTCAAATAGCTTAAGGTGGTACCTAACACTACAGGGAGATAACTCTGTAAAATCTGCCAAACGTTTTAATAACGTTGTGTTGTAAAGGGAAAATTAAGCTTTTCAATGATAAAAATTGGTGTTTGTCAATCTGCTATATAACCAGTGTAATTTTTCTGATAAAATGGTTGGTTCAAAATTTTTGAAATTTATATATTTTTGTTAAAGGGTCAAAGTAAATACTTTGTCAAAATTTTATGAAAATTAAACGAGCCAAATTAATTTTAGTGAAAGTGTTGGGTACCACCTTAACAGAGTACAATTATTACGAAAAGATGTAATAAATAATACAAGTGAAAAAAGGTAAAGTTTCAGGAGAGTAAAACCCATGACTATATATAGACAAAGTGTTGTTAGTAGCCATAAAGGTTTATTACTCCCAGTCTCCCTTTGTCGGTAAGAAACAATTATTGTATTCTGTTGAATTACTAAACAAGATTTGTCTTGAGTATTTTAATCTGCAAGAATGAAATGAGTGTTAATTGTAAGTCTATTAATAACATAAATTTGTACCTTAATTTGCAGTATTTTTTGCTTTTTTAACTGTATGAATCCTTTCTCCATTCCAGTCATGAAATCATGCAACTTGTAAATACCATAAAGTATTCAGAATTAACTCTATATTATTCATCACTGAAATGGCTCAAAAAACATTGTGTTTCATGGTTGTTGAATCTCTTTTATTGTATTAATTTAGAATTTACAATTTGAATATACATATTGTTAAAAAAGCACTATTTTTTTTCTTGATTTATATATTTCTTGTATATGTGAATATGTAAAATTTTGAAAATCGCTGCTATTTACTCGATATGGATTCAGTAATTCACTGGGGTCATATATAGCAAAGATCTTAAAGGAGTAAGTCAAATTATGAGCTGTCAAAATGCATCTTTTTAGTTAATAGAACAATAACAAGGGACTTTGAATTGATTTATCTATTTAAGGTCTTTTTAAATGTGAAGTTTATATTTAAAAATTTGTATTTGGGTCAAGTATTTAAGTTCAGAGTTTTCCTTTACTAATACAATGAAATCCATTAAAATTGTAGTTACCCCACAATTATTAAGAAATCCACATTTTAGAAATTTTTGAAGAGACCAATTTATTGGTTGTTTGTTTACCTTTCTCTGCATTTTAAAAAGCTAGAAGAAACTAAATGCCTATAATTTTTGCTTGACATAGGTCAACAAATGTTTTTTACCATGTTTGTTAGAATAACCATTGTCTCATATAATTATGAAGAATCTCCAAATGAATAAACAACATTTAAATTGTTAAAAAGGAAGTGGAGAATCTCATAAAGACATAATAGAACAAAAAGTGTGTCAAAGTTAAATGTAATTTATGTAAATGTTGTTAAATTATGTTGAAATGTTAATTATTATGCAAGAAAAGAATGAAAGTTACTGTTGATGAATTATTTATTGTCTCGCATATTAGAAATCCAAGATAATTTGCATATTTTAAAGAAAATTGAATGTTTATTGATAAAACTTTTGTAGTTGTCTGAGAAATCCATGGTTGTTATATTTACATATGGGATAAATTGTTGTTCTCAGCTGTTTTTTTTTTGGTTACGATTCATGTCAGTGTGTAGAGATCTGTAATGGAACACACACAATGTATCCATAGTTAACAAATTTCGAAATATACAACAATGTTTGAATACAATATGCAGTATTGTTGTGTATTACATGTGTAAAAAATACAAAACTTTTTTAATCTCATCCTAAGCATTATTGGATCTTACAGGCATTTTATCTTATAAAATGTATATTGTTTGTCAACAGTAGAAAATTTGTAAAGGATAATGAACATACTTTTTGAACGCAGATTGATTCTATTTACATTTTTTTCTCCCAAATATTAGGTTGTTTGCTCTTTAAATTCAAAGCTTTATTAGACTAACAATATATCTTTTGTTGGACAATTTCAAAGCTGGAAGGTATTAAATCAGAACCGTTATTTCTGTTGCAATGTAAATTGTAAGTTTTTGATATCAAGATATTGTATCATTATGTAGACTATGCAATTTATAAGACCTTTTCTTTTTGAAGTAAAGTCTTCTATTTTGTTTACATATTTAATGTTTGTCCTCCATTATGGTCATACTGTCCTTCTGTAAGAAAAGGTAACTTCATGTGTAGTCAGTATAATCTTTGGCGTAAAGTGATTTTTATTTATGTACAATGCTCCGTTGGATGTAGGCTTTGATTTATGTTTTATTCAGTTGCAATTTGTTTATTTCTGTCCTTGTTAATATTCAGCATTTTTATGCCCCACCAATGATAGTAGAAGGGAATTATGTTTTCTGGTCTGTGGAAAATGATAGTGCGAGTGGGGCATCCGTGTACTGGGGACACATTCTTGTTTATACCTAAAACATTCATACCATCACTTTGCAAAATTACATACTTGTTATTCATTATTTGTGTCCAAGCAATTTTTTGTCAATTGTTCTAAGACATATTATACACAAATGCCTTTAATTTGTGTATTCGTGACAGTGTTCTGATGATACTACTAGACATACAATTACTTTCAAAAATTCTTGTTTTAAGTATTTCATTTTTTAAAAGTGCATAGCGAAATCCTGCTTAAATTTGCCAAGAGATCTTTCTTTAATTTTTTGTTTTATTAAAAAAATGAATTTAATAATTAAAATTGGATCATTTTACCATTGTAATGTATTGTAAGAAACTATTGTGTTTGGACATTCTAATCGGTGGATATGTCATTTTAAAGGATGATGCATAAGCTGGCCAGCATACTTTATTAGAAATGGAAGATTAAATTGCTCTTCTGTTGAAACAGAAAAACATTAATGCGTTTTTATAAATGTAAATTTTGTGGAATTTGGATGAATCTAAATTTCTGCTTATTATTATTCTTTCTAAATCTTCTAGGAACTTGCGTTTTTTCAAACATTAGATATATGATTAGAGTAAAAAGCAAGTTCTTGAAGATAAAGGTTGTATATTTGCAGATGTAGGGATATATGGATAGAAGTAAAGCTGATCAAATAGCAAGGCATAGTAAAGTATTTCTTATACTTATCTTTCTACAAATCTAATAAATATTTTTTTCCCCGACTAGTGGACTTCTTTCAGTATATTAATCGGACATTTTTTTCTTTTAAGACTTTAAATTTAAATTCAATCATGCCCAAGTTTAATCAACATTGAAACATATTTTCATTTTCATTAGAATAAACCCAAGACAAAATCATGGATCCATTTTTAACATTATTTAAATCAAAATGATGTCTGTAGAAAAATACAGAATTAAAGGATTTTTTTCTGTCTTTATAAGTATAATGATGATATGACATGTTTTTTCTCTTTTATATTGAAAAACCTTTATTATTTCTATTTATTTATTTCATATTTTGGAGCATTTTACATTAAATGAAATAAAAAAAAAAAAAAAATCAAATGCATTGAAGCTACCTCTACATGAACAAATATTTGCAGCTAAAATTTTTATTAGTTTATAAGCATCAGAAAAGATTTACAAACTTGTCGGTCTAAATGCTTTGTCTGATATATTATGTAGGTTTAAATAATGGGAGAAAATTATTAAAAAGTAATACTCTTTTTTTTTTTTTAATTCTTTTATATTATTACACACTTGTTAAAAACAGTTCAAGTGAAAATGGCTCAGTACTATGTGCAATCATATTTACAATTCATTATGATCTCATTTTTCTGCAGTGATGAATTTTCCCTACATTGTTGTGCAGATTTTGTCTATTCATCAACAGTTTATGTCATAGACAATGAATTTGGGGGCCTATCTTGAATTTGCTTGACTTGAGTTGGTTGCCATATCTATGTATGTAAATGATTTTCTGAACATTCCCTTTGACATCCCTTGGTACCAGTTTAAGAGAGAACATGTGTATATTTATTTTTTTGTGTGAATGATATAATGATAGTTCTATTACATTGCTTTTTCTTTTGAATCTCAAGATAGGTCCTATTATAATAGCTATGCAGAAAATGTACTGGTCAGTGTGTAGATAAGTAATTTATTTCAGAGACTTTATTTCAGAGACCTAATACCTAATAATAGTAGCATTCAAAGAAAAATTA
Organism: Mytilus galloprovincialis; assembly: GCF_965363235.1. Classification (NCBI taxonomy): domain Eukaryota; kingdom Metazoa; phylum Mollusca; class Bivalvia; order Mytilida; family Mytilidae; genus Mytilus; species Mytilus galloprovincialis. The sequence continues at coordinate 81,803,181 of NC_134840.1, forward strand.
GATTTTTTAATTTGCTATTACTTCTTTACCTGCAATTTTGCTTGTAGATTTTTGGAAACAAATTTATATTTACCTATTAATGCAGATCTGTCACCCTGATAAACAAATTGTAATTCAAGTTAATATTTGTGAGATTGCTTATAACTTTTAGTAAAGTTTATTGATAGAGCCTTAGAATGTATAGATGTTTATATCTGTTAATGGATTTTTCCAAAAGTCAAATGTGTAATAGGGTAGAAAGGCACTTTAAGAAGCATTTGAATTGTGATGGAAAATGGCTTTTCATAATGTTAGCCATATAAAAACATTTTTTTTTAAATTTTTAGATGAAATAAAAAGTGCCAACAGACCCCTGTCATACATTATTTGGAAATTTCATAGCAAATCAAAATATCCTGCTCCAGTAGGCTATCGCAAAACTACAAATAAGTAATTCCTGATCAGCTTTTCCATTAAGATAATTTGTGGACAGTTAAAAGGGAAGTTTTATAATGGAATTTGATGGAGGGCTTTCTATTGTTTTGGTGAAAATAACATCAACACAATTTCCTTTCTACTTTCGGACACATTATATAGGAATATTATTCACTCAGCATATGTGTAAGTAAACAAGTTCTTTCTAAATTTTGATCAGTGTCTTCTAATCTCCATTGTAAAGTTCTAATAATAAGAATTCTTAGTTTCAAGCAAACTTGGCTATAGGCTGTTTTCTGCACTTTGGTTGCTTACTTTATAGATTCTAATACTACAAAGTGAATTAACTGACTTTCGTTGAGAAGTTAACTAATTAATTTTCGCTGCTGTTGTATTTTTCACAATACCACTGTTGCAGGATATTTTGAATTCTTGTTGAAATAGTATTCAGGGAGTATTTTGTGATTATTTTCTGTCCCTTTGTAGCAGCAGTAATACATTATGACCAGTATATTTACAGTTATAAGGGTATTGCAGTGTAAAATATAATGGTTTACAAGTTGTTAATTTATTTTTTAAGTTATTTCATCTGTGATTTATATTTATTACATTTGTTATATGACCAGTAGTTTGGCATTATATAAATAACCCAAGCTTTTCCTAGATGATTACACCATAGTTTTAATGTATATTTCGGTTGTAAATTAACATCATGTGTTGTGCTGGTAGGTTTTTCATTGTAAAATCATATCATTTAGATAGAAATGATTGTTTGAAATGCACAGAAGTATTACATAATTTTCAACTGTTGTTAAAATGTCATAAAATTGGACTAATTTAAATTTTTCTTCTGAAAATTAAACTTTTAAGGTGGTTTTCAGTTGATATTGTTAGGATATTTCCTTCTTGAAAGATTTTTTACATTGCTATGTGATTATAAATTTTCGTTACATATTGAATTTTCTGTTTTTAATCCTTTAAAATTAGAATCAATAAGTTATTAAATGTCTTTAGATATCATGTATATAAATTTTAATTTTTATTAATTGCTCTCAAGTAACCACGTTTTATGGTGTGCATAGTTCTGTAAATGTATTCTAGGAAACATAACAAAATGCTTGAAACAAGTATCAATTGTCTAGGGTTGATTTCATTTAAGCATACATGGTACACAAGGAAGGCACAACGAATGCTTAAATTTATGTTGAAGATGAAATACACAAACAAAGATATTTGTTAAATTTATTTCTTAAGGCCTAGTGAAAATTGAAAAAATAGAGAAGAAAGTAAAAAAAAAATGTTTTTAAAAATCTGGATGTCCTGATCGTTTCAATTATTTTCTCAGCAGATAAAGTAATGACAAATTTTTTTGCAAACCTTTAAAACCTTTAAAACTGCTTAATATTGCAATTGATATTAAATGGATAAAAACAGATTTACAATTGTAAGTTATTTCAAGGTGGTTAGGATAATAATGATAATAGTGGGTTAAAAATGAGATAATAAACATCCATGCAAACTTCTTCTTAAAAAACAATTTTCAATGTGCCTTCACTTAGTAACTTGTATATTTTATTGAAATTTTCCTTATCTTTGTTATTTGTTTCTTTTAATAACATCATGTAACATATGCATGGAATGACTGTGAGGCGATTGGTTTCATGTTTATATCATTCTGTAAATTATTCCAGTACAGAGAAGTGTTAACTACCTGTTGTGTGTTGATACCTACCAAATTCCATTCCACCATGTCATTTAGGTTAATCCATGAACAAAATTTAATTGTTGTTTTCAGTTTGTCATTAAAGGGTTGAAGTCATTATTAAATGTTTTATTTTTTTTATTTCAAAACAACAAACTCTGAAGTTTCTAAGGAGTTCACGGATAGAAAACCACATGACTTATAGAACAAAACACAAAGACCAGTCCACAGTTTGACAAATTCCACATTAAACCTGAATTGGTCCTAGATCAGTAATGAATATATGCCCCACTACAGTTGAGTCTGGTTGATTTAGTCCACAAAATACTTCTAATCATGTCATTACTGTCCCTAGTCTAAAATGTTGTTTACCATATAAAAAAGAGAAGATTTGGTATGATTGCCCAAGAGACAAATCTGCACAAGAGAGACACTATGGCTTCAAACAATGAGAAAAACAACCTATACCAGATAGTCGGCTATAAAAGACTGCCCCAAAATGAAAATGCAATTGATAAATCTAACAGCCTGATTTATGTACAAAATAATAAATGTAAAACAAATATAATATTCAGCAACAATCAACAACCACTGAACTACAGGAACAGGCACATACAAAATGTGGCAGGGTTTAACATGTTTGATGGCGCCAACCCTCAAGCTAACCTAGGACAGTGGTGTAACAGTACAACTTAAGAAACAACTTAAAAATTCGGTTGAAAAGGATTTGACTCTTGAGATGGATACAAAGCAGAAACACATTTTACAAAAACACAGTGGACATGACAACAAAAAGACACGTAGGACAGATCTGAGAGTGGTTATAGTTACTGACAGCTAGTTCAAAACCAATAACAATAAATTTCTCTGTTTGCACTATAAAGGTAATAAAATTAAAATTAAAACATATTTCATGGAGTTAAATCTTATACTAAACAATGAGCTAGCCGGAAATAAGGGACGACATCAAATGTTCAATGTAGGATAAACAAAAAAAATCACAGTTTTTTTTCACGGAAGGGTTTGCAGATCCTGCATCAAAAGAGACATCTACTTATATATACGCCTATGAAATACGTTGATAAGTTGTATATTAAGTGATAAAAACCACACACTAGGAAATTGGTAATTGACTGTCATCTAACCCTAAGACATTACCAAACTCGTAAACCATCAGTTGAGTCATCAAACTAGACCAAAGTGTGACATTTTGCAATTGAAAACTTTATCATGGAAAGGTAATAAACGACAGACATTGAACAAACAAAGAGCACAAATAACAACACTTGAAACTAGAGCAAAACCACATTAAAACTAAACTATGAGTGATTTTAGGTGATCCGGAGGGGAATGGTGGCGACCGTCGTGATGTTATGAAGTACAAGCCCGGTGATAAAGTATAATTCGTTAGGTCATGGTTGAGAGGGCGGAATTGGTTTTACTAAAATTGGAATATATATCGTCGTCAACTGTAAAACAGATATTCCATAACGGTCATCCAACTGGCACTATCGTCACCAAAATTTTGATGAACTCAGTTTCACCATTTAGAAATCTTATTTTAATAGCGTCCTTGTAATCAGTCACCCTCTATCAATAAACTCATCATAGATACCAGGACTAAATTTTGTATATACGCCAGACGTGCGTTTCGTCTACGAAAGACTCATCAGTGACGCTCGAATCCAAAAAAATTAAAAAGGCAAAATAAAGTATGAAGTTGAAGAGCATTGAGGACCAAAATTCCTAAAAGTTTTGCCAAATTCAGCTAAGGTAATCTATGCCTGAGGTAGAAAAGCCTTAGTATTTCAAGAATTCAATATTTTGTAAACAGTTTATTTATAAATGTAACCATATCAATGATAATTCATGTCAGAACAAAAAGTGCTGACTACTGGGCTTGTGATACCCTCGGGGAAATTAATCTCCACCAGCAGTGGCATCGACCCAGTAGTTGTAAATAAACTCCTCATAGATACCAGGACTAAATTTTGTATATACGCCAGACGCGCGTTTCGTCTATGCCTGAGGTAGAAAAGCCTTAGTATTTCAAGAATTCAATATTTTGTAAACAGTTTATTTATAAATGTAACCATATCAATGATAATTCATGTCAGAACAAAAAGTGCTGACTACTGGGCTTGTGATACCCTCGGGGAAATTAATCTCCACCAGCAGTGGCATCGACCCAGTAGTTGTAAATAAACTCCTCATAGATACCAGGACTAAATTTTGTATATACGCCAGACGCGCGTTTCGTCTACAAAAGACTCATCAGTGACGCTCGAATCCAAAAAAGTTAAAAAGGCCAAAATAAAGTATGAAGTTGAAGAGCATTGAGGACCAAAATTCCTAAAAGTTTTGCCAAATTCAGCTAAGGTAATCTATGCCTGAGGTAGAAAAGCCTTAGCATTTCAAAAATTCGATATTTTTCAAGGGAGTTTTCATATGAAATACAAGCTCTATAATATCGGATCATCTGGGGGCGCTGCTGGAACGTTGCTACATAAAAATGAAAAGTTCCCCATTGGAAAGCTGAAATCATCTCATTTGTGGTATTTTTTTTTGTTTCCGCCGACCTTCATTGTAATGTTCTAGATACAAGTCCAGATAATAGACATGTTTAACTGTACGTTTAGTAACCTATGTCAATTGCGATGGGATAGATATAGTCATTAAACTTGATTTAGTAGTGAGAGGACATCATCTATATAGCGGGACGTGAAGTTAAAGAATAATGCTAGAGCCTAGCATCTTGTCATTACATAAACTAGGAAATGTATTTCGAGGAGCCTACCAATCTCCACTGCGACAACACTTTAAATTATTCGAAAACCTAAGGAAATTTTACTCCAGGAAATATTACCATATCAGTATTCGGAAAAACCTTTCTGAAAAATTTGGTTCCACAACGCTCTTCAAAATCTATGATAATAAGGTTCTTCATAAAGGTGTCATATTCTTTTTTCATAAAACAAAATTTACAGGCTTTATTTTCGCTATTTTCAGATCCCAGCTACAATAAGATGATATTTACACATTGCGATAGTTTTTATTGTGATTTTATCTTAATTGCAAAGTCATTAAAAACAATTGAAACTGTAAGTTGTTGTTTGATAATGATACCTTAGTTGCCTGCATTAGTTTTATTAAGGGAAGTTAGTTAATATTATATAAATCAACCTTAGTTGCACGGAATTCGAACCGTTGCCCGGTTTGATTGCATTGATATCAGTATCTTTTTTGCTGTTCCCAAATCGACGTCTAATTTTTCGGCTTCTCTTATCGACTTAATGGACTTCCCACAATGCAATCACATAATAACGTAAATTAAAACTTGGATGACGAAAGACAGGAGCAAGAACAGATTGAAGACCAACACTGTTTAAACGTTTTTATATTATCTATGTTAAAACGGTTGTTAAAAAATTGAAAACAACACATTTAATAATTTCATGCGTCATAAGCGCTTTTCTGGATTTGTCTTCATTGTTAACTTAGTTTTAGTAATAAAAATATGAATAATGAGATAGGGATTCAATAATGTTGACAAAACAGAAAATTGAGTCAATAATATATTTATTTGAGATATAAAATGTGTGTGTAAAATGATCTCAAAAGTCAAATGTTAGTGACGGATACTAATGAATAGTATATTGAGCCTGAAATCCATGATTATCATAAAGGTGATCTGAATTAAAGTTCACAAGTAATGTGCTCCCATTATATCTGATTTCTTTAGGAGCGATGCTGCCGCAAAATCTGAAATTCCATAGTTAAATAGATTAATTATAACAATCTATATAATAATAGTTGAAATATATCTGGTAACAAATAAGGAATGTCATGGCATTCGTTGTCCTACAACCTAATAAACAAACGTAATTTGATACACACTCCCTCAATTCAGGTGTTGCCAATACGGAAAATTGAATTATTATTAGCGTTGCACGTTTGGTTTAAATACAAATTATAGAAAAAAAGAAAATTGAAAAAAACCCATAATTTTTGGGTGTAATGCTAACCTCACACCTGATTCAAATCTAAAATATTTCGAATTCAAATGTAATTGATAGATACAACGTAACCTATACCTAACTATTTTTTTAATGGTTTACAAGTCAACTTTCTTTATGATATTTAAGCCTCATTTTCAAGATGTCCTTTCAACAAAGTCAAATTAGAAATAGAACTTGCAAAACAAAAAAAAACCCATGAGTTTAAAAAAAAAATTATAAACAGCGGTTACATTTTGTAATTATCAAAAAGATAAACAAATTTACATATTTGTGTAAGAAATAGTCATACCTTTGTCCTTCTAAAGTCAGTCCGTATGTTTTTACTTCGATGAAGTCATTATAACAGTTAGCATCGTCTCCAATTTCAAATGATGTAAAATTCAAGCTTATAGAAGATCCTGCAGTGCCCTGAAGATTATTAATATCTGTCATCATATATCATATTCACATTATATCAGAAAATAGGAGTAAGTTAAGCATAATCTTGAAAATAAGACTTTTAAATTTGGAGCGTCCGTAGCGCTATTCTAAACTGGATTGACATTAATCAGACACGCTCTAACATAAATCAAATTTGGATTCTATGAAAAAATACTAAAAAGTAGTTTTTGAATCGATTGCGTTTTATGATAAAATAAAAACAGGAACAACAACCAACAGCTAAATCCACATGAAATTATCTTTGCCCACCGGAGTTCTATACCTCAGTTTCTGAATCTCTAAATACATCAACGGTAAATTTAACAAATGTATGTTATACATCACGACAGTGCCTTATAACGCATCGACCATGCTTATAAATTTGTACGCCCAAAGCGCATTTTGTTTCGTACGAATCATCAGAAGCATTAGAATCAAACCAGTAAGATGGTCAAATCGAATACAAAGTTGATGAATATTATGTGCCTGTGAATAAGGTACTGTGGATTCAATATCATTTGTTGGATACCAATTTTATGGGTTTCGTGGGTACAGGTGAACCACGAATTCAAATGTTCAACGACTAACAAATTTTCAATGGTTTTGTAAACTGAGATTTGCAAAACCACGAAATCAAATATCTACGAATATGCAAGTTTTCAGAAGTCCACGAACATTGATACTCACGAAAACAAGTGATTCCACAGTAGATGAAATCTGCCTGTGGGTAGACACAACGAAAAACTAAACCTTCCTGAGATTATTTATTCACATATTGTATCAGTGATTTGCTTATCAGGTACAATCAATTGTATTTGTTATTTAGATATATTTATATGATTTTGATTTTTTTCCCTGGTGATATGAGGGGTCCCATATTATGATACCTGGGCTACATAGGTATTCATAAATCAGGAAATGATTAAATAAAAATATTGGTTATTGAAATAAAAACAAATTGTGGAATAGTTTCAAATAAGAGGTACTGGGAGGGTTGAAATCGCACAGAACCAGTTAACCCCACCGCAATGTTGTTCCTGTCATAGGTCAGGAACCGCTGACCTTGTTTAGTCTTTGATGTTTTATAAATTTGGGTTCATTTCAAAGTATATATTTCTATGTTTAGTGTGGCTTCAATTTTGCTGAAAAGTATACATTATTGTAAATGGATTTTCTAGCTGCGTTGAAGACCCATTGGAGGCATTGGACAATTTTCTGCTCTTTGACCAGGCTCTACTCTCTTTGACACATTCTCCGTCTCCATTCCCGAATCTGTATTTATGATATGTCATGTCAACACAAAGTTTTGAGCACTGTGCTGGTAAAAAAACACATCTACCATCAATGTTATCGAACCAGTTGTTAATAATATGAAAGATACCAGTTTTGTTTTTGATTTGGTACATCGGAAAAGAGAAACAACAAAAACACGTTACAAAGAGAACTCAAAATTGAGCAACGCGATTTTTTTTTTAAAGATACCTGTATTAGCCATGTGCATCTAGTTGAATTTGGGTATTTTTGTGGATAACCAGGAGATGAAAATGTTCCTGATGATCTCTTCAGAACGCCTCCACATCCTAGAAGAAAAATCGGAACTGTTATTCATTGTTTAGACTTTCACATCCCTATGGTTCTTCCTCTTCCGTTATAACCGTCTCTTAAAATTTAGCTGAACTTTATCAGACAAAACTTTTAATTATTGCATAAAGATTTCGTTTTATGTTTTAATAATTTGATTTTGGATGTAACGCGTCTTTTGATTGGCTGACGTTGTTTTGTTTATCAATCCATAGACAAAATTTAGTCATTTGACCGTGACGTCATCAACGTTTTTTTATGGTTTTCTCCGGTTTAAAAAGGATTTGGAATTAAATTATGAGAAATTACTGTTATATTTTTTCTGTCTATTCGAAATATTATAAAAAATGTGGGGCATACTTTAAAATAACCCGCTACGCAGGTTATTGAGTATGCACCACATTTTTGATGTTATTTCTTCATAGACAGAAAAAATATTACAGTCATTCCTTAACTAAATTTTTTAAAGATATATATATATATGGTAAAGAAGTATGTCCAGAAAGGTTAAAAGGCCTCATAACACACCTTATAGATCCTTTAAATAATTTTACTTTTACAGGTTTTCAATTTTCGATCTTTACCTACCTTGATGTAGTTTTAATAGATTTAAACACTACTAAGTAAATATGTGTTGCTATTATTTATGTACAGTTATTTTCCTCCATAATGCAGATATTTTAGCATAGCACAAGGCCATGATGTTCTAAGATGGTTTGTTATTACTGTTTACCCTTAATCCGTTGGAAAAGTTTTTATATATCAAATACCCGAAAAACTCTGTACAACTTTTTGACACTTTCTTCCAGTTAAATCTAAAGGACAGGTACAAGAACAGTTTGGACCAATGTAACCCTCGTTTTTACACTTTGGACCTCGTGGACAGTTTCCTGAAACAAAACAGCATCATAATCAGTTTAATAATGTTTATATAAACACAATGACAATTGTTACTAATGCGATCTATTCACGCTCAAATCCGATTGCCTCTCATAACCAATACATGAAATATGATTATTAACTTCGATAAAAATGATAAATTAAGATAACTTAATTCAACATACAGATGTTAATAAATCGAAATTGGATTAATTTCAATTGCTAACTGATATCTTCTTATTCAAGAGGGTCAGTTTGGTTTTGATAGAGAAGGATGGGTAAAAAAGAACAGGGAAAATGCCCTTCTCAAGATGCTCATTCAATGAAACAATTCTTGAACTTGTTGTTAAGAGGTAATGAAATACACTTTCTTCTACACTTTTCAATTTTATTCTTTCTTTGTTATTAAGTAAAATAGTTAAAAATAACAAATTCCGAGAGAATTCTTAACGGAAAGTTCGTAATCAAAAGGCAAAATCGAAGCTCAAACACATTCAAACGAATGGATAACAACTGTCATATTCCTGACTTGTCAAAGGCATTTTATTTTGTAGAAAATGGTGGATTAAACCTGGTTATAAAGCTAACTAAACCACTCGCTTTTATGACAGTCGCAAAAAAAAAATCCATTATTATGAAATCGATGTATGAACAAAACAGAACAAAAAAATAAGCAAAAAGGAACTACAAAATGCATAAAGACAAAGCACATTAGCAAAAATGAAAGACACAAATTTACCATAGCACATTAACACAATGACGGAGTGTATAAGTACAGTATGGTATCTTTCTCCTATTTTGTTTAGTAATAGTCAAGTGTGTGTGTTTTTTTTTTTATTAAAGTTGATTGTGAATAGCCTAATGTTTACTTTCAGATTTGTTCCTTTTAAAAGGTAGTATAAGCAGTTATAGGAAAACCGCATTTGGAGAAGAGCGGTAAAATGAAAGATAATTAATTGATTTGAAAATAACTATGGTCAGAATAGCTAACATTGTTTTGCTTGAATTGGATTAAGCTAGCCTTTTGTTGTATAATAACACATACCAAGTCCCTTGAATGGTGTCAGATATTTGTAAAACTTCTTCAAACAATCCTCTTGCGAACAATTTGTGATTGACTTCTGTAGTCCTGACTTGATGATATTTTTTTCTTATAGAAACTTAAACTCGGTTTTATTTGTCGATGATAATACAAATTTTGTTACCTTCCTATCAAGTCCAAGTAAACACAGTCAGCAAGGGCTAAGTGACTCCCAAATCCACGCACTGGTGACTATGAATGTTATTATGAATCCAGCAGAGAAAAGTTGCTTCCTTAGGTCTGAAATTGTCTTTTAAACATTGAACAAGAAACTAATACTTACTATTACAGGTATATAAATCATTAACTTTTTTTATATCCAGGAAGCTCAAATGTGTCCTTTGGCCCATTACTGCCATCAGTCTTTTATCCTTTGGTTGAATTGTTATGTTGTACTTGTTAAACTAAAAAAAACACATAAAAAAGACGAATAAACTCATCATAGAAACAAAAAATAAACTTTTGTACGACAGATGCGCTTTTCATCTACAAATGACTCAATATTGTCGCTCGAATTAAAAAAGTAAAATAAATACGAAATCGAAGATCATAGGAGAATCATAGTTCTGAAAGTTTTCAAAAACACCTAAAGACCCAGTGTCACTAGACCACGATCGCACCACTCTCACTGTGACTCAGATCGCAGTATGAGCGGCAAGAAAATGTAAATTTTCATTCCAATCACGCTTCTACAACGATCCCGCTACGATAAAACCACGTTCTCATCGCCTATTTTGCGATCTCACTAAGATGGTCACGATCCCTCTGCGCTCATCACGTCCTCACTACGACCATACAACGATTTATCCGATTGCATCACGATCTTATCACGCTTCTACTGCGATTATAGCACGCTCTTACCATGACCATACTACGATCATAACACGTTCATACCGCGATCTAACTACGCTCCCAGCAATAACGTCCCATATAAATACTGTATTATTCCTTCTATTTTTGATTGATACGTGGAGTTTCTCGGAAACAACGCAGTCATGCTACCAAAAACTACGTAAGGGTAAGGGTGGAGGTAGGGGCAGAGGGAGATCTGATAGTAACGAATCTTGATCAAGAAAATATATGTCGGACCGACTAATCCAACCTGAATCACAACTTATTGCTGGTCCATCAAGATAAAAAAAACAATGCTTTAGTGAACGATACGAGGGATGACACAGATGAGTCAAGAATGATTGCGCCTTTGGTGATAAAGGACAAGAGTTCCGAATTACATACATACAAACAAATGCTGGAGAGCTTTTATAAATTTTATATGACAATGACAACGAGCATGATGATGGTAGTATGAACGTAAGAACAGCGTGATGAAGACGTCATGGGCGTAGTAAAATCGTACGATGATCTTGAATAGCGTGATATAAGCGTGGTATAAACGTTGTATAGTCGTCGTGGAAGCGTGTTTGGGTCGCGATAAGAACGTGATGGTCGTAGTGAAGTCGCTGTGAGATCGTATCACAGTATACCCGACTAGAATTGCGCTTCCGCTACGCTGTCGCTACGATGGTTTAGCGACATTTGCGATCTTACCACGACCTTACTGCGCTCTCACTACGCTTCTACTACGACATGATTTCGCCACGACTGCACCACGATTGTTTTGAACATGTTTAAAGTTGGCCACGCTCATCACGATCATGAAGACCTCACCATGACCATACTCCGACCTTACTGTGATCTGCACAATGCGATCGTCATTTTTTTTCACAGATCGTAGTGTGATTGTGGCCCAGTGGGACTGCGGTATATTTTTTACTGTCAAAATTATAAGTCATTTACTCTAAGTACATAACACTACAAGTTATAATACCTCAGTATGTTTTTTTTCTATATAAAAAACAATGAAATAGTTGTGCTATTTCATTCCACAGATTTTTTTGCCAGTCAATAGTTTTAAAGACTATTACCCCAGTTAATAGTTTTTTTTAAATATATCATAATTATCATTAATTATTCTGGATTTTTGCGCTCAAACTGATATCGTAAAGGGTTTAACGTGTAGTACAGTTTATGTACAGTACTTCAGCTAGTCTAGTAAAATAGATAATATTCACGGGAATTTTTACACAAGTATTCCTGATCTTCATTACAGTTACTTTAATGAAATATTAAAAATACAACACGACTATAAAAAAAAAAAACACTTGAAGTTCATCTTGTTTTTTCAGATGATGTATTTAGACTTTTTAGAAAGTTGTTTTTTTTTCGGTATAAAAAACACATAATGAATGGGCGATGAGGATAATATCAAGTGTTTTGTCCATTTGATACTTACTATAACCATCATAATAAGTGAATATGTGTATATTATCAGATTTCAGTATGTATTTTGTTTTCTAAATAAATGTACACTTTTTTCAAAATTTTCTGAAAAAGCCTATTCACTAGTAAAAAATAGTTTCAAAACTTATCTCCAAGTTATTGCATATTCACTGGAAGCACACATGTTTCCGTCAAGGACTATAAACCGCTTACTAGATTCGAAAACAAGCACTTGAAGCAAACACATTCCCTTCAAACGACTTTTAACTGGTTGTTGGTTTCAAAACACTATTCACTCGATCAAACATTTCCCCCTACTTTCTGATAACACATTTGTTTACTGGATATTCCGACAAAAGCAAGTGTAATGTCCCAAAAATACCAGCTATGTCCTCGTACCCAGGAAATACAAAATTAAATCTAAGACTTATGTTTAAGTATTGTACTAAACGACACGAGAGCGCACTTATATGCAATTGATATTTTAAAAAAAAGCTTCGCAATTATTTTCTGATTTTCTTCAAAACCATTAAACGAAAATACATTTTTAAATTTCTATTTCATTTTGATTATCATGACAAAATAAACGATATATGACCCAGCTCATCTCCATTTGATAATTCATTTTTATGTTATAAAGTACATAATATGGTTTTCTGGACGTTGCGTTTTGCCTTGAATACGCTTATGTTTAAAAGATGAACATGATGATAAGATATAAATACGACTAGTTTCACTAGTTGTTTTGAAATAAACAACAACAAAAAAAAGCAATAGATTTTAACACAAAGGTGTACTCGGTTTTGTTTCTTTTAAAACGCATATTGATTTATTTTTCAGATATATATTAACAGACTTGTTTACCATGACGTGTCCACCAAGATGCATAATAGATCCAATATCATACGGTTTATTTAGTTGTTCTGTATGATTTTCATTTGCTTTAATAAAGAATTTCCAGGCGTCTTGCTTAAGAGCTTCAAACATCACAGTGATGTACTTATCTCTGTCTGGTCGGTTATGTTGGTGGAATATACCTAATACGTGACCAAGTAGATGGGCCAACTTTCCAGGCTGTTAAATATAACGTTATATATATCTTTATAAAAACTCCATTGTACATTCATAAGCAAACAGATTTTTTCTCATACATGAAAAGCACGTATTAGCTCAATAACAGTCATTTTCTTTATATATATATAAATAAAGAGATGTGGTATTAGTCACGCACACATATTAGTCAATTAAAGCTGAACCTCTATTTTTCTCCAGGATGACCATACGAATTGACACCCTTTTAAAGAAAGTTGTCAGATCTACCCTTCATTAAAGACTCTCATACAGTATTTCGTAAAAAGTAAGGAGAAAAGACGATTGGAGCCTCTATCTCCAGGTATAAACCTACTCGCCAACCCTAGCTATTAAAACAAATATTATTAGTCAATGATTGACCTGTCACTGTCTAAATTTTCGCACTAACTTGTACTAATATGACCATGATCGCATTGTTTAGCAGTTATACTTTTAACTGCCATCTTTTTGAAGAATGTACAAAGGTAAATACACTGCAATTTTATCTAAAAAGGTTAACTTTCTTTGTCGAGAAAGACAAGAATGTCGTTTTTAATGAGACATATCTTTTATTTAATTATTCGCTCTCAATAATAAACCACTTTCAACACCCCCCTCTTTTTCCACAAAAAAAAAATCAAGAAAAAAAAATCTAGAAAAAAAAACCGAAAGCAAAACTCAAAACTAGGACGAAAACAATAAAATAGATTAAATACGTTGTCTGCACAGTTCCCAGCAACTTCAAGATCCCCAAATCCATATTCCAACCTTCCAGCAATCGTCTGACACCTGGTTATATAATAAAAACAAAAGAAATTAACTTCTTGAAATTGAAAATTATTTTCCAGATAGAAATAATAGCTTGAATTATAATCTTATGATCAAGGTGGAATAATAAAAGAACAACAACACTGTCATATATTCGCTTTGGGGAATTTATAAGCACAATAAGTGGGGTAAAAAATAATAGAAGTATTGCTGTACATAGCATTAAATCACCATTTGACGTTCATGACGGTTCGTCGTGGTTCACAAAATATTGTCAATGACATCTTTTGACTTGAATTGACAAATTATTTGTCAATCAATTAAGGACACAAGAAGCTCCTCGTATTATCTTACTGCATTAGGCAGAGTGTAATCAGGAGTACACTCTAGTAATACATGTTCTGCAATAGTCAGTGAAGCAATGTATGAAACTTATGTATATATCATAATATAATAAATGCATGTTTTCGATATTTTATTTAATTTTTCCATTTAAAAGTAATTGAAGTAAATAATTACATTTGCCAAGTACTTGGAAAGTAATTAATTACATTGTCAAACAAGTTGCTTTCTTTAAAAAATGAAAAGCAATACATGAACCTAAGACCGCTGACTGCCGGGTCACCAAAAGATTGTTTCTGAATTTGTGTTTGCTTTTGAATTGAAATAATTGACTGTGAATATAAGAAGCCAGTTGAAAGTATATATTTACAGCTTCTATTTGAATAGTTATTTTAAAGCTCGACTATTTTATTTATTACTTGGGAATGTACATAATTTTTCCGATTATAACCCTTTGGCAAATCCTAATTTCTACTAACCGGATGACTTATGCAAATTGCACAAACTTACTCAGATTGCTTTATAATGTGGAATTCTGGATGCATTTATTTTATCTATCCTATCTTTATATTTTGTTTCCTACATGAATGCCTTTATATTCTCAACTCGTATTTGAAGCTGTCTTTACTCATGGTAGATGTTCTATGCGGTGAAACCTGTGGCATGCAATTGATTGGGACCTCTATGAAGAGACTGATTTTGGTCTCATAAAACATCTCAAATTTTAAGGATTTCCTGATTTTACTTAAATCAATTCAAACATTCTACAGGGAAATTTAGTTTTCTCAGAATTTCTTAATTCAGAAGTTTATGAACACCTGTACACACTTTCAAAATAATCAATTTATATAAAAAAGTATGTAGATATAAAAAGATACCAGAATCAAAATGATGTACGCCAGACACGAGTTCAGTAGATACAAAAAAAGCACCAATGACGCTCGAATGAAAAAAGTTAAATGGCTAAATACATTACAAAGTTAAGGAATCTATTCCTTGGGAAGACAATCCTTAGCTTTTCGAAAAGGTCAAAGTTTATAATAGGACAGTACTCAAAAAAGACAAACAACTCGAGGTCAGAATACCGTTAGAAATGATGACCGTGCTTGAAAGTCATATGTGAAGCTCTTTCTTCCGTGTCCTGAATTTAGATAACAAAAACGAAAATAAGCTTTCACGTATTGCATGCAAGTAGTATCTTAGCGCACGAAATAGTAAATAGAAAGCATCTCACTGATACTAAGGAAAAGAATACGCATTTGCATCATCACATATCTTAATCTTATAGTTGCATTCGAATGTCAAACGGCCTACATTAAATGTTATGACTTCGGGTTTATTGACATTTTATCCGGAATTTTTGAGAACGCAAACCGATAGTGTGCTTTTGAAATGTGATCTATAATGTGAATGAATCAAGAGGTGTAGGATAGTTTGTCAACACAATGAATACAATTTTCAAAACCGTACCATATAGTACAAATATGTAGATGCTATACGGTTAAACTATTAAAACAAACAAACAAAAATTGAATTAAAATTTTATAAAAAACTAACGTTCCTGTTAGTATTTTTTTTTTTCAAATTCTTTTGAATATATATAATATCAATAAGCACGAACGTCAAGTATTTACGGATGGACAGTTTATTTATCGAATGAATCTACTTTTCAATTCTAACATTCCACTATGTGAATATATTACTATACAAAATATAAGCAAAGACTTCTAAATCCATACTAAAACGGTATAAAATAATCAACATTATGGTTGTAATTAAATTTTGTTGTGATTATTGTAAATTATTTTTACGGTTGTTGTGAGTTGCAAGGATTTGAAATCATGCTTTATGAATTGAAAACACACAAGTATTTTTATTCACGACCGTTTAAAATTTAAATATTTACTAAATGTATCGTACTTTCCGTTTCTGGATATATTACAATACAAAAAATAAATAATAATTACTCATAAAACCTAAATACTAAAATGGTATGAAATAATTAACGTAGAAATATAATGATTATTGTTTATAAACATTTTTTTTTAGGATGCAAGAATTTATTTAGATTAAATTTTTATGTTTTCTTTACAAACGAATATCAGGGGTGGATCCAGCCATTTCAAAAAAGAGGGGTCCCAACCCATGACAAAAGGGGGGGGGGGTTCCAACTTTATGTCCCCATTCAAATGCATTGATCGGCCAAAAAAAAAGGGGGTTCTAACCCCCTGGATCCGCCAAAGAATATTTAATATACCAAAGCAGAGTATCTTGTAATATAAAAGACTTATTTCTTAATTGCAACTCTGAAAATATTCTGATTTCAATCATTGTTAGTTTCTTCAGAAACATAAATGCAGTATATATTTTGTATATATTTCTTTGATTCTGATTGAATTAAATACTTTTGATAAGAATATTATCTTTCTGTTTTCCGATCTAATATTAATATTTTAACCAGAATCTTCTCTCCCGTAAGTCTATGATGAAATACACACTCAGTATCCCGTGGTTAAATCTTCAAACATAATTAGTTCACATGTTATCGAGACAACATACAATACCACGTTATAATTGACCCAGATACACACAGTTCACAGTGGTCGTTTTAAAACAAATATAATTGCGTCGTCAAGGGCCATCAAGGGACCATATCAAAGACGTAGATAACAACCTGTTAAGACCTGTATAAATGACCGAAAACTTTCGAGACGTTCCGAGAATTTTATTCTGACTTCCGGCCGAGAGATATCGTGTGGCCCATAGACACATCCAAAACTCGCCAATATATAAGCATGAACCCCTCAGGGGGTTCATGCAAAAAAGTCAAATGTAATGTGTAATTAAATTGAAGATTTTGTAATTGTAATTGAATGTAATTAATTACTTTCAAAAGTAATAGATCCTATGTCGGTAATTAAGTTTATCAGTTTATTAGATAATGATCGAATTGTTTATTTTCAAATGCATTAAAGGACAATGCTTTATGGTTCAATCCCTATATCAAAACAAAATGTTAACGACATTAATATATTTATTCAGCAAATATGCTTATTACATAGTTACTTCAAGAAACCAAGGTTTTATTTTCTTGATGTATCCTGTAAGATTCCATTGACTACTTAGGTAAGTAGTCAGCTGTTGATACATATGTATGAATTCATTTTTTGAAATACAATTCCTTATTTATTTATTTAGGTTTCCTTCATGACAAAAACTGCTTTTGATCATTGTGAATTGATGGCTCAACGCGATGTATGACGGTCATTTGTGATTTTAAAACAGTTCTAGTATCAATATCTTAAATGGGTGCTTTTGCTTATGTTTGTTTCAATAGTGACAACCTGATCTAAAACTAATGCTGTTTTTGGCGAAGCTCTTGCAACTATAGTGCTAACATATTTAAGACAAAATGGTTAAAAATCGATATAAAATGTACGGATGAATCTTACACTGAGGTCTTATGAACACTTCGGAAGTTATTTTAAGAATGCAGATTTATACTTGGTATATATAGTGATTTTGATTTAAAAAAAGAGATTTCAGAAAAGTGAGTCATATCTTCACCAATGATTTCTTTTTTTTGTGTGCCATATATCCTTTAATGTATAAAGTCTAGTTGTTGGCATGACACGGGTTATGTTCTTCTCATATATTTTATGATGGAATATAATACTAAACCCTTAACGGGAGGGATTGCGCTTGATATTCATATGATGAAAACATAATCTGTCAATCTGTTTAATTGAGGTCTGAAGCTGTCATGTCAGTAACTGCTAGTAGTCCATTGTTAATGTATGTATAACTAATATTGTCATTTTGTTTATAATTAGTTTTTTTTTTGTTATATATTCTGACATCGGACTCGGACTTCTCTTAAAATGCGTTTTATCAATGCGTATTGTTGTTTTTTTCTACATTGGCAAGAGGTAAAGGGGGAGGGTTTAGATATAAAAAAAAACATGTTTAACCCCGCCGCATTTTTGTGCCTGTCCCAAGTCAGGAGCCTTTGGCCTTTGTTAGTATTGTATGATTTTTAATTTATGTTTCTTATGTATAACTCGGAGTTTAGTATGGCGTCCATTATCACTAGTAACATATTTGTTTAGGGGCCACCTGAAACACTTCTCCGGGTGCGGGAGTTTCTCGCTGCATTGAAGACCCATTGGTAGACTTGAGCTGTTGTCTACTCTATGGTCGGGTTGTTGTCTCATTGACACATTCCCTATTTACATTCTCAATTTTAAATTCCCTTTTAAAGTCAATCTAGAAAAATTGGCTTCCACTAAATTTATTATTAATTCTACATACATGTGTCCAAAAACAATGTTGACACCACTTCCGTACGAACCGATTCTAGGAGTTGTTGGTGTCTGCCGAATAAAAATCACGCATGTTTTGTCTTGCCACATCTTCATTGCCTTTTCCATACTTCTTTTTGAAAGATTACCAAGTTTGCTATTAGCTGTTCAAAGGAAATAAAGTTTTAATTGATTGCTGAATAAATGTACACTTTAATCAGCTGTTGAATGAGTTCTACTAACTGCTACAATTTCCTATACTGTAAACCAACTTATTTTCGCGGATACTTTATTTCGCGTTTTACCAATTCTAGTCCATTTCGCGCCTTTTAAAATTCGCGAATTTCTTATTTACTTGATGTAGATTAATAACGATTACTTATTCGCGACGATTTATATTCGCGTTATTTTTCTCCTCGCGAAAGTCGCGAAAATAAATCGCTCGCGAAAATAAGTTGGTTTACAATATGCTTTATTTAAATGTTAGATAATATAAAAACGCCCAAAAAATGCGTTGTCTGTCTTTGTTCAACATATGAATTTTTACTGGTATATTAAAGTCCTTGTGGTTTATTCTTACTTATCCAGGGAGAGCACTCGTATCTATGATGAGTTTATTTTCTTGTACTTTACAAGGGGATTTTCAAAATGTTCGTGCACATTTTCTATTAGAGGAAGTGGTTACATTTTTTTTAGCTCACCAGGCCCAAAGGGCCAAGTAAGCTTTTCTCATCACTTGGCGTCCGTCGTCCGTCGTCGTTAACTTTTACAAAAATCTTCTCCTCTGAAGACTACTAGGCCAAATCAAACCAAACTTGACCACAATCATCTGATCAATGGGGTAAATAGTTAAAAAATGTGTGGGGTGACCCGGTCAACCAACCAAGATGGCCGCCATGATTAAAAATAAAACATAGGGGTAAAATGTAGATTTGGCTGATAACTTTGAAATCAAAGCATGTAGAGCAAATCTCACTGAGTTAAATTGTTAATCAAGTCAAGATATATCCGCCCTGAAATTTTCAGACGAATCAGACAACTGGTTGTTGGATTGCTTTCCCTGAATTGGTAGTTTTAAAGGAATTTTTACCGTTTTTGGTTATATTCATGAATATTTTTATAGATAGAGAAGAACTGTAAACAGCAATAATGATCAGCAAAGTAAGATCTACAAATAGTACAACATGAGCAAAATTGTCAGTTGACCCCTCAAGGAGTTATTGCCCTTTATAGTCAATTTTTAACAATTTTCATAAATTTTGTAAATTCTTTAAAATTTTTACAAAATATTTTCCTCTGTTACTAAAGGGACAAGTTCATTATAGATAGAGATAATTGTAAGTAGCAAGAACGTTCAGTAAAGTAAGAACTTCAAACACATCACCATCACCAAAAACACAATTTTGTCATGAATTCATCTGTGTCCTTAATATGCACAAAGACCAAGGTGAGCGGCACAAGCTCTTTATAGTCTCTAGTTGTTTTTACTTCTTAGTCATGCCATTTCCAGTTGGACTTTGACTCATGTTCTGAAAACACATGGGAGGTATTGCTCTAAGTAGTTTAAATACCACACCTACAGAAAGCTATTAAAACTAAAAAAAAAACTTGATTTTTAAATGTATTCGCCATTTATTTAATGATCATGTGTTTCTGGAGCTGTTGAAACATATTTGGATATCGAAACGTAAGAAAGGGGTGATGAGTACAGCAATGAGGACTGTAGACTACAATTAATAACAAATCAATTGTAACTGTACATGATTAGTGGTCTCGTCGTTCTGAATGTCTGATACAAAGAATTGTTGCATTTGATGGGTTTGGTACACGTGTACTGTGACAGCTCCCATTAAAAATTCAAATAAATCCGTAAGTAACTATCTACATAATATCTTTATTCATCGCTATTCACTATAAGTGCATTTGGATAAGTACCTACGAAACACATTTTAGTTCTAGTTTATCCTGCACAATTACGATCACGAAGACGCTTGATTAACTTAATAGTGCAAGGATTCAGGCGATCCCTAAATTACAACATAAAGACGCACATTATTAAAAAAAAACAGTTCCGGTGAAGGACATAACTCGAAAGGTGTCTGTTACAGAAGGTATTCATGAACAACATAACAAATATTTGTAAAATGTTTAACAGTCTTTCAAGGATGCTATTTAGCTTCCATTAAACTCTGGCAGTCATTTGAACTCTTGAATATTCAAAAAACGTGTATGCTTCACAACGTCCCTATATGGACCAGAAAAGAAAGGAAAAAGGTTATTTTATCAAAGACATTCTATGTAAATAAATGGTAAGATATAAATAGAAATAGAAATATAAAATAGAAATTCAAAACATGGCCGAAAAAACCCTCCGACCTACCCATCGTTTTTATCCTTATACTGAGTTAGAAATGATAAAACACATCAAACGAATGGACAACAACTGTCATATTCCTGATTTAGTGCAGGCATTTTCAAATGTAGAAAAGGGTGGATTGAACCTAATTTCATAGCGCTATACCTCTCACTTGTATGACAGTCGCATCAAATTCCATTATATATACATCGATGTGTGAACAAAACAGATAGAATACTCAAAATTGCCAAAATAGGGGTACAACAGTCATCACCGTGTCACAATCTCAATCAGAACAAAAGCAAACAAATGTTTAAGAAAGAAGCACAACAAAGAATTTATCAAATTTGACAACCACGTTCGTTGCTTACTTATTATTTTTATTTCAATCAACCCATAAAAGAAACGAATGTTATATTCCTGCATCATTTTACATTTGAACAAATTATAATGTCAACTTGAAGAGTTTTTGATTGTCAAGTTTTCATCACTGTGTGTTTCAGACAGATTGACACTAGACATTTAAATGAGTTACAGAGCAATAACATAGACAACTTAAAGCACCACTGCAAAATAAATAAAATCTATATATATCGACTAATTTATCGTTATCATTACTTGTTGTCTAATAGTAAGGTACTCACATGTGATGTCGACAGTGATAAACATAAAAGAAAGTCAAGAATCAACAATAACTTTCTCATGTTCAGGTGTTGGAGCGTATTGTGTGCAACTCTTTCCCGCACTTATTTATCTTGTATAAATATTCTCCTTTTCGGAATTTCCTTGTTCAAAATGAGAAAATAACAACATTAAATACATTCAAGTTCGTTACTAGGATGACAAACAAAATTTAACATTACATAAGATCGCGTTTTACGATGCTCAGATTGTAAGTTGTGCTCTTTAAAATGACAAAAATACTGTCCCCATGAGGATAAAATAAGAAAATTTATTAGCCTTGGGTCACGAAGAAAAGCGAAAACGAGATTGTTGCCTGGATTCCTTTATTCAAATAAACTATTTAGCCTTCAGTCAAGGAAATTTTAATGTCCACCCTGTAAACATATAGTATTAATTATAAATTAAATCTTTCGATTTAGGAATACCTTCTTTCTCACAAACTATTAGTTTAGAAATATTTTTTGAGAAAAATGCATTAATCTAAATTTCTCTTTTCACTATTCACATGACTGAGAAGTTTTTTAAGTCCTTAATAGGCTACATTGGCAATTATTTGTTGAACATGAATTTTGACTGAGATGGGAAAATGGCTTTTGTAGAAAAGATTTCAGAAAGCATAGCATTCGACAATTTTTATCAGCACTTTGTTGTGCCCAAAATTTATCAATGTTTTGGGTTTTTTTGCTTATCTTTGGAAAAAAAAAGGGGGGGGGGGGCTTTGCAGCATTAAATGCAAATTACTTTTTAGCTGTAAACTTGTTTTAGTCCTATATTTTAAAAACAAACATTTCGGATGAGGAAACTTTTTTTCTGTTATTTTTCTTCTTTTATTACATCAATCATGTCCCTATTTACCAAATAGATATATATACATATCTATTCTATAAGAAAACAATTTTTAATCAAAACACTATTCAAGTTTTCGAAATTTATGAAATTTTTCACATACCGTATGTGTTTCAAAAGGAAATCTAATTTGTTAACGTAGATATGCAGTCATTTATGATCCATGTTCCTTGGACCAATTATAAAATATATAAAAATGTGTTGAATATTTAGGTGGTTTGTTAGCAAACAATATGCGATTATATTTCATGTTAATAGTTTATTGAAATAATTATAGAGTTTCGTATTGCTAAATCATTATATTTTGTGTTTTGTTTTTCGGACTGTTGCTTGTCTTCGTCGTTTACCGTTTCGGCTATGGTGTTGTTGGTCTGTATTTCTCCATAAGTATTTTATGATTATTTTTGTCATTTTCTATAAGAGTTGACTAGATTCAAAAGTCAAAATAGTTATAACTTGCACCGACACTTAATAGTAACTTATGGAGGAAAATCTAGAAAAGTGCTTCGGACACCTGCAATTTATCAAAGGTTGTTTTCTTCAATTTTCACATCACTTCGCTGATACCACTGCTTGTGGAATATTAGACCACGACAGTATAATCATCTCAGCATTCACTATTGATAACAGACCTTTCTTGAATTATACGTTTTTGAATTTTGAAACTATGGTGATCATTTTGATCTGAACAGCTTTATAAAGGTTGATAAAAGGTAAACGATAATTTTCAATTTTTCGTATTTTGTGTCCACTGCTTTAAAATTGGTACAAGCTGTTCAGACATGAAGCTTGTAGTTAATCAAATACTATCAATATTCGTCAAGCTATTCGGGTGGTATTTATTTGTACAGATCAACAACAATCTGTTTTTTCTGAAAAGCTACTGAATAAACTCATCATAGATACCAGGTTTAATTTCGTATTTACGCCAGACGCGCGTTTTGTCTACTAAAGACTCATCAGTGACGCTCGAATCCAAAACAGTTAAGAGTCACAATTGACTAGAAGCGAAAAGTACCGATTTTACTACCTTACATCTGAAATCTTATTGCAATACTGAATATGACTTGATAATATTTTCCCGACTTTTCAGTTGATGCTAAGACCAAAATCTCGAATTAAAATTCGTTCACTAGTTAGGAAATTCAGAAAAGTGCATCGAACGCATGCAAATTATAAAGAGTTGTTGTCATTTTTATTTCTAATTTCCGGTTTCCAACTCTTCCACTTTATTAATAGAAATTATAATATATTGAAATTGTATTATAATATGAAGGAGGCAAAACTGACCTAGAATATTTCCATTAAACATGAAAAAACAGAACGAAATTAAAAAAAAACGGAGTATTGTTTTTTTATTTTACTACGAACTAACAGGCATGCTCGAATAAAAAGGTGTTTATGGCCAGTTAAATCGAAAACACACTTAATATGTTAATTTGATCCAAATAACGAAACGCAGAAAAAAAAATTAAACCATCAATACTGCTTTGGACCTTATATTTGTTAACCATGATATCCTCCTTAAAGTATACATACAATAAAGACCTGTGCAGTAGAATTTTGTTTTATTTCCAAAGACATTCAGACAGTTTGTTATTAAAACCTATAGTCTACGCAATCGTTTTTTAATACTGTCTCAATAGCGATATATCATTCCAAGTGCAATGCAATTTAAAGTGAGCATCTATTGAAAAAATAAAAGTAAGTGCTATCTCAATATATGTTTAGCGCAATATTGACACTTATATTACTTTCATTCATAAACACTCAGACAGTATCTTTCTTTTGAGTCTATTTTCAATAATGTCACGAAAGGAATATGTCGTTTCACTCACATTGCAATCTATAATTGACTAAAAAAAGTTTGTGCTACCTTAAAGTATATGAGGCGCAAAATTGTCATACATTTTACTTTGATACACTACAATATGAAACATTTATCCTATACTATGAATAAAAGAATGCCTATGTAGTACTACGTAAATAATATATCTAGGAAGATGTGGTATGAGTGCTAATGAGACAACCTTCCATCCAAGTCACAATTCATAAAAGTAATCATTATAGGTCAAGGTACGGCCTTCGACACGGAGCCTTGGATCGTTCTGAAGATCAAGCTATAGAGGGCCCCAAAAAATACAAGTGTAAAACCTTTCAAACGTGAAAAACAACGGTCTAATTTAAATTTAAAAAAACGAGAAATGAGAAACAATTATGAACCAAATAGTCAGACGACAACCACTGAACATCAGATTCTTGACTTAGGACAGATGAAAACAATTGCATTGGGATTAAACGCATTTAAAAGTATTGAAGTTGTCTATGAAAATGAAAGTCTAGTTCAATAATGACCTACATACATTATTCCATATATTGTAGGTCTAAAAAGATGAGGGCATTGGAAATATTGTAATATCGAAGAGTATTTTTAATATACTAATTGCAACCTGGCATTTTTTAATGAATGGTTTGATATAGAAAATGGTACAATGAGTGCAAGATCACTACTACTTTAAATAAAAGGAATTTTGTGTTTTTTTCCTGATTTTGATTCCTATTTTAAAAACTTAATGAATATAAGAAAACGTTTTATGTGATTAATACGATTTTTTTGCTCATGTTGAAACGCCTAGGTGATTCAGGTTTGTATAAGAAGTTTGTTTTCTATAAAAACCTTACCTGGGTCATGCTTAGAATATGAGTTTTAAAAAGTAATATCAAAACCTGAAGATAAAAAATGTATTCAGATACTAATATCTAAAAAAGGTTGTTGCTGATAATGCAGACAATAATATTGCGGGAACCAACTTTATTGTGAATTTCAGTGTCTCTTTAGTTATGCTCGAGGGCAAAATAAATAAAAGTTTAGCAAAAGTTGAACACCTGATAAAACCTAAAAGGACTAAAAGTAAAACCAGACTTGGTTATGGAATCAGATTTATGACTATTGAATATCGGTATACTACGGTTGTTTTTGCTTTAGTGTTTAATGAAATTATCTGCTGGCTTAAGTACTGCAAATACCGAATCTGAAACCGGCCATCGCATGTCACTATCATTTAAAGGGGGAATGTTCACTTTCACATTCTATCTGCATCGCTCAAAATATCGGAAAATTGCTCGATCTTTTGAATCTAAAATTAATATCATTATTTTTGTATTTGTTGTTGGTGCAACAGAACAAATTTTTCATTTGGAAAATCTAAGGACATTCTAAATGAAAATGAACGAAATTCTACCTGACCAAGTAAGAACTTTGAAAACACAAGTTTTTATTGGACAATGCTCTTCCTGTCGATTTAGAAAATTACATAAAATGTGCCAAAATCTATGAACTAGACGTAACAGATGACTGATTTGTCTTACATTTTCAAGGTAAATAGAAATTGACCTTATGATATATAATTATGCCAATTGTTATGACTGCTTATTTTTATTTGTTTTATAATATAGAGGCAAATATGCACAGTTTTACAACTATTTTTTATTTCTGTTGCTGAATTAAAACTCATTATGCCATTAGCATGATTAGTAACAACATATTATATTTGTGAAAACCATTCGAAAAAGGCTTTTTTGTACCACGTCAGGAAAATGGCCATTATAGTTCGTTTCTGTGTGAGTTACATTTCGATGTTGGATCTCTGTTGTGTCGTAATTATCTTATATTTGATACGTTTCCCTCAGTTTTAGTTTGAAACCCGGATTTATTTTTCTCTATCGATTTATGAATTTTGAACAGCGGTATACTTCTGTTGCCTTTATTGAACGGAATCAATAAATTGTGCAATTTTCCTACAAATGAAGGAACACAACTCCTGAATAGGAAAATTGTAAATTGCCACTTCTACCTCCCTTTTGTCATGCATATCAAAATATTAAATTTAAAATGAAAAGCATTGGTAGAACGGTTCATAAGTTATTGCAAAGAGAATGTTAGTAGCAACCAGGCGTACCTTAATAACAGGAAAACGGTAAAAAAAACCAAATAAAATGAATGGGGAAAAGGATACAGAAAAGTGTAGACGTTGACATTAGGCCTCCATTAAACACTAACGTCCTTACCAAATTCAACCTTTTAATATTGCTTTGAATCTACATTAGTTCTGAAAGAACTAAACAGAGTCTCCCATTAACACGAAATTCCTAAGTTGATTTTCAAACTCTACAGGAAAACCAATATCAACATCAATAACAACTACAGAGAATTCTGATTTGGGCGTTCATCTTGTATCCCAGACCCTTTCCCTTCCATAGGAAAACGGAGAAGCTTGCGTTAACTAACAACTACACATATTTTGAAACGACAACTAATGTGACAAAAAAACACCGAAATACACAACTGAAGCAAATATTTGATTGTTCTCGAAAGTACTTAATGAAAATTAAACCAATAATTCGATACCCATGCACACGACATATGTTATTTGTATAAAATTAATCAGACTTGTTCGAGACCAGAAGTTTTGAAAGCAAACACACACACATGTATATTATGTGAGTCCATCATGACCAAAGTACCTAAAGTTAGATCAAAACAAAACTTGTTAGTTCAAACTTTTACGAAGGGTTTTGCAATCTTAGTTTAAGAACAACAACATAGTTTTTGAACCAACAGTCGAAGTATAAAATGGATGTTCTCGGAGAACTTTCAAATGACAAACTAGTATTTAATTCAAACATAAAATCAACAAACAATATTGTGTTTGATTTTTATTAAAAATATGTTCATGATGTGTGTGCAAAATGACAAAAAAAGTCAAATTTTGTTGACAAGTATTAATGAATAGAATATTGTGCTTCAAATCCGTAGTTTGTATATTGTTGATCTGAGACAAACTTCACAACCAAAGCATTTCCGTTGTATCTGATCTCTCCTGGAGAGGTGTTACCGCAATATCTGAAATGTTATTAAAGTATATTAATCATAATGATATGTGTGTCCTTTCATATCTAACTACATTTTTAAGAAATTATAATTTATAGTAGTTATCAAAGGTACCAGGATTATAATTTAGTACGCCGGACGCGCGTTTCGTCTACATAAGACTCACCAGTGACGCTCATATCACAATATTTATAAAACCTAACAAGTAAAAAGTTGAAGAGCATTGAGGATTCAAAATTCCAAAAAGTTGTGCCAAATACGGCTAAGGTAATCTTTACCTGGGATATTTTACGGAAATGAAGAATTTATACCAATGTAACAGAGTTTTGAACGAATCTCACACATGCAGGAGGTTTACCTAGATAAAACATCTAGTTCAACCAACCACCTTCTCTGTAAAATGCCAATACCCAGTCAGTAATACCATCGTAATAAAAATGTTTTCCGTTCGTTCCGTTAGCAGGTTTTAACAATCCCCTTTTAAATTACCTCGGAGATCGGTAATTGCGTTAATACCTTTTTAAATATCTTTTCAATTTTCATGGATAAGTATTTATAATCACTTTGTGGTATAAAATTCTTTTTAATAAAGGTGTTTATAACTTGTAATATTGTGTAGAATCACCATATTTATCATTAACATCATTATCATATTTCCTTTGACTACATTGAAATTATGAAATGCAAAAATTCATATATTTGAACGTGTCCCATAATTTAAGTGTTTCCTGGTGATTAAGTCACAGTAATTGTCTTTCCTTTAAGTAGCTACAGATATGCCAACAAAACTGTTGTTGATGTTTTTGAAGTTTGACAACTTTTCATTGTGTACGTTTCGTTTTTACATATTCATGTCCCTTAATCTTAGATATAGTCGCCCGATTCGTATAAATTATCGAGTTCTCTATATCGTTAAATACCAGCTGCAAGCCACAATGTAAACCTTTTAGAGAGCGCAGCGAACGAAAAAATAAACTTCATATTATGTTGACATGTAAGATATAAGCCAAAAAATATATATTTCGTTCTATAACTGAGCTTTTTTCTATCCCTTGTTCAGTTTTACGCTAGACGATTGCAATTTAAAAAAAAAATGTAATATTGACACAAATGAAAACAAAATCTCAATTTGTCCTACCTCGGTCCTTCCAAAGTTGGTCCATAAGTTTTTACTTCGAGGTGGTCATAAAAACAATTGACATCCTGTTCGATGTCTAATGAGGTAAATCTTAAGCTGATGGAAGATCCTGCTCGGCCCTGAAATGTTTTAATAAATTGTTATCATTAATCATAATTTTAAGATATGAGTTTTTAAGATATAACTTTATAATGGTGCAAATATAAAATGGAAACAAAACGAAAAACAAAGAATAACAGTTTTCAGTGACTTTTCTATTTCTCTACTTGATTCCTGGTTTTTTTTCTCGTTGTGGGAGAATTGATCAACTATTAGAATTATTTTTTTGCAATACTAGTATCAAACGCCTATTATTTCGTTGTTAAATAAAGAGTTTATCGAAATCTAAAATGTTCAAGATTCTTAGTATTCGAATCACCATCAATGGTAACAGATACACAGGAACAATCTCGATCACCAGTCAATGGACGAACGACAACAAGTTCAATGGAACACACGTGAAGTGATATTCTAAAAACTAAAGACTGCGTCAGATGAACTCCTTTAGATCTCAGAATTCCTACGTCATTACTGGCACTTGTTCATGGTATATTTGGTTCTCTAGAATATCATATCACTCAACATTTTTTCCTGTGTTAGGGTTGATTTTGTAGTTCGCAAGTGGTTTTTCTTGTGTGTTGTCACTATGTTGTCCTCATTCGAAAAGTTCACTTTGGTGTATATTTTAATTATTTTTTTTAGATTTAAGTAGATGTGGTATGAATGCCAATGAAACAACTCTCCATCAACTTTTGTATACATTATACATTTTTACAAGTTATATTACTAGCATATTACTTTTATTACAATACCTGTATCAGCCATGTGCAACTTGTTGAGATTGGGTATTTTTGTGGATAACCAGGACTCGAGAATTTTCCTGATGAACCTGTCAACACTCCTCCACATCCTGGAAAAAAAAATAATAAGTGAATTAAACTAAAATACAAAACTAGTATGTATTATAGTATATGTATATTACAGTTGACAATGCACCTTGAAATGTTTGGGTTTAATTTTCATTTGGTTCACCCAATGTTAAAGGTCGAGCACAAAATATTTTTTGCAGGTCGAGCACAAAATATTATTTGCATATTTTCTTTCTTTATTGTTTAGAAAACATCTTTATGTTTTATGAAATGTTAGTCTGCCATTTCCAATCGATTGCAAAGTTCGTTCTTGTGTTGTGTACTATTATACCAGTATCCTAGGTAAGGTTAGGACCATCTTCAACCTAGCCAAAATATATCAGTGCCTGTCCACAGTCATGAGTGTGCAATTCAGTGGCGGACGTTTATGTCTCAAATGGACGACTTTGTAAATCGCCACATCAAAGAAGGTAGAAGTAACCAACTTATAATGACGTAAATCTGATTTTGAACTTAAATAGAATATACTTATTAATGTACCTGACGAACTATGTACAACCTGTGTACATTCTCTTCCAGTTAAACCCAACGGGCACGTACAAGCACAGTTCGGACCAATGTAACCACCGTGTTTACATTGCAAACCTCTTGGACAGTTTTCTGAAAGAAAAAAAAACAACATCTGTTTAAGATTGTTGTAGAAGACATTACTTAGATCATTCTGATGTCATAGGTATTTTGTTACAAAAAAACTTGAGACGAATATCCTCTTTAAATCGTAGTTTATTTTAGTCATTATTAAACGTTGCTATAGCCATTACAGAATAGAAATAAAGTTTCATTTCGAAACAAAAGACAGAATACATATAACAAACAATGAACATTATATACTTTTATGCCCCATCTATAGGAGCATTACTAGTATGATTTTCGTTCTGTGCGTCTGTTCGTCCGTTCATTCGTTCGTCCGTCTGTCCGTCTATCCCGCCTCAGGTTAAAGCTTTTGGTTAATGTTCAGGTTAAAGTTTTTGGTCAGGACAGTTTTTGATGAAGTGGATGCCAATCAACTTGAAACTTATTACACATGTTTCCTATGATGTAATCTTTCTAATCTAATCTAATCTAATTAATGTCAAATTACAGTTTTGATCCAAAACTTCACGGTCCACTGAACATAGAAAATGATAGTTCGAGCGGTGAATCCATGTAATATAGATACGGTCTTGTTACTGTTGACTGTATCATATAATTTTATATTTTTTAAAACATGTGAATTTCATGATGAAGATGATATTTTCTCCTTTTAAGCCCGGTGATTTGTCCTTTTATAACCAGCTGTATTTATAATATGCATATTAAGTCAAATACCATGTTAACAATCTACCAATATGCATATATCCTGTTGCAAAACTTGGATTTTTTCGAAAAACTAAGGATTTTCTTATCCCAGGAATAGATTACCTTTGCCGTATTTGGCACAACTTTTTGGAATTTTAAGTCCTCAATGCTCTTCAACTAAATATATACTAATTTGGCTTTATAACTCTTTTGATCTGAGCGTCGAAAAGAGCGTCCGGCGTATCAAATTATAATCCTGGTACCTTTGTTAACTATTATATGCAATATTCCCTGCTTTATAATAGCAAATGAGTGTGTGACTAATATGCGTTTAAGAAGATATGTTACTGTATCAGGGAAAACGTTTGTCTCCGAGTAAATAAGTATTTGTTTTTATTTTAAATTGCTATATGAACCAGGGTAAGCAAGAACAGATCACTTTGATGTCTCTTGTTTGAAATGTTCGGAATAGAATCAAGGGCTTCTCCTATACATGAACTGTGAACAAGGAAGTTGAATTTTATCTTTTTATAAATCTACTTACTATTGCAATCATATAAATCATTGATTGTTTTTATATCTGTAAAACTCAAGTGTGCTCTTTGTCCCATAGCAGCCGTTAGTCTTCTATCGTGTGGTTGCAAAGTATATTTATTGGCGTTGGCATCTTTACTAAAAAACTGAAATATAGCAAGAGAGTATGCGGATAGAAAAAAAAATCATATAAAACAAGTATTAGATTCTTAAATAGCAAATTTTGGAGACGAAATACAAAACTAAAATTAGCGTCTTTGCTTTGAAACAATTATTTTGACTCCGTAGTAGACTAACTGGCCAATTATACTAGTAACGTGTATCTACACTGCTTCAGAATTGTGTATTGCTTTATATTATTTATTTTGTTAATTAAAAGGATTTTATAAATTTCATACACACTCAAAGCAGTTGGTTGTAAATGTAGCTATATTATGCTTTTATATATACGTATATCGTCTATGAAGATTAAAACAAAAGACACGTGGAAAATAAAGTCGTTTTACCAATGATGTTTTCAGATTACTTGTTTGGAATAAAAATATTGCTTAATTTTTACCAATGGGCCGTAGTGCATAACAGATCCAATGTCATATGGTTCATTCGTTCGTTCTGTGTCCGTCCCATGTTTGTTAAAGAATTGTTCATTTCCAGTTTTGACATTGTCCAAAAACACTGTGATGTTTGAATCTCTATCTGGTCGCGAGTGTTCGTGAAACATGCCTGCTACGTGACCAAATTCATGGGCCAAGCTGCCAATCTGTAAAATAGTTCATAAATCGTGTGAAGAACTTTTTAGTGTATTTAAATATCAGCTGTATTCGTACGAGGTTAAGAAACAGGAGTAATGCGAGCTTCACTAGAGACGAGTAAATAGACAATAACTGTTTAGTGTCTTTAAATATCAGCTGTATTTGTACGAGGCTAGGAAACGAGGTGTATGCGAGCTTTTAGCGAGCTACTACACCTGTTTCGAGACGAGTACAAATACAGCTGATATTTAAAGACACTAAACAGTTATTGTCTTTATCCTGCAATTAATTCTGTATATTGTTTGTGTTTTGAAAGACACAAAAACTAACATATTTAGCATTTATTTTCGATTTGTAATCCCTTGAGGCCCGCGTAGTAATATCAAAATCACACATTCGCAAAAAAGAATCTCGAATGGTCAACAATAATACATCGCTTAAGGTGAATAATTATCTATCTTAACATAACAACTAATTTCAACAGTAAATACAAATAACAAAACATTGTCAAATTTGAAACAGAAGTGTACGAGTTGTCCTACGCTTCAGACAAGACATTCACTAAACATGCATGCTGAAATTGACATGGTTGATTTTGTAACACAATCATACACATTCAAGTTTTGAAATCAACAATTGTCATCGTCATTGGAATGCAACTGGAATACACATTCTGAGGTCACACAGGTTCAAACAATACTCATTCCGGCAGTGGGCGGAGCTTTAAAGCGATATCTGTATAGTATACAGATACAGCACAGCGATATCTGTAGGGCTGTATCTGTATAGTAGGACACCCAATTACAGGATAAAAAGAAATAACAAAACATTGTCCAAATTGAGACGAAAGTGTATGATTTGTCCTATGCTTCAGAATTTTGAACTGTCCGTGCATTCACTAATTATTGACATTTGCATGGTTGATTTTGTGATTTACACATCTAAGATTGGCGCCGTAGAAAATGGAGTTAATCCTGCTGTTTGTCTATGAGCAGAAAGTGGGTTATGATTCAGGGACTGGAACATTCATATTCGGAGAAGTACGTCATACGAATGCGATTGCGATACACATTCTGTGGTCACTTAAGTTCATACAACACTCGTCAACAGATATTAACAACAATAAGTCCGACAGTGTGCGGAGCTCGGGGCGAAGCTTTAAAACGATAACTGTATAATACTAGTAAACAAATGCAGGCTTGCGATATCTGTTGGTGTTACATATGAAAAGTATGCACCCAATTGAAGAATAAAGATACATATTTATTTCTAATGCAGCAAACATCCAAAATTAAGAAGAGAAAAAGAAAAGAATAAATGATAAATAATGAAAAAATTTGGGTGCAAGAATTTATTTTTCTTTTATTTACAAATCCCAAATACACAAAAAGTTCCAAATTTCCAGAAAATTGAGTTTTGTGTTTTTGTTTTTTGGGGGTTGGGGGAGGGGTATTTGAAATTGCACAGCAACATCCCTGTTGAAAAATGTTGAAAAATCTTCATTACATCCCAGTACAGTCAGGAATCTACTTCGTCAAAATTATCTCCCCATTACGCCAGTTCATTTTCACAATCGTAGAAATAGAAGCCATTGTAGGGATGACGCGCTGCCAATTTTGCTCTCGGAAACCGATAAATTTATCCACATTGCACCATTACGATCCTTATATGTCAGTTGTATTTTAAAAGACAAATGTATCAACTAGCTAATGAGCATCAGTTAATGATCTTGTCTGCATTGATTCAACTTAAAACTATTGTCTGATCGGTTGTCAGGTGGAATGTTTGAAAATTCATAAACATTTAAAAAAAATTCTAATTAAATATTTCGTGGAAGGGCAGACTAGATTGTTTTACTGGTTGAAGACTATAAACCCTGGTTATCACACACAAAAAATTATAATTTTTCGAAGATGTGCATTTTCATCATCCAACTTGAAAGACTGTCGTCAAGTACTTTCATTAAAAAAAAATAGCTATTCGAACACACCTACTCTGTTTTTGTGATTCATTAGATAGGTATTTCACTTGACCCATATATTTCATCTTTTAGTACTGTGATTTTTTTATGTTATAAAGTCAACCTGTAGCTTTCATATAAAAATGATAGAATCTGAAGCCAAAAGATGTATGAAATATTCTTGCTTTGTACGATATCAAGACAAAATATTCAACTCAAACACGCCCTAACATAAAAAGGTGCACTCGATTCTCTCTTTTCGATACAATTGTTACCCATTTTTTTGATTTTTTTCTTGAGTCACATAATGGAAGGGCAGACACGAAAATTACTGAACTAATAGATTGATATGTTTTCCGTCCGTGGTAAATTTAAAAAAAAAAATCGGAGGTTATGCATTTTCTACATCCAACTTGAAAGATATCCATGTCGTCGACTTGATATCTAATTGTTCTGCTTAACTATGTACTAGATAAATTAAAAACTTATGCAAATGGTGTTTTTAAAATAAAACACTTCGTAATTGAGAAGAAAATTGTAATTTTGTTTGTTTCTATTAACTTTTAATTTTTTTGTCACTATAGTAAACATTACAGTAAGCATTTATCGCCTTCTCTAACAAAGAGCTTCGATTCTTTTGTTCTATTCCAACCGGGTTTCCGACTGAGTATAAAAATGAGTAAAAGAACGCTTCATTATAAATAAATTCGTTATTTTGGTGTAATCAGTGTTGTGAGGAATTTTAAACTGGTGTTTCAAATGCATACACCCTTTGGCTGCTCATCAGGGTGCATGATTTTTCCACATTGGTGTAAAATTCTGAAACACCCCTAGTAACACCAAGATAACTAAAAGTATATTCAGGAACATGTGACTAAAATATTCGAAAATAATTGTAACTTGGTTATAATAATATCAGTTAAATTATCTTACATATTAGAAAAAGAACAAATTAAAAATAAAAGTAAATAGAAAACAGATTTCATACCTTGTTTATACAGTATGGGGCAATTTCCAAGTCTTGGAATCCAAATGCATACCTTCCTATCATTGATTGACACCTGCATGAATAATTTGAGACGATTATAGCTTTTCGTGTTTTGAAAACCATATTCCACACACAGAAATTATTCAGAAAAAAACATTGCTCAAAAGTTAATAATTATTCATAATGAGTCAATATGTTTCCAAGCATGAAAATACAGTGATCAGCAAATGCTATCTGATTTTGTCTCGTGCCCGAAAAATATTTTAGGTTAATGCAGACAACAAAATGTGATTTAAAGGGAAAAAAAAGATTATTTCTTTAATTGTTAAAGAAAATGTTTGCAAAAGTGAATACCTCTTTTCTGAATATATGTCATTTAACATTCGAAATATTGTCTGGCAAGTGAATTGTGAAAATTCATAAATATTAGTATTCGATCTTATAATTTGTTTTGTAGTATACTATATCCTTTCAAAGTCTTTGAAAAACTAGATTTGATAAAATTTGGGGTTAACTTTGATCACATTTTCTTGTTTTGTGTGTGTATTCTATGACATTCCACATACACGCACAAAAATAAATATGTTCACTAAAAATATGAAATTTACTTACGCCTTTCAATTAAAAATATTCTTGAAAGATAATAATGATTATACTTTTCGTAGGTTATTTCTATATATGTTACTACAAATGTAATAAAGCATGTACTAAAATGTATACAAACTTGTTTCCAAAGAGTATGTTGACACCATGGATACCGATTCGTGGTGAGTTTTGTGTCTGACGAATAAATCTCAGGCATGTAGTGTCCTCCCACAATTTCATGGACTTTTCTACGTTAGTTTTTACTAGAGTACCAAGTTGGTTATTAGCTGTTGAAAAGAAACACACTTATATATCAAATTTTGAATTCAAAATTTGCTTGAAAAAGCATTTGAATTAAAATATGTTTTTCACTAGCTGAAAATGCATTTTATTTTGGATGTTGAATGAAAAAAAAAAAATAATTAAGGAATGACTGTATTATTTTTCAGTCTATGATGAAATACCAAACAATCTAGTGCGCACTGAATAACCCGTAAGTTATAAACTTATATGGTAAGATTAACGGTACAAATTGCACGCATTTCGATAATTTCGATAATGAATGTATCTTCAGGTGTATTTACCACCATTGATTTTGCTCTATTAGTTTTTGTTAAAAAAAAATTTAAATGTGCAGAATTTATCTTTCATTGTTTCAAATAAAGAAATACTTGGCATGAGTAAAGTTTTATCCTGTCAAGTACTATAGACAAAATTTCGCATAACATTTCATTGCATATTTAAGGAATGACTGTAATATTTTTTCTGTCTATGAAGAAATAACATAACAAAATTGGTGCACACTGAATAACGCGCGTAGCGGGTTATTTAACAGTGTGCACCACATTTTTAGCTCACCTGGCCTAAAAGGCCATGTGAGCTTTTCTCATCACTTGGCGTCCGTCGTCGTCGTTAACAATTTTTCAAACATCTTCTCCTCTGAAACTACTGAATGGATTTAAATGAAACTTAGCATGATTGTTCCTTAGAGTATCCTGCACAAAGTGTGTGCTTCGATTTTTGATCCGTCAAAAAACATGGCCGCCGTTACTTAAAATAGAACATAGGGGTCAAATGCAGTTTTTGGCTTATATCTCAAAAACGAAAGCATTTAGAGCAAATCTGACAGGGGTAAAAATGTTCATTAGGTCAAGATCTATCAGCCCTGAAATTTTCAGATGAATCAAACAAACCATTGTTGGGTTGCTGCCACTTAATTGGTAATTTTAAGGAAATTTTGCAGTTTTTGG
Source organism: Mytilus galloprovincialis (assembly GCF_965363235.1). Lineage (NCBI taxonomy): Eukaryota > Metazoa > Mollusca > Bivalvia > Mytilida > Mytilidae > Mytilus > Mytilus galloprovincialis. Next base: position 81,840,269 of record NC_134840.1, read on the forward strand.
TCATTATCTTGAATATTATTATAGATAAAGATAAACTGTAAACAGCAAAAATGATCAGCAAAGTAAGATCTACAAATAAGTTAATATGACCAAAATTGTCAAATGACCCCTTAAGGGGTTATTGTCCTTTAATGACAATTTTTCACAATTTGTTCATCATATTTGCTAACTTTAAAAAATCTTCTCCTCTGAAACTGCTGAATGGATTTGGATGAAACTTAGCATGATTGTTCCTTAGATTATCCTGCACAAAGTGTGTGCTTTGATTTTTGATCCGTCAAAAAACATGGCCGCCGTTACTTAAAATAGAACATAGGGGTCAAATGCAGTTTTTGGCTTATATCTCAAAAACGAAAGCATTTAGAGCAAATCTGACATGGGGTAAAAATGTTCATTAGGTCAAGATCTATCAGCCCTGAAATTTTCAGATGAATCAAACAAACCATTGTTGGGTTGCTGCCACTTAATTGGTAATTTTAAGGAAATTTTGCAGTTTCTGGTCATTATCTTGAATATTATTATAGATACAGATAAACTGTTAATAGCAAAAATGTTAAGCAAAGTAAGATCTACAAATAAGTCAATTTGACCAAAATTGTCAATTGACCTCTTAAGGAGTTATTGCCCTTTAAAGACTTTTTTCACAATTTGTTCATCATGTTGACTTACTTTAAAAAATCTTCTCCTTTGAAACTGCTGTATCAATTTCAGCCAAACATAGGCTAAATGAGTTTTAGAGTTTCAGAGTATCTAGTATAAATTTTATATTTCATTTCCTTGTATGTCAAGAAACATAGCTCCTATGGCTAAAATAGAACATAGGAGAAAATGATTTTTTTTTTGCTTTTGAAGAAAATAGGACGATTCAAAGAACATTTAAATAAATTGAAAAGCCAAAATAATCATTGATATGAGATTAAACCAAAAAAATTCAGGTGAGCGATTCAGGCTCTTGAGAGCCTCTTGTTTATGTTATTTCGAATAGACAGAAAAAATATAACAGTCATTTCTTATAATTTAATTCTAAATTCCATTTTAAACCGTAGAAAACCATGAAAAAAACGTTGATGACGTCACGGTCACATGCCTAAATTATGTCTATGGGCTCATATCAAAATAACGTCAGCCAATCAGAAGACGCGTTACATTCAAAATTTAATTATAAGAAAATAACCATCACTGGAAATAAACAAACTCCAACGTACAAGATTGAATAACCATGTAACCTCAAGTTTCTAAACTATTCTTTAGAAACACCAAATAAAAAAACTGTCGAGCTTTGAAACAGCCAAGATAGATGTTAATGAATCAGATTTTTACTGCAATGAAATGTAGGATTATTTTCCTATGTGATCTGTCAAATTCAAGGGAATAATTCTTTTTCGATCCTTTTTTTGTATGCAACCGGATGTTACGTGCTATTATTGGTGGTACTACACATTCAGTGAAACAGCAAGCAACCTAAACTTATCAAAATATCAAAGAGCCGATAAAATAAATAAAATTGACAAAAAGTTTTGCCTAGGCATCAAAAGGAAACCGAGCTTTGCAAAATCTCCATCCAAGTCACCATTTATAAAATTAAACCATTGTAAGTCAAAATATAGTCTTCACTGAACATAGAGCCTTGGCTCACACCGAACAGCAAGCTATAAAAGTCCCATGGAATGACTAGTATAAAACCATTTAAACGGAAAAACTAACTGTCTAATCTATATAAAACACAAGAAACGAGAAACACTTATGAACCACATCAACAAACGACAACCACTGAACATCAGATTACTGACTTAGAACAGGTGCAAACAATTGCAACGGGTTTAAACGTTTTAATGGAACTAAATCTTCACCCTCATCTAAAACAATAGTGTAACATCGCAACATAGAAAGACACACTATAAAATATCAATTGAAATAGCTTAACTCCTTATTACGTTTGTAAAAGGAAATTATGCACTTTTTCTGAAATACTTGCAAAGCAAGGTTTATCTGGGCAAATATATCTTTTGCAAAACCAAATAAAGATCTCTTGTAATTATACTTACGCCATTGATCGTCATATCTATATACTATAATACCATTTGGCCAAATCTTGGTAACTTGTTGTACTGTCTGTCTTCGTTTCCTGTTTCCGATCAGAACCTCTTTAGCTATTTCATTAGCTTGTTCCGGTGACAAAATAATATCAGATTCAAACGCAGTCCCTTCTTCTTCTGGTGGGCGATGTACATTTAGTTCTGTTCTGTGTGGTCGGGGAGAATGCGGCAAGTTCTTCAAATAATCCGACAGTAATGATGGCTGCACATGTTAAGTTTAATGTTAATTTATAAAGCGAAAAGAAAAACACAAAAAAAAAAAACACAAAAAAGTTTCATAAAAAATCGACTCTTAGAAATGTTAAAACGAAACTACGTCATTTACAAACACATTTACTTAAAATTGGTAATCTGAAATAAAACAAAATACCACGTAGGATGTTAACAATTGCAATTAATTTGCATCCCTCAAATTTGACTATTCCCCTCACGGTACCAAGTCAGGAATATGAAAGTTGTCCATTCGTTTGATGTGTTTTATCATTTGATTTTGCCATTTTATTAAGGACTGTCCGTTTTGAATTTTCCTCGGAGTTCAGTATTTTTGTGATTTTATATTTTCCACGAAAAGCTTGGCTCACGTACTGAAATTGAAATCATAATACCTCTTATATACCAGAGAGTACAGCTTAAGGTGCTGGAAGCTGCTACTGAAAGAATATTATTGCAGAAAATGTTTATTATATATAATATGATATATATATTTATTTACTTATTTTTTTTAATTTTCATTATTGTTGTCCGGAAAATTAAGTACTCACCAATGATGTTGTCCATGATAAACACAATAAAAAGACAAGAAACAGCAGTAGTGTTTTCATTTTCAAGTTTCAAATCGTATTGCATCAAAGCAGTGTTTCCTTCCTAATTTATATGCCATGAAAATATTTCCTTTTCCTTGTTGAAAATGACAGTAAACAATATTAAACACTAATTTGTAACTAAGGTTACTAAGACACATCTAATATTACATAAGGATACATTTTACTACAACAGTAATAAGTAAACAGATGGGACATTTTGACTTTTTCAAATTGATAGTTTTTCAATGCAGTCACCCTGGAGGTAAATTAGAAAATTTATGGGCCTTAGATTATGAAGAAGAGACTTCGATATTGTTGCTAGGATTCGTTTATTTAATTAAACTATTAAGGAACCTCCACCTAAATTAATTTTAATATCCACTCTGAAAGCACGTCCTAATATTAAATCACTAGATATCGCTTTCTTTTGTCGAAAATTCAAACTGACATACAGGCTAAGTTTCGATAATTTACCCTCCTTATGCAACGGTATTTAAGAAATGTCAGTAACTTTGGTATTTCCCCCAAACATGTACATTTTAAATTCAATTTTATGAAAAATATAAAGTCATGGCAGATTAAATACGGCGTAAATTCAAAAGTACTTTTGGTGTCAATTAAATTAACTCTTTATTTTGTAGAATCAACGCCGACGCAAACATTTTGTAAATTATTGGGTCAAAGTTGATACCGAAAAAGGACAGGAACAATTTCACTTAGGACATCAACAAATTATTGTATCGTACTTTAAATTTTGAATAAAAAGAAGGCGCGAAGGCGGTAATACAATTAAATTTTGTTTAAATTCATAATTAATTTAAGGAGCCAAGATATTAATGCTTCGAAAAATGTTTAATCTTTTTTTTTTATTACTTAAAGCAATCGAATACATTTCTATTTAAATATTTCATGAAGTTGTTTCAAATGGAGCGAACAGTAAATAAGAGTAAACAAATGGAATTTTTGTATTTTGCCTATAGAAATTATTTAGGGCGAGAGAGTAACAAACAAATGTACACTTGGAAATGTATTTTTTTTTTAAAGAAAATTCGATGAGATACATTTATGTACATAATAATGGAAGATACCGAGGAGCAATCGAAATCCGTAAGTCTTTTTTTTATATGCCCCGCCTAGAGGCGTCCGTCTGTTCGTCCGTCCGTTCGTTAGTCTGTCCCACTGTAGGTTAAAGTTTTTGGTCAATATAGTTTTTTATGAAGGTAAAGTCCAATTTCACTGTCCATTGAACAAAGAAAATGATAGTGCGAGTTGGGCATCCGTGTACTATGGACACATCATTTTCGTTGCTTGCATAACGTTCAGTGGCAAATATTTTATCAATTATCTGGATAAGAACATATTAAAACTTAGTACAATTGGTAGATTCAATACGAGGCATCATATTTGTCTTCACAATTTCACCAAGACGTGACTACGTATTTTTACAGTACACACCGCCAAAAGAATTTCAAATTTAGCAAGAATTTTATTACAGCATCATTGCTAAAAGGAAACTTCATTTTGCCATTGGAATCTCGCCAAAAACAAGCGTGCAGAATTTACTGCTTCAAAAGTTACATGAACAGCTGTGCAACATCATTTCCATTTGAACCTGGAGTTATTTGTAGGTCTCATCATTATAGGAGGCCGGGTTATACATGACGCTCTAAAGAAAACGTTTTATGGACGCCATCATGATATGAGTTAAACATTTTACATTTCTATGACACAGATGAACAATGGTTCAAACTCATTTTTCTATGATTTAATATGGATTCAAAATAAAATTGGTGGAAATATAAAGCAAATACATCTACCAAATAAACACTGGATCATAAATAAAGATAGGTGAAGTTACTTTCAGAATAGATGCATTTTGGATACCCTTACGTTAATATATGACTTATCGACGTATTTTAACAAGTTTCATAAGCAGAACAGAAACAATCGATCCTTCCAATGCGCTTGCGTTCCAACTACGTTTTTCGTGGTGATACATGTTGTTCCGTGCAGTGTTTGCGGACTGTTATTTGTCTTTTTGTGACGTTTTTACGTTCAGTCTGTGCCACTGCTGGTGGAGTTTAAATTTCCCGAGGGAACCACCATCGAAGTAGTCAGCACTGCTGACATGAATTATCATTGATATGGTCATATTTAAAAATTAGCTGTTTACAAATCTTTTGAATTTTTGAAATACTAAGGCGTTTCTACTTCGGGAATAAAGTAACTTAGCTGTATTTGGCAAAACTTTAAGGAATTTTGGTCCTCAATGCTCTACAACTTCTTACTTTATTGGGCCATTTTAACATCTTTGGAATCGAGCGTCACTGATGAGTGTTTTGTAGACGAAACGCGCTACTGGCGTAAATAAAAAATTTAATCCTGGTATCTATATATGATGAGTTTAATTGCTTCGGCTAATTGTTTTGATAGTCTCTTAGTTATCTTTTCTCCCATGGCGTCAACCGTCTGTCATAGTCGTTAACTTTTCAAATCATCTCCTCTGAAACTACTAGACTAATTGAATATAACCAAACTTGGCCGCAATCATCATTTTAGTATTTTGATAAACCTTAAATGACAATTATTTTAGCCCGTTTTGTGTTTATGGGTAAAGCTAAAGAAGATAGATAGAATTTATAAACAGAAAATTATCAGCGTTTACAAGATCATCAAAAAACATTTTTTTTGTCGTAATCTACTCCACTATGTTTGAAAACGTCCAATGTTTTAAAATGATGCATAGACCTAGATGAGCGACACAGGGTCTTTTGAGCTTCTAGTTTTCTTTCAACGTGATAAGAACCCGTTTACACTAGGACATTTTTATCGATTTAAACTAGACCGGTTCACTTTAGATCGGTTGAAGGGCTAATGTGAACGCATTGAATCGATCTTCAATCGGTCTAAACTAAAACACCAAAAACAGGTAGTTTAGTTTGAATCGATCTAAAGTAAACCGATCTTACTTTAGATGTGAATGCAGAGATCGGTTTTAACTAGTACGATTGAATCGAAAATAACGTATGCGCATGTATAGCGGCAAAACTATCTCAGAGGTTCGTTGTTTAAACCATATTTCTCTGTTAAAAGACCTTTAAAACAAACTGTAAACATGTTGTCTTCGCCATAGCATAGATTGCGAAATCTGTGTCTTCTTTTCTTATGTTGAATTTTTTTCTTTGCAGGAACCGCAGTATTTCCGGCGTCGTGTTGTAACTTCGTTGCTACAGTTATTTTTTTCAAAATTAAAGAAAACTGCAATAACACCAGTATCAAAACTTTAAATTGTGATTCAAGAGAAACAATAGCATTATCCAATTTGTTTTTCCAAGTGTGTGTATCAGTGTATCAGCACAGGAATTTGATAAATCAGTTCTATTTATACACAGTGTTTACAGTTTTACGGGCAAAAAGATCGATTGCGTTTTTAATTGTAACTGTGAACGCAGTGGTTCATATTAGACCGATAGAGATCGATATGATTAAAGATAATGTGAACGCTAACTGGTTTTATTTAGATCGATTCAAATTAGATCGATAGAAAAAAAAATGCTAGTGTGAACAGGGTCTAAGACTTTAGTTTCTATATTATTTCTATATTCTGTATTTTAACAATAAACAAGCATATACATAAACTGAGACTACTATAACTAGTCTCAGACGTAAAGAAAGAAAAATAACACATTACAGATTATTGATAAAAATAGTTATTCTGACATATTTGTTTATGTCTGAAGACCAACTTTAAATTAAATTTTCCATTTAGATTTATATTATTGATATGTTTTGAGAACTTTAAATTATTGTCCCTCTCTCTATATATGTTTGATAGTTTAAACAATATCAGAATACTTTCAATTCAAACCAGCACTCGAAGAGATTAAATAAGTTGTTTAACGAGTATTTAATACTGGATTATCTATTAGTTATGAAAATCGTTAATCCAACAACAAGTAAATATTATACAAGCGATACAATTAAATACCTATAAAATTTCATTTTAATGTTTGACAAATATTTGATTTTTAAGCAAACAAATCTTGTTCAATACCATCTTTTATTGTGTATGTGAAGTGGATTGTCGTAATGGAGTGAACGTCAAACAGTCAGTATTATTATGGAATCACTACAAGGTAAAAGATTCATTTTCCCCCCATTTCAGTCTGTTATTGATTTTTCGGTTATCATCGAAACCAAACATTTGCTAAGTATTTCCTTAATAACTTTCAGCACAAGACTGATTTAACAACAATATTATCAATTGATTTATGAATTTGTAGCATTATTATTTTGACGATTTAGTAGAGTTCTGTATACAATTGCACTAATTTTAAAACCGGATAAAGGAAATAATAAGACATATTGAATTGACAGAGTTACTTATTACCAATAACATGTCCAACAATAATCAGACTGCTGAATGAAAGTGCAATTCGTCTCTATTATTCATTCACACAATATATTTGATTTGCAAGGGGAACTTCATGTAAAAATCTACCGAAATTTCTATAATAGTCAGTATGAGATAATAAATGAGATGAAGGGTAAAACCCACCAGACGTCGATGAGACACCAGCAGACGTCACAAATAGATACACCTAAAAAGATAGACCTACAACTAGAAATGTATATTTTTAACATTTGTCATTTCGGAGCCTTTGATAGCTAAGCCTTACTATTGGTTTTGCTCATTATTGAAGGTCGCAAGTGACCTATAGTTGATATAACTAATATGTCATATGGTCTTTGATTGAGAGTTGTCTCACTGGCAATCATACCACATCTTTTTATTTTTATATGTATCTATGAACAATGCCTTCTACTAATTTAAATATCCACGAGTCTTTACACGTTTGGGGGGGGGGGGGGAGGTCCGGCGGTTGAGCAATTGTAATGGGGACATATGGTTGGAACCCACCCTCTAAAAATTGCCGGATCCACTCCTGAGCTCCTTTCTCAACTAAATTTTTTTATAGTTTAAAACAAAATGGAAACGGGGAATGTGTCGATAGAGACAACATCACAACCGGAGAGAACAAAAAAAAAAAACCCAAGCCCGCATATGAGTCTTCTATACAGCGAAATATTCAGCTGGCCTCTAAATTGTACTGTATACTTGATCAGCAAAAAAGACAAACACTAATTTTGATCATTGAGAAGCTTAATATTTTCTTAACAACACAACGTAATTAAAACGTCAAGCTGATTTTTAAAGAGTTATCTCCCTGTAGTGTTAGGTACCACCTTAATAGGCTTCCAGTATGGCTAACTCTTGGCAATGCTAGACGTTTATCCTGGAACTCACTAAATTTAAGAGAAAAAGTGCTTCCAACATTGAATAAAATTGAGAAAGGAAAATGGGGAATGTGAGCAGACAACAGCTGAAGGCCACCAATGGGTCTTCAATGTAGCGAGAAACTCATGCACCCGTAGGTGCCCTTCATCTGGCCCCTTAAAATATGTATACTAGTGCAGTGATAATGGATTGAATGTATCTTTAGAAAATGTGAAAAAAAAACATTTATGAGATATAATGACAAATAACCATATGCATGTGCCTGTCCCAAGTCAGAAGCCTGTAATTCAGTGGTTGTCGTTTGTTTATGTATTACATATTTGTTTTTCGTTCATTTTTTGTACATAAATTAGGCCGTTAGTTTTCTCGTTTGAATTGTTTTACATTGTCATTTCGAGGACTTTAATAGCCGACTATGCGGTATGGGATTTGCTCATTGTTGCAGGTCGTACGGTGACCTATACATGTAGCTATTAATTTTTGTGCCATTTGGTCTCTTGTGGAGAGTTGTCTCATTGCAATCATACCACATCTTCTATTTTTATATATACATATTCGTCAAATTTTCCAATTCTAATAATTGAAGTATTAGACTAAGTGTTTAATTTAAAGTAGTTAAGATCAAATGGTACTATCGTGGCAATATGACAAAAGTAATTAACGAATGTCAGTTATCCAAATTGGGAGGTATGTTATTTAAAAGTATTTTGCAATTTCTTTTATTGTCTTCATTAAAACTGTCGCTTAATTTTCCGATTTGCTTATATCATATGACAAAAAAAATGACGTTTACGTAACGTTACATAAAACCAATCCTTTTGACAGCCCAATTTAACGATTTTTATAATTATACTTCTCCACAAATGGTTAGTGACAATAGGAAATTCCTTTTCCTCGCCTTGTTTCTTTATTATTGAATTTGTCGACAAAAGTGTTGTTTCTATGTGTGATAAATGGATCATCTAACTTAATAGCCCGATCTTTATCTGTCATAAGTTGACAAGTTTTCATTCTGTAGGGAATATGTTGTTCAAGATTAGCTTTAAGTACTGTCAACTAGTGACTTTTGGGAACAGTTGTTGACATTACGACCAGAACTTTCCATTAGTATACAGAATAATGACTGGCCACCTCGCAAATTAGTTTGTTATTCAATAAAAAGATAGATTGATCATTCTCATTGACTAGAATATACCACAGCCGTTAAAATCTTTTCTTAGAGATAATTAATTGAACGCATCTTCATTCATACTTATTTAGGATTGTATTAATGCATAACGATATGATATATTTTTTATTTTTGTTTATTAATAACATGTCCAACAATAACCAGACTGTTGAATGAAAGTGCAATTCATCTCTATTATTCATTAACACGATTCGTGTTTTGAATGGGGAAATTCTGGTACAAGTCTACTTAAATTTCTGTAATAACCAATCAGAATCGATAAATGAGATGAAGAGTAAACCCCACTATAAAGCGTCGAAGAGGCAGCAGCAGGCGCAAAAATAGCAAAACAAAGATACACCTAGTAGGAAAAGTACATGTTTAACATTTGTCATTTCGTAGCCTTTCAAAATAAATATTTCACAAGGTCACATTGTTATTGGATTTGAATCTTAGAATTGTCATGCAAATTAATTTTTTTTTCAAATGTTATATACAAAAAGTTTTGAAATAGTACCATTGCGAGTTCAACATCCTTAGCTTTATTTTCAAAAGATTCCGAAAACCGGCAACAAGAATACATTATTAAGAGCAGGGCTCATCTTGGTACCCTAAACATATATAATTCCAACATGGAAACTGAATTTTAAAAAGCAGGAAGAAGTGCAAACATATGAAACTGTTTTTGAAGCATATGTTTACAAATTGATTTTTTACAGGGGTTTTATAATTTCTTTATATCTAAAGAATAGAAATCTTTTCTGAGATGGATGTTCAAACAACAACCAGATTTCCGGAAATTAACACTGTTCGATCAAAACAAAGTTCACCAGAAAATTGTATAGTTAAACTACCAAATGTTGAAGACAAATCAAACTATATTTCATCTGACGACGAACCTGTTTCATCCCCGTGCTCACGTCCTCGACGACGCCGGAAAAAATCAAACTCTGGTACGTCGTCTGCAAGAAAATCAGCGCGTGCAGACAGCAGAAGTCAACAGATTACACCATTATCAGAGCTGAAACCTTTGAATTTGCTCGATAACACCCAAATAATCAGTGACGATTTGTATAACGAAAAGAAGGAAAGATTGATAAAATGTTCCAAACTGAAAGATGAATTAAGAGTATATTTCAACATTGATGCTAAACTTGGAATCATAAAGACAGAGGACAGTGAAGATGACGCATATGATACAGATTTAGATCAAGATAGAGGTATATTTGTTTTTTCTTTACCCCCTTTTTTAAATGATTTTTGAACTCATAAAACAGTGGGGGACTATATTAAAATCCTGCTTAAATAACAAAAATGCAAAAAGCCAAATGAATAGTCAGGGTCGGTCTTTAACTCCAATCATAAAAAAATACCTATTTTTTTCTCAATCAAAAATATTTATGTTATTTACGTCATACATTATTTCTATATATTTTTGCAGTTGGCTTAGAACTTATTGTGGACGAAAAAACTAAACAAATAAAAGATTTTGGTGAATTTCCTGAATACAAAAAGCGATGCCGGGATCACAAAGTTGTCCCCAATACATTCTTGATACGCCATGCTACCGAGGACAATTTCAAAATGAGGCACCGATACATGACGTCAAGTGATTGCAGAACTATTTCAAAGGAAGTAGAGGTATGAATTTTTCTTTACTTAAGTAAAATAGATAATGGCAGCAGCCCAGCCAGTGTAATATTCGTGCTGTGTCATTGTTTTAACGAAAAAAACATTTAGCTTGTCAATAAAAAAGAAAGGTTGAAATACGAAGATAAACAAATGGAAAAAAAGGAAGAAGGATGAAGAATACCATTGGTTAAGAAAACATGCAAGCAGTGGTTCACAAGCTTTAGATAAAAAGAGTTAAGCATAGTGGCATATAAATGCAATAGGATCTGTGTTCCTGGTTACTTTTACAATAACGGTGTGTCTATGTGTGTCTGCATCAAATGGTAAATTATTCCTTTCACGGATTTGGCTTTACTTTTTAGACCTTTTGGATTATAACTCTTCATCTTTTATATAAGCTTTGGATTTCAAATATTTTGGCCACGAGCATCACTGAAGAGACATGTATTGTCGAAATGCGCATCTGGTGCCAGAAAATTGGTACCGTTAATTTTATTATAGATCCCATAAAAATCTTTAAAATGTGCTTCTCTATTGCATTTCGAAAATAATGGGACTCTCTATCAAATTGTATTAAAAGAAAATGTATCAATATTAAAGTATAGGATATTATTGCTAATTTAGAGAAACAGTAAAGAATAAAGACGTACAAACATAACGATTTATTTGTTTTCCTGTTGTAATTGGTTTGACATATAGACATCAAAAAGGCATCCTCATTCTTCAAATTTAAAATTGTAATAAATGGAAGATTATTTTGTGGAAAATGAATAACAATCAGACAATGTCTCGACGACACAAATTTATACAATTATCCCATCAAGTGTGGAATCTAAGGAAACATATTGCAGAACTTTAAAAACATTGAATTTTAAATCTGACTTTTTTTTTCCAGCATAATCTTGCTTTTCAAAGTATTGATTTGGAAGATAATGGAATAACTCACAAACATTTACAGACTATGGCAGACATGTTGCTAAAGAACAACAGCATTATTGAATTTGTATGTCATAAAGATTTTAACATGTGTTTCATCTATAGCTTCTTTAGCAAATAATCCATTTCAAACGATGTATTTCGTGAAATAAATCTACAAATTATCCTATAATGGAGCATTTACATTCTAGTATGCTGTAATGGATATTCCATCAAATGCTATAATCAAAGGCTTAAATTTTTTTAAGAAAGATTCGAAAACGAATGGTTCGACATTTCAATTATGATTTTCTAAGGTACAAATGTCCTCTTGTCATTTTTTAGGCTAAGTTTTGTGTGTTTAGTTCAGATCCCTATGCATCACTTCTTTCCGCAAAACAAACACCTTTATAAAATGTATGCATCAAACACGTTGCAGAGTGTTGTGCTGTTGCATTTGTTTTGCAAAGCTGTACTCATTAGGGAAGGTTTAAATGATCATAAACACTCGCGACTTTCTGTTTGTGACTTTCCAAAGTCAGGCGCCTATATAGTTGATAGCATCACAGTATTTCGTTTCCTGGTCTGTCGGTCCTCAAGAGTATTGTATACTGACTAAAAACCAACCAATAGAAATGCTGCACGTATTTTTGTTCTCCGGGTACTTAGTAAATGGTTATGATCGACCGGATTGGTTGTTGGCTGGCTAAATTATCGTTATTTTTGTGTAGACATGTCAGATCGTAAGAACTTTAAAAATTTTCATATTCTGTATTTTACTCATTTGTATTTTCGGATCTTTCATCAGACAATTTTTATTATTTTTTTCCATTGTTTTGTATTTTTAGTGGAAAATGCTTAGGACAGCAACGCGTGCGTTGTTGTTTATTCTTGTTTAAAAATATTTTTCAGAATATATCAAATAATCCTATTGGTCCAGAAGGTGCAAAAATTCTAAAATATATATTGGCTAATAATTATCACGTGGTGAAGGCTGACGTTTCAGGTATGTTGATCCTTCAGATATATATATCACTCAATCAATTTGGCGTAATCTAGCGTGGGTTTTACGACAATGTGATTGTAAGACATCCTTTTGAAGGAAAAAGATAAATAGTTATACTGCTTATTAATTATATTTTAAATATCCTTGCAAAATAACTTATTACAAAACTAAATCACAGATTAACTGTAAAGAAGTCGAACATCATTCGGTAATAAATGTACTTGAGCCACGCCACTAAATTTATAAACAGTAAACAGCTTAGAAGTAATGTAACTAGACGCATTTATGTTTTCTCATGCAAGGAACACACTCGAACACAATATTTGTAACTCAGATGTAAAAGTGCGGTCCAGGATTTCGGCTGTAATCGACATTTTACCTTTACGGTCAGGTCCAGTCATTCTAAGGTTAGGAAGTACGGTGTTTTGACTATTGCTGTATATTACACAAACAAAGATTACTGAAATCATAAATCATTCTTGACAATACAACATTACCACATACATCCATGAACCATCACCTGACTTCCGCGGAAAAAAAACCACACAACAAAAAACACATGGTAAAAGTACGTGTTTTGTCAGTCAGCTGTTATCATTAACACCTTTTAAAAAAAATGCAATGCTTATAACACTTTTTTTTTTTAAATTTTCAACCCTTTATAAACATTGAACGACAACATTTCTTCCTAGTGACGTTTAAATTTTCTAACGTGAGACACGCGAAGCAATGAATGTGTTTTTAATTTGATAGATGCTTTTGTGATTTTTTTGTAAAATGTTTCAAGATTGTAACACAGTGGTGACTGCTGTACCCATATTTTGACTATTTTATTTATTATGTCTGTTTTGCTCACGCATCGTTGTAAATATAAAGGAGTTTTATGAAACTGTCGTACAAGTGAGAGGTTTAGCGCTATAAAACCAGGTTCAATCCACCATTTTCAACATTTGAAAAAACCTGTACCATCTAAGGAATATGACAGTTGTTGTCCATTAGTTTGGTGTGTTTTGTCATTTGATTTTGCCATTTGATTAGGTACTTTCCGATTGAATTTTCCTCGGATTTCAGTATTTTTGTGATTTTAATTTTTATATGCATAATTGTAGATTGTGGCCTCGGAGAAAAGTCTGGTCCTTATCTAGCAGAGATCATTGAGGTAAACGAATTACTTATAAAAACGACATTAACATCTACTTTTTACCTCATTGTTAATATATTTTTCATTGGTTGATAATCACGTTCCACCGACATAGTCTTATTGCATTTTAAATAATATAAATGTACAACCAGTGTAAGTTCTTAACCCTTTCTATTTTTTTCTCAAAGCTTTTATTCCTTGTGCGCTTCACTAAGATCGACTTACATTAAATTGACCTAAACATGTTAGATATATGTTCTTTTTACAGAATAATGTTTTCCTCCGGGAGTTATATCTAAGACGCAATAACCTTGGCAATGCTGCTGCAAAGTATATTGGAGATTCTTTAGGTTAGCAAATAACTATGTTATAACAATGCCAATTGTAATACACCAGATGCCCATTTTGAATGTTTTTTTCAGTGATGAATAAGCTCAAAATACTTAATGAGTTTTGGAATTACTTTAAGCATGTAAGAGTTGATATAACCAAAAAGCGTAGCAAAACTCTGCATGATGAATAAACTATGCATGAAGGAGATACATTTCTTTATAAATAAAGGCAACAATAAACCGCTGTTCGAAAGTCATACCGGTAAATCGATTGAGAGAAAACAACTCCGGGTTACAAACTAAAACCGAGGGAAACACATCTACTATCAGAGAGGAAAACAAAGAAGCAACAGAAACGCTGAAGTGCAACAAAAAGACAAAAGACAATGAAACACATACAGAACCGAACTATTAAATCGACGATGGAAGTTTTTAACATCTCTGCCTGGCTATACAGGCCTTGCATGATATGAGCTATAAGATTACAACTATATAATATACCTATCTAAAACGTTGAAGAATCGAAATAACAAAAAGGAGGACCAAAGTGTTGCAAAAATTACGCACACGGAATGAGCAATGCACGAGGGAGATACATTCTTTAATTTATAAAAAAGATTTTCCAAAGTTTTACAACAGGAATTCCATTTAAAAATATCCACATTCTTATGTTAGTACCGATGAACGGAGCTACGTTCCGGGGACAATTAAAGCATTAAAGGCAACAGGAGCATATCGCTGTTCAAAAGTCATAAATGGATCTAGAAAATAACAAATCCAGGTTACAAACTAAAACCGAGGGAAACACATCAACTATAGAAGGAAAACAAACAAAATAACAATCTTCCGATAATAGTATCAATCAATACCTTTCAGTACATGTTTTAAAAAGATAAAATATTCGACATTTGTTAATTCACCTTTACAATGTTAGTACGAACGCGATATTAATCTGATCATGCTGGATGACACGAACAAGTTAATACCTCTATGCACCTAAAACGATACCACTCCATTGAAAATAAATTGTTATCAACTCATTTTTTACCATACTTATCTTTTAAAAAGTGAAATGAATGAATTAAGCAGTTCATGCAGTTAACTTCCTTTCTTTGGACTGACATATATTGATTAAATAATGAGGACAGTCAAGAAATAAGATCTAGAATAAATATTCATCTACAGAACGAAATAAAACATATAACCAATATTAAAACCTGCTTGACGAAAGATTCATTTTATGATTGGATTGCTTGATTTTCAGGAAGCAATATCACTTTAGAATTATTAGATATTAGTTGGAATCAAATTGGAAAACAGGGTGCAATTGCCTTAGCTGCTGGTTTAAAGGTACTATACAATTTTGTAGTATTTTATTTTCTATAGATTTTTAATAAAGATGTTTTCGTTATGTCGTGTTTATGATCAAAAGTCTTTCTAATAAAATTAACGGTACCAATTTTCTTGCACCAGATGCGCATTTCGACAATACATGTCTCTTCTAAAGTACGTTTGATGTACTTTACTTACTTAAAATGTATAACATTATTGACCGAGGTTGTCTATGATTATTTATGGTGTCTATGAAGGCTGCATTATATGTGTTCATCGCCAAATGTTATGATTTTAATCAAAATCTAAGAAATATACATGAAATAGTTGAAGTATAGGGAAAAAGTCAAGTAAGCAGAAATGAAAATCTAAATCACTTGGAGAATAGTTACACAAATTTAAAATTTACGGACATTACTCCGACCGACAAAGTTGGAAAATAAACATCATCAATAGCACTCTTGTGCAATGTTACGTCACACATTCTCTGTTTTAAACGAATAATGTTAGTAGAAAATTATGATTGATGGCGTTCATGGACATCAATTTCTATCTTAAGACAAAACACAGCTGAAATTCTAATAATGTGTGCTTTCACAGAAAAAACGAACTTTTTAAAATTGAGAATGGAAATGGGGAATGTGCCAAAGAGACAACAACCCGACCATAGAAATAAACAACAGCAGAAGGTCACCAACAGGTCTTCAATGTAGCGAAAAATTCCCGCACCCGAACTGTTCCACAAAAACAAGACATCAAAATATTTATTTTTTATCTATATTTTGATTTTGAGACGAATTTCATATTTTAACAGAGGATCTTGAATAAAACATGATGTAAAATATAAAATAAGAAAATAAATCTTATTTTTATGCAGGATAAAACTATTTGTTGAGTTCCTCAAAGAATGATAAACTCAAAGCAATTCAAACGACAATTTAACTTATGACATAATTTATGTACAAACAATTAAAAAAGTTAACTAAATGAATGTGATATACAGCAACAAACGACAAAAATTGTAATACAGTATCCTAAGTGGGACAGGAATATACCGTGTAATAAGCCATAGAAACAAAACATGCTTATTTATCTATCCTATAATATTTATTTGTTTTTAGATAAATACTCAGTTAGAAATATTAAATGTTGCTATGAACGGTTTCGGAGAAGATGGAGGAATAGCATTGTTTGAAGCATTAAAGAACCAAGATTCGCTTGAAGAGCTGGATATAACTTCAAATAGGTTAACAGACAAAGTAGCCAGAGTAATATCAACAATTATACCATATAATCGTCATTTGAAGACGCTCAAGGTACGTTTTTAACCATTTATAAAAATAATGCATTATGGGTAAAATTTTTAATTCATTGTCTACATTTACGACATCCTAAAATAATTGATTAAAAACAATGGCATACCGTATAAGTTGACTTGTACAAACAAAAAATGAGGGTGTGGTTGCAAGTCTTCTGTATTGTTTA
Organism: Mytilus galloprovincialis; assembly: GCF_965363235.1. Taxonomy (NCBI): domain Eukaryota; kingdom Metazoa; phylum Mollusca; class Bivalvia; order Mytilida; family Mytilidae; genus Mytilus; species Mytilus galloprovincialis. Next base: position 81,857,478 of record NC_134840.1, read on the forward strand.
ATATTTAATTCCGATTTTCTCTTTTTTAAATCTAATGTGTCCAAATGCTCTATTCTTCATATTTAGTACTTCATTATTACCTTTTCATTTTTTTTCAGTCCATTCTTCTGTATGTGTTTTTATAAGTATACTCTAGTCTACTACCCCATCAAGACCCTAAAAAAGATAAACACAGTATCCTACAGATTCTGAAACGTTAACGTTGATTTATCAAGTCTTTTCAATTCGTTTTAATTTTAATTTAGATTGTTGACATGTCTTACAAAAGCAGATAGGCATTTTCTATAATTTACTCAACAAATCTAAAAAGATCCGTTTATCATATTATTAGGTTTCTGTTATCTTTTTAAGCTTGTGACAAACACATTCACACTATTTGCTTTCCATTTCCGCAGCACTTGTAGTGCTTTCATTAGAAAGAACTGATCTCTTATTGCTTTTTTTTTATCATTTAAAGGACAAAAGAAACCTGACTAAAATATTTAACTTTATTAGTTCGTGATTAACTTGATCTAGTGTTACTTTAAAGTGTAACCAGGAAGAAAAAAAGCTTATTGATTCATGTGTTTTTAAATGTCAAGCTGTAAAAAAATGAAAATGATGGAACTGACATTAAAAGGAAATGACACTCATTTATAGTTATGAGAAAGTGAAATGAAATCATAAGTGTCTGTACTTATAGATTATTAAGAAAATTATGTAACCTTTAAAGCTTTTGACGTCCAAATCTCCATTAATAATATCTTCTTGAGGATAAGATGAGATTACATAACAAGTTAAACTTACTTAATTTTCCTAAGGAAAATAGTAAAAGCTCAGGAAAATGATTGATCTTTCACTAACCATCTAATATAACGTTAAAGGTACATTACTCTTCTATAATGACTGACGGTTTATTTGCTCTTTAATGTTCTGCAGGTTAAACGATGTGGTAAAATGCAGTCAACAAATGATTGATCATTTTCTCGGAAGTAATTTGTACTCTAATTTCCTTGATTTAGAGACATTAAATTGAAAATTAGCTCAACTTCTAAGAAACTGTGCGCGACTTCATCTTTTTTTTTTTTAATGAAAATACATTATTATTTGCTTGTTGATTTGTTTACTGTGTAATGTCACGTATTATACTGTGGATTTATTATTATTCGTGGGTTTCATGGGTACAAGTGAACCACGATTTCAAATATCCAACTAATAACAATGTTTGCATAGCCTATAGTTTTCCTCAATCTACGAAAATTGATATTCACGAAAATAAATGAATCCACGATATTCATTTCAAATGCCTGAAAATGTCAAAGAAAATTTATATAATTTATTATCAGAATACTTTTTTTTCTTTCTTTTAGATTTCATACAACCACATATCTTCAGTTGGGGCTCTTACGTTGTTAAAACCATACTCTTCTCGCATGAAAAAGAGACTTGCGACTGTTGAACTTCAGGTAACATAAAGATCTTTTAGCTAAGTAACTAAATAGAGTGCTTTCATAGACAATATCTGTAAAATGAGAATGTAAAAGAAGATTAATCTATGAATTTTTCGGTGTTTTGCGCCAATCTTAACATTATTGGCTATAACGTTGCGTCCAGTCAATTTGTGGAGCAAGCCACAGTGCTTTGAGAGAACCATCGCCATTCGGTAGGAAAAAACTGATAAATCTAGTCAACTAAGATTGGCACCAAATCACATATTACATAGAATGAAATTCAAAACAGTGTGGCTGTGGCCATTGATTGACACATTAAATTCATCCATTGACTGGGACAATTTAGGTGAACGTTTGTATGTAACGACTACTGCTCATTGTGTACTTTTTAAAAACACTTAAACTATGGGGTCACCAAAGGTACTCAACACCTTAATAAAGTAATTCGAAAAATTAATCAGAAATAACACGATGTTTTTTGATTTATATCAATTATATAAATCAAAACATAAAGGTTATTCCTGATTAATTTTTCGAATTATTTTATAATTAAAGGCGTTAAGAAACTTTTGGTGGCCCCACAGTTTGAAAGTCTATCGTAGGTACGTCGTGAACAGTGGTCGTTACAGACAAACGTTCACGTAAATTGTCCCAGTCAATGGATGAATTTAATGTGTCAATCAATGGCCACAGCCACACTGTTTTGAATTTCATTCTATTATCAGATTCATCTTAATTGAAAAATTATCATGGGCAGATGGTAAAGTATATTAAAAATCATTAAAAGGTTATAAATAACGACAAATCATCTGTCATTTTATCTTGTTATAATTCTTGTATAGAATATCATAGAATTATGCATGATCATTGGTTATATAAACATATTTATATGTTTTACGTTTCTTTCTGTTATTAACACGTATTGAAATGAAAATTATTAATAACCGTAGAATATTATTTTTGATAAAGAATGTATCAAAGATGACACACAACTGTTTATGACCTTGTTATGAAATACAAAACTTGTAAAACCCATGTTTACAAGATCCTACGCTTTTATTAAATAACAATGATTTGTTTCGGCTTTCAAACTTTTGTATCTGGGCGTCACTAGTAAGTCTTGTGTGGACAAAATGCACTTCTGGCGTATCAAAAATTTTAAACTTGTTGCCTTTTGTTAGCTATTATTCGTGTATTTCTTTGTCAATTGTGTTCTCCTATTTATTTATATTGTAGTCCTGTAATGTTGTGTTGTCATTTTAATGTTATATTTCACATGGCCATAAAAGAGGGAGGTTTGGCATGCCACAAAACCAGGTTCAACCCACCATTGTTTCTTTTAAAAATGTCCTGTACCAAGTCAGGAATATGGCCATTGTTATATTATAGTTCGTTTCTGTGTGTGTTACATTTTAATGTTGTGTCTCCGTTGTGTCGTTTGTTTTCTCTTATTTTTGAGTGTGAATTCACATTACTATAAGACGTGTCACGGTACTTATCTATCTCAAATTCATGTATTTGGTTTTGATGTTATATTTGTTATTCTCATAGGATTTTGTCTAATGCTTAGTCCGTTTCTGTGTGTGAGTGTGTTACATTTTAATGTTGTGTCGTTGTTCTCCTCTTATATTTAATGAGTTTCCCTCAGTTTTAGTTTGTTACCCCGATTTTGTTTTTTGTCCATGGATTTATGAGTTTTGAACAGCGGTATACTACTGTTGCCTTTATTTTGTACTTTCATGCTGCAACATCTCTGATTTACGTGTATAAATTGAATTTGATGTCGAGATAATAGATGCTTTGATAGCATATAGGAACAATGAATTTCCCCTAATTGTGTTTACTCATAGGGTCAACATACGCATATATATTACGGATTACAAATATGTCGAGGTTTCTGATTGGATAACAACACAGATATGTCAGTATATATTCAGGAAACTGCCGGGGTATATACGACCTTTTTATCCCCAATTGGAACATCAAAAACGTCATTATAACACCGGTTACTATGTGACGTAGTCATAAGCTATCAGACTGTCAGAGGTTCACAGAGGGAAAATAATGACGTGCTTCAGTCAATAACACATTTTGATACAAAATCACGCAATTAACACTTTTAATACTTTAATTTGATGTTAAAAGTGTTATTATAAATTATCACATACACGATAAAATTATGTTCACAGCAAATTAGAAAATCCTTCACGTATGCCGAACATATCAGGTTGGGTTTTTCAATATATGTGCATATTGTCAACAAATACCTGCACTGGAAAATAACATTAAGTCAGGGGTAATCCGTAATATATGTGTAATTCAGGTCTCAGAAAGGGTATATACTGTGACATTCCCGGCTTAGGGCTTATATCCCCTTCGCCTTCGGCTCAGGGGATATAAACTCTAAGCCGGGAATGTCACAGTATATACCCTGTCTCAGACCTGAATAACATATAAATGTAGATGATAAGTCATCGAAATAAGGATATTTAAAAGAAAAAACATCTTGACAATAAACTGTGAGTTTGCTCATTAATGTTCAACCGGTTAAATAAAACGGTTTTTTAAACAATGGTTTGTACATCCATGTGACAACATAAGCATATATGTAAAGGATTAGTCATCGAAATATTATTTTAAAAAAGCATGTAAACAATAAATGGTTTGTTTAAACAATGAATTGTATATCCATGTGACAACATCTCAATTGAAGGAATGCAAAATATTTTTCAGTGAATTGACGTTGATTGTGTTTGCTCGTTAGTGTTCAACCGGTTAAATAAAATGGTTTTTTTTCAAACAATGGTTTATATATCCATGTGACAACATATAAGCATATATGTAAATGATTAGTCATCGAAATGAACATATTATTTTAAAAAAGCATGTAAACAATAAACGGTTTGTTAAAACAATGAATTGTATATCCATGTGACAAAATCTTCATTGAAGGAATGCAAAAATATTTTTCAGGGAATTGACGTTGATGCCGAACTGATAGATGCCGTAAACACATTACAGAATAAACGTGGCATGACGGTACTGATATCACGACCCCCATCTCGTCGCGAGAAAACTAGCGATCAGTTGACTTACAGTTTAATAAAGATCGTCGAACTGATGAAAGACTTTGAAGTAGACGTATATGACTTGTTTCCAGGTTATGAAAAAGAAAGAGAAGAAATGATTACCACTGACGATATCATAGCGGCAATGAAGGTAGAAATCTGAACATCATCCAGAATTGAATTACTTTTTAAAGTCATAAGAAACGAGTGACCGGTGAAAAATAATGTTCTTCCAATTCTTGAACCAATTCATACAAGCATCATAAACTTAGTCTTATGTGCACGAATTTATCATTTTTTTCGCAAACATTTCGTATAATCGTCAATTTTTTTTTCAATCGGTCAGTGTTGTTGTGAAAATATGGCAGGTAATTAAAGTTCGTGTTTTGAAGCCGAAGTATAACGATTGTCACCTGTTTGTCAACAATCAACAAAAAATCAACAAAGAAGCATGGAAATTGAGCACGTGTTTGACATGTAAATTCAGATAATAGTTTATTTTAAGGACATCCATGCGTATTGCGATCACCGGATTTTTACGAGACGGGTCACACTGAGGTCACTTTGCAAACGGAAAATATGTCGGGGGATATAATATAAAATAAAGTAAACTTCCTCTAAATATGACTAAATTAAAGAATTTTCTTCAGAAAAAAGTATATGTACATAAGTTTTATAATGAAAACTATCCATTGAGTTATAAAAAAACATATGTATTATTTTTTTTAATTTGAGGTTTCTTATGACTTTAAAGCAAAACGATAAATAGAAACATGATTGAATCAATACTTTAATACAACGTTCATAGTTGTAAACATCATTTTAAGCTGTTCTAAACAGTAAATAAATTTTAATCTGAAATGGTCATTTTTATTTAAACCAATCGTTTAAAATTAAAATTGTTTAAATAATAATTAAAATAATTGAATGGTTCTGTTCGTACCATCGCGTATTTGTAATTTTAAAGGGTTGTAAAAGCATTGATACATTCATACAAAAATTTGCTTCGGTCACTGTTTTTACACCCCAATAAAATTAAACAAAATGAAACATTCAAGTCTTAAAGAAATGTTTACGTGTTCAATAAATTTCAGGTCTGTTTCCTATAGTAATTTTGTTTTTTTTATCAATACACTTGGTTTAAATGCATCAAAGATCCGTCTAGTCGCTATTTTCCAGAACTTCGATATATATTTACCTGCGCAAAAAGAAATATACTTCAAAGTGAGAAAACAATGCAGGAGTGACTGCAAGCGAAATATAAAACATAACTGGAGTAATAGCCAAAAACACATTTGAAAATTGCTCAGATTCTTTAGAATCAAAGATGAAAATGACATGTCAGTCTAAAATGCATTTTCTGGACAAAAGTTTCGTATCATACATTTAATTTTAAAATCGTTTTGTTTATTCTATAAATATGCAAAAAATTATAAATTATCAAGATGTTTAAAAAAAGGTTTGCTACCTTAATTTGAAAATAGAAATGCATGCAATCTTCCTTCAATCGACCAAACAATTTTATAAACGTAGAACAAATCAAACCAAAAGCAACAATAATAATATTCTTGAAAAGCATAAAATAAAAGTTATTAAGTGTGTTATAATATCCAAAATTGTATGAATACAGATGTGATATTGAAGGTATGGCTTATTTAAAATATTTTTTAGTCATGACCTACAAACTGGTTTTTGTCAAGTAGTTCTATGATATGTCCTTGAATTTAAGAGTTGCAAAAACGCCTTTTTCCTTATTAACGATATCGTTTCATTTCTATCTGATATTATATCAACTTCATAAGCTTCAATATGGTATAATTCATTATTTTATTTTTTTGATATAATTATACATAAATTGAATTACTTTGAACGTATAACCTTTATTCAGGTTAGTTCAATTTTTACTGTTTAAACGAAATATCAAATAAAATTCAGTTAGAAAAATTGAGAAAGAAATTGTCTCTGACCTGGTAAAGAGAGATAAGCCAAAGATTCAAAATAATGGGGGAAATCTCCCAAGTAATTATCATCTATTTTTCAAGTGGGATCCAATTGATGTATTTCAGCAATGTGAACGGATTCCAGAAAAAAAGAAGATCCAAAATGTAAAACGGCTGATAAGAGATACGAGAAATAGGAATTTCCAGTTAAAGTACGTATCTAAGTAAATCATTAAAATAATAACTGCTTATATATCTTAATACTTCATTCCTTACTTGGCATCTCAATTTTGATGGAATATAATGGATAGTTTTGACATAAGTTATATCCAGAAAATAAGAAACTATACACTTTTTCCTTAAACACTCAAAGGTCTTTTTGACAATCATATATCGTATACGAGTTATAAAAAAAGATTGTTGTTCCCAAAGCTTAAGGAATAACAGTACTGTATTTTAGGCATAGATTACCTTAGCTGTATTTGGCAAAACTTTGAGGAATTTTGGTCCTCAATGCTCTTTAACTTCGTACTTTATTTAGCCTTTTTAACTTTTTTGAATTCGAGCGTCACTGATGAGTCTTTTGTAGACGAAACGCGCGTCTGGCGTATATACTAAATTTAGTCCTGGTATCTATGATGAGTTTATTTACAACCACTGGGTCGATGCCACTGCTGGTGGAGATTTATTTCCCCGAGGGTATCACAAGCCCAGTAGTCAGCACTTTTTGAGCTGACATGTATTGTCATTGATATGGTTATATTTATAAATTTACTGTTTACAAATTTTTGAATTTTTTGAAATACTAAGACTTTTCTACCTCATGCATAGATTACCTTAGCTGTATTTGGCAAAACTTTTAGGAATTTTGGTCTTCAATGTCTTCAACTTCGTACTTTATTTGACCTTTTTAACTTTTTTGGATTCGAGCGTCACTGATGAGTCTTTTGTAGACGAAACGCGTGTCTGGCGTATATACTAAATTTAGTCCTGGTATCTATGATGAGTTTATTTACATCCACTGGGTCGATGCCACTGCTGGTGGAAATTTATTTCCCCGAGGGTATCACAAGCCCAGTAGTCAGCACTTTTTGTGCTGACTGGAATTGTCATTGATATGGTTATATTTATAAATTTACTGTTTACAAATTTTTGAATTTTTTGAAATACTAAGACTTTTTTACCTCATGCATAGATTACCTTAGCTGTATTTGGCAAAACGTTTAGGAATTTTGGTCCTCAATGCTCTTCAACTTCGTACTTTAGAATCATATTCAAAACAGTGTAGCTGTGGCCATTGATTGACAACCTTAAATTATCCCATTGACTGGGGCAGATTATGTGAACTTTTTTCCGTAACAACCGCTGCTCACTATGTACCTGTTAAAGGCACTTAACCTGTGGGGTCACAAAAGGTTCTCAACACCTAAATAAAGAAATTAGAAAAACTAATCAGGAATAACACGATGTTTTGATTTATATCAATAATATAAATCAAAACATAAAGTTATTCCTGATTAATTTTTCGAACTATTTTAATATTAAAGGCGTTAAGAACCTTTGGTGACCCCACAGTTTAAATTCTATAATAAGTAAGTAGTGAGCAGTTGTCGTTACAGACACACGTTCACCTAATCTGCCCCAGTCAATGGGATAATTTAAGGTTGTCAATCAATGGCCACAGCTACACTGTTTTGAATATGATTCTATTTGGCCTTTTTAACTATTTTGGATTCGAGCGTCACTGATGAGTCTTCTGTAGACGAAACGCGCGTCTGGCGTATATACTAAATTTAGTCCTGGTATCTACGATGAGTTTATTTTCATCGTCAATTGAGATTTGACAGGCGCAAATGCAGACAGTTTTCCTGGCGATGCAGGGCCATGAACTTATCTTTCCTACAGTTATCATAATTTAACTTTGAAAATTTGTAATTGATACTTGTATTTTTTCACAGGAAGACGGATTTGTAATATCTGAAGTCTGAAATTTTAAATGCAAATTTAAGATCTAATTAAATGAAAAATGTTGTAAAATAAAACAAACGACAATGATATCTTACCATTTCAGAGAATTTGCTGTTCTTTACACACAAGTAAATCGAGGAAGTGACCCAAGTATAGAAGAACCATTAAGAAGTGTATTTGCAGGTCGTAAAAGGGCACTAACTCCTGCATCGGTTCAAAAGAAAAAAGAGGAAACGAAATCATCGGGTGTCAGATTTTTCTAAATACATATGGATCACATGGACTTCTAACTATAGCCATTATAATCGTTTCTAAAAATGATCATATTTTAGAAAAAAATTATAATTATGAAAATACATGCACAAGGAATAATTTGTTTTACGTCTCATTGTTCGTAAAAGATACGTTGTTCTTGTTATGGGATTTTTTGGTCGATTTAGATGTTTTATTTCAACTGACTCTACAGCTTAAGAAAGTTTGAATAAAATGTACACATATAGTTTATCAAACAAATTTCTTTTCAAGATTCATACTTTTATATTCATGAATTTTAGCATAAGGATAGTTGTGCTAATTTTTCAGTTCGATAGTTCGTTCGTCCGTTTGACCGCATTTCTACTATCAAATCTTCATAAAATTGAGAATGGAAATGGGGAATGTGTCAAAGAGACAACAACCCGGCAATAAAACAGACAACAACAGAAGGTCACCAACAGGTCTTTAGTGCAGCGAGGAATTCCCGCACCCGGAGGCGTCCTTCAGTTGGCCCCTAAACAAATATATATCCTAGTCCAGTGATTATGAACGCCATAATAAACTCCAAATTGTACTCAAGAAACTAAAATTACAAAGCATACAAGACTAACAAAGGCTAGAGGCTCCTGACTTGGGACAGGTGCAAAAATGCGGCGGGGTTAAACTTGTTTATGAGATCTCAACGCACCCCCTATACCTCTAGCTAATGTAGAAAAGTAAACGCATAACAATACGCACATTAAAATTCAGTTCAAGAGAAGTCGGAGTCTGATGTTAGAAGATGTAACCAAAGAAAAGAAACAAAATGACAATAATACATAAATGACAACAGACTACTAGCAGTTAACTGACATGCCAGCTCCAGACTTCAATTAAACTGATTAGAAGATTATGTCTTCATCATATGAATATCAGGCACAATCCTTCCCGTTAGGGGTTCAGTATCATACCCTCGTAACATATATGACAGAACATAACCCGTGTCATTTTGATAAAACTGTCCGAAAATGTTCAGTACATTATGGTCTATGGATGCTATGATTATAATTTTATGGTGTTTCAAATAGCAACAAATTGACTTTGTCGATCATATATACAAAAGATCCTATTTCATCAACACCTCCTGTCTTGACATAGTCTGTAAGGAAAAGTACATTATTATTAAACTGGTGGATCATCGTTCTATCCAGTAACATGTACGTAAAAGAAATCCTGCAGAAATTCAAAGTTAAATACTTGCTACAAAGTTGGGTACAGTAAATTAGAATATTAGCTGCAATGTAATTTTACTCTCCGGTTACGAATCCACTGGAGGTCTTTTTGAAAACATCAAGTACGATATATAAAATTACATTAGTTCTACAACTTGCACAACTGTTCGATGTGGTTTTTCGAAGCATGAGTTTTCCTGTTTTTCTAGGAGCATTAACAAAAATGTTGTTTAATCTTTTTTTTAATATATTCGAATTTACAGGAATATGACCGGCCATTCGTTTCAAGAGTTTGATCTTTTGATTGTGCCAGTGCCATTTGATAAGGGACTTTTCGTTTGAATTTTCCTCGGAGTTCAGTATATTTTATATTACTTTTTGCTAATTTGATATAAAAAAGAAGATGTGGTATGATTGCCAATGAGACAACTGTCCACGAGAGACCAAAATGACACAGACATTAACAACTATAGGTCACCGTACGGCCTCAAACAATGAGCAAAGCCCATACCGCATAGTCAGCTATAAGAGGCCCAGATATGACAATGTAAAACAATGCAAACAAGAAAACTAACGGATTATTTATAAAAAAAAGAAATGAACGAAAAACAAATATGTAACACATAAATAAACGACAACCACTGAATTACAGGATCCAGACTTGGGACAGGCACATATATAAAGTTAATTATTGTCTTTTAACAGTTTTGTTTTTCTTTTGGTCAAGGTGTTTGTCCCTCTATGAATTTGAAATATGTGTTGTTACTTGATTGGCATTTTCTTGCTTTCGTTTATATTTTGTAACCTTTTGAACAAGTGCGTCCAATAAACCAACACGTTTGTATATGTATATGTCAAATTCTATGTGTTTCCTTTTCTCCAAATCACTTATTAAGCTACTGAACCAAATTTGAATTATATCTGTTATTTTTACAAAACTCACGTCTGCTAAACAGCGTAGTTGGTGTTAGTAAAACATAAATAAAACATCCTTATTCTTGTTTAATCGAAGAATAAAAAAAAAATGACTTTTAAACAGATATTTATCCCTGCATTGTCAAGCATTATATCCCGCCACACACGCACACTATGTAAATCGGGGTATAAAGTGATGGCAGAACAATCCATTTTTTCCCCTGATTCAACCCAATATTAAGACTAACATGATATCGAAACGAAAGTTGCAGTGTAATCATGTAAATAATTACCGATCTTCTAGTGGCCAGTGACTTTTAAGGAAGATCGCTTTATTATTGAACAAAAATAAGTCCAAGTCAATGTTACTTTTATTGTTTTACAAATGAAAATTGACAATTCATACAAAAACTAAAACCATACGAGAAGTTAATAAATTGAAAAAAATGACATATTTCTTCCTCTTTCTCATTTTTAAATTTCCATGAGAAAGGACGATAGTTGTGCTTTCTTGTCAAAGATGCAAGGGCTATAAAATACAGACTTGCCACAATGACTCTTAAAATCAATGACGTCACAAAGGCGTCTGTAGTTGAACTAAGAAAAATACGACATGTTGGTAAGTAAAGTAATATAGTTTCCTAATTTCACTCTGATTGTTAATAGCCAATAGAGACTCTTGCTCGGAGGACAATTTCTTAACTTTGCGGAAATTATAACTATATACAGAGACTTTGGAATGAGTTTTTATCCCAATACATGGTGTGAAGAGAGGGTTTAAACTTTTAAGTCACAGGACCGTTGTCATAAATCTTACTTAAAATGATTAAAAAGAGAACTCTTGTAGGGCAAATTTTTATCATGTTGGTCGGCCCAACATACCTCTTTCCAATGTGGCTTTCCATTTCTGCCATGTTATCATACCGGTACATATACAATGTATCAATAGTGGATCCAGCTTTTTGTATGGTTTTTTTTTCATTGTTGATGGCCGTACGGTTCCATATAATTGCTTACAACCACTTTATTTGAAGTTTGGTGTTAGCGTTTTCACCATTGTTATATGGTATATGAATGATTGCAAAAATATTGCCTTCAACAATGAGCAATGCTCATGCCGCATCGTCAGCTATAACAGACCCCAACATGACAAATGTCAAATAACTCAAATCAGAAAACAAACGGCCTAATTTATTTACAAAAAAAACACTAAATTCTATTATATATCACAACAAGCAACTACTGAATGACATGCTACTGACTTGGGACAGGCATATCCAGAATGTAGTGGTCTTAAACATGTTTGCGGGCGCCCCCTTACCTTGGACAGTGGTGTAACAATACAAAAAAAAGAATGATAAAAATCAGTTGAAAAAGGCTTTACACATCAGATGGATACAAATAGAAATACATCAAACAAACATTCAGAGTGGGCTTGGGTACATGTACATCCAAACAAAAGAAAGAAACCAAATACAAACCTGAGAGTAGTCGCATTCAGTCACTGACAGCTAGTTCAAACTTCAAAGCCAATAACAACTTATAAAAATCATCCAACTAAGACTGTATTATCATCCAATACTCAATGGATTTAGTGTAAAGACGTCATAAACATGACCTTGTGCAATGCCTAGATATAGGTAGATTGTAGAACAGTGAATGTACATAATGTATATAACAATAGTTAGTTTTGCTTTTGATTTACTGAGAACAAAATCTATATTAATACCAATAAAAACAATATTCAATGCTATAATACAGTTTTAGATTAATAACCTTTTAGAATAAGTTTATTTGAAGGATTACTCGAATCATTTCTAAATTTAAAGGCTCGGTTAACAACATCACCGTCAAACTGAAGATGTGAGATCCCGTTTGAAGTAAGTTTCCTACAGGTACAACCGAACTTCGAAACCAAATCTTCATATATATAGAAGAACTTAGAAAAGTTTTTAAGTAATTTTTGGTACAAATTAAACACATATAAATATATTATGTATGATATAATTATGAAAATATTTTTCTTCTCAAATTTCTTGTTGTCACGAAGCTTAGGTTATGTGCCACACAATTACTGTAAACAAGAATTTGAAAGATGTTTTTTTTAATATGCAATTATGTATAAATATCTAAATTTACAAGATTCACAAGAAATTCTGAGACCAACATAACAAATGCCTTTAATTGCTCAGAATTTATGCATGCATGCTTTGAATGGCTAAAAAGACACAAAGTACCGAAATACGAGTTTGCTCATATACATTTGATGAATGAAAAATGTTAATCAACACAAGACTAAGCTTGGAAAAGGATTGACTTTTAAGATCAGCAAGAACTTGCTCAGATACATTTGATGAATGAAAAATGTTAATCAACACAAGACTAAGCTTGGAAAAGGATTGACTTTTAAGATCAGCAAGAACTTGCTGAGATACATTTGATGAATGAAAAATGTTAATCACCACAAGACTAAGCTTGGGAAAGGATTGACTTTTAAGATCAGCAAGAACTTGCTCAGATACATTTGATGAATGAAAAATGTTAACCAACACAAGACTAAGCTTGGAAAAGGATTGACTTTTAAGATCAGCAAGAACTTGCTCAGATACATTTGATGAATGAAAAATGTTAATCAACACAAGACTAAGCTTAGAAAAGGATTGACTTTTAAGATCAGCAAGAACTTGCTCAGATACATTTGATGAATGAAAAATGTTAATCAACACAAGACTAAGCTTGGAAAAGGATTGACTTTTAAGATCAGCAAGAACTTGCTCAGATACATTTGATGAATGAAAAATGTTAATCTACACAAGACTAAGCTTGGAAAAGGGTTGACTTTTAAGATCAGCAAGAACTTGCTCAGATACGTTTGATGAATGAAAAATGTTAATCAACACAAGACTAAGCTTGGAAAAGGATTGACTTTTAAGATCAGCAAGAACTTGCTCAGATATATTTGATGAATGAAAAATGTTAATCAACACAAGACTAAGCTTGGAAAAGGATTGACTTTTAAGATCAGCAAGAACTTGCTCAGATACATTTGATGAATGAAAAATGTTAATCAACACAAGACTAAGCTTGGAAAAGGATTGACTTTTAAGATCAGCAAGAATTTGCTCAGATACATTTGATGAATGAAAAATGTTAATCAACACAAGACTAAGCTTGGAAAAGGATTGACTTTTAAGATCAGTAAGAACTTGCTCAGATACATTTGATGAATGAAAAATGTTAATCAACACAAGACAAAACTTGCAAAAGGATTGACTTTTAAGATCAGCAAGAACTTGCTCCGATACATTTGATGAATGAAAAATGTTAATCAACACAAGACTAAGCTTGGAAAAGGATTGACTTTTAAGATCAGCAAGAACTTGCTCAGATACATTTGATGAATGAAAAATGTTAATCAACACAAGACTAAGTTTGGAAAAGGATTGACTTTTAAGATCTGCAAGAACAACAAGAAGTGCAAACAAAAAAATAGCAAACCGAAACAAAAAGACACAAATTACCGAAATAAGATTGTATTGTATTCGCAGTAACAAAATTCTAGACTAAGGTCAAGTCGGCGAATAAAACAGGTTCTTTAAGGCTAAATAACATTAATTTTGGTTTTTTATTAAGAAAACAGAACGAAAATAATATAAAATTGAATAACAACAGTTTATCAACACACATCTTTGTTTTTCTTCTGTCTTTTGATACACGATAAGGATCGGAAGAATCCACTGATTCTGGCAACAAATGTGGTTTTCTTTCCGGCATTGTTGGTTATCATTTCAATGTCTTTTGTGTCATTTTTGTCATTTTCCTTTCTTTCACTCAATTCAATGACATCGCAGTTAGTTTTCCTTTTTTTAATCATCCCTGCCTCTTTCTGTGTCTTCTCTGAATCATTTTGTGTTTCCCCATCAACATTGAAAGTTTGATCATTTTTCTTGTTTTCGTCTTCGTTTTCCTCTGTCTCCTCATTTGTTTTGACTATTTTAGAATCATTTTGTTTTTCCCCATCACCATTGCAAGTTTGATCATTCTTATTGTTTGCGTCTTCGTTTTCCTCTGTCTCCTCATTTGTTTTGACTATTTTAGAATCATTTTGTTTTTCCCCATCACCATTGAAAGTTTGATCCTTGTTCTTGTTTTCGTCTTCGTTTTCCTCTGTCTCCTCATTTGTTTTGACTATTTTAAAATCATTTTGATTTTCCTGAACAACATCCATAGCTTGGACTTGTTTCTTCTTTTCGTCCTTTAATCTGTTTTTCTCGATCTTCTTTATTTCTTTAAAAATAAACAGATAGATGTAGAAATTCAATGTTTTCATACAAGGTTTTTCTTTTAATTCAGTGCAATCTTTTTTTTTTTCGCAATGTTAATCCGAAAATTGCGTATTAACGCTATTAGTCTCAGCTTTTATTCTCTTTTAATCAAAAATATCAAGTTATACCAAATAAATTCCTGAATTTTATAAGTGCTTGTTAATCAGAATTAACTAATTAATTTCTATAAACTATAACATAAAAATGTGAAATATGATAATTGAATAAGAAATTTAATTGATTTTTTCATTATTGACACGTGAATGTTGAATTCAGACCAACAACATTCCTTAAGTCACAAAAAGACTGGAGATAGTGGACATAGTTATGAAATACCTTTTTCCAACATCCTTTGTGCCATCTTTTTCATCTTTATATTCCTCTTTTCTTTCTTCTTCCATTTTGACTTGACATCTTTTGAGTATTTTTGAATACTCTTGTCGATTGCTTTGTACTGTGCTTTAACTTTCTTTTCCTCTTCTTGGGCTTTCTTTTTCAGTATTACTTCTTTTTTCATCATTTCTCTTTTCCTTTTCTTTTCGTCTTTCGTCGTTTCTTTGTCATTAATCAATCCTTTCGATTCAGAATTCTGGACTGGATCCTATATAACGATTGTATGTACATGTATATATCAAATTATACAACATAAGTAAATTATTTATTTAGATATTGAAAACGTTGCGAAAATTTTGATAACTCATTTAACACTGTGCTTAAACAGCTGTGGGTAACTGAAGTTACCCTCAGCCCAAGATGGCGGACTTTTAACTCGTTGATATTCAATTTATACAAAATCTACCTTTTGCGACGTTTTCCATGCAGAATGTAAATATTTATAGGATTCTTGAATAAAGAAATCACTAACAATTACCATAAGTTCGTTAATTTAGAGTTCACTAAGGCGCAAGACCAACTTTAAAAAAGACATAAGACGTCCGTAACTTTTTGATCGAAACTAAGCAGTTTATTTTCAGATGTGGGTAACTTTTGATTTAAAATTTTAGGAGTTATAATTTCAGCAATCAAAGGACAATTAACATAATAAAACCCCTTATTTGTAACTTACACGGCCGTTTATACTGCTCATTCACCACCAAATGTGATGTTATTAACGCAACATACTTACACAACGGAAGTTTTATGTGGGTTTGTGATTTAAGATATATTTCAAAATACGGTTTAAAACGAAGAGCATAATAATATTTTCAACAAAAAAGTTAAAAAAAACCCTGTTGTTTTAATTTGAAACTAGTTGTTAATTTAATCGAGATTGATGCCATATATAAAGTTTCAATGATAAAATTCAAATGACCTTTTAAAAATACCGTGATTTTCAATAGAACCATCAGAAACCCACTAGCATATGAACACAGAGAAATCAATCGTTTGGCCAAATGGAACAACCTCAACTTTCACCTTTCAGAAATGATAGATTGGGCACTTCTATCTATTCTCTTTCTGTTTAAAGCCAGATCAAACGAGTAGAATATTAATACTATGAACTTTCAAGCTTACTTTTTGTTTAAATGGAAAAAATGGATTTCTGGCCTTGATGTCAATTGTGAGTACATTGACCCACTGGCCTTCATCTCACTGTGAATATGAAGAACAGCAATTAAAGCACGGTTCCGATAATAGTATAACATTGGACCAGGGGCGGATCCGTCCATTTTAAAAAGGGGGGTTCCAACAATATGTTCCCATTCAAATGCAATGAACCACCGGACCCCCCCTCTGGATCCGCAACTGTTGGATAATTATTAGATTCTATCTTTAACATTTACCCCATACTAACACTCCTTAATTTCAATTGTACCTTATTGACATGTCCGACGGCATTCTTCAATGGGTTCTCTCCAATTCTCTGCACGTGGATCTTTCTTATTTTCAATTCTAGAAAGAATAAAATATTCACATTACTGGCTTTTTCTCTCGGCATTTCGTTTTATTAGTTTCAGCAGTTATAACAAAGAACTTAGATTTAAAAATAAAAACTTTCATCTTAGATGATCTTAGATGATACGATAACTTTCATAATAGATATACACTGACTAAGCGGTATGGAGTTTACTCCTTATTAAAGACCGTACATGAAAAACAGTTTTAACTTTTATGCAATTTGTTCTCTTGTTGAGAGTCGTCTCAATTGCAATCATACTACATCTTATTTCTATATACATTGAACCAGATAAACTTTCATAAAAAGATATATACAACCTGCAAACGTAATAGTTATATCTTGTTAAAAATATCAACAAAAAAATTACCCCGTCTTTTCTCTGTTGATATATCCACACCCATTTCTGGTTTCTTTTCTTCTATTTTCATACTTTCATCGTTTTCTGATCTCTTTTCTTCTATATTCATACTTTCATCGTTTTCTGATATCTTTTCTTCTTTATTCATACTTTCATCGTTTTCTGATCTCTTTTCTTCTATATTCATACTTTCATCGTTTTCTGATCTCTTCTCTTCTATATTCATACTTTCAGCGTTTTCTGATCTCTTTTCTTTTGTATTCATACTTTCATCTTTTTCTGATCTCTTCTCTTCCTTATTTTCTCTTTCTGTTAAAAAAAAATCAAATGAATATTTAAATGAGGAAAATGTGCTATTTTTTACATTATGAATACTACTCAATTTTAAACGAAATAATGAAGATGGTAAACAAATTTATTCTCAATCAATTGAAACAACAGAATTAATTGAACCGTTAATATATATGTACATGTTACGCTCTTGTTTGATAATCGAATATAAATTTTTCGCGAATTTGAGCGACACATATATTCGTGATATTGTAAACGACCCTAGTCTGCTATTGAAGGTCGTATGTTGACCTCTAGATGTTTGCAGTTTTTTCAGTCATTGTGAAATTGTCAGCTTAAATTTGGAAAAAAACACAATCAAACGTAGTCAAACACTACAGGAAACACTTAACAAAACTGAGAAAAAAAGATGCAGGTATATATACAATGACAGAATTTAAAGGACTATATTTATTGGACAATTAACCGGCTTGTTCGCATTAGTTTAGAATCTGTTACTATGACATACTTATTTCCATTTTCCAGACTGCCCTCTTTGCCTCAGCGGCCTTCTTGTCTAGAATGTCTTCCAGCGAACACTCAAATTCAGCTGTACTTAATATGGCCTCACAAAAGCCAAACACTGTAAGGCGTTTCTTTTCTTTATCTTGATTGGACATAGCCATTATAAACCTATTAATTGTTGAACAAACTGTTAGTTAATGTAATATGAAATTTCTATAAAACATCCCTCCCCCTTTTTAATTTTTTCTTAATTTTGGAACCTGCTGTATTATGCAATCAAGAATGGTTTTACTTTTATAGATTCATAGTTATAACTGAAAACAGTTATTATACATTAAAGATGATTTTTTTAAGTGGTTTTAAATCATTGCCTCGCTAAAGTAATCATTCACCGAAGTGATCGTTTCTGTTATTCAGTTTTCGGTCTTTTCGGTTTTTGTTCTATCAATATTTTGTGTAGTTAAACTTTTTGAAAATAACTTAGTAAAAACCGCTTATATGAAAACACATTTTGCTAATTTAGCGTTTTCAAGAAGCCCGGTCATAACCTGCATCTAAATTAAAAGCCAAAAGTAACAAAATAATATACATATATCAATTGTTTAGGCAACATGAATTCTTCATCAAAAATATATTGATAGTTCGTACAACGAATTCTTGAACACGGGTTTTTAGTTTAAAGTTGTCTTTTTAATAAACATCTGGATGAAAAACATGTGACTTGAAAACAGTGAAGTAAAGAGTACTCACCAGACTTATCTTTCGAATTCGAATCTTCCAAAAAGCTGAATAGAATTGGTTTTTAGTCTGCAGAAAAAACCCTCTGCAGTGTATTGCCGATACTTCGACAATAACGTTGGCATTGGCGATCTTTATGACGTCCAAGTATGATAGCAGCGCCGCCGCATAGTTTTCTCCGATTCTCTTCCTTTTCTGTGTAATGACGGCCAATAAGTTGTAACATATTTGTCAGTAAGTTTAATTTCAATAGTGTTTTATCATATATTGTGTTAGAAGAATGTTATAATTATATGAAGAACAGCAATCAAGACACACACTGACTCTCTGAATCATTGGCAGTTTTGAGTTTTCTTGCTTGGTTATTGTTTAAACTGTGACGGGATTGCTTCCCTTAGAAAACTTAGTAGATACTTAGTCAGCCGTAAGCGGTTGAGCTAGAGAAGTACTTCTTTAGCTCAGTCGGTTACCGCGCTGCCTTGTAACACAGAGGTCCCGGGTTCGAGTCCCGGTGGAGACAAGCAATTTTGTAATGAAATTCGTGCTCTCCGGTTACAAAACCATTCGATACATGCACACGAAGAACAGCAATCAATTAAGGCACTATTCCAATAATAGTTAAACATGGGATTGTTATTACCCACGCACGGCGAGGAGGAAATAAAATGTTATAGGCAAAATATTAAATTATAGCAAAATAAGGTCAGACATAAATGTATACGCTTAATTAAAACAAAGTTATTGATGATTGCAATAAAATTGAGAATGGAAATGGGGAATGTGCCAAGAGACAACAACCCGACCATAGAAAAAAAAAACAACAGCAGAAGGTCACCAACAGGTCTTCAATGTAGCGAAAAATTACCGCACCGGGAGGCGTCCTTCAGCTGGCCCCTAAACAAGTATATACTAGTTCAGTGATAATGAACGCATGAATAGCATGTTACTGTGAGATTGGTTGTCATGACGGGGAACAAATTAAATAAAAGATACTCATGTTTATCCATGCCGTTTTGAAACATATTTGAACCTGGAACTAATATACTAGTTATACTGTTAGTATATTAATTAGTCCCAGTTAGACTTAATTTTCTACATTTGAAAATGCCTGTACCAAGTCAGGAATATGACAGTTCTTGTCCGTTCGTTTTTTATGTGTTTCGTCATTTGATTTTGCCATGTGATGACATGTGACAGGGGCGTAGCCAGGCATTCATTCAACTGTAGGTACAAATCGGCAGGGGGACGGAAAACGGATTTCAGCATTTCGGCTGCAAAATTTTATGCACAAAAATATTAAATTTTCTGGTCATTTAATCATGATAATTATAATATACATGATGAAAAGTTATGAATAATTTATCATAACATCTGAATGGGGAATTAAATAACTCAGTACAATTGGAAAATCAAATATTAAAAACATTATTTACAATACTATTATGTACTGCCCATCATAGATCCGAGTATCCCTTTAATTAAGCAGTACACCCTGTTTGGTATTTTCAAATCTATTCCGTTATGATCGATATATACGTTTAACTTAATGGATAGTACATATTGACGATCCTTCATTAAAAAAAAAATACGCACGTGCACGTAAACACTGATATTATACTATATAATAACACTTTCTTTTTGGCTAGAAAGACATCAACCATCAATATTTTGATTCTTAAACCTTCACCCTAGCCACACAAACACATACACACATAGTCGATGCCTAGTGCAAAAGTTCTCTTCTGTTCATACTAACGTAACAAAATTCAAGAAATTCGTATTTCTTTATATACCGCGCTACTGTAAAATCCCTACCTGCTTAGGAATTTGAATAATTGTGGTCATTACTCGTAGATCTGAGAGTACTCAAAACTACTGGAAGCTAGTTGATAGATTGATTTCTAAACATCCAGTGTAAAATATTTATGCAAGTTTAGAACAAACATAAAATGATTATTTACAATAAACACAACAGGGAGCTTAGTCCTGTAATAAGTGTTGTACAGGACGAAGATCTGGGAATTTGAAAATGCCATGCATTGGAAAATGAGGGATTATTGGATAGGAGAAGAAACTTTGCCTTTCAGTAGACCAACTACGAACTCCTCAAAATGTGGCATTCTCTCTACAACTAGGCATAAGATTAAGTGTTCCCATTCTGACCAGACGTGACTACGTACTTATGCATCCTGCACAGCCAAACGGACGACCAACATTGGCAAGTCGGGTGAAGACAAAGTGGAAAGCTAGTTGAAAACTAACAACAACTGATTAAAAATTCATGTGTCTAAGTTGAGGTTCATTCAAGTTTTTGTTGATAGAATTGAAATGATCTGATCCAAAGTTCTAGTTTATAGTTTCTATATAAGGTACACACATAAAAACATTTAATTCTATCCAATATTCTTCTTCTTCTTTATATACAGAAAAACATCAACTGGTTGATGATTACTTTCCGGCGCATGCCTGGTTTAACAATATTGTTAATGATTAAAAATATATATTTTTGGTTTCTTAATAATTTTTCAATTTTTATGATACAAATGTGTATGTAAGTAATATTTTTCAATTTTTATTTTTAATTTTTGGTATAAGATAAAAACAAGATACATATTATACATGTAGGTGTTTGTAAGCGTCAAGGAGCATCTCTCTAGTGAGTTTCTCCTTGAAGCACTCAGTAGTGGTGCTGCAGGCTATTGGTTCTGGTAATTTGTTCCAGTCTTTTATAGTTTGGCAGAAAAATGCATAAAAAATATTCCATTCACAAAGGACGAGAGACTAGTGTACACATGACATTCGAGTTGTGACAACTTCACTGGAGTTCATCTATATATAACGTTGTTTATAATTATTTATTTTTTGACAAAAAAAAAAAAAATTTGTGAAAAAATTATGTGTAGGCACGTGTCTAAAGTGCCTAACGGCAGCTACGCCCCTGTGTGATTATGGACTTTCCGATTAGATTTTCCTCTGAGTTCACGGTATTTTTGTGATTTTACTTTTTAGACCCTCTTTCAGTTAGAACCCTCTCCTTTTTTATCCTTATAAAAAAAAATGACTGGATCCTACACCATTTTTCCTGGGAAGTTGATTGCATATACATCCTCTTTGGATTTAAATCTGCTCAAGAAAGCACTGAATCAAACCTGCAGTATTACTACCGTTATCGTTTCTTCGATGCTTATATATATTACGGAAAAATTGCGAAAACACGCCTGCCTAGATTCTAAAATTATCGTATTATCAAACGTTTCCGGTAAATAATTTTCCAAGATCATTTTACAACGATTTGCTCGAAAAGACTTAATATTAGAGGTAAAACAATTCCTATTGTTTATAAAAAACAGTGATATAAGTTTCCAGGTTATGCTTCGTTATTTTGACAGGCTGGCACCAGTCATTTACTTCTTTTTCAGGCCCTTTCAGGCTTTGTGCATACTACATCACAAAATTTATTGATTTCTTTGAAGATAGTAATTTTCATATGAATGAATTTAGAAAATTGTTCATTTTCACGATGTAGTTTTATCTGGACTATTACTCCCAAGGGTGACTGGGGAATAGAAATATGGTCACTTGGTTGTCTTCTAAGCAGCAGTAAAACGATTTCCAAAGTGGGGCATCCATTTGGCTAGTCCGAGATAATTTACTCTGACGTCAAACGGCTGTTTTGCCAGACAAGCTGGGGCTGTGGGCGAGGTGATTAATTATGGTCATTTGCATAATCATTTTTACCTTTATTTTCAAAAGGAAGTCAAGATATTCATGTGACCACGAGAATAAAGTGATGAATTATGCAAATGACCATAATCGATCACCTCGTTCATTTACGATGCACGTAATCTTAATGTTTGAGAGCTTCTGATTGTTATCATAGTTGGCACTAAATGCTTAATACCGATCTCCTGTAAAGGAGGTTTAAAATCGTGGTTGAAAAAAGTATAAATATTTGCATATTTGAGTCTCGAGGTCGCGAAATCTCTTGTAACTTGACGTCCTTTTGAAAATAAAAGTAAAAATGTCTAAATCGATGGGTCACAGTGAAAACTGTTTAAATATGGAAAAATAAAGAGTGGCAGGTAGGTGAAGCTAACATAAATGAAGAGATAAATGAAAAATGATCAAATTGATACCCGATTTATATAATTCCAAGTCCGTTAGTTGGCACTAGAAGCAACGAAGCAGTGCATCTATTTTGGATGGGCAAATATCCACTTTTTGATATGGGACAAGCTCTGATGTCCCACGACCCCAATTTGTCTGGCAAAACATGCATCCATTGGATGTCAGAGTTCCTTTTTTTAGCTCACCTGGCCCAAAGGGCCAAGTGAGCTTTTCTCATCACTTTGCGTCCGGCGTTAGCTTTTACAAAAATCTTCTCCTCTGAAACTACTGGGCCAAATCAAACCAAACTTGGCCACAATCATCATTGGGGTATCTAGTTTAAAAAATGTGTGGCGTGACCCGGTCAACCAACCAAGATGGCCGCCACGGCTAAAAATAGAACATAGGGGTAAAATGCAGTTTTTGGCTTATAACTCAAAAACCAAAGCATTTAGAGCAAATCTGACATGGGGTAAAAATGTTTATCAGGTCAAGATCTATCTGCCCTGAAATTTTCAGATGAATCGGTCAATCGGTTGTTGGGTTGCTGCCCCTGAATTGGAAATTTTGAGGAAATTTTGCTGTTTTTGGTTATTATCTTGAATATTATTATAGATAGAGATAAACTGTAAACAGCAATAATGTTCAGCAAAGTAAGATCTACAAATAAGTCAACATGACCAAAATGGTCAGTTGACCCGTTTAGGAGTTATTGCCCTTTATAGTCAATTTTTAACCATTTTTCGTAAATTAAAGTAATCTTTTACAAAAATCTTCTCCTCTGAAACTACTAAGCCAAATTAATCCAAACTTTGCCACAATCATCTTTGGGGTATCTAGTTTAAAAAATGTGTGGCGTGACCTGGTTAACCAACCAAGATGGCCCCCACCACTAAAAATAGAACATAGGGGTAAAATGCAGTTTTTGGCTTATAACTCAAAAACCAAAGCATTTTGAGGAAATCTGACATGGGAATAAAAATGTTTATCAGGTCAAGATCTATCTGCCGTGAAATTTTCAGATGAATTGGTCAATCGGTTGTTGGGTTGCTGCCCCTGAATTGGTAATTTTGAGGAAATTTTGCTGTTTTTGGTTATTATCTTGAATATTTTTATAGATAGAGATAAACTGTAAACAGCAATAATGTTCAGCAAAGTAAGATCTACAAATAAGTCAACATGACCAAAATGGTCAGTTGACCCGTTTAGGAGTTATTGCCCTTTATAGTCAATTTTTAACCATTTTTCGTTAATTAAAGTAATCTATACAAAAATCTTCTCCTCTGAAACTACTGGGCCAAATTAATCCAAACTTGGCCACAATCATCTTTGGGGCATTTAGTTTAAAAAATGTGTGGCATGACCTGGTCAACCAACCATGATGGCCGCCGAGGCTAAAAATAGAACAAAGGGGAAAAATGCAGTTTTTGGCTTATAACTCAAAAACCAAAGCATTTTGAGGAAATCTGACATGGGAATAAAAATGTTTATGAGGTCAAGATCTATCTGCCCTGAAATTTTCAGATGAATTGGTCAATCGGTTGTTGGGTTGATGCCCCTGAGTTGGTAATTTTGAGGAAATTTTGCTGTTTTTGGTTATTATCTTGAATATTATTATAGATAGAGATAAACTGTAAACAGCAATAATGTTCAGCAAAGTAAGATCTACAAATAAGTCAACATGACCAAAATGGTCAGTTGACCCGTTTAGGAGTTATTGCCCTTTATAGTCAATTTTTAACCATTTTTCGTTAATTAAAGTAATCTATACAAAAATCTTCTCCTCTGAAACTACTGGGCCAAATTAATCCAAACTTGGCCACAATCATCTTTGGGGCATTTAGTTTAAAAAATGTGTGGCATGACCTGGTCAACCAACCAAGATGGCCGCCACGGCTAAAAATAGAACAAAGGGGTAAAATGCAGTTTTTGGCTTATAACTCAAAAACCAAAGCATTTTGAGGAAATCTGACATGGGAATAGAAATGTTTATGAGGTCAAGATCTATCTGCCCTGAAATTTTCAGATGAATTGGTCAATCGGTTGTTGGGTTGATGCCCCTGAGTTGGTAATTTTGAGGAAATTTTGCTGTTTTTGGTTATTATCTTGAATATTATTATAGATAGAGATAAATTGTAAACAGCAATAATGTTCAGCAAAGTAAGATCTACAAATAAGTCAACATGACCAAAATGGTCAGTTGACCCGTTTAGGAGTTATTGCCCTTTATAGTCAATCTTTAACCATTTTTCATAAATCTAAGTAATCTTTTACAAAATCTCCACTGAAACTACTAGGCCACAATCATCTTTGGGGTATCTAGTTTGAAAAATGTGTCCGATGACCTAGCCATTCAACCAAGATGGCCGCCACGGCTAAAAATAGAACATAGGGGTAAAATGCAGTTTTTGGCTTATAACTATGAAACCAAAGCATCTAGAGCAAATCTGACAAGAAGTTAAATTGTTAATCAAGTCAATATCTATCTGCCCTGAATTTTTCAGATGAATTGGACAACTGGTTGTTGGGTTGCTGCCCTCCAACATGTCCAATTGGTAATTTTTAAAGAAATTTTGCCGTTTTTGGTTATCTTGAATACTATTATAGATAGCGATAAACTGTAAACAGCAATAATGTTCAGCAAAGTAAGATCTACAAATAAGTTAACATGACCTAAATGGTCAATTGACCCCTTAAGGAGTTATTGCCCTTTATAGTCAATTTTTAACAATTTTCATTAATTTGATATTTTTATGTAAATTTTTACCAAATATAGTTCTCTGTTACTAATGGGCAAAGTTCATTATAGATATAAGTGTAAGAAGCAAAATCGTTCAGTAAAGTAAGAACGTCAAACACATCACCATCACCAAAATACAATTTTGTCATGAATCCATTTGTGTCCTTTGTTTAATATGCACATAGACCAAGGTGAGCGACACAGGCTCTTTAGAGCCTCTAGTTTTGTAATCTCAGACTACCGTTTGGCTGGACCTACAAGACCTACCTATTTTATAGGCAAGTTTCAACACACAAATCGTCATTAGAGGACAAAATGCTTGACCCGCTTTATAATGAAAATCAAGAAATAAATACGACTATAACCATCGAAGAAGTTAGACGGCTTGTGTACAAAACAAAAAACGGCAAAAGTTGTGGTATAGATAG
Source organism: Mytilus galloprovincialis (assembly GCF_965363235.1). Lineage (NCBI taxonomy): Eukaryota > Metazoa > Mollusca > Bivalvia > Mytilida > Mytilidae > Mytilus > Mytilus galloprovincialis. Next base: position 81,883,656 of record NC_134840.1, read on the forward strand.
TATTCCATACGAAGTACTGAAGTATGAACCTATAGTGGCCGTAATTCATTCATTGTTCCAACTGATTTTTGAAACCGGTATAATTCCGTCTGTTTGGAGACAGGCTATACTTTGTCCAATTCTAAAAGACAAATCTTCAGATCCACGTGTACCTCTCAATTACCGAGGAATTAGTTTACTTTCTTGTATATCAAAACTGTACAGTGCATTCATAAACAGTCGATTATCATCATATTTAGAGTCCAACGATATTTTAGCAGACGAACAAAATGGTTTTCGCTCCGATCGATCGTGTGCGGATCATGTTTTTACTCTTAATGCTGTATCGAGAAACCTGAAGACTTCATTTGCAACTTTTATTGATCTTAAGAAAGCGTTCGATTTTGTTGACCGCGATTTGCTGTTATATAAGCTTTTGTTAAATAACATTGATGGGAAAATTTACAACTCGATTAAAAACATTTACCTTAGTACTTCTGCTTGTGTTCGTGTGAACAACAGACTTTCACAGTGGTTTGTATGCAGTTCTGGTGTTAAACAAGGGGATAATTTATCCCAGACGCTATTTTCGATTTTTATCAACGATCTGGTAGAGGAAGTAAACAGTCTCGGACTTGGTGTAAATATTGGCGACTCAACGCTTTCATTACTTTTATATGCGGACGACATAGTCTTATTGGCATCATCCGAAACTGACATGCAATGGATGCTTGATAAAGTTCATGAGTGGTGCAAGCGATGGCGTGTTTTGATAAATACAGAGAAATCAAAAGTTATGCATTTTCGTCCGTCTCGATCTAAAAGAAGTGAATTCCAGTTCAAAATCGGTGACAATCTACTTCAAATAACTGACACATACAAATACCTCGGTGTAACTTGTCACGACTTAAAGGACTTTAGAGATAATGCAAATAGACTATCAGAAGCTGGAGGTAGAGCTTTAGGAGGAGTTATCTCCAAGATTCATCATCTAAAAGACTTCGGAATTAAACTTTTGAGAAACTTTTTACCTCTTGTGTAGTACCAGTGCTTGACTACAGCTCTTCGATCTGGGGATACAAAGACTTTGCTTGCTTGAATCAAATCCAGAACAAAGCAATTCGTTATTTTCTTGGCGTCCATAAATTTGCACCGACATTGGCAATAAACGGTGAAGTTGGTTGGATGAACTCAAAGGAATGACGATGGTGCAATATGATAAGGTATTGGAACAAACTTATATCAATGGACGACACTCGTATATGTAAACGCGTCTTCAATTGGGACTACGCAAAATGCATGAACAATTGGTCATCCGAAGTGAAAAACATTATGTCAGTTATAGGACTAGAGAGCAATTTTATTACAAAAAACACATGCGATTCACTGATGTGTAAAACATTGCTCAAAGATAAATGCTGCGCAGATTGGCAGAAAGGTTTAATAAACTTTCCGAAACTACGAACATACAGGCTCATAAAATCTGAATACTGCTGTGAACAATACATTGAACTTAATCTTAACCGTACTGAAAGATCCATAATAGCGCAACTCAGGTGTGGCATTCTTCCTCTCAGGTTAGAAACTGGTCGTTTTGTAGGTGAAGACGAATGTGACCGTTTCTGTAAAATGTGTAGCGATAACTGTGTGGAAAACGAATTTCATTTCCTTATAAACTGTAACTTTTATAACAATCTGCGACTGCAACATTTCTCACAAATAGACAATTTATGTATACTATCAAATGAAGAACAGTTTAAATATTTACTATGTCAACATCCGAGAAAAACTGCTAAATATCTATTGCAAGCTTTCAGTAAGAGAAAAAACTTTTTATATGAAAATTTTCGATAACATTTTATTTATTTTTGTTCGTCGTACCATTGAAATTTATGTTTAAAGTGACTTATAGACCCAAAGGGTCGGGTGTTCTAATTATTGTTTTTATATCTCACTGTATTATATAATATTTTGTGAAAAACACATGTCACTATAATAAATAATTTACTTACTTACTTATACATGTTGTATTTATTAACTTGTTCTGGTCCACGCATGAAAATTTTGCCACTGGACATTAAGCAACCAACAATCAATCCATATCTGGACTTTAATTTGTAAACAAATGCATTTTTCATTATTTGAACATTTCAACGTTTGGCAGTGTCTTCACGTTCCTGCATGTGGGGACTCATAGCCAAATTTGCCTTTGTAGACTACGCATACATTGTACATGTACCTGCAACCTATTTTATAAGAAACTGTCATATGATGGTGAATGAAATGTAAACGAAACACAAAAATTATTCGTTATTTCCTGATTTTGTGATTCAGACTAATCATTCAGTGAACATGGTGAAGAGAATGGCAAATAATATTTTTTAATTTGTATTTAACATGTTTAATCATTGTTAATGTATTAGTTAGAAAAATAGAAATTAAATATAAATGCACATTAAAGGAATACAAATACACTGTACATGTATGCCAATAAGTATATGTTAATAAAACTCTTTAATAAAATTAGAAACAGAAATAAAAAATTTTAAACATCTAAAAACAATGAAAAATTAAGGTTTGAGTACTGCATTTTGTAGTGTTCATGTATACACAATTTAAATTAATAAGATAAGATTCCATTTGTCTAAAACTAGATGCATTTGTTAATTATACATTTATATATCCATTCAGAACTCTGGTTTCATTTTAACCTATACATTTGTACAATGTACAAAACATGATGTATATATGAACACCTAAATTATTTTATCATATTTCAGGTGCAGTAACAGTAGAACTGTAGAAGCACATTTTTGCACATTGTAGCAAATTATAAATCCAAAAGTGTTATGTATGATAAATAAATTTATTTGAATTAATCATGTGTTATATACATGTATATGAACAGACAATCTATTTTATTTTATATGTATGATAATTTTTTTTTTTTTTTACTCAAACTGTTCTTATTTTTGTTTTGTTTTTCTCACTTGTTCATCTTGTTTGTAATGCCTTTTTAATTTGATTATCATATAAAAAATCTATAATATGTTCCATTATGTGAATAATTAATTTTTAAAGAAAAATATTAAAATACTAATGGCAGGGTCGTTTCTACGAAATGGCCCCCAAATGCTTATTTGGCCAAAAAAAAATAATATGTCTGTTTAAGGTTACATCCTTTAATAAAACAGGGTAGGTAATTAGGTATTTCCATTTTATTTTATTTTTTCATTATATTTTTTTCGAGATGTGTGATGTTGTTACATGTTGCAAATTTTAGTGTAACAGTTGTGACATCCCTGCAGACCATACATTTTTACTATTAAATCTGTATTTACATTTATTTATGAGAGGTTAGTCTGAAATTATCTATCAGTCAGTACTTGGCTAACCTCTACAAGTACTAACACTTACCGTCAACAATAAAACCAACACCTTGTTGAATTTCAGTCTTTCAAATCATTGGTACTTTGTACGTTTTTGCAGCTTGTTTACTCTAGTAAAGATCAAACACATTGGTATCAATTGTTGATTTGTTTGTTAACGGTGTCCATTGTCATTATACATTGTAGATTTTGCAAGCATGTAGTTGCATTTTTTAAACTTTAATGTGACTACGCTTGCTGCCTCTGACAGCCTGTTTTGGCCATGAAGGCTGCCATTGAGATCTAGATCGTAAAAACTCTTCAATATAGAGTACATGATTTTGAATTAAAGCACATATGATCATGCAACTTCTTTCTCTTTTGTTTTAACTGAAAGTAGGTGTTTCGGACTTTGTATTTTCACTTTCAATTTCATTTTTGAATAAAATGACATAGGGTCGGCACCCTAAAACAAGGACAGTCGGGTAACCGTAAACAGACATATATTTTTTTTGGCTTTAGGGATGTTGTAAAAATAAAATTGGCTTTGAACATTTTTTTCAAACATTTCAAATTTTAAAATCACTGTGAGTAATCTTTTTTTTTTCTCACTTATTTCGATAATTTTTAAGTTTACTTCACATTTTATTCCTGATCCGATGACATTAAATTATAAAACCGGGTATGCATAGTCTATGAAGCCTAATTTGGCTATGCTTCCCTGCATTATGGCCGCCTGCCTTCAATCCAAAATTTAAGCTAAATACATGTATATTTAAATAAACACAAATTAAATGATCCAATTATTCAAAAGATGAAGTTTTACAGAAACGTGGCATGCAACATTCACAAAAGGTCATTTTAAAAAAATGAGTAATACATGTATGTCTGTCATGTCTGTGGCATCTGCATTCTGACATTTTGTATTTCTTACGAATTGAAAATTATCAAAGGCTGCATGAACACTTTCTATTATTTACTATTATATTAAATGAAAATTTTAAAGATACATGAAGGCAGTACTATAACAATGTATAAACTGCAAAATTAATCATTGAAAGCTACAAAATGTATATTTTTGAAAGTTGAGGGATCCACAGACCAGGAGCTGGTTTCACAAAAAAACTTATTACCAGTAAGATTAATCATCAGTCATGAACACTTCAGTAACTTACAATAAATCTAAGTCGTAAGTTTTTTGGTGAAACTGACTCCTGACTTTTACGAGTATAAATGTTGTCAGTCTCTCTTCCAATGTTATTTTTGAAATTATCCACTGTATGTTCTGTCATATCACGATTGTCTTATTGATGTGCTATCATGTTTAGTATCATCATGATCATACCCTATATTCAATGGCAAAATTTATAAAAGAAATTTGTATTGTTTATTTGTCAAGTACATGTGCATGTATGTTTTCAGCTTGCTTAATGCATATATACATTTGTTTGTACTAAAGTTAAGATGTAATTACTGATTGCTACATGTATGTTTAAATTTGTTATCATTTATATTTTCAGAAGAGGAACAATGTTTCCTGTAAGCAGTATGAATATAGCAAATAGATTAACCAAGCTAACATGTCTGACCTCAACATTCAGTCATAATAAACTATTCAGGTTTGTTTACTTTCTGTGAAAATAAAACTCTAAATAACACAAATAGCCATTCAAAGGCAGATAATTTAGCTGAACCCAGAGCCATCATAATGCCATTCTTAAATACTTCAGTTGTCCAACTTGTCTTTAAAACGTGTACGACCGCAAAATTTATGACTATTATGTTATGATTATGTCAGCATCGCAATTTTGAATCAGAGACATTTGGTTTTCAGACCGTAACTTGTGTAAAGGTCAAAAATGAAGGTGTATGAATCTCTTTGAAATTGAACCACAAGGTTCCATACCACAAAAGAAAGGTTAGGTTTTAATTTGGGGGTAATTGTCCTTACTGTTTAGAAGTTACAGCCTAAATGAGGCAAAGGCTAGCAATATAATAGGACAATAACGTGTGTACATAATTACAAATGTATATTAAAAGTGTATAGATCTCTACACAATTGTACCACACAGTTGCAAACCTCAAAAGGAAGGTTGGGATTGCTTTTAGGGGTTATGATTTAAACTGTTCAGAAGTAGATGCAAAAATGCTAGGATATTTTGGTTTCTTGACAATAACTTGAGTTTAAGACTATGGATCTCTATAAAATTGTACAAGTTTCCATACCAGTAAAGGAAATTATTTTTGCCATGACATTGTCAGTTAATTTCGATTTTTTAGTTTGAATTTTCTTTGGTATCTGTCACCTCTCTTTTCTAATTAAGGTGGTACCTAACACTACAGGGAGATAACTCTGTAATATCAGCTAAATGTTTTACTTACGCTGCGTTTTGAAGGCAACATAAAGCTTCTCAATGATCAAAATTAGTGTTTGTCAAACTGCTATATAACCAGTGTAATATTTCTAATTAAACGCTTGGTTTAAATTTTTTGAATTTTTGTAAAAGGGTCAAGGTAAACATGGTAAATACTTTGTCAAAATTTTATGAAAATTAATGAGCCAAATTTATTTTAGTAAAAGTGTTGGGTACCACCTTAATGAATGGCAAAATCTGATTTCTATTTTAGTACATCACAATGCCTTATGGAACTAAGGCTTCGATCAAGAGTGAGAGTCATAGATAACAGTCCAATAGGAAAAGCCGCTGCAACAGCAGGAAAACCAGGAAAAATCATGCACGTTTATAACGTAGCTGCCGTAGGAAGAATTGGTGACAAAGTCATGATAAATATAATGGGCCAGAAAAAGAAGGGATATATTGTGGGATGTAGACAGAAACAAAAAACAAATGTACCACGATTTGACACGAACAATGTAGTATTAGTAGAGGATAGCGGCACTCCGACAGGAACCAGAATACGTCATCCATTACCTTCTTGCTTGCGACAAAAGAGATATGGAGAAAAGCATAGTGGCGAATTTACTAAAATTTTATCTATTGCCACAAAGTTTGTATGAGTTGGAATTGTGAATTATTTTTGTTTTACATGAATAAAAAAAATATTGACTCAAGTGGTGAGAAGGCTTATATCATTTTAACGATTTGTCCTTGCTAAGGATCATAATTTTGTTTTGGTCTGAAAGTCTTTTTTATCTTTCCATATGAAAGCTAGGCTTGTTCTGACCGAAAAAGACATGAATGAAATACAATGTATATATATATATGATAATGAATCGACTTTTACAGAAACATCTCTTTATAAACTTGTCATCACAGATAGAAGATTAATGGAAGTTCAGAAATTATTGTGATGTTTTTAATGTTGCAAAAATTGCAACAGGATAGATTTAATAAAACAACTTAATGTGTCTGAATGACACAGTTGGTCCCACTCACAAAAAAAACTTGAAGTCATTTCCTAAAAAAAGATATCATTAATCTATTTTTGTTTATTTGAAACAAAAAACAAAACACAATAATAAAAGCACACAAAAATTTGTTTTGGTGTCGGACCTAAATTTGTATTTTCTAGTGATCTCTATGAGAAATCAGGCTTTTGTTGTATTTGTCACAGAAAGAGCTTCACAGATAGCAAGATAACCCTGGATTGTATTTTAAATCACTGGCAAGGTCAAACTAAAGACTTATAATTTTGTATTTGCTGCTTCTCGTCTAAGCATATAACATTTGGAATTAGAGCAAAGACTAGGTAGCTAACTGTCAGATTATCTTGTGTTTGGCTTTCTGAGGACTGTTACCTTATGAATTAGCATGTAAAACATCTAGTCTAGTACAAAACAAGGATCAAAATCAATTCACGTCACAATGTTCTCTAACTGATATCCAAGTAATATTTGCCACTGGACTTCAAACACTAAACCATATATGATATATATCGATTTCAAATACACTTATACCTTTGGAAGATAGGTATTGAATACAGATCATTGCAAACAGTTTTTAAGAGATTTTCCCAAACGAGATTGACTTTCTTAAGTCTGGAATCGTTTGGCAGATATAACATCTAGCTTACGTTCACATATAGCAGAGAACAATAAAATGACGGACATGAAAACTCATCAGACTAAACTTGATTATGATAAAGACAAGAGTCCCATACGAACTTTGCCGAAGACTGGCAAATCAGTTTTCCAATCTTTTTCCTTCCTGCTTGAAGATATTGATTACTTATTTGGTGTATTGTTTTGTCATGACAAATTACAGATCAAGATCGAACTTTGTTCTGGTGGGATGATTTTGTGCAGAGTTATAGACCTTTGACCTAGAAAATTCCCTGAAATATAAACCAGAGCAAATTTGACATGTGGTTAATTTGTTCATGAAGTCAAGATCTAGCTTCCCTGAAATTTTCAGACAAAATTGACAATCGGTTGTTGGGTTGCTGTCCCTGAATTGGCAATTTTAAGGAAATTTTGCAGTTTTTAGCTCACCTGGCCAAAAGGGCCAAGTAAGTTTTTCTCATCATTGGCGTCCGTCGTCATTTACTTTTACTTCTCTGAAACTACTGAGCCAAATTTAACCATACTTGGCCACAATCATTATTGGGGTATCTAGTTTAAAAATGTGTCCGGTGACCTGGCCAACCATCCAAGATGGCCACCATGGCTAGAAATAGAACATATGGGTAAAATGCATTTTTTGGCTTATAACTCAAAAAACCAAAGCATTTAGAGCAAATTAGACAGGAGGTGAAATTGTTTATCAGGTCAAAAGCTATCTGCCCTGGTATTTCAGATGAATCGGATAACCGGTTGTTAGGTTGCTGCCCCTGAATTGGTAATTTTAAGGTATCTTGTTTAAAAAATGTGTCCAGTGACCCGGCCAACCAACCAAGATGGCCGCCATGGCTAAAAACAGAATATAGGGGTAAAATGTTGATTTTGGCTTATAACTGAAACCCAAGTATTAAGAGCAAATCTGACATGTGGTTAATTTGTTCATCAAGTCAAGATCTAGTTGCCCTGAAATTTTCAGACAAAATTGACAATCAGTTGTTGGGTTGCTGTCCCTGAATTGGCAATTTTACGAAAATTTTGCAGTTTTCAGATCATCTGGCCCAAAGGGTCAAGTGAGCTTTTCTCATCACTTTGCGTCTGTCGTCGTTAGCTTTTACAAAAATCTTCTCCTCTGAAACTGCTGGGCCAAATTAAACCAAACTTGGCCACAATTATCATTGGGGTATATAGTTTAAAAAATGTGTGTCGTGACCCGGTCAACCAACCAAGATGGCCGCCATGGCTAAAAATAGAACATAGGGGTAAAATTTAGAATTTGGCTTATAACTCTGAAATCAAAGCATTTAGAGCAAATCTGACATGAGTTAAATTGTTTATCAGGCAAAGATCTATCTGCCCTGAAATTTTCAGACGAATCGGACAACCAGTTGTTGGGTTGCTGCCCCTGAATTGCCATTTTTAAGGAAATTATACCGTTTTTTGGCTATTATCTTGTGATTATAATTATAGATAGAGATAAACTGTAAACAGCAATAATGTTCAGCAAAGTAAGATCTACAAATAAGACTAAAATGGTCAGTTGATCCCTTAAGGAGTTATTGCCCTTTATAGTCATTTTTTACCTATTTTTCGTAAATATTTGTAATAACATGAATAATTTACAAAAAAATCCTCTGAAACTACTGGGCAAAATTTAACCATACTTCGCCACAATCCCGGTGTCCCGGCCAACCAACCAAGATGGCCGCCATAGCTAAACATAGAACATAGGGGTAAAATGTAGATTTTGGCTTATAACTGTGAAACCAAAGCATTTTTTGTTAATTTGACATGGGATTAAAATTGTTTATCAAGTGAAGATCTATCCGCTCTGAAATTTTCAGATGAATCAGACATCTGGTTGATGGGTTGCTGCCCCTGAATTGGTAATTTTAAAGAAATTTTTGATGTTTTTGGTTATTATTTTGAATACTATTATAGATAACGATAAACTGTAAACAGTTATAATGTTTTGCAAAGTAAGATCTACAAATGAGAAAACATGACAAACATGGCCAGTTGACCCCTTAAGGAGTTATTGCCCTTTATAGTCATTTTTTACCAATTGTTCTTAAAGTTTTGTATTCTTTCCAAAAATCTTCTCCTCTGAAACTACTTGACCACATTTAACCAAACTTGGCCACAATCATCATTGGGGTATTTAGTTTAAAAAATGTGTTCGGTGACCCAGTTTACCAACCAAGATGGCCGCCATAGCTAAAAATAGAACATAGGGGTAAAAAGACGAATCAGACAACAGGTTGTTGGCTTGCTGCCCCTGAATTGGTAAATTTTAAGGAAATTTTGCCGTTTTTGGTTATTATCTTGAATATTATTGTAGATAGAGATAAACTGTAAACAGCAATAATGTTCAGCAAAGTTAGATCTACAAATAAGTCAAATGACCAAAATGGTCAGTTGACCCCTTAAGGAGTTATTGCCCTTATCAGTTGATTTTTGTAAATTTTTGTAAATTTTTAACAAAATATTTTCCTCTGTAACTACTGGGCCAAGTTTATTATAGATAGAGATAATTGTAAGTAGCAAGAAAATTCAATAAAGTAAGATCTACATCAGCATCACCAAAACACAATTTTGTCATTAATCCATCTGTGTCTTTTGTTTGATATGCACATAGACCAAGGTGAGCGACACAGGCTCTTAAGATCCTCTAGTTTGATCATGTTTGAAGAAATAGATTAGAAAATTAGTTTATAGTTTTGTCAAGACAAAAAATAAAATCCGAGTACGAATTTTGTTCCAGTCTTCTGATTTTGTGCATTGTTATGGTCCTTAGACCTAGAAACTTCACTGAAATAATCAATTTTCTTAAACAATATTGTCATGCTTTAAGATATTGATTTGAAAATTTGTCTATAGTTTAATCATGACAAGATAAAGGTCCAAGTACGAATTTTGTGCAGAGTTATGGTCCATTGACTCAGAAAATTCACTTAATAAATAATCAGTTTTCCAACACTTTTTTTTCATCATACTTGAAGATATTAACTTTATATTTGTTTTAAAGTTTACACGATGACAAGTAATCGATCAAGTAAGAATTTTGTTCAAGTGCAAGTATTTTTTAACCAGTAGAGGACTTTGAATTGCAATGAAATCCTCACAGAACGCTTGTTAACGTTGATCTCTAATCAGATGATGGATTCCTTATTATTGAATGATTTGTACAGTAATGAAACAGTAACCTACTTGTAATGAGGCCACCGTACAAACTTCAACAATGGGCAAGTGGTAAAATATAATTTCTATTAAAGTTAAAAGTTTTAAATATCTATAAGTCACCATTCGGTCTTTAACAATGAGCAAAAACCATTACGAATGGTAAGGTATCAAAGCTACTGAAAGCAAATCTAAAGTAACCCAAACAACAATTTAACATGTTAATTAACAGCCTAATTTATGTACAAAACAGTAGAAGAAAACCACGGAATTACAGCCTCCTGAATTTGAACAGACAGATAATCGATACAACAGTTACAATTAAGTCGTTCTAATATCTTGACTTACATCTAGAAATTGACAATGAGGGTTGGTTGAAAACAAAACTTTACAACAAAAGAGATGATTTTAGCTCTAATTGTGAACTTTCCATTTCTAAGTAGAAACATTCCAGAAGCACCTGCATACGGGGTATGTATCTCCCAATTTATACAATATTCCCGTGCTTGCATTTCCTATCATTATTTTCTTGATAGAGGGTTGCTACTCACTCATAAGGAAGCTATTAAACCAAGATTTTCAATTGGTGAAGTTGAAATCATCCCTTCGTAAATTTTACGGACGCTATCACGAGTTGGTTGACCGTTATGGAATAACCGTTTCACAAATGATATCGGATATGTTCCTTACGTCGTAACTACAATTCCTTCCCTTTCATGAATGTGACCTACTGAATTAGACTATTTACCGGATTTGTTATAACATAAGCAACACGACGGGTGTCTTATGTTGAGCAGGATCTTCTTACCCTACCGGAGCATCTGAGATCATCCCTAGTTTTTTAATGGGTTTCGTGTTGCTTATTCTTTAGTTTTATATGTTGTGTGTACTATTGTTTGTCTATTTGTGTTTTTCATTTTTAGTCTTGACAGTTTCACAATAACTTTGAAGCCCTCTTTGATTGCTGATAAAATAGATGTTAATAATTTAGAAAGATGTTTCGTGGAGCACTTGGAAGACCCAGCAATATACCGTTGTTTGTAAGGACACTTATGTAGTTTGTGTATCCAATACAGCGATGGAAGATCCAGTTCTTCATCTTTGGTTGAAATTCCAAAGGAACATAGAACAGACCTATAATTATCCAGGAATTCCTCTTTGGTAAGTGTCGTGAAGGTATAAGTTGAGTTTCCAAGTGAAGTGTCAATACCTTACTCGTTTATTAAGCAGTTAATGTAATGAGTTTTACACACAAAAAACGATGTTGTTTGGGGCTTTATCTGCGGGGACAACAACATATTTGTCATAGAGGTAGGATAAGTGTTTTGCAACCTGTCGGTCTTTAAAGATTGACGTAGCATGGGCATTGATAGACCTATATAGTTTCTTAATTCTGATTTGTATTAACGACCTCACCGCCTTATAAAAGACTCATCAGTGGCGCTGGAATCCAAAAACGTTGAAAAGGCCAAATAAAGTACGAAGTTGAAGAGCATTTAGGATCAAAGTTCCTAAAAGTTTTGCCAAATACATCTAAGGTAATCTATTCCTGAGTTATAAAAATTAATGAGGTATAGATAATAATCGTAACATGGTATGTTAGTGACCTTATACAATATACATGGGGTCAGTAAATTCCATATGGAGTGAGAGCGAAGTTGGTCTGAAGGAGTGACACTTCTTCTTTAATCATGGACTTGTTAAACAATAGGGCTTCCTTTTGAAATAGACGAATTGTGAAATTCGAAATTTATTTTATTTAATAGAAGATGTCCAACTGGCAACCCTTCTACGAACTTGCATTGCTTAGTTGCATGACTGGGCCTGAAAAAGAGAAAAAAATGTGTGTAACACATATAAGCGTTTTTAAATCCTCCCTCACCCTGCTCTTCCAATTTAAAGTATTTCTACTTTAAATTGAATAGGCTATAAACGAGACAAACACAGAAATAGGATTAGTTGCTCGCAGTAACATAGGCAACTGTATATTTTCTAATGTGACTAACTTTGATTCGACGTGCCTGCGAACACCTTCGATACTGATACATTTAAATGCCAAACTTTATATTGTAACATAGTAACCCGACCCGTAGTCGCTGCCAAATTTTTTCGCATGCCTTATAATTATGCACCTAACAATAATTTTATTTTATAAATAGTGCATACTGTTGCAGAACTATTTCCCATCTATATATGATTACTGCAAATAGCCAAAAAACCCAATGTCAAACGAAATAAAATATATTTATACATATGTAATATTTTGATACTTTAGAAACTTGGAAAAAGATTATTTCACTGTTATATCTACGAATACATTTTTAATACAACTTGAACTTTGATATATGGTTTGTTCCGTAAACTTGTACCTTTAACCTAGAACATTTACATATTATTTAGGGTGTTAAAGTACCTGTATACTAAAATAATGTATATAGTTAAGAGTACATACAACAAAAAGGATTTAGTATTAGCATATATAGATGTGGTATGACTTTCACAAAATAATGTTAGGAAATGTATGTTACAATAGTTATCAAAGGTACCAGGATTATATTTAGTACGCCAGACGCGCGTTTCGTCTACATATATAACACTCATCAGTGACGCTCATATCAAAATATTTATAAATCCAAACAAGTACAAAGTTGAAGAGATAATGTAATCTATACCTGGGATAAAAACAATCCTTAGTTTTTCGCAAAATTCAAAGTTTTGTAAACAGGAAATTTATAAAAATGACCACATTATTGATATTCGATCATGTCAACACAGAAGAAATATTATCAGGATTATGTTTCCAACACATTTTCAAGGTTGTTGTACTTGCATGCATGTTCTCTTACGGCTACATCTTTCTACATTTGTCAATTAAGAACTCTTTGAACATTGTAATATATGATATGTGTTCTATTAGATTTTGTCCCTCGCAAAACTTACAATTGGAAACTCGCAAATGTATCCTTCTTTACTATCACCAGTGCAAAGATCAGCGTCCCATGAAAATTCATTTGCATCAGTATCCCAATTGAGTTCTAAACAACTATTACTTAAACCATTACTATCGTCGGTTGTGAATACTTAAACAAAAGTAAAAACATTGAATGTCAAAAGCATCAAGTTGATCGAAAAAGTTACTTTCTTATTCATCTATATAAAATTTATTAAAATACTGAATAACAAGATATGTGTTTATAATTTCATCTGAAGTATTATCATATGTTATCAACCAAAAATCTGATTACATGTAACTGTTATTCAATTCATTAGTTTTTCAAATTATCTCGTCATCCTGATTACTTTTTGATTGCATTCTGGTAACAATGAATTGTAATCAGTTGATTTTCATGATAACTTGCCAGTGTTATCTTTAATTAATCAGTTACTTTGAGAACTGTTATCATTGATTTAACTTAATCATACAATTGACAGAGTTATTGTAATTAAATCAATTACATGGAAAGTAATCAGACCAATCAGAAAACTTATGATTCGACGAAATCTTAAACAAAAACATGTCATGTCAACATTTAGTTAGAGAGGTTAGCCATGATGAGCGTTAATCAAGTAGTACATGACATATTAACAAATTGAAACAAAGACGAGGTTGAACAAAAGTCATGTTTATTATCTTTGTTTTTTTGCCATTGTAATGTTTGTACTTCTTCTGCTTATGCTTTAAATGTCTTATAAATACTAGATTGTACCCTCTTCTGTTCTTTCCTCGAAAAAAAATTTAATTCTGTCATCTGATCTTAAGATGGATGATATTCTGCATCGTTATTTTTATTGACGAATTGATAATAACAGTAAACAAATACAAAACTATTTTTCGCCTGGTGCATTAAAAAAATATCAAGATATTTTTAGATTCATCTTAACGACCATCAGATGTAAATTCATGAATGAAATTATTGCTAATTTCCTTAATTTCCCAGTTTGTGTTTTTACCTTAATATAAATAATGTGCTTATGAATGGTTTTACATTTTTAAAATGGTTAATATACATACGTGTACCAAATGGAAGATTGTTCTGGTCAAATGGTTCATTTGTTACTGCATACACATAGGTGTTGTTGTCAGCTAGATTGTTTGCTCCAGTGTGGACGTCAAATTTGTGGACTGTTTAAGATAGCAATATACTGACTTCTAATAATTATTTATCTTAACCTCATTTACATAACGGATCCAGATTTTAAACAAATATTAAAATATAGTATAAAATGTAATTTAGCCATTTTTATTGCGTCTGAGGTCCGTTCACCTTTTGTTTGTGGCTTCGTAATAAAAATTGACCACACATTTTGTTTGGTATAAATATTTCTGGCTTTATACCAAAAATAAATTTCTATTGGAAATGAGAATATACAAATACAACTGCCTTAATTATCATATCAAATATAATATCTAGTAGTTATAATAAATCTAGCATTTCTGAAGATACATTTTTGTGCATAATTAGGGCGATGAAAAGTAATGTCACAAAAATACAGAGCTCTGAGGGAATTTCTAAATGAACAGTACTTAAGCAAATGCCACAATCAAAATCTGAAACCAATCAAACGAATGGATAACAACTGTCATATTCCTGACTTGGTACAGACATTTTTGTGTGTTGAAAATGGTGGATTGAACATGGTTATATAGCTAGCTAAACCTCTTGTAAACTATCCATTTCATTAACAACGATGTGTGAACAAAACAAACAGACATAATAGGTAAACACGTTAAAATTATGTGAACAGTAATCAAAATTGTATAATAATCTTCCTAGCTGTAAAACACACAAATTTGGAACAACAATAAAACTATATTGAAGTAGTGCATAACCTTAATAGGAGTAAACTATGGATTTAACTTGGGTCAAAAATACTAAGTTTAAACCGAGGCTACCATTTCAACACAACATTATTCTAATTATTAAACTGACTGCCAATTTACAATGCATTTTAAAAATATGACCTCATAATGTCCTTTAAGTACTTCAGTATCAATAATAAAAAAAAAAAATTGAAAGAAAAAAAAGAAAAAAACATTCATAATACAATTGCTCCAAAGTTGACTTTACGTTAAGACAAAAAATGTAACAATTGCTTACTAAATACATCAAATTTGACTAAAACTGCTACAGCCTCTTCTCTTGTTTCTGGAATCCACAAGTAAGCACCAGGAGTACTGGTGCATATCGCCTAGACAGAAAAGAAATTAAAATGTGTTTCAAAGCACATGCATATCATTATAAAATGTGCTAGACTTAAGCGGAGTGAAACTTTTCAAATGTATTTCTTGTTTGTCAACTGCATATATGATGTTTTTATAGCTGATAAAGATGACCAATTGTATTTGATATTCTAGTCAAAACTGCAAATAATCAGAGCAACTGCGAGCTGTTCAAACCTTTTTGTTGACATTCACCCACTCGTCATAAAGGATAACAAATATTAAGAAACATCTTAAATTGTCATCCTTATTTACTGATCTATTTGATTCCTAACCAACACTTATTAATGTGGTATAAAATTCGACACCACCTTCAGTAGGTCTTGCTTTGACTTTGCTAACATAGTTATTTATATATGTATATACACAATAAAATACTTCAAGAAGTGGGGGAATTGCCTCCCCTGACTCACTGCAACAACGTATGATCTATTAACTTATCAGAAAATTATATACTATCATGCATGTTATTCAATCCATCTTGTATGGGAAAGGATTTGTATAGGCACTGCCTTTTTGTCCAATCCCTTTGTTTAAATGTACATTTGATATTTGAGCAATAAAATATTTTGAATTTAATCTTTATTTATTAATATTTTATAATTGTTCATGACATTGTATTTAAACATAAATTAGATTGCATCAAAAAGTAAAATCACAAAAATACTGAACTTAGAGGAAGATCAATTGGGAAAGTCCATAACCACATGGCAAAATCAAATAACAAAACGCATCAAAAACGAATGGACAAGAACTTGGTACAGGCATTTTCAAATGTAGAAAATGGTGGATTAAACCTGGTTCTATAGCGCTAACCCTCTCACTTTAATGACAGTTTCATCAATTTCCGATATTTTTACATTGATGCGTTACTTTTTCGTTATCTGGAAAAAATAGGTTAATGGTATTACTTTTCCATCAAGTTATGTTACTGTCCTTATCATTCTTTCAGAATGACTTACACATGTTACAGTTGTTAAATTTTGTGTCATTTGGCCTCTTGCGAAGAGTTATCTAATTGGCAATCATACCATATCTTCGTTTTAATATGTATATCACTATATCGAGACTACAGGAATGTAATGCATTTATACAATATCAATATTTTTTTGTCAATTGACCCCATAAATAAACAACAAACACTTAACACATCCATGATCATTATTTAGAAATTTGAAATGATACCAACTACCTTCAAACATGGCTACCACTTTTACTTGAAATAGATGACTAACAACAAAAAATTGCAAGGATTTCACGGAACCTAGTGTCTCGCCTACTTTTGATGTTGTCTATGTTTTCAGTGTAATAGGGGAATGCACAAAACAAATTTACAGTTAATGACATAAAACGTTCGTATAAATGTATGAAAAAGGTTATGCTTATTAAAAATGAATACAGTATGCAATTATTAAATGAACAAATGAACATGAAGATATTTTAACAACAAAAATGGGGAAAATGATCAAATTTCCTCTAGATACATGTACTATCTTTTGATTGTAAGAAGGTTCTGTCCGAGCTTGGTTAAAAATTAGAATCGACTGTGAATGTAATAAATATTTTAAAAACTTTATCTGCAAACTATATGTAATGTTAACGCCGACGACGACGCCCACGATTGAATGTAGGATCGCTATGTCTCGTCTTTGCGAAATTGTGTTATAATGTTTATAACCACAGGGTGAAGTTTAAAAAAAAGGTAACCTTTTAATTTACGAATGCTGATAGTATCTATGTAATTGTTAACTGCCATAGCAAAAGTATACTACTTCTTCTACTCCTTCTACTACTTTTACTACCTAGAGAGGTTTTATATAAAGTATTTTGTTATATAAAAAGAGAGTGAGCAATTCAATCTTCTTTTAGTTTGTATAAAAAAAGACGATGTGGTATGATTGTCAATGAGACAACTCACCAAAAGAAACAAAAATAACACAGACATTAACAACCAGACGTCACCTTACGGCCTTCAACAATGAGCAAAGCCCATACGTATAGTCAGCTTTTTTTGAATACATATACGGCTGATTTCACTTAATGTATACCCCCAACTCCTTGGTTGATATCCTTAGCTATCTCTTATCTATCACAAAGTGTTCATATATTATTATCATAATTTTTATGATATCTATAATACTAAAATAACGAGGTCCAATTTGTCAGCCGTCATCCGGTAAAAACAACAATTCAAAGAATTCAACTTTATATATAACTAATATAGGACAATGGTGTAGATTAAAAATTACACCACTCCAGACCCTTTTGTTTTCCACATAATTAATATTGCCAATAATTAACAGTTAAGTTCCGGGTCGAATCCGATGCCGATACCAATAGTATATTCACCTGTTACCTATTACCTTATCTGTACGTTCCGCATCTGACAGGCGCACCACCAAACGGTGTACTTAGGATTTTGCTATATATACAAGTTATAATCACATGGTTGACACTACTAAATTCAATCATTGTCAAATTGTTCCCTATTGTAGTATTTTAATCATTAAGACTTTCTAAGATAACAATACGAATACTAAAAATCTGGACCATATAGGTCAGTTTTCAATTTGTTAGCGGGCATGACGTAAAACAGCGAATAAAAGAATTCAACTTCATTTACAACGCTGTTGGTTAAAAAATACTCCATTCCAGGACCTTTTGTTTTCCAAATAATTAATATTACCAATAATTGATAAGTTCCAGGTCGACGGGTTCAAACAGAAGTATTTTAAAAGCAGAGAAAACTGTGTATCTTACAATCGGCATGACTTTATCAGATGACAATACCAAAACTAAAATAAGGCTTGCACATAGTTATATATACTTTGATTCAGTCACGAACCCGCGATATCACTGGTGTGTTCTAGTACATTATATTATTGTACCTCCAGGTTATATATAAATAGTATATACGTTTGTCTAAATTTTCGATGTAATGTAAAAGTTTATTTAGTTTAATGATGTTTACTACTTTGTTTAAAAAATTAAGCTTTATAAAAGACTGTAACAGTTATACATTGATTGTATGTAAATAAAGAGACCAAAGAAGCCTACAAAAATGAAGGGTCCGTATGCTTGTGTTCGAGCGTAAGTTCTCAAATAAGAGAAACCAGATTCCTTAACATACTGTTGTAAAACAAACTCACATTTGCTACATGCCAATCTGTTCTATACGTCCTATTGTAGCCTCCAAAAAGGTAACAATTCGGGCTGATGCTTTGATTAGTCAGTTTCGTATAACCCTCTGGACATGTAGTTGGAAGAGTTTTGCAAGGGGCTATAAACATAAAGTGAAGCAAAACATCTTATCAACTAGCTAATACTATATCCTTTTGGTTTTTATTTGTTTGTTGCTACCTATAAACCTATAAATGATTACCCTTAGTAATGCTATCAACAATAACAGAAACTAGTTCAGTGCGCATTACAGTTTTATAAGATAAATTCCAAAAGACCATTTTGACGCACGAAATTCATGAAGTGTATTTTCAATACTAGTATGAAGTATGATCTAGTCCAAAAACTTCACTAATTTAATCACAAACATATCTACATATCAATCAAGTAGAGCCTTAATGATTAAAAAAATGCATCTCAGTTCAATTTTTTTATTAATTATGCACTGGAAGTTGATCAGATACGTCGTTTACAAACATACAATTTTGATTTCCATAATGTGGATAATTTTGTTTTTTGAAATTTTCACCATATTGTTAAAAAAATTATATTAGGCAGTTCAGCATTAACAACAAACAAGAACTACATGCACAAGAATAAACTTTAAACAAAAAACATTGTCATCATAATGTAACTTTAATTGTGCATAAATGTAATATTGAAAATAGATTGACCATTCAATTTCAACTGTTCAACAATCTCCATGCTTAAGACGGTCCGAACATGCATGATCAATTTAAATCCATGAATAAATTTACCATCGGAACAAAAATTGGAAGAATGCATGCGTTCTTGTGCTTATCATAATCCCCTAATAATTCAATGTATCGGCAAACGTTCCTTTGATGTTTGTCAGGTCTAAATGGCTTCCAATGGTTTCAACTCACTTTAAAGCTCTTGACTAAAATTGAAGTCATTCTTCTGTTTCAAATAACTCGAGAAATGTTAGACTTAAAAATTATGTTCATCCGACTTAACATTGAAAAATCAAAAGCATCTTCAAAAAAGGATGTGTTTTACAGAACACTAGATGTGCCTCGCACGTTACAACTCACTAGTGCTGAGGTGCTGTTCAAATATGGGATAATTTTGTTCAATTGAACTGGTAAAAATAGATGTAACGAGAATATCTTGAAGAACGGGGGGAACAAAATGGCGTAAAACTAATGCTAATGCAATGTTTTAAGATATAAAGTCATAACAGTAAACATAACCATATTATAGCAAGAATATAAAAACATAACAGAAAAAAAATTAAATATTATAGTAGGAATAACAGGATAATCTTCAATAAATGACTGTAAACTAATTCTTTTTAATGGGCCCAATATTAATAAACATTAATTTCCTCGACAGCTTATTCTTCACTTATCAACTTGATAAATAAAAATATCATTAGTTAAGACCTGTTTATAGTTTACCTGAACATCCTTTGCACGGATTTTCCTGGTCATGATACCCATTTTTCTCATATCTTAACTTGTAGTTGGTCTTTGCCTTGCCTTTGCATTTGTCCTTGCCTTGGGGTTTACCTATAAAGAATCGTATGCTCAAAATAAATGTATTGGCAAAAAAAAAAAAGACATTGATTGTGATTTAAGTCCTGAAAATCAATTGTCTCTACAAAGTTGTACATTCTGAACTTAAAACAAATATATTTCCCCGAGGGTATCACCAGCCCAGTAGTCAACATTTCGGTGTTGACATGAATATCAATAATGTGGTCATTTTTATAAATTTCCTGTTTACAAAACTTTAAATTTTTCGAAAAACTAAGGATTTTCTTATCCCAGGCATAGATTACCTTAGCCGTATTTGGCACAACTTTTTGGAATTTTGGATCCTCAATGCTCTTCAACTTTGTACTTGTTTGGTTTTATAAATATTTTGATATGAGCGTCACTGATGAGTCTTATGTAGACGAAACGCGCGTCTGGCGTACTAAATTATAATCCTGGTACCTTTGATAACTATTTAGTCTGACATTTATGTGTTACTTTTTTGTTCTAATATAAGGAAGACCACTCTTTGCTTAATACAGCTGGTTAATAAACTAACCATAGATACGAGATGTAAAGTATAAAAGACTCAGTGACGCATGAATCAGAAAAAAAGGCCAAATGAAGTACGACGTTTAAGAGAATTTTAAAGTCCAATATTCCAAACGGTTTTTCCAAATACAACTAAAAGTAAAATCACAAAAATACTGAACTCCCAGGAAAATTCAAAACGCAAAGTCCTTAATCAAATGGCAAAATCAAATGATAAAACACATCAAATGAATAGACAACACCTATCATTTTCCTGACTTGGTACAGGCATTTTTGTATGTAGAAAATGATTGATTGAACCTGGTTTTGTAGCGCTAAACCTCTCACTTGTATAACAGTCGCATCAAGTTCCATTATATTTACAACGGTGCGTGACTAAAACAGATATAATAGGTAAAATAGTATAGAATCTAATTCTTGGGTAGAAAATCCGACAAAATATTTCGAAAAAATCAAAACAAACAATTTTAAATCAATAGACTCGTTATAACGTTTTAGCAATTTCCTGGATGTAAAAGTATAATAAAAATACAGAACTCCCAGGCAAATTTGAAAAAAAAGTCCATAAAACTGACATTATCAAACGTTATCAAACAATGGAACAAGTAAAAGAAAAAACTATCATATTCTTGACTTAGAACATGTATTTTCTGGAGAAAAAACCCTAGTGGATTAAACCTGGTTTTATAGCTAGCTAAACCTCCAACTTGTATGCCAGTGATTTATAGTTTCCTTATATTGAAAAAAAAATGGTGAGTAACTTTAAGAGACATTATAGGTTAACGTGACAATTAATTATGATCTAACAGCAAAAACAGTGTAATAGAAGATAAAATGGAAACGAGGATGGTGTCAAAGAGACAACATTCCAACCAACGGGGAGAAAACAGAACAAGACCACCGATGGGTCTTTAATAAAACAAGAAAATTTTGAAGCTGGCATGAGGCGGGCTTCAGATGTTTCCGAAACAATAATGTACACTAATTTAGGGAAATGGACGCCTAACTTAAATACGAAACATAAATGAACAAAAATTAAAAAAATAACCAACACAAGTCTTACAAAGGATAGCGTTGATAGCGTCGAGGTTAATCATGTTTTGTGATATCTCAAACCTCCCCCTATACCTCTTGTCAATGTGAAACACACAAATATATAGCAAACGCACAATAAAACCTAGTTCGATAGAAGTCTGATTCCGATGTTAGAATAAATTACAGAATAAATTTCAAAATTACATTTATAAACATATTTGAACAAAGGACTACTAGCAGTTACTGACATGCCAGCTCTAGACTTGCGATGGCCATTCGAACCAAAATGAATATAGAAGATGGACGATCACGCATGTGCAGTCGTATACTCATGTCTTTTTGATATCATGTTATTTTATCCCAACTGGAATCATCGTTTTACCTCTTTATGAATACATTTTTCAGTGCTAAATTAAAAAAAAAACGAAATGGTTATTCCTGTAGCTTTCATGTTTCGCTTTTCAATGTTGACATTATTTATTTTTTGATAACTTTCTGAACACGCTAAGCAAATGCGTAACCAATCTCGAGTGATCAAATTAAAGGTTGCATGAAAACGGATTCAAATGTGGTTGAATTATTGACTTACAAATCAATGATAAACCAGTGATGTTTTGTTATAGCTTATTTTGACAAATTGAACCAAACTGACTACAAGAAGCGAAATATTTTTTTCAATATTCTACTTAAATGTTTAAATAAAAAACAAAATATATTTATGTGCTGTCTTATTTGTAACAAACGACTTTTTAAAGATAACACATTTCAAAAAATATTTGCAAACTTCAAATGATCAAGTATTATTTCTGAAGTTATAATTACTTGTATTGTGTCCAGTTTAGTTTCTTCAAATTACCGTCTTATGAAGAATTAAAGATTTACAAAACCTAGAGAGGGAAACAGATATCATGTAGGCAAAAATTTTGAATTTTAAAATAAAAAAGTTTCTTCTGTTTCAAACATAACATGTCTTAAAATTTGACCAAATTTCCGTATCCTTGCTTCATACCAAAAGAGGAGATTCTAGAGAACGATTATAAATTAAGTTAGATCTGATACTGTCTTATCACTAGAATAAATTGATCACTTTCGTGTCATCAAATATCTGATCTTTATCCCGTCATGAATTCTCTTATCTCCCTCCGCCATTAATTGCCTGATCTCTCTCCCAGACCGTTATAACCATACTAAATACATCCAAAGGTTACCATACAGTCTTTAATAACATACTGATACCTAAACAACATGTCAAGTCGACTGAATATAAACTATATTGGTTATTTAATCTTTACCTTCTTTTTTTTATTACTACTCAAAAGTATTTTAACGTCACTAAAACAATATCTTTGAAACCCATTTTTTCCCCCTTCAAACTAAAGACTTACCTTCAGAATGTAGAAAAACGATTAAGCAGAGCAATGCGGCTACAACTTGTATCTTCATTTTACTACTGGTGTAGTTTTGAACGTTGACTTCTGTTTTGTTTCAATCGTTAGAATTTCAGTTTATATACTTGGAAGAAATATTGAGAAAAAAATAACAAATATCATAGTTATCATAGTTATCCAATCAAATGTTGACAAATTTGAATATGAGTCCTCTCACTTAACTTCCTGATCAATTAGTAACATCATGGACAAAAATTCGAATGTTTTTTCATCGTCAACTGATAGTACAGTGTAATGCGTCAATACAAAACTGCTGAGAAAAATATTTTTATCACGTACACATGGTGCCGAAGATTTTTTTTATTGATGATGTTAAGACGTGAAATCTTACATCATGAATCATGTATTTACTTAATAAATATTAATTCGTTCTTCAAAATATTTTCTTTACAATTTATTTATATATATTTTTTTTAATGAAATGATCAAAATATAAACATATTTTATCTTCGGAAAAGGCATGAACTAAGTTGGGAATTTGAAAGTTGTTTTAGTCGAATTGTTTAGCGTTTGGTGTTTTCAAAAGTTTTATAGCCTTTTACCTTTTTAAATTTTCCTTGCAGTTCAGTAATTTTTGTAACACACATTCTAAATCATAAATCCAGAACTGTGGATGACTAAAATGTGATATCTGGATTAAAACACTTTGTATTTTATATTTATTAAAAATATTGTATCATACTGAATATAAGTACTTTACGGTTAAAAGTAATATAATAATGATAAACAAAGTTAATCAAAGTTGAAATGGGTCATCAGAACAAATGGCCGCCTCCATTGATAAGGGAATGGCCATGATGACTTGAGGGAGGTGGGGATTTTTTTTTTGTCTAAAATTATATTTTGATCCCCAATTTGATGAAAAAATATTGTTGACACGCAGATGACAAAACAAAATCTGATCCCAGATTTTCCCCGCTTCATATAGAGTTAAATATTGAAAAAAAACATTTAAGTGATTGCGTTGAAAACTAAATAGAATTGATCCTTTAAAGAATTTCTGACTCAGACTAAAAACCACCCCTCTTCTTGAAGTTAGTTGGTTGCTACCTAAAAAATCATAGTGTCCTCATTTTTCGTAGAAAAGACAGTAGTACCAAACAAACAACATGACTTTGCTTTATTTGGTATTTTCTTTGTCAATAGATTTCAAAATTCAACATGTCTTCCCAATCTTAAAAACACACATGCGCCTTAAACTTTAAAGGTGAAAAAAATATTCAATTATTTAGAATACAATAATCGAACACGCTTCCATACTGGCATACAAGTATCAAATTGTTATTGATGATATCAGATTTTATCAAATAATAAATTTCACATTCCTTTTACATAATAGAACAAGAGTTTACTTTCAGATCCTACCACTCCTCAAAACTACAAATCCAGTATATTGACTGGTTGAATTCTGAGTCTTGCAAATTGAAATTGATTTTCACCTTTTGTGCATCACTTTTTTAAGTCATCAATTATTGCTGTCCTTTTGAAATATATATTTTATCTGAAGGTATGCAAATTATATCGAGGGGGAGATGTCATTATATTTTAGATTTGAATTCCCCTTGTCTCTTTATGTAGCCATCCTTATACCAAAGAACAATGAAATTATTTCTAGATCTCAACTTGCTTATTTCATTTTTTTACTTTACATTTTTTTCAAATATAAACATCATTCGATGAAAGTTACTCGATTTAGGCAGTTGGTTTATGTTACTCTAGCTTGCTGTAGATTTTGTGTTATCGATCAACGTTAATATTTCAAGATAAACTAAACCAGGTAATTTTTTTTTTATTAAAGAACAATAATTACAATAAGAAGTCAGTTGATTGATTCAGTCATATTATTGTTTTGTAGATCTCGAATTTCTAAAACAATTTGGCATTCAAATTTGTACCTCACTATTATAGTTTTTAAAGGCAAAAGCGGAAAAAATATCAAACATCTTCGAGTATAGACATTGCTTTCTATTACTTGAAAGACGACACTGGTAGACAAAGGCACCAGTATTATACCGGTGTTCAAAAGTCATAAATCGATTGAGAGAAAACAAATCCGAGTTACAAAAAAATGAGGGAAACACGTCAACTATAAGAAGGAAACAACGTAATAACAGAAACACTGAAAAGCAACAAAAACAAACGCCAATGCAACATTCATAGAAACGAACTATTAGATAACAACGGCCAATATATCTTGGATTTTAACATGTTTGACTCCTTTGTCATATTTCTTATCTATTATGGTTTCGAGACACAAGACAATTGGTACATTCTAACCTTATGTTTTATTATAAGAAAATGCGAACTTATTGTTACCAACAAGAAACAAATTCACACCTTTATAATAGACATCCTTAGAATCATAAGAATACAAACAACACATAATCCAGACTTCTGTTGCAATTTAAAATAACTCGTGTTAGCATATTTTAGCTGTGTTGCTTTAATTGTATTTCCATTTAATAAGAGCCAGGGTCTCTGCTGGTGTCATCATTTATTAAAGTTTGCTCTGTATAACCAATTGTATTGTGGAATATGCAGTGCTTTAAACGTACGAAAACACCCCTAGTTTTTTGGTGGGGTTCGTGTTATTTATTCTTTAGTGTTCTATGTTGTGTCATGTGTACTATTGTTTTTCTGTTTTTCTGTTTGTCTTTTTCATTTTTAGCCATGGCGTTGTCAGTTTGTTTTAGATTTATGAGTGTGACTGTCCCTTTGGTATCTTTCGTCCCTCTTTCTAATAAAAGTAATTTTATAAAAAAAAATTAAAAACAACTTGTTTATTCAATGCCCCTAACTGTGAATGTTTTCATGCATCTATTTAATCTATGTTTTTCTGGATAAATTCATGTTTTTTTTTTGTTTTTTTTGTTGCAACATATTGCTATCATATTAGTTCATTTTAATTGATTTAAATTATATATAATTGTTACATACAATTTGTTTTATTTGTTTTATTTTTCCTCAGAATGTGTTATTTCAAATTCATTTTAGAAATAATAATATTCTTTCAATATATTTATCGCAGCGCTTTAAAGAAATAAGATCTAAACAAGAATTCTAACGTTTATGAAACCCTCAAATAATCTAGACACTATAATCCCAACTTCCTAAAACAGCTATCATTATTTGTTTTATATTCCTTTTGCCGTTTGATAAGGGTCTTTCCGTTTTAAATTTTCCTCGGAATTCAGTATATTTTCCACATTCATAAAAGGAGTTGTAAGTGGTTTTTTTTTAGTATATCCTAATTTATCAATTATGTTTGTTGATTACAGCTGATGAGTATCTTTGTTTTCAAATATTTAGAAAAAAGGTTAGGTATTACCAATGTTATTTCAACTGATCGGGCGGAGCTTATGTTTTAATATGCATAAGGACAGTCTATTTGAAGATGTGTGTGATAAGGATGATTGCCGTTATAATTGATATTGAATTATAATTACCTGTAAGTGTCACCAAACGTATATACAAATGAAATCAGTTTAGTATATTTAATGACTAAACATTTGTCTATTGACATTAATAGTGTTCATTCATGGAACAGTTATATACATTTATCTGTAGACAGAATTGATCAAATTAATTTTTGGAGGTTTAATTTACATGAAGCCAATGTTAAACCTTTTAAGACTGATGTATCTTGGCAGACTATTGTATATAGTGATGCAAGTAATACGGGTTACGGTGGTTATATCGTGGAAAACCCATATAATATTGCTTATGGTACGTGGTTAGAATCTGAAGTTTCTACTAGTTCTACATGGAAGGAGTTGACTGCGGTGAAAAATGTATTTTTGTCGTTTATAAACCTTTTAAATGGCAAGAATGTAAAATGGTTTACTGACAATCAAAATGTTGTTAGCATTGTTAGTAAAGGGAGCACTAAATCAGTTCTGTAAAAGTTAGCTTTAGACATTTTTAGCACATGTATTAAACACAATGTTAATATAGATATGGTATGGATCCCACGTACTGAGAACGAGAGAGCTGATTATCTAAGTAGAATTATTGATTCAGATGATTGGGCTATTTCTGAATTTGTATTTCAGATAGTTGAATCCCTTTGGGGACCTCACGAGGTTGATTGGTTTGCCTCTGACGACAATTTTAAATTGCACGTTTTTTTATTCCAGATTTTGGAATGTGATTCATCAGGTGTTGATGCGTTCACGGTTGATTGGCGAGGGATCAACGGGTTATTTGTTCCATCTGTTTCTTTGATCCCACGTGTATTGATGTATATGCGGCAGTGTAAAGCTGTTGGTACTTTAATTTTACCTTACTGGCCCTCTGCCAGTTTTTGGCCAATGCTTTGTCCTTTTGGTGATGGGTTTATTTCTGAGGTGATAAATTGTATAGATCTTCCTACTTACAAAAATGCTTATATAGCTGGTAAGAGTAAGAAGGCCATATTTGGCAATGTTGATTTAACTTTTCGCATGTTAGCATTACGGATGGATTTTTCATCCAGTTAGCTCATTTTGATGTGAGCATGTATTATAGATCTCTCTTGATCTTTTCTTATAGAATGTTGTTTAACATGTATTTCTTGTGTGTTTGTGTTGACAGTGGCGAATATTACAGTGACATTTAGATTGTAGTATTAAGATGATTGTAATGATTTTCAATGATTTTCATTATTAATGTTTCCTTTCAATTACACATATATTTTTGCAGGCATTCGCTGGAGAATTGCAGAATCTACCTGTCTCTTTACTTAGTAAAGTGAATTTACTTCCAGAATTACTTTCGGAATCTCGAGCAGCATCTACAACAAAAGGGTATTATCAAAGTTTTTTACGATGGAAAAAATGGGCTATATTGAACGGAATTGAAAATTGTGATATTCTACCAGCTAATACCCTAGTCCCACTAGGCCACGATCGCACTACGATCTGTGAAAAAAATGCAAATTTTGATGATCGTAGTGCGATCGTGTAGATCGCAGTAAGGTCGTATCACGGTCGTGGTGAGGTCTTCAAGATCGCGAAGAGCGTGGCCAACTTTGAACATGTTCAAAACAATCGTGGTGCGGTCGTGGCGCAATCAGGTCGTAGTAGAAGCGTAGTGAGAGCGCACTAAGATCGTAGTAAGATCGCAAAGGTCGCTGTACAATCGTAGCGAGAGCGTAGCGAAAGCGTGATTCTATTCGGAGAGACTGCGCTACGATCGCACAGCGACGTTATCACGACCTCACTACGACCATCACGTTCTCACTGCGACCCAACTACGCTTCCTCTACGACTATACCACGCTGTTCAAGACCATAGTACGATTCTAGTACGCCCTTGCCGTCCTCATCACGCTCTTCTTACGACCTGACTACGTTCACACTACGATCATCATTCTCATTGTCATTTTTACATAAAATATATAAAAAAGCTCCCTAGATTTTGTTTGTTTGAATGTAATTATCCATTTGCTCTAACGGCTCAACCATGCTTCTCGTTTTTATATAGATTACACCGTTGGTTTTCCCGTTTAAATGGTTTAACACTAGTAATATAACGTGCTGATTGATGTGAGCCAAGGGTCCGCGTTGAAGGCCGTACCTTGGCCTATAATGG
This sequence comes from Mytilus galloprovincialis, assembly GCF_965363235.1. NCBI lineage: Eukaryota > Metazoa > Mollusca > Bivalvia > Mytilida > Mytilidae > Mytilus > Mytilus galloprovincialis. The sequence goes on from NC_134840.1 coordinate 81,912,706, forward strand.
TTTACTTTTATAAATTGTTACTTGGATGGAGAGTTGTCTCATTGGCACTCATACCACATCTTCCTATATATATTGATACATCTATGTCATCTCTGTTATCGTTCACTAAAATATCGTCATTGAGCTTCATGGACCAGCAATAGGTTGTAATTTAGGTTGGATTGGTCGGTCCGACATCTCTGCTTGATCAGGATTCGTTACTTTGCTCCCTCTGCCTCTACATCAACTCCTACCACTATGCCCACGTGTTCTGGTAGATTTTGGTGGCATGACTGTATTGTTTCCGAGAAATCTACGATTTAATCAGAAATAGAAGGAATTGAACTGTATTGATATGGAACACGATGTTGACGTTATTGCTGAGAACGTAGTAAGATCGCGCTATGAGTATGAACGTAGTATAATCGTGGTAAGAACGTGTAATAATCGCAGTAAGATCGTGTTGCAATCGGATAACTCGTGGTATGGTCGTAGTGAGAACGTGAAGAACGTAGAAAGATCTTGATAAGCGTAGTGAGGTCGCAGAATAAGCGCGGTGAGAACGTGGTATAATCGTAGCGGGATCTTTGTAGAAGCGTAGAGAGGACGTAGTAGCATCGTGAAAGCAACGAAAATTTACATTTTCATGCCGCTCATACCGCGACCTTACCACGATCTAAATTTATTTTAGATCGCGGTGAGCGTGGTGCGATCGTGGTCTAGTGGGACTGGGGCTTAAAGCTTTTCACGTAGCTATATATTTAGCTTCTCTGACACAGTCGAGCAATACTGCTAGTCCAGTTGTTCAGGCGTTTTATTCTTTAAAGTGGATACATTCACTAATTGGATCTTTATGTTCACCGACTGATTCGTCTTTAGTTATTAATGTGTTAGAAGGTGCGAAACGCAGTTTGGCTACTCCTACGAATAAAAAGGAACCTATTTCGATGGAATTGCTGCATAAAATGTATGATGCCATGTTTTCTTTTGGTAACTTGTATAATCAACATATAATTTGTGCGTGTTTCACTGCATTTGCTGTTTTTTAAGAGTTTCTGAGATGCTTAATATTAGAAGTAGTGATATAGTTATTTTAGAGTGTTATATGTCAATTCTAATACAACATAGTAAAACAGATGTATATAGAGATGGAAATTCAGTATTAATCGCTCGTACACATTCAAATAAGTGTCCCGTTAAAAACATGGAATTATATTTGCAGTGGGCTGATATTTCATGTGATTCTGATGAGTTTATTTTTCGAAATCTAACAAAATGTAAAGATGCCTATGTTTTGCGTAAAGAAAATACCCCTTTGTCGTATTCAAGGATGCGTGAGCTCTTTATTGAGGCTTTCAAGCCTTTTGTTCATAACATAAAGCGATATGGATTGCACAGTTTGAGGTCTGGGGGTGCTAGTGTTTGTGCTAATTTGGGTTTACCAGACCGCCTTTTTAAGAGGCACGGTAGATGGCGTTCTGAAACGGCCAAAGATGGTTATGTTAAGGACTCGTTAGAAGATTTGCTTGAAGTCTCCAAAAATTTAGGGTTATAGATTTATTGCTTGAATTTTGAATTCTTTTATTGCATGATATAAAACTTTCTTTAAAATTTTCCCGTTCTTTGTGTTTCAGTCATCGGCTCTGTCGTGTGGTATTGCACTTTACTATTTCTTGTTATTATTATTATGAGAATAATATGTGGTTTTGATATATGGGTATTAACGGAAGAAGAAATATAATTTCAATCGTTTGAATTTATGAATTAGTATGAAATTATTTTCTTCTGAATTGTCTGCCCATAGGTGGCGTTTTTAGGTTATGTGTTTCATCTGATTTGGCGGTTAAATCATTCGGCACGACAGGGTCCACTCGATCGGTCACGTTTATTTTTTAATACTACGGTTTTCATAGATTTTGTATCATGCATTAAGAGATTATTTTGCTTTACATGAGTGGGTTCACTGAATGAACTATTTACATATTTATACGAGGACATTATAAAGATGTTTATATTATGTACATGAGATATATTATTATTAAATGGTAATTAAACCAGCCATCGGCTCTGTCGTGTGGTATTGCACTTTACTATTTCTTGTTATTATTATTATGAGAATAATATGTGGTTTTGATATATGTGTATTAACGGAAGAAGAACAATGTAATAGGTCTATAATTTTTAGGATTCATCTTGTCTCCTTTGTTTTTGTATACTGGTATCATGTGACCTATAAGCCATGCTTCAGGCAAAATACCTGAATCAAAAACTAAGTTAAATAATTGAACATAAATATCTATCATACTATCCAAAGAAGAACAAATATATTCGTTAATTATTTTATCTTCTCCTAGTGCTTTATTATTTTTGGCATTTTTTACAGCTTTTTTTATCTCATCTTTAGTAATTTTCCCATTTAAAATGTCATTGGAGTTTTCTGGATCCATGTTATTTTGTATACTAAAATCTTCTCTTTTGTCATGCTTGTTTTTATTCAGATCTTTAAAAAAATGGAATAATGTTTCCAGAGAAATTTTTGATTTCTCTCTTTTTCTATCTTGATTAAGAATTTTCCAAAATTCTTTCGAATTTTTTACTCTCATATATTTCATCTTTTTACGCATATCACGATTAAATTTAATTATATTTTCATCCATAATATTTTTATAATACATTTCCGATATTTTAACTCTATGTTTAAATACATTTTAACTATAATGTTTATATAGCCGCTTAGCTCTCCTAAGCTCTTTTCTAGCTTTATAACAGTCAGAATTAAACCATAACTTGTTTGGTTGCTTTTTAGAATTTTCAGAATTTTGCTTTCCGCAAGTTAAACCAAGAGTTTTTTTTGCAGATTCTAAAAGTATATTAGAAATTTCTTGTACAACTTGATTCACGCTGTCTTTCTGAATATCCGTCGTATTTGTATTCAAAATGTCTAAATTTTCTAGAACTGCTTTAACTCGTGAAAGATCAATACTATTTTTAAAATCCAATGATTTCTCAAATTTCCATGGTTTAATTCTTACTGGAATGTTTCTATCACATTCGTTTTGATGTATACATTCAGGCCTAATCTCTCCTAAAACAAGTGAGAGTGGCGAATGAATATCTGAGTACAGTTTGCTAAATTCTAGCACTTCAAAATGTTTTACAAATTTTAATAAATGAGCTGTGCTCAAGGCATAATCTACTACACTCAAGTTTTTTCTGGTTGATTTCCCAGCTTTGTCATTTCCAATTCTGCCATTGTATATAAATACATTATTATTTTTACAAAAATCTACAAGTTTTCTCCCAAAATTATTGACAACTAAATCAGGACTATTTCTATGTTTTGGAATACACAATTCGTCTAAAATTTTAGTATCAGTAAGTTCTGTGATATCTATAACATTATTGACAAAATAATCTTCTGTATCATTATCTTCTATATAATCTCTTATATTTCCCGTTCGAGCATTAAAATCTCCAACTAAACAAATCAGGTTTGTATTTTCATTAAATTTATGAAATTCTCTTTCAATATCATTAAATGCCTCAACCGACGAGTATGAACTATTTTCAGGCGGTACATAAACAATACCAAATATAACATTTTCCGGTGAATCAAAATTTTTTTTATCGATACTGAACCAAAGTACAAATTGACAGTCGGTTGTAATTGGTTTGATAAAACTTTCCAAATAACTTTTATACCCAAGGGCAATACCACCTGATTTGTTAATAAATTTCTTTCGATTTTTATGAGGAAATATGAAGTCATTACATTGTATTTCATCAAGGTCATCTAATATAGTAAATTTGGAAATTGTTCTGCATTTATGGTCGATATAGGTAAATATTTTAAACTGATGGGATGCCAAACAACAAGTTCCCACAATAAAAGTGTTCGGATAGGGGTCCTTCGTGATCAGTTCTGTATTTAAAAGGAAAAATAACTAGGTCATTTTTTCTGTTTTTGCACACCTTTTCTATTCTTTTTACCGTGTATTCTACCATTCCATTATTCTCTGTTCTTTATTTTTTTAGCATAGTTTTTTTTTATTTCTCTTAGTTTTGTTCATATATTGTCGAATCGAATAGTTTTGACTGACCGGTTACTCGGATTATGGTTCGACCGATTAACCGGTTAACCGATAGTTTTAAAAGTTGATGACTGAAAGCCGTACATATTAAGTTTTTAATAATACGCTGATTTGAAGTTTGTCCTTTGGCTTGTCTGTGAGTATTACTGGAGTAGTTCGATTTGCGTTTGTAATAACTTCATCTATATTGAAAAGATAAACAAACTTCTTGAAAATGTCAGAAACCGACGATTTTTTAAATTTTTTATTGATAGTTTGAAATATTTTCCAATTTTAGAGTATATATCAGAAAGACATTCAAAGCCAGCATCAAAAGTCTACCCTAGCCCTTCTGCAATGCCATGTACGGTCACATACCTTCATTTCTTATATTTAAAGATATTTTCAGACTATCACTTATTGGACTGCATCAGGAACAATTTTGATTCGAGCGTTTCTGTTAGTCTATTGGAGGCGTAACGCGTCTGCCTGGCATGCACAACATTTATGCTTGATGTCTATGATGAGTTTATTATGAAGAGACAGCGCGTTAAGGTGGTACATTACTCTGTAAAAATCAGCTGAATGTTTTAACCACGTTCTATGTTCTTAGGAAATATTAAGCTACTCCATGATCAAAATTAGTGTTTGTCGATCTCGAGCTGCTTATATAACCAATGAAATTTTAAGTACCACCTTAAAGAATTCCTTCGACATATCTTTTGATTGGTCATTAGGTAGCCTTTTCAGCGCATCTTACAAAAAATAAGAAAATGTGGTATGATTGCCAATGAGACAACTCTCCGCTATAGACCAACGGCATGCCACTGCTTTGGTAGAAAACATAATCACCATGAGTAGAAAGCTACATTTATTCTGAAATCATTTAATTTTGGATGTAACACGTCTTCTGATTGACTGACAGTGTTTTGTCTCTCAGCTCATAGACGTAATTTCGTCATGTGACCGTGACGTCATCAACGTTTTTAAATGTTTTACTCCAGTGGAAATAGAATTAAATTATAAGGATTGACTTTAATATTGTTTCTGTTTATTTGAAATAACTAACAAAATGTGGTGCCTACTTTAAAATAACTTGCTACGCGGGTTATTCAGTGTGCGCCACATTCCCTAAATAAATTTAAATTGCATCCTTTCTAAATTTGCCATCACGGGAAGTTTTTGATATAGAAAATATTTCAGTAGACATGCTGCATGTAGTAGTGCATAATTTTCTTTTTTTTATATAAATAACCATAAAACAAGGTAAAATATGGGGAAGTATAGATTGAATATCATTAAGTAAACATGCATTACATTTTGTTTGACAGTTTGTTAGATAACAGCACACAATTATAATGCACTGAAAGAGTAAGTATAATACATATATTTTTGTATTTATATTTTACAGAATTTCTTAATTACGTAAAACATCATCTATCATTAGTGGAAAATAATGCATGAATAAAGGAGGATTCAAATTTATAAACTACTGTTATAGTAATATCGCATGGAAAAGAGGAAGAATACATTAACTAAACTTGAACAATATTTAGAAAAAAGGATTTCATTCCAAAAGAGCCTGTTGCTTTTGTAGAACGAAATATGGCATGACTGATCGGCTAAACATGGATCATAGCATGGATTAAGAGGGGGATAAACTTATCTAATCGGCCGAGATGATTTATAGGAAAGGAGTAGGTCCAGTAAGACCCCTTTTTAGCCCCAGAATATAGCAGTTGTACAAAATTGTTAAAATTTAATCTTTTAGCTATTTATTGGAAAGTAAAATACTTCTGCTACATACATGTGGGCTGTTTTTGACAATACAATGCACATATATCGATTCGGGTACTATAGTATCATTAAGTCATGCTACTGAAATCTTCACAATTTTAGCATTTGAGTTTAAATTTAGACGGTTTCCGTCTTATATGGAAGTGGCCGCATTCGTGTTCATTCTTAACAATTAAATGTAAAATGTATTTGATGATAATAACATAATTGTATAAAGGTTGAGAATGAAAACGGATGCGGTCACTTTCATTTTTGACAAAATTTTAAACCATCTGAAAAGTGACATATTATGATATTTGATAGATTTTTCATATTTAAGCTTGAATTTGAGTGTCTTTAATAACTTAATCAGTTCCAATCTTTGACATAAACTAATTGAATTAATCGGAGTATACACTTAAGTATCTTAAAAGTGTTCAATTTCTTTCAACAAATGAACATGAAATTTGAGGGCAAAATCGGCTCTTATTGGACCTACTTCTTTTAATGCCCCACCTACGATAGTAAAGGGGCATTATGTTTTCTGGTCTGTGGCTCCGTTCTTCCGTCCGTCTGTGCTTCTGTTCGTCCGTCCGTTCAGGTTAAAGTTTTTGGTCAAGGTAGTTTTCGATGAAGCTGAAGTCCAATCAACTTGAAACTTAGTACACTTGTTGCTTATGATATGATCTTTTTAATTGTAAAGCCAAATTAGACTTTTGACCCCAATTTCACGGTCCACTGAACATAGAAAATGAAAGTGGGAGTTTCAGGTTAAAAGTTTTTGGTCAAGGTAGTTTTTGATGAAGCTGAAGTCCAATCAACTTGAAACTTAGTACACTTATTGCTTATGATCTTTCTAATTTCAAAGCCAAATTAGACTTTTGACCCCAATTTCACGGTCCACTGAACATAGAAAATGAAAGTGGGAGTTTCAGGTAAGTTTTTGGTCAAGGTAGTTTTTGATGAAGCTGTAGTCCAATCAACTTGAAACTTAGTAAACTTGTTGCTTATGATATGATCTTTTTAATTTTAAAGCCAAATTAGACTTTTGACCCCAATTTCACCATCCACTGAACATAGAAAATGAAAGTGAGAGTTTCAGGTTTAAAGTTTTTGGTCAAGGTAGTTTTTGATGAAGCTGAAGTCCAATCAACTTGAAACTTAGTAAACTTGTTGCTTATGATATGATCTTTTTAATTTCAAAGCCAAATTAGACTTTTGACCCAATTTCACGGTCCACTGAACATAGAAAATGAAAGTGGGAGTTTCAGGTTAAAGTTTTTGGTCAAGGTAGTTTTTGATGAAGCTGAAGTCCAATCAACTTGAAACTTAGTAATATTGTTGCTTATGATATGATCTTTTTAATTTTAAAGCCAAATTAGACTTTTGACCCAAATTTCACGGTCCACTGAACATAGAAATGAAAGTGGGAGTTTCAGGTTAAAGTTTTTGGTCTCCAATCAACTTGAAACTTAGTACATATGTTCCCTATAGTATAATCTTTCTAATTTTAATGCCAAATTAGATTATTACCCAATTTCACGGTCCATGGAACATGGTAAAGGATAGTGCGAGTGGGGCATCTGTGTACTTTGGACACATTCTTGTTTGTATATGGCCCTATCTAGTATATGTTCTCATGTCAAATATTTGCCAAATACATGTTTATGCATATGTTAGGAGCACAGGGTACCCATCCTGTCTTCTTAGGGTCGCAAATCCACAAATATATTTATTAATGTTAATTAATTAAAATTGTTTAGTATGTGTATCACAATGAAAAATTCAAGAATGAACGTTTGCGAGTAAAAATCAAGAAAATTGGGGTCACCGTTGAACTTCTATTACACACTGACAATACTGTTTTTTAAACTGATACCAAAATTCATCTCATGGCTAATGAAATGGATGAACCTAAAACTGTGAAAATATTTATTGATTTGCTCTAACTTTAATAATCAAAATTTTAAAATTGATGTCGTAAATCGAGATTACAGACTTGTTATGTGCAGCAGGGTATAAACATGTAAATGTATACTGTGCACACACTGCAATACGGGGAAGTATTATATTATCATAAAGTAAATATATTGTTTTATAGTTTGCATATTTCGAAATTATGAGACCTTCCGTGTCGTCTTGCGCCCACCCTGGAACGGTTTTAATGAAAAAGCATGAGCATGCGACTAAGCATGAAGGCGATAAAGTAAAATCACAAAAATACTGAACTCCGAGGAAAATTCAAACGGAAAGTCCTTTATCAAATGGCAAAATCAAACGGTCAAACACATCAAACATATGGATTACCACTGTCATATTCCTGACTTGGTACAGGCATTTTCTTATGTCAAAAATGATGGTTTGAACCTGGTTTTATAGCGCTAACCCCCTCACTTGTACGACAGTCTCATCAAATTCCATTGTATTGACAACGATGCGTGAACAAAACAAACCGACATTAAGCTGGGGTCACACATTCACGATTTTTACTGCCGTCCTTGACAGGACCATTCCCGATTAAAATTTGTCAAAAGTCTGATCAAGATCCTGTGAATCGTGGATGGAAATTCGATTTGTATCTTTCGCCAGGTAAAATTCGACCGAGTCTGTCACGACTGCGTCCCGATTCTACCGAATGTTATCCGACAGAGATCAGATAGTGACAAGACAGTGAACCGACGCTGACGGAAGTTATCCGTTTGAAAACTGTCGGCATAATCGGGATGATCAGGTACTGTCGGAACGTAATCCTATCACGGTCCGCTCTATCGCATTGCAAACGGCTTTGTCTGATCTCAGTCGTATTGTATTCTGTTATTGTCGGGACTTCTCCAGATCATTCCCGTTCCACAGGACACCGTCCCGAATACACAGAACATTGTTAAGAATTCGACCCGATACAGCAGAATCTGTCACGACATAGGCACGATTGTAATTCGACTAGACAAAATCGGCTGAGTTTCCCCGAATGTTACGGGACGCACCTAACTGTCGGGGTGCTTTGCCGAACTATTCAGACCCTTCCCGACCAGTAGGAATCTGTTACGAACTTAAACGACTGCGTTCAGACAATAATAGGACATTCCAGATAATTGAGGATATTAATCCGACTTTTTCACTTTTCGAGTCGTATCGCTGTCTGATCTCAAACGGGAGCAATAATCGGCAATGTGTGAACCCAACATAAGGGATTAAGAAGTAAACATTAGGGGTACAGCAGTCGACATTGTGTTAGTATCTTTTACAAACAAATATTGAAGTTGATCTTTTGGAAGCTAACCCATAGTATGCTCATGTTAGATTACCTGATGGACGCGAAACTACTGTATTTATCCGACATCTAGCGTCAAGGGGACAACCAATATACAATGACAATCTTTATCATTCAGTTTTGACCGATAGAACTACGGACATTGATGAATACGTTTTTTTGCGATATTGAAAATACAACACAAGTATGTATACCAGCAACCTGGACAACCCTTTTGAAACGTTTTCCGTTATAAGACGTTCTACACGTGAAATTAAGAAACCATGTAGATATGGATTTGACGATCAACTGAAATTTGTATTGAACTATTTTGTTAACTTTTAGTGGCGGTGAATGTAGTATATTATGTTTATTTGGTTTTGTGCAAGTTAGTCCCTAGTAATAAACATTGTATCAGTTTCCTTCCATTTTCTCAATAGACTCCTGTAATCATAAACGTAAGCCTAGATTTTAGTTGATATATAAATCATATATCTACTTGTGAACTATTTTGAATCAATTTAATACACTACAATGACTCTGACGCTAAACCATTTTGTCGTCATTGAATACTTGCACGAAGATCTTTAATCTCTTAATATATAAGCTGTGGTGGCAGTATATTTATTTCATACATATATGTCAAGCAGGACTAGAGCTATACTAGATAAGAAAGTATTCTACAAACTTAACTTTTGAATGTCCCCTTAGTGTCACCCGCCTGTTGTGTAACAGGGATTATTGTCTCTTTTCATCCAGATTTTCATATATGGTACATGAAGCTAAATTTTATACTCTATTTTTTATAATTGTCATACGAACTACTACAAGTACGAATATTCTGTCAGAATTTTTTGTCTTTTAATAATGAAGGTATTCATTAGGTCTCTGTCATGCATTCTTACTAAACAGTTTTACCACAACAGCCATTAATTTGTTCTTAGCAGTACCATTAACTAAAATACAAATGGAATACCACGATAATCTTCATTTATATTTAAATTTCTCTGTTTGGTATTAAGAATATAACATTGGACTAGTTTCCGCCACGATCAACTGTTTATTTACACTGTTAAGAAATGTTATATAAAACCTGATACGTTACAGGACGACGAAAACACTCAAGCAAACATTCTGATATTAATATGTCAAGAGTTCGTGCACAATATATAAATTATCTATACATGTATAAATAGATATAAACTAAGAATATCAAAAAAGCAATGTTATTTAAAGTTCAATATAGATGATATGGAATTCAAACAGCCTTTTCAGGAATTTATCACACTTCGCTCCTTTATAAAAAGACAAGTGATTAACAAATCGTGTATATTACGAATACATGAAATACTCATTTAAGCATAATTTTATACTCAAACACTTCATATACATTTCGTCATATATATACGGAGAGGTCCTCGATACGTGACTTTGTAACAGATCTTTTACTGTAACTACGGTAAGTGTTCCACTTTTGGAAAACGTAAATGTGCGCATGCGCTGAGAAGAGAGGACGTAGTTTCTCGACGACAGAGGAAATTAAAATATCATAATAAAAAACGGATTTCTAATACTCTTTCAGTCGGAGGTCTGTGCATTTAGTACTAACAGAAAGGATGTTAATGTGAAATATTATGTTTATTTTATTAATATATCTCTTAATATATAAGCTGTGGTGGCAGTATATTTATTTCATACATATATGTCAAGCAGGACTAGAGCTATACTAGATAAGAAAGTATTCTATCAAACTTAACTTTTGAATGTCCCCTTAGTGTCACCCGCCTGTTGTGTAACAAGGATTATTGTCTCTTTTCATCCAGATTTTCATATATGGTACATGAAGCTAAATTTTATACTCCATTTTTTATAATTGTCATACGAACTACTACAAGTACGAATATTCTGTCAGAATTTTTTGTCTTTTAATAATGAAGGTATTCATTAGGTCTCTGTCATGCATTCTTACTAAACAGTTTTACCACAACAGCCATTAATTTGTTCTTAGCAGTACCATTAACTAAAATACAAATGGAATACCACGATAATCTTCATTTATATTTAAATTTCTCTGTTTGGTATTAAGAATATAACATTGGACTAGTTTCCGCCACGATCAACTGTTTATTTACACTGTTAAGAAATGTTATATAAAACCTGATACGTTACAGGACGACGAAAACACTCAAGCAAACATTCTGATATTAATATGTCAAGAGTTCGTGCACAATATATAAATTATCTATACATGTATAGATAGATATAAACTAAGAATATCAAAAAAGCAATGTTATTTAAAGTTCAATATAGATGATATGGAATTCAAACAGCCTTTTCAGGAATTTATCACACTTCGCTCCTTTATAAAAAGACAAGTGATTAACAAATCGTGTATATTACGAATACATGAAATACTCATTTAAGCATAATTTTATACTCAAACACTTCATATACATTTCGTCATATATATACGGAGAGGTCCTCGATACGTGACTTTGTAACAGATCTTTTACTGTAACTACGGTAAGTGTTCCACTTTTGGAAAACGTAAATGTGCGCATGCGCTGAGAAGAGAGGACGTAGTTTCTCGACGACAGAGGAAATTAAAATATCATAATAAAAAACGGATTTCTAATACTCTTTTAGTCGGAGGTCTGTGCATTTAGTACTAACAGAAGGGATGTTAATGTGAAATATTATGACAATGATCTTCAATCAGGAATATTCAGCATTATTTTGATATGGAATTAGAAGAAGATTGTTTATGGTTTTAAAAACGTAACTGTTCTCAACGATTTGCAGGTATTCACATACTAATGATACGTATGTTATTACATAAACAAACATACTAATGATACGTATGTTATTACATAAACAAACATACTAGTTGGTTTTCTCAATTTATTTTTTCGTCCACCGCGTAACGCTTAGACTTGGAAATACCAGGCGTCCGTTTATGTGTCCGTCCGTCTGGTCTTGTAAGGGTTGCAATTCTTGTCAAATTTTTATAAAACTTAAACTATAGGTTAATATTAGCAATTTCTCGGACAAGTTCTATAATGGATACCGATCGATTTTTTTAATAAAAGTTATGCCCTTGGAAATATTAAATTTCTTATCCAACTAAGTCAGACATCACGTGACTTTTGTGACGTATACTAGCTGCCATTTTGTATTATATTGCTCCATATCAAATGCATAGGTGCTTCAATAAAGTAAATTTCTCATTAACCTGACCCGTTTTCTAACTTTTGCAAATCAATCCTTGATATTAAAACATATTTCTATCAAACAACGTTGGTCTTAACAGTTTAATTTTTGATTAAATTCTGTCAGTCGAGAATCGTAAAATCATGTACCGTCTTTGCTCGTTATTTCTCCGTTGACTTAATGCTAAATGTACGATACCCATGTCTACTTGTACAACACATATAGAAATTCCGTTAATAAAAATTAAACTTTGAAAATCGATTAATTACATTAAAACATATATCTGGCGAAAAATACTATTTAAAACAGTTTAATTTCTAGGCAATATCTGTCAAACATAGAATATTAATCTTAAATATTATTATAGATAAAGATAAACTGTGAATAATAATGTTCAGCAAAGTAAGATTTACAAATAAGTCAACATGACTGAAATGGTCAATTGACCCCCTAAGGAGTTATTGTCCTTTATAGTCAATTTTTAACAATTTTCTTTAAATTTGTAAATTTTTACTAACATTTTCCACTGACACTACTGGGCCGAGTTCATTATAGATAGAGATAATTTTAAGCAGCAAGAATGTTCAGTAAAGTAAGATGTACAAACACATCACCGTCACCAAAACACTATTTTGTCATGAATCCATCTGCTTCCTTTGTTTAATATTCACATAGACCAAGGTGAGCGACACAGGCTCTTTAGAGCATCTAGTTTTTATTTGGAGTGAATTTCGTTCTTACACTAACGATACAAACAGTTCAGCGTGCACACGTTTTGATCATTTGTTTCAAACATACTTTTGCAAAGTTTGCATAAATTTGGCAAACTATACACTCGCTGCTAATGCGTCTCCTGTTTGTCGTTTTGTTAGTTCAAACGATGCATTTCTTTCCAACTCTAACATTAAATCAATTATCTAAACGTGTTCTTGCTTGTCATAACTCAAAATATTGTCTAAAATTACTCAAAAAAAAAGACCAATACAACTACCATTTTTTGTAAGCATTGAGTTCCTCTTTGTTAAGTAAGTGCAAGTCTCTCATACTGCCCACACGTGGTCGGCGTGTCAGCCACTGCCTCACTTAGATTTATCGGCGCCCGTTGCTGTCTACACCTGCTTGTTCGTCTTCTTTTCACTCTCCAAGCTCCGTTACAGCTATTTACCTGTCTTTCTGAGCTCTTACCACCTTGCCCATAAATCCAATTGCTTTATTTCTATATAAATATTTTAAATGTATGATTTTATTCGGACCTTCTACTGAATATAACCAAATATACGGAAAATGTGTCCATGGGCAACCTATAATACCCCAGCTAGCATATATAACATTATAAAGGGTCATTACTCAAGAACGGCCACATACGTACGGACGGACAAGGGTAACACCAATTGCCCACTCCGAAGCGGTGGGGAATAAAAGTTTCGGACGTTTTTATACTAAAATTGTGCATTCTCGACCAATTCCCGATTATCCCTACGACCCATATACGATCAGGTCGATCTGGTCTGGTCGAGATCAGACTGAGATCGTGAAAAAAATGATTTGGTCTAGCTAGTCGAGTAAAGATCGTGTAAAGATGGTGAATTGTCTTTAAAGGGAAAATTCACGATTTTTTACTTATGGTTTAAATATGTTCATTATGACATAATATATATATTCACAAAGTTTTATCGCTATATGTGCAGTAATAAAGGAGAAATTCAATAATTAATGAAAAAATATCAACTACTTCCTGTAGGTCGTGACGTTTTCTCCTGATTTTTGCATGCCGGGATTTAAAATACAATCATTAAAAGTCTTGGTTTTTAATCATATTTTAACGTAATCGTAAGCGCGCCGATGACTTATGCTTTATCTAATAACCATCCGATAATAAGAAGATAAAACGCACAGACGTTCAATTGTACTCATTCGTGAGATAAATTATCTATGTTAAACGTATATATTCGAATTATTTTTGTAGACAACACAAAAAGTTATAAATTTATTTTTAATAAATGCATTTTCGGACTGATAAGGTGAACAAATTAAAGTACAATAATCTGTAAAGACAATATGTTGGTGTACTATTATTGACCTTTTACTATCTCTGCTATGGCTAGGTTTATACGATATGTGTATTCACGGTTCTGTGGCAATACTCGTAGATGGCTTGTTGAAAGGTAAATTGTTATTTGCACTTCGGTATTTAACCACGCCTCTAGGGCACACCTTGCCAGGTGTGACTGTCTATTCGGATCAGTGGTAGCATTTAATACACACATTAAAAATACATATTCAAGTTGGTGACAAATAAAAATTGGTCGCCGTGGAATTATTTAATTATATTTGGTGCTATTATTTATTTGAATTCAAATAAGTTAATTTACTAAGAAATACACAATTTTAGGTTAAAGACGGGAAACTTAATTCATATGTCAGAATGAAATGATATACAAGTCTTGTCCTTGATTTATGTCTCATAAAAAAGGGGGACTTAGAAATTAGAAATAGCTTTACTAAATCATTTTTATTTGTCTTTATTAGGCGAAAAAATGTACGAGAACACTTACATTTAGACTTTTGAAAGCCATGTATTAATTAATATATGAAACTATCTGAAGATAACTCTACCGAAGCGGAATATAATATGTACGAATAAAGAAAAAAATATTTTTGTAATGGAATCGAAAAATTACGAATAGATATTCTTTTCAAGTGTGATAAACGTCAACCAAATTTATTCATAATCGGGAACGTCCTTATTAAAATCTGAGACAACTATAATAATCGTCGTCTCCCAACGTATATATATACTTAAATAACTATTTGATCAACGATGTTTAAAATTAAAAGACAACGAATTTAATGTTATCTTTCCCTATTTTTGAATGTTATTATAAGTCTGTTCAACTTGCAAGAATACCCCTAAAGCGGACAAATATCCGACAAGCAGTTTATTCTTTAAATTGCTGTCATTGAATATCAAGAAAGAAAATAAATCCCGAAATTGATACTCAATAGTTTTCCTAGAAAATATTCACATTCCTTGGAAATTATTAGTGTACGTCCAGTTGCATATATTTTACATGAATGTTGGAACAATTGTGATGATGACGAATTTCGTCCTTTATTCGAGAACAATTTAATTGATATATAAATCTGTGAGTTTACTATGTTCTTAACTTCGATGAACCAAAGCAAGTTATAAATTGACCTGTATTTAAATCAAATTGTTTCTTTTTTTTTCTTCTTCTTCTTTTGGTATACAATAGTCTATCGAATTCGTTGATTACATACTGTTGGCATACGTGGACTAGTCTATTTACAAAACTTTTATCACAATTTACACAAAATGTATGTTTCTTTCTTATGTTCAATGTATACATGTATACATATTTTAAATAGCGCTACTGACTATAGTTCCGTAACTTTCTACCAGGCGTATGTATACACGAATCGTCGACAAGTGCGCACATTTTTTTAGATCAATAATTCTGGTATGTTCCAATCTGTCCTAAACTATTGACAACGAGTATATATTACATTTTCCCAAATTAACCCTTGGAAAAATATGTAAATAGATTTGTATTTCTTCAATTATTTCTTTTTGTATTATTTTTTTTTTATAAATAATATTCTTTACACCAGAAATGTTATTTATAAACAAGCGTATGAGTTCAGTAATGACTAGTATATTATATCACTTTCGGACACGCAAGACAAAAATGTGTATTATACATGCACCTGATAGTTCAAAATGAAAAGTTATAAGTAACGGTCGTGTACACTGATCAATACCTACAGAAGTGAAACGATGCATGAACTTGCAAGCCCGCCGGACAGGAAATCGATTGAATACCTGGACGTGTCACCTTACACCCCTTCCAATACCTTTGGGAGTAATACGTTTAGCCATGCTGGTGATCAGATGAGGGAAGATCCGAATTTATTTAAATAAAGTTTATTACTTGAAAGAATTATGAACGAATTAGATTTTCGAAAACAATTTCCACGGAACACTTATTTATCATTTTATGATTTGAACTTTGACTTTTTAACTAATTACAATATTATCAGTTTAAAAATAACAGACTATATGGTTATTTAAAAATATAAGACCATTTTCCGTATCAAGTTAGTCAGTCAGATAAAACAACCGTACGATTGACAAGATATCGACACGCAATTACGACTACATCGTTTACTGTAGTTTTGTTCCTTTGTGGTTTATTGACATATCGTGATTTTTCATCGGAGAAGGTGACAAGATGGCGGAGAGTAGAGAACTGATACTCAAAATTTAAAATCGATGGTGATCTCTTATTTAGCGGAATAAAACTTTAATATCTATAAATTTGAGCATTTTTATACAGAATGGACATAATATCAATTTTTGATTTTTTTGCGAAGTTTCCCTTTAACAACTATATGTCACCGTACGGTCCTCAACAATGAGCAAAGCCCATACCGCATAGTCAGCCATAAAAGGCCCCGATATGACAATGTAAAACAATTCAAACGAGAAAACTAACGGTCTTATTTGTATAAAAGAATGAACGAAAAAACAAATATGTCACACATAAACAGACGACAACCACTGAAATACAGGCTCCCGACTTGAGACGGGCACATACATAAATACTGGCGGGGTTAAACATGTTAGCGGGATCTCAAACCTCCTCCTAACCTGGGACAGTGGTATAACAGTACAACATAAGAACGAACTATAAAATCAGTTGAAATAGGCTTAACTCATCATATGGACAAAAATATAAGTAGACGTGGCCGGGTAATTATACATCCCGCCAACAAAAAGACAGTAGGAACAGATCTGAGAGTACTCGCAGTTATCTGACAGCTAGTACAAAGCCACTAACAACTAATAAAAATATCATTCAGGTTTCATAGTTAAAATGTACATACAATAATTTTATAATTATCTTTTTAATGAGGTAACAACAGCCAACAAAATCACTGAATTGTTTTGCCTTATATTAGAAATATATCTTTTATTAAACAAGAATCTTCCATATTAAGGACCATGGTCACGATTTAATAAGATGTCAAATTGTAGAATTAACAAGAATTTTTTTCTTTGGAATAATAATATCAGTTTTAATAGGGTAAAAAAATGGAACTGTAGAGTGAACATGGTGAATACAATATTTACGTTTCATGATGATAGAGTTTGCTATTTTACAGCCAAAATCTGCCATGAAGTACTTTTTATGAGAATTGTATTTTATACTCGTAATATATATTATTAGTGTATATAATGTTTTTTTTTTCATTTGTATAATTATTTTTAATAGTGTGGTGTTTTATGTTAAGATATATTGATATATGTTATAGATTTAATATAAATGTATTTTAATCTGTGGTTTAACAGTCTCTCATAACTCTTTTTAGAGTGGCTCTTTTATAAATTGATCTGTTAATATTGTCTTGTGATTTAAATCAAATGTTTTAAAGAGTTGAGACTCTCATAAAATTATTTGTTGTTGTTTCTGTTGTTGTTGTATTATAATTTGGGATATATTATATATGATTTATATCAAAAAGGGAAAACAATTAATAAAATTCTTCTTCTGATTACTTGTGAAGTATAAAGTATTACCTCTGCTTGGGGATAAACTCATTAATAAGATCACACCTGGTCAGAGGTGATAATATCTAAATAACATTTATTCAAAATTTCAGTATCCTGTTCAACTTAAATAACAAGGCCCTTCGAATTCATTAGATATGTAATACACGAGTTTAAGAAAATATGGCTTTCTTTTTACCTGTTAAACACACATGTTCTGAGATAATTAAATTCTTGGTTTAATAGAACAAAACAAAGGTGTCATTTTTTAAATTTATTAAGTTGCATTTTATACTATTTTATCTTTAGTTAATGGTAAAAATAGTCCAGTTACCACAAAATATTTCTGGAACATTAAACAAAATTTGAAAAACTGCAATAGATTAGTTCCAATTCATTTTTTGGATTATTTGATCAGCTAGTTTTATTTTTGTTTTTAAGGTGATACATAGTGTTGATTAACATGGTGTTAAAGTTATATTATGATTGATTAATTGTTGTGAAGTTTTAGTTTCAATGCTATATTGAATACATTTTTAATTACAAACTCTTGTTTAAATTTCATATTTTTTAAAACAGTTCCTAAATTGATGAAATACAATTGATAGATACAAAGACTTGACTAATTTTGTTATTAAGACTTGGTCGATTATGGTTCAGACTAGGTCGAGTATGGTTCAGACGCGTATAAAATTGTTAAGTACTGTTCGAGTACAAGTTCAGACTGTTAGGTATGGTTCAGACTACAATCTAGTATTATCAAGTAAATTTCATACCAATTCTGTCTGGGCGAGTAAAAATCAGTCCAGTCGAGAACAGATATGGGCAATTTCAGACTCTTACTGGTTTGTAGTGAATTCTTGCCAGATTTTTATAAACCTTATCATCATGTTAATATCAACAATATATCGGGCAAGTTCTATGATTGTGACCGATCGACCTTTTAAAAAAAAAATTAATGTTCCTTGGAATTAATAAATTTATGGAAATTGTCCTGTTTACGATTTCATGGGCACAATTCTAGCCAGATTTTTATCAAACCTGCACTACAGGTTAACATCAGCAATATGTCAGACGAGTTCATTAATGGTTGACGATCGACTTTTTTGAAAGAGTTATGCCACTTGAGAATATTAGATTTATGGAAAATGGCCTCCTTAGTGCTAGCTAAAAGATTATTGTTTAGTTATTGTAACTCTTTTAATGTATTTCATATGCTTATTTCCGACGATACTGTTTGGGGATTTCAAATTGTAAAAGCCGGGCCGTATAGTTGCTTCAACTGGTTATATCCACTTTATTTGAGCTTTGGAAGAGCGTTCTCATTGGAATCATGCCATATCTCATCATGTCTATATAAACAAACCATGCATGGTTGTTATTTACGACGCAGTTGGATTATTTTTTACTCGACCGATAACTCTGAATTATCATCGTGTATTTCTTTCAGGAACATATACAGGTATATTGTTAGATATACTGTTCTCGACTTCACACAAAAACAAACACCGGACAAAACAACCATATTTCATCGTAACACAATAAACCTACACCACGTCAACAAGAGTCTAGAAAAATGTTTCATGTTTTATTTTCTCCTAGTTCCCCGCACATTCGTATTATCCTTTCAGAGATCAATCATGCCCCCGTCGCCGCTATTCCTCCAAACTATTTAATTCCATCCATGAACGTATGCGTCCTTTTTCTTCTGTTTGAACTTTCATGTACATAAAAGTTTTTGCGTTTATTTTTTTTTATACTTTGACATTTTAGCATATATTGAAATCTGGTTAAACAAAATCAATATGAACGAATCTTTCAAAAATTTAATTTATGAAAACCCCTTCTGTCGTGACAGAGAATCACACAAGGCTGGAGGGTGATAATTGTTCATGTAAAAATGCTGTCGAACTGACCTCGAAAGTGTAAATTTGGAATTAATATGGATATGTCATTTTTTCAATACGTAGATATAGAACGTCAAAAAAGGGAATAGGGTTCACTTGTGAATAAATGTTGAAAACGTATATAATTTAAATTAACAAAAGTATTTCTACATAAGGCATCTTAAATATGAGCAAGTGAATTTGAAAACAGTTTATAGTTGAGACTTATCATTAAGAACGAGATATGCTTTCAAATCTATCTTATCCCAGGCATAGATTACCTTAGCCGTATTTGGCACAACTTTTTCGAAATTTTGGACCCTCAATGCGCTTCAACTTGGAACTTGTTTGGCTTTATAAATATTTTGATATGAGCGTCACTGATGAGTCTTATGTAGACGAAACGCGCGTCTGGCGTACTAAATTATAATCCTGGTACCTTTGATAACTATTTACACCACTGGGTCTATGCCATTGGTGGTGGACGTTTCGTCCCCGAGGGTACTAGCAGCCCAGTAGTCTACATTTCGGTGTTGATAACTATAAAGTTGCTAGAACTAAGTTTGAAGATAAGTGACTTATAATGATCAGAAAAAAAATAATTTAACAGCCAACTAACTCTTAATTGTTATAATCATTGGAAATTTGCTAGTGTATTTTTCATGTACTTATCTTAATTTTGAATAATTTTGACAAGCTTATTTCGTTTTTATAGATTTTCCCAACTTTTGAAAATACTACAAATTTTTTCACAGCTTTAAAATGTATTGGAACTTAAGCCGATCATTTATTCTTTCACGATAGTTTTTCTTATAATACAAATGATAACCATGAACATGCAGCAAGCATTCACAATATCTGAACGCAATAGGTGTGTGTTTAGCTTTGTCTGCATTTATTTGAAGTCTTCTGTCTATTGTTGAAGGATGCCTCACTTCTAAATGTTTTTTGGTTATTTATGATTTTCAAATATATTCAATGAATTGTAATTTATTGTAGAATTCTTCAAGATGCCTGTAATAGCTGGTATGATTCTTGATGTATCAGGTTCGATGAAGGAAAGCATTGGTGAAGAATTCCATGAAAAGAAGGTTGAGTGGGCACGTTCTGCATTTCAAGTTATAGATGACATTGTTAACTATGACATTTCTAAAGACAATTATGTTTTTGCTATTGGTATCGGAGAAAAAAGTGGAACTGGAACTTTTGACATACTAGGTACAATAAAGGAGTCAGAAAATATATATATACCTAGTGGAAAGTTAAATAACAAGTCTTATGACGAGATTATAAATTGCTTCTTTAACTTATTGGAAGAAAACGGAGCTAAACATATTCGAAAATGGGCTTCAGCTTCAGTCATAAAAAACGCAATATCCTATGATACTGCTGTTTATATACTAGACAACTTAACAAATGATAACATTTTTCTATGCAAATTTGTTTTTGAATGTCTTCCTTCAATTTGTCGGGACTGGGGATTCAATCCAAGCCGAGATGATGCCCTTGTTAGTGGCGGATCCGGAAATTTTCATAAGGGGGGACAAACTGACTGCCTAAGAGGGGTACCGATCCAGTCATGCGTCAGTGATTCCCAATGTAATCAACCAAATTTTCCACACAAAATGGGGGACCCGGTCACCCTGAAAAACACTTTAAATCCGCATCTGAATGTTTTCGAAAATTTAGAGAAAACTAGCAATATTGTATCATTGTTTCAGACCTGCGTTCAGGCTGGCTGGAGTGATCTTGTCTCAACATTTAAACCTGCCAACGATGAGGATATTAAAAATGTTGTAGAAAAAGCAAAAGAACTATTGAAACCAGAACATCTCGAAGTACAACGTAAAGTTAAAATATTTTCCATTCATGAGGCATCACAAATAATAAAAGGTTCCGATGGAGAAAACTGTTTTGATGATGAAAGAATAGAAGAATTGATGAATACTGTACGACCTTTCATTTATGGTACAACTCCCATATATGCAGGATTAAATAAGGCACGTTTGTTGTTTTCCCAGAAGGATTCGCATTATGAAAGGTTTTTGATCATTCTCTCTGATGGTCTACCGACAGATGAGGGAAGCATTGCAGATATAACTGCTAACTTAAAAGAAGAGGGTATCACTGTTATAAGCTGTTTTATCGACAAATCAGCAGATACTGAACCGAAAAGATTATACAACGAAGAAAAATGCGGATGGTGTGATGGAGCTAAGTTTCTATTCCAATTAAGCTCATCTACTTCAACAGATTTAATCCCGCGAACTTTATTCGTAAAACGTGATTGGAAAATTGACATTCACAATAACGAAACTAAGTTATTTTTTCATGTGAATCATCCAGAAAACATTCATGATGCCTGTGATTTAGCAAAAAATATAATGTTTAGTCAAGATTCGTTATCAGATATTTTGACAAATGTGTCTCTAGAAATATACATCAACCAAAGCAGAAAGGAATTTACTGCAAAAGAGCAAGAAAAATCTACCTGTTATGCAAATGCCGCTGCTGCTGTCCTTCACCTGGCAATGAAACGAATTATTGGTCGAGTAGATGGTTACCCAGAATTTAATAATCTACGAAGTGAAATTATACATCAATTTGGTTCCAAGGGTGCTAATACTTTAAAGGTTCTGGAGGCAATTTGTCCTTCATTCCGTCTGCGTTGTGAGAGGATCAGCATGACGGAGGCCATGATTGCAATCACTGCCAAAAGACCAGTTGTCGCCACATTTCGTCTAACAGAAGCTGAGTGGGATAAATTCTCAGATTTTTATGACCGGAATTCTACTGGTATTCTTACAAAAAAAGAAATCAATATCAGGAAGCGAAATTTGAAGGACAAATGTGTAGGACACGCCGTTGTTCTCACAAGTTTTAATAGCAAATGCCTCCGCTTCATGAACTCATGGGGAGATACCTGGGCAGATATGGGATTTTTCAGGGTACAAAACTCAGAAGTACTTGACATTGATTTCATTGATGTGTTCTGGACATTGGATGACCTGTTTAGAAAAGAGAAAGATCATTTCAAAGAACATGGAGCATTAGTTGCTGAAAATATGATAACAAATCTTAAAGGTTTGCAAAATTCTGTCTATGAATGTCCACTTTGCTGGGTTGTATCGCCTGTTTCAACGTACTCTGGTACATTAATAAAAGCAGTGTGTCCAAATTGTAATGGACAGTTCCGAGGTAATGAGACTGGGAATATTCTAGCACTGAACATTTACCTTACATCTTTAGCCAAATAAATCATTAAATTATGCACTACTACCCAAAAGACAGGAGTGAAACAATTGGCTTGAAAACAAACAACATGAAAAGAAAGAAAATTACTTTTATCATAAATTTTCTTATTTCAAGTTAAGGATAAGCTATCATATCTACTGTGAAAAGACATGATAATTTGCACATGTCATTTTGACCCAAGGTGTCATCCGTTGACTTTCGTTTTCATTTGTTTTTGGTTTGACAAATATAGTCCCTAGTCAGGACATTGCATTTCTCCAATTTTTTTCATATATATGGGAAGATGTGATGTGAGTGCCAATGAGACAACTCTCCATCCAAATAACAATTTATAAAAGTAAACCATTATGGGTCAATGTACGGCCTTCAACACGGAGCCTTGGCTCACACCGAACATCAAGCTATAAAGGGCCCCAAAATTACTAGTGTAAAACCATTCAAATGGGAAAACCAACGGTCGAATCTTTATAAAAAAAACTAGAAACGAGAAACACGTACAAATTACATAAACAAACGACAACTACTGTACATCAGATTCCTGGCTTAGAACAGGTGCAAACATTTGCAGCGGGATTAAAGGTTTTAATGATACCAAACCTTTTCACTGTTTCTGAAACAATAGCATAACATCACAACATAGAAAAACACACGATAAAATATCAATTGGCAGACTTAACTCAATCAACAAACGTAAATTAACACACTATGAACGAATAAATATCATGCATATTTTTCCACTTCTGATAACCTACTATATAATATTATGTCTAGGTCTTGAATAGCATAATGTTTTAAGCCTTATATTAAAATGCTATTACCAACTGTTTCGAATCTAATGAGAGAGAAAAACGTTTTACACATACACGTTATTCAGAACAATGTCAAATCTTTTAGAATGTTAATGAATAACAAATTTATAATCTCCTTATTGAACATTAGGTTGATTACGGAAAGTAATATAATAAAAAAAAAAATGAAGATTCACAAAAACACCTTGGCTTACATTTTGCGAGTGACGACATCATGAAATTGCAAATTGGTAGCAAATGTTTATGTCCGTCTGAACAAATTTAGAATGCCTCATTTCAGAACGAACAGAAAAATTCTTGATGTCATTTGTTTTTCATGTGTTCAGCCTAATTTAAAATATGGTTTTCTTTCATCAGATGGTAAGCATTTGCTCTGTAGTCTATCTTTAAATTTAAGTCTTTATCAACTTTAGCAGATCCCATCCGTTTGAGACACGAACAACAGGAAACATACCTTAAATACCTGCACGAAAATATTATAACATTATTGTCCGTCTAGAGAAATAAACTCATCATAAAGACCAGGATTATAATTTTGTATTTGTGTCAGAACCACGGTTCGTCTACAAAAGACTCATCAGTGACGCTCGAAACAAAAAAAACGTAAAAAAGGCTTAAATGAACATTTGTGTAGAAAATAATTAGTAACTTATCATTTCTGTAAATGTTGACAGATGGATGTAATGGTGGTATGGATATACATGTATAGCGAATTAGTCTAGATTTTTTTGGAACAAGGAGATTATTAACTAATCAATCTATTTAGATAATGATCTTTACTAAATTCTGAAGAGTACTAAGTTATGTTTCTCACAAATTGGTGTGTGTTTCTTTAATTGTGGCTATTAGGCCACATCAAATTAATATCTAGTTCTTCGTAAAAACAGTTAACGAGAAATGTTTTTCTTGCAGGAGAAGGTATTTTATACTAGCGAGCGATATTAATTTTGAAATATTAAAAAAAAAAAGAATCTATGAAAACCGTTTATGCAAGCGAGCATTATTATTTTTTTATATTTAAAAAAATAAAATCTATGAAATTTTTTTTATGCATGAGCGATAAGACATTTATTTCCCCGCGGGTATCACCAGCCCAGTAGTCAGCACTTCTGTGTTGACTTGAGTAATCATTGATATGTTCATAAAAATAAATTAACTGTGAACAAAACTTTGAATTTTTGAAATACTAAGGCTTGTCTTACTCATGAATAAATCACCTTAGCTGTATTTGGCAAAACCATTAGGACTTTTTGGTCCTCATTGCTCTATCACTTCGTACTATATTTGGTCTTTTAAACATTTTTTGATTCAAGAGTCACTGATGAGTCTTTTGTAGACGAAACGCGCGTCTTGCGTAAGTGTAAAATTTTAGTCCTGGTATCTTAAGTGAGTTTATTTACAACCACTGCGTCGATGCCATTACTGGTGGAGATTTATTTCCCCGAGGGTATCACTAGCCCAGTAGTCAGCACTTTTGTGTTGACTTGAGTTATCATTGATATGTGCATAAAAATAAATTAACTGTTAACAAAACTTTGAATTTTTGAATACTAAGGCTAGTCCAACTCAGGAATAGATCACATTGGCTGTATTTGGAAAAACTTTTAGGAATTTGTTATTCGGCCTTTTAAACATTTTTTGATTCGAGCGTCACTGATGAGTCTTTTGTAGACGTAACCGCGCATCTGGCGTAAGTTTAAAAGTTTTGTCCTGGTATCTATGATGAGTTTATTTACACAGGATTGGTGCTTCATGTTTTTATACATCTCATATCCTTCTCCTTAAATTACCCTACTTAAAATATATTGGCAGACACCCTGTTGAATCTTTTCACATTTCTAGTACAAAAAAATTGCTAACTAATAGCAAAGCGTAGACAACAACGAATAGTCTATGAAATAGTTCCACAGCATTGAACAGGCACACATTCATGTTTGATGACAGTTATCATTGATGCATTATAAAAATAAGGAGAGGTAGTATGATTGCCAATAAAACAACTATCCACCAAAGTTCAAATAAAATGGTTTTTTAATTTTATAGGCAACCATACAGCATTCAAGAATGAGAAAACCCATACCATATAGTCTGCAATAAAAGGCGCCGAAATGAAAAATATGAAGCAATAAATTAAAGAAAACTAACGGCCTAATTCATTACAAAGTAATTTACGAAAAACAAATTTGACAGACTTGAACCAACAACTAGTGAATAGGCTCCTGACTTGGTACAGTCACATATAGAATAGTATGTTGTTTCGAATAAACGTTTGCAAAGCATATATGCACGTATAAATATTTTATATTCAACTATACTAGTCAACAAAAGAAACGATTCACGATTTTTTTTTAAATTAAAGTTAAAGTTTCCGTTTAAAGGACGAATATTGAAGGTAATAATACTTAATCGTTATGGAAATATAAATCCGTTTAAAAAAAAGTAGTTTTTTTTTGCTTTCGTGACGTTTTTTAGGGATTTGGTTTTTTTTTTTTACAAAATGAACATAAAACGACAATTTTAAAAACAGAAGTTTCAACTAATGATGCCAACCTCTCATTTAAAGGTAAAGTCAATGTTTGCCATCAATTTGTTTTTAAAAATCATACAGTTTATTCGTTTATTTGTTCGGTCCCACGAGAAATCGTTAAAATGTATACATTATCAACTGATTTACCATAGACAGTATGTGTAAAGTGAAATTCAAAAAGCGGTTACAATCTTAAAACTAATCCGAAAGGTTCCAAATTTACTGTGCGTTGTTTTCATATCTAAAGCATTGATTTGAGACGAAAATAAAAAATTTGTCATTTAAACCCCTATCAATATATACTAGTTTTATGAAAAGGCGTATGAATATCACCATACATATTCACATTTATTCCTGAATGTTCTAAGGAATGCACTTCAGTTGACGGGGTATGTAGGTTCTGGGTCAGCGTTTGAAAGTAGTGAAGGACGCCAAGTGATGAGAAAAGCTCACTTGGGGCTAGGTGAGCTAAAAAAAAATTCCATTATCCTTACGTCATATGAATTATAACCGTTCCAGCTTAAATGAACCAACTTGACACACATCTTTATCATAATTTGCCAATCGAAGTTTAAATACACTGTGTGTGTGTGTGGTGGTGGGGGGAGAGAGAGAATAGATACGAAGAGATAGTATATGTTTATATTAAATATTAGATATGAGTTGATTACTAGTACATCAGATTTTTTAGTAATGAATAATCATTTTATATTTTCTTTTGTGTTATATGAGATTAGGTTTGATAAAACAGAAAAAGTGTCCTCTCAAATTTTCCAGATGCAGTAACACTTAATTACGTCTATTCTTCTGTCATCAAACTGATATCTTATCACTGCTTTTGTATGCCAATATATGAAACCCTGTATTTTCTTGACTTTTCTTGGTTAATTGTCAAAATCTTAACTATTGGCATCAAATGCCATTATACTGACAACGCTGCGTGAACAAAACAAACGTAATATGTAAAAATGTCAAACTTAGGGGTACAGCAGTCAACTTAATCACTATAAAAACACACAAAAAGGCATATATAGACAAATCACATTTGCAAAAATGAAATACATAATTACAAATATTATCATAGTGCAATAGCGCAATGATCAGAAGTATAATTACGGAGTCACGTCAAAGAGATATCACCAAAAACAGACTAAACATAGAAAGTAATTTTCATAAAGACAAACAAAAGAATACTTTATCACGTTATTAAAATGATAAACAACGTCAATACCTAGAATCTATACTTCAAGAACATCTTGCAATATTTGTGAAGTTGATACTATGGTAAATTTTTGTATTCTTGCGTTTCATTTTCGCTTATTTGCTTTGTTTTATGTCTGTTTTGTATTACTAAATCTTTGCATCGGTAATTTTATTACAGTTTTTGTAAGAGTTTGCATCGGAACTAAACACATTTATTCAAAAACCAGTTATTGGCATGACACGGGTTATGTTCTTCTCATATATGTTATGATGGTATGATACTAAACCCCTAACGGGAAGGATTGTGCCTGATGTTCATATGATGAAATCATAATCTTTCAGTCAGTTTAATTGAAGTCTGGAGCTGGCATGTCAGTTAACTGCTAGTAGTATGTTGTTATTTATGTATTATTGTCATTTTGTTTATTTTCTTTTGTTACATCTTCTGACATCAGACTCGGACTTCTCTTGGACTGAATTTTAATGTGCGTATTGTTATGCGTTTACTTTTCTACATTGGCTAGAGGTATAGGGGAGGGTTGAGATCTCACAAACATGTTTAACCCCGCCGCATTTTTGCGCCTGTCCCAAGTCGGGAGCCTCTGGCTTTTGTTAGTCTTGTATTATTTTAATTTTAGTTTCTTGTGTACAATTTGGAAATTAGTATGGCGTTCATTATCACTGAACTAGTATATATTTGTTTAGGGGCCAGCTGAAGGACGCCTCCTGTTGCGGGAATTTCTCGCTACATTGAAGACCTGTTGGTGACCTTCTGCTGTTATTTTTTTCAATGGTCGGGTTGTTGTCTCTTTGGCACATTCCCCATTTCCATTCTCAATTTAATTTAACTTAACTTATAATTCTTTATTCCGTAATTTCAAGGACGTATATTATATGTTAGTTATACGTCCTTGGTAATTTGAATCATTGTTAAATGTAATCACTTTTAGTCCTTTTAATTTTTCCTATACATCTATTTATATATTCATGTTTCCTGTTAGGGTGAATGTTGGCGCCTGTTAAGACGTTTAAACCCCGCTGCATTTGTATGCACCTGTCCCAAGACACGAGCCTGTTGATCAGTGATTGTCGTTTGTTGGTGTGGTTCACTCTTCTTTTTATTGTGATTCAGAACAGAACTAGCTTGTTGGGTAAAGGGAAGCTACTCTATATTTTTCATTGACCCTTTTACCTAGAATTTGATTTACAAATAACTTTTCAAATTTGCTAGGTTTTTACAGCAACATTTAATTATAAAAATTTAGATACGGATCCAGATTTGTAAAAAGAAGAGCGTTCAAAGCTAGACAACTCTTGGAGTAAAACATTTAAAAAGCCGATGTATTAACTACATGTAGTTAACATAATGAACACACTAAAAGACTTCAAACATTTATGAATATTACTTAAATCCTGATCAAATGTGTATGATATCACAACCGCATATTTAAAAACTAATCACTGTCTTTTCAATATTCATCATTTTCTTGAAATACAGAGTACGCAGTCATACATCAACATGCTCACAAACATATTCTTCATCATAAGGAACATCAATGAACTGAACTGAAATTCATCAGTATAGAGCCAACAATTAAAAGTTTATATTTAATTAGTCCAGTGCAAAACATATTACACTGAATTCATATACAAAATCTTCGATTTCCTTTCGCTTTTAGAAGTAAAACACTATTAGGTTTTTTTCATTTGAAGATCATACTTTTTATCTGTGAATTGTTCATTCAATTGTGTCCACTTGACAGAAGGTACAGACCTTTAATCTCCAGCAATATTTCACCATTTAAAATGTCACCAAGTTCTCCTCTGGTGATACATAAGTTCCCTTTTCCACGACATGATATCCATTTGACACTTAATATTCCTGTGTTGCTACTTCACTTTCGTGAATGTGCTTTATGCATTAATTCCTTCCAAAGTTATAATGTTGATGTTCACGAATAAAGTTAGTTAGTTTTGTCTTTTTGTATTACTAGAATATCAAAATGTATCTTCATGTCATACTGTTCCCATTACATTGGTGTATTCTAAAGCAATTATTAAAATGCTAGCTAGATAGACGAGTTCAATTTTAATTTTGATATTGACCATTTAACTATAAATGTCCGCATGACTTTATGAGATATTTAGAAAATGGTTGTTTGTTTTGCTGCCAGCCAATGAGGAGTAAAAAGTTTTTTATTTAATTTAACCATCGGTTGGCTATAATTTTAGGGATTGATTTTAGTTTTACAACACCTTCAGTTGGTCTCGAGATGTTAACAAAGGCTCTTACTCATTTGTCTCGCTTAGTAAAACTTCTTCTTTACCTCCTTTGTGTATATATATTACTAGATTTATTTCACTTAACTGGGCGGGGTTTAAGGAGTTTTCTCATTTTAGACCAGTCCATCTATAGGCAGGAGTTTTTGGATAAACTCATCAATGAAGTGTCCAGTTATTCGTCCCATACCATACGTCTCGGTTATTGTATAGAAAGGTATATACTATGAAAATTAGAGCGAGGGGCTTTGCCCCAAGCTCTTATTTTCATAGTATATACCTTTCTATACAATATCCAATTTAGCACATATTTAAAACTTGAGTAATCCTGTAATAAGTCTATTGATATGTTTTGGCTGACTGGATGTAGCTCATTTACGTAGTTTTGTAAATCTACTCACTATAATATCATTGTAAAAATGGGATTTCAAAAGGCCCTTGTCTTTAGAATGTAAAGAAGGTAGCTGCTGGTGTAAGTATGTTTATTGATATGAACGAAGCGTTGTTTTACTATACATGTACTTATTTACATGGTAAGATAACAAAATGAATTGACCAAGAGCAGACAATTCTTAAATTGCAGTGAAAGCTTTACATTCTTGAAAATATTTTTTGAATTTCACATAAAACCTAAAACTAGCTTTTGAATGAGTACAAACAGTTGGATCCCCCTCCCACATCTTTGGTTGAAACACCTTTTAAAAATGGCTGGATCTGCCCCTGGTATGTACCCATAGGTAGTCTAGTAGATAGTTTATATGCATGAAATATTTGTCACTGGACATTAGGCAACCAATTATCGACCAATTTATGACTAAATATATCAAATTGCTTTATTAATAATTTCCCTTCAAAAGATTCATGGTTGACTCTTTTTGTGTACAAAGTAATTGCATGGAAGATAAAGGATTACACATTTTAGATTGAGTTGTACTTTAATCAAGGTATAAGGCACCATTATTATTACTCTTTATTTAAATGAAAGAAACTTTTTTAATTGTCAAAACGAAATATAGATCAAAAGATTGCTTAGTAGCATGTTAAAAATCTGTTTGAAAACTAATTACAAACTATTTAGTTAAATTTGGAACACATCATTTATTTCAAAATAGCCAGTAGCAATTTTTGTTCTAATAACTTGATTACAATACAATGAAATCTTACCCTTGTGGTCATTCATGCGTAGTTACTTAGTACACGGAAAAAGTATGTACTATGAAAATTAGAAGGCAAATTCAAGCAATTTGATTGGACGAGAAGTTGTAAGTATGTGCTAAATTGCCTATAACGGGAGACGTAGATATAATCTGTCCTACCAAGGAAGCTACCTTCCTTACAAATACTTTACCACTTTTGGATAAACACAAATCAATATCTGAAATGGTACTCATAATCTTATCAATACGATTGTCAGGGATAGTAAAAATGCCTTTATCTGTATCAATATGAGTGCCTAAAAAAGTTAGATTTTTAGTAGGTGTCCACATAGACTTTTCGGCTTTCGGTACAAAACCGCTACTAATTATGTCTTTTTTAACCTGTATAGACATTTGAGTACACAATTCCTTATCATCATGTACACCAAGCCCATCGTCCAAGTACATAATAATCTGCTTGCCTTCTCCTCTCCACTTTTTAGTAAGTGGTCTAGTTAGTTTGGTAAATATGTAACAAGCCGTACTGAGACCAAACGGTAATACCAGAAATTTGAAATATTTTTTAACACCGTCTAATTCCCATGCAAAACCTAGATATTTAGTGTGAGGCGGAAAGATATCGACGTGATGATATGCAGAATGAACATCATACTTAAAAATATATGAATGTGCATTAATATAATGTTTTGCAATACGCATATCTTCAAATTTTACACTCTGCTTCCATAAATGTCTGTTAATTTCTCTCAAATCTAAAATTAACCGTTTTTTGTTGTTTGACTGAACAGCAACAGTTAAAGGATTCACAACAAATGGAATATCTAATGTCTCCACAATTAAACCTCTAGCTAATAAATCGTTAATAGCCGATTTTACAAAATCTGCATTATTCAAAGCTGATAAATTATTAGATAAACAAGTCGATATAGGATTGGAATAGAAAGGTAAAATATAACCATGTCTAATAGTATCTATAATAAATTTAGGAGCACCAATATCTATCCAAAATTGAATGTTTTTTCTAAGTCTACCTTTCACAATTATATCAGATTGACCTAGTTCGTATTCAAAATAATTATTGGTCAAATTGCCATCAATATGAGTATCTACTAAATTGTCATGTGAAAGTGCAAGATAATTTAAATACTCATCTTTTAAAAATTCACTGGGGCCTGGTTTGGGTTGCTGGTTTACTGCTGTTGACATATGGACAGCTGGACCTGTAGTGTGCGTAAGACCCACAAGAGTAGCATTGTCCCCTCTGCATCTTTCCAGCGTTGAAACCTTGCTGAAGGGGAATTCCATTGAACCAAGGTTGCTGAGGCCCACGAAAGGGCTGCGGAACGAAGTTGGGAGCCTGTCCTAATAGAGACTGGTTACTAGCCTTAGTTTTGGAACCATTACCTCTAACCTGCTTGGACTTCCCTTTCTTCTTGCGGACAGCTCTATTGTCAGCTCGGATAATCTTTGCTTCATCCTCGGAGTCAGATGCAATAGGATTAGCATCATATTGCCTAGCGGTATCCCAACCTCCCTCGGAAGTGTCAGCAATTTTGATCAGCTTGTTACGATGCTTGATTTTATCTACGGTAGCTGATAACAAATCTCGTGCGTAATCTACCTTCCCATTGTCTATAGCCCACAAAGTTTAATCCACCAATTTTCTCCGTAACTTTGGCGTCAATAATTGCCTCGATATCTTTACTCTGTTGGTTTACATCTGTTAAGACAGTTCTCAACGAAATATCTGCCTCACCTTCAGTATCCATGATTAAATTCGAATGTACTTAAATCGACAAAACACAACTAGAACAATAAACGTGACCGATCGAGTGGACCCTGTCGTGCCGAATGATTTAACCGCCAAATCAGATGAAACACATAACCTAAAAACGCCACCTATGGGCAGACAATTCAGAAGAAAATAATTTCATACTAATTCATAAATTCAAACGATTGAAATTATATTTATCTTGTTTAGGAAAAGTTTTTACATCCATTTTGAATGATAGATTAAATATTTTTATAGAAGAAAATAAATTATTACATGAAAACCAAGCTGGTTTTAGGCATGGTTACTCAACAAATGATCACATATTTGCATTGTATGCATTATTTGAATTACTCTCTCTCAGAAAGAAAAAGCTACACTGTGCATTTGTCGACTTCGAAAAAGCATTTGACTTTGTTCACCGTAACTCATTATTTTTTAAGCTTGTTCATACAAATATTACTGGCAAATTTTTAAGAATTATACAAAATATGTATGAAAATGTAAAATCATGTATTAAACATAACAATGAAACTTCGGAGATCTTTTTCTCTGAAATTGGAGTAAGACAGGGAGAAAATTTATCGCCTGTATTATTTTCACTATATTTAAATGATTTGCAATCATATTTAGAAACAAAAGATATTAAAGGTTTAGAATCTATCAGCAAAGATGCTGAAAACGAACTTACAGTGTATTTAAAAATATTTTTGCTTTTATATGCAGATGACACCATTTTATTAGCAGAATCGGTTGAAGATCTGCAACTTATGCTTGATAATTTTTCACAATATTGTCTCATGTGGAAACTTTAAGTAAATGTAGAGAAAACTAAAGTTTTAGTTTTTTCAGAAGGCAGGATGTCAAAACACACAAAATTTTATTTGAATAATAATGAGCTTGAAATAGTTAAAGATTATAAATATCTTGGTATATTCTTTTGTAAAAGTGGATCATTCTTGTCTACAAGAAAGTATCTAAAGGAACAGGCAACTAAAGCTATGTTTGGATTATTGAAGAAATGTAGAAGAAATAACTTATCTATTGAATGTCAAATTGATTTGTTTAAAAAATTAGTAGAACCTGTAATATTATATGGATCAGAAATTTGGGGTTTTGAAAATTTAGATGTTCTTGAAAGTATACAGTTGCGATTTTTTAAAATTATATTGCACTTGAAGCAATCTACACCCAACTTTATTGTATATGGTGAGCTAGGAATATTTCCTATATCGATACAAATAAAGATACGTATGATAAATTTCTGGTGTAGACTTGTTAGAGGAAATGAAACAAAATTTTCATCCTTATTATATAAATTGTTACATGTTTACTACACAGATTATGGTTATGAATCTAAGTGGTTAAAGTTTATAAAGAATATTTTAGATGATTGTGGTATGTCAAATGTTTGGCAAAACCAAACTGTTTTTTCGTCTTTATGGATTTCAAAGTGTATTGAACAGAAACTTAAGGATCAATTTATACAATTTTGGTATTCAGAAATGTTCAAGTCTCCTAAGGCATTGTGCTATAGATTATTTAAAACTCATTTTTGTTTTGAAAAATATATCTCAGAGTTATCACCCTATTATATGTACATCCTTTGTAAATTTAGATGTGGTAGTCACAGATTACCGGTCGAGACCGGGAGATGGCGCAATTTGCCAAGAAGCGAAATAGTGTGCTCTCTGTGTGACTCTATGGATATCGGTGATGAATACCACTATATAATGACATGTAGCTACTTTATCAATGAAAGAATAAATCTGCTTCCCCCTTTTTGTCACGAAAATGTTAACATTTATAAGTTTGAACAGCTATTTGCTTCCAACAATGTAATTGTATTAGAAAAACTATGTAAATTTATTAAGAACGTCCAAGAGAAAGTCGTTCCTCCAGGTTAAAACTTCTTAGTATCACTTTATATATGTATATGTAATTCACACATGCTATATAAGTTTGTATATTGTTAATATGTATATGTTCTCTGTAACAATTGTTTAAGAGAATAAAGTATTCATTCATTCATATTTCGGAGTTCTGAGTT
Source organism: Mytilus galloprovincialis (assembly GCF_965363235.1). NCBI lineage: Eukaryota > Metazoa > Mollusca > Bivalvia > Mytilida > Mytilidae > Mytilus > Mytilus galloprovincialis. The sequence goes on from NC_134840.1 coordinate 81,947,501, forward strand.
CCAACTTAATTGATTTTGAGGCGTGTTCTACCTCCCTAATGTAAGTCTTGTCTTTTTTTTTTATTAGATTTGGCACGAACAAAGGTTTTCTATTTAAAACATAATTATAGCTCATGCAGACACCATGGACAAAGCCGGATTTTAAATAAGTACAAAAAACAAGATACATGCGGTTTTAGAGTTGTGTCTCTTTGAAAGTAAAATAAACGATTTAAACCAACCTTTAATTAAATTCATCCAAGTAAGGTCAGCCAGATAGAGAACGGATGGACCAGTCTTTTGTTTTGTTATTTTCTACCAGGGCGACTTGCAAATTAATTGAATGAATGTACGGATCAAGTTTAGAGTATTGAAGCTACAAATTTTTTTGAAATTGTTACATATTTTATGGGTGAAAAAGAAAAAGATGTCAACATATTTTATAAATTACATAGCCCTCGTTAAGCTTTAAATTTTCTACTTCCATTTGTTGCCCAATAATTCCATATCATTAAAATACCACAGGTTAAAATAATTACATGACGCTATTTGTAGGATGATTGACAATAGTTGTTTGATTTTGGGATTGGTTGGTTTTAATGCATTAATGTCCAGCAGCAAATACTTCATTAAGTGTTCTAAATAATTATATCATTGTTTTCACATTTTATTTTGTGGGTAGACAATTTTCCCGCCTTCTGAATGGCATATTACATACTTGATTTAGGAAGTGTGACAAAAAGATTGACAAGTCGCAACAAAAACACATTTGAGAGTACAAAACTGAAAAGAGTCTAGACAGACGTCGCTACTAAGGGCAATATTTCAAATGTTCACTCCCTGGTGCCATTTGCTATGGTTTTCTAAACATTTGTATGTTGATAGATTATATGCTTTATAGTTATACTACAAAACGCATCTCATAATGTATTGTGGATTCCTCGATTGTTGTGGACCGATGAACTAATATTTTTTTTGGGGTGTTTTTCCCCTATAAAAATGTGCTTGACCTGACGATTGTTATTTTTGACATTTTACTATTGAAACGCCTATACCTCCCCATAGAAATAGTCTACTTATAGTTAAAACTTGTTAATTTCTTTGTCATTTGGTCTCTTGTAAAGAGAAGTCTCATTTGCAATAATACAACATCTTTTTAGATTAACAGTTAATTGAAAATAGCAGACGTTAATTTTTGGGGGGGGGGGAATAACGATTTTTGAAAACTTGAAAACGGAACATAAATAAAATGAGAAAACCAAAGTGAGGCTCTCGTTATAAATATAAGTCATTTATTATTTGGAATTTTAATCGAAAATGCCTTTTGGCAGCCAGACGATTTAAACGCTTTAAAGTTGCTAACAATGTGCCTTTCTGTTAAAAAATGTATATCATTTAAGTAACTAGTAATTTGCCGCTGAGTAAATATAACCAAAGACAGACAAAAAGGGGGAATTAAAAATCTGATTGAATAAGTTCATTTCTTGCTCTCGGGGACGGTAATATTTCTTTTGATAGATGCAAACTTTGTAAAGAAGATAGGTATTGTTAAATGTTATAATAGTTTGAAAGAAAACTGTAATGGACTCGGTATGGGTCTTCGTAATTCTTCCCCTTTTTCAATGTAATGCTTGCGTTTAATTATTTTTTTGTGAAAGAAACGCATTAAATTGGTTATATGACTAGCATTTTTATGTAGAATCATAAAGAGATAGCTTGAATGCACACGGAGAAGTATCTTTGATGATTAAAATGATCAATTCATAACTCAATTCTGTAAATATTAAGGTTACACGGATTGATTTTGAATTGATATTTACTTTATTATCTAAAATAGATAGGTTTGCAGTTGCGAATTTAAAACATATTCTAAAGGATGAATAACATATTTATGCATTAGCTGTTTGCATGTTGGTTTTTTTTTTTTGTAGATAAAATACTTTAAACATTTTGATACTTCAAGCATGCATGTGTTGCACATTTAATAGTTTTTACTTGGCTTCTTTCCTTTTAATGATTTTTGGCATAAGACATTTTCAGTGTCGGTCAAACGACTTTTAGTAGTGCCTTTGATTTCTGTCATATTTATAATTCTGTATCGATTGTAGGTGACTACAATAGCTCTTCACAAAAAATGCAGAGTAAAACACTAACACATAAGCGAATTTTGAAAATAATATTAATGGACTTTAAGAGACCAATGTTACCTCCTTTTTTATTTCGCATCCGCGCCTTTTTGGAAAAGTCTTTTACTATTTACTTAAATACATACTTTATTGTTCTTATACAACATTACGACGTATTTATGACCATGCTATGATTTTTAAACAAAGATGGTTAAAACTGAAATTTTGATAGATTTGTAGTAAAACGAGGCTATTTTTGGTATTTTTTTTTTTACCTCTGTTTTACATCAAGTGAAAGAAATTTGAAGCCCTGAAAAAATATGAAACAAAGAATTAAATACAAGTAAATACATGTATGATATAACATCTAAGGGAGGATTTGTTTTTCATATTTTTTTATTACTTTTTGACTTTTCAAATCAGGGCCTTTAATTTAACTTCAAAAAGGGAGGGGGTATGGTTTTGTCCGAAAAATAATATTGTGATCCCAAATTTGATGAAGAAAAAAAATATTGTGGTCAAGCAGATGGCAACAAAACATGACAGACAAAAAAACTGTACCCCCCCCCCCCCCCAATCTGAAGTTAAAATGATTTTTCTCTTAAAAAAGTGTCCAAAAATATTAAAGACCGGCATCCTTGTTCCAAACCAAAGCAAAGTGATATAGAGAGACAAGATTTATTTTATTCTTCAGATACCAAACAGTTTTTTTTACTTATTTTTGTCCTTTGATGCAAACTTTTACAAATATAAACACATATGGTTTGCAATTTTGTATCATTATGGCGTTGAATAACGTTCTTATTTTTTTGATAGTTCAAAGTTTGTTGAAAAATCGTTTTCGTATAGCGATTAAACTCTTTCAAACGCATTTTAATACTCAACATGTTTCGCCTTCTTTCCTTCTTCAATTCTCCATGCAGGTGAATCAAAGAGAAGAGAAATTGACCATACATCTTTCTCTTTTGTTGATTTTTCTTCTTTTATGAGATGTTGGACATCTGCCGAATGTAAAATAAGTGTTATTTATATTGAGCATTTGTAGGTTTGAGTCATAATTTACATTCAGATATGGGTATTTAAATTCTGACGTTTTGTTCCTTTAATTTTATGTGTTTTAATATCGAAATTTGGTGCACCATGCCATAAATTAGCCTTATATGGATATTTTTATGTGTTTAATGCATTTGAACAGTACTAAATTTACCAAGATTTATTTCCCTATCACGACATTACTTCAGATTTTATACATTAAATATCATTTTAATCGTACTAAACATGAATGATGGTTTACTAATAATATTTACATTTTGCACAGTGGTATGCAAGGCTTGTCAGTGCAACGGAGAATAAAAGCCTATCTAACCAATAAATTAAAATCTTCACAGAGGAGCTTTGTTAATACATGAAAATGAAACAAAGATTTAAGACAGCCTTTTTAGATTTAAAATACTAGGACATGACTGAACCGGTGGAAATTAAAAATCAAACAATTGAATGCATTTAAGGAATGACTTTTATAGTTTTTCTGTCTATTTAAGAAAAAGGTTATACATAGAAGTAGCATATAAGAATTGGTGCACATAAAAATAACGCGCGTAGCGGTTTATTTCAAAGTGTGCACCACATTTTCATTTGTCATTTCGAATAGATAGAAAAATGTTACAGTCATTCCTTATAATTTATTTGTAAACTCCAATTTCAAACGGAATAAATCATGAAAAAACGTTGATGACGTCTAGGTCACATGACAAAATTATGTCTATGAGCTGATAGACAACACACTGTCAGCCAATCAGATGACGCGTTACATCCAACAATGATTGTTTCACAAGGGATCAATAATCAAACTGATTGCAGAGAAGGATATAACAGATATAAAAGAATTTCATATAAATTAGGTTTCCACGATGGCCGACTGGTGTAAGTACAAATGTAGTTAATCTTCTGTAATTATAGTCAGTCAACCTGGTGGTTGTGAGTTTGAATCATGCACATGCCAGGTGCGCTCGACTCCAATCTTAATATTGAAGTTAAACACACACAACCAATCAATGAATCATTTAATTAACTTAACGTGTATATGTTATTCATATATTTGTTGGGCAAACTAATTATGTTTGCTGCATGACTTAGGAAAACACTGCAAACTAAGAAAAACATGTTGAAAACGTGACAACCAAACATGCAACCTTAACATTTGACGTCACAGGATACTACAATGAAACAAGAAACACGTGAATATTAGTACATTTATTAAACAGATATATCATGTTAAGGAGGGGTATTTGCGAAAAATACCAGTCGAGAGAATGTTAAATTTCACGAGCCGTAATGCGAGGGAAATTCATTATGAGACTGGTATTTTTCGCAAATACCCCTCCAGAACTAACTCGAATAATTCAAGCCCTTTCCGTGTCCGATTTTCTCCAACACGATGTTAATGTAGCCTTCGTAGATCAGCGGAATATAACGACTGAATTATTCGGGTTACTCCAGAACATGCTATATCTGTTTAATTACACCGAATGTTAATGTTCAAAAACGCATTGATGATCGTTACGTTACAAGCGTCCAGTCGGATAGAGTATTGTTTGGCAAATACCACGGCAGAGAGGGTAAAATAGGCATATCCTTTTGGCAAATACCCCGGTGGCGTTAAAAAATGAACGATATTCATTTGATAATAGTAAATTGGTGAAAAATACACTGGCCATCAACCAATCAAAATCCAGGATTCTTACATAAGGTGTAATTATTATCTCGTATGCTGAAAGCCATTGTTCCAATTCTCGGTTAAGAGAACCAAAATATTTAAATCGGTAGCAGGAACCTATCGACCTAATACGTGACATTGATGTATAATTTGTTGTCTATTTGTCCGAGTATTTTCTTTGAGTGGAGTGATATGTCTACTTGTTGACTTTTGTATGTGTATTTTCTGTGTTAGTTCGTTGAAACCCTGACTTATCGTGACGATCTAGTATAAATCATATATTTATTTCTCGTAGCTGTAGCAGGTTAACTTTTCTGGCAGTCAGAAATATTTCTCGTTTCACACTAGATAGGGTGTGAAATGAATGAAAAATGTGTTTATTTTGTTGGCTTATCCTGCAAGCCAACGTGTTACGTCATCGTGACATTTTCATTGGCTTTTTTTGAAGTCCATGTTGACTTCAAGTTAAAACAAAGTCTCATTACCGTCTCTTAGGAGACGATATTAAGAATTGAACGATGGACAGTCAGTGCGTGAATGCTTCTTACAACCTGATTGGAAGATATTACGAGACGTGAATAATCAAAGTTTATTGATTGGTTCGGACAATCCAAACCTAGTAAATGTCCTTCAATACCGTAGAGTATCGGATTTGTCCTCTCTATTTTAGCAATTAGATTTTGCCTTGGTCATTAATCATGCATATTCATAATATTAATACACATGTAACTTTTAACTATAAATAACCGAATCTTCTGGAGTTTCGTAAACAACCACGTTAAACGATATATACTACTTCATAACGTGTGACCTCACGTGTGTGGTAAACTTTGTTGATTGATGCACGTGGCTATTCTATTAAATGAATTAATCTACAAAGCGATACACGTGGCTATTCTAGTAAATGAATTAATCTACAAAGCGAGAGCACTTTCCATTTTCATCAGCTAAGAGACGACTAGCCCTTTTTGAAAGGCTAATACTTGTTTCCCCTTTAAATTGAATATATTCAATAATACACAAAACATTTACACGTTTCACATGAACATATTGCTTTCTTTTTAACAAATGAGTCAATTGTGACGCATAAAAAAAGCTTGAAACTGTTTGATATTAACAATTAACAGCCTCGGGACCTGACACAATAATTTCAATACCATAAGCGGACTTTCATTTGAAGTGAAGTTTGCGAAATCGAAAGTAATTCATCAGGAAAAAGATATCTTTAACCATAAGTGAAATATGTTTAACAACTCGTAAGAATTGGATATCGCTTGTTATCATATACTTAGACTAAATAACATATGATTTTTACTGTATGATAATAGCATTAAATTAACGTAAATTCCATATTTTTCGAATTGGTGCTTAGCGGGCTGATATGAAAAGTTTATCACATGCCTTTCCGTAACGTTATCACATGGCATTCCGGTGATACTCGGCAAATTCCGGAAAATACACCTCAATGCTACGTTTTCAGTGAAAAACATTACGAAATAGTGTACAAAACAATTATTTAGATACTGAAAAGTATATTGTGTAAATAATAACAACAAAAAAAAACAACAAAAAAACAAACAAACAAATTATTAAATAAATGCATAATTTAGAAAGTTACTTTGAAAAGGTTGACTTTTCCAAACAGTTCATTATGTATTTTGTTGGTTTTTTTTTTTTTTTTGGTTTGTCGAGTCGTCCATATTAAAAATGTTTTCTCCTCTGTTGAGGCATATGGTAGAAAGATTTGATATCGAATGTACTAAATTTGGGTCCGACGTCCGTGAACTTTTCAATCTTTGAACTTCTATTTGGGAACCACGTAAACGGATCAATATATGAATCTGTTATTTTTCTCAATTGTTGAAGCATATGATAAAAAGCTCATAACATGTCATTTTTCATATCGCATGTATTATCAGCCCTCGGTCAATATCAGCCCTCGAGCCATGCGGCTCTTGGGCTGATATTGAACCTAGGGCTGATAATACATGCGATATGAAAAATGCCATGTAATAGTCTGATAGTATCAATGATCGTGATTTGTTTGCAATAATGATAATAAACTCGCGTACGGCTCGTTTATTATCACTCGCTTAAGGCTTTTTTATCATCATATTGAAATTAAACACATGGTGTTGGGATTCAAGTGATATCCAATTCTCACACTCGTTGTCATATTAAGCATACAGTATTCACTCTTGGACATAACGCAGCATTCAATTAACCAATCAGAAAATGAAGAATATAATTTACAAGAAAAGATAACTAAGTCCAGTTGCAAATACCACATGCACAGTCACGAACACATAAAAAATTATATCGCTAGCTACATGTAAATATTTTAGGGGAAAAGACAACATAAAAGGGGGTAGCGATCTGATGAGTTTGTCTATTTTCGACTGGTTTTTCTTTGTGTTCTTATGTTGTATTGTAGAGTTGGCGCCTCCAAACATGTTTAATCCACCACATTCTATATGTGCCTGTCCCTTGTCAGGAGCCTGTAACTTTATAGTGGTTATCAATTGTTGCTGTTTCTCATATTTGTATTTCGTTTATTGTCACAAGTTATGGGAGAGTTGGCACCTTTAAACATTTTTAACCCGGCCATCTTCGGTTTATGTGGTACTTTGGTGTCTTTTCAAATTCGTAATTCTTTAAGAAGCCCAATCTTCTTCGTGATGAAGTGAAATAAGTCTCGTAGTTTTAATTTCATGTTAGCCTTCTTTATGTACAAATCGATGATTTGTTTTTTGTTTTTTCTCAACTTTGAAAATAAGCCTCGACTTCAAGAACATAACTTTTTCCTTGAGAAATTTGTTGGAAAATACAATGAGTAGCATCAATGAATATACATGCATCGTGGTAGCGACGTTGGTGGTTCTAACATGGTATTCTCAGATCGACGGAAGTGCTTCGTGTTGTCATTTATATTTGTTACGTTTTACGATTATTAACCAGATAACACTTCAACGGTGATGGCTTTGGAATGATTGTCTGGAAAAATGATTTACGCTGTAAATATTTGGCAACAGATTATTTAGGGTGAAAAAATGAGAAAGGTTGATATTTTCATTTCATTATTTTCTGACAAATTCTGGGCAGCAACATACGGGAACGATTGGGATGAATAACTACATGATTACAAAATCAGATTTTATTAATCAAGCATCATTGAAGATAATTGAGTGACAGCTACATATAGAACCTTGAAGAGCGAGATTCTCGTAGGTTCTCGAGATATTCTCTGGAGGCCATCTGCCTATCCTTTCTATTTACATTGGTGCACTGTTTCGTAGACAATTTAAACAATCTTGTATAAATATTTGAATCTTTTTACTTTACGTTTGTGATATGGTCGACATTTAATATCTGTAATGAAAAGTTTAAACAAAATTTTGCATGACTTCATCTATTAAGTTGTTTATTCGCTACCAAATGGAGTACAAAATAAATATTTAATTGGTATGAAACCAAAAGTTTTTAAATCTCATGTTGACAATTTATAAATCAATTATGTATATGAAAATTAGAATAAATATTGACGTCTCTTTAATCCTCGAGTTGTCCTCTTCTACGACAATTTTTGTACATCTATCACCTTTTTATTTGAAATTTTGATGGAAACAAAAAAATGGACTACTTAATAACCTGTACAGTATATGGTTATAATTGAACGTCAAATGATTTTGGAATAACTAAGAACCCATCTGTTACCCTGAACTGTTTTCGAAAAATGCCAGAAATCCTCAAGTGTTTAATGCTATAAAGGTTCTTCATGTGTAGATAATGTAACAATCTGTGGATCGGATTTAACGTCCCCAAACCGACCGGACGTGGCGGGGTTTTATACATCCCACAAAGTCAAACAGACGCCCATTTTTAGAATGATTTAAAATGCCAGATGAGAAAAGTCTAGTGATGCCTATTCAACCCTTGTGGCTGACCCCAGACAGAAGAACTTAAAACTTTTAAATCACAAAGGAAAATAGGTTGTGGCCATAGTGGCTATTTCTCACGTCTGTGGTCGAATGAAATTTCACTTTATAAATAAATCGACCAAGAAATGCTGCTTAGTCTGCCAGTGAGCTGGATTACCCCCACCCCCTTTTTTCGGACTCATTGCAGTGGGGTTTACTAATAAGTTGTTTAAATCTAAAAAAGTATTCTATGTTAAATATTTTAGGACGATGTTTTGTGCGATTTTCCTTCGGGGTGAAATCAAACTCACTGCCCAAGAAGAAGTTCTCTCTATCAGAGGCAGATTCAAGGGGACCATTTATCTGTCCCCCCTTGTGGATTTAATCTTTTTCAGAGAATCCCCCTTCTCCGTGAGTATCCGCGAATCTGCATATGACACTTATAATAACAAACGACAAACTTAGTTGTCACTTAATATGTATGCTTTTCCATAACTTTTATCAAATTTCAAAATTAATTCATTTTTTTTTTTCATAAGAACAATAGACATCAAATCCTCACATATTTTCATCACTCTGTCATACTTATCTTTTAGGATTGAAATATCATATTTTCAATTCAGAAATTCAATCCTAATGTCTAAAATATTAATACCAAGTTTTAAATCAAATAGATAACAATCTTGCAATAAATAAAAGTTAACAATTTCAGTTAAGAATGTCTTTTGATAAATTATGTTTATATTCTTTCAAATTTTCGTAAGAAAAAAATCAGCTTATCTCTTCTATGTCAACATTTATCAAGATGAACGGTTCTCAGTTGATCAACGTGTTTCAACTGATTCTAGACCATGACTCACTGCTCCACTTGCGGGTATCCAGCTGAATGTCGACCATTCATTCATTCGTTGTTTTTAAAATAACTGAACCACTCTCTTACTAGTAATAGAAGCAGTCTATTCTTTTAAAAAATAAAGGAGATGTTGGTATTTGTTAATGTGACAGTTACCCAAAATTAAAACTCAAGACAATGACGTACGATTTAAACAGGCGTCCGTACAAAGTCAAGCAGAGTTTAAAAAGTTACGTAAACATTTATCCGAAACTAAAAATGAATTACAACAACATCACTAAATTCACAAATTGACAAAATATGAAGATACAAATAACGTTAACCGTGCCCGGAAATGTAGAAATGATCCATGTAAACTTGTCGCTCCTTTAAATGAACTTATTCTAAAAGGTTACCTATTCAACAATGTAATCAGGGCCGTAACTGCCTATGAGGCAGGGGAGGCAACTGCCTCCCATGAATTTTCTACACCAAATTTTTTTTTTGAAGTAATAAAATGAAATATTGACAATATGTACACGAAGAACTTGAATTTATATAATAAACATTACAAGTTTACAGTTTTAACAGTGTTATCATGATACGTGATATATCTGTCATTTTCCGGATTTTTTTACCGAAAGTGAATCGTTTCAGTATTTTATTTTTCATGTGGCCGTCCGTCTGTTATTCAGTATTCGTACAATTTTGAATAAAACTTAACTATTCACATTTATTTAGGGGCTCCATTAAGCAGAGGAAGTTCCCTTTGTATTGTGACTCTTTTATGATATTGGAAATTCGTTACCGGCTGAATCAGCTGTTGTGTCATTTTTTTAACGTCTCCCGGCCGATCGTACGAGAACATTATGGTCAATGCCTTAGTAGTTAAACACTCCCATTTGTTGAAGCAGAGACTTTCTAAACTAACTATATACTAGTTTAGAAAGTCCCTGGTTGTAGTTATATACATGTCTGTTCAGCTTTCAGCGAAGTTAAAATTCAAGGTCCTCGACAAAAAAATATCTTGCCTTCTATGATCTTGCTTTTTTTGAAAACTGCCAACGACAGACAAAAGTGGAAAATCTTCGTTACTGCCCTACACGCCAATGGCGTACAAGGGCAGTAAGTAAGTAAGTAAGTATGATCTTGCTTTATATGTTTTTTTTTTAACTTACCAGTTTGATTTCTAACAAAAATATCTTTAAATACAGATAATAATTGTTTGTATAAAAAATTACTTCAAAGATCCAGCAATACTGATCTTTCTTAAAGTAAGGAAATCGAAGGAAAACGGCTGATTTTTAGCCATATTGAGAACAAAATCCGCGGTCACAATGTATTTAATGTTAATAATTATAGGTCAAAGTACGGCCTTCAAGGCGGAGCCTTGGCTTACCCCGAACAGCAATCTCAGTTTGATTTTGCATAAAAATTGCTTTCTTAAAGTAAGTAAATCGAAGGAAAACGGTTAATTTTTAGCCATTTTACTGCGAGAAAAAAATCGGTGGGGGCTGCGCCCCAACCCCTCTCTCTAAGGGGCCTCAATCGGCGGCCCCAAACCCCTACCTCCCCTGAATTCGAACCCTAGTTACGGCCCTGGTAATAATTAATAGTTATGCCACAAGGACGCGGTGTGTCATGCCACAAGGACGCGGTGTGTCAGTGTAAGATCACCCCGATGGCAGGAGGCCAGAGGGTGATCTAACACTGACACACCAAGTCCGAATGGGATAACTATTTTACATCCCAGCTGTTTTAGATTAGACGGAAAACCATTTACAATTCATAAAATCTAGTTTAGTATGCCACACAACCATTATAATATACTTTATATATTACTATATGATGTATACCCTTAATGACCCTCAAACACGATGAGTAGATATCAAATAATGTCAACTCGCCCCGCTTGCCAATCGGACCACACAATATTGCCACTTAATAAAAAAAATCGCCCAATTCTTGTTTACCGACTCGCCCCACTTTTGAAAAAGTGTAAAATCAAATTGAACAATCAGTCTGAAAACTCACTTATTCATGTTATTAATGAAAAAGGTTTAAACTTCACTGAATAAAGGTTTGACAACTCGCCTCACTTATAAAAAGATCTTGCTTCCTTTAAGTATATCAAATTACTATTATTTCGTATCCAGTCGTCCTGGTGTAGTGGTATGTGTCGTGGCTTGATATGCTAAAGGTCTTGAGTTCGAATCCCAGCATATACACTGGATTTTTTCTACTTTGATAGATAGGCTTTTCCGTATAATTAATTATAAGTTTTATAGTGGATTTGACATTCCCGCCAAAATGTTACAGAACAAAAGAAAGCATGCATGACAAAGAAACTCAAACTGGGGTGATCCGGCTCAGATCACCCCTGTTAGAACAAAGGAGCTGGGATGTAAGATCATTGAATATTGTTTTTATTGGTATAAATATTGATCTTGTTATCAGTAAATTAAAAGCTAACTAAATATTACTAGTATGTTATATACATATTCATGGATCTACAATCTGTCGATACCTGTAACTTGGCATTGCACAAGGTCATGTTTTTCTCTGGCTGTTTATGACGTCTGTACACTAAATCCATTGGATGTTGGATGTGTACGGATTGATAGTTTAGTCTTAGTTGCATGATTTTTTTATTAGCTGTTAGTGGCTTTGAACTAGCTGTCAGATAACTGCGAGTACTCTCAGATCTGTTCATTGTGTCTTTTTGTGTCGGGATGTATAAGTACCGGGCCACTTCCACTTGTATTTTTTGTCCATCTGATGAGTTAAGCCTTTTTCAACTGATTTTTATAGTTCGTTCTTATGTTGTACTGTTATACCACTGTCCCAGATTAGGGGGAGGGTTGGGATCCCGCTAACATGTTTAACCCCGCCACATTATTATGTATGTGTCTGTCCCAAGTCAGGAGCCTGTAATTCAGTGGTTGTCGTTTGTTTATGTGTTACATATTTGTTTTTCGTTCATTTTTTTTACATAAATAATGCCGTTAGTTTTCTCGTTTGAATTGTTTTACATTGTCTTATCGGGGCCTTTTATAGCTGACTATGCGGTATGGGCTTTGCTCATTGTTGAAGGCCGTACGGTGACCTATAGTTGTTAATGTCTGTGTCATTTTGGTCATTTGTGGATAGTTGTCTCATTGGCAATCATACCATATCTCCCTTATTTTTATATTAGCCTTGACTTGGGCACATATGTACATGTCGAGGGATTAAAATTTGCTTGAGATATCAACCCAACCACTTTAAATAAATATCGACCAGCAGATAATAAATGTCATATAAGAGCTAGCAGACAATAAAAATCAGTACATGTAAAACACTTCTTTAAGTGAATGTTGTGAACAAATAGCAGGTTACCATTTTGACATTTGATCTTGATCTCACAGAAAAAAAAAGATTAAATATTAGCAGTAATAAGTATGATTTGTTCATCTTGGTACACATGGTAAACAATTTCCAAAACTTTAGACAGATAAGGAGAGGTTAGTCCATTAGTATTTTCTTATTCAAATTTCACTTATGAAATAAACGATTATGCAAGAAATATTTGCCACTGGACTGTTTTGAAGCTTTCGGACATTTCGTGTATAATGAACAGGCTATTGGTCTTGAGTGTACCTGATGAAGGATATTCACATGAATTTTTTTTATCAGTGGCAATTCTCAACTCCCGCTCTCTAAGATTTATACAGTGAATATTATAATTAACAAATTAATAACATTCTTAACTGTTATTGATAACAAGGAAAACAAATTCTTAAAACAAAGACTCTCGACAGAAAATTATAGACAAATCGTGTAAGAGTGGGTTATATATGATTTCAAACTCGTGTAGATTTTAACAAACAAAAATACACATGCATGCAAGGCCTGAAACCCTATTTTTCTGCATTTTTATCGATGCTTACAAAGTAAAATCACAAAAATACTGAACTTAGAGGAAAATCAATTCGGAAAGTCCATAATCACATGTTAAATTTTTGTTTAGTACATTTTCTTCAATTCTTCAACTTATTTTCACTAAAACTAAATAGTTGCTAAACAGTATTTTAAAATGTCAGCAGTTTAAAGTGCTGTTTCTTTATTCTGTTGAATAACTTAAACTGTCCCTCTTTTTTCTTCTAATAGAAAGGGGGGGAGGGGGGGTCGGTATGTAAAAAAATACTGCTTTTATACTATCGTATAGATAAGAGCAAAAACATATTCAATAAGTTCAAATATTAAAGAAAATTACAACAAAGTCTTTGTACACAAATCGAACGGGAAAAGGTCAATGTCCCAAGCGCATGAGGTTTTTGCGCCTGCTGCACCAGCAAGAGAAACCCAACCACTTAATACGAGTTGCAGTTTAAGATTGTCAGTGTTGTATATTCTATGCTATTGTGACAAGGCTGCTTCCATCTATAAAGAAACCCTAGACTTTCTCTAAGCGCCGCTTTCGAAGAATTTTTCGATGTACTTCTATTTCGTTGTCAGATGTTATCAAGCGTATTACATTTACGGTAAGGTCATGTGTTTTTTATTGGTTTTGCATCAGGTCAAATTTAAAAAAAACATATTGAATAATATGATAAAAAAAAACGGCACGGGACGTTTGCGCTTTTTCATAGGACATTTGCGCTTTTTTTTGTGGACACTTGCGCTTCAAAACATAGGACATTTGCGCTTTTTAAAAATGGACATTTGCGCTTTTTACATAGGACATTTGCGCTTTTTTATATATCTATGACTTCCCTCCTCTTTTATCCGGGCTGGGACCGTCTTAGGTTTCAAAGTCAAATTTCTTCAACATAACAGAAGCATTCTAAATTGGTTGTACATGTAAAGATGATTATTCCATTTTCTCTGTCGTTGACTTGAAGAAAATTTACGAATTTTGAGGTCTGTACAGGATAACCTCCAAAGAGAGTGTGAACCTCTTCTATTGACTTAGGCAAATTTGGTTGGGATTTTCTTCTCTTAGCTGACGGCGCTCAATTTTTCTGTCGTCGCATTGTTGATGATTATGATCATTTTTCTGACTCAAAATATTAGAAGTCACATTGTCCGTTTTAATTCTTGCATTACAGTTTTTAACGGTACATCTCCATGAAAGGTCTCCAATTTTTAGGGTTTGTTCGAAACGATATAAAAATCCATCAAGACATATACATTGTTTTTCCTTTACTAGTCACTATAACTTTAAACTCCATGTTCAAGACTGTGTCAATGAACTAACTAATGACAAATATAAGTTAAATTTATTTACGTAATGAATACTTCTCATTTTAAGATTGCAGGTAGTCGACTATACGTAAAAAGCGCAAATGTCCGGTCAATTTAATACAGGTGAATCAAAATTAAAAGCGCAAATGTCCATAGTATTTGAAGCGCAAATGTCCTATCGTTTTACAGGTAAAAAGCGCAAACGTCCTGTGCCCCAAAAAAAACTCAAAAACAAATTTAAATTTAAAACATGCCAATTTGAAACCAACACTTCATTTCAGTGTTTCTCTTCTAAATAATCATTTAAATGATTTTATCTAGCAAATACAAATCAGTATTTAACGTTATGTTTTTAACAAAATAATTAATGATTGATATATATTAAGACTTTTTTATATTTTTACCACGTTTTATTTTATGCGTTTGTTTGGATTTTTTTGTTGTTTTTTTTTTTTTGTTGTTTTTTTTTTTTTTTTAACTCAGACCACTAAAAAAAAAACCTTCCAAAAAGAGGGCGCAAAAAAAATTTAAAAGATGACACATTGTTGATCTTAATATGTTGTAAAAAAAATCTTTCAATTTTAGTCACAAGACTGATGCTTTCTTTTCCATTGTGGATTTTAAAATGGATAAAATTATTGAATACTAAAATTAAAACACAAAACTAACTCAACAAGATTAATAATACACAATCGTTTTATATAAATTAGAACAGATGAAATGAACACGAAATTACATCCATAAACTGCATACTCAGCCGTACTCGGAATGTCTCTTCCCGAGATTTGACTACACTCACTGAAATTCTGCCGTACTCGGAATGTCTCTTCCCGAGATTTGACTACACTCACTGAAATTCTGCCGTACTCGGAATGTCTTTTCCCGAGCCTTGACTACATGATGCATTGATGAAACCTATCGATTCTTCAACCAGACATGTTTTCATAATATCATAACCTTTGTTGCAGTTGGAGTTCCGTATAATGTCACTGTGCATTATTAGATTTTTGTGAAAATTTGTTTGTTCTATATTTCCTTTAGTTCTGCACTCTTCCAGAAGCTCTCGGGTACTATTATGTCCTGGATTCGTGTCATGGTTAAAACGACTGTCTAGGCCCACTTTACCAATGGCTTTAGGCTTTCTATTGTCAGTAGCACGTAATCTAGATGGCGCTTTGTTATTTGAACAACACTGAAGTACTAATTTAAACAGTTTCGAATATCTTTGCTTTATTTTCCCAATGTGTTGTGCATAAATATACGGGTCCAAAGCACTATTAAGAAAGACTAGAGCTATTCCACATAATTTAACTTGATAT
This sequence comes from Mytilus galloprovincialis, assembly GCF_965363235.1. Taxonomy (NCBI): domain Eukaryota; kingdom Metazoa; phylum Mollusca; class Bivalvia; order Mytilida; family Mytilidae; genus Mytilus; species Mytilus galloprovincialis. Next base: position 81,963,616 of record NC_134840.1, read on the forward strand.
AATGTAATTGACTCTCCCGTGGCTAGTTCCACAAAGTGTGAAATAATAAGCGGTCCCCAGCAAAGTCCCATCAAAAGAATGACCACGAGGCACATTGTCAACGCCTTATTATCCCGATAGGGGAAAGTAGAATTAGAACACGTTTGACACTTTCTACTTGGACAGTTTTGCCTAATTAAATTTCGACATTGTTTACAAGGTAGTGTACTTACTGTCTTGCTAAGTTTATCGGTTTGTCTGTGAACCATTATTGTAATAATTATATACGACAGTGCCACGATCACAAAACTGACAATTGTCACAGGAGCCACAAAGAATAATACGAAGTTTTGTAGTTGTGGATTACTGCTATTTATTATAGCTTGGCATGTTTTCTGGTTCGGATTCCAGTTGTGTGTTACATGAAGTGTTCCTCCGACACTCAAAGTGAAACTAAATATCCAAATCATGGTGAGAATTATTGCGGTTCTTGTGATACTTAATGTTCCACTAGCCTGTCCCACAACTCGGGCTAGTCTATGAAGAGCTATTGCAACTAATGTGAATAAGGAAAGCATCCCACTTGCAGATCCCAAAAATAATACACTCCCACAAAACATTTTCGGAACAGGTGGTTCCGAATACAGTAAAAATAAATATGTCGGTGCTAAAAATGTACATGTAATAAAATCTGCACCAGTTAAATTTAGAACTAAAACGTCAAAATTCGTTCGAATTCGTTTCTTTTTCACTGCAGCATATATCACAACAGAATTTCCGATACATCCCATAAGTAAAACGAAAATAATAAGCACTGTGCAGACGGCAAGTGAGGCCGTGTGAACCGTTCCAACGAACGCGGACGTCGTAGATGACACCTCTTGTGAACAGTTTCTCTTTGGCGTCATCATGTGTAGAATTGTCACTGTATTATATATTTTACTTGACCCGGACAACATATCTTTAGATTCGAATAAATACGGCATCGAACTTAATACATGGTGTTGCAAAAACTCCCTTGTAGCAATTAATTTAATCAGGTTTAAAGTTACAAACTTTCGGTCAATGAATATTTCTTCCCATCGGCTATATTAAAGTATGGAATTATTTATATATTTAACAATCCCAACTTAAAACATTAAAGTATTTACGACATATCATAATATGTGCAGATTTAGTCAGACAAGAAACAATAAAATATTAGTTTTGTATTACTCAAGTTAAAGTGGGACGAGTTTCCACGCGATTACACCAATACTGTAGACGCTTTAAATGAAAAATGTTTCGTTTTTTCCATGTCACTACACATTATCCCTCGCTACATCACTGTAACCTCACAAAAATCCTACACAAAACAGCAGTATTAAACATTTATCACTCAGATTTATTGCATTTTTACAACAAATTCACATCTCTCTGCAGAGTATAAACAACTAATGTCTGTTGATCTGCTATTTGATGGCAGATGTATTTTCACTTTAGTCTGAAGTTAAATTATCACTTTCGTTCTATAAGATTTCCCTTGCTGTCTGTGAAGATAAAAAATGAGTTTGACGAGCTTATCTCTGTTCTATCTCCGTCTTAAAGATTTGGCAAATATGTTTCATTATCACTCTTGTCGGTAATGTTACGGTTCCTAATTGCTCCCATTCCTTGAACGATTTGTCAAATTGTAACATCAGTTTTACCATAAAGCATATAATCCACACAGATCCTGCCAATAAATTAAAAAAGATGGTTAAAACATTCGTATAGTTAAACACTTAAGCTGCACTGATTCCGAACTGAAAAACGGAATGTCTTTTGGCTTAAAGAACTTCAGAGGTAAAAAGGTTAATATTATATCCGCACAATTTACTACATTTTTAATGAACGTCGCTCAGATGAATAATGAATACCATGTGTATGAATAGATTTATAGCGTGATTTGACGGGTAGATCTGACAGCCTGTTATTATATTCACTATACCAATGGAAACCTGATCCGGCGATCGACTCCTTGCCGAACTGTAAAGTGACAGGGCCTAAGCAGATTGATTATGCTGTATATATGTCACTGCAGACGACAAAGACTTAAAATTTTGACGAGGACACACAATGGAAAACTGTAAGAAATCTACTGTATTAACTTTTCTCCTTCTTTGTTGTGTTAAATACAGTTTTTATGGATGACGTGTTTCATAAGGCCTCCCGTAATGAGAGTGTATAAACCGTCTATTGAAAACTTGATCTCTTTACAAAACATTTAAAAGCCATCTTCACAAAGTGTTTCTTCATTTTCCTTCATCCTGTTTATATCAGCTCATATCTAATTCAGAAAAGAAATTGAAAAAAAAGAAAGATTGTTCAGATTTCAGATATGATGTTAAAATTCATAGCATTTAATAAGGGACCATGATAAACAGATTTGACTTTAAACAAGATACTCTATAATCTTAAAAATCTCCTATGAAAATAATTAGAAAGGAGATAATAAAATGAAAATGAACAGAATATTAGAATAAATTGTATCCATCTTGAAAAAATATTTTTCATCTGTTCATTGATATCATGTGCCAAAAGAAAAGTTTTATCAAATTACTTTCAATTTAGCAGTAGCATAAAAAGATAAAAACTCTCTTATATTTCAAAATTGTATGCAAAATTTCACCTATAGGTCAAAAAGGGTGAACAAAATATCTGCCAATTAGATTTTGCATACCAAAAAGGACAAATTTGATTTTAAACTTTATCTGAAATTAATTGGGTTTCTTAGTGATAGATAGACCAACACAATTTAAAAGAACTAGATTCAAAAAGAGATGCAGAGCCAGATTTAGGGGCTATATATATAATATATGCATAAACTCATATAACTTGTATAACTCCAAAAGGTGGATTGCCAGCCCCCCCCCCCTTTGTTTTTTTTTTTTTTTTTTTTTTTTTTTTTTATCAAAACCCTGTATCTGCACCTTAAATGGGAGTAGAGATCTAAACAGAAATACTCTAACCCCTTCATTTGTCATGCATGTTCCTGTCCCAACTCAGAAAACCTTTTTTATAGTAGTTGTCGTATACCCTATCTTAATTGGGTTTTCGCTATTTGAAACATTTTGTATTACGGGCGGATCATATATTTGAGACGATTTAGATCCGAATATATTGTATGTACATCTATCTATAATTGTTGAAGACTGAATGTTGCCCTCTAGATTTCATTTATTTTACATTATATTTTTTTGATAGGTAGCTGTCGTATTAACGTACCCCCTACACCTCCTTTAATTTGTAAAGGTATAGAATCAGAAATAATTGAAAAGAGTGAAAATTGGTGTGATAATAGAAAATTGGTCGTTTAGTACAGTAATACATTTAGACCACATCATTCCAATGTCTCCGAGATTTTTATATTCGCCGGTCGATCAAATATCAATCCGTCTTGGATTTCATTTCACAAAATTTTACTGTGGGTTAACCCGAATATTCATTGTCAATATCAAATTCCCTATTAACGACAAAGCCCGCTGTGAAATGTTTATTGAATCTTATGATACCGAACTTAATTTATTATCCACCTAGTCGAACACCTGACGTTTAACATCAAAACAATTTCATTTAATTCGCCCTTTTTGTTTTGCTTTACCATACAACTTCTTAAGATAGCGTATTGTTTTACCAAATTTAATAACTTCGAAAGGCCGTTTCTGTTTTTTAATTTGTTTTTCGTCAAGTCATATATTCAAATGCTACAAACCATCCAGGGAGAACAAATTTAAACACAAACTTATAAAAGCTAACATTGGTATCTATTTTTCTCAAAACTTCTCTTTGTTCCTTATTTAATTTGTTTTATCTAGCAGTCTATCGATTGGTAAGGCAGCAACCATTTGATTTTCTGGGGGGGGGCTATGGTTTTTTTTGGAAAAAAAAGTTTGTTTCCAGTTTTTGGAGAAAAGAATAATTTGTTTTTGATTCTGAGAAAAAAAAATTGTTTGTTTCACCCTCAGCTGCCACTATATGTAATGCTAAAATGGAAAGAAAAAAATTGTTTTCGACTTGTCGCGAAAAAAATAGATTGTTTTTCCCCGCAGGCGAAAAAAAAAAAATTTGTCCAGAAAAAAAAACCTTAGCCCCCCCCCCCCCCCCAGAAAATCAAATGGTTGCTGACTAAATATATTTTTTCTTCAAAATAATTCGTGTATAACGTGTATCAGAATTAAATAATAATCTAGCTCTTTTGTATATCATACCAGAAGTTCATTACTAGACTACTAATTGACTTCTGATCTTACTTAAGCTCGTGTGTCACTTTAAGCATTCGGATTTTGTTCATCTTCAAAAGATTTATTGGAAATAAAAAAAAAATCTTTTACCTCAGACATTAAAAACTACCTTTAAACGGGTGAAGAAAAAAAAACAAGTAAAAACGCAACATTGGCCTAATTATAGTCTGTCATATTTGCATGATATAGAAATGATAAAGAATAAAAAATGTACTTAAATTGGGTTTGTAACAAAAGTTCAAGGAACAAAGGGTTCATGAGACATGTAAAGTATAGCCATTGAATATGTAAATTCCAGACAACATAAAACTTACTTTATAAAATTATAATGTATTTAAAGAACAAAGGGTTCATGGTACATACATGTTAAATGTAACCCTTGTATAAAAATCCAAAAAACTGCAATTAAATACCTTGGAAATAATTACTAAGTTAAGAAAATTACAAACATGTGTTTACATCTTTTTTATATATAAAAAAAACCTAAATTATTAAGCTAACAGTTTAACCGTATACAAACATTTATTTACTTAAATTTATGTTGCTACTAATTTCATTTTCGAATATCTTTATAAAAATCAAATGAGTTTTACTCTAAGGATAAAAGATGCATTGAAAATAATAAGAAAATAAGAACGCATTCTACCTTAAAAAATAAACAACGCTTATCGGAATAAAAAAAAGATCAGTATAAATTTATAAGTTTTTTTTAGTTCTCAGGTTATTTGTTTATTTGAAATAACTATAGGTCCAAATAAAATTGACTTGGTCAAACTTAGGCCAAGTGATTATATGTTTTTCAACACAACATTAAGCAAAGAAAACTTTGACCAGGTAAATTTACCCAACAACCCATAAAATTCAAAATAACATCTACAGGTCAACGCACCAGTCTTTAACAAAAGATGCATATCCAAGTCTAAATCGCAATGAGGCCAGAAAATTTGCGAATATATTACAAACTTCAAACTTCAAAGTTCTGCAATCAATAAAAAAATTCTCTAAATATAAACATGACTACAAAAATTGACTTTGTCAAACTTAGTCCAAGTCATTTGCTGTCATTAACAATGTTTTCATAAAAAAAAACTTGACCAGAGAGAAATGTACATGAGGATTGAATAATTCCTGCACAGCTCTATCCAAGTCTCAAGCAAAATAATATGAGATTGTTTTCCATCCAATACCGCCATTTTTTTTTAATTTTTTTTTTTTTTTTATCAAAGTTCTCTTTGACGGTTTGACCAAGAACCTTGTACAAGAAAACTTTGATAGTTACAGAGGGCCTTTAGCCAGAGGGGAAACCACACACATCAATGACGCAACCTTACAAAATAGCATTGCCATACCTTAATAAATTGCTTTACCTTTTTCTTATTCAATGTCCCCAGTGATTCTTGAGGAACCACACACGTAAACGACACATTCTAGTATACATTCGTTCAATCAAATGAACAAAGGCAAATAAAAGATCTTCAGAAGTTAATTACAAATTTCTCTCATCTTGTGTGGTTACTTTACGGATCCTAATTACAATGTACATGGACAATAAATATAGTAAATAAACTTACAATGCAAAAGAATAAAAAAAAAAGAGATAGGGCAAATGTCTTCTTATTTCAAATAAGCAGTACCATTTTCAAAACGTAACTCAGCTTTGTAATTGTTTACTTTGAAGACATTAAAACATTATGCCACATTAAACATGTGAGCATATGGTTCATACTTAGAAATTGCAGACGATACTTATTAAAGTTGGGAAGAAGGCGGAGCAGGCGATACAAATCACAACTCGAAGCAAAGCAGACAACAACTGAATAGAAAGAAAAGGCAATCACAGTCTACCTTTCTCTATGTAACATAAAATTCGAACGACGTGTACTAAAAGACAATTAAATGAGTAGTGATCTTGGGTACTCCGGAAGGACAAACGGATCATAATATATCTCACATGTAGCAACCATCGTTTTGGTGGCTCATGGTAAACCAAGTTCGATGATACGTTTTTAGTTTTTATTCGGTAATGTCACAAAGGGAAGAAGTAACATTATGCAAAATACATGCATCTGAACATGTAAAAAAATTATAAATGCTTAAAAAAAATGAAACAGTTACCAAGGAGGCATTAAACATAAATAAGTAAAGACAAGTAGACAGCACCATGCCTAATAGAGAGTAACGATAAACAATAACAACAATCGACAATCAACAGTATTATGCACAATATCAAAAAACATGATTATGTCAGTAATATAGATTTTATTCAAATTTGGTTATGGCCTTCCTTCGGTGAAATACGGATTTTTAAAGAGTAAAATATCAAATATTCTATTAAACCGATCTTTTGAACACGAAATGGAATTACGCCGATTTTTTTTTTTTATTTAATTGATATATTGAATTTTCTAAACAGGTATTAGAAAGAATGTAGACTAGCTTTATACATGTTCCTTCCTAATTATCTTTTTTTTTTTCAATTTTACCCCTTTAACAACTTTAATGCTATAACATAAGAGGATTCCATTATAGTGACAACTGCAGAGAAAGGTAATCGGTTTACTTGCAATTTTCAGTAAACATGTAATTTTGTAAGAAAGAAATAAAAGAAAGGAAATTAAGTCCAGAATATATGAACTTTCATATCTATGGAACGTTACAAATTCGAATGATCTTGATGCAGTATAAGGACCTCTCTGTAAACAAGATCTTTAATAAAGATGTCTAACATACATTATGTACACAGATAAAAATAAATAATTACCTGGGAAAAAGGGGACACAAACAAAAGTAATCTTTCTGGTCTTTCGACTAAGATCAGAGGTATTAACTGTGACTAAGAAGCTAAGGCGAGTTAAATTTACAAAGCAAAATGGCTACACAAATTACGTACACATAAATATCTGTTTGGACCAACTTTCAAAAGTTAATCATTAATTAAGGAACTCTATACAATGTAAATAATTTCTGTGTGTCATTAGGTCGTGTCGTTTTGAAATTTAACTCCATTATCCTTTTATAAATACTGAAACGTAAACAACTAACGGTGAAAGAACAATCTCAGAGAACAATAAATACTTTTACAACATGTGAGCAATATCACGACTAGCCAGAACTTGATACAAAGAGCTACCTGCCAGATATACTACTAAATAAGGGGTGAAATGCAAGTAAACTGTGTGTTTGGAAGAACATTCAATAAAATGGCATTACGGTATATGAAAAATTTATACTTTGCTTGGTGCAAATTTACATTAAACACGTATATATATATATACAGCGTTAAAAAAAATGACCGTCTGCCACCTACGCAAAATGTAAGAGGATATTTCTAAACAGGTAAGAATAAATAAAAATGATAAAACAAAGAAAAATATGATAAAATTAACTTACCTCAACATAAGTAATCCTAAGAAAATGAAGACAAAAATGAACTTGTCACTTGTTTGGGAAAATTATTCACTCTAGTTTCCTGAAGTGAGAGTTCTTCACTCTAGCACCCTGAAGTGTCGTCTGCCTGTCTACTTAAAGTGATAAAATATCACAAGCTAAACAATGTTTACACCACTGCTAGATCAATTTACTTTTATGACGACGAAGACACTCCATCAACCTTAGTGTTTATATAAACCCCATTGTAAAAATCTCCACATATCTACTGTACCGCATTTGTAAGAAGATTTAATTCATAAAATTGTGGTTCTTATCCGGATTTCCTCCATAAAAACTTTTTAATGTTATACTTTGAGGCAACATGAAAGATTATTTTATCTAATTTTTGTCATTTAAAAAAAATCGGAATGTTGATCCGAGTTTTGATCCGTCGTGATATTTTGTCTGAGAAAATATTAATCTACTTGTATTAAGATCTGCATTCTTCTTAACGTTGCCTTCTAGTCATATACCCACGATAAATCTTTGTTAGACATTGTTGTATTTAGCTTTTTCGTCCAATTAAATAACTTCAATCCCTGAAGTGAGATTTATGTATAGAGGGTTAGAGTTAGGTTAATGTTAGGGCCAGGGTTAAGGGTTTTGTACATAGAAGTTAGCAACTATTAGTCACCGTACGGCCTTCGACAATCCATTTGAAAGATGAAATAGGTACTATTTTTAGATAGATACAAATATATGAACCCGAAAAAGGTAATCACAAAAATACTGAACTCCGAGGAAAACTCAAAACGAAAAGTCCCTTATCAAAAGTATTTTAAAATTTATAATAGAACCGGCAATAACATAATGATATGCAATAGAACAATAACATAATGGCGGGTTTTTAAAAAGTACAGTCACGTCATATGAACCAAAAAAAAAAAAACACAGAAAGTCGCACATACAAAACACCACCACCGAAAATGAAAGATAGTATAAACACATTGACGGGATGCATAAGTACCGAGCCACGTCAAATGGAAATCACAGAAAACAGACCAAACAGCAAAAGTAATATTAATAAGACCAAACTTATGCTCATTGAACGTCATGCGACACATTTTTCATGACCATCCGGATCCATTACGATAGAATAAATCATTACCAGATTCTAGAATTATTACCTACTAGAACACACCCGCGAAATCGCAGGCACATACAGCTTGTGAACTGTTGTAGGATGATTTTTTTGTAAAAGATATGATGTATGGAGAATTTTATAAAAGGTATCAAAAGCCCTCTCCTTTTTTCCAAAGTCCGATATTTGTTTCCTTTCTGTTAAATTCAATTATTTTCGTGTTTCTGGCCTCAGAGCACAATTATTCTTCTCTTTTGCTACAATGCTTCTTTTGGTAAAAGTCAAATCAAATTAAAAATTTGCACCGTTTCAAACATCAAATAAATGTAACTGCTTATATATAGACCATTAAAAGTCTAATAAAATATGCTTCAAGGACAATTCATCAGTGCTTTTTCTTTTGAGAGCCTTACTAACATGCCAATGGTAGGATATGAATCTTGTATAAATGAGTAAGACCGACTAAGGCTGATTTGAGGGGTGGTCGGAGGGGTCCTGATCCCGATATCCCGAGATGCATAATTTAAAGAAATTCATATCCCGAAATCGAAAAATATATCCCCGGATCCCGTAAGGATCAATCCCCAAATCCCGAGCTTTAAAACACCCGACCCCGACGCCCCGAAAAAGGTCCTGCCTCCCTCTAATCTCTACTTTACTTCCATTTTTGCCAAATCACTATTTTCACTTTCAATAATAAATTGTTATGCCCCATCTAGTTTGTGCATCCTCGCTTTCGTTCGTTCGGTCGTCCGTCTGTCCCGCTTCAGGTTAAAGATTTTGGTCGAGGTAGTTTTAGATGAATTTGAGCATGTTTTACTTATTTTAATATATATGCAAGTGGTATGACCCCTTAAATAGTAAACATTTCAAAGAAAACAGTAGACAGAATCAGGGACTTTCTATACTAACATAGAAAGTCCCTGACAGAATACAGAGTCTCTATATATTAAATTAGTATAATCGTAGTTTACATGTAGATAAACGCGAACAATAGTTGTCCTCTCTAAGGAGGTATAATAGGTGTGGTTCTTGCGATCTTTACACCATGAAATGAAATGCGAAAAATAATTGTCCTCTCTAAGGAGGTATAATAGTTGTTATTTTTGCTATCTAAACACCATGATATGGAGAACGCTCTGAATGGCTTATTTATTTTTCATTTTTGTTATCTATCATACGATTGGTTTTTTAAAAAAGTGTCACATGTTTTACTTATTTTAATATATATGTAACAGGTATGACCCCTTAAATAGTAAACAATTGAAAGAAAACAGTAGACAGAATACAGAGAGTCTCTATATGTTAAAGTAGTATAATTGTAGTTTGCATGTAGATAAACGCAAAAAACAATTGTCCTCTTTAAGGAGGTATAATAGTTGTGGTTCTTGCGATCTAAACACCATGATATGGAGAACGATTTGATTAGCTTATTTATTTTTCATTTTTTTGTTATCTATCATACGATTGGTTGTGTTTGTGCATGCTTCAAACCGGAAGTCTTAACTATTACTAAAAGTCAGTCTGATGACGGAATCATATCCGGACTCCTTTTTTGTCGTTTTTCTCCCAAATAACTCAATCTGAATAATCATAAGAATGGATGACAAATGCGACTATGCATGTTACCTAGGACACAGAGGCATGATGATTGATTTATTGTGGAAGGAAGAGAAGCGACACACAAAATGAGGTCTTCTCGTTTAATAGTATAGAAGATACCATGAAAAACAGACTTCCAAATTTTAAGACCTACCGATATCGGAAAGCGACGATCGATCTGGAGATTGGTAAACTACAGCATGGGAACGAGAACAAACAAAAAACAAACAGTGGCTTTTAAAACGTTTAAAACACTTGTGTCCTTAGCACCGTTAAAGGGTTAATTTATTCAGTTTATGTGTAGGTATTTTATAAAAGCATGATAGCAAAATAAATTGAAAGGTATATTGAAAGGTTTCGTCAATTTACCTTCAAACAAAATAGGTCAACATTTAACGCGTCCGTGTTTGCATATAGCAATTTGCATATCTTTGATAGTTACGACTGTTAAAAAGAAGAGTCGACCACTAACAATGCCGGTCTAATATAGATATCAACTGAAGCTCATTTAGTGAAAGAAAACATTTTTTTTTCGAGGCTTCAAAACAAAGGCACTTGTTTCTATCCATTGGAAGGTCGACTATCTATAAAAATGGAGAAAAAAGTTAAATCACAAAAATACCGAATTCAGAGGAAAATCCAATCGGAAAGTCCATAATCGCATCGCAAAATCAAATAACAAAAACGAATGGACGGGAACTGTCACATTCCTGACGTGGTACAGGCATTTGCAAATGTAGAAAATGGTGGATTAAACCTGGTTTTAAAGCGCTAAACCTCTCACTTTGATGACAGTCTCATCATATTCCGTTATATTTACAATGATGCGTGAAATAAACAGACGTAATAAATAAAATACTCAAAAGATGGGTACAGCAGTCATCATCGTGTAACAATTTTTAAAATTGGATTTCGGCTATTCCTGATACATCGTCAAAGTTCGTTCAAAAGATGTTCGATTGGCAATTAATCTGAAGACATTGCTGATCATTGCAACACAGGAATATTGTTAATAATAATTCTTCAAAAAGTTCATCGAAATGTGTGCCCCATGACAACGGGCATTGTTTGCTAAAAACGCAGTTAAAACGATATCTTCGGAGAAGCGGGAGAACAACTGCAGTCAAATTTCGTCGCTATACCTTGTTTCATTTATGTTACCATCTAGTATTTGGAGCTCTGTATATTCTTGGTAGCTTATTCTGTCCCATACCATAATTCCGTCACCTTATACCTATGAACAATTTATCTATTTACTGTACGCACGCATCAGAAAACCGTTTTATTTTTTTGCCAGTGACGCTGCGTAAGGATAGGTCCCATCAACGGACGACGAGCTCTTAGACCACCTAGACGCAATCGATTCCGAACTGTTTGGGGAGATATTTTGTTGTTATTTGTTCTGCGTGTTTGTCGAGCAGTTTGTGATGCATTTGCAAATCGATTCCGAAGATGAATTATGCGGATGTGCCTCCTGGACTTACGTCGTTTCAAGTGGCCTGCCACTACCGCTGCGACCATTTGTCGCGCCAGTATCTCTTAGACGAGACTTAAGGCTTGTCATACTCATTTTAGAGAAAATAATTTGTAAGCTGTAATTGAGTCATAATGATTCCTTCCATCTCTCTCTATACCAGTAAATTTTTGAAAAAATGATTATTTGTTTCAAATAAAAAAAAAATACGATACGTCATTTCCGAAATTTTTTAAAATTAGTAAATTTATAAATAAATCAATCAGGTCACTTGTTTTAATCTTTGTTATTAACATACTAATATGTGATTTTTAAAAAATTTAAACCGATGCAACGTTACCTTTTTTGCCTAGTATATATAAAGCTAATTAAACAACCAAGCCAATCTCTTAAATATTATTTAAAGATATATTTTTGTTTACCTACTTGTTCGAAGATATCATATCCTTGTTTTACCTCATATAAATAGCAGAACAGGGGCAAAAAAAAAAAAAAAAAAAAAAAAATAAAGATCACGTCTTTTTACTGGGAGATTTTTTATATACAGGGTAACATGCCTAATCCGACACCTGAGTATTCCAATGTCCCGCTTTAACCGACACATTTTAATGGTTCCAAAATATGTATATCCTTACAGAAAAGACCTGAGTATTCCGACAACCTGCCTAATCCGACATTTCATTCTGGTCCCCCATTATGTCGGATAAGACAGGTTACATTGTATTTATAGGTATTTATTTCATTTACCTACTATAAATTACAGAAATGATCTCCACGTGTCCTCTCATAGAGAAACAATTAACTTGAAAATTTAACAAATATAAACAATTCGATAGCAGTCGATCAACTCAAAGTAAAGTAACGGTAGTAGATATTTTAATATAGGCTTATATTTTTATAAGTTGTTATTGGCTTTGAACTAGCTGCCATTTACTGCCAGTACTCTAAGATCTGTACTTAATGTCTTTTGGTTGTTTTGATGTACAAGTACTAAGCCACGTCCACTCTGTGTTTTTGTTAGATGTATTTCTATTTACATCCATTTGATGGTTATCTTTTGTTGCTGTGCTACATATTTGTTTTTCGTTCATTATTTAGTACATACATTAGCCTGATTATGTATGCCGTTAGTTTTCTCGTTTGAATTGTTTCACATTTCTCATTTCGGGGCATTTTGTAGCTGACTATGTGGTATGGGCTTACGGTGACCATATCTTTTTAATTAATTAAGCTCTAAGGAATTGAAGGCATGCTTAACATAATGAAAAATCCCCGCACGACCGTATGTTAAGACTTTTACGCAAGGACAGTATGCCACAAGAGGTATACCATATCTTAGTATAGATATATAACTTTCAGTCTAATCAAAGAAGAGAACATGAATTTACCATCCAAAAACAATTTTTCATAAATCTATTATTAGTAACGGAACATTGACCTTTGAAGTATGGACTACAAAATGAAGAAACTACTTTCCCGTCCCTATCTTCAATTTCAAACACAAAAGACGTACTGTGGATTCATTTATTTTCGTGGGTATCAATTTTCGTGGATTGAGGAAAACATGCGTTTTTGTGGATATTTCATTTCGTGGTTTTGCCAATCACTTCATACAAAGCCTATAGAAAATTTGTTATTCGTTGAACATTTGAATTCGTGGTTCACCTGTATCCACGAAAACCACGAAAATTGGTATTCAACGAATAATAATGAATCCACAGTATATACAAAGAATCGCCGTTATGTAGTGGTTAGTGCATCGGACTACAAACACAAAGGTTTCTGGTTCGATTCCCGTCCTGGGATGAAAATTTCAGGGACTGAATTTTCGGCTTTCCCTTGACACCATTTACGAGTATGGTTTTGAGGAAACGATGATAGTCCGTCGGATGAGGACGACAAATGGCTGACCCATGTAAAGAGAGAGCCATATCTCTTGCACGTAAAAGACACCCTTGTAGATTTGAATAAGAGCAGACTTTTACCGCTGCAAAGCAGCACTCGCACCTGCAAAGTGGAAAGGAATTAATATAAGTTGCAATAACTTGTTTCCCAATCCACTATAAATAAATATGTTTACACTGAAGAATCGCCCGGAAACTATTTTTTGGGACACATTGACGGAAGGATAACGGATGAAATGATTCAAAAATATTCTCGAAACTTTGTGCTAAAAAAGACAACACTCTGACCAAAATGGTTGGTTCACCTTAAGTGTTACTATTTTATTTTATATTTCGATAATAATTAAGTTGCATTCGATAATATTACAATCGATGAAAAGCAGGCATGGTTGTAGATACAATTAGAACATATAAGTGATCAACTATTTTGTCGATTTAAGTTTGTAATATGGTGGATTGGGATTCATACTTGCTTATTTGTACTTATGCCGAATCAAAATAAAGTTTTCTTATCTTATCTTATCTTACATGCAAATATGTATGAATAAATATATATTTAGCGAGGGATATTGATAAATGGTTCATATCTTGGTACATGAAGGCAACAGTAGTATGCCGCCGTACCGATTAACAGAAAACGAATCCGGACCACAAAGAACATCTAATCCTTTTTTTCTAAAAAGTTCATCGCAAGGTACCAATACCTTGTTGATTTATATTCCATATCAAATTTACAAATAATACACGATGATCTTGAAGTATAGATTCTGGTTACTGACGTTGTTTATCATCTTAATGACGTTTTATGGTATTCTTTTATTTGTCTTTATGAATATAACTTTTACTGTTTAGTCTGTTTTGGTGATATCCATTTGACGTGACTCTGTTCTTATACATTCCGTCATTGTGTTAATTTGCTATGATAATTTTGTATTCTTGTCTTCCGTTTTTTGCTATTGTGGTTTGTCTATATGCCTAGTTGTGTTTCTGTGATACATATGTACTTATACATCCTGTATTTGTGTTTTGATGCTATTGTTAATTTTTGTATTCGCCTTTCATTTTTGCTAAAGTGCTTTGTTTATATGCCGTTTGTGCCTCTGTAACTTATTTGTTTGTTTGAATAATGATTAAGAATATAACACACCTTTTATATCTGTTTGTTTGGTTCACATATCGTTGTCGATATAATGTAGTTTGATGCGTCTGTCAAACAAGTAAGAGGTTTGGCTAGATAGAAAACAAGGTTCAATCCACTATTTCCTACACACGAACATGCATGTACCAAGTCAGGAATATGATAGTTGTTATCCATTGTTTTGAGTTTTTGATTTCGCAATTTGATTAGGTATTGCCGTTTTGAATTTACCTCCGAATTAAGTACTTGTTTAAATTTTTATTTTTACTACCAATGCAAAATGCTATTTTTTAAGTCTAATTTATAGAGACGCAATGACATCAATAGCAATTTTGTTTTAGTATCACATACATGTAAAACTTTTTTTTATTTAAATCAGTTGATTTTATTCCCAGAACTGAACATATATTTTGAAATTTAAAATTGCTTTTTTATTTTCATGTAATGTGTTTTTTTTTTTCACCATTTGTCCACTTAAATTATTCCAAATGTGCATATGTAAATTAAACAAATGTTCAGTATTTTGTGTTTGAATTTGCAAACATGCATCAGGGATACTAAAGCTGAAAAAACGAAAGCAAATATTCAAAAAAGTATCTTCAATTTCTAGGCAGGGTAAAAATGTCCTTAATATTACAGATGTTTAGTTTCCTATAATCGATACAAATCCTTAACGTTGTTATTTTGTCGTCGCCACAAATTTTATACCGCGATAGTAAAATTGTTCAAGCATCTAAATATCTAGTCATTTCAAGCATTTTATGCTTTTGTTTTCTTTTAGATTTTATAAATTTGAAAAAAGATTAAAATGAAACATAATATATATGAATCAAGCATTTCAGTATCTAGTTATTTCAAAATATTTTCAAAATATTTCACTATTTTGTCTGTGAGAATTAAAGAATTGTGTAAATGATTTAACTCAAAATAAGAATATATAAAGTATATACATGTACATTTTTATAATGTTCGTTTAGTTTTATTTCTGTATATCCACTGCATTTCAAACTACTTTTGTCACACAATACTTATAAGTGTGTAGTTATCCAATATCGCCACGAAATAAACTGTATAGGTATCACTCTAGTATTTCAACTCAAACTTCCAGTGCATATCAAAATATGGAGTTAAATTTAAAGTTAAGTAGTCATTTTTTTCTGGACTGAATTTTTTTCTTTTTGATTTAAAGTTTATGCTGAATTGAAACATATAAATTTAACTTGAAAAAATCTTGCATATCTTTGGAGATATCAAACCAGGAAAGTGGAAGGATATCATGTTTACTGGAAGTGATGCGTCTTAGTAAAACAGCAAACAGAAAGAAGAAAAATAGTTTTGACGTCAGGGTTACATAACTTTTTTTATTTTTCGTGGTATGATCCACATTTTTGTCGATTTCATCAAAAACATTATTACATATATGATATCCACATGAACATGTCCTTCTGTGTAGATAATCTTAGCTGCAAAATCTTTCGAAATGTTCGTTCATCAATGCTCTTCAATGCAATTTAGTAATTTATTTGGCCTTATGAACTTTTTTTATTCGACCGTCTTGATAAGGTTTTGTAGACAAAACGCGTACCTGGTTAAGCAATTCTAATCCTGATATCTATGTTGAGTTTACGTTATTGGCTCAATTATGCAGCAAGAGTTTTGTGGAGTGTTTGTCTCTTCGCAGTTTCTCTATTTAACCGGTGTCGTTTTTTTTTTTAAATTCAATTTGTGCTTTTGATTGCCTTCTTGGTATATTCTCTCTTTTTTTAAAACTGAACGACTGGGTTCCAAGAAAAAAACAAGTGTTAATTAATGTGTCCTTTTATTAAATCCTCTCAATTGATAAAATTAAATTATTGTCTATATCTGGAGAAGTAAATTATTGTCTATATTTGAAGAAGTAAATTATTGTTTTATGTAAATAAACTCATCCGTAAGCATTGTTTTTATTGATTCATTAAATATTTTGTAATAATATGTTTAAAAGAAAGCAAAAGAGAAATAACTCCTCCTGTTTTATTTTAAATTGTCGAAAAATGTCCGACAAGTAAAATCGCAAAAATACTGAACTCCGAGGCAGATTCAAAACATAAAGTCAGTAGTCCATTACTATCTTTAAGAATATATGACTAATTGTTTATACTATTAATGGTGTGATTACTATTACTAGCACAAATACTACTGCTTGTGGAATTTTAGTCCACAAGAGTATCAGGAGGCAATACTTTTATATTGACAAGATTATACCAAAACGTTTAAGAAAGTATCTATTGATAAATTAAGAAATTATTTTAAAGAAACTTAGGTTCTTACTCCCTCTGTTGTCCTTAAATGGTTTATTTTTTATTTTGATGTCCTTTAATTCATGAAACTTTTCTAGTCTAGGTTTCAAATGATAATGGATTTAGCGTTCCTGATGAAGTCAAGAAAATCGCTTCGTACGCACATACTTAGTAAATTGTCATTTTCATTTATTAGCACCAGTGCTAGTGGAGTTTTTGTCACGAGGTAATTCAGCAGTGACTTTCTTTTTAACCATATTTACTGAAGCTAATGTACCAATTCCAACATGCAAAGTTGACCTTGACGAAATTGACAGGTGTAAGATCCCTTTTCGTCGTAATGCTTTTTCACAGTTTAATGTCTAACACATCATTGGCTTTCAAAAGATTGGGTTTCGAGCGTTCACGTGATGAAGGCAACCCCCAAAAAACACGAAATTAAAACGTGTTGTTTTCTTTTAATTTTGTTGGTGTTAAATAAAGAAATGTTTTTAAAATCGTCTAGAGAACATCTGATTTTATCTTTACGAACTTCATTATTTGAACAATGAAGTTCGCTAAAGGATAGGAACATTTCAGTCCGATATATCTAAAGTTAGTGTGAAAACATAATGTAACAACTGTATAAGCATTTTTATACACAATGATTGATTAATAAAGATGTCTTTAACACTCGGAGCCTACAAATACCACGAAAGGGCACATAAATTTTGGTCAGAGATTGCTCTTACGGCTGATGGCCTTTTTAGGACTTGTTAAGGTGACAAGTTTCTTTCTTGAAATCGAATAAAATCAATTATCTATTGGATAAAGCATACATCATTCGATTCCTGTTTCATTTTTTATGTATAGCAGAAACGAAAGCTTTATAAACACTTTTAGCGTCGTCTCTGACTGTAAACAAGAAGTAGCGACATTGCATTATTTCTTCTTGGCACGTTTGATTTTATGAGCTTATTTACGCAAATAGATTGAGATACGGTTAGTTTGAAATTGACGAATTATACAAAGAGGCAAATCTCGTTCATTGGTTGGTATGCATAAATTTAGTACAGAAATTTTACGGACACTGAATGAAATAACGCAGCCATGTGAAAACTTGTTCAAAGGGAAAGGACGAAGCAAAAATCGGGAGGTTAAGGGAGCAAATATTTTGTTTGTGCTGAAAGGGATTAGTCCAGCACAAAAAGTTGCATGTTGAGTCAAATGAGATATAGAATGATTTATAATAATCTACATATGACATTGTTTTCCATTTGTTCCGTTGTTTGATTACGTCTATCGTTCAATTTCGTAAAATGTTATGGACTTCACCAATTTTTTTTTAAAGGAATGTGGTGCCCTTATTCTGGTCAATAATTTCCACTATTTGTTAATAGACTGCGCTCTGACTTCCCTCGTAACTTACAGGTCCTACAAAAAAGTCCGCAAACGTCAGAAAAATCTCGGATTAATACAATATAAAAAAAAAATTCTGCGTTTTTTTGGTACTAAGGATATGACATTACAGAGTTTGTGCAGAAAAATGATGAAGAAAACAGTTCTTCAAAAAATTTGAAAATGTTTTATCAAAATTCCTACTTTACTTCTGTAACCTTCTGTTTGCTCTTTGGACAGATGGAAGTTTTACACTACAACCTTAGATTCTACTCCCGTACTCGGAAGAAGAAGAAGAACATCAAGCTCGTCGTGATTTCCGGTATTAATTCATTACTGGCTTTCCAATGTTGAAAGTTTTGCCTCCAGGTTAAAGTATATCAAGAAAAGCGCTTCGAACGAATGATAGGATAATGTTATTCTCATTTACTTGCATTGGGTTGATGCTACTTGACTATCTCCAAGGATATCACTAGCTTTTTGATTGACATGCTGTGCATACGATTATCAAATTCTCTTTTGATAAATTTTAAGAAATCACAAATATATAATAAGAAAATGGGGTATGATTTCAAATGACACAAATAGCTATCGAAAACCAAATGACGTATATTTTGACACTGTAAGTCACCACATATAATATCTACACTGACCGCGTCAATGTTAGAATATCTATGAAGACAAAACAGAAATAGTCAGTATACCAATAACTGAAAACTGATTAAAGTCCAAGATACATGATTTGTTTAGTAATATTAATTGGCTTTGAAATAGCTGTCAGTAACTGCAGGTACTCTCAGATCTGTACTTGGTGTCTTTTTGTTGTTGGGGTGAATAAGTGTCCGTTTAGATCGACGTTGTATTTTTGTTAGATGCATTTCTATCTGATGAGTTCAGCCTTTTCAGTCATTTTATAGTGTGTTCTTGTTTCATATTTTGCATGTCAGGGCCTGTAATTTAGCCGACCATATGCTATGTTTTTTCTTATGCGTTTAAAATATGAAACAATATCATGAATCTATTAATTTCGCATCATTTATGCCAATACTGTCTCGATGTAAAGAAACTAAAGTAGCTTCCCATTGTTTAAACCGAATTTAAATTGAAAATACTAAAAAAAGGACCATGTGATATGATAGTCAAAGGCACAGTCATCTACCAGTGACCAATGACGTAGAAGTTAACAATTATAAGTCACCATACGAACTTCAAAAATGAGAAAAACTCATTACGTAAAGGCCTCGGACAAAAATAAAAAATGTAAAAATTCAAACAAGGATTCTAAGGGCATAATTATGTACAACAGAATAAACTAAAAACAAGTATGACACACAGAAACAACTTAATTGCAAACTGCTGACTTTGGCTATACTACTTTACAAATGAAATAAGGATAAGAAAATAGAAAAGATACTATAGTTATCAAAGGTACCAGGATTATAATTTTATACGCCAGACGCGCGTTTCGTCTACATAAGACTCACCAGTGACGCTCAAATCAAAATAGTACAGAGTTGAAGAGCATTGATGAACCAAAATTCCAAACAGTTGTGCCAAATTAGGCTTAGGTAATCTATTCCTGGGATAAGAAAGTCCTTAGTTTTTCGAAAATTCCAAGTTTTTTAACAGGAAATTTATAAAAATGACATATAAATGAAATTCATGTCAACACCGAAGTGATGACTACTGAGCTGGTGATACCCTCGGGGACGAAACGTCCACCATCAGTGGCATCGACCCAGTAGTGTATATAGTTATCAAAGGTACCAGGATAATAGTTTTATACGCCATACTATGTTTGTCGTTTTTGTAGCTCACATTAAGAATACATACATCAATTGAGAAAACAAAAATTCCGCCCATCGTCCTTGTCGTTCCATCTTTTAAAAACTACCTATTCACTCAGAGGTGTTTTTTACTTTTATGGTTTCAAATATAAAATCTATCTTCTGAATAAGTATTGAAATTTACAGCTCCTTTTAACTCTAATGAGAACTTTAGTTAATACAAAGAAGATAATATTCAAATTGGAAAGTAAAAGATGGGAATGGTGTATGACGCAAGTTGCATGGTGTAATTATATAGATAAAATTTAATGAGACCGTTCTGCGTTTGTATTTTTTTTTTTCGGTTCGAAATATTCCAAAGAGGATGTAATTATTAAGAAAGATCTTAGTTATTTGGTTTTAAAAAATGCGCAAGTAACAAGAAATCACAAAATATAATGGGTCTGATTGAGATTTAAAAAAAATGTTAGTGCTGTACCCCAATTTTTTACTTCAGTACCAATTATGTGTGTTCTCACACGTCGTTGTCAATATAATGGAATTTATGCGACTGTCATACAAGAGAGAGGTTAAATCCACCATTTTCTACATAAGAAAATGTATGTACCAAGTCAGGAATCTGACAGTTGATATCTATTCGTTTTATGCCTTTGGGCTTTTGAATTTGCGATTTGATTACGGAGTTCAGTATTTTTGTTATTTAACCTTTTGCATACATGCCTTAATTAGAGTACGGTTTGTTCTGTTTTATCAAAATTTTTATCAAATTATTTTAGTTGTATCATAATTCACCTATCAGGTGTAGGGAAAACGGTACTATTTATTCTGCCATAGTCGACAATACTAACATTTTCTAAATTTACCAGTTTTTATAATAAAAACCTGGATAAAACAGTTATGTGTGGTGTTAGTACTTTATTACTGTATTCTAAAAATTGAAGCCAAATAGTATCATGACCAATTTCCAACGGAGCTTGTTTATGTTATCCATGCCCACCGTCATTTTGCACCAAATTTAGGAAATTTTGGAAGTCTTTTCAAATAATTCTCTAGAAAATATTTCAATAGGTTTTAAAATTTATATTGTAAATTTACACACTGCAGTTATTCATAGATAAATAAGAAAAAATATATTGTACCCTTACATCCAATCACAGAGCTCCTAAGTTGACTTCCTTCACCTATCTTGGGTACACAAAAGGCCAACCTAATGCTGATAAAATGTAATACTACCGTTTTCCCTGTAAGTCATGTGGCTATGCTCTACTTAATGTCCGTTTTATTTCCATAAACGTCATAAAAGGGTACCTGATGTAAACGATGATTTCGATAACAGCCCGCTAAAACACAAACACTTAAATGTCATGTAGGTCAAGTCTATAATATGTTTGTAGTCATGCTTCCATTGAAAACATAGAAATATAGCTTTACCACAAAATCGCACCAAGTGCAAAAAGTTGTGAATTAATTAAACAGAGCTTTTGAAAGATTTGCTAACAACAGCAAATCTGTTGTTACCTTAATTTGAAAATGGCTTTCATCTCGATAATAGAAAGCATGGAGAACCAGAAACAGCTGCTAATCTGTAATTTGCATTCAACCGTTTAACGGGCGTAAAAATCCCAAAGAATCTGTTTATTATATTGCTGAGCAAAGGTTATCGCTGAATATCTATATGGCATGAAGAAATTTACGCTACTAGTAAAGCAGGAGCAACTTAGCCTTCTTATTACTATTATATTGTGTACTAGTATCTTTTTATCTAATGTTTTACCTTCCTAATGGCAACTTTTCCACTTCAAGTCTGTTTTAATTTGTGTGAATTTATTATTTGTTCATATAAAAAAAAGAAGATGTGGTATGATTGCCAATGAGACAACTATCCACAAAAGACCAAAATGACACAGACATTAACAACTATAGATCACCGTACGGCCTTCAACATGTTTCAAAAGATTTTTAACTATGAGTTGAGAAGTAAGATCACAATTAAAGCAGATTTCGTTGAATCGATTAGTTTTGTAGAGTCACAACATAAATGTGTAACAAATATCAAATAGTACATACAGATAAAAGTTATTTGATAATTTCTATCTATATATCCTTGATAAAAACGATTAATTCGAATCTGTACTCGTATTATATCAAATATTTTGCACTACAATTCACAAATCAAAAGTAATAACTGTTACACCGTTTTAACAGCATAATGTTAGCGTTTTATTTTCTTTTGTTGGCATCAGCGTACAGTTTTCTTTTAGATAATCCTCAAGGAAATGGAGGGACAACGATCACCAATCAGTACCTTACTGTATCTAAATTTTATGAAGAGATGAAGCTCCAGCAAGCAGATACAGCGAACATGCGTCAAGAAACACTTAAACTTCGGCATGATACGGATACCTCTCTTACTTTGCTTACTTCTCAACTGCAACAGAAATTTGATCTTCTCGATAAGAAGTTGGCTGAAATTGCAAGGCACAACGATTCTAATTCGGATTTTATTAATTTGGAACAAAAGTATATTCAGTTAGAACAAAAGTATTCGAATCTTGAACAGAATTATATCACACAGGGACATGAATTAGCGATGTTAAAGAATAAATCATGCTTGCTTGAAAAGAATATTGAAGATCTTCAGCATTTGGGAAGTATCAAACCACTACATGAAATCACAACTTTACAACAAGTAGTAAAATCGATCTCTGCTCAAACGAGTACGTTAAATATGAAGATGCGCGCAGCAACTATTATGAATAATCAGACTTTTATACATTTACAGCAACAGATAGACAATAGCACGGAACAAGGTAATTATTAGTAATTTTAAATTTAAATAAATTCTGAACACAATTGCAAATCAAAGAGCCATATAATAAACCCGGGATAAGTTATATCTTATAGAATCTACATTTAACACAAACGATGTTCTACTTTTGGTAGTTCACACAATAATATTTCTTTAGGTCGATCAAATGTTTCCTAAATCAATCGGATCTATTCTGTAATGTGTTGGAGTAACTTTTAAGATTAAAAGATTTAAGTTAATAGTCGCCATTAATTGACCTTTAAACACATGCAACATGTATAATCGGAAAGTACTTAATTTCAACACAAAAACAACCAATTTAAGTTATAAATTTAATTCTATGTATATTAATATCTAAATAAGAATGTGATTGTGTAGTTTAGTTAAAACAGTATTTTTATTCGAATATATTGAATTCGATTGGGCAACAGGCAAGGTTTATTGCAATGATATTGTAAGGGGCAAAATTGTTAATAGGAAAAATAAACAAGATGTGCTCAATTGTTTATAAATTAATGACTCCATTAGCACATGAACTCCATATCAGCCCGGCTACATAGAAAAAAATCATTAATGAACGAGAAATTAATTTTTATACATGGAGATCTATATGATGGTAATAAGCTTAAACATGTTCTATTTTATAATTACAATGTACCACCAATTTTAACAAACATAGGACTCAAATGTAAAAAAAAAAAAAAGCTCTGCAAAATAAAAAATGAAAAACCAACCGTTTAAAAATATTTTGATGAACTAAGCGACAAATAACCCCAAAAAAACCCAGACCTATCCTTTAAGATCTAACTAAAGAAGATGGCGATATTGGTGATGAATATCGCTATTTCTTTCATTGCATTTTTTACAAGTGAAATGAATACCTTAAAGTTACTGGATAAAAATAATCTGGAAATTGTTATTTCTTAAGTTCAGTGAATTAAGAAATACATCCAAAAGATCAAACACTTTTATAGGTGCATAATATTTATAATCGATAAAGTTGATTCTTTCAAATAACTTGCCCTTCTTCTTCATATATAAAAGCCTTCCATTTAATATCTATTGTAAATATGAGGTTTATCAAAATATAGTATATACAATGCACATTTGTACAATTAGTCGTCTGACATGTCATGATAAACATTTCTTAGATAATTATGAATTTCACATATTCGGTATTTTCTTTTTATTTCAGTGGCAATGACTGCACATCCTTCATCTAACTATAACAAGGCTGGTATTATTAAGTTTGACAACGTCGCGTTCAGCGTTGGCATCAAGAACCTAACAGCGTTTAAAAATAGCGGGAAGTTTGTATGTGAGAAGGAAGGACTATACATTTTGTCTGTAAAAATCTACTCCAATACCAATGGTGCTCATTTTTACATTTCCCTAAATGGTAATACTATATCGTACACAAAGGTTAGTTATAACAGCAACCATCCTTCTGCAATGGAAAATACCAGTACTGCTGTTCTAACAGTACAGTTACGACTTAATGACAGTGTGTGGGTATTTTATCCACGTGCAGCTCATGTTGCAGGCATTGCATGGTCAACATTCACGATTGTTAAAATTAAATAAGATAAACTTTATAGCTATGTTACTATCCCTGTGATGTTATATGAACAAATATATACGAATATAAACATACCTTGAAATTTTATGATGAATATTTACAATCAATTTACTTTATATTTTAATTAATAAACGTTGGAAGTGACACCACACTCCAAGTAACTAGATGCTTTTAGTATTGGAGCGTGAAATTTTACAGAGCATCCAATTCTTGGAGTGTGATAAAACACAGACAACGAGAGAGGGCGGGAGGGGGGAACAAAATAGTAGTCGAGAGTTCTTATTATAACGAACAAGAACTTCACCAAACCAACAAACTGGGCCTACAAACAAATGCTATCTCAAAGAGAGAAAGATTCAACCTCCATCCTTAGATCAACTGCATCTTGAAATACGATTTAAATCTAAAGGTCTCGTGACTTCTCGTGAGATGTCGCTTAGGATATGTGGCTATCCTAAGTGACACCACACTCCAAGTAACTATATGCTTTTAGTATTGGAGCGTGAAATTTCAGTTCGCATATCCATACTCTCAAGATTATTACCATTGAAGCAAATCCCTATCCGTCTATCATTCCTTATGAACTATTGATCCCAAAACTCACAAAAAACAAAATCCCAAACTAACCAAAACTAATTCCTTTAATATATGTGAAAGACAAAACCATGAAATTTATAGTAGTTTTCTTCGTAAACTGTAACGCTTAATCTGGTAATCATTATATGCCGTATTGTCCGATAATTGTATCATTGCCAATTACTCCACGTTTATTATCAGTAAGTAAATAAATACAAAATTAACAAATTCAAATTTATTCATATATATACAAATCTTCAGCAAACGTTAAATACAATACACTGAAAACTATTTTAATACAAATAACACACTCTTGAAAAATGAGAAGTTAGAGAAATGCTGAAGGCAATTTGGTTGTGTCACCCACTTCGTCAATTACTCTCTCAGCAGTTTGAGGTGAACGAGCAATTTCCTTAAATATGGAACCTACAGAGTTGTCTACAAAATTGTTTATCCTAGAATATCTATCATAATTTTTTTGAGAGAACCAGCCTACATGAGTCATACATTTTCCCTTTAAAATTGCATTTGAAATGTATGAAATAATTTTCAATATCAACCCCATTTTCTAACCATTCTAAAACTTCTGCAGAAGGATTAAGTTCCCGGCAAGCTTCGAAATGTTTGTGCAGATTTCCTGCGATAAAGGATTCTGGCTATCTAAAAGGTAGATTTTCTAAATCAAAAATACTATTTTCTGCTACTTCTTCCGCGCGGGGAACGGAAAATGGAGGTAGGAGAACTCTTCCTCTGTAATCCACCCAAACTTCTTTGTTTTCTTTAAAATCAATACTGCTAGGGTCAAATAATTACTTCATTTTCCATTCAGATAAATCAAATTTCATTCTTTTTGGATAATAATCCTAAAATGAAAAATATAAGAGAAAAAATTCCCCGACCTCCATTAAGCGTGACTAACAATAAGCCACCAAGGATTAGATTCCCATGGAATGAATGTCAGAAAACTTTGAAACCTAACGAAATTTTAACGGAAAACATAACTACTCCTTCTTCAACTTCGGACACGAGTTCACGTGATGGCCATTCTCCTTACAGAAGAAACAAACGCCCCTAGTTCTCCTTTGGAATTTAGGGCGAAAACCTTTGGGCCGCCAATCAAATCGGTATAAAGAATGGCTTGGTGCAAGAAAATTGGTACCGTTAATATTATTACTACCACTGGGTCGATGCCTCTGCTGGTGGACTATTAGTCTCCGAGGGTATCACCAGCCCAGTAGCCAGTACTTCGGTACTGGCATGAAAATACGGGTTTTTTGTTATTAAAATTTGCTGTTACAAAATGATAGAAATTATTATAAATGAAGGAATGTATCTCCCTCATGCACAGCTCTGATTCCTTTCACGGATTTGGCTATACTTTTTATACCTTTTGGATTATAGCTCTTCATCTTTTATATAAGTTTTGGATTTCAAATATTTTGATCACGAGCATTACTAAAGAGACATGTATTGTCGAAATGCGCATCTGGTGCAAGAAAATTGGTACCGTTTATATTATAACTACCACTAGTCGATGCCTCTGCTGGTGGACTATTAGTTCCCGAGGGTATCACCAACCCAGTAGCCAGTACTTCGGTACTGGCATGAAAATACGGATTTTTTGTTATTAAAATTTGCTGTTACAAAATGATAGAAATTATTACAAATGGAGGAATGTATCTCTTTCATGCAAAGCTCTGATTCCTTTCACGGATTTGGCTATACTTTTTGACTTTTTGAACCTTTTGGATTATAGCTCTTCATCTTTTATATAAGCTTTGGATTTCAAATATTTTGGCCACGAGCATTACTAAAGAGACATGTATTGTCGGAATGCGCATCTGGTGCAAGAAAATTGGTACCGTTAATATTATTACTACCACTGGGTCGATGCCTCTGCTGGTGGACTATTAGTTCCCGAGGGTATCACCAGCCCAGTAGCCAGTACCTCGGTACTGGCATAAAAATACGGATTTTTTGTTATTAAAATTTGCTGTTACAAAATGATAGAAATTATTATAAATCAAGGAATGTATCTCTTTCATGCAAAGCTCTGATTCCTTGCACGGATTTGGCTATTCGTTTTGGACCTTTTGGATTATAGCTCTTCATCTTTTATATAGTCTTTGGATTTCAAATATTTTGACCACGAGCATTACTAAAGAGACATGTATTGTCGAAATGTGCATTTGGTTCAAGAAAATTGGTACCGTTAATATTATTACTACCACTGGGTCGATGCCTCTGCTGGTGGACTATTAGTTCCCGAGGGTATCACCAGCCCAGTAGCCAGTACTTCGGTACTGGCATGAAAATACGGATTTTTTGTTATTAAAATTAGCTGTTACAAAATGATAGTTATTTATTTTAAATGAAGGAATGTATCTCCCTCATGCAAAGCTCTGATTCCTTTCACGGATTTGGCTATACTTTTTGGACATTTTGGATTATAGCTCTTCATCTTTTGTATAAGCTTTGGATTTCAAATATTTTGACCACGAGCATTACTAAAGAGACATGTATTGTCGAAATGCGCATCTGGTGCAAGACAATTGGTACCGTTAATATTATTACTACCACTGGGTCGATGCCTCTGCTGGTGGACTATTAGTCCCCGAGGGTATCACCAGCCCAGTAGCCAGTACTTCGGTACTGGCATAAAAATACGGATTTTTTGTTATTAAAATTTGCTGTTACAAAATGATAGAAATTATTATAAATCAAGGAATGTATCTCCCTCATACAAAGCTCTGATTCCTTTCACGGATTTGGCTATACTTTTTGGACCTTTTGGATTATAGCTCTTCATCTTTTATATAAGCTTTGGATTTCAAATATTTTGGCCACGAGCATTACTAAAGAGACATGTATTGTCGAAATGCGCATTTGTTACAAGAAAATTGGTACCGTTAATATTATTAGTTGTGTGAAGTATTATCATTTTAACTATGTTGTCAATTTTTCCTGATTTGCTTTCCCCATGGAATCTTTTCCTGTTTTTGTCTGTTATAATTTGAATTAATTATTTTTTGTGCAAAATGTCCGAGAAGAACAAAAAAAAAAAATAAATAAACCCGGTCTCTTATTTTGGTTCGATACACAATATAAATATCTAATAAATTTGAAAAGTACATAAAGATAAAAATTATTTGATAACTTCTATTTATAAGTCTTTGATAAAAAAAACCGATAAACTCGAAACTGAACTTGTATTTTATCAAACATTTTACATAAGAGTTCAAGAATCAAAAGTAATAACAACGTTTTATTAACAGCACAATGTTGGCGTTTTATTTTCTTTTCTTGGCATCCACTTACAGCCTTCTTCTAGATAATCCCCAAGGAAATGGAGGAATAACGATCACCAATCAATACCTTAAAGTGTCTAAATTTTGTGAGGAGATGAAGCTCCAGCAAGCAGACGCAACAAAATACTTAAACTTCGGCCTGATACAGATACTTCTCTTACCTTGCTTAAACTAAGAGTTTACAAACGAATCGCAATACATCAAATGTGGATTTATGCTTACAAATTAAGACTTTACATACGAAACACAATACGTCAATTAAGGATTTAGGCATGCAAATTAAGACTTTGCAGACGAATCACAATACGTCAATAAAGGATTTAGGCAGGGAAATTAAAACTTTGCAGACCAATCACAATACGTCAATAAAGGATTTAGGCACGCAAATTAAGACTTTACAGACGAATCACAATGCGTCAATCACAGGTTTAGGTACTGCACTGAAAAATGGTCAGAAGAATCAAAGTATTATTTTCTTTTATATAAAGTCGAAGATGCGTGCAGCAACTATTCGAGATAATCAATCATTTATCCGTTTACAGAAACAGATAGACAAAAACACAGAACAAGGTAATTGGTAATTTTAAATTGAAAAATATTCTGAACACAATTGCAAATCAAACGGTAACATAATTTTATCAAACTCTGAATAACTTCCATCTTATAGAATCTCTTTTTAACACAAACTGAGTTTTATTTTTGGCAGTTTACACAATAATATTTCTTTGAGTCGATCAAATGCTTCCGAAATCGACTTGATCTATTCTGTAATATGTTCGAGCAACTTCAAAATAAATTAATAAGAGTTGCCGTTAATTGGCTTTTAAACATTTTCAACATTTGTAATTGGAAAATACTTACCTGTAAGACGAAAAACAACATATACCAATTTAAATTATTAATCTAATTTTAGCTATATTAATCAGACTTGGGGTAATTGTAATTGTAATCGTTAACATCTGTAATTGATTACAATTTTTCATGTAATCAATGTAATCATTAATCAGTCACAAATCTGATTACATGTAATTTAGATAATCAATTACTTTTCAAAAAAAGCCTGTAATCCTGATTACTTTTTGATTACATTCTGATTACAATGAAAAAAAATCTGAAACAGTGCTTATGGTGAATATTTTTGTTAACTTTAAGCATGTTAATTGATTTGTATACTTCAGTAAAAAATAAACTGTTACAGTATTGAGAAGTCAGCCTAAGCAGAGAAATTATACAATTACATGTCTCTGGCCTTATTAAAAGATATTGTACATATATTCACAATTTAAAGATGTTCATATATATATTTGATAATAACTGTTACATTCAAGTGATACTTTTCTTTATAAACCCTGAATTATATTCTTTTGTCAATATTGCGATTTTTGTCAACTTTGAATTGACAGGTAGGAAACCAGTAAAGGTTTGTTTTTATTGCAGTTACCAATTGGGTATAGCTGTGGGGCAATATATATGATAAAAGATAAATCAGACATGTGAAATGTTGTCTAATTAGCACAAACTAAAATAAATGTTTGACAAAATGTTGTTTAAAATAAACAAAATTTGGTATGTATTTGGACTGGACATGTAAAATGCAATGATTTTTAGTACTAATGTTTGGTCTTTAATTTGATTTAACAATTTAGTTTTTAACTGGTAACTTTATTTCATCCATATTTTAACTTCCATAAACTACACCTTGAAATACATATAAAGTCTGGAAGAGATCAGAAGACAAACAGCAAATTTAAACCTTTATTCATTTAAAGTCAAAACAATTCAGAGATCATGATGATAAAGTGTAATGGTTCGTAACCAGTGGCACAATGTTCATGTATATAATTATGTAGTGAACTTTTGTGGTTTGTGAAATAGATGAAGTTTGAAGTTATCATTTTATAATATATACAAATAAATCCTTTTTTTCAAAAATGCTATAGTTATATTAAAGGTTTATTCATTCACATCATTCAAAATGTTTTTGTTTTAATTCATTGTAATCAGATGTAATTATGATTACTTTGCCAATGTAATCATTAATTTAATCAAATACTTTCCGAAACGATGTAATCATTAATTTAATTTAATCGTACAAATTACACAGTAATTATAATTTAATCAGTTACATTGAAAGTAGTCAGACCCATCTCTGATATTGATATTGAAATACGAATTTTATTGTAAGGGACAAAAACAGACTGTCTAAACAATC
Organism: Mytilus galloprovincialis; assembly: GCF_965363235.1. Classification (NCBI taxonomy): domain Eukaryota; kingdom Metazoa; phylum Mollusca; class Bivalvia; order Mytilida; family Mytilidae; genus Mytilus; species Mytilus galloprovincialis. The sequence continues at coordinate 81,994,412 of NC_134840.1, forward strand.
CCTTGCAACTGAAAATATTTATTGTTAATCTAAAATGATAATACACAAACTACCAAAGGTATTTATGTAGGAGGTTGCCAAATACTCCATGAAAAAAACCCGGACCTAACTTTTATGAGGAGACGGCGATATAAGAGAGGATTACCATTATCTCCCAATTTGCATTTTTTACAACGGAAAGAATACTTCATTAGATAAAAAAAAAACACGAAAAATTGTAATTTTCTCTAGTTCAATGAGTTTATAAATACATCTCAAAAATATAAGCATAAACATTTATATAGGTTCATTACACTTCATGAACAATGAAAATGATTCTCTCATTGTACTTGCTCCTCTCTTATATGTAAGAGCCTTCTATTTATGATCTATTGTACATTTTAACATGTAAACACATGTATGTATCTAAACAGTAACATTTGTGTATTTACCCTACAAAAGTATATTTGTATTATTGTACTATATCTATGTTCCTCTGTGTACCATTTTATCTTTAGAGGTTTATCAGAATTAAGTATACAACACGTTTTATATGATTAACCATAAAATAACATACATATTTCAAAGATTAACTGACATAATAAACATTTTACATAGTGTTTACAAGATTCTGAATTCAGATTTTCGGTTTTTTATTTCAGTGGCAATGACTGCACATCCTTCCTCTTCCTCGACAAAGTATGGTATAATTAAGTTTGACAACATCGCGTTCAGCGTTGGTATTAACAACCAATCAACGTATAAAAGTATTTGGAAGTTTGTATGTGAGAGTCAGGGACTATACATTTTTTCTGTATCAATCTACTCCTCTACCAATGGTGCTTACTTCAGTATATACCTTAATGGTAATAGGATTTCGCACACATGAATTGGTTATAACAGCAATAATCCTTCTTCAATGAGATATACCGGTACTGCTGTACATGCACTACAGTTAAACCTTAATGACAGTGTGTGGGTATATTATGATGGTACCTATCATGTTGAAAGTGGGGTTTGGTCGACATTCACGATTGCTAAAATTAAATAAGAAAAACTTTAAAGGCTAGCAATTTGATAATTGCTGTCACTTTATATGAACAAATATATACGAATATTATAACAATACCTTGAAATTTAAGGACGAATATTTAAAATCAATTTACATGAATAAACGTTGGAATGCATTTACAACTTATATCATATACTGACACAAGACAGAGGCGGATTTAGAGGGGGGGCCCAGGGGGCCCGGGCCCCTCCTTTTTGGGAAAAAATTTGGTTGCTTATATAGGGAATCATTGAAGCGTGACTGGAGCGGGCCCCCTCTTAGGTCAGTCAGTGGGCCCCCACTTATGAAAATTTCTGGATCCGCCACTGCAAGATGTGATGACAGTCGGACAAGTGATATATTATATACTGCGAAAATAACTGTATTTATAATATGATATCTATGATTTATATGATGCCTATGAATATGTAAAAACAAATGAGCTTACAATATTAAAATTTAATGATCTAATAATTAAATTGATTTATTGCATTAAAAATACATTTAGTTGTTTATTGTGTTTCAAATGTACGTCAGTCCATTATTTACGTTTTGCCATTTAAATAATTACAACCATATATCTAAACATACGAAAGAATATGCTTTGAAGCGCCTCGTGGACTTTGGTCATATAAAAACACTGCTCCCGTTTAATTTCCATTCCACGAGTATTTTTCAGCAAGATTGCACAACCCACCCTTCCTCCCTTTAACAAACAAATGTTTTGAATGTTCCCATTAGATTGTATCATCAAAAGTGTCAGACGTTTCAATATTCATAGGAAGATCCAATGAAACCTGAATATTCAAGGAATTTGCAGGAATAATAAAAAAAAGTGTCTATCGTCATGGCATTCCGTTCAACATGGAAAGTGCGTTGGATGTCATCATCAACATGATTCAACTGGCAGTGATTTATTCAAATATCGTTCAATAAGCTGTTATGGATCTGCCCAGCAGCTAGAAATTGTTATGCATTTACTGTTGGTTTCCCTTCAGTGACCAATTGTCATCAAGTTTTAACTTGTTGGCCAGTTTGTTGATGTTGGTTATTTGTTGGTTTATAAATATTGTTGAATATTGTTGAATAAATGCCATGACAAATAATCGACCAAATTTCAAATTTCAATTGTTTGTTTTATTGTTTATATTATTTTTGCGAAATAATGAAACAAAACAATTCTGCAGTTGTATATTCATTGCGCACATTGAATATGCAATAAATCATTTGTACATCTTTTTCTCTTAATAGTCTTTTAGCTTACAGTACATATAAGACAAAAACATTTAAATCTTTAAAAGGAGGTATTATAAGGACTTTAATTTAACCGTATTAGAACGAAATGCATAACAGTGTGGTCGACAGTAAAACGTTTATTAGTAATTGTACTGAAAAGTTTACCTTTAACTTGTTTGTCGTGGGCGATGATTTTATGCTCACTCAGTCTATCGGAGGCCTTCAAGTGGGGATTTAAATAATCATTTGTTACACATTTTGATACATAAAATGAAACTTTCTTTTCACATATCATTTAAGGAATTTATTTTAAATAATTGTTATACCATCACTTACAACAGTTTCACTTTTAAGAATATTAATGTCCAGAGCTGATATCAATAAATAATAATAGAAAAAAAAGTTTATTCATGGTAAAAAAAAAAACTAAAAAACTTTTAAGTTAATAGGGACCCGCGTTACTTCAGAAAATATCTTATTGATTAAGAGAACAAAAACTTCTACGTTGTGGTCATTTAAGAGTGGCCTTCTATTTATTCAATTCTTACCATGTGGGCTTTGTTTTTTTTTATATACCATAAATCGATTCGTTCATTCAGATATTTGTCAGTTTGCCTTGGCTCTTCAAGTCCAACACACAACTTCTCACGAAATTGGTATTTTTCTTACAAAAATTACATCCATGTGATGTATTCTTTTCATGGAGAATGAATGTTGCACCTTATTTTATTTGTTATCGTTTTTTTTTTGTGTGTATCATTGACGTATAAGACAACCTGAATCTTCTTTATTCAAATTTAAAACATACGAGATGGCAATTATGACACAAAATAACTAAATTAAACTTACAGCAGAAGAAAGATAATGAACATCGCTTTTATAGTCTTCTAAATATCGAAGACGCGTGGTCTTTTTAAAAATGATGTAAATTTATAAAGGAAACAACAAACAAAAATAGTTCGAATATTTATATTGAAAAAAGTAACGGTGTGTAAATCATAACAATTATTTTATTTCAATGAAAATCAAACTGTTGAATTTTTTCCGCTGCGAGCAAATTTTTAATTTTGGTCGCATTTTGAAAATCAATAAATCTTGTATTCTTGTTGGAAGCTGCACTGTGTAGTTTATACCCGTTTTTTTTCAATGCCACACAAATCCAACACAGACAAAAAAAATGGTAGGTTCAAGAAATAATTGATGCAAACTATACTTTATTGTAGTTTTATCATGGGTAGGCATTATATTCGTGATTATTTTTGCCGAAGACGTCCATTTCTATGTAAATTAGGTCGATTTTTTTATATAGATAAGAGGAATGCGTTTCTGTTGCCAACTGTTTTTCACAAGTATAGTGGCAGTATAGCAGAACGGTTTAAGTTTCCTATATACACCAAATGATACATTTTGCCAATACAATAACGTAAATGCATGCAAATTTCACAATGTTTAATCCAAATAGCTTTCTTACTATCCAATAACTTTCAAGTACGAAAAAGACAGGGCAGAAGTATATTTTGTCTTTATGTTTCGTATTTGCACAACTTTTGAAAGTGGATTATGCATTCGTTCTAAAATAAAATTAGACCAGATAAAAGTTAAAAGATTACATAACTCGACAATCGCAATTGTTAAATCCGAAAAAGATAATCAATCAATACATGCATTCAGTAGGTCATTCTTTTTTCTGAAAGAACATGGCTTTGCGATATCTTATTATGAAAATTGATTGTCGAAACATAACAAAAACACAAGTAAAGGACGTTTAATTAATCAATATAAATCAAAACACAAATTCCTGATTAGTATTTCGAATTATTTTATATAGGCGTTGAGAACCTTTGGTGACCCCACGGTTTAAATGTTTATATTAAGGACGTCGTGAGCAATGGGCGTTATAGACGAACGTTCACCTAATCTGTCCCAGTCAATGGGATATTAAAGTGTGCCAATCAATGTCCATATCCACACTGTTATGAATTCGATACTATGTAAAAATTAACCGTAAAAATCTGATACCCACTTTCAAAGTAATTTAACCACCAAAAGTTATAATACACACAGTCATGATGATCTGAATTGGACTGCTTCCAATATTGTGCACAGTATTGAATGTACTCTTTGTGGATTGATCTACGTCGGGGAAACTCGACAAAGACTCAATTTTAGAATGAATGATCATCGGTCTAATGTAAATGATCCTAATAATAACACATTTCTCTATAAACGTTTCAATCAACCTGACCATTCCAGTGTTTCAATGAAAGCCTGGATTATAGAGAAATATATCATTTAACTAATGACCCCATAAATATATCATTCAACTAACGACACCATATCGTTCACAAAGCAAAGAGAAGACTTTTGGATAAAAGAGTTGGGAACATTCATTCCCTATGGATGCAATACCAAAATTGACGGTGTAGGTATTTTGTCTAGTCCAAGGTGTAGAACAATAACTGTCAATACATTACAATTATTTAATAGTTCTGCTCGATGAAATAGAAGTCATGGTCACAGAAAATATATATACCACCTGCTGTGCACACAGTGACGCTTGATAGTCTGTTAACATCTGTTCAAAAACCTTTGGGAAACTAAATTATACTCCATTTTATTGTCACAACTTTTTTTTCTATTTTTTAAAGCGGCCCAACATACTTTCGTTACTGATTCTCGTTCTGTTTTGTATAAATTAGTTGCAATAATCATGGACATTGCTAACCATAGACTTTTCAAACTCGTATAGACTACATAAAAAAATGCGAAAAAAACGTAATTTTTTTAAGGTAGAATTCGCCAATAAAGGGCTTGATGCTATAAATATAGCAACATTTTCCATCAGAAATCTGTACAAAAAATTATACCCGATTACTTCAAAAATATAGCTATACCTGTTATTTAATATACTTGCACCAAGTCTATTGCATCCACGATTTTAAACCACAAGAGGGTTTTAGAGGCCTTTAACCTCAAAGATGTGAAATCCAAGCCTCCGGATTGCTCATGTGCATACCATTGTTGTCCAGCTGGTCATGTTATTACTGATGACCTTGGCATCGTTACCAATGAACAGCTAAGAGAGTTGTTAGCCAAGGGACCAAAAATATAGACTTCCCCATTCCATCAACTTAAAAAGAACTTCAAACTACTGATGGATGCAGTTGAGGAACTATGCAATGAAATGGGTTAAACGCAACCAGACGAACCAAAACTGGACACTTTGTCTGAATGGATCAAAGCTATTCGATCATGCATTCAGAAGCGCATTCAAAAACTGCGATGTACTATGAACACAACAGTTACTACCTTTCAAAAATCCGGATGTTGCGGATGCTTTATCCTGTTTGCATGACAAATATGTCGTTGTTCCAGCTGATAAAGTCTCTAATAATATTGTCTTCATATTTAAAAAAACTATTATTTGCAATGTCTCACAACAGAGCTTGGAATAAATAGAACTACTGGTAATCCTTGATACTTTGTCATCATTTACCAAGGACGAAATTTTACAAAATCACAAATCTGTCCTTCTTTCTCTTGATATCAACATTAAAGAAAACGAAGAAAACTTACCATCATTATACTGGATACCAAAACTACACAAAACTCCATATAAAGAACGATACATTTCTGTATCATCAAAATGTTCGACTAAACATGTTTCTAAAAGTCTGTCTACTAGTCTTTCTACAGTTGAAGATGGGCTTCAAAAATATTGTGATGAGACATATTATACCAGTGATGTTAACCAGATGTGGATTCTCAATAATTCGAAAGATCTACTGCTTAATCTTCGATCACAATCTTTGCAATTTTGTAGCAACATAAAGACTTTTGATTTTTCTACGCTTTACACTATTCCACATGCTCAGTTGAAAGATCGACTTCATCATCTCATTAAACAGAGCTTTTTCTATTAGAATGGGAATCTTAGATACAAATTTCTAGTTTTGGGTTACAAAAATTCATATTTTGTGAAGAACCACACTGAATCTACCAGAAAATATACTGAAGATAATATTTCACTTTTTCCCCCGAGCGTCACTGGTTAGTCTCGTGTGGACGAAAATCACGTCTGGCGTATTATAAACCTGATACCTTTTTGCTAGATAATATTCGTGTATTTCTCCAATATTTTCTCCCATTTATTTGTATTGTAAGGCAGCAACCATTTGATTTTCTGGGAGGGGGGGGGGGGCTATGGTTTTTTTTTGGAAAAAAAAGTTTGTTTCCAGTTTTTGGAGAAAAAAATAATTTGTTTTTGATTCTGAGAAAAAAAAAATGTTTGTTTCACACTCAGCTGCCACTTTATGTAATGCTAAAATTGAAAGAAAAAAATTGTTTTCGACTTGTCGCGAAAAAAATAGATTGTTTTTCACCGGAGGCGAAAAAAAAAAATTTGTCCAGAAAAAAAACCCATAGCCCCCCCATCCCCCCCCCCACAGAAAATCAAATGGTTGCTGCCTAAAGCGGAAGGAGGTTTGCATGCAACAAAACCAGGTTCAACCCACCATTTTTTTTCTCTTAAAATGTCCTGTACCAAGTCAGAAAAATGGCCATTGTTATATTATAGTTCGTTTCTGTTTGTGTTACATTTTAATGTTGTGTTTCTGTTGTGTCGTAGTTCTCTTATATTTGATGCGTTTCCCTCAGTTTTAGTTTGTAACCCGGATTTGTTTTTTTTTTCTCAATCGATATATGAATTTCAGACAGCGGTATACTACTGTTGCCTTTATTAAATCTGCCATTCTGGCTCTGAAGAAGGGCCTTTTTGGACCGGTCAGGTTATGAGACATCACCAGGCGCTGTTAATTATGTGTATTGGTATATATGTTACAGGCAATTTCTAAATTTAGGCATTTTGTAAAATGACTGAAATTTCAGGCAATTTATAAAATGGCGAACTTGACAGGCATTATACAATATGACTAAACTTGACAGGCATTATACAAAATGACTAAAAAAACCTAGTCATTTCTTAAAATGACTGAAATTTTGGAGCAAAATTCAACAAATTGCCTGTTTAGTTTCAGGCAATTTGAATTATGAAAGATTTTGGACACTTTTTAAACACTAATGTGTCTATTTCAATTAATTCAATTAGTTTATATGAAAGATTTTAACCGATTTAATCAGTAAAAACGCCCCGATTCAAGCTTAAATATGAAAAATCTATCAAATATGCAAAAAAAAAAAACGTCACTTTTCAGATGGTTTTTGTCAAAAATTAAAGTGGTCGAATCCGGGTTCATCCTCAACCTTTATATATGTTATGTATTTTCATCAAATACAACTTACATTTCAATATTATGAATGAACATGAATGCGGCCACTTTTATTTAAGACGGAAACTGTCTAAAATTTATCTAAAATGCTAAATTGTGAAGATTTCAGTCATTATAAAGCATGACAAAATGATGCTAGTACACGATATATGTGCATTGTATTGTCAAAAACAGCCCAAATCTAGGTTTCCAATAAATAGATAAAAGATTACATTTTCACAATTTTGTATAACTGCTATATTTTGGGGCCAAAAAGGCGTCTTACTGAACCTACTCCTTTGTACATACTCATCGATACAAACCCTCTCTCAATATGGGTTTCGCTATACAAGTCTGTGATGCAAATATATGGTTGGCTGTGTCCTCAGATACATTTTTCAATCAAGATAGCCTTTTGCAATTATGGCTGGGTTTAAATTTATTTGGTCCAGTATATGAAGTGGAGAAAAATTTTGTTAAAGATTACAAATTTGTTTTTAAATTGAATATAAAGGGCAATAACTTCATAAGGGGTCAGTTGACAGTTTGGTCATATTGTCTTATTTGAAGACTGCAATTGTCTGAACGTTATTGCTGTTTACAGTTTATCTCTATAGGTTACTAGTATATGATAATATGAAAGATAATAACCTAAAATTGCATTTAACAGACAAAAGTAAAATTAATAAAAATCCTGAACTCAGAGGAAATTCAAAAAGGAAAGTCCCTTATCAAATGGCAAAAACAAATGATAAAACCCATCAAACGAATGGACAACAACTGTCATATTCCTGACTTGGTACAGGCATTTCAAATATAAAAAATGGTGGAATGAACATGGCATGACAGTGCTTTGACACTCACTGGATAAGCGTCTCCTGCTGAAAATTTTGATTTTAGAAAAGTAGATGTTCAACTGTGACGTGTGTCCTTATTGCGAACCACAATGCCAATGGTGTCGAAAGTTAAGTGTTTGTCAGTAAATGTAAGAAACAGCAAAATGTTTTAGGATTCAGGTTTCTCAAACTTTTGGTTGAAGTGCTAAAACCAGATTTTACGCCAAACAATGTATTTCAAAAAAAAAATCAGGACAATTATTGTGTAACAGTTCTGTCATCAAAACATTCTGAGAAATGATAAATAATTGTAAATTTTTTTTTGGAATAATTCAGTAAAATTTATTCTTGATTATTTAAACTCTTCTATTTTAATTCAATAATTGTCATAAATAAAACTGCTCCGGTGTTCAAAGATTTCAATTGTTATGAATTTTTAATATTTCATTCTTTAAAACAATTTCAGGCATTTTGAAAAATGCATTTCAATTTTTCCAGGCATTTTGTAAAATGCCTCGAAAAATAAGTCATTATGTATATAGACTGAATCTTGCAGGCATTTTAGAAAATGCCTAAAATTTTCAGGCATTTTACAAAGCCTACATTTAGAAAATGTCTGTAAAATATATCCTATATTGAGATACTATAAGGCAATAGACAACTTTCGAGTTCGATGTATCCGTCAAAAACTCTGGTTTTAGTGAACATCATTCGTGAGTTTAGGGGCATCGTCACTTCCGTTCCAATGTTAAGCGAATGGTTGGAAAACTATAATAATATATTGCACGAATTATTCGGCAAATTAAATTCTCATAATTGACAATCAGAACTGCTGTCATAAGGGATCACGTATTTATAAAACAAAAATTATTTCTGGTTTATCCTGCACAATGACGATCACTAAGACGCTTGATGAACGTTGATTATGCAGGCATACAGGCGATCCCCTCTATCTGGTAAATGACGTCATGAACGCGCGCATAATTGACGAGTTTTTTCGGTGATGTAAGCGTAATTTTACAATGGTTGTGGAAGTGCATATATTTTTGTGTGTGTCAATTTCTGCCAAGATATGTCTGCATATAATAAATTAACAATCACACAAACAAAACTGTTTGATAATTTAATCTTCTGTGCAAAGGGATGCAACTCAAATTTATAATCTGGGTGCTTTATGTTTTAATTTGTTTGAGAACAGACATTTCTGAATACATTATATACATAAACACAATCTTTTCGAGTCGGTGTGAGAATGTCACTGTGACTTAAACTAGAGGCTCTTCAGAGTCTGTGTCGCTCACCTTGGTCTATGTGAATATTAAACAAAGGACACAAATGGTTTCATGACAAAATTGTGTTTTGGTGATGGTGATGTGTTGGTAGATCTTACTTTACTGAACATTCTTGCTACTTACAATTTTCACTATCTATAATAAATTTGGACCTTTAGTTACAGAGGAAAATATTTTGTAAAAATTTACAAGAATTTACTAATTTAATGAAATTTGTTAAATAATGACTATAAAGGTCAATAACTCCTTATGGGATCAACTAACCATTTTGGTCATGTTGACTTATTTTTAGAACTTACTTTGATGAACATTATTGCTGTTTACAGTTTATTTCCATCTATAATAGTATTCAAGATAATAACAAAAAATGGCAAAATTTCATTAAAAAATACCAATTGGGGCAGCAACCAAACAACCAGTTGTACAATAAATCTGCAAATTTCACGGCAGATAGATATTGACTTGATAAACAATTTATTCCCAATCAAATTTGCTCTACATACTTTGGTTTCAGATTTATAAGCCAAAATCTACCCCATTGTTTTATTTTTAGCCATGGCGGTCATTTTGGTCAGTTGGCTGGGTCACCGCACACTTTTTTTCAATCTAGATACTCTGATAATAATTGTGTCCAAGTTTGGTTTAATTGGGCACAGTAGTTTCAGAGAAGAAGATTTTTGTAAAAGATTACAAAAAATTACAAAAAAATGGTAAAAAATGACTATAAAGGGCAATAACTCCTTAAGGGTCAACTGACCAAATTGGTCATGTTGACCTATTTGTAGATCTTACGTTGCTATTTACAGTTTATCTCTATCTATAATCATATTCAAGATAATAACCAAAAACAGCAAAATTTCAATAAAATTATCAATTCAGGGGCAGCAACCCAACAACCAGTTGTCCGATTCATCTGAAAATTTTAGGGCAGATAGATGTTGACTTGCTTAACAATTTTACCCCATTGTCAGATTTGCTTTAAATGCTTTGGTTTCAGAGTTATAAGCAAAAATCTACATTTTACATCTATGTTCTATTTTTAGCCATGGTGGCCATCTTGGTCAGTTGGCCGGATCACCGGACACATTTTTTAAACTAGATACCCCAATGATAATTGTGGCCAGGTTTGGTTAAATTTGTCCAGTTGTAAAAGATTTTTGTAAAAATTAACGACGACGACGACGACGGACGCCAAGTGATGAGAAAAGCTCACTTTGCCCTTTGGGCTAGGTGAGCTAAAAATATAATTTGACTGAAAACAGTATAACTGCTGACGGTAAAAACATTTGCTATTAAGAAAATATTGACAATATACAAAAATAATATTAACGACATACTTGTCTTATCTGTATAAGGCAGCATAACATATTTGGTGAGGCAATATGTTCGAAAGAAGAAAAAACTTTAAAAATACCATAAAATTAGACATGCTAGCATTGAAAAATATGAAAATTCAGAGAACGGTAAATTAGACGCACACTGAAAAATAAGGATAAATTGATAAGATAATTTTCCCTTCCAATTTTATAATTGGTTCTTACATATATACGGGGCCACAAAAGATATGTTGCAAGGGTTTATAATCGTGCAGATCTAACGTTTTACACTTTCAACAAGAGCCATTGAATTTAACTACCGAATTTTGGTTAAACGTTACTGCGTATTTTAACATTCTGCAAATCCAAACGGACGCCCGGCCCCTTAATTAAAGTAAGGGTATTACTGTCATGAGGAAGAAGTCTATGTTTACACTAGTTTAACGCCCTAGTCAGTCCTTTGTGTAAAAATTATAAGGGTTAAAAAAATCTTAATCTACATATATATGGCGTACTGAAAGGGTCAACAGTAAAGTATTTTGCGTATGCTACATTTAATACAGCATATGCATATATAAACTACAGCTTAAGCTATAACATATGCACCCTATGCTGTAACTCATGTCGCTTAGGCTATAATATATATAGCATAATTATACTATAATTTATACAGCTTATACTATAATTAATACAGCCTATGCTATAGTAAATGCAGCCTATGCTGTAATTAATAACTTATGCAGGTAAAGATTCAAAGCATGTGATAAACTTGCGGCTCTTGGGTTGATCAATATTGAACCTAAGGCTGATAATACATGCGATATGAAAAATACCATGTAATAGTAATCTGATATTATTTACTGTTAATCACTCTTCAACTTTGAAGGCTTTTCACAAATTAGGATAACGCTAATCAGAACCACATTTTGTTAAGGGTGTGTGAAAATTAAAGAGCATTAGGATTAAAGTAATTCGTTGTCTAGTTCAGGGAGTTAATGAAATGTTCATAATATTTACATGGAATAATCGTGCTTATCTAAGTAAAGGCAACAGTAAAATACCGCTGTTCAAAACTCGAAAATCTATGGACAAAAACAAAATCGGGGTAACAAACCAAAACTGAGGGAAATGCATTAAATATAAGAGGAGAACAACGACACAACATTAAAATGTAACACACACAGAAACGGACTAAGCATTAGACAAAATCCGATGAGAATAACAAATATAACATCAAAACCAAATACATGAATTTGGGATAGAAAAGTACCGTGACACGTCTTATAGTAATGGGAATTCACATTAAAATATAAGAGAAAACAAACGACACAACGTAAACATGTTACACACACAGAAACGAATTATATTTACGGTAGCACAATCTCAACTTACTTATCCTCGATGTGGTTTAATGCCAGTTTTCAATCAACCTACGGATCCATAAAAGAGAATCTTATTTCTCTAATTCTTCGTCAATTTATCCCTTTCTGCACCAATTGTATAAAAAATAATCAACGTGTGGTGCGTTTGATCTCAGTTCTTCGTTGGTTAAAATCCGATTATGACGTCGAATTTTCTTGTTTTCCTCTGAATTTCCTATTGTGACGGCATGAAAAAAAGGCGACCATGCCTGATGACGTCACATAGAAAGATCACATCTTTTTGCAGATCAGTCGCAAAGAAGGAATAAGTTTGCCTGCGTATTGTTTGAAAATCATTAGAGAAACAGATTCCACCACAAAATCTCGTGTAATACGATATTTATCCATTCTCGACAGTTAAATTTTAAATTTGAAAATTAAACTGTCTCGAGTGGATAGATATCGAAGCACACTCGATGCAGTGGTAGACTCTACTCTTTCATGCGAGACACTGAATTTAACAATACAACAATATAAAAAAAATATGACAAAAACAATATACTTTATTTTGAAACACTTGTCACGGTAAGAAGAGGCAAAATGCATAATCATAGTTATGGTTACAATGCACTACACAAAACAATGTTAACATTATCATATAATTTAGAGAAGAATTACAATATTGTAACTAATTCTTAATGAACAGTGATATTAAGTTCTTTATAACTTAGATGTTTCAAAATAATAGTTCTCCTTTCATTTTCTCAAGACATGGATAAATGCGTAAATATTCGGGTACCAACCCGATTCAGGCAGAACGTCATTGCGTATTTTCCCATTCGGCACACTATTTACAGTAACTGTCTACTCCCTTTCCAAAGAGCACTCCCGAAGGATAACACAACCAAACGTACGTTGTGGTTTTACCCTTAGTAGTCCGGTTATAACTTAATTATAAACTTTATGCCATGTGTTGTAAATTTATTGAACGTCACATTATTAAATTACCAATACGATCATATCAAATGTCTAGTAAATTATGTAATATTTATCTGTGTATCGAGTACTAAATTTCTTTTTTTTTTTAATTATTAACGATCAGTTAACTTAATATAATCGTTATATAAATTTACTTCGAAATGTTACAGTACATATAGGGAAAATCAGAGACATATAAATTAATTATACAAATTTATATTTAAGATTGATCATTCTGAAATAGCAAACGGATTATTCATTAAATACGATACATTACTAAATGCATACTTGTAGATCAAAATATATACTGATATTCTTTTGCAATAATTCAGACCGTCTCTGCATGTACAGTGAAACTTCTCAAAGCCGGCCACCCGTCGAATTAAAGAAAACGGCCGGTAAAATGAAATCACCAAGAGTTACTTCCGTTCAATATACATGTGTGTTTAAATATATATGAAAAAGTTTTCATGCAAATAGTTTGAAGCCAATATTTGATAAATTGATGTTTGACTTACCCCTAAGCAAATACGACATGATTTGAATCATTCTTAGGCCAACCTTAAAAATATGTTTGTTTGCAGTTTTCCGACTGTACCTTCAGACTGAAGGGTCGGTAGGTAGGAAAAATATTTTATTTTATCAGCCAAAATACAGTTTAAACAAGCAGTTTCACTAAAACAAGTTTCTTGTGAAGAAAAAAAAACATTTTAAAACAACAAACACTGGACATGCTGAAAACCAACATCAAATGAACAGGCATTTTCAGATAAAAAACTTTTTAACCAAAACTGAAACTTTAACATAGTGTCATTATCCAATTTATGACATAAAATATGGTATAATTATTAAATACTGGAACACTTATAAACAAGGAATGTCATTATGACTAGAACTGTTTTAAAGAAATATATTCAGACATGTATGCTTCTTTACTAGAAGGTTTTCATGAGAAGAGTATTTTCATCAGATAAATGTAAATATTAAAGATTTATAAGACAATGTATTAAAGAGTGTATTTTTAATAAAAAAAAAATAACCATTGAATCTTCCTCAATTGAAAAAAAAAGGCAACTTGAAAAAAAACGTAATAAGACATTCGACTGTTTTCATATTTCTAACAATATTTAATTATATATATGTGATAAGGTTATATTTTTGCCAGGCTTTAATGAAAACCAAAGAAATCTAAAGTTTGGGTGAAATCCATAGCACCCCATTAAAAGTAAATGGTCTGTACTGAAATGTTTTTAATGCATAAAAAAAATTGGCAGCATAGCTCCTAAGGACATGTTTTAATTGAATTCACACAGGCCACACAGTTTGGGTATATTTAATATTGTAAGAAAGAGAATAATTGCAATGAGTGGGGCAGCCCCCCTTATCCTAAAGGAGCATACTCATTGCAATCGAAAATAGATTTAATATAGAGAGGGTATATTTATTTTTCAAGCTAACCATTTATTTTCTCTACATCTTTGTGTAGTTAGGGTTGCTTTAATTGATTTGGCATGATCTATATCCATTAACATTTCAAATGTACCCTTCCTCCGTACATGCGTGTTTAGAGATATCCATGAAGATTTAAGTCACGGAGGAGTGGTTTCATCTTTGTCGTCTTCACAACGATTTGTAGAAAATATGCCATACTTCAAGCAGCTGTCGAATTATTTAACCACTGAAATTGGTTCCATAAAGTCAGGCTCCACAGATTCTGTACCCGATTTGTTTGAGACAGAATGCGGGTTATCGTGTCAGTTATGAATATCCGCTGCATCATCGTCAATGATATCATCACACATCATTACATGTGCCTGAATCTGTATAAACAGTTTACTAATAAACTTTTTTGTTTGTTATTTGTCTTAAAATTGACACGAGACGACAGCGTAGATTCCTCCGTGACTTCATGGATACCTGTAAACAATTTCCATGTGCTTTATCATTAAATGGTCACATGGACGCTTGACGGGAAGCTAAAACCGAACTTGAAATGCGTAATTGACCCAGACTTTAAATCATTTCCGGAAAGGACCCAATGTTCCGGATCGCGTCAATAGAAGTATTAAAAAAAAATTCTTCAAATTTAAAGCAATAAAATTTTCACAGTCGGGAGGATTTTCAAGGGTCGGTCGGTAAACTGCAAACAAACAATATTTTAATTTAAGCCTTACGATATTTCATTGTAGAGTTATTTCCCCTGTCTTGCTGGCATCTCACATCGCTGTACTTAAGTTCATTTATATACTGTATCATTAACTCAGGCTACATGTCTGTCACTTGTCTCCTTTCATATTTTTTTACGATTGCTCAATCCGAAATTCAAGATGAATTCTTTGTGTTCCAAATCCTCAAACTTGTTTAATTTTATTTTGTAAAATCGGTAATTCTTTAATCAATTTGAACATTACAAAAGTTACCCCTTAAAAGACAGGATATAGATAAGTGTTGAAAGCTCCGGGCACTTACTTTATAATGTGTCGTCGCAATGAGCCGCTATACTAGGTCATTTTCAAGCTTCATGATGTGCGATATCTACAAATGTATATATAAGGTCTAGAAACTTACGATATTCCCCCGATTTCGTTTTTGATTAAACATTAACATGTAATGAAGCGAGGGCATGGTGTTCTATGGATCTATGATGCATACAAACTAGAGACTCTTAAGAGCCTGTGTCGCTCACCTTGGTCTATGTGCATACATGTATTAAACAAAGGACACAGATGGATTCATGACAAAATTGTGTTTTGATGATGGTGATGTGTTTGTAGATCTTACTTTACTGAAATTCTTGCTACTTGCAATTTTCTATATCTATAATAAACTTGGCTCTTTAGTTACACAGAGGAACATATTTTGTAAAAAATTACAAAAAGTTATCAAATTAATGAAAATTGTTAAAAATTTACTATAAAGGGCAATAACTCTTTGAGGGGGGTCAACTGACCATCTAGGTCATGTTGACCTATTTGTTGATCTTACTTTGCTGAACATTATTGCTGTTGACAGTTTATCTCTATCTATACTAATATTCAAGATAATAACCAAAAACAGCAAAATTTCTTTAAAAATTACCAATTGTGGGGCAGCAACCCAACAACCTATTGTCCAATTCATCTGAAAATTTCAGAGCAGATAAATATTGACTAGATAAACAATTTAACCCCATTGCAGATTTGCTCTAAATGCTTTGGTTTCAGAGTTATAAGCCAAAATCTACATTTTACCCCTATGTTCTATTTTTAGCCATCTTGGTGGGTTGGCCGGGTCACCGGACACATTTTTTAAACTAGATACTCCAATGATGATTGTGGCTAAGTTTGGTAAAATTTGGCCTAGTAGTTTCAGAGGAGAAGATTTTCTTCGGGCCAGGTGAGCTAAAAATGAAAGAATTTTTTGAAGCTCCGAAGGAAATCATAAAATCAAGACACATGCATGCCATACTTTAAGAGATAAGAGATACATGTACTAGTATATTAAAAAGATAACTCTTAAAATAAGTATATTAATATAGTCGGTTTTTTCAATGTGTATATATTAAAATTGAGAAATGAAATGGGGAATGTGTCAAAGAGACAACAACCCGACCAATATTGCATTCATATGAAACAGATTTCAGTAATCTCCGTAACTTGAAAGCTTAGAATTTATTAAATGAATACAGAAAAAGGGGAATGTATCAAAAAGACAACAACCCGACAAAAGAGTAGGAAACAGCCGAAGGCCACCAATGTTTACCTCCTTTCACATTAATTTCTCTCTCCTACATCACGGTGTGCAGTTACTATCTAAAACCTGGACTCGGTTTTACAATGTCAAAGTAATTTCTTTTTTGAACAGTCGTTCAGAAAATTTCCGGTTAAGTTGAAAATAATGACGAATTATGTGTTTAAGAAGTCATATCAGTATATTTTGATAATTGATGAGATCAGAGGAGATATACGACGGGTGTAAAAAGGGGGGAGGACAGAAACTGTCCTTTAAAATGAAAGTCTAATTCAAAACACAAAATTTCGACGTTGCAATTATTGATTTTCTATTGTTAATTTTCCTTTCCTTGGCGTAATATTCCTTTGACCCCACTTACGGTGTTTATACCCATACTTGTTTGATATGTCCGTTTTTGTAAAGATTCGAATAAAAGTAACCTATTAATAACTACAAAATGTATATTCTTAATTTTTAAGTCTTGATTTCGTTGCCACACATTTCTTAAAACCGCTACTTTGTTCTTTAATAAATGCAAATATTTGGTTTCGGAAGTTTTCCTGTACCTGTAAAAAAATTATTACAAATGAGATTTTATTTCTTAATGTTTACCGGAATGTTTTGTATAGACTCGGCAAACTTGAATACAAACAAACGATCATTGGAATAAACTTATTTTAAAAGGTTGACAACTTAGCACTGTAACTTGACATTTGCATACTATTTCATCGGTAACTATGTTATGCTTTTCATTTATTAACACTTTTTACTGTTTTAAATCCTGTTTACTTAAATTATGGCATTGCATAAGGTCCCGGTTTTTCTCAGACCGTTAATGACGTGGCAGCTTTCACTTCTCTGTATATATGATACTAAATTCATTGGATGTGTTCTGACTTTTTGCTAGTTGTTATTAACATCGAAAAAATAAGCTTTCTATATCTGCGAGTATTTCAGATCGTTTTTTTTTTTTTTATTTCTATTTTTTTAAAGTTGCATTGTATCTTCATAATCGATATGACAAGTCAAGTCTTTCTAGCTTTTGTTTACGGAATTTTGATAAATAACCTCTTTAATAAATCTGGTGACAACTCTGTTCCAGATAAGGGGAGAGTTGGGCTCCCACAAACGGTAAAACAGTTAGAGGAGATTTGGGTTCTCAAACGTGTTTAATTCCTGCACATTCTGTATGTGCCTGATAAAAGTAAAACCTAATTGCTTGTTTGTTTTTTCACCAAAAACAAAAACTAAAACAAAGGTAGTATAGACAAAAACTAACGACAACCCCTGTATTTCAGATTCCTGACTTGGAGCAGGCACTTAAAGAGTTGCTTGGATTAAACAGTTTGGTAAGCGCTCAATCCTCCTCATAACTCGAGAGACAGTAGTGTATAAGCACAACATAGGAACAAACAGTAAAAATTAGTAGAGAAAATAGCTTCACTCATAAGATTGATACGCAGCACAAACAACAACAAACATTAAGTCAAAAGACACAAAGCGTATCTATGAGAACTCTCATTTACTGAAAGTTATTTCAAAGCCATTATCAATTTAGAGATAAATCATGTTCCACAAGACTAAATAATCAGTCAGTGCACACATCTGTTATTTTCGATTTGAGAGATTTACGCTGTAGAAGCCCTTGTAGATTTCGAAAAAGAGCAGGCTAATGCCGCTATACAAGACAGCACTCGCATCCGCAAAGTGGAAAGGGATTAATATAAGTTTCAATAACTTGTTTCCCAATCCACTATAAATAATGAAATTGAAAATGGAAATGGGGAATGTGTCAAAGAGACAACAACCCGACCATAAAACAGACAACAGCAGAAGGTCATCAATAGGTCTTCAATGCAGCAAGAAATTCCTGCACCCGGAGGCGTCCTTCAGCTGGCCCCTAAATAAATATATATACTAGTTCAGTGATAATGAACGCCATACTAAACTCTAAATTATACAATTGTCATGTTATATAAATATATTTAAAACTAGAAGATGGTTCATTCCGCCTTAACCAGTCAATAGTTTAATAATTTTAGGTATTCCAAAGCAAGTAATTTTCGAACTTTATTTTTCTCCCGAGAATTTCAAAAGGATGTTCCATGCAACCTGTTTGTTTACTATAGCCGATGCTGTATCTTCTTTTCTACGTCTGCTGTTGAAATCGTGTTAATTTTGAATTTTTTGACGTTTCCTTGCATTTAATTGTTTCTTCACATTACTAAATGTACGATAAAATATCCGTTTACACGTAGTTTTCCTTAGCGATGCCAAAGGAATTATGAATTGATGGTGTATGGAAGGTAGGCGAGCCTTGATTTTTTTCTTATCTAGTAAACAAATATTCTTTAGCAATACGTTAGTAATCTACACAAGAAAAAATACAGGTAAAAGTCATTACAAAATATATCTTCGATGTTGATAATTGGATATTTTTATTTTAATTACACCTTATGTAAGAATCCGGGGTTTTGATTGGTTAATAGCCAGTGTATTTTTCACCAATTTACTGTTTTCAAATGAATATCGTTCATTTTTAACGCCGCCGGGATATTTGCTAAAAGGATATGCCTTTTTTACCCTCTCTGCCGTGGTATTTGCCAAAAAATACTCTATCCGACTGGACGCTTGTAACGTCACGATCATCAATGCGTTTTAGTACATTAACATTCGGTGTAATTAAACAGATATATCATGTTATTGAGGGGTATTTGCGAAAAATACCAGTCTTGAGAATGAATTTCCCTCGCCTTACGGCTCGTGAAATTTAACATTCTCTCGACTGGTATTTTTCGCAAATACCCCTCCTTAACATGATATATCTGTTCAATACCAGTACGATTATGAAGTATGCAACTAAAATAATTACGTGATAATTGACACTGTTAATTAATGTTGTTATAGATTTCTATTCGACCATATGATCAGAAAAGCAGGTAAAACATAGACTACAATGCTTCTCGATCAATAAATGAACAGATGTCGAAAAATGTTATTATTATACCGAGCCATAATTCATTCAGTATTTCTGCTTTCTTTACAAAATATATATAGTACACGTGGAGTATTACAATTATGTTTGTTTGTGTATGATTTTTTACAGTAACAGTATAGAATGTGAATAATGTGATATTATTGATACATACAACAAAATGCAGCATCTTCTTATGTGATGTATAATTCTGGATGTGTATAGCTAGTTGGGAGTATCATATTTCAGTGTTAAAATTGTTGATTTTTGGTTCGATAGAAAAATGCTTAATGTTGTTTAAAAGGTGAGTGCTTTTGAATGGTAAAATCGATAATCATTTTTGCTATAACAAATTACAATTGTAGCCGTAACTGGATTTAATACAGAAACAAATATAGGTGAGCTGATTAGTCACTTTTCATATTTATTTATGCTTAATTTTGTTTACTTATTCTTAGAAATGACTATGCTTTTCATAACTATTTGAACTGAGCAACGAACTTATTTTTAATGACTATTCAAACAACGCGAAACGCTTGATTTAGAATTGCTGTTGAACTCGTGTTACATTATGACTTTTGACATTTTGTTTTCTACTTTTCTCACTGAATCGTCAAAAATTTGAACAAACAATGTTACAAATCGCAATATCAACTTTGTTACGTAACTGTTTTATCTACCTACATTTATTTGCTAACGGCCTTATGACAAATCTTTGTTGACAAATTGTTTTACCTAGCTTGCGACCACGTGCTTTGTCTTATGAGCAACTACAATATACTGTACGATTATTTTATGTATTACCTTACACTGGACTAGACGTAATTTACATCACAAACACTAACATGTATATGATCTTATAGGTTGGTCTCCTCTGTAAAACATTCAGTATGCCTTCGGAATATACAGGTATTGTCAAGAATTTCAATAACGGCCGGGAAACAGACTAATATTTAGATGGAGAGTTGTCTCATTGGCACTAACACCACATCTTCCTATATCTAATAATCTCACAACTAACACTCCTACGGGGCCTCGGTGGCCGAGTGGTCTAAGTAGTTATTACTGTGATCACTAGCCAGTTAACACTGAGGTTACGAGTTCGAACCCCGCTCGTGCGGGTGCACTTGACTCCAATCTTAATTGACTAGGTTATCAGTTTTCCTATCGAAGGTCGGTGGTTTTCTCGGGGACTCCGGCTTGTACACCAGCTTCCCCCGCCAATAAAAAGTGGCCACCACAGAATAGCTCAAAAGCGGTGCTTACAAGTGGCATTAAAACACCAAAAATCAAATCAAATCACCTAACACTCTCTAATCACTATGACCATGGAAGTAATATTTTATGACTAACAGTCAACCCATTCCATTTCCTTACGCCTAACTTCAAATTCATCGAGTACGTAAATATTATATAACATTCAAATATAAATACTTTCACATATTTGTCTTACCATTGAATCTACTACATGTAGTAATTCATTAGTGTTCAATCTAAAATTTAAATTTATTAGTTGTCATGAATTACCTTGTGGGTTTGGGTTCGACTGTACTCTTTTCTTATTATAAAATTGTTGAACAAAATATTAATTTGTACTAGAAGTCATCTGAAAAAAATAGGTTCAATCCATTGGAAATGAGGGAAAACAGTAAATACAACACGGACTTTTGTACCTTTAAAGTATTGATTTTTTCACGACAGTTGCTTGGCCTCATGACCAACCACATCACTTACAATTTGTATAAAATTAAGATGGAATACATAACCTGTTGACCAATCACAGTCGCGCCTTACTACTTACCACATTACGAACTTAACAACGAAAACGAAAGCAAAATAACCTTTCGACCAACCACATTACGTACCCTACGTCAAAAAATGTAATGTTATGACCAATCATAATTTATTATTAACTTAACGACGGAATGAATTAACCAATTAAAAAATAACGACAAATTGACAAATCATAAAACCTACTGGCCGTATGACGAAATGCATGAATTTACGACTCATCGTATCACTTATATCTTATGACGAAATACGTACCTTTTCTGGGAGCGGCATAAAATCGTCCCTATATATACAGTCTTCCAAAAGTTAAGCACCACCTATTTTTATTGCATCGGAATTTTTTTCCAATTTAAAAAATCAATTATTCCTCGAAAAAAAGAAAACGTTCATGTAGCAATTTTGCTAACAAATGCCATAAACAAACCACAAATATAATTTTGGTCACTTATGAAGGTTCTATGCATTTAGGTTTTACGTTCATAGAAATAGTGTAAATTACACAAATCAGAAACGGAATTTAAGTTTCACTGTGAATTTATTTTTTTTACAACAATTAATCACCCAATATCATTAAAATTTTCTAGAAATAATCTTCGGTGTGTTCGCCAAATTTAATGTCAATATTTGAGTCAATAGCAAGTGTAACAATCTCTCTTCCGGTACAGTTCCGTAACACGACGTCTGAGACTCGTTACAAGCATTCAAAACTTAAGTTGAGGAAATATAAACCATTCATTAACAATTACCACTTTTAAATCAACAAAATTTTGTGAGGGTTGGTCTCTGCGATTGAGATTTCTGCCAATGACATCCCAGACATGTTCTACAGGGTTTATGTATGGAAACATGGAACGCGAAAAGATAGTGTTAATAGCTTTTTGCTCTTTGGACTCGGTTCCAATCTTTGTCTTGTGTGGTCTAGCGTTGTCGTCCATGTACAAAGGTTGTGACCGTGTTGACGCAACTGGGGAATTATCAAAATAAAGGACTACAATGTTTTTAGACACTAAATCTCTGCATGTCTGTCCGTTTATGTGACCCTGCAGGATATGCATACCTGGCTTACAACCCCGTAATGTAAAACCACCAGGACCGAATGAAATCATTGGGCAAATGTTGTTTTGGTCAAAGGCCGTATTATTTCCCCGCGAAATTCGTATTATAGCGTCTACTGGTCAAAACTTAAACCGACTCTCATCTGACCAATGAGTGTTTTGTCAGCTTCTCATGTTCGAGCATAGATAGTCATTCTCCTATTGAAACCTGCCTGTACAGTGCCTGCCTGTTAGGGCATGTCTTTTGACAATACGCATTGCTCTTCGGTTGCCTCTATGAAGTCGACGGACCAATGTTCGCACACTAACACGACCATCTGGAGAAACAGTGTATGTGTAAACGCACAGATGCCCTTTAATGAAAAGATGCTTGACTGCTTTATCGAAGTTCAATCTTCTTTGTCGTAATGATTTTTTTAGTGTATGTTAAAGACAATTCATAATACCAAACATAAATAATTTTTTTCGCAATAGTTAAAAAAAATATTGCCAGTTACTTTTGGCGGACTGTATATTTGTTTGGATGCGCTTTGATTCGCAGTTTTACATGGTACACATTCAGTTTTTTAGCACCCCTTTTTTTAAGTTACTTGGCGCGTCCTTCGTTGCTAGGTTTCAACAACAAATTTCCACGGCATTAACCACATTGCTTTACTACGAACTGTTTTAATATACACTTAGCTACCAATTAATTTTATTAAAAATACATCTATACTATTTATATATACATCACGTCTACCTTGCAACCACCTTAAAAAAATAATGAATAACGATAAAATTCAGGTAACTACAATGATACCTGAATTTTATCGTTATTCGTTATTTTTTTTATATCAAAAGAGATAGCAATCTAAATATGATCTTGGAGATAGTCGTTACAACATATGGAGATAAAAAAAGATTTAACAGACATAAAAAAAAAAAAAAAAAAAATATGTCACTTGATGTGGCTTGCTTTTTTTCTGTAAATATTTTTAACAATTTTTTTTACCGTCATCAAGTTATGATTTAACATACATATACATCATCAAAATGGCGACTGAAGTCGGTTAGTCAGTTATAATTTAAATGGAATCAGTGGTTCCCCATTAATAACTAGCCATTCTGCTAACGTTTGTACATTTGTAAAAAGTTAAAAAGAAACAAATCTTAACACCTATCTGTGATTGAATTTGTTGACTCAATGCACGATTTTCAAATAATTATCTCTCATCAATGAACGTATGAGCTTATATCGTATATTTTGTGCGATTCCAACTACTAGTATATATCAATTCGTTTCTTTGAAGCACCAGCCCTAATTGGTAAATATAATGATAAGGTATTTTTATTATCAAACAAAAGTATGGCAAATGGAATCATATAATTAGAAATATGATTGATACAAAATGTCTCCGTGTCAGAACTTTCCGATTTGATTCTATTTGCATGATATTGTGTCAAATAATTTATTTAAAAGCTTTCTGGGATTAAATTTTAAGAAAACCAAGAATGTGTCCATAGTACACGGATGCCTCACTCGCACTAACATTTTCCATTGTTGTAATTGGGGTATAAACTCTAATTTGACATTAAAATTAGAAAGATACTATAGAGAATATATATGTGTACTAAGTTTCAAGTTGATTGAACTTAAACTTCATCAAAAACTACCTTGACCAAAAACTTTAATCTGAAGCGGGACAGACGGTCCGGACAAACGAATGGACGGACGGACCGACCAGAAAACATAATGCCCCTCTACTATCGTAGGTTGGGCATAAAAAATGTTTTGTAACTGAGAAATTTCCGATATGATTTGAGTATATGGAACTCTCGGTCAAATGATGCTTATACACATCCTTGAGTGAGAAGTAATGAGAAAGTTTTCTGTTGTAATTGATCATTTTTCGGATTTGATTTTAAATAAATGGGGATTGTGTCAAAGAGACAACAACCCGATCAAAGGGCAGCAAACAGACGAAGGCCACCAATGGGACTTTGACATTGCGAGAAAATCCCGCACCTAGAAGCGAGCTTCAGTTGGCCCCTAACCAAAATGTGTACTTATTCGGTGAAAATGAATGTCACACTAAAGTCCAAAACATTTAACAAAATTTAAAAAAAAAAAACACACAAGCAAACATAACCATGATAACGCTTTAGGCTCCGTGTTGAAGACCGTACTTTGACCTATAATGGTTTACTTTTAGAAATTGTGAATTGGATGGAGAGTTGTCTCATTTTTACTCCTACCACATACTCTTATATCTAAGACTAACAAAGGCCAGAAAATGCCAGATTCTCTCTTTTGAATGATATATGCATTCTAACGTTTTTATTTTGCCAACGTCTTCAAGTGTGTAACGTTAGGTGACACCACTATCGTGCGACGTTTCAAACACTCTCTTGGGTGAGAGGTAAAGAAACAATTCTACTGTAACTTATCTGTTTTTCGATTGCATTCTTATGCATGTTCTTCTCTGTTAAATGATTTCTGTAAGCACTTTCTGGAGATATAGGTTGAAAACTTATTATATTTCCGAATTGCTTTTTAATTCATGATTGTCTCTGTCAATTGAGTTATGTGAACACGTTGTTGAGTGAGAAGTAGAGAAAACCATTTCTGGGAGAGAACTTAAGAAACTTCTGGATTGAGAGGTAAACAAAAAACACTCTCTGAAATCTGAAATGGTAGGTAAAGTCAACTCTCCTGGATTGAGAGGTAAACAAAAAACCACCTTCTGAATTCTGAAATATTAAGTAAAGTGAACTTTTCTGGATTGAGAGGTAAACAAAAAGCCACCCTCTGAATTCAGAAATGGGAGGTAAAGTAAACTCTTCTGGATTGAGAGGTAAAGACAACACTTTCTGGAGTGATAGGTAGAATAAACACTTTCAGCATTGTGATAATATTTTTTTAACATTTTCTTTAGTACTAGTGAAAGTAAAGTAAATGTATTCTGGAGTGGAAGTTTAAGATAAAGTGAACACGTCTGGGGGAGACGTAAGCTTCTAGATTGGGAGGTCAAGTGAATACTTATGGATTAAGAAGTAAAGTGAACACTTCTTGAGTGAGAGGTAAAAATAAACACTTTCTGAAGTGCGAGATAAAAACACTTTCTGGAGTGCGAGGTAAAAACACTTTCTGGAGTGCGAGGTAAAATCACTTTCTGGAGTGCGAGGTAAAACACTTTCTGGAGTGAGGGGTTAAAACACTTTCTGGAGTGAGGGGTAAAGACAACACTTTCTGAAGTGGGAGATTAAGTGAATACTTTTGAAAAGAGGTAAATGAAAAAATAAATCTGGTTTGAGATTTAAGTAAATACTCCTGAAGTAAGAGGTAAGCAAACTTTTCCTCGAGTGAGAGTTATAGAAAACCCATTCTTTGAGTGAGAGTAAAGCAACAAATTTATTGTTATCGATCATTCTTTACAATGCACTTAATTTCTTCTAATCAACAGTTGTTTTGAGATCTTTTTGGAATTCTGATACGACAGGCTGCTTCAACGTTCAGATAAAAAAGGGGTATACGGGGACTAAAATTTTTTAGGGTGTTGGAGTGTTTTAAAAAGTTTTGTCTGATATTTCAAAGTTGTTTGAAAATTGACTTTGTTTACAGTAAACAAGTGAAATAGAACACGTTTTGAATGTTACTATTATACTGATATTTTACTTTCAAGACTTTTGTATGTAAATGTGTCCACTGATTTATAACATTTTTATTGATTTCATATTGCGTGAACTGTGTATAGATCGATCCTTTTGTGCTTTTGTTTGTGTGCATTTTTAAAGGCAACGACCGTCAACAAGCAAAATTAAAATGACGCCAGCGTGCACGTGGTCTTGCACACGGACCTGATATCACTGCACTCGTTTGGAAATTTAAATATATAGGCAGTTCATGTATATACATAGTTTTGAGAACAGAAATGGGGAATACGTTACAACCTGCAATGGGTCTTCAACATTGCGAGAAAATCTCGCACCCGAAGGTGACAGTGTCAGAATGTGACTTTCAAAGGAATTCATGACGATATAAAAATTAGCAATATACGTAAACCGTGCAACAATTAATTTAAATTAGATTCATTCAGTCCAAATGATTGATTGGTGTTTGTTGAACGTCCAGTGACAAGTAGACGAGTTTTCGTGCATTTCAAACCAAACCAAGTTGATTTAAAACTTAAGAATTAAACTACTTCTAACCTCTCATTAGAACTGTCAGAATAATCTGTCATAGAACTGTTCTGAACTGTCCTAGAACCGTTCTACATAGAGCAGTTCTACCTAGAACAGTTCTACTCTAGGACTAAATCAGTTCTAACCGTAGAATTGTCAGCAGGGCGATCTAAAACTGTTTAAGCCGTAGAACTGACCAAACTGTCAGGATTGTAGAACAGTAACTGTTCTAAATGACGGTTATGGAAATTTTCCGTAACCTGAAATGTTAAAAAAAAAGTTCTAACTTTTTAATATATATATTATATTCTTCTCATTTTTTTTTTTATATTTAAGACAAATAGTTCTTAAAATTGTTCTAAGGATAGAACTGACTAAATCAATTCTAGCTGTAGAACTGACCAAATCAGTTCTAATCGTAGAACTGTTCTAGTCGTATAACTGTCTAAAACTGAGTTAGTATGTGCCTGTCCCAAGTCAGGAGCCTGTAATTCAGTGGTTGTCGTTTGTTTATGTGTTACATATTTGTTTTTCGTTCATTTTTTTTACATAAATAAGGCCGTTAGTTTTCTCGTTTGAATTGTTTTACATTGTCTTATCGGGGCCTTTTGTAGCTGACTATGCGGTATGGGCTTTGCTCATTGTTGAAGGCCGTACGGTGACCTATAGTTGTTAATGTCTGTGTCAGTTTGGTCTTTTGTGGATAGTTGTCTCATTGGCAATCACACCACATCTTCTTTTTTATATTAGGGTAGAACTGTCAGGATCAGTTCTAGGCAGAACTGTCTAAATAAATAGGTTAGAACTGTTTTAGCTAGATTCTAACAGATTTGATGAGAGGTTAGAAGTGATCTCCACTGTATATGTTGAACTAGATCTAAGGCAGAACGAACGCTATTCACTTACAAATTTCGAAGGTGAGGATAATTAACGCCCTCCCTTCCCCTCTCTCTCCCCCTCCCCCCATTTTCCTTTCCTAAATGCCCATCAAATTTACCGAACTCTTTTGGATTTATCAGGTCTTCACCTTTCGATAGGGAGTTTGGCCTCGAGTATGAGGAGACATTTATATAGTTATTGTCGAAAACTAATTTGGTGTAGTGGTACTGTTAATGTTATTAGTATGTTTATAGAGATCAGCATGAGGAATTCTGTTATAATTTACAGTAAGCGCAATGGTCCAAAGATAATGTATTTCTATTAAACTAAAATGGCAGATAACACGTTAGAATCGAATCACTTTGTGTTAAAAACTTACGAATAAAATCCAAAATTTCGAAAATAAATGACAACTTCGAACTATGCACATGTTTCAAAATATACTTAAAGGACAATTCGATAACTAAGGCTTGGTAACTTTTCTGTTTAAAACTTACGATTAAAACCCAAAATTACAGTAACAATGTATTCATAAAAAGAATGACTTCCGCAAATTACGTCTATGTTTTAAAATATTCGCATAAAAAATCGCAAACTCTAAAACATGTTAAGAAATCAGTATTTTTTCTACATTCACGAATTTATATTTTAAATCACTGCGAATTAGTGTGTAGGAGTTTAGCTTTCGCTTTTAATCAGTCAGTATAATATTTGCTGCTGATAACGTTAAACCAAATGTGTTGTTGTTTTGTTTTAGATGCATTGCTCTTCTTGGCATCTTTCTTTAACAAATAAACTATCTTATATAAACAATAGCTCATACTTTCTATTAATCACTGGATTCTAAAGTCAATATAATTTAATTATTTATCTTATTCGACAGCTGCTCTTTGCTGATACTTAATTTTTCTGCTTTAGCTCTGACCATTAACCTTTATCTTGATAATCAGACATATATACACAGATAGAGTACCACAACAAGAATGGCCTTGCTGATAATATCATCCCATATCAACTATAACACCCACTAGATGATTAAATACATACTAGTGTGTCTTTCTCTATTGTGATGTTACACTATTGTTTCAGATAAGGGTGAAGGTTGGTACATATTAAAACGTTTAAACGCGAGGTATTTGTTTGCACCTGTCCTAAGTCAGGAATCTGATGTTCCTTAGTTGTCGTTGTTGATGTGGTTCATAAGTGTTTCTCGTTTCTCTTTATTAATATAGAGTAGACCGTTGGTTTTCCCGTTTGATTGGTTTTACAGTAGTCATTTTTTGGCCCTTTAATTTATAGTATCCTGTTCATTGTGAGCCATGGATCCCTGTAAAAGACCGGACTTTGGCCTATAATGGTTTACTTTTACAAATTTTTACTTGGATGGAGTGATGTCTTATTAGCACTCATACTACATCTTCTTATATCTATAAAGTTGAATTTCTCTACATCACGAATTTAAGGTTGTGATCAAGAACATTTTTTTTTTCTTCAGAAAATACAGTAAACAGAACTTTGATTATTGTTCTACTGTATACATGCTCTTTTTTTAGGTTGGGAATCATGCAAAAAAAAAAAAAAAAAAGAGTCTTAAACGCTGTGGATATTTTTTTTTTCATAACAATTTACAAACTTCGTTTACAAAATAAATCCGTCTCTCTCTCTCTTGTACTTTGGAATATTCTATTTCAATTCTTTCTCTCGATATGAAGTATTTGATGCTTTAATAGTGATTACTGATGTTTGTACGGGACTTTCCACTCGTTTTCATGCTGGTGCTACAATTTGTTGGAGTTTCCAAATCTTTGTTTTAGTTCTATTCTTTTTTTTTTCATTTTTTCTTCTGAACGTTTGAAGTTTATTCAGTCCAACAGGTAGGGGGTATTAGAATATTTGCCAAAATTTTCATTTCCAGATCATGCTGCAAATGTTTTTTTAACTATATAATCAACACACTCTTTACAATGAAAATTATCTCAAGTATTTCACTGCAATCTTCAATCGACTTTTTTAAAATTCAATTAATCTACTTCGTTGCATTAAACAGACCTACATGAGCAAGCATGTTTTGAATTACTCTACATTTAACATAGATATTGTTCTTAGGTCTTTTAAAACCTTAATTCGTGTCACAATTATATTCGGTTGGGTAGATATTTAGTTACGTTTGAATTCTATTCGGAACACAAAGAAGGTAAAGATCAATATGCATGTTTATCTGTATTTAAATGTACATTTTCTTTGCATGTTTATTTTTTATGACAATTTTTAAATTTGAAAGGATATTTTTATAATATTGCTTCTGCTTGTTGCATCGTGGTAATCAAGATAATAGATTCCCAAAATATTTACACCCGTACAAGGGGACATAATTTCGCAAGTTTATATTTACACAATAACAAGGCAAGTGCCAGTAACATGTCTTGACTAGGACTATCTATCACCAATTTTCTGTTGACGATATTTTTTTCGCGACTATTTTGAGACTAGCAAATTGTAGGTATTCAAAATTTCGTTTTGAAACTAGCTAGTTTTGAGTCATTCAAGAATCCATGTTGAGACTAGCTTGCTTGTTTGTAGACATTTAAAAAATTCATTTTGAGACTAGCTAGTTTGGAGGCATTCGAGAATTTGTTTGGCGACCAGCTAGTTTAAAGGCATTTAAGAATCCATTTTGAGACAAGCTAGTTGAACGATAATATAAAAAAATCATTTGAGGCTAGCCTACCTAGATTTGCGATATTCTAGGGTCTATGTCGAAACAAACTAAATTCACGAAATTATTATTGACTAGATATCATAAAAATAGTCTTGTCATAACAAAACATTTATTTTAAAACACATATAAAACACTCGTTTATTGATGACCTTTAAATGACCAAGACTCCGTGTTGAAGGCTGTACATTGACCTATAATGGTTTACTTTTTTTTAAATTGTTAGTTGGATGGAGAGTTGTCTCAATGGCACTCACACTACATCTTTCTATATCTATTTAACTTTATTTGTATTGTTGGATTGCTGTCGCATTGACGTATTCAATACATCAGATTATATGCATACAGAATATTACACTTTTAATTTTTATAGTTATGGTGAGAATAGACGTTCTTTCCTAAAAAAAAATATTTATCTGAGGTAATGAATGGATTCAATTAGTTGTTAGTGGGTTTGAAAAAGCTGTCAGCAACTGCGAGTACTCTCAAATCAGTACTTAATGTCTTTTTGGTTTCAGGATATACAAGTACCTGGCCACATCCACTCTGTGTTTTTGTTAGATGTGTTTCTATTTGTCCATCTGATGAGTTAAGCCTTTTTCAACTGATTTTTATAGTTCGTTCTTATGTGGTACTGTTACACCACTGATCCAGGTATGGGGAGGGTTGGGATCCCTCTAACATTTTTAACCCAGCCACATTCTGTTTAAATGTGCCTGTCCCAAGTCAGGACCTGTATTTCAGTGGTTGTCGTTTGTTGATGTGTAGCATATTTGTTTTTCGTTCATTTTTTGTACATAAATTAGGCCGTTAGTTTTCTCGCTTGAATTGTTTTACATTTGTCATTCAAGGGCCTTTCATAGCTGACTATGTGGTATGGGCTTTGCTCATTGTTGAAGACCGTACGGTGACCTTAGTCCTATAGTTTTTAATTTCTGTGTCATTTGGTCTTTTGTGGAGGGTTGTCTCATTGGCAATCATAACACATCTTATTTTTATATCAATTGTTGTGGATATTGCGATATGATTCTTCTTATAGGTTTGGTACTCTCCTTACTTCTTGTTCTCATCAAGTACATTCACACTGAATCCTTTTTCTCCCTAAAATCTTTGTTAATAATTAGTTATTTGAAATAAAAACTCAAACAAAACAATCATTCATGATATAGAAAAGAAATAACAATTCTAAAAGAAATTAACACATTTAATTATCGGTTAGTTTCCTGATTACAACGACGGACGTTATATAACGTGTTTACAATGATTTAGAGCTAAAAAGTAATTTACAGTTTATTAACAACTGTTAGAATAGATTTTCTTTAAAAGAGATAAAGTTATCTCTAATATTGTCTTATTTCGCAATTTAACCATGATCAAAAGATTTTCAATCAATAGAATTAACTTATTTCAATGATCTTTGACTGTATCTTTTCAATTATATAAATTTGATATACAAAAAAATCTAACGTCGCATTTCAGACTATAAATAGGTTGTGTATGTATATTATCAAAAATAGTCTGACTTTACGAACAATAACGTTTATTTACTTAATTGTATCATATATAATGGTATCAATTTCATTTTGATATCATTTATTTTACATACATTTAAAACACATTATACGTACTCCGGGGAGGGAAGTAACATTTTACACACAATTCCGTTGTACTAACTTGAATACGTATAATGCATCGTTTCAACGCTAACAAATTTTTACAATGTGGATTGATTTTCGGGATACCCTGTTCTGGTTATACTTTCCGCAACTTACCAAACTATATGAAAGTCCCTTTGAGATACGGGGTTTACATGTGAGAGATTCTCTGGAAACTTAATCCTTTGCAAACATTCAAAAACCCCATTGATTTTTCATCGTTATAAATGAAAAGGATATCTGCGTTCCTCATTTCGAGGGTTTTTAGGGATATTGATCCAGTTATTTAAATCTTTAATCAAATATTAAAATTCGAAAAGTACTTTTTCAACACTGTGCTTGTAAGGGCAAGTAAAATAAGAAAAATATATAGAACTCCAAGGAAAATTCAAAACGGAAAGTCCCTAATCAAATAGCAAAATAAAAAGCTCAGACACTATAAATAAATGGATAACAACTGTCATATTTCTGGTATAAGCATTTTCTAATGTAGAAAATGGTGGATTGAACTTGGTTTTATAGCTAGCTAAACCTCTTACTTTTATGACAGTGGCATAAAATTCCATTATTTTGACCACGATGTGTAAACAAAACAAGCAAACATAACAGGACATGCAAGAACAAATGAAAATTGATCAAAGATAAAAATTCAAAATTTGGATGGAATTATTTCCCCCGAAAACTTCAGTTAAATACCCTTTAAAAAATACTGCACTTACTTCATTACTGCTTCCGTAAAACCTCTACAATAAAGTAATGCTAAAGTTAGTTTGCTATATGGACTGGACATTAGAATTTTTGGCGGTCTGAATTTAAGTCGTATGTTTATTCAAAATTTTGTTTGAACAATTTGTAGGCCAAACCTTTTGATGAACAGTCAATATCAGCTCTCCATTTATGGAGGTCGCACGCTGACCTATAGCTTACGTTTACATCAATCAGAGTTGTCTCATTGGCAACCATACCACATCTTGTAACATTTCAAAAAAAAAATTATGTAGTTATAACAGGTTAAAATTAAACGGATGTGCAGCTTGCAAGATAGTTTTTGAGCAAAAAAATGTGGAGGTTAAAAATTGGCGTCCAACTGTTTGCATGTTTAGTTTATTTTGGATTTGTGTCTGTCTGGCTGGCTGGTTGAAAATTCGATTTGAAACAAAAAACAAATTAAAAAACTGTTAAAATAGATGAGGGTCAGGCCGGTGAGCATAGAATATAAGTAGGTAAACAAAGTAAAGAATAGATAAACATATGCATTTTTTTTTAAAGAATAGAGAATAAAGGGATGCTGAAATATGAAGAACAGAGTACTATGATGGGGAAAATAGATTTTGAAAAAGAAGAAAAAAACCGGTTTAGAAAATAAAGAATAAATAATTGAAAGGACCCCATCCGTTCCCTCAAAGACTAACCGATTTACGAGTTATCAGTTTGAAAATGCCTGTACCAAGTCAGGAATATGACAGTTCTTGTCCATTCGTTTTTGATGCGTTTTGTTATTTGATTTTGCCATGTGATTATGGACTTTCCGAATTGATTTTCCTCTGAGTTCAGTATTTTTGTGATTTTACTTTTATATAACATTAATTGTCATGCCATCACAACTATTAGTATTGATAAAATTACAGTTTGTAGCTTTCTCTTCTGTGATGTTTTATTACAAAGCTATAGGTATAAAAATCTGATCACAACACCGTAAAATACAAACAAATTAATGTATTTAATATTGTTTTGTTTTTTGATTGAATTCCGTTTGGATCCGTTTTCTTGGAATTGCGATGTATAAGATAACAAAATGTGGAAAAAATACGAAAACAATTTCTTAACACACGACATTGTCATTGGTTTCCTTTTTTGTCTTGTCTATGTCGTAGATCGACCAATCAAAATTCAAAGGGGATCGTAATGACATTCGTCATTTTCTTCTGATTTTTAACACAATTCAACATGGACGCCAGTTGGTTTTTTGTCGAGCCTGCGACTTTTGTCGCAGAAAGTTCGACATAGGGATAGTGATCCGGCGGCGGCGGCGGCGTTAGCTAACTTCTTAAAAGCTTTATATTTTAGAAGGTGGAAGACCTGGATGCTTCCTGCTTTGTATATAGATGCCTCATGTTACGAAGTTTCCGTCAGTCACATGTCCAATGTCCTTGACCTCATTTTCATGGTTCAGTGACTACTAGAAAAAATAAAGATTTTTTGTAATGTTTAATTCTCTCTTAGTATAAGTAATAGGATAACTATATTTGGTATGTGCATACCTTGCAAGGTCCTCATGCCCGTCAGACAGTTTTCACTTGACCTCGACCTCATTTCATGGAACAGTGAACAAGGTTAAGTTTTGGTGATCAAGTCCATATCTTGGATACTATAAGCAATAGCTCGAGTATATTCGGTGTATGGAAGGACTGTAAGGTGTACATGTCCAACTGGTAGGTGTCATCTGACCTTGACCCCATTTTCATGGTTCAGTGGTTATAGTTTAGTTTTTGAGTTTTGGTCTTTTTTTCTAATACTATATGCAATAGGTCAACTATATTTAGTGTATGGAAATATTTTATGATCTATATATCAGTCGCACAGGTTTTATTTTACCTTGACCTCATTTTCACGGTTCATTGATCAGTGTTAAGTTTTTGCGTTTTGGTCTGTTTTTCTTATCCTGTATTCAATACATCTACTATATTTGGTATATGGAATGATTTTAAGGTGTACATATCTAGTTGGCAGGTGTCATCTGACCTTAACTTCATTTTCATGGTTAAGTGGTCAAAGTTAAGTTTTTGAGTTTTGGTCTTTTTTCTAATACTATATGCCATAGGTCAACCATATTTGGTGTATGGAAATATTTTATGATCTTTATGTCAGTCGTGCAGGTTTTATTTCACCTTGACCTCATTTTCACGGTTCATTGAACAGTGTTAAGTTTTTGCGTTTTGGTCTGTTTTTCTTATCCTGTATTCAATACATCTACTATATTTGGTATATGGAATGATTTTAAGGTGTACATATCTAGTTGGCAGGTGTCATCTGACCTTAACCTCATTTTCATGGTTAAGTGGTCAAAGTTAAGTTTTTGAGTTTTTGTCTTTTTTCTAATACTATATGCCATAGGTCAACCATATTTGGTGTATGGAAATATTTTATGATCTTTATGTCAGTCGTGCAGGTTTTATTTCACCTTGACCTCATTTTCATGGTTCATTGAACAGTGTTAATTTTTTTGTGTTTTTGTCTGTTTTTCTTAAACTATAAGCAACAGGTCAACTATATTTGTTGTATGGAAGAATTGTTAGCTGTACATGTCTGCCTGTCATGGTTCATCTGCCCTTACCTCATTTTTATGGTTCATTGGTTAATGTTTAGTTTTTCTTGATTAATGTTAAGTTTACGTGACAGTGTAATAAAGCTTTACATTTAGGACTATCAACATAATATCAATGATTAGTAAAGAAGGCGAGACATTTCAGCGTGTGCACTCTTGTTTCTTCTTCGATTGCATGTATTGTGGATCTGCAGTATAATTCTCATTTTTGAAATTCATGTTGAATAATATATAACTACAAGTAGCCCTAGTTGTCCGAATGTAGTCCTAAGACCCCTCCTTAATATGGACAGTGTGCTACTTGCCATTTTTTTTTTACCCATTCCAAATTTTTTTCTCCATGTGTTATGCCTGAAATAGCAAGTAGGGGGTTGTAATGACACTAAAAATATTTTGGTCATGAATTTTTAAGTTAAGTAGTGATTCGGTCCAGCTGAAAAAGGTTAACAAAGTAGCACTTCGGAAGCTGTCAATAGATTTCAAGTCCCCTTTACATAAAATTGTTCATATTTTGAGTTAAAGCCGATGAAGTTTCCTATAAGTTTGATAGAATATGTCTCAAATGTAGTACAACACTAAAACATTATTGAGAAAGCGAAGGTGGGATTGTTTTATTTTTCTTTCTTAATGTCTAAAAGAAATGCACTACAAAATAACTATGTACTCGGACCAGTAGATTGTCATATTGCACGAGCTTGCAGGTTTGGTTTATATTCTAAGAGGGATAGTATAATATTTGCCAATATTCATGCAATAACTTTCATTTTTTGTAATAGAAAGGTTTAAAAAAACTTATGACTGATGACGTGACTTATTTGAAGCTTTATTCTTACGAGAACAATTTTATATACTTGCTATAGTTGAATGCAACAGCAAATACGAGTCAAAAGGCTTTACCATGGTTTCGTAACTTTTGGCTGTTGTCTACGCTATGGTCGGATTATTGTCTCTTTGACACATTCTGCATTTCAATTCTAAATTTTTAATTATACACGAACTGTTCAACTTTTGCACACTGTGAAAATTGTTCAAAACCAGCATTGCCTCGCCTCGCGGCTGAAATACTGTTCGTTCTGGTGACGACAATTGTTAAACTTCAGCTTGCATTCGTCACAACTCGGCCTATTCCGTTTCCTCATCTAAGACGGAGAGAAGCGGATTCTACCGAGGTTTGCCGAATGCTTCAGCTTGCTCATCGGAGTCCGAGAACAAAGACTTGGTGTAATGTAAACCTTGCTATATTCTACCTCACAAAATAAGTAGTTTTAAATTACTTCTTGAAATATCTTACCCTTGCAGTGGGATAAAACATTAAAAATTTAGAGGTCTGATCGGTTTATTCCTTGAATGCCAACATCCTTTGATCTACCGACAATTTACCTGTAATATTATGTTTGCGTTCGAGGAATAGGTGCAAGTAGTTATCACAACAAAAGTGCATGCTTATCAAAACAATCATACTAATTAAACAGGTAGCTAAATCTAGTTCATGTTTGTTAATTTGTTAAAAATCATGTGTTGCTGCTCCTGCTTGAACAAACATGGATTCTCTTTTAAAAAATGAAACTTTCAAAAGGGTTGCATCACAGAGTCAATATGTGCATATTGTCAGGACAGGAATTCCAGTTTGCACAAATTCTACAATAGACTCTTTGGGCTCTGAAGTTTTTTTCTCAATATTTCTATAGTTGTGTGTGCTGTAATATCCTACCATATTACTGATTAAATTTCTTGAAACTTTGTATCTCGTGTTAGATTACTATTTTGTTTATTTCAGTTTGTTCAGGATATTTTTCTTGGTTATACAATTACACCCGTCTTTTTTTTTTTTATTGTAAGTGACTCGTAAAATTAAAATTGTACAACTGAAATCTTCATATACGTTATATTAACTAATAAAATATTTAAATTGATATGGAACTAAACAAATCTCGCACATTATTTATTTTGTTTAAAATTTCATTAAAATTTTTAATAATTCTTATGTTATTAACATATTCATTCCAAACATATTTTTTTGATAAAAAGTAATATTTAACGTTTAAATTTTCACTATTTCTTTAAAATTCATAATTATTTTACCCAAAAAATCTACTATTTTTCCTTATGAGAAAGTGATAAAATGTTGCATTTCTATAAAGTTGATTAATTATTTTTAACAGTTAAATACTTATAAAAACACCTATTGTCATTATATAAACATCTATTGAAATATTTTTGTTGGCATTCGAGGAATAGGTAACATCTAAAATGTTGGCATTCGAGGAAGACACCGTCACATCAAATGCTGTATGTTTATTTAGCAGGAAAATAAAAACAAACTAAATAGAACATGTATTTACCACTTTAAAATGTTTGAAAATCGGCATCAACAGGGAGAAAAAGAAAAACACCTGTTTTCTTAACTAGAAAACAAGAAATTTAACATTTTATTAAAATTATTTTGTATAATTCTTTTTTCCACAAATAACATTTATGTTGCCATTTTAGTAAAAGTGCAAAATATCGAGTCGAAAGTTCATGCTTATTTATCAGATTTTCGTGAGGTAATTCACTTAAACCGCATGGAAGTCACATTTTAAACATAACATGGCCATCCATTTGGAATTAAAGTACTATATACTCAAATACAAGACAATTAATGCATCATACAGCACATTATTCTTAATTTCGATGATAAAGGATGAATGGTTTTATTCTGATCTAATTCACGTGATAGTATTGTTCATTTCAGAAATTAATTAATTAGAGCAGAATATGTGAAATTGAACATGTCGGAGAGTGACTTTCATTTGCCCTAAGTTTAATTACATATCAGAAAGTCGTTTTCGTTTCTGTGCTTTCAGATGTTGAAATAAAGCGGCAGGGAATTGCAACAGACATGGCTAGCGATGTGAACGTAACAGGAATCGTATTTGGTGCCATTTTTGGAGCGCTTTTTGTTTTTACATGTATTATATCGGCCATTAAAGCCGTCAGGTAAGTGTGTTTTTTTTTTTTTTTTTTTTTTTTTTGTTTTTATCATTTTTAGTATTAAAAAATCATGATGTGCTATAGATACATTTGTACAACAAAAAAAAAATATGCAAATATTTGAGCAAAATAGGGTAAATATTTACGTGTTAAATCAGGATTTGATATTTCTAAATCAATGTACGTACGGTTTATTTTTACGAAAGTAGGCCAGTATTATTGGTGTTAATTATACCAAATTCTTAAGGGATCATAATACTCCCACGCAAAACAGTACATATTGAACTACGATGTTTAATAAATAATGAAACGAACTAAGTAGTATAAGATTTTTTTCCCCGTAACACATCGGAGACCAACTATTATAAACAATTGTTATATACACTCGAATATGCACGAATTACATCATTTCCCTTGCTTTCAAAATTAAACAATTTTTGGGAAATTAAAAAAGGTAGGAAAATAAAATAACGCAGTAATAAAGCAGGTACCTGATCATCATTTTGTTTTTCCTATTTGATTTTTTTCTTTCTAATTCATTTATGCAACACCATATTCGATTGAGAACGTACATGCTGCTTCTTTTGGTTGTATTTCATGAACGCATGATATATTTGCAACTGGACGTTGAACCTGAACAGCACTTATTTTCTGGACAAAAAAACTGCCCTTAATGGTTCAGTTAAATCTAGAAGTTACTGTTGTCGCTTAAATTGTTATGACTTCTGACAGAATTGCCCCGACACAAATGTCATGGTGTTCACTATTTTCAAGTAGTAAATGTGTTTAGACAACATTATAAGTGTGTTAAACACACATAATCATTTTTCTGTAAATGATGCATGTGGTTCTGAATATTTCTGTTTTAGTAATACTCGGTGAAGATTACATGTATTTATTTTTAGAATCTTTAATATTCTGAACTTAATTTCACTTTTTGATCTCCTTAAGGTCAGATTTACATCAAAATGAGTACAAATCAATAAATAGATCTTCTCTTAATACATATACATATTTAACCATATCAGCTTCTTAACGATGAACAACATGATGTTTGTCATACGGGTTTATTCAAGAGGCCCTGGATGATGGGTCCTTCATTTCTGTATTCTTAAATTTCTTTTGGCATTAATCTATATATTTTTTAAAATACCGCTCTTTCTGTAAAATTATCATGAAAATCTGTTTTCTTTTATATTTATTTATATTGCCATGATTTTGTTTTATTCTGTATATGGTTCATTTCTGAACAGTATTTTATTACCTAATATATATATATATATTTCATAGCTATTTTACATACTTTTTGTGCACCCCTTCATTCTCTTCTCTAGTTCACTCTTATTGTTGCGGTCTTAATATGACTGATCATAACGAAATTACACAAACAATATAAATGTGTATGCATTCAGTTGACGGGGAAACAAGCCAATGATTAATTGATTGGTGTTTAGCACCACTTTCAACACTATTCTGCTTTTTTTGCGGCTTTCTCAACCATAAATAAACTGACAGCCATGACCAGTCACTGTGAGAGCCACCAAAATTTTGCAGGAAAAGTTGTCGATTAAGATAGGAATACCACGTGCGGGATTCGGTGACACAATACATGTAGTTAGACTACTTAGACAACTAGGTAGGCCACCGAGGCCGTCGCCAAGGAATTTAGAACACTGTTACTCTATGTGCAGTAACACGCAAACGGTTCTTTTCTAAATGTTCTAATAAACATTTCATAAAACTCTTTATAAAGTGAAAAAAATGAATGTAATTGCAAAAATGGATCATTCGTTTCCGTAAACATGCAAAAAATTGTTACACACACAAGATACACGATACTTCAAATACATAGAATTTAGTAGTATCTTTTTTAATTCTGTTATATGTTACGTTCTGGTAAAGATGAACTTCATGCAAAATGTTGTACGGTCAAAGATTTTACAAGTTGTGAAATTAAATGAGATGCATTCAATTCGTTCTAGTTAAAAGTTACATGATAACTGATGATCTTTTGTTCAAGGATAATGAATAATTTAACGCTCGTTATATAAATTACCCGGAATGCAACCCTAAAAAAACTCGGATATCAAAAAGGGAACAAATAAAATAAAAAAAAGTGTTAGCATACTATTACAGCGTATCAATTGAATTTCAGATTTAAGAAAATATTTTTTTACTTTTCAGGGATAGAAAACTTATTAAAGAAAGGATTGCCGAGAAAAGACGGACAAAATTAGAAGAA
This sequence comes from Mytilus galloprovincialis, assembly GCF_965363235.1. Taxonomy (NCBI): domain Eukaryota; kingdom Metazoa; phylum Mollusca; class Bivalvia; order Mytilida; family Mytilidae; genus Mytilus; species Mytilus galloprovincialis. Next base: position 82,035,210 of record NC_134840.1, read on the forward strand.
AGTGCATATGACAATTATACTGAGCTAGAGACTCGTGACATTGACCATCCAGTGTCATTGCCAAATATATCCATTGAAGTTCCATTAAGCCAAAGTCCTTCATATAGCAAATCAAAACGAATGGACAAATCATGCACAAAACGTTCAGAAAAGACACAAAAATCTCCCGTTAGATTAAACGTTCCAACGGGTGATACTCGTGAGCCTGTACCTCCATGGAACTATATTCCTTCTCGGAAGGCCACGAAAAACATTATTAGGAGAAATTCGTACGACATGGCCATAGGGCGATATACAGTATTATGCAGTAAATATGGCGGAACGCCTGTAGCCAATGGAACACACACAAACTGTAGTACGATAGCTTACGAAAATAGTGCATATTGTGAAAATTCATCAGATATTATTTTATAACTTAGAAATCATTGTATTATCTTCACAACCATAAAAATATTTAAAATTTACTTCAATATCGAATTTTATATTATAGAATATTATTTTGCAATCAGGAACGTAACCAGGTCCACCAAATTATAACATTGTAACTTCATTTTATTCACTAGAAACCGCCAAATTGATTGTTCTGATGAACTCTTATACAACCCTTATATTCAGTTAAGGCAACGTGGATAGTGTCATGTGACCAGTCGATTCCGTTGACTCATGTAAACTTACTTACCAATATATATTCACGAAACCTCTAATCAGTATACTGAAACGGTTGCTATTTAAAAAAATAGCTTTGAAATTTTAAAATATTTTTATATAATCATATTTTTCTTTAAAAAAAAAAAACAACTTTAATTATGGTTTAAAAAGTCTTAGCCCCTAGGATAATTATGGTAACGATAGCCTGGTATCCTGGCTCACTGCTCGACAGAGAAGGTTTAGGCAGAATACCAGGCAATGGTATTGTAATAATTCAACTTTTAGTAGTCTAATACTGAGTTAGCGTTCATTTAGCTGTAGGATGTATAGATACGCAGCCACATCTGATAATTTAAAATAGTTTTTGTGTTAAAGGAGTGGGTTCGGTAAGGTTATAAAACTACGATTTCAAATGAGGAGTTAAGTACTAATATCGCAATGAATTTTAGCAAATACAATGACTAGATAGAACTTTTGTTTATTTGTGAACGTAGGAGGAGTATCAGGAATCGATCTCTTTTCAATGGTTTTGTAAGCTGTATGTTGAATAAAGCTTGGCCGATAAGATATTTAAGATATACCATATCATAAATTTGGTAGTCTGATAGTATGGTTGCACATGTCTGAAAAGAATTTTTTTGAATTCATTGCACAAATGTTGGCTTTGATTAATAAGAGGCGACGGTAGTTTACCATCCACTTGGAATATAACCACCAAGACGAATGAATCTGAGTCAAAATGAAGCAACAGAAGTTTTCCTTCCACTTTGAATATACCCAATATGACGAATAAACATTAGGCAATAAGAGGCGACAGTAGTTTACCTTCCACTTGGAATATACCAACCAAGAGGAATAAATCTGAGGCATAATGAAGCGACAGTAGTTCGTCTGTTACTTGAAAAATACCAACCAAGGAGAATAAACCTGAGACAATCAGAGGCGACAATAGTTTATATTCCACTTGGAATATACCAACCAAGAGGAATAAACATGAGGCAATAAGAAGCAACAGTAGTTTACTTTCCACTTTGAATATACCCACCAAGAGGAATAAATCTGAGCCAATTAGAGGCGACAGCAGTTTACTTTTGGTTTTGCATATACCCACTTAGGGGTGTAATCTGGTTTGATAAGAGGCAATATTAGTTTATCTTCCTCTTGGAATATACCAATCAAAAGTAATAAACCTCATGCAATAAGAGGCTACAGTAGTTTGCCTTTGGCTTGGAATATACCCTCCAAGAGGAATAAATCTGAGTCAATAAGAAGCACATATTATAAAAGTATGAAACCAACATTGAGTAGTAAAAATCAAATACATGACAATATCCTTTTTTACAAGTAAAATAAATAATTTACTATCTCATCTTGCCTCGTGTATCAATTTTTGCAAAGTACTAAGTATTTCTTAGCTGTTATCGTACGTAACGTTCATGAGAAACAATTGAGAGGTTTAGCTAGGTATAAAACCAGATTTAATCCACCAATTTCTACATAAGAAAATGCCTGTAGCAAGTCAGTAACATAAGAGTTGTTATCTATTCGTTTGATGTGTTTGAGATTTTGATTTTGCCATTTCGATTTTCGTCAGAGTTCAGTATTTTTTGTGATTTTACTTTTTAAACATCAATTTTAAGTAATTAGATACAAAACATATATCAGAGGATATCTTTAAAGACATGTAGTAACAACAAGCTTACCATGCCTTTACTATATAGACAGCCTATTACGTCATGTTATTTGTAGCTCTTGGTGGTTGTAGTTTTGTTACTTGAAATAAACAGAAATCAAGCCGGTTTATTTAGTCTATCCATACAATTCAACGTGTCTTTTGCTAGGGGGATGAATGCATTAAAAGATTGTGCATAATGCCATGGGTTCTAAAGTTGAATCGTACATGCTAACTTTTGTTTTATTTTCAACAAAATTTATGGGCCATACAATCGCCCAGCAGTAAAGAAAACACATGTGACATGATGATACGCATTATTAACAAGAGTCAACATACGACTTCACATTATTCTAAAAGAGGCATAAGAAGACAAGAGTTGTCTTTCTTCTTCTAAAAAGCTTAAATTTAAACTCAATCTGGGCTAATATGAGACTTGTTACCGATTGCAATATTCAGTGTGTTAGAAAGTGTTATCAACTAGTAACTGGAACGTGATTCCTCGAACTAATATTATTCATTCTTCCGAGTTATTTTTTGTTTTGTAGATTGAATTTCTGTAAAAATGGACAATCCAATATCCCATAGAAATTACTTTACGACTGAAACTGTGCCACTTAAACTATGAAGTTTCTAAAATATAAAGTTCATGTACACTACTTTTTTTTCAAATATGACAAAACATAGGGCTTTGCAGGCATATTTGCAATATTTGTATACCTCTAATTTCAAAGAGTTAATACTGATGCTTCAAATCTCCCCTAACTTCACTTTGGGTGTTCCTCATAACTCAATTTGGCCGCTATCCATTTGTATTTATAATTGTAAAATGCCCTGGCTTTGTCTCTATGAGTTGAAACATAGAGATCTTATCTGGGAACCAGTAGGTGAGAAAAATAAATATGTATGAATATCACATATCTTCCTTAAATAAGGCTTGATCTGTGAAACAGCTGTATTTACACATTGTGTAATCTATACGCCCTGTACTTTACATTACATATAACTGATGTATGGTCTTTTGACTGTATTGATTATGTGGTACATGATAATGTCAATGTATTCACAGCGTTCTGGAAATTTTAACCTGTGAATCATTTTAGTGAAAGATGTGTATTCGAAACATTTCTTTAGACTAAAAAACAAGAATATTTGAAAAATAAAATATTACAGCCGATTTCATTGAGTGTGTAGCTAAAGATAATATCTTTGGTTAGCTTGCTTGTTAACTGAACCGTGAAATCATTATTTAATGTGTACTACTCTCCCTTAACTTAAGAGTAGGGTCATCAGCCTTGTAACTAATCTATCTGTCTGTAGCACTAGGCTACTTCGAAATTGTATATATGCCATTAAATCAGGTCTAAGAAGTAAGCCATAATGAACAAAACAGAAGTGAGAATTACAATACCACCTTAAAGGAATATGTTTTGTTAATCTAAGCAATGATCAAAACAAAAAAAAAGGACGAAAAAGGTTCTATCAGAATACGTTATCAAATGTGGACAACATTAAGCTACAGTGTTATCCTACATTGGAAATCAGGAGACGGGATAAAGGATGTTTGTTTTTAATTAATCCGATAGCTGTCGTCAAGGTGTTTGACTTTAGATCTTCATAACGTAGTACCTCTACAATGATATCACAGGATTAAATATAGTCCAGAGTAGTCAGAGTGTTTATAATGAACTCAGTAATAAAACAACACTATAGTGGTGTGATTCGATATATGATATTTAGTTTCACATTCAAATGTTATAAATAAAAAGATATAGACGCATTCAAAGGAACGATGGGATATGCGTTTTGGCAATACAAGTAGCCTAAGAAGATAGAAAATAATGTCAACACTTTGCAGGACGTCAAAAGGACCCATGAAAGTACAACATAAGTATGAAATAGAGATTGGACTATTAAAACAAGAACAATCAGTAAAGCAGAACATATTCACTGATTATCTAACAAACTTAACCTGTCTTGAGTGTGTAAATGTGATGGAAGTGAAATAGGACACCACACCAATATGAATACCACAGAGTTATGGTCAAGAAAGTAACAACAGATTTGGAGAAATTAATCATTGGCACAGCTTTTGATGACAGATCAAGGTTAATCGACCAAACAGAAATATATGGAGATCGGAACGACCCGGACCTATAATTAAAAAAAATCCTCTGCCAATTTATAATCTAAAGGATTCTGTAATTACAAAGTATTTAACATTGAACAAACTTAAAAGTTAGAAAATGATTGTCTGTTTGTAAAAAGTATTAACAAAACTACATCGAGGTATAAATTCAAAAACGCTCGACCTTATCACAGAAAAGAACAAATGGAAAACAATCTTCGTATGAAAACATATAATATATCCAAGTGAACTTGAAATGAAAGATACTACCGACACAGATAATTCTGCTTCATATTTAGACCTTTTCTCGAAATGACTACTGATGGTAGGTTGAATACTAAAATTTATGACAAACGCGATGATTTTAATTTTCCTATAGGCAACTTTCCATTTCTGTGTAGCAACATCCCAGCGGCACCATCATATGGATGAATGTGTCTCAATTGATACGTTACTCTAGAGCTAGCTCAAAGTACGTTGATTTTGTTGAACGATGAATACTACTTTCTCAAAAGTTGCTAAGACAGGACTATGAATCAATCAAATTAAGGTCATCACTAAAGAAATTTTACGGTCGCTATCATGAGCTGATTGGCCATTATGACAAAAGTGTGTCAGAAATCATATCTGATATTCTTCCTCAGTCATAATAACCTTCCATCATTACTGAACTGAACAAAGAAATAACATGACGGGTGCCGTATACGGTGCAGGAAATGCTTACCCTTCCGGAGCACCTGATTTCACTCCCGGTTTTAGTGGAGTTCGTGTTGGTTCTTAATTATTATTTATAAATGTTGATGTAAATGTCCTTTGGTTTTGTGAGTCTTTGTTTACTCCTTGGTTTTAATTGTTATTGTCTTTTGACTTTATACAAGAGTATTTTGACGAAAAAGGCGGTTAAATCATGCTTTTATATTTATTATAGATAAATAAAGGAAACAGTACTCTGTTAGAAATTCATAAATCGACCTGAAACTTCTTTGACACATGTTTATAGTTCAGTTATATTTACAAAGCAGCCAACACTGTTTAATCATACATAACCGACAGAAAAACACAATTTCAAAATTTTAAGATAAAAAAAATACACATAAATCTGATAGACTCCAATAAATATTATTTTCTAGTTGATGGTACATTTATTTAAGTGAAACCGAATTTTATATACATTTTCCAATACTCATTGTAAATACACTGTCGACAAATGTCAAATAAAAAAAAGTATTATGCATTGTAAGGATGACTTGGGGCACAGCTTCTAACTTATTTTGGACCATAACAAGAGTGACAAAAAGTGAAGTCATAAAAATACTCAACTCCGAGGAAAATTCAAAATGGAAAATCCCTAATAAAATGGCATAATCAAATGATAAAACACATTAAACGATTGGACAACAACTGTCCTAGTCCTGACTTGGTACAGACATTTCCAAATGTAGAAATGGTGGATTGAACCTGGTGTTATAGCGCTAAACCTATCCCCAGTTTGACAGTCGCATCAAATTCCATTATATTTACAACGATGCGTGAACACCATAAACACCATAGCTGTGTTTATCTTTTCTGTTCACATTGTATTCCCATATGCTTCATGGTGTATGTTGCTTAAAGGTTTCATTTCTGTGAATATTGACAATGTAATTTCCCATAGGAACTTTCTTTACGGCTTAAACCGTACCACTTTTACTATGAAGTTTTGAAAAAAAATCATATCTTAGAATTGAAAGTTCATATGCACTACAATTTGTTTCAAATGTCAAAATATAGGGCTGTGCGGCATATTTTCAACGTTTATATGCCCTGAACTTCTCAGAATTTAAACCAACACTAATTTTCTTAACTACCTCCTCCTCGACTATAGGGTTACCAAACAATATAAACAATATACACATGTATATTTACTGGTAACATTCCCAAGTTATGTCTCTGTAATCATAATTAATTTTCTATGAATATTCTAGATCTCTCCCAAAAGAGGCGTGGTTTGAGAAACAGCTGTATTTACAAAGTGCAACATAAAATGAGGTATTGCAGTTTTTTATGCGAACGTTTTCTATTCTTAGACAAGAGAGAGGAAAAGAAAAAAAAAAAAACATTCAAAAACGTGAGAGGCTAAGAAAAAGGGAAAACATTAAATTCACTTAGACGAATGTAACATTTGAGCAAAAATTATGAAAAAAATATATAAATTGTATTTAAGGTTTTATATTGAAATAGGCATGATACCGCTGCAAGCAAATGTTTGTACCTGTTCTAAGTCAGGAATGTGATGTACAGTAGTTGTCGTTTGTTTATGTAATTTATACGTGTTTCTCAATTCTCTTTTTTTTTTTTATATAGATTGGACCGTTGGTTTTCCCGTTTGAATGGTTTTACACTAGTGATTTTGGGGCCCTTTATAGCTTGTTGTTCGGTGTGAGCCAAGGCTCCGTGTTGAAGGCCGTACATTGACCTATAATGGTTTACTTTTATAAATTGTTATTTGGATGGTGTCTCATTGGCACTCACATCACATCTTCCTATATCTATGATATAAATTATCGTGAAATCTTATTTCATGACACAATAGTCCTCCGCTTTGATTTTAAGTTTTAGAGTAGAAAGTATTACAAGGAATATTTTCATATTTTACTTACTAGTATTTGTTAAAAATTCGCCTTAACACAAATAAAGGCAACAATAGTATACTGCTGTTTGCAACTCACAAATCGATAGAAAAAAACAAATCCGGATACCAAACTAAAACTGAGTGAAACGCATCGAATATAAGAGGAGAACAAGGACACAACAGAAAGACAACATTAAAATGTAACACATACAGGAACGAACTAAGCATTAGACAAACTCCGATGAGAATAAAAAATATAAGATGAAACTAAATACATGAATTTTGGATAGAAAGGTACCGTGACACGTCTGATAGCAGTGCGAATTCACACTCAAATGTAAGAGGAGACACACGACACAACAGAAACACAACATTAAAATGTAACACACACAGAAACGAACTATAATACAGCAATGGCCATTTTTCTGACTTGGACCAGGATATTTTCTAAAGAAAAACATGGTGGGTTGAACCTGGTTTTGTGGCATGCCAAACCTCCCGCTTTAATGGTAATGTTAAATATAACATTAAAATGACAACATAACATGACAGGACTACAATACAAATAAATGGAAGAACCTATAGGACAGAGAAACATGCGAATAATAGCTAACAAAAGGTACCAGGTTTAAAATTTAATACACCAGACGCGCGCCTCGTCCACACAAGACCATCCAGTGACGCTCAGATGAAAAAAGTTCGAAAGCAAACACGAATTTAGAATAAGGTTGATATTTTTAGTAATCAATCGGCAAATAGTCGAAGGCAAAGTGTGTTTGTGTTTATTAAAAATACTGAGGGAAATCGATCTTAGGTTCTTCATCTTTTATATGCATAGTTCCACATATTAAACTTGCATACCCGTGCAAGAATTTTATTGACCAATGTTATATGTGTTGATTTACTGCCCTTCAGATTCTTGGTTTTTAGAATAAGTAATGAAACCTTACATAATTAAAGATGAGTAAATACTACCAAAGAAATTAATCAACTTAGAAAAAATAACACTACGAGTACTCCCAGATCGGAACTTATTGTATGTTGTCCTAATGTTAGTTGTATTTAGTTCTTTTAATGGGTTTTGCTCATATAATATAATATTATAGGTCATACAGTGGCTATATTTGCTTAAATCTCTATCATTTTGTTTATATTAGAGAAATTATCATTGACAAACATATCAAGTGATTTATATCAGGATCTGAAATCTAAATAAGGCTGATACTTGATTTGTTAGTTGAACTACAACTGCAGTAATTATGAGAGGTTGTCATTTATAAAAAGTGAGTGTGTTTGATGTAGATACCCCCCCTCCCAGAGCTCTTTGGACGAATGTGTAAAGATGTGTCCTCGTTTACGATGGGGCATTTTAAATTAGAGTGGAACCTCGTTACTAAAACAAAACTATTATTTTCACCATAATGTATGGTGACGTATTTCGTAAGTTGTAACGAAATAATTTTTCAGTACATCAGACAGTGGCAGTAGTTTGTACTGAATTCTCTGGCTTTTTTTTGGAATTGGTCGTTATCGTTTAATGAAAAAGTAATCTTTACCATTTTAAACCGCACTTTAATTCACTGTATTTTGACAGAAATAAAGGCAACAGTAGTATGTCAGTGCTCAAAAGCCACCAAAAACTTATCAACTATAAGAGGAAAACAAAACAACTACAAGAAGATTGAAGTTCAACAAAAACAAACACCAACATACATAGACACGAACTTTTTGATGACAACTGCCATATTCTTGACCTGGTACAAATTGTTACGTATAATGTTTTTTATTATACCTCAGTATGTTTTTTCTATACAAAAAGTAATGAAATAATTGTGCTATTCTATTTCACAGAATATTTGCCAGTCAATAGTTTCAAAGACTATTACCCCGGTTAATAGTTTCATCAACATAATTCCCGTCCTTTTTCATATTTATTTTTCATTGAACAGTAATGACGTCACAATTTTTTCTCTTGAATTTTTGCGCTTGGCAACGTCAATATGATATCGTAATTTGTTTAAATCTTTTTGTGTCTGTTCTAGTTTAAAATTAATATATCACTTACCAGAAGCAATAAAAAAAAAGAATAAGAAAATCTTCACGACGAAATTTTAAAAGATCTAAATATAGTAAATTGTATTATATGGGTCTGTGTAAGTACTTTAGCTAGTCTAGTGTATTTATTTTATGCATGGAGTTTTTCCTAGTCTTGACTCTTGATTACAGTAAATGAAATATTTATAAATACAACCAAAACTATGAAAAAAAAATAAAGTTCATCTTGTGCATGTTTATGTGACATTTTTCTTTTCTCTCAGATGATTTATGCAAACTTTTTATAAAGTTGATTTGTTCAGTATGATAAAACATATAATGACTGGCTGTGCGGGTAATAGCAAGTTTGTTGTCCCTTCGCAAACCAGCTATTGCCCTCGGCTTCGCCTCGAGCAATAGTTGGTATCTCAGGGACAACAAACTTGCTATTACCCTCACACCCAGTCAATAGGTGTATAATATCCACCTGCAAAACAATTTAAAAGAAAAAGAGATGGTATAGTCACCATTACAAAACAATATATATGTGTATATATTTGGCAGAAAGAGAGGTGACATATACCGAAAAGAATATCAAAGAGAAAAACAGAAACTAAGAACTTAAGTTTAAAAAGCATTCAAAGAATAAAAACATTTTTCATTTTATTTTATTTTTTCACATTGACCGACATAAATCACCATATTCATATTTAATGTTAACTCCGATAATAAAAATTATAAAACAATCTTACCTGCAATATAATTTATATAGATTCAAAACTTGATAAAAATTTACAAAAGTTTAATCAATATTTCTGAAACATGATCTAGACATCTGTTATTTTTCATATGAAAACAATATCAAGTAATTTATGTTTTGCAAAACTATACCATGACTTATTTGTCTCATTTGTTGTTGTTGTTTTTTTTTTTTTTTTTTTTTTTTTTTTTATTTTGGCAAGGAAAATATGTTAATACTTCAAAGTGCAAGATAAACTTGAAAAAAAACCTTGTACTTTAAAGGAAGTTAGTTATAACAAATTAGAAAGATATATATATATATATCTGGAAATGAATTGGTCCAGAGTTAAGAGGAAAATATTTAAATTAATCAAAAAGATAGACTAATTACATATAGGCGAGCGCCAAAACAAGGATTCGGAGGTTTTTAATGCACCTACCTAACACACGGCTATATGATATATCATTTAAAAGGTATTTTATCGTACATTCAGAATTGCCTGGTCGTCAAATTGGGAAATGGTCACATTTTTCTAAAAACGGCAAAAAAGGGGGAAAAAATATAAGTCATAATTTGACGATATTGTTCGAAAAATGCAGTTTAAAAACAAATTCATCTGCAATATAAGATAAAATATGTCATTTAATAAACTAGAATCTATCCAATTTTTGTTTCTGGAATAAAAAATAAAAAAAAAGTGTTTAAAACGAAAACATCTCGTATTTTTGTGAAAATCATAATTTTTACAGGTACTGACGCAAAACGCTCGGTAATATTTAATTTTGCATCGGAAACACACAAATTCTATTGGTTTTATATTAATAACATATATAACTAGTTTTTTAAGTTCTAATGTCTCGCCTAGCATGTTTTTTTATACCGACAAAATATTGATAAAACTGTATTAAAACATATCGTAAAACTGCTTTAAAGCGCATATTTACCATGTTTACAGCACAGTTAAAAATCTATGTTATTTTGGTCTCCTGTTAGTTCGACAGTTATAAATACATTATGATTTAATTGTCTTAAGCTTGCCAACCACGTCAAGGTCGAAGATCACTAGCAAGGTTTTTTTGTCTTTTCTTTTTTTCTTTTTTTATATGTACCACTATCATCGCATACGGAATTTAAGTACACAACCATTTATTTCACCTGGTACAGTTATTACAAAAACACAAAATTAATAATAATATACATATTTACATTGAATAACAGTGAGGCAAATTAAACTTTATGTTGCCCCTTTGCTCAAATGCTCTTTCGCTATTAGTCAATGGTATCGTTTTCATCTTCATCAGCGTCATTTGATCTTCGAGGTCGATGTCCTCTTTACAATATATATTTTGGCAGGTATCACTACCCTGACATGGACAAAGCTCAGTGCAACACATCTTCTGATCTCGGCAAATACATGACTTGCTACATATATATTTCCCCTTGCAACAACATATTAAATCTTGCAGGAAATCTGACGCCATAATGTCTAAAAAGTAGACTGGATCCGGGCCATGTGAACTCTTTTTCCATCCGTATTCATAAGGAGACAAAGGATTTGGGTGATCGAGATGTGAGGACATCCAAATTTTCGTTTATAGACATGACCGCAAAACATGTTCTTTGAATGCAGGTTCACTTGGTGGCAATCGCAACAAACTTGTGTCTTTGCATGTTGCAAGTTTAACACGTAACTTGTTTAAGTCAACATGTGATGAAGCAAATTTGTCTTTTGGGTCATACAAGCTTAAAATAAGCTCTCTGGGTGCTGACAATGTGGAAAAATCAATCGTGTCAAAGTTTTGAAGATTTGTAAACTTACTCGGAAATTTCCTATTAACTTGAATACAGTCTTTTTGCCGAAACCAAATGTAGCGGAAGTGGTATCACAACCAGTTAAAGCATGAACTGCAGGGAGAATGTTAGCTAATAAAGGTGAAAGATCGAGATTTACTTAACTCATGGATTGGTATGTAACTTCTACAGTCCCTAAGAGAATTATTTGACCCCGTCAAAAAACACATTTGTTCAGTCGACACAAGAACCTTGAAATAATGAACACAGAGCACAAGCACATATGTATCGGAACACTTGACTATGATTCGTTCCCTTATACTCAAATGCTTAGAGATTTTATCAGAGTGTATAACATGAAGCAAGATTCTTGTGTCTGTTTCTTCGTGCGAACAGAAAAGGTCTGGGAGATCAATTACATGCTCGTTAGAGAGTTGTCGCACTATTTTTGGATTGGAAAATGCACCGGTAAGAACTTAACAATTATTTTCCTCCTGGAACATATCAGACAAATTGCTGCTCAGATAATCACCAAGGAAAGTAATCCGAGCTTGATTGTTTTTGTTGCTTGGTAGAAATTTTTTCCAATCTGGAACAGTTCGGCCTTCAGCGCTATGATAAACTTTTTGCGTAGTTGTTGTTGCCGATCGTCTATGTCGCTCTGCTTATTTTATGGAATGTTCAATGCCATAGTGATCGAAGACATCAACAACCTTGTCTGTGAATCGGAAGCATGATTGTACCTGCATAATGTAAGATTTGGCCAAGTCTCCAAATGTGGACATCCTTTTAACATCAAATGACTGAACTAAGCTCATGCCATCTCTTATTAGTACGGTAGCACTTTGGTCGAATGGAGGAATGTTAAGGACTGATCCTACTAAAATTTCCAATTCATGGGCAAGATCAGACTTATGTGTCTTCCTCATAGTTCCATCGTCATGAAATAATGCAGTGGGATCGGGACAAATTGGATAGGAAAAAACAGTTTCCACAGATACGTCATCTTTACATTTAGTAATAGATAGTACACGTCTTAACACAAGCTCGGGATTCAAACGACCTTTTACAACTTGCCCAGATTTGCATTTTAGTTGTACTTTGGGGTTCATATCTTCAAAGGTCTTCAGTCCTGATCTTTGGATGGTAAAAGCTACCTGCCTTGTCTGTTGATAGAGATGACTCAACAAATATCTTCATTTTAGTTTTTCCAGTTTCAACTGATTTTAACAGTGAATCTTCAATGTCGTGACTTGCATGGAGACCAGTTGAAATGTTAATAAGCTGACGGAGGTGATTATCAACGTCAAATGGATTAGTCATATTTTCATAAACAATTCGATCTTGTACATTTTTTTCATCCCTTTTCATTGCAGCTGGTTTTGCTTCATCGTGACATTGGTCGTCAACCTGGACAAGACACGCACGTGCTCTCATTGCCGATGTTATCTGACTAAGCACATGCCTTGTAAGATTCCATCTTATCAAATAAGCCTTCTTCCTTGTTAAACCAACAATGCATCTATAATGTCTCAACCTCACTCAAAAACAACCTAAACACATCATCTTGTCTTTGCCTTACATCATTCATTAAGGTTGTAATACCTCTATCAGTTGTCATACTGAGAGTCTCTTGTGTAATATTTTGACATATTATACAGCGTTGCCAATTTATGGGCATGCGACCGCGCTTCATTGGAGGTGGCGCACATTTCACAGGACTTGTACACTCATCCATGATTTATGATGATGAGTAATTATGATAATATTTAAGAAAAAACCATTCTACAAAATGCAGTCTGCTGCTTACATATCACATCATCATGCCAATATCGTTAGTAATGCTTAAAATGGTCTTTCGGTAACACATATACGAATATTTATTTAGTAATATGTTAAAACACGACTTGCATTTTGGCAACTCAAATGTTACCTGTGCATATTAGATACTCAATTTATATAAATTTTGAGCGTCTGGGGTAAACACGATACAGATCCGAAATACCGTTTAATAATGCAGATTTTAGAATAGTCGTCAAACATTTATTATCCATCATTGAGCTTCGATGTGTGTCGCAATCTTTTCAAGGTATATGGAATTTCCAAAAACAAAACATATGAGAGTTTTAATAAGTCATTGACACTGACAATCGTAATAATTATCGTATTTTTTAAATTTGAGGGTTGGTCTGACAGATGCCTCTGAATTAACTAATTTTTCATAAGATCTTCTTTTTTTTTTTGGATTCGATGACTTTTTAGAATGTAGTCAAAGCTATCTTAGATAGAAATGAATAATATATTTACAACAATGCCGATATAATCAATGTTAAATGTCATCGTATAATCCAAAGTGTTTCGATATGTCTTTGTTCTCGTGAGATTTGCAAGAAACGTGACCATAGGGAACTTTGACGACCACCCAAATCGTATGCTCTAGAAGTTTTTCTTTCAATTGATACCAAAATTAGCTGTGTGTTATATAGGTGCATTAAAAACCTTAACGAGAGGCTTTTTCTCAAATCGGCGCTCGCCTAATATGCTTGGTGATAACACAATTTTGATTAGACTGTCATACAAGTTAGAGATTTAGCTTGCATCAAAATCATGTTTCATTCGCCATTTTATATATTTAGGTAAATATCTGTACAAAGTCGTTGTTTTTTTCATTTGATTGATATGTTTGAGCTTTTATTTTGTCATTTGTTAAGGGTTTTTCCGTATTAATTTTCCTTGGAGTCAGATATTTTTGTTATTTACTTTTCAGTTAATTTTTCATATGTTTCTGACATTTCTTGTATGCATGCATGACTCCATATGAAATTTTACATGTAAGTTTGTTTATTTATAACATTATCAAATCTACATTAACGTTCGCACAACCTAGTTTATGGACGAGTTAAAATATAGCCTTATGATAACCATTTATTGTTAAATAGTATCGAAGGATCTTTATTTCTGTACATACTAAGGTCATTTCTAGATTTCAATTTTACATGTTGTCTACTGATGGATGTTCTTACATATTTTGTCTTCTTTTATGGAATAATATTTAACGGTTTATGTTGACATTGCAAAATCGTCAGTTTATTTACTTCCAAGTAGTGAAAATAATATATAAACGCCTTAATTATAGTAAAAACTAATTAAAATGAAAATAATACCGAAATCAAATTCATCACGCTTTTTTTTCTCTATATATTCTATACGCTGTACGGCACATTTGACATTTCATGCATTTTCTGCAAAGCATCAACGATGAAGATTTATGTTTATTTATTGTTTATCCATACTTTTGTAACCAAAGTCATTTGGTGTGACACAGAAACAAATATGAAAATTTTGGAAAGTCTTACTGCTACTGGTATGTATCGAATATTTGGCTTGGTAGTGTCTTTCTACTAATTTTACTTGTAAACGTATGTTATTTTGTTGGCTCTGGTATTTAAGTTTTAAGATTTAAAAAAATGTAAAAACCAAAAGTTACATTTTACTAGACCATAGATTGTATTTATGTTTTTCTCTTTATGATAAAAGTAACTTTTCCAGTCCCAAAACAAAATGTAACACTATCGTTTCAAGTACTGGTGAAGTTTGGTACCTATTAAAACCTTTAGGCCGCTGCGTTTGTTTGCAACTGTCATGATTCAGGAACTGATGTTCAGTGGTTGTCATTTGTTGATGTGGTTCATAATTGTTTCTCGTTTCTCGTATTTTGTATAGATAAGACAGTTGGTTTTCTCGTTTGAGTGGCTTTACACTTGTCATTTTGGGGTCTTTAACAGCTTGCTGTTCGGTGTAGGCAAATGATTCGCGTTGAAGACCGTACTTTGACCTAAAATAGTTTACTTTTACAAATTGTATTTTGGATGGAGAGTTGTCTCACACTCATACCACATCTTCTTATATCTACCATATAACTAATGAAATATAATATTCAAAATATAGACAATAATATTACCATGCACATTTTAATGTCACTATTTTTTTTATACAGGTACAATGAAAAACTTTGCGAAGGACACCAGCAAAACAGTTAAACTTGCCACCGAGATTAAGAAAATGCTGAACGGTTTGTATTTATGAAATAATTCATGGAAGCCATAGATTTATTGGAAATTTACACATGGCCTTGGCCGTGATATTCGAATTTTATCCTGAGCGTGTTTCTTCTCAGTTGTGGCATGATAGAAAGATTTCATATTAAATGTACTAAATTTGGGTCCGACGTCCGTGAACTTTTCACTCTTTGAACTTCTATTTAGAAACCACGTAAAAGGATCAATATATGAATCTGTTATTTTTCTCCATTGTTGAAGCGTATGATAAAAAGATCATAACATGACATTTTTCATATCGCATGTATTATCAGCCCTCGGTCAATATCAGCTCTCATGAGGCTCTTGGGCTGATATTGAACCTAGAGCTGATAATACATGCGATATAAAAGATGCCATGTAATAATCTGATATTATTACTAAGAATTGTTTAGTAAATGAATATTTGCTCTCCCCTAAATTGTTTCCTATGTACTACAGAATATTTGCACTTTTTAAAAAATATTGCTTTGTTTTTAGGAATGTGTACGTATAGCAAACATCAAAACAGTTACGAGAAGATCGATGAAAAGGTTCAGAATATATCTACAGGTACTTTCTACATTTATAAAAACCCTGTGAGTAGTGCATGTGATGCAATATATGTTTATTTTGATAAATCACGTGACGAATGAAAGTGCTAGACGTTATACATTGTTAAGTGTTTATTTTGTGTTAATTCTATTTCATATATATTATATATAACTTTGTATATATATGAAATACCCTCTGCATTCAAAGTTTAAAATTTTTAAGTTTAGAATGTTTAAAGTAAGTTCTAAGGAACAGATAAATCTATGGGACTTAGTATATGTAAGGCAACAACCATTTTCTTATCTGGGGGGGGGGGGGGGGGGGGCTGGGATTTTTATTATGTTCATAAATTTTTTTTCAGAACCTTCCTCCGATAATTTTTTTTTTTCTTATGAGAAGGAAAGCAAAAATTTTTTCCTATAATGTGGAACAGAAATACATTTTTTTTTCTCAAAACCATAAAATTTACTTAAAATTCATTTTAATTTTTTAATTGATGTAAAATGTAAAGTGCATGGCTCTGTCTGTATCCTGGCATTGGCTGTTGTCTCTGTTGTTTTTTTTTAGCCCACTTTCTACATTATGATATTCTCTGAGTCCGTCATACAGGTACCACAGTCCTTAATTTTAATACTGCAATTGAAGTGGCCACCATTGCCATATGTAATGGCAAAGAGTGAGTAGCTCCAAATTATAAACATTCACTGTTTCCAACTATGATAATTGACATTGCATTGAAAAAAGAGGTATAAAGAATGATACAGAATGATACAAAGGAAAATACTACCGGTATACAAGTCTGTGTCATACACAATCAGGGCTACTTTAAAAGACTGTTTTAATATGATACCATATCTATCCCTGTTATAAAATGACCATTTCATGTTTATAATAGTTGCAGTTTTAAGTATGTCTTAATGTAGTAGCATACATGCGGGAGATTTGGAATGCTTTTAAATATTTCTGGATCAAACACTATTACAGGAAAATACAAAAAGTAATAAGGTATAAATATAAATCTTAGCTTAATCTGTAGACTGGACATATGTTTATAATCTGCTGTTCCACTGTCTCAACTGTTGTTATTTTCACTATTCTCAAATTCAGCAGTGCAAATTTTTTTTTTCAAGCAGGTGACAGCATAATTTTTTTTTCAGCTACAGTGCAAAACATATTTTTTTTTTCGTTCAGCTAGGCCATCAAAATATTTTTTTCAAAAAAATCCCAGGCCCCCCCCCCCCACCCCAGATAAGAAAATGGTTGTTGCCTAAGTCATTGGACCAACAACTAATTACTGACGCATTTGGTTTCAGTCTGTGTCAAGTTATTATTAACTAAATACTAGTACAATGTTGTATACAGTAAGTTTGTGTAAGGGTGACGTCTTAAGGAGTCAGACAACATCAAACACATAGGTTGCTTTGTCTTTCATTTTATGTACTTGAACTTGGTTTAGTCTGAAAGTGAATCTTGTTGAAATTTTGCAGCAGCCAATCTTAAATTAAACACCTATATCTTCATTTCACATGGTATGTAAAATTAATGTTAACACCTTAACGACAGCAAAAATGCATCACTTTACATAATGATATAATAAACACAAGTGTACTCACATTATTTATCATTACTTTTTTTATATTGACCCTATTTAAAAGTAATGAAGAAGAAAACTAGTATTTTTTGCATTAATAAGTTACTTGTACATGTTGTATTTATATTATATATATACTATTTATATCTACATGTTGTGTTATTAATCAGCAGTACCAAATGTTTTGTTTTCATATGGTTTTGGTTTCTTCTTTTTTTATATTGTATTTCTTTTTGCTCTTATAGACGGGTTTTTTTTAATGTGACTTATAGTTTCATATTTTTGTCATTGGGTTTCGAAGGTTAACTTTTTAAAGTGGAAAAGAAATATCTTAAATCATTTTAAGGAAATAATTTAAAAAAAAAACAAACATTTAACTATATTAATTAGAACTGTTTATGTTTGTTTTATGTATTTATGAATATTTTTACGGGGTTGCTTTTTTTTTTATTTTACTCAGGGAATATTCTTTCAATTGTTTACACAACTTTGATTTTTAGCTCACCTGGCCCAAAGGGTCAAGTGAGCTTTTCCCATCACTTGGCGTCCGGCGTCAGTCGTCGTCGTCGGTCGTCGTCCGTCGTCGTTAACTTTTACAAAAATCTTCTCCTCTGAAACTACTGGGCCAAATTTAACCACAATCATCATTGGGGTATCTAGTTTGAAAAATGTGTGGCGTGACCCGGCCAACCAACCAAAATGGCCGCCATGGCTAAAAATAGAACATAGGGGTAAAATGCAGTTTTTGGCTTATAACTCAAAAACCAAAGCATTAAGAGCAAATCGGACATGGGTAAAATTGTATATCTGGTCAAGATCTAGATATCTGCCCTGAAATTTTCAGATGAATCGGACAACCCCTTGTTAGGTTGCTGCCCCTGAATTGGTAATTTTAAGGAAATTTTGCTGTTTTTAGTTATTATCTATGCCATGGCTAAAAATAGAACATAGGGATAAAATGCAGTTTTTGGCTTATAACTCACAAACCAAAGCATTTAGAGCAAATTTGACAGGAGATGAAATTGTTTATTAGATGAAGATCTGTCTGCCCTAAAATTTTAAGATGAATCGGATAATCGATTGTTAGGTTGCTGCCCCTGAATTGGTAATTTTAAGGAAATTTTGTTATTATTTTGAATATTATTATAGTTAGAGATAAACTGTAAACAGCAATGATGTACAGCAAAGTACGACCTAAAAATAAGTCAACGTGACCCCCTAAGGAGTTATTGCCCTTTATAGTCAATTTTTAACAATTTTCATAAAATTTGTAAATTTTCACTAGCATTTTCACTGAAACTACTGGGCCAAGTTCCTTAAAGATAGAGATAATTGTAAGCAGCAAGAATGTTTAGTAAAGTAAGATCTACAAACACATCACCATCACCAAAACACAATTTTGTCATGTGTCCTTTGTTTAATATTCACATATACCAAGGTGACCGACACAGGCTCTTTAGCGCCTCTAGTTTTTAATACAAAGGCTTTTTCTACTTCAGGAATAAATTACCTTTGCTGTATTTAGCAAAACCTTTAGGAATTTTTTATCCGCATTGCTCTTTAACTTTATACTTTATTTGGCCTTTTAAACTTTTTTATGACTCGAGCTTCACTGATGAGTCTTTTGTAGAAGAAACGCGCACTTGGCGCATATACGATATTTCATTCCTGGTAACCTATGATGACTTTAATTTGTAGACATGGAGGTGATCAAAGAAAAGCTTGACAAAATACAGAACTCTATCAATAACATTAAATGTGAGTAAAGCGTTCACACAGTTTGCCGATATATTAGATATCTTTAACCGCTCTTTTTTTTTTTTAAACATCAATATTTTTTTAAATATAATGTGTTGACTGTTCACTAAATTAGAAAGACACAAAAAGAAAGCTAATCACATTGAAATGACAACCGAAATAAAACAAGAGTGATGGGATTTTTGTTTGAATTATTAAATTATAAAAAAATAAAACGCAAATTTTATTAATTTTGTCAAGAAAACTACAATATTTTAAAATATTTAAATAATGCCTTGAAGTTTGAGTAATTAAATATATTAGCTGTTAAAGCCTTTCATAAAATTTCTGTAGGCAACCCACATGAGGAAGGAGAATGGACTGTAAGTATAGACTAAATGTGTGTGTGTGTGTGTGTCAAAGTAGGAGTAGGAGTTAAGTATGATGTCCTTTATCACTGAACTTCTACATCTGTTTGTTAGTATGCCTGTGAGTGATGGATTTTCTCGCTGTGTTGAAACCCATTCGTGGCCTTCATCTGTTGTCTCTTTGACACATTCCCTATATCCTTTTTCAATTTTAAAAATGTAGCTTTAGTAGTAGTGTCTGTATCATTTAGTCATTTTCTTTTCTTCGTTTATTGTTGCAAGGTTAGAATGTTTGATGTTATCATATTAAATAATTTGTTTTATTATCATTAGAATTGCATTGCACGAGTAATAAAAAGGGAATTACACCATGAATGAAGGATGGATTTGAAAGGCAAACATTTTAAAGTGCTTTAAACATACGGATCACTTTGTACTAACCAATTTGTTTTTGTTAAAGTGTACCACTAATATTTCAAAAACCGTAATTAATTATATAACTGGTGATAAATTTATCAGAAATATGTTCAACATTTGTTAGTATTATGGTTCTGATTATAACGAAAATGTAAGTTTCGTATGTCGGTGAGGTGATGTACATACAAAAAACAAACCAATCATAGTAAGAATCTTGTCAAACTTTTATCATGTACAATGCATAATTTGACTATCAAATTCATACTTACTAGAATTCAAAGAAAGTGACTGAAATTATCAGATTTTGTCTGTTCTATGCTGACATAAAGACGCCATTGAAGTTGTATACCCAGATAGTAAGAAGTGGTTTCATCTATTAATGGATGTTTGTCTGTTTGGTATCAAAACTCCTTATATATATTTTAATAGCCCAAGTATATCTTTTTTATATTACAATCACTTGGTCTGTTTTATTGTTGAAATAAGTACAAATGTATATAAAATTCTTTAGCTAAATTATGTTCAAATTTATTAGTTACATTTCAGATTCAATAGCTACAATTTCAGAAATATTGACAACAGAAAAAAAATGACTGAATTTGTTTATATGGGCAATAACGGTTTTTCTTTTGTTTTATATGTTAGGTTATTCAAAAACGGTATGATGGTAGTGTTGAATTCAACAGAAACTGGAAAGATTATGAAAATGGATTTGGAAACAAACATGGAGAGTTCTGGTTAGGTAAGACGGATAGGATTTTATATAAGTTTAGACGTCTGTGTGATAAATGTATTTTGTTTTCGTAATATAACGTTTTACTTATAAATGCACATCTTTTATGACTTTGAAAGCCAATCAAAGCATTTTAATGCAAGGCTTTAAAAAATGTCACACAGAGTTCAATATATCCTGATACTTTTCTGTGAAATAAACATTTTTCCTCATTCATTTCATTGTTTTGTGGATAATATACAAGTAGATTGGACCGTTGTTTTTCCCTTTTGGATGATTTTACACTAGTCA
This sequence comes from Mytilus galloprovincialis, assembly GCF_965363235.1. Lineage (NCBI taxonomy): Eukaryota > Metazoa > Mollusca > Bivalvia > Mytilida > Mytilidae > Mytilus > Mytilus galloprovincialis. Next base: position 82,056,604 of record NC_134840.1, read on the forward strand.
TTATTGGGGCCCTTTAGAACTTGCTGTTCGATGTGAGCCAAGGCTCCTTGTGAAGATCGTACTTTGACCTATGACGGTTTACTTTTACAAATTAAACTTGAATAGAAAATTGTATTATTGGCATTAATACATCTTCTTATATCTCTTCGTGCTGTGTTTTGTTGTGTTTATCAATGTGCACATATACATTTCAGGCAACAAGAATATAGCACAGCTAACATCAATTGGAAAGTATGAACTTAGAATCGATGTGGAGGGTTGGGATGGCAAAAAGTTTTATGCAGTTTATAAAAGCTTCTCAATAGGCGACGCAACAACAAAATACCGATTGACAATCAGTGGTTATTCAGGAAACGCAGGTAATTTTTATGGTGCTAAAGAGGAAGTGCTTTGTCTGTCCTTCACAAGAAAACATTGCATATGTAGACATTTCAAATTTGTACTTGAATGTTTGTGGAATGATAATTCATATGCACGGTGGGCTTTTTTGTTATGTCTACTTGATGGACATGCCCCATCAACATAACTTTACAGTTTAAAAGATTTTTATTCATAGAGATAATTATGTACATACACCATTCGAATTTTAAGTTTTAAAGCTATATGTGTCCTGATCTTTCTTTACCATTACTCAAATAATAATTGGTAAAGATCACTCCTGAAATTAATTTTGATAACCCCGTGTAAACAGTGGTAAATAGAGATCTAATTTTATAAGAACAACTATGTTTCCATGTAATTTTCGAAACAAAACGTTGCTTACTTGTTCAGTCCTTCAATATACTTTGTTTTTTAAACATCTTAAATGGTTTAAATATTTATAAAATATTGTTATTTCTAGTGCAGAAATACAAAAAGTCTTCGTTCTTCATTTTCTCGTCAAAATAATTTAATATTTTTTTTTTTAATTACTAGAGAAAAACTCAATATCTACGAATAAGGGCATTTTGAATTTGGCATTGTACAAGTCATGTTTTCTTTGACTGTCCATGACCGTCCGTAAAATTAACGATAGGAGGGTCTCAACTTCACCATTTGCAATTCTTGGTTTAATAGCTTCCTTGTGAGATCAGGTGCTCTTGAAGGGTAAGTTGATCCCGCTCCACATGTGGCACATGTCGTGTTGTTCATGTTATTACAAACCCGGTAAATAGTCTTATTCGGTAGGTCACATTCGTGGTGAAAAGGGAAGTGGATTGCTACGACATAAACAACACATCCGATATCACCTATGAAACGGTTATACCATAACGGTCAACCAATTGTGATAGATTCCATAAAATTTACGAAGGGATGATTTCAACTTTACCTTTATGAGCCCTTTATCAGCAACCCTCTATCAAGGAAAACATGATAGGAAAAACAGGCCCGGGAATATCGTTTTAATTTGAAGATATATACTCCGTATGCAAAAGGTGTCAGACAACCAATTAAAAGTCCCTATCTGTTCAATGATATTTTGCAATTTTCACAGCTTTCTAAATATTTTACCTTTATAGATATAGGAAGATGTGTTGTGAGTGCCAATGAGACAACTTTCCATCCAAATAACAATTTATAAAAGTAAACCATTATAGGTCAATGTACGGCCTTCACCACGGAGCCTTGGCTCACACCGAACAACAAAATATAAAGGGCCCTAGAATTACTAGTGTAAAACCATTCAAACACGAAAACCAACGGTCTTATCTATATAAAAAACGAGAAACGAATTTAACTTCATAGGATCCTGAATTGTACATGTATCAGCTTTCTACATGCCGATTTCTAACATACATTTAAAATCACATAAGAAAGAAGAGGTATCCCGAATGGAGGCACCACTACAAAATAACCACTGGTTTTCGAGAAATCTAAAATAAGTATACTATGGAGTGCATTAATCCTAAATATTGAATGCAAACTCATAGACTAAGTAAATTTTGGCTTAAAATGGTATGAATATATTTCTCTTTTACCAAAAGTTTCATTTTTGCCAATTTGTTGGTTAGTTTTAGTTAACAATGACATCAAATGCACTATTTTTTGTCCGAGAAGGCCTACTTTCACACACGTTCTAAATCGGAGGGAGAGATTGGTGGTCTGACAACTAAAGAGACAAAAAAGTTAATTAGAAATCTTTTATTTTGCTTTATTCATAATCATTAATCAGTTTGAAGTTCAAAACATCATATCTTAGCATTATATGACTTAAGTTACAAATTTCACAGCTCATTTTAAACTGACTGTATGACTTTGATAGAAAATACTTAAAAATTTCATTTTTGACTACAGGAACATAAACTTTTCAATATCAAGATTAGATTTTGTTGATTTTTCCTTGTTTGTTCTACTGCCTTAAAGACTTTCAACATTTTTTGCAATGAGTTTAGTAAAAAAAAATCCAAGGTTTTGAAGTGACAAGAAATTTTGACACCCCCTTTTTGTAGCTCATCTGGCCCAAAGGGCCAAGTGAGCTTTTCTCATCACTTGGCGTCCGTCGTCCGTCGTCGTCCGTCGTTAACTTTTATAAAAATCTTCTCCTCTGAAACTACTGGGCCAAATTTAACCAAACATAGCCACAATCATCATTTGGGTCTCTAGTTTAAAAAATTTGTCCGGCGACCCGGCCAACCAACCAAGATGGCCGCCATGGCCTAAAATAGAACATAGGGATTAATGTAGATTTTGGCTTATAACTCTGAAACCAAAGCATTTAGAGCAAATCTGACATGGGGGAAAATTGTTTATCTATCTGCCCTGAAATTTTCAGATGAATCGGACAACAGGTTGTTGGGTTGCTGCCCCTGAATTGGTAATTTTAAGGAAATTTTGTCGTTTTTGGTTGTTATCTTGAATATTATTATAGATAGAGACAAACAGTAAACAGCAATAATGTTCAGCAAAGTAAGATCTACAAACGAGTCAACAAGACTACAATGATCATTTTACTCCTTAAGGAGTTATTGCCCTCTATAGTTATTTTTTGAAATTTTTGTAATTTTTTACAAAAAAATTCTCCTTTGAAACTACTGGGTGAAATTTAACCAAATTTATCCACAATCATTATTAGGGTATCTAGTTAAAAAAATGTGTGTGGTGACCCAGCCAACCAATCAAGTTATTGCCCTTTATATTAAATTTTTAACAATTTTCATTTATTTGGTAAATTTTTGTAAATTATTACAAAATATTTTCCTCTGTATCTAAAGGGCCAAGTCTATATAGATAGAGAAAATTGTAAGTAGCAAGAATGTTCAGTAAAAGTAAGATCTAAAAACACATCACCATTATCAAAACACAATTTTATCATGAATCCAATTGTGTCCTTTGTTTAATATGAGCGACACAGGCTCTTTATAGCCTCTAGTTTTTAACTGGTGCCAGTAAAGGGACTTTTAAAATAGATCAAAAGCGCAGTCATGGTCATTTAAATGTTCTTATTTCTGTCAGTCAATAAAATTTAAGATATAAAAATTTCATTTAAGATTATAAATGGCATTTTTGTGAGTTTCTGAATATATTTCTCTTTCACCAAAAGTTTCATTTCTGCCAATTTGTTGGTAAGTTTCAGTAAACAATGACATCAAATGCACTATTTTTATCCGAGTAGGCCTACTTTCACACACGTTCTAAATTTGAGGGAGTAGTTGGTGGTCTGACACCTATACAGGTGCTGCTGGAATGTTGCTACATAGAAAATGGAAAGTTTACAATTGGGAAGTGGAAATCATCTCTTTTGTCTTAAAGATTTATGTTCAACCGACCCTCATTGTCAATTTCTAAATGTAAGTCAAGATATGAAACAGACTGAACTGTATCTGTTGTATCCTTTATGTCTAGTTCTAAAACTATTGACATAATCTCACCAAATATAAAGTTGTTTCTTTTGTGCACACATACTTTTCCAATCTAGAATATTCTTACCATTTGATGAAAAACAAGGAAAATCAAGAAATTGGACAAAATATGCAAATTTAGTAATGATTTGTTGCCATGTAACTCGTTCAATTCGATTTTTTTAAATACATTGTACCTTAGTCCAGCTTGGACACATTTATGCCTTTGTATTAAAAAATTGTTATTTACAGTAATATTTTGGCCAAATAAGGGACTTATTGCTCCTACTCCTTTATATCAGGGCTCTTTTTTTTTATATCAAAATTAATTTCGAACTTAACAAAGGTTGATCTATAAACCGAATATCTTAAAAAGATAACAAATCTAATTTTTTTTAGCTTATTTTGTTCCTAAACTAATGCTTTACTGATATAATAAAATCAATTTAAAATTATATATATTTTTTTTCAATTTCACCTTAGAACACTTAAAAACATTATCTGCTTCTATTTAAACCTTCGCACAAGCGAAGAGCTGAAAACGGTCTTTTGACGCATCTCCTGCATAACCAAAAAAAAAATACTACTTTAAAATGACGTTACGAAGAAAACGAAATTATGAATAAGAAATTTAAGATTGTGTCAATTCATACAAAACCGAGAGGCGAAATATACCAAAGGAATTTTCGAACAAAAGAAGAACCAAAACGATCAAAAGACAAACTTATTTACACAAAACAAAACATAGAAAACTAAAGACTGAACAACATGAACAAGTATATGTACTGTTTAAACCTAGTAAGAAAAACTGTTGCATGAATTAAAATATCGTCCCACACAATTACATCGTTTATTTTCTTACTAGTGATGATCCAGCATTCGTTGACATAATACCGTCTTGTATATAGACAAAGAGTATTCTTTTGATTACATTCAATAAGTTATTATTATACTTACTTCTTCGTAGATTTGTATAGATTATGTAGAACTTATTCAAAAGAAAGTGTTCGTGTGTTGTATTCCGTTGTTAAAGACAATCCTTTTTAAGCTTTCTTTTCTTTTTCAGGTGACGGAATGAGCCATTATAATGGGATGAAGTTCTCAACATATGATCAAGATAACGACAAAGCTAGAAGTACCAACTGTGCTGCTCATGTACAGTTTAAAGGCGGATGGTGGTATAATACCTGTTGGACAGGTAGAGACGCCATGCTAAATGGACATTACACCAATAAAAATAATACTCAGCAGGGTATTATTTATCGCACAGTTGGAAAATATTCTCTGAAAAAATCTACCGTGAAGATTCGAAGATTGTAATTTCGAGTATTACTATTAATAAATGAAAGCAAAACAATGCGTTTGTTGTTAATACTATAATTACATGATACAGATTATACGTATGCTGTTGGGTAGATGTAGTATGCATTTGAAACAAATACATCACATATGACTGAATCAAGTAGATACCAGGAATTATTACTATAAATAAAATTCACGAAAAAATTCTTAAAATATAATTTTTTAATTGTCATAGATCTTAAAAAGTCATTTCAAAACGTCATACTGAAAACAATCTTCACCTCTCATTTTGTTGATTCATACATATCGTCTGTTATATCTAAATCTTCCTTAGTTTTAAAAATATTGTTTTGTCAGTAAGTCGGATAAAAGCAAAATCTTGAAAGCAACCGTCATAGTGGTTCGATCGTGTTGTTCCTCGTTTATATTAAAAACCAACTATATTCCTCTTATTCTCATAGGCTAACAGGCTTTTTACTGCAAGTTCTCATGAAGAATGAACTGAGGCCATCATTGTTCTTTAACTCAAGGTTCAGCTATATCATACCCTTTCGTAAATAATTCGGCAATTTTGGTTTAAGACAGCATCTATCCTATTGGAAAAAGGAATACGAAAAATAAAATGATTTCATCTTCAACAAAAGAAAAAAAAAGAAAACAATACGTTATTGTTGTAATGTGTCCGAAGCGCATTTTTATGATCTCTGAGAGCCGAATATTTGAAAGGCAACGATGTATAAGAACAAAACAGTTAAAGAGCAATAAAACAAAAAGTACATAACAAATAGAAAAATTCATCTACGGTCAACATTGCCTGAGGAGTTGAAACCTCAGTTTCTTTTAAGATTTGTAAATGTATAATCGGACAATTGTACAAATGATTGTTATAAACCATGTCAGTACTACATATATACTGAGCCTATGATACAATCGGGGACTAAAAGAGGGACGAAAGATACCAAAGGGACAGTCAAACTCATAAATCTAAAACAAACTGACAACGCCATGGCTAAAAATGAAAAGGACAAACACACTAATAGTCCAACGCGTTATTAATTAAATGCGTCCGAAGCGCTTTTCTGGTTTTATCTTCCTCAGGAACGCTCAAAACTAATATTTAAAAGCCAACGATTTATAGGAACTAAAACAGTTAAAAATCAATCTAACCAAAAGTACATTAAATATAGCCAAATTCATCTAGGAGGGAGTTCAAACCTCAGATTCCTCGATATTCAAAATCTATAAACGGACAATTTTAGAAATTTCAGTACCGAAGTGCTGGCTTATGAGCTGATGATACCCTCGGAGACTAATAGTCTACCAGCGAGGTATTGAAGTTCGTTACATTCATGCATCGTAGTGTATGATTTAAAACAAATATCAATTTGGTCTCAGTTTGGATTTCTTCTTTCGTTACAGTAAACCATCAACGTACTGTTGTTTAATTTCAGACGCATGTCTGGTTATCAATGTTTCCAAAATAAATTGATATGAAGAATTTATAATAAAACATAGATTAACACAATATTTCTAGTTCAATGTTGTTTTTGGTCATATACTTCGTATTTTCAATTTTAAAAGTAGTTTACTATAAAGTGTCACAAATTTTCACACAATATCGTACATGAACACTTCTAAATGAAAGGGTTATTGAATTTGTCTATACATATATAGGCAAAAGAATGCAAAGACATCAAAAACAGAGTCCCTGGATTACAAACAATTTACCCTGACGGTAACAAAAAAACTGCAATGTGAGGAAGGGGGTTGACTGTAAGTATAGCAAACAAGTATAAACAATAACAAAATGAATAAAATTTTTAAATACATGTTGAGATCTATAACTTGTATTATTAGTATCAAAATATGAAACATGGCTGTGTACATTATATATATACAACTCGTCTAAACATCAGCCCAACAATGTTAGATCTGTAAATTTGTTTTCGCAAATTTTTTGTTCTTCCCTCAACGAGATTCGAACTCATGCTACTGATATATCGTGACACCAAATAGGCTGCACTGTATCCGACGCGCTAGACCACTCGACCACCTTGACTTTGAAAATAATTCGGTGGTCGGGTATTACCTGTCCTCGTCAGTTTTAATCTAGCGTCGTAATACAGTACATGATATATATAAGACATGAAGATGGAGCTGTTACAGATCAGCTGAAATATCTATTGTAAAGGATCCTACAAATTAATGCAAGATACAGTCACAGAAATAATTATATTGATAAGAACGTCTGAACCAGTGACAACTCTTCAACAGATGCATTCATCGGATCACCAGCAGTGATGGTGATACATGGCTGTGTACATTCTATATACACAACTCGTCTAAACATCAGCCCAACAATGTTAGATCTTTAAATTTGCTTTCGCAAATTTTTTGTTCTTCCCTCAACGGGATTCGAATTCATGCTACTGAGATATCGTGACACCAAATCGCCTGCACTGTATCTGACCCGCTAGACCACTCGACCACTCGACCACATTGGCTTCAAAATAAAGCTTTTGGGGGATCCTACAAATTAGTGCAAGATACAGTCACAGAAATAATTATATTAATAAGTACGTCTAAAACCAGTGACACATCTACAACAGATGTATCCATCGGATCACCAGCAGTGATGGTAATACATGGCTGTGTACATTCTATATATACAACTCGTCTGAACATCAGCCCAATAATGTTAGATCTGTAAATTTGCTTTCGCAAATTTTTTTCTTCTTCTCCATCGGGATTCGAACTTATGCTACTGAGATATCATGACACTAAATCGCCTGTACTGTATTCGACGCGCTAGACCACTCGACCACCTTGGCTTCAAAATAAAGCTTTCGGTGGTCGGGTGTTACCTTTTCTCATCAATTTTAATCTAGCGTCGTAATACAGAATACATAAACACTGTATATATAAATTGAAAATAACGTTCAAACCTACGATTGCGTTGGATAAAAAAAACGCAATTTTTATACGTGTGCCTGTAAAAAAAAATTCGTTGTAGAGGGGTCTAAATACAGCACAAACAGCATTTTCCAAAAAAAACAAAAAAATGACATAGTAAAATTTAACAAAAGGCATTTGACTAACAGTTTGACCAACTGATGTTCTAAACCCTGTTGCTGCCAGGTTTTTTTAAAGGTTGCATTTCGTGTGCCGTAAATAGAAACACCTCGACGTATGTGACGTGATATGTCATACAATGCCGTCATTCTATATATAACGTCATGCCATAATGACCGTTACATTTGGGACCCATCGAAAAAACATTTCCCATTGTTCAATCTTTGATGTTTTATTTGAAAAAGATACAGCAATGAGGAGAAGTTTACATCAATTAAAACATGGACATATGTGTCCCTCCGGCACAGTTAGTGTGGACACATGTGTCCCTCCGACAGCAAGAGGGTCAAACACTGCTGACTGCAATTGACGATTGCCAAATAAATTGATCACAAGATTTAAGAAATGGATCTTTATATTAATTAATACCAAACAAAAAACAATAAAATTTCAGCAAAAAAGTTAAACCATGAGGTGCTAATTTTTTTACACCATATCCGGATTTCGACAATTTATAATGTCTCTTCAGTGATGTTAGGGATCTAAACAGTATTTGAAAGGCGATTTAGTTTACCTCAATAAATATATATAATATAGTCTCTGATTTATTGTATGATAAAAGCTATAACACAAATTTCCATACGATTTGACCATAACGGCCTTTTCATTGGAATAAATTACAGTATTAAAACTACAATAACATCGCTTGGATACATTACGTTACATTCTAACATGACGTCCTTTAAACGCTTTGAGTACACACCCTAGGTAAATTATGAGTATATTGCCAGGGCTGTTCCGATATTACTCTCACGTCATATGTATTTTCATGAATAAGGTACCCGACGTCATAGAACAATGACGTAATAATATATATGCATTTTACGGGAAAAATACACGCTTGTGAAACCTAAAATCATCACAACAAGAAAACGTAAAGAAACAATGCTAAAATGTTTTGTTTAGACATATAAGTAAATCATCATTTAAATTCATCTAAAACTAACAAAATACGCTATTGTCAATAGTTTAATCATGTCACTAATTCAGTTTGCTCCGTTCTTTTACGCCAATTTAATAGTGCGTTTATTCAGGGGGTTTTTTCTTCATATTTTTAATTAATATCGTTCGTACATAGTAATCAGCCAGTCAGGCTCTACAATGTTTTATTTTTTAATCCAAAAGGCTTCTTTAGTTTTTCGATATTTCTGTGCCAAAAACTCTTTCTATTGCAGTGTCTTTTAGATTTTCATCTAATGATGATAATGTTTAATGAAGTGGTTTGCTACTGGATTGTCTGTTTTGTTTGTTCTTATATTAGAAAAGTTCAGTTTCATTCTTTGATACAGTGTATCGCCTGTTTGTCCTACATATATAAGTGTTTCGCATTTTGTACAGTTTCTTGTCCAAAGTTTTACAGTCTATTAGTCTCTCAATGATACATTCTTTTCCGGTTTTATCACAGAATACTTTGGTTTCATTAATGAGTGAGCATAATGCTTAATTTGTCACGCATATTCCTCAGCTTTTCTCTGTTTGTAAAATAATAAATTATGTTTCTTATGCATTAAGAAGTCTTTTATATTATTGTCGCGTTTGAACGCTACGACAGGCGGATCGGGAAATATTTTCTCTAGTCTGTCAAATTGGTGTAGAATTGTCAAATGTTTTCTAAGGATGGAATGTATTTTAGGAAGCGCTTTTGAAGAAGTAATTACTAAAGGTACTCTTGTTTTCTTTCTTTCTTTTGTCCTGTAAAAGATCGTCCCTGTTTAACATGTCGACTTTTTTCAATTGTTCTTCAGTTGATGAATTATCATATCTTCGTCTTTGCAGGTGCGTTTTTATTTCTTCTCTTCTTTTTTGTAATTTTTCTTCTGTTGAACAAGTTCTATTAAAACGTATACCGAGTCCATAAGGTATATATTTTTTGGCTCGACGAATTATGTAGGTACTGGTGCTTATCTGTAGATTTTGTTTAAAGATCTGTTTTTAGTGTTCTGTTTACTAAGGCTACAAAAACATCTAGAAAAATTACTCTTTTGAAATAAATTTTCTTCCCATTATCCAAGGTAAGTACAGGCATAATTTATGCCAAGATGGGAACAAAAGCTGTTCCTTCGGTTTGTCGTTTGAAGTGTTTTTCGTTAAAGCTAAAATTATTATGTTCAATGACAAAGACCATAATTTTTTTCTTCATTTGGGATTGATTTATTAGATCGATTTTCTAATGCTGTTTTACATGCTTCTCTTGTTTCTTCTCGTGTTACACTTGGATACAATTTAGTTACATCTAAACAAACCATTATTGCGTTCTCGTTGTCTCGTTGTAGTTGTTATTTCATTCTTTTTCAACTTCTAGTTTATAGTCTTCTGTATTCATTATAACAACGGCGGGGTTTTTATCGCTCGGTCGTAGATTAAAACATTGCGTCTCTGATGTGTCCTCGGTCACTAAGTGATTTCGAATAGATAACAGAAGTTAACCAACGTTGATTGTGTTCTAGGCTTACTCTGCTTGGTATCGTCAAGATTCCAATAGGTATATATAACTATTGGTTTTATTTAATGAATGGCTATTATCTCTTTTGAATTTATTTAACCATAAAACTAATTTTTGACTCGTCACATTGAATAATCCGGATTATGTAAAATGTGAAGAGTCAAAAATTAGTTTTATGGTTCAATAAAATCAAAATAAATTATTGCCATTCATTATAAATAAATTTCTATCAAAGATATGGCTCAAAGAACTTTTTTTATATTATTTATATTAACAATGTTGGCGTATGAATACACAACGTCAGAGTGGGCGTGTCACCATCAAAATTGACAACGTTGAAAATAAAACTAATAATTTTAACCAATCAGAAGACAGTAAAAACACCAAATTTATTCATTTTTCAAATGTTAGTAGTCAGCACTTCGGTGTTGACATGAATATCAATTAAATGGTCATTTTCATAAATTTAGTGTTTGCAAAAGTATGAATTATTCGAAAAATTAAGGATTTTCTTATCCAAGGTATAGATTACCTTAGCCGTATTTGGCACAATTTTTTGGAATTTTGGGTCCTCAATGCTCATCAACTTTATACTAGTTTGTCTTTCTAACTATTTTGAACTGAGCGTCACTGATGAGTCTTATGTAGACGAAACGCGCGTTAGGCTTATCAAATTATAGCCTGGTACCTTTGATAACTATTAACACCACTGGGTCGATGCCACTGCCGGTTGGACGTTTCGTCCCCGAGGGTATCACCAGCCCAGTAGTCAGCACTTCAGAGTTGACAGGAATATCAATTATATGGTCATTAATACAAATTTACTGTTTGCAAAAGTATGACTTATTCGAAATACTAAGGATTTCTTATCCAAGGCATAGATTACCTTAGCGTCCTCAATGTTCTTCAACTTTAGGTAGCAATACACAGTTAGAAGTTTAGTTTCGCATTATGGCCCCTGTGAATTTTTCAAATATGAAAGTTTTTGTACAATAAAATTGATTTTTAGATACTTGAAGAACAATATAGCCTTCTTAGTGGGTTCATATGAAGATTTAGATTGTTTTTAACATGTTTTATAGGCCATTTATATGATTGACAGTCCGTATTTTCCTATCCGTACGCCCATAGGTCCATAAATTATTGTAGTGTTTATCAACAAAGATTTTGCGCTCGATCTTTTCAATTCAATTTTATGGAAAAACGAGCAGAAATGCATAATATTTTTTTTTGGACCACTTGAAAGATATAAACCTATTCAGGAAAGGTATCACTGTAATTGATTGAAATTTACCTTTAGACCAAATTTTGGAGACTTTTGTGACATGTTCACCCCCTTTTTTGCTATATTTTGTATCTAAGAAATGCAAATTGTTGCCATGGTAACACCCAAAAGGGATTATATTTCACCCTTTTGACCATTAGAAATCAAATCTATGGAAGATTCTCTTTCTATAAGTATATACATGCATAACACACATATAAAGCCTTCTTTGTTAGACAGGAGGGGAAAGAGGGTGTTTAAAAATTATGAGTGTCAATTTTAAGTTTTTTCCTAACTGTGTATTGCTACCTTATATACTTGTTTTGCTTTCTAACTATTTTGATCTGAGCGTAACTGATGAGTCGTATGTACACGAAACGCGCGTCTGGCGTATCAAATTATAAACCTAGTACCTTTGATAACTATTAACATAAAAAAACAACGTTTAGATTGATTTTATTTCGATATAAGCATCTTATTTTATGTCTTATTGTGACTTTTATATACCGGTATTCTAGGTTATACAAAAACGGTATGATGGAAGCGTGGAATTCAACAGGAATTGGAGTGATTATGAGAATGGATTTGAAAGCACTAAAGGTGAGTTCTAGCTAGGTGAGATAAAAAATGAGACCTTTTTAAAATCTTAGATTGTTTTTTTAAAACTAATAGAACAGCATATATGTGTGGGTTGCGTCAGCTATTTATTTATTCTTATAAAAAGCTTTTTTTCAGAACTTCAGAAAGTGTTCTGGGTAACTTCATTGTTTGTACATCGATTGGAAAATAACATGTGGCCATTGGTTGGATATCTATTGTTTTGAACCTTGTTATCATATCATTACATGTTGGTGCACAATTTAAAATATTGACCATAATACATATAAAATCTGAAACGTTGAGTTATATCTTTTTATTGTTATAGCGGTCTGAGTAGATAAAGTTAAAATATAGGTGATACTTTCATAAAATTCATATACAATACATAACACATATAAACACTTCAGGCAACAAGAATATTGCACAACTTACAGCAGAGGGAAGCCATGAACTTAGGATCGATTTGGAAGACTGGGATGGAAATAAAAGATTTGCAGTTTACAAACATTTCAAAATAGGCGACACATCTACAAAATATATATTGAACATCAGTGAATACTCAGGAAACGCAGGTTAATATAATTAATTTACGTGTGGTGTTATTAAAGATGGGATAACTTTCCCTTATATTTGTTTGTATCAGCATCGAAAAGGATAAGGTATTTTTTCTGGCTTATTCGGTGCTCTCATTAATTGATCACTATGTAACAAAAATGATTATCCCTCTTATTTGAGATACTGACATTTCACCCATATTAAACTCATAGTTGATAGACCGTAGAACAAATTTATCTAAATCTATCCAAAAGAATTTAAAAAAACTCATTGACGGTAAATCCATCCGATTCTGGACTTTTGTTATTTTTAATTCTTTTAATATCTGCTGTTAATTCTGAAAAAGAAATTTTTCCCTCAAGGGTATCCTTTGTTTCATTTGTTAACTTGGGAACATCTAAATATGGAATTTCCTTATTGAGATCAACATTTTCTATTGTATCTTGTTTTGAATATAAATCCTTATACAAGTTTTTTGGCTTCAAGGTTCTTGTTTGTTTCTACAACAGCCTTCATTATTGACTAGTCTTGGAATTGTTTTATTAATAAAAGGCTTCGTTTCTAAATTGAGAAAATATTTTGAGCATCTTTCTCCTTCTTCTACCCATCGCATTTTCTGAAAGAACATAATGACCACGTATTTTTCCTTTATCTTAAAATTTGTATTTCATATTTTTTTTGGAGATCTTCAAGAGTTTCTGTGATTTGTATGTTTTCTTCCAATTTTTGAATTTCATTTACCAAAGCATTTTCCAATTTTGTTTTCTTTCTTTTAATATGATGCAAAGGAAATTGTTTTACTTCTAATTTCTGCTATTAATGTTTCTAAGAACAACTGATCATTTATTGTTAAAAGAATATCTAAGCAATCGACCTGATCTAGTGCGTTCATTAAATATTTGATGGTTTTTAATTCAGGTGATGGACTGCGCTATCATGATGGGATGCAATTCTCATCAGCCTATGATCAAGATAACGATAGTCATATTAAAACAAATTGTGCTGCTTACAAACACTTTAAAGGAGGATGGTGGTACTCAAACTGTTATTCCGGACCAGAATCCATGCTAAATGGGCACTAATCCCATAGAAATAATACTGATCAGGGTATTATTTACCGCACGTTTGGAAAATACTCTCTGAAAAAATCTACCATGAAGATTCGGAGAGTGTAATTGCGAGTTATACTATCTATAAATAAATGCAAAATATTGGTTTGTTGTTAACTATTTATCTACCGATTATACGTGTGATATTAAGCAGACATCGTATTCTTTTAAAATCGGTTTAGACAAAAAAATCATTAAAAAAAATTGCAATTAGTCACAGCACACATGACTGAATGAAGTAGATATCAGGACATATTTAGGAAAATTGATGTATTCGTTCAATATCAGTTTTTTAAAACAAAATACCTAAAAGTGAATTTAATACCACTGCTCACTCTATTATTTGGAGCAGTCTCTGTTGCGATTACTACTTGCATCTAAATCTTAATTGTCTATCCTCCTTGACCGTTTTCCCTTGTCGAGTTTTGTGTACTTTTATTCTTTCAAAAAGTCTTATGTCATGGCTACATGTGTTTACCTTTCAGAAATGACTGTTATATTTGTTCTTTCTATGAAAAAATAACATCAAAAACGTGGTGCACAACACGCGTAGCGTGTTATTTTAAAGTGTGCACCACATTTTTGATTTTATTTCGAATAAACATAAAAAAAAAAATAGTACAGTTATTCCGTATACATTGTAATTTAATTCAAAATGCCATTTTAAGCCGCAGTAAATCATGAAAAAACGTTGATGACGTCACGGTCACATGACAAAATTATGTCTCTGAGCTGATAGACAAAACAGTGTCAGCCAATCAGAAGACGCGTTATATCCAAAATTAAATTATATGTAAACATCTTGTTCCACAAATCATAAAGATGAGTAAGGTGAGGATAGCAGGCACTACAACTTCCACATAGTGATGTCATATTCTACACTAACTACATGTTTGTTAGAGCATAAGAAGGGGGAAAATATGCCAAATGTACAAATTATTTCATATCAATATCTAGATCTGTTCTGTACAACGTTCACCTGCAAAAAATATCCATATTAAACATTGTGGATCAAATATTCATACGTTTGAACACATGCATTTTCTCTAAATGTTGCGAAAATTAGCAATGGCCATATATAATTACATATGTTATGAATTGTTTTAAACAAAAGACTGCCAAAACTACAGCAGACTCGGGTTAGTCGTCAATATGAAACTTGACATCAGTTTTCTATATGCCGACAGATATCCCATCCGACTGCCTGCCATACTTCCCAAGATTGATTACCGTATTGTTAAAAAAAATTGTCCTGGCGATTATTGTTTGGAGTTTTATTATTAAACGGTACAGGACTATTTTCCCTCAATTTTTTCCACTCAGTCACGAGTTAAAATGTTGAAAGATGTTAAAACCAACAGGAACTTTTCGAAAGGAAATTAGGAGTAATTTCCCCATATGTCTATATCATATGCGCATTACATTAAGATTTCAATGAATAAAGTTGCTGTTTTATATATAAAAAAAAAAATAAGGTGATATGTGGTATAATTGCCAATGAATCAACTATCCACCAATGTTCAAATGAAGTGAATGTAAGCAATTATAGGCAAGCGTACGGTCTTTAACAATGAGAAAACTGCTATAAAAGGCCCCGACATGAAAAATATAAAACAATTCAATTGAGAAAACTAACGGCCTAATTGCCATGTGATTATGGACTTTCCGAATTGATTTTCCTCTAAGTTCAGTATTTTTGTGATTTTACTTTTTTCATTACAAAACAATATACGAAAAACAAAGATGACATACACGAACCAACGACAACCACTGAACTGTAGGCTCCTGGTGATGGACAGGCACATAAAAAATGTGGCGGGGTTAAACATGTAAGAATGTTAACACAACAACTTACCGTATAGCCTTCCATTTCTGTTAACTTAAAAAGTATGCACGTCTGTCACTTGAAAGCAATATATATTCAAATCACAAAGTAAGAAGATGATAGAGCAGATTGTTTCACAGAGAAATCATTGTCAACCGAGGTGAAACCAGTTTGAAATCACATTTTTTCTTACACCATTTGATAAATATAACTTCATTTTATATTTAGGATTACAAGTTTACAATTTGTAACTCCGCCTTTTGTATACTTTTGCTTTACCTGTGCATTGTGTTTTATGTTTTATTTGCCAATTCAAATGACTCAAGTTGACTCAATGATATGAGATTAATACAAACACTGCTTTGGACGCACCAAATAAATAAAGCGTTCATGGAAGTATTTATTATATTGACAATATTGACAATATAATACTTTCATTTTTAGATATATGGTATTCATCATATTCTGGAATCAAATCAAAATTTAAGGATTAAATGTCTGTTCAGTAGGGGAAAATATGTTTAGGAAGCCTAGAGATCATTCTAGTAAAATGGCAAATATATCATTTCAAAAGCTTATTAAATAAACATCTATGTTTTTACGGATTTCAGTTTAAATTAAATGGAATGAGTGAAAAAACAAAGCCAATATATAAAACATTTAGTATTGTGTGAACTAGATAAACAAGCAAAACAAACTATTGGTCCTAATAGTTGATTTCACTTTATAAGTTGAATTGTATATACCAAATTACACATATGTTTTGTAAAAACATGTACTGACATATTGAACCGAATATGAAATAAATGCGATAGGAAGCTGATTCCAGCGTAGTACACATACGTCTGCATATACGACGAAAAACCAAAGATTTACAAGTATTTGGTTTCGATAATAAAACCTCTACTTCAGGTAGCAATAAACAGTTAGGAAAAAAAATAAAAGTTTACCCCTAATAAATTTTACAATTCTACTTTTCCTTGCTTTCTTCAAATTTAAGCCTACTGTTTGTGTCATATATGTGCATATGTATATAATCAGTATGTTCCAAATATTTTATTTCCAGTAGTTAAAATGGTAAAATAAAATTTCTTTTTGGTGTATCCATGGCAACAATCTGTGTTTAATTGCCATAAAATATTACAATAAGGGGGGTAAATTTGGCATATTTTCCAAAATATTTGCCAAAAGTAGAATTGCAATCCATTGGAATTAGACCCTTTCTGAAACTGTTTACATATATCTATCAGAAGATCAAGTAAAAATCATATGCCTTTCGTCTCATTTTTTGGTAAAATTGCTTCAAAAATTTCGTGCGAAAATTTTGTTTTGTAAACACTTCAATACTTTTTGGACCTATGGCCGGTCTGGCTATGAAATTACGGACAGTAAAACAGAAAATAGCCCAAAAAAAAAAAGGTAAAAAATAATTATGATTTTCTAAAAATGAATTTTATTGCACAATAACATTCATATTTGAAAAATCCACCATGGCCAAAATGCGAAACTACACTCCTTATTGTGTATTGCTACCTCAAACCAAGAAAATCATATGTTTTATGAAGTACGTACAAACAATTACTTCTCTTAGAAAAATTTTAACAATGCATCGGGATAAACGACTGGAAATTTAGACTGCCACTGGAAAATGAATGTAGCTTTGATGAGGACAACAATTGTACCTTGCAAAACAAAAGGCAATTGTTAATTTTGATGTTTGGCCTTTTTCTTTGTTTAATATAAATTATAACACAGAATACCACAAAATTAGCAATGATACTTATCTCAATTGTAACAGCTAAAAAATCTGAACAGAACATACAGCTTATTTCTTTAACTGGAAACCATTTGAAGTTTTATTCACTGAGGAGGAAAAAAATCATAAGAATTAATGATATTCATTATTCCCTATTTAAAGTTATAAGATTATTTTATTGAGCAAATATTTTTTGGACATGATGATGTATGCAATTTTCATTTGTTTTGTGATTGCTGTCTTTTTTTAGTTTGTTTGTAAATATGTCTTTTTTTTGTCTTTTTACATGCTATATTGCAAACAACGGGATTGAAAATCATTTATCCTGATGATTTAAAATAAATCTATTTTAGTGATTGTGTATATGAGGATATAACCAATAAAAACCTTCGCTGAGCACAGCCTGATACGACTGCAGAGGTTGAACCCTGAACAGATGGTTAAATTTGGACACAACATTCAAGCTTGATACTGTCTGAACTTGGATTGTGATCCAATTTTTGGGGTAATATAGGTTTCAGACAGAAAATAAAGTTGGTCACAGATCTTTCAAATCTATAGGGCTATACTGAAATGACTGTGCAATTGAAGATTTCTTCTTGAAACTTTTCAAAAATTAAAAATTAGAAAATTTTGAAATTAAAAAAATGAATCCCTTAAGAAGTGCTCGTTATGAGCCCATTATTCCTAAATAGTTGGGGCCATCATTCCCAAAATCAATCATAACTCTTTTGTAGTTTTGAAGCTTCTTTAATATTTTTATAGAAATCCATTCACTTTAACTAAAGTTATTGTCAGAAAAAAAAATCTTACCATGTGTATACTTAAATTTTGTTTTCAGACAACCACTTTGCCAGCCACATATTACCGAAAGGCTTTGAAGGTCTAAATGAAAGAATGGAGCCTCCCGAACAACCTTCCTTAGTCAATGGTAATAGTTCTTTTCTGAAATTTATTTTATAACTAGATTATTGATGTTTTGTTCTGTGAAGTATAACATGTATAAACTTTATTCCAATACGGCTTTGCTTTATAAGCAACTATATCAAACTTATCTCCATTTACAGTCCACCAGTCATGCCCGTTATCAAACAACAGGCCAACAGAAGAACCAACCAGGAGACAAAAGCCTGATGAACAACTTTTAAAAGTTACAAGTAAGGTATTTTGTGTTGTACATGTTAGAACATTTGTCTTCTTTTCATGGCAATGAAAATATACTAAGAAATTACAGGTTTGGAAATGTTTTAGTGTACATGTAACTAACATAAGTAATTAAAATATGAATAAATTTTCTGTAAAATTTTAGAAGGTTGCCAGCTGATGTTTTTAACATTTAAATGTTTTATTTTACAGGATACAAACTTTTGGAAGATGCCAAAGTCAAAGTTTTATACAACTCCTACATTAAAGGTATCTATACATGTATAATCATCATTAACATGATTAACATCCAGCAGCTACCAAGCCATTTAAATGGCATTCTTGAAATACCCTTTTTAACTCAAACAAAGAAAAAAAAAATACTACTGATACAGTATATAATCATATTGTTTTTACTATATATCATTGTTGTGTGGGTGCGGTCTAAAAAAAAAATCAGGAATTATGTAAAATATGTTGGAATTCAGTGAAAGCATATACATGTACCCGATAGAGGACAGATAAAGTTTCCATGAAAAACATAATTTCTACATACAGAACATATGGATGTTTTAGGTCATTCAAAACAAAATCAGATTTGAACTTTAAAGCACTTTAAAATATTAAACCTTATCCTTCTTTTTAAGGAGTTTCACAAATGGAAAAACTACCAAAGAGCAGTTTAAATGAACAGAAAATGGCAAAAACTTTATGTTCAAAAGCAAGAAGACAATTACTTTTTGAAGAGAAAAGTAACTTGGGTATGGATTCTATTTTCTATATTTGTGTTAACAATATTTATCCTTAAAAATATGAATGATTTTAGATTCACACTTTCAGTCTCCTAGCTGAACCATTTAATTGTGTGTGGACGAAAAAGGTGTTTCCTGTCACATGCCTTTAGAAATGAAAAATACTGAATAGAAATTAAAGAACTAAAATAGTAACAAACAAATATAAATCTTATTAAATATTTATATAAATGTACTATAAAATTTAGTATTCCTTTTTAGCAAAAAAAATAACGTTACTTCGTGAAAAAATGGTGAGTTGTAATATTAATGTAACTGAAACGCAACTGAATGATTATGCTTTCATGTTGTCCAGAGTCAATTGTACATAAAGTGAGATTTTTTTCTTATAATCATGCAATTTTTTTTCTCTATCAGCAAATCAAATTCTTACAGATGAAAATTAACCGTTGGAGTTGAGAAGAGTACAAACAACTAAAGCTAATAGTACTGACCAAGGTATAGTAGTGCATTTTTCATTTTGTCAAATAAAAATGTGTTAATTGAAAATGACCTCTGTTTACTACATAAGGAGGATTTTATCAAAATTCAAAGTAATAGAATAAAATAAATGTTTACCGGTAACTGGTTTACTGGACTTTTCAGACAAAAATACAGTATTTAAAAAAAAAAAGAAGACTCCTATATTCTAACACAAATGGATTAAAACAGATTTAGTAAATCTCTTGAACTGTATTTTAATTTGCGTATTGTTATGTGTTTACTTTTCAGCATTGGCTAGAGGTATAGGAGGAGGGTTGAGATCTGACAAACATGTTTAACCCATTGAAGACCTGTTGGTGACCTTCTGCTGTTGTCTGCTCTATGGTCGGGTTGTTGTCTCTTTGGCACAGTCCCCATTTCCATTCTCAATTTTATTTGTTTTGGTGAAAAACTACATTTTTTAAAGAGGTTATATAAAATAAAAAATGTGGTATAATTGCCCATGATACATTTTTTCACCAGAGATCCAAGAAACATCCTTCTTTTTCAAAGATTTGAAGAAAGCTGTGTACTTTCTAAGTGAAGTCATCAGGCATGGTCGCCTTTTTTCACGACGTCACAATAGAAAAATTCAGAACAAAGAAAACTTAACGTCACAATAAAATTTTAACCTATCATTTGCTGAGAACAAATTTTTCACTAGAGATTAGAAATATTTTTCTCACACTGGTCAAGAGATGTGAAAATACATGTAGCATGAAAATTAGAGAAATTAGATTTACTTCTTAAATGTCTTAGACCACATGTACAAGTCCACCAGGGCCCTCACTGGAATAAAAATCATGTGATACTTATGCATACTTACATTTCTAATTCAGTTAAAATGACCTCAACTGATCTGGTGGAGCTGTTGTTGGGTACAGAAAATCCAGAAGTGAAATCTTTCAAAAAATACAGAAGGCTAACTAATCAACATCCATGGGAAAGGTCGTTCAGAGACAGCTATGACAAAGCAAAAGCTATCATTGGATTTAAAGTTCTTGCAAAGCATACCCAGATGAAACGTAATCAGGCACCTGCAGTACAGCACCTACAAAAACAAACATAATTACTTTTGGACAACTGGAACATCAGTACAGATCATTTAAGATTTTGAGTGTATAACAGAAACATTAAAAATAAATTGTTCTGTTGTATACATACTATTATCATGATTATTGTTATATTTGAGTTAAGGTCCAGCAATGAAAAGACATTTGGTTTACAAATGCAGATTAAGAAAAGATTAAAATCTGCATTAATATTAACTTTATCTTTTGTTTAAACAAGGGATTTCTCCTGATTGATTAAGAATTAGTGTATTATAAATATAGTGTTCTAATTTAATAGTGGTAAAAAGGCAGCAAATATCAATTTTCAAAGGTACTTCACCAAGACTACTTAACTGACATAAAAAAGTAATATAGTATAGAAACTAAAAGAACATATTAAACAATTTAGTTATTGTATAAGAGATAAGTACATGCTTATGTAGCTTCCCGTTTTGGCAAGTTGAAAATTAAAAGCTGTTCTCAAGATTAAGCTTAGTAAGAAAAGTGGTGTTTAACATAATGCAGTTACTTGAATACTTGACACACTTGAGAACTATGACCAACTTATATTTCAAATTTTAGTATACATTAGAACTAAGTAACATACTTAATTTTGAAGAAAGAAAACAAAAATATTTGTAATTGTTTACAATTGAATACATGGTTTAATGATTAATATGTTTACATTTTTTGTGTATGTTTTTAAATGATAAATTGTTGCATTTTTTCAACATGCTCAATCTATGAACATTTCCAATTGTTTGTGAATATCTGTTAGTTTAAACATATCCATCTTTCATGTTTGGATTGGTTCATTTTATCTATCATGTCTATTACGTAAAATATTATGTTATGATTGTAACACATAAGGGTTTCACTTTTTTGCAATAAAGTTAATTATATTATCCCTTCAAAAAACTGAAAAGGAAAATAAACTTGTCTTAGGCCAAATATTTTTTTGTCTATGGAAGCAATATTTAATAAGGTTAAACAAACAATAAAAGAGTTCACATAAATAATAAAAAGGCCATCAATTTGATAACAAATTAATTAACACTTTATGGGTATTTTCCAGCAATCTAGCAGTCTGGCATATTTATCATATTCATGTACAGGCATGTTTCAGTAAGTTATCATTGTATGATCTCGTATATGGATAAAAAATATTGTTACCAAATTTGTTTGTTTTTATAAATAACATGGACTGGGTAAGGAGATGTAGTATGCTTGTCAATAAAAAAACTACATTTAATTATCAACTGGAGATAAAAGAATACTCATTAATTTTTTTTTAAATGTATCCCTGCTATCTTCAAATTTCTTACGCCATGCATAGACAAATAATTCCCATCATTGAGAAATATCTATTAACAATTAAAATCAATTGCATGTTAATATTGCATAATCTTTATTGTTTGTATAATCAAGAATCCTCCTAATAAGTCGAAAAGGTCCTGAGGAATATATGTGTACATGTAGCTAACAATCGCTAATCACTTGTATGGGTAGTGTGAGACACATGACAAGGCCAAAATAAAATATGTCTGTTTACGGTTACCTGACCAACCCTACTTTTGAGCGCCGACCAAGTCATTTGATTTCTGCTGTAAAGTGAAATATAAACTGAACTCATGTCAAAGGTGAAGTGAGAGTTGCCTGATATGCCAATTATAATTGTGAATATGATAGCTGTTTTCAGGAAATTCACGACTAATTGGATGAAATAAACACTTGAGTTGACACCATTTTTTTTCAACCAATAACAAAGGGAAATAATCCAATCATTAAAATACAGGTAAACTCGGCCCATGATCAGTTCGGACCACAACAAGACGAAACTGCACGACTCAAAATCATGTTACAAAAAATAAAATAAAATGAAAATACTGACCTACCTACAGTCAGCTGGGGGATAGCTGTGGTACCATACACAGCTGTTTAATAGGTCCTAGTGGTTTTTTTTTTTTACTTTTGCGGATGGTCTACAAAGAGCCAAGAAATAACGCAAGGACCAAAGAGTTATGATTGAGGGAGGATAGGAAGTTTTCCAGGACTCCAAGATTGGGTGTTTTTAAGCTTGGGATTTCGGGATTAACTTTTTGGGGATCCAGGAATTTTAATTTATTCCGCTAAACATTTAATTTTCATCCATTTTTTCTCTAATCTTTAAAAAATCAATCCCTTTTTTATCTAATCTTTAAAAAATTAACCCCTTTTTTCTCTAATCTTCATATTTTTTGTCTGTTATTCTCTTATCTTCATTTTTTAAGGGCATTATTCTTTAATCATTTATTTAACCCCATCCTAACCCTCATAATTATCAATGATTTCTAATTGACTATCAGTGTTATCAAAGGAATTTAAAAAAGAATGAGAGAAAACTTCATTGATGAGATTATCCTACAACACCTATCTATAGATGGACTGGTTTATTATGAGCGAACAGGTTAACCTCCGCTAAGTCAAGTGAAATAAATAGATTAATTAGACAAAGGTGTCACAGAAAAAAAATGAAATAGCTTTGCAAGACATCTTGGAAATTATTTCAATTGTAGGAACACAAAAAAGTGACTTGATTTATAAATGAAATGGGCACAACTATATCTAGTCGAAATAATTATGACGTCATGAAAGGCTATTATATTTCTTTTTCTTTGACGCCTTGTAAAGAAAAAAATATAATAGCCTTTCAGGACGTCATACTTATTTGGAATAACTATATCATGTATATAGGCCTTTATACTATAGATATGGATAATTCTAGGTGTGGTATGAGTGCCAATGCGACAAGTCTCCATCCAACTATCAATTTATAAAAGTGAACCATTATAGCCCACTGTACATCAGATTTCTGACTTGACAGACCTGTGCAATTGTGTACATATAACAAAGAAGATGTGGTATGATTGCCAATGAGACAACTATCCACAAAAGACCAAAATGACACAGACATTAACAACTATAGGTCACCGTACGCCCTTCAACAATGAGCAAAGCCCATAACGCATAGTCAGCTATAAAAGGCCCCGATAAGACAATGTAAAACAATTCAAACGAGAAAACTAACGGCCTTATTTATGTAAAAAAATGAACGAAAAACAAATATGTAACACATAAACAAACGACAACCACTGAATATACAGGCTCCTGACTTGGGACAGGCACATACATAAAAAATGTGGCGGGGTTAAACATGTTAGCGGGATCCCAACCCTCCCCCTAACCTGGGACAGTGGTATAACAGTAAACATAAGAACGAACTATAAAAATCAGTTGAAAAAGGCTTAACTCATCAGATGGACAAAAATATAAGTGGACGTGGCCGGGTACTTGTACATCCCGACACAAAAAGACACAATGAACAGATCTGAGAGTACTCGCAGTTATCTGACAGCTAGTTCAAAGCCACTAACAACTAATAAAAAAAATCATACATGTATGTTTTTGTGGCCTGACGATCAGGTGGCCTCTCCCTTCTCCCATGTTGTTTTATTCATATTGAGATAATCATTTTCTGTTCATCGCCTCAATTTTTTTCAGGAAATTGAAAAAGCCGCCACAATTTTAGAAAACTAGCAGCACGACAGATCGAGACATGTGGGGTTTTGCGACATGTGGTCAAACATTCTGACAAAATCAATGAACATATCGCCTCCTCTAACTATTTTAGCAATTATCATCATATCTAAGGGACAGTTAATAGCCGCCACACTTTTAATATCTGGATATAATTTGAGCAACCGAGAAACATGTGGGTTTAGTCGACATGTGGCCAAACTTTCAGGCAAAATTAGCTTTCGGGCACCAAAATCAACGTGAATATGGTTAAATTCAGCATGAATTTTCACTTACGTAATCTATGTAACCTTTCAAGTCCTAACAGTGACTTGTCATTCCAAACAAACAAAAAAATTGCAGTCTATTTCACGTTTAACCATCATTCCTTCCTTCACAAGACGAAAAGACAGGTGCTCGATATGTTCGTTGAATAAGCTTCTGATTGACACCGAGGACTTTTAATTGGTTGTCTGATATTAATAGGCGGGGCGATAGAAAAACGGCTAAATTTAATAAACTTGATATTTATTTATAAATATTAGGTTAAATATTAGTAATTATGATAGATTAACATCGTATTGTAATACTTTTTTCAACAATAAGGCATCTGAATATACGCCGTTAGCAATTTTATCCCAGCGTCGCTCATGGTTTATTTGATGACGTCATGAATAATAATAAGGAAGATGGAGTTGTCTCCGCTTGGTCAAAACTCCGGGAAAAAATAATAAAATCTGCCTGAACACTCCCGCGAATCTCAGGACCCTCAGAGAGTTGTAACAAGAGCGTGGCATCCTCTCTTTACGAGGCATCGGATTTGACGTTCCCGTCGTGACCGGACGGGGTTGTTATACATTCAGCATAACCAAATGGACGCCCCACTTTGACAAGAGCTCTACTGCAAATCGGAAGAAGACCAAGGGAAACAATATTTCTATACCGCAGTCAATCCATGTGATTTCTACAGGACAAAATGTTAACCGTTGCCAACAGTCTGTGAAACCAATTCGAGTGAAAAACACGTTGCTTAAAACA
Organism: Mytilus galloprovincialis; assembly: GCF_965363235.1. Taxonomy (NCBI): domain Eukaryota; kingdom Metazoa; phylum Mollusca; class Bivalvia; order Mytilida; family Mytilidae; genus Mytilus; species Mytilus galloprovincialis. The sequence goes on from NC_134840.1 coordinate 82,082,470, forward strand.
AATTTCTGTACTTGCGCTATTCAGGATTCAGATCTTTGACAAAAAAGGATTATACATGAACCATGCAGGATGACATCAATATATTTGTTAAAACTTACGAAAATACAATATCAACAAAAAATATCTGCTGCTCTATCGCAAAATATTGGTAAAAGTCCAAAAGAATATAGGAACATACTAAAATCGTATATATTTTTATTATTACAAATTTCTTATTTCGTTTACTTTGATATTTGATATTAATCAATTGAATCAAAATTAATCATATTATGTACTTTGTTTAACCCTTTTTTTAATTTACTCTTCCGTTATGTTTGAAAATTATATTGTAATTATTCTGCTCATTTTGGACGCCGTGATTGACAAATAAGATATGTGTTGGTTTGTTTGTTTGCTTGTTGTTAGTATAAAGAAAAGAGCAGACGACACGAAAAATATTCCTGACACATAAAAAGAATAAGACAAATGACAAACACTTTATGAATCAAGGAAATCCATATTAAATTAATCCTACTTTTCAACGGAAAATAGAAAAAAAACTTTACAATATATAGAAAATAATATTTTAGCAAATTTAGAAACAGATCAACCATTTATTCTCAAAACAAAAAAAGTTGTATAGAGACGTAACTTTGTGGAATGTTGTTGTCCCAGATGAAATAATAAACAAGTTATATTTATTCTTTCCAATATTCTAACCCATTTATGATTAAAAATTTAGTAAAAATGTTTTATCTTATCCTGCAAACAATAAAATACCCAAAAACATGGAGAAAGTTATTTTAATCCTTTTGCATTAATCTGGGGGATAACATGATTTGTTTACAATAACTACTGAGAAATCTTTTTGATTAATTGTCTTGCAAAAATATTAGATGCCACTTTTAATGATAGACTTACTATAATTAAAGATGGCCTATTAAGTTTAAGTAGGTTCGCCTAATAGAACACAACAAAACTGCAGATAGCATTTTCATATTAAAATTTATAAAGAAAAAAGTATATACGTGAAAATAAATAAAAAGACATTGTTTGCTTGTTTTGTATATTTAAGATAGGCATTTGACTCTGTATGAATAGCTGCTCTTTTCTTAAACTTTATAATATGGGGGTAGGTTAAACTTTTTAATATTAGAACACATTAATATGACGACACAGGGTCTTCACTGAAATACAAAATCATGGCAACTGGTATGTCTAATATTACAAGATGGGTAAAGCAAGGTCATTCACTGAGTCCTACTTAAATATAATTTATAATATCCTGTAAGAATCATAGTGTCTGCTTTTTGCAGATGACTTATTAATATTATCTGAAACTAACACAAGACTTCAGAATAGTCTCAATAATGAAGCCATATACTCGGGAAAATGGCAGATAAAAAGACTCTGGTGAATAGGTCTAATTAGCAATAAAAACAAATCTCCTAACTTTAAATTATATTATTTACATGTCAATTTGGTCAAACCGGGACTGTATGTAGTATTCTAAAGTATTCAATAATCAGTGCAAATTTTTGACATAAATATATTTACCGCCAGCTGGCAACTTTTCAAACTGATAGAAGAGAGCTTCATAGTAGTAATTGTTCCGACCATTAAGTACCATACAAATATATAATGCACAACATTGATGATGGACAATCCAGCATACTTTCACTATTTCAAAATAAACGGTTGACATTCGTGAGCAACACGACTGGTTTCACTGTAAACTTAAATATTATCCTTAGAAAATAAGTTCCAAAGGGACAATATATTAAGTAAAAACTATCCCTACAGATGAAATATAAGTCAATAATGGATATTTTTACCTTTAAAAGATGGATAAAATCAATGTAGATATAATATCCTAAGGATAAAAGTGAGTAGTAAAATAATTTCCCATGGGATAATATTACCAAGAAATTTATTGTTTCTAAGAATAATATTTCTACAAAATATATCCATTTGGGATAATATTTCAGTAAAATTATAAATGAGTTTAAAGAATATGATAATGTATTGGTGAAAAATAAGAAGAGAAAGAAAGGAATGGAAAAACAAAATTGGTTGGGCCATACAAAATTGATAAAGTTGTAAAAAAGGGCACATACAGGATTAAATGAGTATCAAGTGATGATGTTATTGGCACATTCAAACAGATGAACATTAAGAAATATTATTCTCCCAATGACAATACTCAGACAGTATCAGCTGAAATACATTTTGAACCCAATAAAACACAACCTGTTGTTGATATTTCTTTTGTATTTGTGTTATTGTTGAACAAATATTCCAAAAAATAATATAATTTATAGTGAATATTGTTTTATTTCGTGGACAGAATTTTCCAAGCATTAACTGGGTTATTCTTAACCAGATATTCCCAAAATTTCCTACTTAGGACTGTTTTTAATTTTTTCGTAAAATTATCCGGGAGATCAAATGTCTTTGAATATTTTATCCTCTAGGATATAAAATTGCAACATTTTATATCCCACAACACTAAAATAATATCCACCATTGTGGATATTTTTTTAGTGTTGGGGATATAATTTGTTGCAATTTTCTATCTTAGAGGATAAAATATTCAAGGAAATTTTATCCCCGGATCATTTTACAGGGGGGGACCAAATTAATTGTTACACGTTGTTAGCATGTTTTCGACTTATGTGTTTGAATGTCACTTTATTATCTTTCGCTTAACTTTTATAACTATCTTGATACATACCTTTCTTTTATCTACCGGTGTATAATAAAAACAAACTGAGATTTCTAATTGGGAGATTGGAGAGATTTATAGTTTGATACTATTACGACACTGTTCTAGATTAGGGAAGGGTTGAGCGCACCCAAATATGTTTAACTCCACTACAAATTTTATGTGTCTGTCTCAAGTCAGCAGCCTGTAGTTCATGTCTGTCATATTTGTTTTCCGTAAATTGTATTGATATGCATAAAGCTACTTAAGTTAAGACTTCCCTTAGTAAACACTTAAGTTAAGGAAACTCCGCCCTTTTAATCTAAGTGGTATGCATAAAAAAATCTTTAAGAAAGTATTTCCTAAGTAAAATTTTAGTTGTTTTAAGTCACGCCCACAAAACTTAAGTGGTATGCATAAAACTCCTTATACTAAGGAAACGCCTAAGATAACACTTAAGTTTAAGGTACCTATAAAGCTTCCTTAAATTTTCAAAAATAGTTTAAAATCAAAAGATAACAGTGGGTACTGCGTTATATACTATTTCCCATATCTCGTTTGTATACCGAAATGTACTCAGTTTTTATACTCATGTAATTCATGCATGGTTCTATTTTTCTTTAGTTTACTCTTTACGTGCACGTTTTTAATTTTTTTTTAAATACACCGCGCGGGTATCATTTGTAACGGTAAGTTAAAACAGAATTAAAGAATGAAGAGAAGGCATGCAAAGCCACATTTTTTATATCATGTGTGTGTGGTTTTTTTTTCTTTAGGGGGGGGGGGGTCATTTGAATTTTCAATTTAGTTTTATTTTAGAGATGTAGGGCATACCCTACATTTTTTTCACTTCACAGGGACAAAATCAAAAAGTTTTTAGACCTACCCAGAGGTGGATTTCATTTATAAAAGGGGTGTGTGGATATGAACCTTCATTTTGTTAAAACAATAAGTTGATTGTTTATGGAATCACCGTTCCCCACTGCTACACCCCCATGGAATTCGAAATTTATATAAAATCATATAAAGTCTCATCAAATTATCTTTTTATATTTCCATATATTAAATGAGATATATTGCGGTTTCGAAAATATTTCTTAGTACGTTAATATGTTGAGAATATACTTACTGTAATAAATTGTTCTAGTAAAGATTGTAGGACTTTTGAAAAATGCCCTATAGTTTGTATATGGATCCCTGGGAAAAAAAATACTACCCTCCCCCTTTTTTTGTTGTTGTAAATGTTAATTTCACATCAAAATAGATTTTTTCAAACTATAAGAAAATGTAACCAAGGGGTCTGGAAAAGGATATGTCAGCGCATAATAAGCTGAACTATGGGGTAATCATTTTATTGAAAAATGATTTGTTTTGTAAAATGATTTGCTTACAATGCTACTCTTAGTCTTGTGCTACGCCACTGAAACCTTGATCATGTTTTGTTAGAGTTTAAAACATATTGTTGTATCCAGAAAATATTACACCCATTAAAAGATGATTAAAGATTAAGTAGAGGAAAGTCTTGGATTACCGAAATATTTTCCTCCAATGCTCATCCGTCAAAACATCAACCTTGAAAAGCGTTGTCTTATATACGCCAATTGTTCAACACTATTCTAGGTTACGTTCTATTGAATTGTTTTACATGTATATCAATATCAATTTAAACCCAGCTCTTTAAAATAAAAGCATGCATTGATCAACAAATTAAAATAATCATAACAAACTTTTACACGGATAAGTACATCTGATGAGCTAGTATATATCATACGGTAATTAGAGAAAGGTTCCGATTTAAGTATTCCTTAGTTAAATGAAGACTTGAGTAAGTTTATGCATACCACTTAAGAATTTGACTTAACTAAGGAAATTCTTAGTGAAATCTTAGTTTAAGGAATACTTAAGTTAAGATGTTTTATGCATACGGCCCCTGGATTCTAGTTTTCACAAATGTTTTTTTCATATTTTTCATGTCGGGGCTTTTTATAGCCGACTATACTTTATGGGTTTTTTTTTCTCATTTTTGGAGGCATCACGGTTGCCTATTATAGCTGCTCACATCCACTTCGTTTGAAATTTCGTGGATATATGGTTGTCTCATTGGCAAACATACCACATTTTCTTATTTTTATATTCTTGCAGAACGATTGTATTCGTACATAAAAAAAAAACGATACAAAACATTTAAACGAGCAATTGTACTCTCCTCGTTATTACTGTATACAAATGTGATCAATAAAGCTACTTTCTCATGGAAACAATGGTGGAAAATTTTATTGTGTTACTGTCAAAATTATTGTCAGCAATCTTATGAGTATAAAAATAAAGTTGATTGTTTAGTTTGATTTAACAACTGTACCGTCACATGGTAAAAAATTACAGTAGACCTTGTTTAATATCACAATGAGTGTACGAATACAATATAAGTGTTGTAAACGTGAATAATGATAGCCACAGTGTTCATTGGTTTACATGTTATATTTCCTTATAGTAACGATAGAGTGATAGGAAGTTCAAAATACTTATCATGTTATAGTTTCGATATTATATTGTATTATTAATATGGCATCCATTGAAATGGCTGCGTATGAGGACATAACACGAGAAGACCATACGTACGACGAAATTAAAAAGCAAATCAAGACGGATTCTAAGATCGTACCTTTGTGGAGGAAATGGCTATGTTTTTTTCTTGTGACACTCACGGTGTCCTTGTTGTCTGTTGGTGTAGTTTTGACAGTAACGTATTTTATGGTTCGTGGTAGGTCAAGATAAGTAGCATATTAATCATAGTGCACGATTCTGCAAGTCCTTGCAAAGGAAATAATGCATTAAGGGTTCAATTTAAAACCAATATTTTCATTTCTATTACGGAAAAGTGTATGGCGTTTTATACTGCAACTAGCTAGTTGTGTTTTTTTCCTAAATATAGTAAAACAGCTATATTTTGTACAATGTCAATTTCGTCATGGTACACTTTCTCTACAATCAGAGGTTCAGTAAGGGATGAAAATAAGTTTGACATCTGTGCTACGATTTTAAAAGTTATCAATGAATTAATTAAAGTTACAGTATGAAAACAATATTAGGTCAATGTCATAAAAATATAAACGTTTTTGTAAATCGGCACAAAACTGGGGAAGGGCTCGGTAAACTCTCGCTCTTCCCCAGTTTCTCAGCCTCATACAAAAAAGTTTATATTTTTCTGACATTGACACAATATTTTATATAGATTATCATGTTTAACAAAATATTGTACATGGTAAGAAAAAAACCAATATTGTTGTAGAAACTTTAAGTGAGAACATTGTGATATTTTTGTCGCGTCTTTCAAAATTCTGCATACATTTGTACATTTACTTTGCCTATTTCATCTATTATCAATTGTATTATCCCTGGAAGTATACTTTATCATTTTTAAGTTTGTAGATATGTGGATCCAGGTGAACGAATGCTATCAATTTATGTAATTTCATTAAAGCGTGCCCAAAGTTAAAAAAATGAATTATTCTCTGGCTTTGTTTACTGAGGGTCCATAAAACTTTCAATCAAACGATTTCTTTAATATTTTACTTTTATTTTATTTTTTATATCCAAGGACCTTAATCATGAAGGTTCCTTAAAATTTTCAATTGCGGTAACTTTGTAGATAATTTGTGAATAAGGTCCCTCATTCTTAGTTTGGACATCGAGTGACATGCTAGCACTGTTACACAATCAGTGTTTATTTACCTTATTCATAATTTGATGTTCTTAATTAACTCATGTTATCAATTTTTATACTGCAACTAGTTGTGTTTATTTCCTAAGTATAGTAACATAGCTAACATAGCTATATTTTGAAAAATGTCAATTTCATCATGGAACACTTTTTCCACAATCAGGGGTTTATTAAGGGATGAAAATAAGTTTGGATCGTGTTACAATTCTAAAATATATCAATGTATTAGTTTAAGTTTCAATATAAAAACCATATTAGGTCATTGTCATAACGATATAAACGTTTTTGGACTCGGCGCAGAACTGGGAAAGGCTTGGTAGAACCTCGTCCTTCTCCAGTATCTCAGCCTCGTACAAAAAAATTTATATTTTTCTTTCATTGACCTAATTTATCCTGTAATTGGTAAACATTAACATATATCGCTAGCTAGTGACTAGCTACTTACAGATTATCGTTGATCATCTGAACGAGATCGTCTTGTCGCCCGGGCCAGTACGGCGAAAGTGAGAAAAGCAATGGAGTTGCGATGACCAATGATAATCTGTTTATCGCTTTTTAACCTACGAAAACGTTGTTAATTTCGTTGACAACGGGAACGTGTACCGTTAGTGTCTAGCGATAATTTTCCAAATCACTCTACTGTGCTGAGAAAGGAAATTATCAGTCAGTAGGATCAAAGGAAAATTTCGTTAAATAGCGATAATATACAAATATCGCTTTAAAAAAATCAACCATGCAACAATGTCAATTTCAGCATGTTCGGTGAATGTCACGTTCAGTTCAAAATTCGGAAGTATAGGACAAATAAAACATTTTTGTTTTAAATCGACCAATGTTTTTTTTATTTGTTTTTACTGTTGCAATTAGTTGATTTTATCACGGGTTGGCTCTTTATGATAAATATTTTACCCTGAGCGACAGCGAGGGATAAACTATCGGCATAAAGGGACAACCCGTGGTAAAATCATGATATATGCAAGCCACCATGAATTAATTCTATTCTAATAAGGCAAATACGGCAAATCTTTTGGATCGAAGCGCTCTAGGTGGAGGCAAATATTTGCCGTTCCTATAAAGAAACGCACTATTAAATTTGCGTAAAAGAACCGAGCAAACTGAATTAGTGACATGTTAAAACTATTTACAATAACGTATTTAGATAGTTTTGGGTGAATTTAAATGATTATTTACGTATATGTCTTATATGTATAAAAAAAATTGGCTTATACCACATTTTAGCATCGTTTGTTTACGTTTCCTTGTTGTGGTGATTTTCGGTTTCACAAGCGTGTATTTTCAAGTAAAATGCTTATACTCTCGTTCTATGACGTCGGGTACCTCATTCATAAAAAAAAAGTACGATCGGACTCAAAGCGTTTAAAGGACGTCATGTTAGAATAAATGATTATCTACGACGAGCGATGTTTTATTGTTGACCATGCGATATTCTTTTCGGCGTCCCAAAAACTGATTGTTTGAATGTTTTGTAATAATAAATCGCCTCAAAGGTCAAATAAACAGAAACTAATATATTTTAAACCAAAAAGAAATGCAATAAACGTGAGTTTTTTTCTGTCTTTCAAAGCAAAACCAATGTACAAAATCAGGTGCATTATACAGACAATATAACTGTTTAGTGTCTATAAATATCAACTGTATCTGTACTTGGCTGGAAAATAGAGTAGTAGCTCGCATTACACTTTGTTCGCAGCCTAGCACACATACAACTTTCCATTTTTAAAATACTATGGCATTTTTACCTCAGAAATCAATTTGTTAAAACTTTAAGGAACTTTTGGTCCTCACTGCTATTTAACTTCGTATTTTATTCGGCCTTTTTAACTTTTTTTATTCGAGTGCCAATGTTGAGTCTTTTGTACCCGAACGCGCGTCTGGCGAAAATACAAAATTTCAATCCTGGTATCTCTGATGTGTTTATTTACAACAACTCGGGCAATTCCACTGCTGGTGAAGTTTTTATTCCCCGAGGGTATCACCATCCCAGTAATCAGAATTTTTGTGTTGACATGAATTATCATGGATGTGGTCATAATCATAAATTAACTGTTTAGAAAACTTTATAGTTTTGAAATACTAAGGTTTTTCTACGTCAGGAAATGATTACCTCAGCTGTATTTGACAAAACTTTTATGAAGTTTGGTCGTCAATGCATTTCATCGTTGTCATTTATTTGGCCTTTTTAAAAAAACAATTGGAGCGTTTCTGGTGAGTCTTTTGTAGACGAAACGCGCGTCTAGCGCAAATACAAAATTGCAATCCTGGTATCTATGATGAGTTACTAAATGATACTAAACAGTTTTTGTCTATCCATTTATTATTTCAAGTTATATATTGTATAATCTTTGACAGTAAACAATATCATTAACATGCAAAATTATTGTGAAGTTTATTCTTGTCAATTTTAATTTTGTATAGATAGTCTTTTGAAATTGTTGGTCCTCAATGCTCTTCATGACTTTACACTGAACACAGTCCATCCGTAATCAATAAATAAACTCATCATAGATACCAGGACTAAATTTTGTATATACGCCAGACGCGCGTTTCGTCTATTGAAGACTCATCAGTGACGCTCGAATCCAAAAAAGTCAAAGTATTCCTGGCTAAATTGATAAATTGTACACTGTATTTACTAGATTTTTAAGTGTTATGTTGCACCACAGTTTAATTTTATTAGGTGTTACACCACTAAATCGGGCCAGGTCAGAAAGCACATACCAGGAAGTGATATAACTAGATATTTAACACAAAATAATTCGTTTGAATGGGTGTTTCTTTCAAAATGTGTAGAATATTTAGTTAATTGTGGTATCAAATGAAAGGTGATGACTTTTGATCATTGTAAATTGAGCAATGTAACATACAAAGCAAGGGGACATGAATTAGTGGTGTACTTCCTCTAGTTATTGCCACTAGCGTAATAGTCCGTTCTGTGGTCAGAGGCATCACATGATTTAGTCAGGGTCCTGTTATAAATCCTGTAGATCATTAGTAACCCGGTGACAAAAATCCCCAAAACTACCTTACCACGTTTACTTTGCCTTTACCAAGCTCTTATTCAAACTGAATAAAAGAAACTAAGTATAAAGCAAATAATGATGTCGAAAAATCATAGATAACTTACATCAATCAATTTAAGTGATCATAAAATCTTATTATAAAGCCGAATCAAATGGTTTCAATTTCTGAAAGTGATTTTTCTTATCTGTAAAAAATAAATAATTGAACGAGTCGTGTAAGGTACGCATTTTCATTTTATGACATCTACTCTTTTCTGAAAGAGGACCAAAGAACAAAATTATCAAATATACATTACTTTCTTCTTTATGTTTTCAAGAAACCGTCCTAATTTTTGTAACCTTGTTATATGTACAACTTTGAAAATGTAATGGTCAAAGTGCAGAATATCTATCTGTATGGGTAGGGAAAATAGGGTAAATAAGATGCGAGTTGAGGACATACAATAAATCTTCTCAACTCCTATGAAGACAGCTTTTTGGGTCTTCGTTCTTTTCATCTTTTCAATACTTCAAAGACGTAAAGCTATTGCACGAAATGTAAAAAAAAACATTATACAACTTTCGATATATGTTACATAATATAATAGGATATCTTCAATTAGCTTAAACTTTATTTATGTCCAATTGCTTTCTTTGTTAAATTGTTCAATTTTAAGCAGATACAGCAAATATGTAAAATGTGTTCTACAATGATCATAAGTCATCAGCCTTCATTTGATACCAGATATTCTACATATTTTGAAAATGACACCCATGCAAACGAACTATTTTGTGTTAAATTTGTAGTTAAACATATATGGTGGTGTAACACTTAATAATATCATATTGTTTGGCTTTCCAACTATTTTGATCTGAGCGCCACTGATGTCTTATGTAGATGAAACGTACGTCTGGCGTATTAAATTCTAAACCTGGTACCTTTGATAACAATTTACACCACTGGGTCGATGCCACTGCTGGTGGACGTTTCGTCCCTGAGGGTATCACCACCCCAGTAGTCAGCACTTCGGTATTGACATGAAAATCAATTATATTTCATTTGATACCACATATTCTACATATTTTGAAAATGACACCCATGCAAACGAACTATTTTGCGTTAAATTTGTAGTTAAACATATATGGTGGTGTAACACTTAATAATATCATATTGTTTGGCTTTCCAATTATTTTGATCTGAGCGCCACTGATGAGTCTTATGTAGATGAAACGCGCGTCTGGCGTATTAAATTATAAACCTGGTAACTTTGATATTAATTAACACCACTGGGTCGATGCCAATGCTGGTGGACGTTTCGTCCCCGGGGTATCACCACCCCAGTAGTCAGCACTTCGGTGTTCACATGAAAATCAATTATATGGTCAGTTTTATAAATTTACTGTTTGCAAAAGTATGAATTATTCGAAAAACTAAGGATATTCTTAGTCCAGGCATATTACCTAAGCCGTATTAGTCACAACTTTATGGAATTTTGGGTCCTCATTGCTCTTCAACTTTGTATTTGTTTGGTTTCCAACTATTTTGATCTGAGCGTCACTGATGAGTCTTATGTAGACGAAACGCGCGTCTGGCGTATTAATTATAAGCCTGGTACCTTTGCTAACTATTAACACCACTGGGTCGATGCCACTGCTGGTGGACGCTTAGTCACCGGGGGTATCACCACCCCAGTAGTCAGCTCTTCGGTGTTGACATAAATATCAATTATATGGTCATTTTTATAAATTTACTGTTTGCAAAAGTATAAATTACTAGAAAAACTAAGGATATCCTTAGCACATGCAAAGATTACCTTAGCCGTATTTCTCACAACTTTTTAAAATTTTAATTCCTCAATGCTCTTCAACTTTGTACTTTTTGGCTTTCTAACTATTTTGATCTGAGCGTCACTGATGAGTCTTATGTAGACGAAACGCGCTTCTGGCGTATTAATTTATAAGCCTGGTACAGCCCGTAACAGAGTAGTGATCGAATTCGCGGTTCTTTACCGTCAGAATAAGTTACGTTATCGACAAACTTATTTCAGAAGTGACATAATTTAATTTTCTTCATCGACAAAATATTTCATGTCCAACGTGATAATCAACCTCTATCATTGGAATTTTTATTTTAACGGTAAAGGATCAAATACGGGATCTCCGAAATTTCTATCATTTGTTACGAGGAAATCATTATTCAATCGAACATATGTCTTTGTTCATGACACATATTATGAAATACAAAGGAGTTGAAATGATCAAATACTTTCGAACTGACGGAAACAAAAATACATAATCTAGAATGTGTGTTCTGTCATAAACAATGGCTTCGTCGTGCGAATCGACGAGATCATGTTACATGTAACTGATCTTAGCTGTAAAAACAGTTGGTGCGACCTCGATAAAATCTTTATCAATTTAATATAAGCAATAGATATTCATGACTACAATGATAATGAATTTATTGGAGTCACATCCACTGTTTCTACTGTAAACATGAACTCGTCGGTTAGTGCAATGAAGACACTTTTAAAGATTGAGATTGTTGGTTTATTCTTTACACCTTCGAGGTATTAAAATTATTTCAGTGTTTATTTAAAGTTAAATTTATTTTCAAATCTCTTCTGTTTAAAATTGTTGAAACTTCCGTTTAAGATTTCTGTGGTAAACTATCTATTCTATAGTTAGGACCATTTTATAATAAATACCCTTTTGTACAAGAATACTTTCTTTATAGAAGTATAGATCTGCTTGTTATAGATTTTTTTTTATAACTTTCATTATTGTGACGACGCGCTATGAAATTCAAATTAATTTATAAATGAAGTTGTATATAAATTTTTGGTCATAAACACAAATATTTTAAACAGTTCGACGAGTGCGTCAATGTTACAGTAGTCTGTTTACTGTAAGTTACTAAGCTTGGCCTGATTCATCTGTCATTTATGGAAACTAATTCACCACTTTCTGTGACATTCATTTTTATTTCACCATCAGACATGGAGCTACATTTGTAACTAAAGGAAAACTCTCAAATTAAAGAAATTTGACATGATATACTGAAACTTTCTTATAATCAATGAAACGACTGCTTTTCTTAGATATGTGATTTTTCATGGTCAAACTTTTTCATTGTTAACGGACATTTTGATTTTTAAAGAAATAAACATTCAAAATTTAGAACTTCGTGAACATGTACAGGAAGCTGAATTATTGCACATCTATGCACTACTTAAAATTGTACTTCGATCTGTTGCGTCCTTAAAATGTTCTGACCGTCCTAAGATTTAATGTACGGAAATTTTTCAATGTAGATATTATATACTGCTTGCACTGTGAATATTTATGGGATTCAACACTGTAATAGTTTTTCTTTCGTCTGATACAGAATACCCCATATCTTTTCTTTTTCATACCTATCTGTTTATTATGTCCCCGGGATTATGTCAATCATTCATTGTTGCAATACCGACATGCTTGTACTTTGTCACAGAAAAAACTGAAATAAATTTCCTTCAAATCGAAGTAAAAAAATACAAATGTGCCCTTTAACATTTGAAATGTTGAAGACAAAATTGCTCTATATCTTAAGTTGTTGACGATATTTGAAATTTAAACCTCTATGTGATGTGATGTACGGCATTTCATTTTATCATTGGTAATGATCCATATCTGACAGAGAAGAAATATTCATAATTCTCAGAAAGTTTTCATAAATATTGTTAGATACCACTAATCGTTCCAACAATCAAGACAACAGAGACAAACAGGGAAAAAAATATGAAAATCACGGAAAAGATATGACTTAAGTGTTAGCATGTTCAGGGAGACGGCACTCAATTTACAAACAAATAATTGATGTTTAAGGAACTGTAGAGGTCTCCACAGGTTTTTAACAAGGGTAGAATTCAAAACCTTGAATATGAAAGCCTCGAAATCCATGATACTTTCTGTGCGGTAGTTATATCTACAAAATCCAATCATGTACACGACATATAATACATGTATATTCATACATGTATATTTGTATATTGGGAATTTATTTTTGTTTCCAAACAGAATTATAAGGTTATGTATAAGTGCCTTCGTTCACTGCACAATTGTAAATTGTCTTCCTAAAGACCAGCAGAAATAAATGGCACAAGTTCACGTAGTCATAAAAAAAACTCGTATAATTTACGTTATCGAACAAAAAATCAGAAATACGGAATATAATATGTGAATGGTTAGGAAATCCGTTTCCCCTACATGTTTTAAAAGTCAAAGTTTTCCCTGATACAAACGTTTTAAGAACCAGCTTGTGTAACCTATAGACAAATTCGACTGGATATAAGGAAGTTAATATGTTTACTCTGATTTGAAATTATCTTTTAGAACTTTTTTTAGTAATTGAGAACCTATGTTGTTTATGGGTAATAGGTGAAATGTTGCATGATCCCTCAAAATGACAGCAAGCGCAGTTTTCCGGACGATTTTCATTTGTACACTGCTAAAAACTGTCAGGTCCTGGCCATGGTATATTTTGGAGAAATTGTTTTAATGATTTTTACTAAAAAAAAATATTCTCTGTGTGTGCCATTGCAAGAAATAGTTTTGCTCGTTATTTGTCATATTAAAAAAAATTCTCAACAAAAGTTTCCCGTTTAAACTGTACTAGAAAAAAGTTTGGCATGTGAAACGGACGAAGACATATTCTAACAGAAGTACAAATACCAGTCCTCCTTTTTGTGTATACATATGAGAAAACATTTCAAAGTTATTTATTGAATTCAAATCCATCACACATTCGGTACACATTGTAGTCCGAAAAAATAAAGGACTTCATTCCTATCAAACACTATTTAATTGTTTACCAGTTTATTTCTTTTAGTTTTGGGTAAAATTGTAAAGGAAATAATACTATCAAGACGTCCTTCCATAAATCTTTTTTTTCTGTTTTGACTTTGAAGAAATGACTACTTTTCGCCCAATCGAAATGGTGCATGGACATATTTTGTTTCATATTATTAGAATTATTTTCAATATTATCGGTATTAAACTTGATTATCGACACATGAAAGTTTGTCAGCATTTTTAATCTTTTTAACGTTAAAGTACCAATAATTCGGTCACTCCTCAATTCAAGTTTGTCGATAACGTAGCTAATTTTGACGGTAAAGAAACATCAATTCGATCACTTCTCTGTTACGGGCTGTACCTTTGATAACTATTATCAATGTTTATATGGGTATTTTTTCTACATAAAATCTTTAGGCTGTATAAAAACGCTCAATGTATAAGGTCTTCAAACTTTTCCATTTGAAAGACATTTTGATTTTCTTCTGATTATTATTATTTTCTTGCCGAATTTATTTCTTCCGCTGTTGTTTGCATACATGTAAGAAGATTTCACTCAGATATTTGGTATATGAAATAAAATAGCTTATACGCTTTTGAAACTGGCACCGTTTAACCGAATACTTTTCTTTGTAAGAGTTATCTCTCCAAACACTGAAACATTAACAAATATCGACGGAATTCTTTTCTCAAATTGCTCACCCTCTGGATGTCATGAACTATTTTGATCGAAGCAATCCAGATACCCCATTTGAGAGTTATTCAGTTCGTTGTGTATTCAACTTATTCACTGTTTGTATGTGTGTAATGCCTCTTTCAGCACGCTTGACTATATCGTGGCTGTCAGTTTGTATTGGTGGAGGTAGCTAGAGTGTCAGGAGAGAACCACTAAACTTTGACAGGAAACCTGACAATCAAACAAATCTCGAAGTCGAACGCATCTGCCATGTGCAGAATTCGAACATACAACCTCAGTGTTGACAAGCTATCATTGATTCGGAATATTATACCACTCGGCCTCCGAGGCCCCTATTTATTTGAGATACGTGAAATTAAATTGTAACTCGTGAACCTTAAGTGATGGAAACCTAAAAAACCGTATTAGATATCCATATTTTTGTTTTACTGAATTACCCTGTGAGTCGAAATATTTTGTCGGTTCGGAGTAATCCCTCCGAAACCCAAAAACCTTGTTATCGTTCCGACACCGTAACCGTAATAAGTAGAAAAAATGAAGGGTGAAATTTGTTCAGGACCAGACCCTGGTTTTTCGTTACATTTGGATCGAAAAGATTCAATGATTCATTGGTAGGGTTATGTCCCTATTAAAATTAACCGGTGTCGGTTGGCCACCAAAACTCAGAAACCGTAAGTCGTAGACACCTAGGATCTTCACCATTCATCATCAATTCATGTGACTTTGAAAAATACCTCAAGGTCAAATGTGTATGTTGACCTAACACCTTGTAATGGGATAATCTCAGCAACCTTAATACTTTCAGAAGTGTTGTATAGTAGAAAATGTTTGGTTCATTAATGCGCAACTTTGTTACATTTTGACCGAAGAGATTTTACCCTTCTGTAAGGGGCATAACCCCTGTTTTAGGTTTCTGAAAAGAGAAAATCAGCTTTTTCTATATAACCAAAGGTCCTAGACCCATGGGGTCTTCAGCAATGACATTGGGGACTAATGACCTTGACAAAGGTCAAAAGGTCAAAGGTCAAGGTCATGTCCCAAATAGCGAATTATGTGTTTTTGACCTTATTTAAAGGATTTTCAGTGTGTTTTAAAGCTTTTTAAGGTTGACTTTGACCTTTGACCTTACAACTTTTTAGTCGATATCTCAAAAACGATTGTACTTACAGAATAGTAAATAGTGAAAAACGTTGAGGTGGATGAGGCGCAACTTTTTTACATTTGACCGAAGAGATTTTACCTTTCTGTAAGGGGCATAACCTGTGTAAGAACATTTCAATACATTCTACGTCTATTGGAACATGTATTTTACATTACAAAAGGAAAGACCTCTCAATTGTTCAAGAACAATTGACATTTCAATTGTTCTTGTTTTTGATTTGAAGATCAACATCGTCTTCAAATCAAATGCTCGCTGACCAAGAAATGACAAATCAAACTTAAGAGAAAAATACATTCTCAAACTGCTTACAAATCATCGTTCTGTTATTATTATAATTTTGATTCTATATTTGGCATTTCCACGAGCAAAATAATGACACATTTTACTGTAATGAAAAATATAATAACTCACTTACTATTATTCTCCCTCCTATACTTATACGATAAGTTTTTTTTATTGAAGACATATGAAACGAGTAACTGGTGAAAATTTTTATCCAATTCTTGAACCACTGCATGCATATATCATAAATTTAGTCTTCTATGCACGATTTTATCATTTTTTTACGCATCCATATCATACAATCGTCAAAAAAATATATTACTCGGTCAGTATAGTTATGAAAATATGACAGTTAATTAACGGTCGTGTTTTGAAGCCGAAGTTTACCAATTGTCACCTTTGTAAACAATCAACAAAGAAGCATGGATATTGAGGTAAGCACGTGTATAACATGTGCTGCATATAACATGTACAATAAGATGTTGTTTATTTCGATGACGGAACGATGTTTACGTTTTCTCTCTGCCAAATTGGTTTTCCCCTTCCCACTTTCGTATTGCGATCACCGGATTTTTACGAGAAAGGTTACGCTGAGGTAATTGCATACGTAAAACATGTCGGCAAATTATTGTCTGAAAAGCCAATAATTACAAAAGTAAATTTCTTCTAAATATGGACAAATTAAATAATTTTCTTCAGAAAAAAGTATATGTACATAAGTTTTATATCAAAAACTAACCATTTAATTATAAAAAGCATATGCATCAATTTCTTTTAATTTGAAGTTTCATATGACTTTAACTTAGGTTGATTAAGAGCATGACCAATTGTATCAACAGCCATATATTGCTATATATTGACATCTATGTGTGTCTTGGTTGTTTTTGTCGTTTGGTGCTATAGTATTAAGACATACCCCACACTCTTCTTTAATTGGTAGGGATTCATGACGCAATGACGTCGTTTTATGCTGACGAGACGTTGAGTAGTGTTCAATCAAACAATGTCTATGTAAAGATCAGAATGCACTCTCCCGAATTTTCTGTTTACTACCTGCACAAAAATACATACTACAAGACCCTGGTAAATAATAAATCTTTTCTGATTTTTTAAAATGTTTATATGACAAAAATACCGCAAAGTCAAACTTCTCCTGTTTAAGTAATTTCAATAACTAATGCGAATGTTCAAATGATCAATTTCTTTTTCGACAGGTACAATGGAAAACATAGCTGAAGACTCTAGAAAAGATCTCAATCTTGCCACCGAAATTAAATAATAATATAATTTCATTGAACAACATTGTTGATAACATATTATCAATTTATGCCAAATGTATGTTATCTTTTTTAAACATTTTTATGTCTGTTAGGTATGTGTATTGTCTCATTGGTAATCCGATTACATTTTTGTATTTCTTTGTTTTTCATTGTCTCACCTCTCGTCGAATTAACAATATAACTAAACATCTTGCACATAAAACATTCATCTTGGCGAGAACACTACTTCCAAGCCAGTATTCAACAATATCTTGTAAAACTCATAAATAACTGTGCTGTTTTCCACAAAACAACTTTTATGACTAAGGCAATAGTTACATTACAATTAAACTATTTATTTCTCTACGGTTTTGGTGTATCATGAATCGTTGCTCTTGTTTGTTATTTGAAGATCAGTTTTGTCAAAATGTCTGATGTCCATAAAGAAATTATTTATTTTTGAAATGACAAAGCATCTATTACAGTTATCTCATGCTTTCACTCTGTTTTTCATTCTGCGTTTTAAACATACGGAAACATACGGATTGATTTGATACAGTTACTCAACCCGTGATGGCGTCCGTAAAAATTCACAAAGGAATGATTTCAACTACAAAACTTGGAACTCTTGCTTTATTGACTTCCTCGTGAGCAGCAACCCTCTATCAAGGAAATCATGATAGGAAATGCAAGCCCTGGAATATCGTATCAACTGGCAGATATATACTCCGTGAATAGGCTGCGCTGCTTCATTGTTGTTACAAAATTGAAAATTCACAATTTGGAAACTGGAATGATTTCTTTTTACGCTAAGTTTGTTTTCAACAGACCCTCATTGTCAATTTTTAGATGTAAGTCAACATATGAGGCAGACCTAACTGTATATGTTGTATACTTTATCTCAAGTTTGATGGAAATAATGATTTTAACACAGTCACCAAATTTTGAATCATTTAGTGAGAGAATATCATCTACAAGACGGACAGTGAAGTAAAAAGATACTGCTTACTTCTTTTCTTTCTTCTTTTAAAAGAAGTTCATGTATGAAGTCTGCCTAATATGAATAAGGGATAAATAGGAGATTTTCCACTGAAATTCTAGAATATGATGTATGGTGTTCACAAACACAATAAAGACCTATGATATTTGAAATTGAGGTCACTGGTTTGTGACTTTAAAAATGACATCAAGGTCAAAATTAAATTTGATAAACTAGGATAATTTTTGTTATTTTTTCATATTGATATATCATACAACTTTTGGGTATTTCACATTGGGTTGAAAGACATAAGACCTTGAAAAGTTCAAACGAAAGTGACCTTATAAGAAGGGAATTCAACAATCGTTAGAAAGAACCTTTAACCATTTAATTTTGGAATCGGTGTGCAGTAAACTATCTTTTGTAACCGGAAGTGATATTTGGTAAACCGACAGTAGTAAATGTTCTCCTGTATTTCTAGCATAAGTACATTCGGACCATATAGTTTGGAATTCTTGAGTCAACTTTTATTTGATACCGGAAATTATTTTGGAAATTATTTTGACCTAACCGGTAGTGGTTTATTATCTTCCTTATTTCATGAAAAAAAACTTCAATCAACAGCTATATATTACTGTGTATTGTCCTCTATATGTCTCTTGTTTGTTTTGTCGATTGATGCTATCTTATTGAAAAACATACCCCACATCTTTTCTTATTCAAATCTGATAGTGTTCGTGGTTCTTTTTGCAATAAAGCCGTCATACGCTGACACGACGCTACACAGTTTTCAACCAAAGAACTTCTATTTACATTTATATCAGAACGCATACTTCCGATTTTAGAATCTTTTACATGCATAAAAAAAAAATAATATCCCCAGTATTAAAATAATTTTATTTTTCAGATTTTTAAAAGTTTATAAATAGTAATCAAAGGTATCAGGATTATAGTTTAGTACGCCAGACGCGCGTTTTGTCTACATAAGACTCATCAGTGACGCTCAGATCAAAATATGTATAAAGTCAAACAAGTACAAAGTTGAAGAGCATTGAGGATCCAAAATTCCAAAAAGTTGTGCCAAATATGGCTAAGGTAATCTATGCCTGGGATAAGAAAATCCGTAGTTTTTCGAAAAATTCAAAAGTTTTGTAAACAGGAAATTTATAAAAATTACCACATTATTGATATTCATATAAATGTTTACCCAAAATAAATGCTGCATAGTCAACGTTCTCCTGTCAAAGTAATGAACCTAATGTGAATTATAGAATTTTCGATTCCTTTTTCGACAGGTACAATGGAAAACATAAATGTAGAGCTTGCCACCGACATAAGGAATATGCGGAACGGTTCGTATATATAATTATATTGAATAACATTGTTTATTAAATATTATTAGTTTATTCAAAAAGTATGTTTTCTCGCAGTTTACAAACAATCCAAACATTTCTACGTTGTATTGTCTCCTTGTTAATCCGAATGCATTTCAGTCTTATCTATTTTAACTGTCTTACCTCTCATCGAATTAACAGTATAACAAACAAGCAACTACCGGTTAACTTGGTGAGTACTTTAATTTATACAAGATGTTAAACACTATACAGCAATATTTTATATAACATAAATAGCTGTGCTGATTTGCACTATAGAACAAAAAGTGACTTAATGTGGTACATAAAAGTTAAAGTACATAATTAATAGCCTATTACTGATTTGGTTGTGTCAGCAAGTTTCAACTATTATATATTTCTTTATTTCATAGTTACACAAATTATCTTGATTCTGCGTAAGGAAAATGTTTAAAAAGCATTGATGAAACTGGCAATTTCTAGCACAGTTTCATCAAAAACTGTTTCTACCATGGCACACAAATGTTTGTCTTTCAATTTTTTTATGCCAAGTAATTTACTTTACTAGTATTTAATTAAGGTATTTGTTATCATTTTGTTATTGTAGAGGGAAGTGTTTGTCCTGTACTGCATGGTTTTGATATTTTATCAATTATTTGTTAATCTACTGAACACAATTTAAATAAGGATTGTTGTAATCACAACAAACTGATTTACCCCCCGACCCCACCAAATCTTCTCTATGACCTTCACACGTTAATACCTCGATTGTCAGTTGTTTTTCATATCTTGAGAAGTTGGCTTTTCGTTATTTTGGAAATAATTTTGATGGAAGGTAAACCTTTGATTTCAAACTGAAACTTTTATAAACTTGGAGAATGAATTGTATAATTGGCACCAGGGTTTTCCATGGGTCAATTATTTTTCGCCATTTCTTTCGCCAAAACAATATTTTGTTCGCCACTTTCAATTTTTTTTTGCCAAAAACATGAATATATTTTACGTTCAAATTTTCCTTCTTTTTACCAAAAAAATGAGTTTGCCCAATTGTTATCCATGATTATTCTCTTAATATTATCTTTAAGTCTACATTGTAATGAATAAACACTCAACATTTACTTTTAAAAGATACTTTGTCCAAACAGTTATGACGTTTTGAAAGGCTTTTTTTTTTCTATGATGCCAAAGCCGTCACAGAAAATGATAAAATAGCAAGATTTCAGGACGTCATAATTATTTAGACTTAAAGATACTGTAAAAATTGCAAAATAAATCATAAAATCATTATTTTGACTTCCGGGAACACGAGATTCGTCTTCAATAAAATTATCGGATATACATTTCCCTTCGAGTTGAAGGATAAAGACTAAAGGCAAGATTTTTCTTACTTTTGAAAATATTTTTTCATAAATCTGGAGCATCGTAAATGAAAATGTCGAGATGTAACACTAATCTTGAAACACGTGAAACACCAAAATGATTTTAAAGTACCTTCCACAAATCAATTATCTATATCAAGTGCAAGGATAATGTTTTAAGTCGGAGGTTTTTTTTTTTTGCTCTGAAACAATTTGTGTCATAATAGTTTTCCTTCCCGGGCCCCGTTAAAAGAAGAAGAGGAGACTTAAACTATGCTTTAAACACGTGCGTCGCAAAGTTGTTAATAAATCCTTTATGTGACATGTGACGGAGCCAATATCGTTCACTTTAGCTAAAATATTTTTAGAGGTCATTGTCTTGTGGATATCGAAGGCCCGCTGGTCGTGAATAAGTTTATAAAATCTAACTCAGAAGTTGATTTTGTTATCGGAATTCTGTTTTACGCATTTTACTTCTTGCCGACTTGTTTCTTTATTATTATGAGGCTGACTTCATGCAGGAACTTCTTAGGAAGAAAGATAAGAAGTTAGCAATATCCTTTAACTCTACTTTCCGCTATATAGATGACGTTCTTTCACTAAACAATTCAAAATTTGGTGACTATGTGGAACGCATCTATCCCATCGAATTGGAGATAAAGGATACTACAGATACAGTTAAGTCGGCTTCATATCTTGACTTCCATCTAGAAATTGACAATGAGGGTCGGTTGAAAACAAAACTTTACGACAAAAGAGATGATTTCAGCTTTCCAATTGTGAACTTTCCATTCCTAAGTAGCAACATTCCAGCAGCACCTGCATACGGGGTATATATCTCCCAATTGATACGATATTCCCGTGCTTGCATTTCCTATCATGATTTTCTTGATAGAGGGTTACTGCTCACAAGGAAGCTATTAAACCAAGAGTTCCAAATGGTGAAGTTGAAATCATCCCTTCGTAAATTTTACGGACGCCATCACGAGTTGGTTGACCGTTATGGAATAACCGTTTCACAAATAATATCGGATATGTTCCTTACGTCGTAACTACAATCCCCTTCCCTTTCATGAATGTGACCTACCGAATTAGACTATTTACCGGATTTGTAATCACATAACCAACACGACGGGTGCCACATATGGAGCAGGATCTGCTTACCTTTCCGGATCACCTGAGATCACCCCTAGTTTTTGGTGGGGTTCGTGTTGTTTATTCTTTAGTTTTCTATGTTGTGTCATGTGTACTATTGTTTTTCTGTTTGTCTTTTTCATTTTTAGCCATGGTGTTGTCAGTTTGTTTTAGATTTATGAGTTTGACTGTCCCTTTGGTATTTTTCGTCCCTCTTTTAAACATAAATTTTTAAACTTTACTCTTTCCAAAAAGTATTTATTAAATTTGTAGACATGGATGCAATTGAGGAAAAACTTGAAAAAATGCACAGTGATATTAAATGTAAGTGGGAAGTACAGTGTATAATTTTAGCTTTTTGAAATCAACAAAAAGAGAGAAGAACAGATAGAACTTTTTCTAATAAAACGGGTACCTGTATGTTTAACAAAACTGTGAACACACTGAAAGGAAACTGTAGACATGAATATTCAAAAAGAACTTAGAGCGATAGCCAAAATTAGAAAACATTTCATTTTAAAACAACAATTATTTTGATATCCTCAAAAAATACTTTGATGTATGTTTTTTAAACATGTAAACACGAATAAACTGAATATTATGGATCCACTAAAACAAATGATAACGGACTCACAAACACAAACAGTGCTAAACAAAAGTTTAACTTAATGTAAGAATGAGTAAATATGAATTTTATATTCTATATTAGTATAGGATTGAATAGTTTTCAATCCAAGATTTCAAACTGTTTTTATATTTCATATAGGCATTGGGCTTCGTGGGCTTATACCGAAAGATTGCAGTGCTTGGTGTATCAGTATAAGAAACTCTGGGTTTATAACAGTTTACTTTGATGATAACAGAAATCTGTCTGTGCTATGTGAGAAAGGGGGTTGGACTGTAAGTAGAAAGAAATTGTTTGTGTGCCAAGAAATTAGTAAAATCTAATGATCTTGAAATATCATTAATAATCATATACTAATTATTATTATTTTTATTATTATTATTATTGTTGGTGGTGTTGGTGTTGGTGTTGGTGTTGGTTTTTTTTTATTAATTTATTTGTTTATTTGTCTTCTTTCACTAATGTTTATTTGTTTGTGATGAGAAGTAAATGTTTCATTGTGTTTTGTTTCGTTTCTTGTTGTCTTTTTATCAGAGGATAATTCACAACTTGGGTGGATTTTGAGTGCCAACATTTTCACAGTTAAAGTGGTACTGATTTGCCAATGTAAAAAATTATCAGCTTGGTTTTCCTTTGAACACCCGTACTGAATATACATTTTGTTCAGAAATTGTTCTATAAAATTTCCTCATTCAATACCTCTGATTATGAACTTTTAGTTATCGAGTATAATGACAGCCAGTTTAAAAAGATTCTCTTTGTGAAAGTTTTCTGTTTCTAAACCAATTTAAATATTGCTGTAGTTAAGGTTTTAATTAATTACAAAAAGTGATTTCATCCTGTGATAAAATAGACTATTTAGAGAAATGTTTTTAATTATATCATTGAAAAATAAATGTGATTCAACTGGCGAATTTCAAACATAAAAAAGGCACTTTTTCGAAGACAGTTGTTGGTTTAACCAAATTGTTTCATTCAAAATGAGAAGCAGGTGTACGTCAAGAGAGCATACTATACTCTAACACATGTACATGTATGTTTGTTTGTACCCTTGTCGTCCTTTTGAAATTAGTTGATCGTTGTCTCCTAAGTAATGATATCACATACATCTCCCTTTTGTTTGTAAATTGTTCATTTTATCCCAGCCCCTTATTCCCAACCGCGTTCCACCCCGAATTCAGACCGTACGTAACAGTCTAGCTTAACATGTCGCCGCACGGAAAATCAAAAGTCTTGGCATACAATACTCATCAGTATTAGTCAATATCTATCACTACCAACTGCTCAGAGTCTGAAAAGACCATATTTTGTGCTCGACCAGTAAAATTGAGCACATATTTTACTCGACTAGTCTACATTATCTCGACAGTACTTTTTAAAAATTACTCTGATTCAGTACTTGGGTATCTTGGGGTAGTCTGAAGTGGTCTCAACCAAGGCTCGACCGGTCTAGACCTGTCTCGGCACAGTCTCGACTAGTCTTGACCTTCAAATTTAGTCTTGACTGGTCTAAATAAGCCCATCTAACTTAATTAAATATAGATCTTACAAAATTCCAGGTTATTTGGTAGTTTGGTTCATTGCTGTGAAATTGAAGAATTTAATTAATAGGTAAAAAAAAAAGATTAAATTCAGATAGTCTTCTTTAATGATTTCTATAACTTTTTCAAATCAACATAGATTTTCATTAAACTCTACATCTATCGCAATTATATTTTATTTTACAGAATGCCAGGTCGTTTGGTAGTTTGATTCATTGCTGTCAAATTTGAGGATTTAATTAATAGGTAAAAAATCTAGAATTTTCAGTCGGACTGAATTCAGATAGTCAACTTTAAATTTGTTGATCACATTTTCAAATTAACTTGGATTTTCATCATACTATACAGCTATCTCAATTATATATTGATCTTCTAGAATGCTAAGTTGTTTGGTAATTTGATATATTGCTGTCAAATTTAAGGATTTAATTGATAGGTAATTTAATAAGCTAGAATTTTCCGTACTAACTAAATTCAGATAGTCATCTTTAATTTTTTTTTTAACTATTTTAAAGCAACTTGGATTTTGATCAAAATCTACGGCTATCCCCATTATATACTTATCTTACAAAATACAAGGTTATTTGGTAATTTTGTTAATTGTCAAATTTGAATATTTAAATTATACGTATATCTATCTAAATTTAGTCAAACTGAAAATTTTAGCCTTTTTTTTTACCTTTAACTAAGTCCTTAAATTTCAACAGCAATACACCAAAATACAGTACAACCTGGTATTTTGTAAGACAAATATATAATAAAGATAGCTAAACATTTTAAAAATGACACCTTGGTTTTGTTAAAACTTAGATCTTTCATAGCAATCCTTGATAAGTTTTGAAAAAAGGAAATGTGTTCCAAAGTTACAGTAAACATTTATTTTTATCAAATTTAATTAAGTTTTGCCAAAATTAAAGACATGGCATACAAGAAGCACTTTACTAAGGTTTAATTACATCAGTACATGTCTTTCACAGGAAACAAGAAAGACCTATTTTCTTAAACTCGTGTATTACGTATCTAGTGAATTCAAAAGGCCTTGCGATTTAAGTTAAACAGAATGTTGCAATTTTGAATGAATGTTATTCAGAATGTAATACTCTGACCAGGTGTGATCTTTTAAATGAGTTTGCCCCTAGCAGGAGGTTTTGCTTTATACTTCATATGATCACTAATCAGAAGAACAATTTATTAATTCATTTAATTTTTTATCCATTTTAAATAATTAAATTTGACAACAATAAACCAAATTTCCAAATAACCTGGTATTTTGTAAGATGAATATATAATTGAGATAACTAGATTTTGATGAAAATCCAAGTTGCTTTGAAATAATTAGAAAAAAACAATCATAGATGGCTATCTGAATTTAGTCAGAACTGAAAATTCTAGCTTTTTTTACCTTGATTAAATAAATCCTTAAATTTAAATTCAAACAACATAACAACTTGGGATTCAGTAAAATCAGTATACAACTGAGGTAGCTTTATGAAAATCCAAATTAATTAGAAAAAGTAATACACAAATTAAAAGGTGAATATCTGAATTCAGTCTGAACTGAAAATTCTAGCTTACTTAATTGCCTATCAATTAAATACTCAAATTTGACAGCAATAAACCAAACTACCAAACAACCTGGCATTCTATAAGATCAATATATTATAGAGATAGCTGTAGAGTATGATAAAAATCCAAGTTGATTTGAAAAAGTAATAAACAAATTTAAAGATGACTATCTAAATTTAGTCCGAATTGCAAATTCTAGCTTTTTACCTAGATTAATTTAATCCTTAAATTTGACAGCAACACACCAAACTAAATAACACCTAGGATTCAGTAAGATCCATATAAAACGTAGATAGCTGTATAGTCTTATGAAAATCCAAGTTAATTTGAAAAAGAAGTAAACAAATTTAAAGTTGATTATCTTAATTCAGTCCGACTGAAAATTCTAGCTTTTTTTTACCTATTAATTAAAACCTCAAATATGACAGCAATAAATCAAACTAACAAACAACCTGGCATTCTTTAAGATCAAAGTATAATTGAGATAGCTGTAGAGTTTTTTAAAAATCAAAGTTAAAGATGACTATCTGAATTTAATCCAATTTATTTTTACCCATTAATTAAATTCTTTAATTTCACAGCAATGAACCAAACTACCAAATAACCTGGATTTTTTTAAGATCTATATTTAATTTAGTTGGATGGGCTGGTTCAGACCAGTCAATACTAAACTTGAAGGTCAAGACTAGTCCAGATTGAGTCAAGAGTGGTCAAGGCAGGTCATGACTGGTCGAGACCATTTCAGACTACACCAAGATCATGAAGTACTGAATCAGACTTATTAAGTAAAGTCGAGACCAAAGTCGAGTACAGTTAAGTAAATTTAAGTACTGTCGAGATAATGTTGAGAATAATCGAGTAACATTTGTGCTGGATTTTACTGGTCGAGCACAAAATAAGTTCTTTTCAGACTCGGAGCAGTTTGTAGTGTATTAAACCACACATGTGTGGCTTATTGGGACCACTTCAATATAACTAACTTAAGAAAGGGTTATAATTCTTTGAAAAATCACTTGTACGTTTGTGTCATCAATTTTCATCAATTTTCATCAATACATTTAAGCTTATAAGTAACACAGATTGTTTGCAATTATCTGTCACGTGAATGATTAAAAGGCATAACCAGACTAATGTCTCAAATCTGATCGATATAGAGCTAAGTATCAAGCCACTGGAAGGCACTCTTCAATCTATTAAAAGGAATGGATGAATGGCGTCTTTAGAAACTATATTTCAACTCCCTCAGGCAATTCCCCTTAAATGGCTTTTCTCTTTTCATGTCATAAGCTCCTTAC
The DNA here is from genome assembly GCF_965363235.1 of Mytilus galloprovincialis. Lineage (NCBI taxonomy): Eukaryota > Metazoa > Mollusca > Bivalvia > Mytilida > Mytilidae > Mytilus > Mytilus galloprovincialis. Next base: position 82,109,980 of record NC_134840.1, read on the forward strand.
CGGTTTCCTATAGCCATTTCCCCGTGCCATCTTTTATGGGAGGCGAAAAACTGAATCCCATCAACATGATATGGTGAAATTCAAGCCTCTTGTTCCAATATAGTAGCATGATAAGCTTATGGTGCAATCATTTCAGTGATGTCAGTTGGAATTGAATTATTCATTAAGGGAAAGTAACCATTCTTCTAACTAGTTTAGCATTTCCACACCATCATCGTATCATTATACATTCAATGTCAATGCATATATATATATATATATATATATATTGTTTTCTGTTTAGTATTAAATTTATTTTAAGATCCATTTTGTTACATCTTGTGATCAATCTTATTTGGCAATCGCCAATGGCAGTCAGCAGAGTTAAAGAACATCAGTAATTCGACCTGTTAGTCAAATGCGTTTTGTTTAAATATACTTTTTCACTTTTTTGGTCTTTTGGAAAATGTTGTTTTTGCTGTATTTAGACCCTTCTACAACGAAATTTGTTTTACATGCACACGTATAAAAAAAATATTATCCAACGCAATCATAGGTTTGAACGTAGTTTTCAATTTAGACTTGTTCATATTTTTTCGTTTGGGCTTGTATCATATTTTCCCTCCGGTTTATATGATCCGTTCATCCTATATTGACTCTTAAAATTCAAGAGTCTATCTTAAATTGAGGATACATTATATGGCCTTCCAAATACCGTTTCGATCCCTAACATCACTGACGAGACATTTGTTGTCGAAATCCGGATCTAGAAAATGTTGTTTGTGCTGTATTTAGACCCTTCTACAACGAAATTTGTTTAACATGCACACGTATAAAAATTGCGATTTTATCCAACGCAATCATAGGTTTGAACGTAGTTTTTAATCTAGACTTGTATATATATATATATATATATATATATATATATATATATATATATATATATATATATATATATATATATAACTCGTCTAAACATCAACCCAACAATGTTAGATCTGTAAATTTGCTTTCGCAAATTTTTGGTTCTTCCCTCGCCGGGATTCGAACCCATGCTACTGTGATATCGTGACACCAAATCGCCTGCACTGCAGCCGTCCCGCTAGACCACACGACCACCTGGGCTCTCAAAAAAAGAGCTTTCGGTGGGCATGTGTTACCTTTCCACGTCAGTTTTAATCTAGCGGCGTACTACAGTACATGATATATAAGGCATGAAGATGTTATTGTTACAGATCAGCTAAATTATCTATAGTAAAGGATCCTACAAATAAATGTAAGATACAGTCACAGAAAATAATTATATTCATAAGTACGTCTGAGTCAGTGACAACCCTACATATATATATATATATATATATAAGTACGTCTGAGTCAGTGACAACTCTACAACAGATTTATCCATCGGATCACCAGCAATGATGGTGATTAATGGCTGTGTACATTATGTATATACAACTCGTCTAAACATCAACCCAACAATGTTAGATCTGTAAATTTGCTTTCGCTAATTTTTTTGTTCTTCCCTCGCCGGGATTCGAACCCATGCTACTGAGATATCGTGACACCAAATTGCCTGCACTGCTAACTCAGACGTACTTATAAATATGATTATTTTCTGTGACTGTATCTTACATTAATTTGTAGGATCCTTTACTATAGATAATTGAGCTGATTTGTAACAATAACATCTCCATGCCTTATATATCATGTACTGAAGTACGACGCTAGATTAAAACTGATGAGAAAAGGTAACACACGACCACCGAAAGCTTTATTTTGAAGCCCAGGTGGTGGTGTGGTCTAGCGGGACGGCTACAGTGCAGGCGATTTGGTGTCACGATATCTCAGTAGCATGGGTTCGAATCCCGGCGAGGGAACAACCAAAAATTTGCGAAAGCAAATTTACAGATCTAACATTGTTGGGTTGATGTTTAGACGAGTTGTATATACATAATGTACACAGTTATGAATCACCATCATTGCTGGTGATCCGATGGATAAATTTGTTGTGGAGTTGTCATTGACTCAGACGTACTTATAAATATAATTATTTTCTGTGACTGTATCTTGCATTAATTTGTAGGATCCTTTACTATAGATAATTGAGCTGATCTGTAACAATAACATCTCCATGCCTTATATATCATGTACTGTAGTACGACGCTAGATTAAAACTGACGTGGAAAGGTAACACATGACCACCGAAAGCTTTATTTTGAAGCACAGGTGGCTGTGTGGTCTAGCGGGACGGCTACAGTGCAGGCAATGTGGTGTCACAATATCTCAGTAGCATGGGTTCGAATCCCGGCAAGGGGACAACCAAAAATTTGCGAGATCAAATTTACAGATCTAACATTGTTGGGTTGATGTTTAGACGGGTTGTATATATATATAAAGTGCCTTAAAATGTTAGCGTATATTCAATGATTGACTTCTTCTCCGACAGGGACTGGAACCTTTTATTTTTACTTCTCAATTCTACTAAAACCCCGCCTAGCATTGCGCCTTATAATAATATCAACTTTCGGTTCGAGAGGTGCTATCTTGGTATATGTTCGAGACGTTGTGTAGTAGGTCGTAAGGCCTTAGATGGATTTAAAAGAAAAATAAGCTTCTCGTACTACTAGAGAAGGACATGAGGTGTTATATATATGAATATATTCTGATTTGGTGATCACATTCATTCTTTTCCACGAACCCTTGGTATTTGTGACATGTAACTTTGATGTAGTTTGTAAGATCCAATTGTCAACCCTTTGTTTTGGTTTAGCCCATACGAAGAATGAAGTTTGGTAACAGATGTTGAGGTCATTTTTGAAACATATGATGTGCCAGTGGATATAATTTCTTTAGATATTTTTGGAAACCGCCCGCACACCACTGCTTACTATAAGAAGGGTCAAATCACACTGGATATACTTGGGTTACTTTGTGTTGTCTTCATAGTATGGTTCTATATATGTTCAACTCTCCATAACACCATCAAGAGAATATTTTACGGGAAAATGCACGATTGTTAAACCGAAAATCATCACACGAAGGAATCGTAAACAAACGTTGCTAAATAAACTCATCATAGATACCAGGATTTTAAGCATTTTATTTTACTTAAAGTAAAATTATTATTTAAATCTATCCAAATCTATTTATATCTGTTATTGTTAATGGTTTAAGGTAGCAATAAGCAGTAAGGAAAAATAATTTAAATTTACCCTCATAAATTTTACCATCCCCTTTTCATTGCTTTCTTGCAAATTAAGCTTACTGTTTGTGTCATATATGTGAATATGTATGTAATCAGAATATTCCATAGATTTTATATCCAGTAGTTAAAACGGTAAAATTTCATTTTTGTTTGGTGTATCCATGGCAACAATCTGCATTTATTTGTTATTAAATATTGCAAACAGGGGGGGGGGAGATGTCACATATTCCCCAAAAATTTGGCCAGAAGTAAAATTCAATCACTTAAAGTAATACCTTTTCTGAAACTGTTTACATATATCTATCATGAAATCTTATAAAAATCATATGTCTATGGTCTCATTTTTTTTGTAAGATTGCGTCAAAAACTTCGTGTAGAAAAAAGTGTTTGTAAACATTACATTATTTCTGAACCTATGACAGGTGTAGCTATGAAAATACGGAGATTCAAACAATAAATAGCCCATAAAATATGTAAAAATAATCTTGATGTTCTTATAAACTATCCGTGAAAGCTAAATTAGTATTCAGCTGTCTACAAATTAATTTAATAGCACAATAACTTTCATATTGGGAAAATCCACAGGGGCCAACATGCGAAACCAAACTCCTAACTGTGTATTGCTACCTTAAAAGTTAATATTTTTGAAATTCTCTCATTCAACTAATTTTCTGTGTCATGCTAGCTAAAACTAGTAAGATGATCTTTTATTTGTATAATTTGTTGAGTAATGAATATTTTATGAATGTTAGGAGTTGACACTGAAACGCGACAAAAAGTGATTTGAAAAAAGGTGCTAAGTCAAAGTCTTAAATCTCCTTTTAAGCTCATTTTTTGGTAAAATCTTATAAATCAATTTTTGTCAGTTTTTAATGTCGAAAACCTTCATAAGATCTCTGATGTTGCAAAATTGTATAAAATTTAGCAATTTCAGAAAAAAGTATATGTACATTAGTTTTATAATGAACACTATCCATTTAGTTATAAAAAAAAACATATGCATCATTTTTTTTTTAATTTGACGTTTCATATGACATTAAGCTTACTGTGTGTGTCATATATGTGCATATGTATAAAATCCGAATCTTCAATAGATTGTATATCCAGTAGTTAAAGTGGTAAAATATCATTTACTTGTTGTTACAAAACAGAGACTTGTGATACCTTTGAGTTGCACAAAACTTTCATTCTTCTACATTTACACATACCAGACTTACAACTGCCTTCCTTGCACTGATAATTCACAGAACTTTGCCCTCCACTTTATGACATCTTACGCACCATCTCTCTCACATTCATATCACTCATTGAGAATTCAGACACATTTAAAGTTGCATTTGCCAGAAATTGAACCTGGTTTCTAGTCAAGTATTCCTTTATTTTTCCAACAAAGTCTTTAGTTCCAATTTTATAGCCGCCATGTTCATTCACATTCATCACCACGCCTGTTATGTTATTCTCATTGGCAGGACCAATATCAATGGACGGAATAGGAATGATAACATTATCACCTTGGGAGAGAACAGCTAATCGGGTTTATGAATTTTTGTCAGGGCATCAGTTTGTACCTGCTGGCCAGAAATGGTCCTCTTTCGTTCACGCTTGATGTCAATATTTGAAATTTCACACAAAACCTCACTGTTATTAACAGCAGGAATATCACCACCAGAAAGCGCCCTCTTCCGAGGAAGTATACCAGTAGATGTCATGCATCCTGATACTTCCTAATCAACCAGTGTTAGCATCCCTACATTCAATAACCATTCTTTCTGTTTCTAACTAGTTTGTTAATTGTTGTCTGCTGAATCATGACCATTCAATTCAACATCTGTTTCAGTGTTTGTGTCAGTAATAATGTCCGTCTTTGACATTGTTTTGTCAGTTTCAATTTCAGTGTCGGTATACTGTTCTGTCCCGGTAAAATGGTATTCTCCGTATTGAAGACCGTAGCTTGACCTATAATGGTTTACTTTTATAATTGTGACTTGGATGGAGAGTTGTCTCATTGGCACTCATACCACATTTTCCTATATCTATTCCCTGTCAGTATTATTGGATACAGAACTTGCTTCAAATATTGCTTCAAAGTCTTCTTCTGTTTGAATACCAGGTAAGAATACCAAAGAATGTTTATTGACTACATGTGTATTTTAAAAGTCTTTAAGGTATAAAGTAATTATAAAAACTTTTATATGGTCATTAACTGTATCAATAAGGTATCAAACTAACATGAATGGACAATAACAACAAAAAATGTGGTGCGATAATAGAAACATAATTTTATTTTCAAATTTTGTACAAGACTAAACCATTTTTAAGCAATATTTTGTACATGTTATAACATGTATGAGGTACTTTCGTACATATTATAACTTGTATTTTTTGCATTTTTGCTTATTCTTTAGTTTTATATGTTGTGTTATTTGTCTGTTTGTCTTTTTCATTTTTAGCCATGGCGTTGTCAGTTTATTTTCGATTTATGAGTTTGACTGTCTCTCTGGTATCTTTCGTCCCTCTTTTATAACCTGTACAAAATCGCAACTTGTACACGACATATCCATGGCAACAATCTGTTGCGACAAAAACTTCGTGTAGAAAAAAGTGGTTGCAAACATTACATTCATTTCTGGACCTATGGCCGGTCTAGCTATAAAATTACAGAGATTCAAACAGAAAATAGCTCCCAAAAGACATAAAAAATAATCTTGATAATCTTATAAACCATCTTTGAAGGCTAAATTAGTACTCAGCTGTCTAAAAATAAATGTTATTGCACAATAACTTTCATATTTAAAAAATCCACCGGGGCCAAGATGCGAAACCAAACTCCTTACTGTGCATTGCTACCTTAGCATGATACTAGCTCAGTTTGCTCTGTGCTTTCACTTCAATGTAATAGTGAGTTCATTGACGGGAAAGGCATTCGTCTAGTCCGCTTCGATCCAAAGGATTGCCATATTTGTCCTATTCGAATAGAAATAATTCATTGGGGCTTGAATTTATGCTGATTTTACCACGGGTTGGTCATGTTTGCCGATATTTTACCCCTTTGCTGTCGCTCGTGGTAAAATATTTAGAATAAAGGGCACCCGTGGTAAAATGAGTATAAATCCAAGCCCCCATTGTTTATTTCTTAATTAACATAACTGAATGGTGCCATATAGATAAGTGCAATGTCAGCTATACGAAAAGTGAAATTTTTTCAGCCATGTAACATAGGTGGCTTCAAATTTCCTCCTTGACTGTAGGAAGTAAGGTGAGTGTCGTCAAAACAAAGAACTTCTGTACCAAACATTTCTTCTCTTTATCTCAAGCCGGAAAAAAATCTACTTTAGCATTCTTTTGAATCAAGAATTTCTAAGGAAAATACGGAAAATATATTTAATAAATGGCAGTGTAATATTGTGATGGTGATATGGGGATCGCGAAAGTGGCTGTAGTTGTACATATAGCCAACTTACCTTGGAGAAAGAATAGCAATGATCCAAATTTCCCAGGGAGGAAAATGAGATCATGCCATTCTCATGCAGGGAGAAAAAATGTGAAGGGGAAATAGCTATATAGCACCGCTATTTAGTATTCATTAAGTTTCAGTACTCATGATAAAGGTGAATCCAAAAATAAAAAAAAACACTATTTTCTTGTGGTCACAAGGCAGAATATAATTTGAAATGCTTCCCCAAAGATAGAGAGATTTATTTATTTTTTAAATTACGCGTCCAAAATCTTCATAATCTCATCAAATATATCAAATAATCTTTTCTTATTCATTTGTATTTATAAAATAATTGTTTTAGGTCATTCAAAAGCGGTTTAATGGTGCTGTTGAATTCAACAGAAATTGGACGGATTACGAAAATGGATTTGGAGATATATATGGGGAGTTCTGGTTGGGTAAGACAAATTTGACTTATATATCTTGATTACTGCTGTAATTAAAGTATAAAATATTATCCTTTAAAGTAAAACATGAACAATCTCAAGAATTGTGTTTTTAATTTCATTATTCGTACACAAGGAATATAACACGTTTTGTCATTAAACAAACATCAATAGTCCATTTTCATATTACCGACTTTTGACTCCGAAATTTATATTTTTTCTACAGGTGTCCTTCTCTATGGTATGACATCCTGGTACTCGGTCAAGCAAGAGCAACTTAAATAAATGCATTCAAAATTGACATGAAAAATCACCGGAAAACAGTTATCTTTCCCTCCAAATTGCACCGAGTATAGATTTGATTTTACTTCTTTTGGTTTCTCGTAATTGACCGAGTACCAGGATGTCCTACCACAGAATAGGTAACAAGTCAAAATATTGTAGAACCCGGATTCCAAAGTCGGTAATATGAAAATGGTCTATTGTAAAGGACAATGTTAGCCAATCACAACATCGTGATGTCACTCTTAAAGAGTACATGCAGGGTGCATTCTATTATGTAGTTATAAGTTCTTTTTATTTAATTATATGTTTTACATTTTATTTGATAAACCAGCTTTGTTTAAAATATTTGCAATAAGTAAAATTGTTTTCATCAATATACAAGCATACAATTCAGGCAAATAAACAAACACACAGTAAAACTCAGATTGAAAGAAGCCCGAGTCCGAAATCAGAATAGGTAAGAAAAGAAACTAAGCAAAATGATAATGATACATAAATTAACAAGGGAATACTAGCACTTACTGACATGTCAGCTCCAGGCTTCAATGAAACTGATTGCAAGATTATGTCTACATCATATGAACATCAAGCACAATCCCTCCCGTTAGGGTTTTAGTATCCTACCATTTTTTATGTGAGTGATATGAAGACAAAAAGCGCATGTAACGCACAAAATTATAAGCATGGTGCCTGATGAGTGGTTTTTTTTTCAAATGCAGTCATTTGTTGAAATCCATACATATACTAAATACTGTCGTTTCTCCAAATCTTTAACATTACGATTAAATATTGTATAAATGACACTATCGTGGCCAGACAATAACAGCTGCTTAAATTTACTTGGATAAAAAAAAAAACATTTGAAGTTAAATAGACAAAATCTGTTCTACATTAACTACTGTACCATATATATTTAAATTTAAAAAAACATAAAAATTAGTAATCCTAGACAATATCTACAAACTTGCAAATTGCTGGTATTTTCTGAATCTAATCCCTAATCTCCCATCTGATCCATGTTTTATCTCACAAAATTCTTTAGCCTTAGAAAGAAATATTTTCATTAATTGCATTAGTTTATAAGGCTTCAATCCCGATCACTATCCTGGCCATAGCCTACGCATTGGAGCTGCCACAACTACAGGTAAAGCACATATTGAAGACAATTTGGTCAAAGTACTAGGATGCTGGTCCTCTGATAGTTATTGCAGGTATATAAGTGTCATATTCTTCAATTAGATAAACTCATCATAGATACCAGGATTAAATTTTGTATTTACGCCAGACGCTCGTTTCGTCTACAAAAGACTCATCAGTGACGCTCGAATCCAAAAGAAATAAGAATACCAAATAAAGTACGAAGTTGAAGAGCATTGAGGACCAAAATCCTAAAAGTTATTCAATTTAGTATGCACAAGATTAGTTAGGTAATTCTTAACACATAGCATTATGATATTTGATCTATTATAACAAATGTATTTTTATTATTATGATTTTATATGTCAATAGGTGAGTTTTATAATTAGGTCTTTCCACTTTTCTGTGGAAAGACCTATTGTTTTTCTTCTGATTATTTTTTTTTTTTTTTTTTTTCTTCCGCCTAATTTTGTTCTTGCGATAAACATTTGTTTCGCAATATGTAGCTTAGATATTTGGTATATGATATCGAACAGTTTATGCACTTTTGAAATTTACCCTGCGTAAACGAATACTTTTCTTTGTAGGAGTTATCTCCCCAAACACTGTTTTCCTTGTTAGCGCATCTCCTTCGCAACCGTAAAAGATTATGACAAATTTATTTTACAAAATTGCTCGTTATATCCTTCGCATGATTTGTCCTATTTTGACCGAAGCGATATGACCGCTCCATATGAGAGTTATTTCCCCTTATGCATCTGATATAAGTGATATGAATTTCTATCTTATAAATCATAAGTGATAGAGACCTAGGATCTTTTGATTTGAGGTCCTTGGTCCCAAAAAATGAAAATTAGGTCAAGGTCAAAGGTCAAGGTCATATTCTAATATTTGAATTTGGCTTATTTTCACTTATATCCAAAGACTGTATAAGATATCAACAAATTATTTTTGCTAAATTGTTAGTTGCGACATGTCGTAAGATGTAAATTTTGATTGCAAGCGTACGTTGAATGTAAAAGGGAGTTTTCTCCCCTCTTGTATTTAAAAATACGCGTTTGGTGATATAACTCATTAACTAAATGTAATAAAGACCTATGGTCTTTTGATTTGAGGTCCTTGGTTTATGACCTTGAAACTGATCTCAAGGTCATAGCTTAATTTGACGTTCTAGATTTTGACCTTTGTTTTTATTCTATATGTATACATGATAAAGATATACAACTTTTAGAAAAAGATATCAAACCATTTAACCTTGTAAAAAACAACCGGAAGTGACCTTTTGTAAACCGGAAATAGCTATTTTTTTGTACTTTTTAATATAAAAGTATATAGAACCAGATATTTTTGGAATCAGTGTCAAGTAAATATTCAAATATAATCGGAAGTAACATTTTTCAAACCGGAAGTAACAAATTATCTCCCTTATTTAAAAAAAAATGTATGGAAACAATATATTTTTGGAATCAGTTTACTAGGAGCTATCATTTGACGATTGAAATGACATTTTAAACTTAGTTTCACAACTTTTCATATCAAAATACATTGTTTTGATGGAAAGACCTTCAATTGTTCTCTGAACAATTGGTTTTTAATTATATGGTGGTTTTTTTTTCTCATGCCTTTATTGAAGGTGAATAAGTTCATACTCCAAAACCCTTTGGGACACTCAGCTGTTCCATCTGAGTATTTGGACCTTGGTTGAATGTTATCACTGGTCTTTTCTAAAATTGAATTCATCCCCAAGCATTTCGGGGACAAATTTATTCCAGCGCCAGTTTGATAGACCTGCTAATTACTACTTGTAATAGCACCACATGGGCTATCCCCTGATGCAGACCTCGCACAACCTGAGTGTAGCTGAGACATTTATTCTCATCTTCTCTGTGGAGACACTCCACTTCCTGGCTGGCGCATTGTCGGGCAGGCAGGTTCTTCATAACACTGAAGGTTACAAGCTGACTTGCTCAGCTAGGCAGGGATAGGGTCGTTTACTTTAAAATGTAATCGATTAAATTACAATTACTTTGCTAATAAAATTCAATTGATTACATTACAACTACATCTTATTTCAAATTTAATCGATTACATTAGATTACTTTTCTTTAAAGTAATCATGATTACTTTGGATTACTTATGATTACATTGTATATTGCAATATCAAATAATTTCTTATAACTTTCTATCCTCACCAAAAAGCTAAGTTTGGTGATTTTTTTAAAGCCTTAATCTATTCATCTTATTTTAAAGAATTTAGACAAGTACAGTGTCACATGTGTAATTTGATAACATAGCTATAGACAAGTGTTCTTTCTCTAAGTAAAAGATATAACTTTGGTTTTTTTCTACAAATTTTAACAAATGTCCAATTAACCAAAAACCAGAACAAACAATGAAAATTAATTAAATATAGTTTTATTGTCTGTGGGGACATAATTGACAAATCCATAAATGTTTTACAGGTGTCAATCACTACTTCCATTTTATTTAAAACAAAGGTGAGCTTGGATATTACAATTTTATTGTCTTAATTGCAATATCAATAAAGTAATAAGTGGTTAATTGTCATTATTTCTTTGAATATTTTTAATACTTGATGTAATTAGAAAGCATACATCATAATATTTATGGAAAACAAAATTTATTCACATTGTCAAAAAATAAAATCTGGTTTTAAATTTCATTTTTAATTAATTGGGCTCATGCATTTATGTCGACCATCGAAGTCAATTTGGAACTGAATGTTTTCTGCTTTTGAATTTCAATGTAGTTTTATCAAAATAGTGGGCAAACTTATATGAAATTTGAGTTTTTATCAGAAGTGTTCAATCAAGGACAAAACAAACTTTCAAGTCACATTCTTGTATCATAAGAGTTCAATCTCACAACGAAACATTGGAAAGGCAAATCTATTTGGCAAACTGTTAACAAAATTAAACACTTGGTTATACAAAACTTGTTATATAGATGATACAATTAATTACATTAAACAAAGTCCCATCATAGTGAATACTAGTTTCATGATTTTTCTTTGATGCTTTACATTTTCTTATTTTCATATTGTCTATCAAAAATTATTTTCATATATATAAGAGATTTGTAATCAGCAAGTAATCATGTGAATGTGAATCACCTGTTTTTTGCAATATAATCGATTACATTATGATTACTTGTAATCAGAAATGGCATGATTACTGATTACATAGGATTACACTGCAAAATGTAATCGATTACAGCTGATTACGATTACTGACTACGATAACCCCGTGGCTGCGGCAGGAACTCAAAATTGTATTTTGTATGCCGAGTATTTCTCAAGGAACAAAACTGATTTGATTGCTTTAATATAATAAAATTATTATTCTAACATATCTTCTTGCTTTAAGCCAGTGTGACTTGCAAGTATTATATTTTGGTTTACACACAGATATCCCTTATGTAAAATTTGGTTGAGTTGTGTTTGGAGTTGGTCATTGGTTTACAACGCTCAAATATATGTGTTGCTGTCTTGACTTTAAATGAGATTTGCTCAATCAGGAGAGTTAATTGAACTAAATATTGGACATTTGAACTTCTCATCAATACACACAGGAAATAATCAGGACTTCTCATCAATACACACATAAAATAATTAACCTAAATTACAGCTGTAAAATACAGGTTGATGTGACCATTAAACTTTTCATTTCATCTATGGAAGGCGTCCATTATGAAACTTTGCTCTTTGAAATAGGTAATTAAATATAACTCAAAATATTTAGTACACCTACAATTGGTGACCTACTATGTTTTGTCCACTGACACTATACATTTATAAAAGTTTTTTGCATACCACTCGACACAAAATATTAAACAACTACCTTATTAAACTACAGAAAATATTTACACCTAACGAGATTTCAGAAAAGATTTGAGACTACAAGAAAATTACAATATGAGACTATTACACAGACTGACTACATACAGCAGGTTTGAATAAACAATGATATAAATTGGCGATCACCTTTTTAAAAATTGTTGACTTTCTTAAATCTTGAAAAAAATTAAAACAAAGAAAATGAAAAAAACATAAATAATACATTAAAAGTATGTTTCATTATAATAACGTTATGTTGATCGGCTAACAGCAATCTCGCGTCATTCTGAAGGTTTATCATAATGAAATGCATGATGATACAAGCTTCCACAATAAAGTTCACAGGTAAATTAAAGAAAAATTGATATAAATCGTATTTTCATTATCCTACGGGAAAATGTAATTATAAGTATTAAATGCTTCTTTTAGTAATTTTATATGGTTGTAAAAGCGTTGACCGTGCACACTATTGTAGAAAGAACCGCTTCCGCGCTTCATCCAAATGTATTTCGGTCAATACTTTTACACTCCAATAAATTTACAAAATGGAGCATTCAAGTGTTAAATAAATTTTATCTTGATAATTATGAGCTTACTCAAAGTTTAGCACTAATTTTTTTTTTAAATAGCAACTTCAGTCTACTCAAGCTATATATAAAATAAAAATTATTTAAGAACCATAAAGCAATGGAAATCAACATTGTATGTTTATATGTACACGATAATACTTGTTTATTTATATGATGGTCTAAATATCTGCTGTTTATTAAATTTTTGGCATCAATATACACACATTCAATTTAGGCAACAAGAATATAGCGGAACTAACATCAGAGGGAGGTCATGAACTTAGGATCGATGTGGAGGACTGGGACGGACACAAGCGTTATGCAGTTTATGGAAGCTTCTCAATAGGCGACGCATCTACAAAATACCGGTTAAGTATCAGTAATTACTCAGGAAACGCAGGTATATATAACAAGTTATTTACCGGTGATAAGGGTGGAGTGTTATGTCTTTTTCCCCAGAAAACATTGCATATGTTGTCATTTCAAACATCTACGTTAGGGTCGATGGAATAATAATTCACATGCATACTCTGCTTTTTCATTATGTCTACTTAATGGACATGCCCCATCAACGTATTTTTTTTGCGTAATTTTCAAAACAAAATACATGTATTGCTTATTTGTTCAGTCCCATCAAAATTGCGTTATAATTTACCAAATCAGGTTAATTGTTGCTCGCAAAAGATTTGGGTATGATATCAAAATAAACTCATCATAGATACATAAAGAGGCTTACGTAGTATTTCGTCAGATTTTTAACGTTTTCGTTTAAATGAATACCAATGAAAAACGCATGAATTCTGGCAAACAATAAACTATGCTTTTTTACATCTGAAATGGTTTGGATATTTATAAAATATTGTGATTTCTAGTGCAAAGTACAAAAAGTGTCCGTATTTCATTTTCTCGTAAGAATAATCTAATAAAATTAAGAAAAAAAATAAAGCGTTTTTACAATACCTAGAGAAAAACACAAAATCAATTAAAAGGGCACTTAAGTATACTGTACTTTAATATAATTTAATATTGGTTTGTGTTCTTCTTTTATGCCGAAGAATTAAATTTAAAAAAAAACATTCAACAGAAAATGCGGAGTTGAATACACTTTGATGTGTTAGGCACGAAGAGCTGAAATCGGTCTTTTAACGCTTATCATGGCTAATCAAATTAAACAGACTACTTCAATCTGACTTTACTACTAATAACAAAATAAAGAATAATCCATTTAAAGCCGTGTCTATCGATACAAAACTGAGAGGCTAAATATACCAAAGGGATATATAAACTCATTAGTCGAAAACATATTGACTAGCAAAAATAACATCAAAACAACCAAAAGACAAACAACAGAACCCAGAACTGCAGAACATAGAAAATTAAAGACTGAGGAACACGAACAAGTATATGTACTGTTTGAATATAGCATGAAAATAACATGTCTTGGTTGATATTGCATGCATTGGCATCTCGTCTCACACAATTCCATCAGTGTTCACTTATTTATTTTCTTCACTCATGATGATCCAGCATTCGTTGAAATGACAACTCTTATATATAGACAAAGGGTAGTCTGATGATTACAGTTAATAAGAGAAGGACGAAAGAGACCAGAGGGAGAGTCAAACTCATAGATAGAAAACAAACTGACAACGCCATGGCTAAAAATAAAAAGACAAACAGACAAATAATAGTACAGAAGACACAACATAGAAAACTAAAGACTAAGCAACACGAACCCAAGTTATTATTATACTTACTTCTTCGTAGATTTGTATAGATTATGTAGAACTTATTTGGAAGAACGTGTTTATTCCGTTGTCAAGGATGATACTTTTAACGACCAAGAAGTGTAATGCTTTCTTTTTCTTTTCAGGTGATGGAATGAGATATTTTAATGGGATGAAGTTCTCAACATATGATCAAGATAACGACAGAGCCGAGATCAACTGTGCTGACTTTCACGACTTTAAAGGTGGATGGTGGTACAATAACTGTTGGCTTTATAATAACGCCAGGCTAAATGGTCATTACACTCATGGAAATAATACTGTTCAGGGTAAAAACACCTCTCTGAAAAAATCCACTATGAAGATTCGGAAAGTGTAATTACAAGTCTTACTATCAATAAATGCATGCAAAATAATGTATTTTGAGTGGAGTTATTTTTCTCTACATAATTTTAGTTAATACGTGTGGTATTATGATGTTGATGAAAATATGGTTTTATAAAGAGGGGCGAAAGATACCAGAGAAATAGTCAAACTCATAAATCGAAAATACACTGACTAAAAAAGAAAAAAAACAGACAAACAATAGTACACAAAATACAACATAGAAAAATAAAGACTAAGCAACACGAACCCCAACAAAAATTTGGGGTGATCTCAAGAGAACGGGATAGTAGTTACGACATAAGGAACATATAAATATCGTACATTCGAAGAACTTTTTTGAATCATACTCTTTATGTTATTGATTTATTCAGTTTATGTTGCTTGCAATATCCTTTCTAAAATGACCGCTTTCCCTGTCAGTAAACTGGGAAAGGAAAAAAATCCTGTTGGTTCGGTCTTGTTGTTTCCTATTCACTTTGTTACTCTACTTCTTGGTTTTCTTTTCTTCTTTTCTTATTTACAAGCTTCCTACTGTACCATCAATGAAGGAAACAATGGAGCCAGTATTATTCTTGAACTCAACTTTCAACTATATAAGTTATAAACTTTCAAGAAAAATTGGTTGGTTTAAATAGCAACTATCTTATTGAACTGGGTTGATATCTTAAAAAAAAGTTGATTACCCGAAAACCAAAACTGAAGGAAAACAAATACAGAGACATTAAATTGTTGTGTTACATTTATTTGTATACTTTTCTATAACGGTAGTTAATATAAAACAGGGAGATGTTGTATGAGAGACAATTATCCATCAGACTACAATGACGCGGATATAAATAGATATAAGAAGATGTGGTATGAGTGCCAATTAGACAACTCTCACTCCAAGTCCCAATTTTTAAAAGTAAACCATTATAGGCTAAAGTACGGGTTTCAACACGGAACCTTGGCTCACATCGAACAGTAAGCTATAACAGGCCCCACAATTAAAAGTGTAAAACCATTCAAACGTGAAAACCAACTGTCTAATCTATATAAAAACACGAGAATCTATAAACTTGTTTGTGGGCGCTCAACCCACCAAATCCTCGAACAATGGTATTTATATCAACTTTACTCAGTTGGAAATAATTTGATTCATGAAGTCGGTTTAAAACACAAAAGCATCTAACATGAGGACAAACAACACATAGTACCGATCTATGGGTACTCGCAGTTATAAAAGTTTGTCCGACGTTAATAAATCTAATTAATAGATCATATTTTCTCAGACAAAATCAAAGTGTCAAAAATGAGAATCCAAAACTTTTTCTCTCAATTTATTGCATGGGTCAATCGAGTCAAGGTTCTACGCTTTTTCAAAAACAAATGATGATGATAGATTGGTCGCCCAGTAGCAAACATTACAAGTATATAAGGACGAGAACTTGTTATTGTGATATACATATAGATGTTATTTTTACTAAATTGACATATAGATTAAGATTTTAGCGAATTCACAAGGAAACAGTCACACTTAATAATCCGTTAGAATTGAGCAGGGTTTGATTATATTACTTTATACCGTATTCTATCAACAGTTAACTTAAAAACGGTTAAACTTCCTTGTTTTATCTAAAAAATAACTGCTTAACCTTCGATTGATTTGTTTTACAATGAACAAAAAGCTATGGTCGTTAACTTTTATACTTACATTCGCTTTTCCAGGGCGAGTATCTATAATACTAAAATAACGAGGTCCAATTTGTTAGCCGGCATGGGGTGAAAACGACGAATCAAAGAATTCAACTTTATATATAACTAATATAAGACAATGGTGTTGATTAAAAATTATACCATTCCAGGCCCTTTTGTTTTCCACATAATTAATATTACCAATAATTAACAAGTTCCGGATCAAACCCGATACCGATACCAATAGTGTTTGTCACCTTTTACCTACATTTGTGTATTACCTAATATGCAAGTTTCTCATCTGTCAGGCGCACCACGTACATGCACCAAACGGTGTATTTGGGATTTGCTAAATACACGGGTCATAATCACACCTAAACTTGACACTGCTAAATTCAATCATTGTCACATTGTTTCCTATTGTAGTATTTTAATCAACATGACTTTATAAGATGACAATACGAATAAAGAAAATCCATACTTAAAATAAGGCGAAGGTACAGTTTCCAATTTGATAACCGGCATGACGTAAAACGGCGAATAAAAGAATTCAACTTTAAATGTATAAATAACTAACATAGGACAATGGTGTTGATTAAAAATTACACCATTTCAGGCCCTTTTGTTTTCCAAATAATTAATATTACCAATAATTAATAAGTTACAGGTCGACGGGTTCAAACAGAAAGATTTTGAAAGCTGAGAAAACCGTGCATCTTATAAACAGCATGGATTTATCAGAGGACAATACCAATACTAAAAATCCAGGATAAAAATAAGGCTTATACATAAATAGAAACCTTAATTCAGACACGACCCTGCGATATCGCGGATGTGTTCTAGTCATATATAAATTGAGAAGATGCAAATCAATATAACAGACAAAATCTAAATTACTGAACTCTTAAATGAGCGAGACCGGTGCAGCTACTGGAGAAATAATTCTTGCATCAATCTCTATGCGACAAGTTCCACATGTGGAGCAGGATCTGCATATCGTTCCAAAGCACCTTAGATCACACCCAGTTTTTGGTGGGGTTCGTGTTGCTTATTTTTCTCTGTGTTGTGTTTTATGTACTATTGTTTTTCTGTTTGTTTCCGATTTGAATGTCCCTCTGGTATCTTTCGCCCCTCTTCTATATTACTGCAAAAACACAACAGTTTTAAGTAATTAGATTAAGAAAACCATTTATCAAACTTATCTTTATAAAGACATGTAGTATTAACAAACTTACAAAAGCTTTTACTATATAGACAGCCTGTTACGTCATGTTGTAGTTTTGTACTAAATAAAGACAGAAAACAAGCAGCATCAGACTCGGACTTCTCTTGAACTGAATTTTAATGTGCGTATTGTTATGCGTTTACTTTTCTACATTGGTTAGAGGTATAGGGGAGGGTTGAGATCTCATAAACATGTTTAACCCCGCCGCATTTTTGCGCCTGTCCCAAGTCAGGAGCCTCTGGCCTTTGTTAGTCTTGTATTATTTTGATTTTAGTTTCTTGTGTACAATTTGGAAATTAGTATGGCGTTCATTATCACTGGACTAGTATATATTTGTTTAGGGGCCAGCTGAAGGACGCCTCCGGGTGCGGGAATTTCTCGCTACATTGAAGACCTGTTGGTGACCCTCTGCTGTTGTTTTTTATTTGGTCGGGTTGTTGTCTCTTTGACACATTCCCCATTTCCATTCTCAATTTTAGGTATATTTAGTCTATCCATAAAATTCAACATGTCATGTGCTAGAGGGACGAATGCATTAACAGATTGTACATAATGCCATAGGTCCTGAGGTTGAATTGTACATGCTGACATTTGATTTACTTTAAACAAAAGTTATGAGCCATACAATCGCCAGCAGTAAAGAAAACACATGTGATATGATGATATGCATTATACACAAGAGTCAACATACGACTTTACATTATTCTCAAAGAGCCATAAAAACATAAAAGTTGTCTTTCCTCTTCTAAAAGCTTAAATAAAAACTAAAAAAAGTCTGATACAAGACTGGTTTGTATGCCATTAAACCAGGCCAAAGAAATAAGCCATAAGGAATAAGGGTTTGAAACAGATTAGAAGTAAACAGTAGTAACAATGACCATACCAACGTACTGGGACATGTTTTGTAAATTTGAATATTGATCAAAACAAAAGAAAAAAAAGACGTTCGAGGTTCTAGTAGAATAATTTTCAAATGTGGTCAACATTAGGCAACAGACGTATCCTACATTGAAACAGGACCATATGAAAATTGGGTAAAGGTTGTTTGTTTTTTATTGATCTGATAGCCATCTTCATGATGCTTGACTTAAGATCTCCATAACGGAATACCTATACAATGATATCACAGAACTAAATATACTTCTGTCAGAGTTGTCATTATGAACTCAATACCAAAACAACACTATATTGGCGTGATTCGAGATAAGAAGACCTGAAGTGTTCACATTTAAATGCTATGCACAAAAAGACATACATACATTCAAAATAGTGATGAGTTTCTGGCTAAAACAGCAGCTCAAGAAGATAGAAAATAATGTCAACACTTTGCAGGACGCGTAAAACAGGACCCACAAAAAAACAACAAATATGAAAATGACGTTTGGATGGAAAACAGAAAGATGGAAACCTGCATGAAAAAGTACCATCAGTAAAGCAGAAAATATTAACTGATTATCTGAAGCGTTTTCCCTTTTTACGAGGAATATCACAGAGATGTTTAAATATGTTCTGGAAATTAACAACATATTCGGGGAAACGAAACATTACAACAGCTTATGGCGACAGATCAGGGATAAGCAGTTCAATATTTCATCGACCACACAGGATTATTAGGGAGATTGGAATCACCATCCATCATTTTACTCAACATACATCAAAGAAGCATAAATATTTACTTTGACCCTTTGACAAAATATGAAAAAATTAAAAAACTTGATCCACACACTCTTTCTGAAAAACTTGATTGGATATATAGCAGTTTGACAAACGATTACTTTGATCATAGAGAAGCTTAGTATTTCCTTAACAATAGAACGTGATTTAAACGTTTAAATTATTTTTACAGAGTTATCTCCCTGTAGTGGTATGTACCACCTTAAAGACAAAAATTATTATCGTTATAGTTAAAAAAAAGTGATAAAAGATAGTTAGAATTTGTTTTGCGGGAGATGTAATTTGTCGTTAAGATTTGTACATTAAAGACTTTGCCAACTATCGTCGCAAGGAGACGTTTAAGGTTGCACTTTCTGCTATTCTACATACTGCTTTAAAGAATTATTACATACTTGTTCATCACAATAACCATAAATGTAGCATGTAATAGAAGTTGCAGAAGCTTCTTAAAATCGTAGAAATAAACTCATCATAGATACCAGGATAAAATTTAGTATTTACGCCAGACGCGCGTTTCGTCTACAAAAGACTCATCAGTGACGCTCGAATCCAAAAAAGTTAAAAAGGCCAAATAAAGTACGAATTTGAAAAGCATTTAGGCCCAAAATTTCTAAAAGTTTTGCCAAATACAGCTAAGGTAATCTATTCCTGAGGTAGTAAAAGATAGTTGTTAACGAGAGAGAGAGAGAGAGAGAGAGAGAGAGAGAGAGAGAAACAAACTAAACACTGAATAAAACTCTCTCTCTCTCTCTCTCGTTCATATTTAGATAAATACCCTTTTGATTGAATTAGACATTGTTAAAGAAGATTTAGAGCAAAAAGTAAACAATCAAACAAGGAGGGCTATTATACAATCACACGCTGAGCACTGCGAAGGCAATGAAAGAAATTCAAAATCTTTCTTATCATTAGAAAATGCAATTATAAAAATAAGGATATAAACAAATTAGTTGTAAACGACATTGAAATTGTATCACAAGAAAAAATTCTAAACGAAGAGAAAATTTCTATGAAAATCTGTTCTCATCAAAATAAGACCCTGATAATAATTCAGGTGATTCTAATTTTTTTATTTAAATTTTATTCCTAAGCCTACAGATTTGGAAAAGGATATATGCGATGCAGATATTTCAAAATCTGAGTGCGTTAAAGTTTTGAAAACATTTAAAAATGATAAAAGCCCTGGTACAGACGGGCTAACTGCTGAGTTTACAAATTTTTCTGGATTGATATAAAAAATATGTTTTAGAAAGCAATGAATATTCCTTCGAGACCGGAACCCTCTCAATAGACCAAAGACGGGGTATTTTATTCCAAAGAAAGATAAAGATAGAACACTCTTGTCGAACTGGCGTCCTCTTTCTCTCTTAAATTTTGATTACAAATTATTAGCCAAAGTTATTGCGGAAAGAAAGAAATTATTTCCTCCAAAACTTAAAGATCCGGACTAGACGGGATATGTGGCTGGTAGATACATTGGTGAAAATCTAAGACTCATGGCTGATATTATATTGTTTACTACTTTAAAGAATTATCCAGGGCTTATATTACTAGTCGATTTCGAAAAGGCGTTTGATACGCTAGAATGGAAATTTATTCAAAAAGCATTGGTTTGTATTAATTTTGGTAGCAAGTTCCGGAAATGGGTCTTGACTTTATACTCAAATATATCTAGTCTTGTCGTAAATAATGGATTTAGTTCTAGTCCATTCAAAATTGAGAGAGGTGTTCGACAAGGGTGTCCTTTGTCTGCTTTTTGATTCATTTTGGCCGTTGAACTGCTGGCAATAAGTATTCGTAAGAACAATCAGATATCTGGTAAACAAATTGGGGATACTGAAATAAAAATTTCACAGTTGGCTGATGATACCACTTGTTTTTTGGAAGATGTATTTTCCGCGCAAATTTTATTAGATTCCTTCAACGATTTTGAGAAGTGTTCAGGGTTAAAAGTCAATTTTTCTAAAACCGAAGCAACATGGATTGAAAAAAATAAATGTAACAAAGAAGGTTCCCTTTTTATTAAATGGACAGATGGTTTTAAAACCTTAAAACCTATAGAAAACAAACTACAAGCTTTTCAATATAAAATGTTACACATAATAGTCTCACATAATTATTTTCTTGAAAAATATAAACTTTCCTTAAATAATGAATGTGCCAGTTGTAAAGAAATAGAAACTATTGAGCATACATTTTTTGAATGTACAGAAATAAAACAATTTTGGAGAGAATTTTCTAATTGGTGGTATTTAATTTTTGGAGTAAGAATATTTTTGAATAAAGACAGTGTCATTTTTGGTGTATTGAATTCTGATAACTTAGTTTTAAATTATTGTATTCTACAGGCAAAGTATTACATTAATTATGTAAAGAACACACAATTAGACAGACTGTTAATATCTGTGCAAAGTTTTCTCAAATTTTTTAAAAGACGTCTGGAGATATTAGAATATTTGTATCTTTCTAAAGACAAACACGAGTCATTTGTCGACAGATGGGGGGGGTTATGGAAGTTATTTAATTAAATTTATCTTTAATAGTTATCAAAAGTATCAGGATTATAATTTTATACGCCAGACACGCGTTTCGTCTACATAAGACTCATCAGTGACGCTCAGATCAAAATAGTTAAAAAACCAAACAAATACAAAGTTGAAGAGCATTGAGAAACAAAAATTTCAAAAAGTTATGCCAAATACGGCTAAGGTAATCTACTCCTGGGGTAAGAAAATCCTTAGTTTTTCGAAAAATTCAAAGTTTTGTAAACAGTAAATTTATAAAAATGACCATATAATTGATATTCATGTCAACACCAAAGTGCTGACTACTGGGCTGGTGATACCCTCGGGGACGAAACGTCCACCAGCAGTGGCATATGATTATATATTTAATTTATTCCAAAGTATTCTTAAGATGGATCATATACTGAGTATTCACATCCATCATTAACTTGTAAATTTTTACTCTGTCTTATTCGCATAATATCAATAGTATAACAATGCCATAATGTCATGTCATTCACTTATGTCTTGTAAAAATATATGCATGCACTGTAGTTTGAACACCAAAAAGATCAATAAAAAATTTTAATAAAAAATGAATAAAACTATGAAGAAGTAAAACACTAGGAAAAAGAAAAAAAATGAAATTCCCTAATTAGTTATCAAAGATACCAGGCTTATAATCTAATACGCCAGACGCGCGTTTCGTCTACATAAGACTCATCAGTGACGCTCAGATCAAAATAGTTAGACAGCCAAACAAGTATAAAGTTGAAGAGCATTGTGGACCCAAAATTCCAAAAAGTTGTGCCAAATACGGCTGAGGTAATCTATGCCTGGGATAAGAAAATCCTTAGTATTTCGAATAATTCAAATCAAAGGCAACATATGAGATAGAATAATGAAAATAATATATACAATTTGTATTAAAGGTTTTATGTTGAAGTAAGCATGCGCCGTATTTTTGCGCCTGTCCCAAGTCAGGAGCCTCTGGCCTTTGTTAGTCTTGTATTATTTTAATTTTAGTTTCTTGTGTACAATTTGGAAATCAGTATGGCGTTCATTGTCACTGAACTAGTATATATTTGTTTAGGGGCCAGTTGAAGGACGCCTCCGGGTGCGGGAATTTCTCGCTACATTGAAGACCTGTTGGTGACCTTCTGCTGTTGTTTTTTTTCTATGGTCGGGTTGTTGTCTCTTTGGCACATTCCCCATTTCCATTCTCAACTTTATGTTGTGAAAGATACCATAGGGACACTCAAACTCATAAGTCGAAAATAAACTGAAAATGCCATGGTTAAAAGAGAAAAAGACATCAGACAAACAATAGTACACAAAACAGAAGATAGAAAACTATAGACTGAGCAACAGGAACCCCATCATAAACTCCGGGTGATATCAGGTAAATCATCGCGAATTCTTATTTTATGACACAATAGTCATCCGCTTCGAATGTTAAATTACCCAGTATTACAAAGAATATTGCAGATCTTACTTCTTATTTAAAAAGTCGCCTTAGAAAAAACACGAATACAAACACAACGTTAACATTTCAATAATCAATCGGAATAGTCGAATGCAAAGTGTACGTACAACAATAATTGGTATGTGTTTATTAAAAATACTGAGGGAAATAGATTTTAAGTTCCTCATCTTTTATACACAATGTTATATGTGTTGATTTGCTCTTCTTCATATTAAGAGTGTTTAGAAAAAGTAATGAAACCATACCTAATTAAAGATATGTCAATACTAACAATAAATTTAATCAACTTGAAAAAAAAATAACATTGCGAGTACTCTCAGATTGGTACTTATTGTCTTTTGTCTTAATGTTAGTTGTACTTGGTGCAGCATGTCGATCTTATCAGTAAAGCCATTTCAAGCTGAATTTTAGTTTGTTCTAATATTGTGCTGTTACACCACTGTACCAGGGTAGTAGAGGGTCGAGGGCCCACAAACATGTTTATTTCAAACCATAGTGTTCCATGTCTGGAGCCTGTAGTTCAGTGGCGGTTGTTGGCTGCCGTCTTTTATGTTCGTTTTCGTTTAAAGTTTTGTCATCAATCGAGGCGTTCGTGTTTTTTCTTTAAATTGTTTCAGATTTTTCATGTCGGGGTCTTTTAAAGCTGGCTATACGGTTTGGTTTTGTTCGTGGTTTAAATGTCGTACAGCATATATTTGCTTAAATTCCTATCCTTTTGATTCTGATGGACAGTTTTCTCATTGACAGACATACCAATTCTACTTATTTTATGTCAAATTCTATTACTAACAAAAGAAAAAGATCTAAAATTTAAATAAGTCATATACTTGATTTGTTTATTTAACTACAACTTCGATAACTATGGTAGGTTATCATCTATATTTTTGTAATTGATTTTTATTACAATTGTGCATTTATAATTAAAGCGGAATAGAACTATTCCTTTTAGCATGCTCTTTGGTGACGTAAATTGTAGCGAAATAATTTGACAGTATTGCAGATCAGTGGCTGTAATTCGCCATTCATCGTTATCGTTAAAACGAAAAAGTAAACATTGCTATTTCTACCCGCCCTTAAAGTAATCTGTATTTTGACATAACCAAATTATTACGTATGATATTATATAATACTTCACGTTAAATTGCCATATTTTGATTGGCTAATAAGCGGTAGATAATTTACTCTATCACATGGCTGAGCGGGTGACAAATTTTTTGAATACATCCTCTCGTGGTTCATTCAACCTATGCCAACATTTTGAAATTTAGGTATAAAATTGTATGAAAATATGTTGGCATAGGTTGAATAAAATATAACAGATTAAGTGTTATAAAAACAAAAAATAATTAGAGGCCAATCAATTTACACCCAGTTTAAAATTGGCGTTAAGTGTACACATGACTATTTTTGTTACTTGTGATAGTCAAAATAAAGGCAACTCTATGTGTTGCTGATCTCTTTTGTATTAGAAATTAACATAATAAAGCAATTGATGATTGAAGGTTGCTTACAATGTAAGGTCCAGTGGCAACTATTTCATGCATGTTCAGGATATACCATTATTATGTGAATATGATACAATATATGATGAAAATATTTGATGATATTTTTCTAAAATTAAGTAGAATCCCATCAAATGCATGGAAATAATGAATATAGCCCTATTTAAAATATGCTTCACATTGAAAAGTGTATTTTTCACAGCTCAGTATTTATGAGATACATTTGTATTACTTATTACAAAAAGAGCTTTATTCTACCTTTCGATTGTATTCTATTGTACAAAAACATATATTTCATAAATACTGACATCAGAATGAAATCAAATTTAAATTTAGATTATATATATATCAGATTTAAGGATGTATTTAGGTGAAAATAAAAGAAAAATCAAGAATTTAAAATTTAAGTCAGAAGAGCATTGGTGGAAGGGCAAAATAAGCTAAAAAAAATATTGTAAGGCTATGAAACTCCTTTTTGAAATATATAATTTTGTTTAAAAGTCGAGAAAATGCAAATTCGGACTTTTACCTTATATTTGCATTGGTTTCAAAGATCTTCAAATGGGAAAGAAAAAAATCTAGAATCTGCTTAAATCTTAGTAAATGACTTTTTCATGAGCTATTGAAGTCTTATATAAAAAGAAAATGGATGTTATCGGGCAAAATAGTTTAACCTGTAACATAGGGAAAAAAGCAAGGAGTCCATCCTTAATACACTGTTTAGCTTGGGTACTCAGCAACAAGTAATAAGTGGGCAAACCTTGTATATTAGATAAGATCCTGACTTTTTTCCTTTCAATTCTTTTTAATTTTTTAATTTTTTTATTTGTTTACTATGTTTAATATTTTTTTTTTAGTTTTATTTTTTTAATTGCACGTCTAGAACAACAAAATTTTGGAAGTATTTTACCCCAAAAAAAGAGTGTTTTATTGCAATATTTTTTTTAATTTTTTTTCATATATCAACATAATTTATAATCAGTCTTTCACTGGTGTTTTATTCAGAAGGAGTAAGTTTTAATGCTTTAAAATGCTGACTGTATTTAACAGGTAATTAATAATTCATTGTTATAACAACACCTATTGTATTTTGTTTGTAGGCATAGATTGAATATATATTTTTCAAATGTTGGCATAGGTTGAAGACACCCCTCTCGTCCACACCAATCAAAAATTGACAACTCAAAGGACAATGAATTGAATTTACATCAAGTAACTAAAGACAATGCTCAAGTTCTATATTTTTGCTCAGATTTTATTATTTGACTGTCAAAATAAAAACATAAAACATTTTGCTTCATTTCTGTTGATTTTTTCTAATACCCATAACGTTGTTATGTATGTGACGTCAAAGAAAATACTTAAATATAAGTCATCTGTAAAGGACCACAATGATAGGACATTCAGTATAATAAATTAAATAACACATAGCTGAGAGGGTGATAGAGCAGATTGGTACCCCTCAAAAAGGATTGTCAACCTTGGCTTCGCCGCGGTTGACAATGTTTTCTCGGGTTAACAATCTACTTTATCACCCTCTCATCTATGTGTTATTAAATTATATTCACAAACGGAATATTTAAGAAGATAAAAAGATGTTATAATGTCACCAAAACTAAAGAATCATATGTGTGTGTTTTTGAGAAAGAGACGACATATACCAAAAAGAATATCATTGAGAAAAAAAAAGGAAGGTAGAAACTTAAGTGGAATAAGCATGCAAGGAATGATAGCATTGGTTATTAATTTTTTCTTCACATTACCCGAAATTAATAAACATATTTATATTAAAAGTTTGGAATAATAAAATCGTGAAAAAATCTTACCTGAAATATATTTTACATACATTCAACACTTGATAGAAATTTACAAAAGTTTAATCAATATTTCTGAAACATGATATAGACAGCTGTTATTTTTCATATGAAAACAATATCAAGTAATTTCTGTTTTGCAAAATACACCATCCCGTATTTGTCTATTTTTTTTTTTTTTTTTTTTATTACAAGGAAAATATCTGAAAAGTTTCAAGTGTAAAAGGAACTTGATGAAACCATGTTCTTTAAAATGCGTTAGTTATAACAAATGAGAAAGAGATATAGAAAAAAAAAAACATTTATGGTATCCAAATTCTAGAAAAAAAATCGTCGAATTGGATGAAAATTTTTTATGTTTATTAAATTGTAAATTTAATTATTTTTACTTTTTATACAATAAAACATTAAACTAGCTGTACTATATTAAAGATAAAATTGTATTTACATCTCATGAAGTACCTTTAATTATTCAGTTTGTGATCTATACAATAAAACATAAAACTTACTGTACTATATTAAAGACAATCTGAATTTTTTTGTAAGGCCGTAGAAATTGAATGTATTATAGCGTATTTTTTTCTCGTTTATTTGCCCATTCAGTCGATCATTACTCCTTATGAAATTTAACATGCAAATTTATTTATTAAAACATTATCAAAGCTACATATAACGTTCGCACAATCTGTTTTACAGACGAGTATAAAATGCAGCTTTGTGATTACTAAATTTCTTTAATTGGTATCGAAGGATCTTTATTTCTGTACATACTATGTTATGTTTAGATTCCACTTTTAACAGGCTATTATTTGAACTTAGAATTATTTTTAATTATGGAATTTTCATAATTTCTTGTGCTTGAAATTTTTTTTATAAATTCCATGTTTATTCTGTACTATAATGTTCTGTGCTGCGCACAACACTTTCTATCACAAAGAAGATAGTACATTTTCAATAGAATGTACTGTGCCGCACACAACACTATCTATACAAAATATTTTGTATGGAAAGTGTTATGAACAGCTCAAAACAATATAATAACAAATAAACATGGAATTTATTAAAAAATTCAAGAACAAGAAATTATGCATTCCATAATTAAAAATAATTCCAAGTTCAAATAATAGCCTGTTTTTTACAAGTTGTCTACTGTTGGATGTTCTGGCATAGCTTGACTTCTTTTATCAAATACCATTTAAGGTTTATGTTGATATTATAAGAGTGTCAGTTTATTTAATTCCAAATTTTACCAACCGTCGGGACAATTATATATATACGCCTTAATTACAGTAAAACACATTAAAATGAAAATGATACCGGAATCAAATTCATCACGCTTTTTTCTCTATATATTCTATACGCTGTGCGGCACATTTGACATTTCATGCATATTCTGCACAGCATCAACGATGAAGATTTCTGTTTATTTATTGTTTATATGTACGTTTGTAACCAAAGTTATTTGGTGTGATACAGAAGCAAAGATGAAAATCTTGGGAAGTCTTACTGCCACTGGTATGTATCGAATATTTGGCTTTCTTTCTTTTGAAGTCATTTAAAAGTTTTGTGTTTTGACTGTGGCGTTTAAGTTTTAGGATTTTTTATCTTTATGATAAAAGTTGCTTTTTCCAGTAACAAAAAACAATGTAACACTATCTTTTCAGGTACTGGTGAAGTTTGGTACCTATTAAAGCCTTTAGGCCACTGCGTTTGTTTGCACCTGTCCTGATTCAGGAACTGATGATAAGTGGTTGTCGCTGGTTGATGTGGTTCATAATTGTTTCTCGTTTCTAGTATTTTATACAGATTAGACCGTTGGTTTTCTCGTTTGAATGGTTTTACACTAGTCGTTTTGGGGTCTTTAACAGTTTGCTGTTCGGTGTAGGCCAAGGCTCCGTGTTGAAGACCGTACTTTGACCTATAATAGTTTACTTTTTACATTTTGGGTGGAGAGTTGTCTCAATGACACTCATACTACATCTTCTTAAATCCACCAAATTACTCATGCAAAATAATATTCAAATTAAAGACAAGAATATTACCATGCACATGTTATTATAACTATTTTTTTATACAGGTACTATGAAAAACTTTGCGAAGGACACTAGCAAAACAGTCAAGCTTGCCACCGAAATTAAGAATATGCTGAACGGTTTGTATTTTGCTTTATTATTGAATGTTTGTTCACCACTAAAATTGTTTTCCAGGTATTAGCCCAGTAGTCAACATTTATGTGTTGACTTGAGTTTTCATTGATATGTTCATAATTGTTAATTAACTGTTAACAATATTTTGAATTTCTGAAATTCTAAGGCTTTTCTACCTCAGGAATAGATTACCTGGCTTCGCTGTATTTCGAAAAGCTTTTTCGGAATTTTTTGGTCCACAAAGCTCTTCAACTTCGTACTTTATTTGGCCTTTTAGCATTGTTTGATTCGAGCATCTTTTGTAGACGAAACAAGCGTTTGGCGTTAATAAAAAATTTCAATCCTGGTATCTATGATGAGTTTATTTACAGAATCTTTGCATCTTTAAAAAACTATTGCTATATTTTTTAGGAATGTGTACGAATAACAAACATCAAAACAGTTACGAGAAGTTTGATAAAAAGGTCCAGAATCTCTCTACAGGTACTTTCTTTATAATTTTAAAAACGATGTGAGAAGTGTATATGATGCAATATATTTTTATGTTTATAAATCACGTGGCGGATGAAAGTGCTAACCTTTGAAACATTTTGTCAAAGTGGGTTATTTCTGGATACTCTGTAGTCTACTATCACGTGACTTTATGTGATAGTGAAGCTTGTTAGGATTTTGCGGCATCCAATCTTAAATTAAACACCTAAATCTTCATTTCACTATGTCGAAATGATGTTAACACCTAAACCACAGCAAAAATACATCACTTTACATAGTGATATAATAAACAAAAGTGTACACATATTAATTCATCGCAACTTTTTTTATATTTATGTCACAGACGCTTGGGTATTTGGGAAAACGGTAGTATTTCATTTTCCTAGCATTAGGTTGGCCTTTTGTGTACCCAAGACAGGTGAAGGAAGTCAACTTAGGAGCGCCGTGATTGGATGTAAGGGTACAATATATTTTTTTTTATATATCTATGAATAACTGCAGTGTTTATATTTACAATATAAATTTTAAAATCTATTGAAATATTTTCTAAAGAATTATTCGAAAAGGCTTTCAAAATTTTATAAATTTGCTGCAAAATGACGGTGGGCATGGATAACATAAACAAGCTCCGTTGGAAATTGGTCATGATACTATTTGGCTTCAATTTTTAAAATAGAGTAATAAAGTACTAACACCACACATAACTGTTTTATCCAGGTTTTTGTTATAAAAAGTGGTAAAATTAGAAAATGTTAGTATTGTTGCCTATGGCAGAATAAATAGTACCGTTTTCCCATATATCTAACCTAAGTTTCGAGTGATTTTAATGACTCAGAGACGAACCCGAATTTTACTTTTACTAAAAAAAAATATGGATAGAAAAAGTCGGGTAAACTAGGTGAGACATGCGCAGTGGTAGATAAGTAATTTAAATATAGAAAACTGAATATTTTGAATCAACAGCAAAACAAAATTAAAAAAAATAAAATATCTGCCTCATACACCCAAGCGCCCGTGATTTATCTGCCTGAAAAAGAAAACTTGTATTGACATTCACTCTTAATAAAAGCAATCAAATGTCATAATACTCATGATATACTATGATACACAAACAGAGGTAAAATTGTATATTCATTGTGGATCATTTATTATCAGAATTAAGCTCCTTCAAAATGGGGAAAAACGCACATCTCAATTTGCATAGCACATGTTTTTTTCTTATAGGTTGTAGTAAAGGCATTCATAACACTCAAATACATTTTATCTTTTTTTAAACATTTTCTTTTTAAAGAAAGGCCTTAGGGGGTGCTTGGGGCGTAAGGTACTTGTATTTATATCTATATGTTGTGTTAAATCAGCTGTACCAAACGTTTTCTTTGCCTGTGGTTTGGGTTTCTTCTCTTCTTTTTTTTTTTGGGGGGGGAGAGGTGTATCTCTCCTCCTTTTTGCTGTTATTGGCGTTTTCTGTTGTTTTTTTCATTGTGGCTGATCATTTTATATTTTGTCATAGGGTTTCGAGAGTTAACTTTGCTTACTGGAAAAGAAATATCTTCAACTATTCGAAGGAAGTAAATCTAAAAAAAAAAAAAAAAAAACATTTAACTATATCAATTAAAAGGGTTTTATTTTTCATGAATATCAAACATTTTTACGGGGTTGTTAGTTGTTCTATTTTTTTCACACAATATACGTTTACTTTTTAGACATGGAGGTGATCAAAGAAAAACTTGACAAAATACAGAACTTAGTCAGTAACATTAAATGTGAGTAAAGCTTTCACACAGTTCGCCAATATATTTGGTATCTTTAATCCCCCTTTTTTTTTACAAAATATCAATATTTTTTATAAATATAATGTGTTCACTGTTCATGACATTTAAATAAACATCAAAAGAAAGCTTATCATATGGAAATGACAACAAAAATAAAACTAAATTTATCAGATTTATTATTTGAATAATTTTAATAAAAATAAAACGCCAATTTTATTAATATCGTCTAGAAAACTGCAGTATTACAAAATCTTCGAATAACACCTTCAAGTTAAAGTTGAAATAATTAAATATATTTACTGTTTAAGAGAAGAGCCTTTCAGAAAGTTTCTTTTTTTTTATGTAGGCAATCTACCTGATGAATGGACTGTAAGTATAGACTGAAATGTGTGTATGTGTCAAAGTAGTAGTATTCAATTATATGATTTCGAGTTTACTATGACGTCCAGTATCACTGAACTAGTAAACATTTTTGTTTACGGTCCAGCTGAAGCACGCCTCCGGTTGCAGGATTTTCTCGATGTGTTGAAGAAAAAGGGAAAATCACAAAAATACTAAAATACTAAACTCAAAAGAAAGTTTTAAACGGAAAGTCCCTATTCAAATGGCAAAGCTCTTTGGTCTTTTAAATTTGGTGATGTACAAATAAACGAACCAATCTTGGGGGAAATCTGGTCAATTTATATTCATATTTATCACTAGAAAAATATATAATTTGACTTCCAAAATTCAGAACTATTCAAGAAAAAATAAACTATCCACACAATGGTTTTATCTATCACTAATTGTTTGTCTTTTTTTATCAGAGCTCCTTACATATTTTTTAATTCTTTAATTTGGAAATTATGTTCAAATTTATAAGTTACATTTCAGATTCATTAGCTACAATTTCAGATTCATTAGCTTCAATTTCAGATTCATTAGCTACAATTTCAGATTCATTAGCTACAATTTCAGATTCATTAGCTACAATTTCAGATTCATTAGCTACAATTTCAGATTCATTAGCTACAATTTCAGATATGTTGACAACAGAAAATAAAATGATCGGATTTGTTTATATGGACAATAACGGATTTTCTTTTGTTAAATGTGTTAGGTTATACAAAGACGGTATGATGGTAGTGTTGAATTCAACAGAAATTGGAAGGATTATGAGAATGGATTTGGAGACAAACAAGGGGAGTTCTGGCTAGGTAAGACAGATATAACTTTATATAAATTTCAAAGCCTGTGGGATAGTTATTCTTCAATTGTTCGTAATATAACGTTTAACTTACAAATACACATCATTGCTGAAAGACTTAATTAGCCAATCAAAATATTTCAATGGAAGATATAAAAAATACCTCACATACACACAATTCTCATATTCTGAAAATGATCTGCGCATCAGACAATTTTTTCCATTACATTTATTTGTGTCCGAAGCGCTTTTCTTGATACACCATCTTGACCGCACCAGGTCTAATATTTATAGATAAGAATTTATAAGGACCGAAGGTGCAGTTAGATGTATGATAAATATATTATCAACAAGAGCAATAGACTTTCCCCGCGAAACAGGGTACTTTCAATGCAATGGTTAGTATACGAAAGCCAGCAAAAATATTTTTCAGAGGATACTCTACAAACTGTTCCATTTGAAATAGTTAAGTTTGTGTCGTTTTTGTTATGCACGATAACAACTTTGTATCCGTAACTGTTGTCTTGCCGAAAATTTTGATTTTTTAACAATTTCTTCTCGCCTGCTACACTTTTGCATTTGTTGGTCTTTGTTATTCCTAAAACTAAAACTGAATAGATTTGCGATTAAACTTTGAAGTTGAATTGAACAACGTTGCAGTGAGAGATCACGGGCTGTTCCGGGGACTGGAACACTTTTTTTCTTGCCGATCAATACTTTTCAAAAGGAACATATCGTCGACCCCCACCCCACCCCCTCTTTTATCTTGGATTGGAATTCCATTTTGAAAATGGCTGGATCGACCCATGCGTTTTCAGTGCACTCTATATTACAATTCAGTGAAAATAGTACCAGTCTCGGAACAGGAGTTAAAGCTCATGTTTTGAGCATACCAGTCCAAACCCAGGTTTATTGGGCAGGGGATAATTATCGATACCGCAAAAAAAAAACCAATCATACTTAATGATTCCCATGATCTCTATTATACTAATTAGATAAAAGGAAAAACAACTTGGAACTCGTTATTCTCACATTTCAGTCAAAAATATATTTCCGACAAAAAAGAAGATGGTTGATAAATGGTTATTTTTAATATTTGTGAAATTTCATGAAGAATAAATAGCTCAAAACACCTTTCCGCTGTATTTCCTTATTCTCTTTAAAAAACAGAATGAAAGAGAAAAAGTATGCCTTAGCATAAACATGCTTACATGCTGCATGGTCGGTTGCACCTTTCCTAACACGAAGTATTGCCGATTTTTTTTCAGCAATTCTCACAATCTAGGTACTGCAACGACAATTGCGATATTTTGTGTGTCTGGTGTTAAATTTATTTTTAAAATAATGTTAGTTCATTCTATCATAGTTCGTACAATTACATCATTTTCAACCTGAATAACACTGTATACAATAATTAATTCATCTACATAAGAACATCACTATTGGATCGACGGTCTATATTTTACACTTTGAGAAAGCCCAAGATTTAAATGATACCCGCAAGTGTAATTATAATCCTAACAGTTTCCGCAAATGTCTATTGATATGCACACATACATTTTAGGCAATAAGAATATAGCACAACTAACATCAGTTGGAAATCATGAACTTAGGATCGATGTGGAGGACTGGGACGGAAACAAGCGTTATGCAGTTTATAAAAGCTTCTCAATAGGCGACGCATCTACAAAATACCGATTGAGTATCAGCAATTACTCAGGAAACGCAGGTATAAATATGAAATGTTTTACGGTGTCCTGTCTATCTTTCTTCGGGAAACATTGCATAATTTGACATTTAAACTTTTACTTTTGTCAGTTTATTTTCGATTTATGAGTTTGATTGTCCCTTTGGTATCTTTCGTCCCTCTTTTACGTTAAGGACAATGTTCTTTTTTGTTATGTCTACTTAATGGACATGTCCCATCAACATATTCGTTTACTGTTTGCGCATCTGGCGTATCAAATTATAAGCGTGGTACCTTTGATAACTATTGTCATTGAGGTGTAATACCACCAAATCATGGTACGTCACATCCGGTTGCATACGAAAGTAGGTCTAAAAAAATATTCCCTTGAATTTGACCATTGTAGGTAATTAATCCTACATTTTATTGCAGTAAAACTATTTCTGTGTCATAAACATATGTCTTGGGTATTTCAAAACACCATTATTTTTTATTTGTGATTTCTATAGAAAATTTTGTAATCTTGAGGTTACATGGTGACTAAACCTTGTACATAGATAGAATAAGGGGAGAAATTTGATTGGTTAACTTACAATGATGGTTATTTTCTTATATGCAATGAAATGTTATGTGAAACTTTTTCTATAGAACTGGACAGGATAAAACTTTACTCATGCCAAGTATTTCTTTATTTGAAACAAAGATAAATTCTGCACAATTTTTTGAAAAGTGCAAATTTAACAAAGACTAATAGGGGAAAATCAATGGTGGTATTACACCTAATATGGGAAGCTGTACATGCACCTATGGCCTTGTGAGTAATCTCATGTGTTAAAATTTCTTGCTATTTAAGTGAAATAATACAAAAAATGAAATATTCTGAGTGGATTGAGTCTCCAAAACACATTTTATGAGAAAATTGTCTTGAAATAGGACTGTACCATGAATATTCAGTTGACAGAACAAGCCATACTAAGTGCATATATTTATTTTTTTGGAGGGGGGTGGGCTTTTTCTCCTTATTTCTTATATTTTGCTATGATATAACATTTTCCTAGGTAATACTTAAATAAATATATAGTTACAAGTAGATGAAATTATTTTTAATGTTGTAACGACAAGTTATTCACTAAAAGAGAAGCCTTTTATGTCCCTCTTTGGAACGCGGCGTAAATTTAATTTTTATGTAAGGACTTATTGAAACCTTCATGGAGACAGTAAACTTTTATATGGGTTGTTTATTCTGCTAAAATGCTTCAATTACTCATTTCTTATAACATTTCCACCATAAATGATTGAAAGTTACCCCAATATTTTTATTTATTGGCCTGAAAAGTTGAAATTTTGAGGAAATGAGAGGTATAAATTGACCCAAAGAGACCTTATAAAGAAGACAAAGAGGTTTATTAGTGGTATTTTATGTTCCTAAAATCATCTTGTGTATCATTTTCAACTGTTTGTAGGCAGATAAGATAGATATTTGATCATTTATTGGTCCACAGTCTATTCTATCTTGATGCGGCTTGGTTTGGATTTGTCGAAAAAATTTTGCTTGAATCGCTGTAGATGTCGTCTTTCAATATACTAGATTTTTCTCAAACTATTGAACTGATTATGACAAAACTTGACAGAAATGCTTGAAATAACCAGTATTACAAAGGGAAAAAGTCACATTCAGTTTATTGAACAAAAAGGTCTTCTTTAGGTGTAATACCACCAAATCATGGTACGTCACATCCGGTTGCATACGAAAGTAGGTCTAAAAAAATATTCCCTTGAATTTGACCATTGTAGGTAATTAATCCTACATTTTATTGCAGTAAAACTATTTCTGTGTCATAAACATATGTCTTGGGTATTTCAAAACACCATTATTTTTTATTTGTGATTTCTATAGAAAATTTTGTAATCTTGAGGTTACATGGTGACTAAACCTTGTACATAGATAGAATAAGGGGAGAAATTTGATTGGTTAACTTACAATGATGGTTATTTTCTTATATGCAATGAAATGTTATGTGAAACTTTTTCTATAGAACTGGACAGGATAAAACTTTACTCATGCCAAGTATTTCTTTATTTGAAACAAAGATAAATTCTGCACAATTTTTTGAAAAGTGCAAATTTAACAAAGACTAATAGGGGAAAATCAATGGTGGTATTACACCTTGAGATAGTCATTTTCACCAATCATTCGAATTTTAACTTGATTTTTGAGCTTTGTGTGTACTTAATGTTATTAACATTGCTTCACCTAATAAATGGTAAACGACCCCTAAAATTATTGTTAATAACTTCAGGTAACGAGTGGTTTAAAGTGGTCAAATTTTATAAGAATAATTATGTTACCGTGTAATTTTCAAAACAAAATATTGCTTATTTGTTCAGTTCCAAAATTGCGTTAAAATTGATAATAAATAAATATGATGACCAATTCCGGTCAATCTTGCTATATAATCTTTGGGCACGATATTTAAATCAAACTCATCGTAAATACCAAGATTGAAATTTTATATATTTGCGCCAAACGAGAGTATTTTCTACAAAATACTCACCATATTTACTTCATGAGACTTGTGTGGTATTTTGGCAGATTTCTTTAAGTTTTTGTTAAATGAAACCAAATGAAAAACGCGTTTATTCCGGCAAACAGTACACTTCGTTTTTAAAACTTTCTGTAATACCTTTTCTAGCTAAGATGAGAGAAAAAAAATAAAATGTTTTTTACAATAACTAGAGAAAACTCCAAATTATATTAAACAAGTGTAACTGTGAGCTACTGCTAACTGATGATACCCCCGCCGCAAGTGGATAATGTCAATAGTGTCAAAATATGTAAGTGTTCGGTAAACAGGAAGTTGTCAAGTGATGAATCTGAAAACGTATCACACGGTATTGCTGACTTATATAAACCCTGAAACCAAATTTCAGAAATCCTGGCATTGTAGTTCCTGAGAAAAATACGACGAAGAATTTTCAACTTGGCCATCATGTGTAAAATGATATAAGTGTTCGGTAAATAGGAAGTTGTCGAGTGATGAATCTGAAAATGCATCACACGGTATAGCTGACTTATATAAACCCTGAAACCAAATTTCAGAAATCCTTGCATTGTAATTCCTGAGAAAAATGTGACGAAAATATTCATGGGACGGACGGACTGACTGACAGACTGACGGACTGATGGACTGACGGACTGACGGAAAGACAGACAGAGGTAAAACAGTATACCCCCTTTTTTCAAAGCGGGAGTATAAAAAAGACAATTGAATATACTGTACTTTGACTTAATCTAATTTTGCTTTTTGTTGTTTTCTATGACGGATAATCTGAAAATGCGGAGTTGAAAACACTTTGATGATTTGGGCACGAAGATAGAACGGTCGTCTTTTTTATGGCTAACCGAATTCAAATGACTACTGATCACTACTTCAATCTGACGTTACTACGAATAATGAAATGAAAAATAAGCCATATAAGGCTATGCACATTGATAACAGCTGAAAGGCGAAATATGCTTAGGCATATTCAAACTCATAAGTTGACAACAAACTAGCAAAGCAAAAATCCACGAAAAGACAAACAACAGTTGACAAAACAAAACATAAAAAACTAAACACTAAACATCACATTCACGTGTATGTACTGTTTAAATCTGACAGGAAAAAATATGTTGTGGTTAATTTTGCTTGCATTGAAATCACGTCTCACACAATTCCATCAGTGTTTCATCAATCTCCGGCGCAGAGCTCACTACCGTTCCGCAATCACTACATTGGGTAACACTCCACAGTGAGTTGTGAAGTTTCGAATTTTGGCACCTGTGGATTTTTCAAATATGAGAGTTTCAAAATTATGTATGTATGTAATATAGTTAGTTATCAAAAGTACCAGGATTATAATTTTATACGCCAGACGCGCGTTTCGTCTACATAAGACTCATCAGTGACGCTCAGATCAAAATAGTTAAAAAGCCAAATCAATACAAAGTTGAAGAGCATTGAGGATCCATATAGGCTATATTCTGTATGACAGTCCATATTTGCATATCCATACCATACCATACATTGGTCCGGCAATTATTGTAAGTTTTTTTTTATGTCGCACGAACTTTGTGATTAAATTTTATGAAAAAATGAGGATAAAGACACTCATTTTTATTTGCTCATTAGAGAGGTTTCTAAGAAGGTATCACTAAAATGCATTAACATTCTAGTTTGGTCCAATTTTGGGACATATGTGACATTTTCTCCCCTCTTTTTTGCAATATTTAATGGTAAATAAATGCAGAATGTTGCCATGAATACAAATAAAAGAAATTACATTTCACCCTTTTATCTTTTGAAAATTCAATGTATGGAAGATACTGATTACATATATATGCACATGTACAACACAAACAGTTAGGATAATGTATTAGAAATTCAGAAATAGGAGATGATAAAACATTTTATAGTTCATTTTTAATTTCATATGCATCGTAGTCTTCGCTCATGATGATCCATCATTCGTTGAAATAACACCGTTTTATACATTTACAAAGAGTATTTTTATAATAATATTTAATAATTTACCCCTTCGTATAATTGTAAAGGGTATGTAGACCTTGTTAGGAAGAAAGTGTTCATTCATTGTATTTCGTTGTTAAGGATGATACTTTAAAAAGCCGTGAAGTTTCATTCCTTTTGTTTTTCAGGTGACGGAATGAACTATTTCAACGGAATGAAGTTCACGACATCGGATCAAGATAACGACAAACATGGTGGTACCAACTGTGCTAGTCATTCCTACTTTAAAGGTGGATGGTGGTACAGAGACTGTTTGAGTTTAAGTAAACACGCTATGCTAAATGGCCATTACACCCATAGAAATAATACGTTGCAGGGTATTATGTATAAATCGTTTAAAAAAACCTCTCTGAAAAAATCTACTATGAAGATTCGGAAAGTGTAACTACAAGTCTTACTATCAATAAATGAAAGCTAAAACTGTTTTTCTATTTATTATTTAGTTATATAATATCTGTTATGTTTGTGATATAAGGCAGATGATGAAAATATTACAATTCATAAGTTTCGTGTGTCAGTAACACTTATCTAGCTTTACCTTTATCAAATATGCTCAAAACCCAAACATTTGAAAGCAAAATAAGTATATATACATGTATTCGTAAGGATCTTATCAACTAGATTGAACATAAAAAAAAATTAATGAAGTGGTATTCAGTTGGGAATCTGTAAAGTTGAAAAATACATCACTTTTGACTGAATGCAACATTAAAATACATAAAAACATACATTTCATATAAATTTTACAAACTTTAAAAAAAGATTACGTCATTTTAAAACACCAAATTTGTAATGAATTTAACCTTATTGCTCATATTATTGATTAATTCAGTTTCTGTTGCTTTTAATATATAACTTTTACATCCTGAATTACCACTTTCCTTGTCCGCAAATCTAGGAAACAGAAAAAAACAATCTTAAAATAGCAACCGTCCAGAGTGTTATTTGGTTTGATCAAGTTATTTCTAATTCATTTTAGACTAGAAAAAAAATAGGAAATCGCGGTACAAGTAGACAAGTGTTGAAACAAAGATATTGGACACGGTTAATAACTAAGGATTTCCTTACCCCAGGAGTACCTTAGCCGTATTTGGCACAACTTTTGGGAATTTGGGGTCCTCAATGCTCTTCAACTTTGTATTTGTTTGGCTTTTTAACTATTTTGATCTGAGCGTCACTGATGAGTCTTATGTAGACGAAACGCGCGTCTGGCGTATAAAATTATAATCCTGGTACTATTAATACATAAAATTCTATTTTTTTGGAGAGATGATTTTAGTGGTATTTTTAACTGATTTAACTCAATAACTATATGAGGTACGTTAAATCCGTTGACATTGCCGAAAGGGATCAAAATGAGTATTATAATGGAAAATATTCGATCTAAATCGGATGAAAAATTAAATATTAAACGCTTCATCAGAAATCAGAGACCAATGACCCTTCTCCCAATCTGTTGACATAATCAAGTTGCAGAATCGTATTGGCAATAAAAATAAATCTACATTCAAGTACGTAAAAAAATAATCTGTGTTTGTCGACTGAGTATGGTCGAAAGTGTATATGACACGCACCGATAACAGTCTCCGAAATTGAATATTTTCTCATAAATTGTCGTTTTATGCAGTAAAAAGATTATTTCAGAGACAGGAAGTACAAAACACTACTTTGATACGTCATATCACAAATATGTCTGACTTTGAATGGTTCAGCGGAATTACGGCTCAATGAAATCGGTCACTTATTTTAGTAGTATAGATACCATACCAACTATGTTCCTCTTCTTGTTGTTTTCTTTTTCGTTTAGACGGACTTCTTACAACTAATTTAAAAATGGAGGATATATAAAAAAAGAAGATGTGGTATGATTGCCAATGAGACAACTGTGCACAAAAGACCAAAATGACACAGACATTAACAACTATAGGTCACCGTACGGCCTTCAACAATGAGCAAATCCCATACCGCATAGTCAGCTATAAAAGGCCCCGATAAGACAATGTAAAGACGTTACGCGCGATGTTCGTACATGTAAGCGTAACACAACGTCGCGAATATTTCGTAACGTTCAACCCAAAACTTCGACTGAAACGTTGTTTTTAAGCATGTGCGACATTCTTGTAAGACTCCGCAAAATCGACGGTGCTTTTTAACTTCTTATTGAAAATTGATGTATTTTAGATTTTTGAAAAATTAAGAAAAATAACATTTTAAAAAATCATATAATTCTACCATTATAAGAGCACTGATAAGCAAACAATTGACGTAAATTTGAGTTGAATTCGTTTTTACGTCAAAAAATGGCGGTGCGACAACCTTGTAAGCCTTTGAAAAATTGCTCATAAATTACCATATATAATTTATCAGGATATTTGTCTTTAAATTCATAAAATTAAGCAAATCAACATTGATGTAGTAAATACAAATACTAAACTTTTTCCAGTTTAGATAAATGTTTTTGGATTCTCAAATCTGGAATCCCAATTTTTTTCACGGTGGGACAGATTTTCCCTTGTAGTATTTTTTTCCCCTATGACGTCATCATAATGTCATAAAAAATGCATTAAAGACTGAAGGAACCTTTCTGTTGAATAATGGAAAAAAACGTTTTTCAAAATATTAAATAGTTAAGACGAAAATCATAGTTTAGTGGTTACAACAAATGAAATATGTTACGCGGGACAGCCAAAAATAGCCGTTTTTTTTTAAAGATGAAGCTTGTCGCCTGCAGCATAAAACATAGTTTCAACAATTATTTATTTCGTTTTTATTTTTAAAAAAACATTATTTTTTAAAATACGTACAATAGCAATGAATATGATATAACACAATTAGATATTTTTGACTTGCATCTTGCCAACTACACCGATTTTCTAATGAGGTACGAACATCGCGCGTAACGTCAAAACAATTCAAACGAGAAAACTAACGGCCTTATTTATAAAAAATGAACGAAAAACAAATATGTAACACATAAACAAACGACAACCACTGAATTATAGGCTCCTGACTTGGGAGAGGCACATACTTAAATAATGTGGCGGGGTTAAACATGTTAGCGGAATCCCAATCCTCCCCCTAACCTGCGACAGTGGTATATAACAGTACAACATAAGAACGAACTATACAAATCAGTTGAAAAAGGCCTAACTCATCAGATGGACAAAAATACAAGTGGACGTGGCCGGGTACTTGTACATCCCGACAAAAAAAAGACACTAGGAACAGATCTGAGAGTACTCGCAGTTATCTTACTGCTAGTTCAAAGCCACTAACAACTAATAAAACAAATCTTGCATCTAAGACTAAACTATCAATCCGTACACATCCAACATCCAATAGATTTAGTGTAAAGACGTCATAAACAGCCAGAGAAAAAAATGACCTTGTACAATGTCAAGTTCCAGGTATCGACAGATTGTAGATCCATGAATGTGTACATGTATATAACATACTAGTAATATTTAGTTTGCTTTTAATTTACTGATAACAAAATCAATATTTATACCAATAAAAACAATATTCAATGATCTTATTACAGTGTTGAATTGGTAACCTTTTAGAATAAAAAATGGAAAACAACACGTTTAATAACTTACTGTAAATAAGTTTATTTAAAGGAGCGATAAGTTCACATGGATCATTTCGAAATTTCCGGGCACGGTTAACAACATTTCCGTAAAAATGAGGATGTGCTATCCCGTTTGAAATTAGTTTTCTACAAGTACAACCAAACTTTAAAACCAAATCTTTATATCTATGGAAAAATTTAGTAAAGGTTTTAAACTTTTGATTTTTCTACGCTATATACTACTATTCCCCATGCTCAGTTGAAAGATGGACTTCACCATCTCATAAAACAGAGCTTTTTCTATAAAAATGGGAATCGTAGATACAAATTTCTTGTTTTGGGTTACAATAATTCATATTTTGTGAAGAATCACACTGAATCTTCCAGAAAATATACTGAAGATGATATTATCAAAATGCTGGACTTTTTGATCGACAATATATTTGTTCAGTTTGGAGAATTAATATTTCAACAGACAATCGGTATTCCAATGGGAACTAATTGTGCACCCTTGCTGGCTGATTTGTTTTTGTACTCGTATGAAGCAGAGTTCATTCAAAACCTTCTAAAAGACAAAAAGAAAAAACACCTTGCGAAATTCTTTAATTTTAC
The DNA here is from genome assembly GCF_965363235.1 of Mytilus galloprovincialis. NCBI lineage: Eukaryota > Metazoa > Mollusca > Bivalvia > Mytilida > Mytilidae > Mytilus > Mytilus galloprovincialis. The sequence continues at coordinate 82,152,924 of NC_134840.1, forward strand.
TTTCCGATATATTGATGATGTTCTATCATTGAATAACCCATACTTCAGCCAATACTTACATCTCATATATCCCAGTGAACTTGAAATTAAGGATACTACTGATACTAGAAGGACTGCTTCATACCTTGATCTTTTCCTCAATATTGACGTAGATGGACGACTTCACACGAAAATCTATGACAAACGGGACGATTTCAACTTCCCAATTATCAATTTCCCATTTCTCAGCAGTAACATACCATCTGCCCCTTCGTATGGTGTTTACATATCACAATTGATACGTTATTCACGTGCTTGTTCACACTATACGGACTTCATATACAGGAGTGTGCTACTTACGCAAAAACTTCTCCAACAAAGTTATGACGAGGACAGATTAAAATTGACACTCCGTAAATTTTATGGACACCATCACGAATTGGTGGATCCATACGATGTGTGTTTAACCAAACTAGCTAAGGACATTTTTACCATATGGTAGATTGTGGTTTGTCATTATGTCAACTAATCTTTTAATTACCAAACGTGACTTATTCCCGATTGTGACTGTTTTGCTGAGTGTGAATTCGCATTACTATAAGACGTGTTACGGTACTTGTCTATCCCAAACTCATGTATTTAGTTTATATGTTTAATGTTATATTTGTAATTCTCATCGGATTTTGTCAAATGTGTTGACGTCTTTTCTATTATATTCATGTGTTATGGAAACAAAAATTAATCACCGCCGTCATTTATTAGATTTAATTTTGGTCAACATAATCTGTACGATAATTTAAGTTTGAAGTTGGATTAATAACAAACTGCACATATACATATCATAGTTAATTGCTATTGATAAGTATTGCAATATGCATTGTGTTTAAATGCAATATCAGTGTTTAGTTCTATTTTAATCTTTAATCAATCCTAATTCTATCTTACTTTTGAGATATAGTTTTTCATATGTGACGTAATTTTTCTGCTGTTTCAGAAATTTCATATGTTCAAATTTTTAATGCCTTTTCACCATCGTATGTGACGTAATTTTTAATGCCTTTTCACCGTCGTATGTGACGTCATTTTCATAATTTACTGCGTTGAGGCCTGGACTGAGTCGGGTGTGTCTATTCTGTGTTGGTCATTCATTATGTATTCGTGTTTGTTTTATGTAATGAGTTAATACTTCAGTTTCATTATGTATATCTGTTATATTAATTTGATACAATTTACTGTTTGCAATAGCATTAATTGTTCTAAATAATTAGGATGTTCTTATCCCAAGCATACAAACTTAGCCGTATTTGACACAACCTTTTTCAACTTTTGATTTTTAGTGCTGTACAACTTTGTACTTTTTTTCGCTTTCGATCTTTTATATCTGGGCGTCACTGGTGAGTCTTGTGTGGTCGATGCGAGTTTTTGGCGTATTAAATTTTTAAACCTGATGCTTTTTGTTATTCATTAATCATATGTTTCTTTGTCTAATGCGTTTTCCTATTTGTTTGTATTGTAGTCCTGTAAGATTGTGTTGTCATTTCTATGTTATATTTAACATTGCCATTAAAGTGCGAGGTTTGGCATGCCACAAAAACAAGGTTCAACCCACCATTTTTTCCTTTTAAAATGTCCTGTACCAAGTCAGGAATATGGCCATTGTTATATTATAGTTCGTTTCTGTGTGTGTTACAATTTAACGTTGTGTCGTTTGTTTTCTCTTATTTTTGAGTGTAAATTGACATTGCGATAAGACGTGTCACGGTACTTGTCTATCCCAAATTCATGTATTTGGTTTTGATGTTATATTTGTTGTTCTCGTGGGATTTTATCTGATGCTTGGTCCGTTTCTGTGTGTGTTAGTTACATTGTGGTGTTGTGTCGTTGTTCTCCTTTTATATTTATGCGTTTCCGTCAGTTTTAGTTTGTTACCCCGATTTTGTTTTTTGTCCATGGATTTATGAGTTTGAACAGCGGTATACTACTGTTGCCTTTATTTAAGTAATTATGGTAACGATATCCCTGGTTTAATAATTTACCAGTAATACATAGATTACGTTCGTTAAAAAAACCATCAAAAACGTCACAACAGACACGGGCATAGCGAACGAGCTGTGAAATATAAACACCGTAAGATGGTGCCAAAGGAATGCATGTTTCTTGAATATAATATTGAGGTTTATACATGTAATTGATGCCCTTTTAATGCATAATTCGATAACGTTTACACATCATCTTTATTGTATTGAATAAACTTATCATTGATACCTGGATTGAAATTTTGTACGCCAGACACGTGTTTTGTCTATAGATGACTCATCAGTTACGCTCGAATCAAGTAAGGAATACCAAAAAACAAAGAAAGTTCATCCTTCAAAACCAGTTAGAAACAGGAGTAATTGCAAGGTTTGGCCAATTACAAACCAAAGACAATGTATTGTTATGACACATTTTTATGTAGGGGTCAGCTGAGGACCGCCTCCGGATGCAGTATTTTCTCGCTGCGTTGATGACCCATTGTTGGCCTTCGGCTGTTATTTACTCTATGGTCGGGTTGTTGTCTCTTTGCAAACTTCCCCGTTTCCATTCTCAATTTTATGGTTGTTCTCGTTATAACTCGTAAATATACTTATGGTGAAAATCAACGATTTTGAACTTGTTTTCGACATTACAGGTACACATCCTAAGGTACTTTGTTGTCCCGGAACAGAAACAAATTTCATCATCACTTCATAAACTATAAAAACACAAAACACAAAACATAGGGAAATATAAGCACTGAACATCACAATATCCAGTTACTTTATTCATTTTTAAGAGGAATTGGTGTTAATAGATTTAATCTCTATAGGAAAATCCACATCAGATATATATATGGTGATTAGATTCCCGTAAAGTTTTTCTAATATATTTTTTTTGTGAGGTTGGGGGGAATCTTAGAACACTCATTTACAAAAACGTTTATATGCAGCAAAATTCCGACCAATGCGTTATTCAATTCATTTATTATTTCATTCAGACCAAAAAGTAAAGAATAAGTTAAACCAGAACTTTTTACATTAAGCTACTTAAAATGACATGAATGTACATGTAAAAATGGCGGCGAATTTAATACACAGAAAGCTTTTGGCTTAAAATTATTTCTACCTAAAGTCACTCTAGTGACTCTCCTAGTATGGCTGCCGGGTAAACATAACTTCTCTCTTTGATGATGAAGTGTGATTACTCTTGAGTAATTGGATTGACCAAAAGAGTAAATTATCATCCAAACAGAACCTTATACACAGCAAAATTTAATGAACCAACACAAGTTTTGTTCAATTGTGTCTCTGACAAGAATAGAAAATTTGGAATACATTTTTTTACATATCTTCAAGAAAAAAGTATTTATGACTACATTCTCTAGTAAATTTATTATATATATTATACATGTGTCGTGGATAATTTCTATATTCTTACAAGTCACTTGGTTAAAGTGGCTTCTGTAAAAACAAAATGAGTACTGCTATATTACCCCGAGATTGACCTTCCTGAGATCTCTGTGAGGATTTTTTCTTTCTGTATTTTCCTTAAATCAACATTCCTAATGTCTCTGTAAAAACAAACTTTTTTCTGTATTTCCCTTCAATTGATACTGCTTATGTCTCTGCGGGGAGTTTTTTCTTTCTGTATTTCCATTCAATTAACACTCATTGTGTCTCTTTGAGGATTTGTTTTCTTTCTGTATTTCCCTTCAATTGACACTCCTTATGTCTCTGTGAGGATTTTGTTCTTTCTGTATTTCTCTTCAATTGACACTCCTAATGTCTCTATGAGGATTTGTTTTCTTTCTGTATTTCCCTTTAATTGACACTCCTTATGTTTCTACGGGGATTTGTTTCTTCCTGCATTTCCCTTCAATTGACATTCCTTATGTCTCTGTGAGGATTTTTTTCTTTCTGTATTTCCCTTCAATTGACATTCCTTATGTCTCTGTGAGGATTTTTTTCTTTCTGTATTTCCCTTCAATTGATACTCCTTATGTCTCTGTGTGGATTTTTCCTTTCTGTATTTCCCATCAATTGACTCTCCTTATGTTTCTGCGAGGATTTTGTTCTTTCTGTATTTCTCTTCAATTGACACTCCTAATGTCTCTATGAGGATTTTTTCTTTCTTTATTTCCCTTCAATTGACACTCCTTATGTTTCTGTGGGGATTATTTTCTTTCTATATTTCAATTCAATTGATACTCCTTATGTCTCTGCGAGGATTTTTTTTTTTCTTTCTGTATTTCCCTTCAATTGACACTCCTTATATTTCTGCGGGGATTTTTTCCTTTCTGTATTTCCCTTTAATTGACACTCCTTATGTCTCTATAAGGATTTGTTTTCTTTCCGTATTTCCCTTCAATTGACATTCCTTATGTCTCTGCGAAGATTTTCTTTCTTTCTGTATTTGCCTTAAATTAACATTCCTTAGGCCTCTGTGATGATCTGTTTTCTTTGTGTATTTCTATTCAATTGACACTTCTTATGTCTCTGTGAGGACTTTTTTCTGTGTAAATTACCAGAGAAAACATACATTTATCTTCAATATGACACCACATTGCCCAAAGCATGATTACAATTATGTTTTTTTTTTATTTCTTGATCTGTTGTTGTCTGTTCTATGGTCGGGTTGTTGTCTTTTTGACACATTCCCCATTTTCATTCTCAATTTTATGTTTTAATGTGTCTTCGTTTACTTTGACGAATCTTTTGTAAAAAAAGAAACCCACGTTTTGGGTTACACGCAAAAGCCTACTTTATGTATTACTAACCAAAGATCTTTTTTTTTCTCCATTATATTAAACCTGTTCATCGACTCATCGACGTATCCCCATATTATTTTTTATTCTTATAGTAATATATTTAATGTATTCCAATTATTGCTAGGTTAACGTTTTACAAAAAAAAAGATGTCAGATTCTGAGTTAGGTTTCAGGACTAAAAGTTATCTTCCGTGTCATATCTGACGACAATTGTTTTGCACTTTTATCAGTAACTATCCATCTCGTTTTTATATAAATAGAAAGTGGGGAAGTTTTTATCAAGTGTTCTTTTTTCCTTTAAACAGGAAGGTTTTCTCTCTATTTTTGATATAAACTACAGATACTGTTATCCATTGCCATCAGTGATGAAAGTTAAAAACCAAGCGTATTTCATTTATCAATAGAATTTATCACACAAAATACAATATTCGTTCATGATCTCAGCGGAAATAAATCATCAAAAACAAATCGGGTCCTTCTTTTTTTTAAATTTACTATTGGTTGTTATCCCTTTTCTTTTGTATATGATGTTTGGTCTAATAAAGCCAAATAACGATCTAAGTTGGGTACGGATACGTAAAACAACGTCTATGTAGCTTTCAAAATTAGGTTTTTCAATTAGCTATGGCCTTCCACCATGTTTCTATTATTCTCCTATTTTATTTATATGCATTCAATTCTCTTTTGAAATAGATGATATTGGATCCTGATAATAACGTAGCCAATGTCAACTATATTATGTGTGTTATCTCTAGAAAATATTTGTATACATTTATGTGAAGTAGTATCAATTACTTCTTATGTCATACCAAATTCAAGAACAGCGGGAGAACTAGTGCAAAATAAATTATTGATTAGAAAGAGAGGGGGAATACACACTATCAATAATAAATTCACTTTATACAAAACTTTGAATTTTGAAATACTAAGGCCTGTATATCCAAGGAATAGATTACTGTAGGTGTATTTTGCTAACTTTTTAGGAATCTAAGGTAAGATAAATGTGTGAAATCTCTGAATAAAACTGAAAGTAAGCAAGATTCTATTTTGAATCCCCGCCGCTGTCTTTTAGAAAAAATACTGCAAGAGCTAAAAGGAGGGGGGAATAACGGGGGGGGGTCTTAACATAAAATATGACAAAAGCACTAATAAAAAACGTGATGTGATGCAAATGAAATATTTCCCTGGTTTAAATGCAAAAAAATACTTTATTTTCATAGTACATTGGAATATTTGTCACAAAAGGTCCCCAAAGGTCCCCCTCTGTTTAAAACAGTATTAACAAAAATGCAACAAGGAACCGAAGAGAACAGGGCCGTAACTACATTGAGGCAAATGAGGCAAATGCCTCATGTTTTAAATTCAAAAAAAAAAAAACTAAAACAAAAGATTGTCTTCATATGATTGTTTTCATATCAAATTGTTTTCACTGAAAGTGTCTTGCAAGAAGCAAGTTCTCTTCACTCTCTGATGTCGCCAGAGTTTTCAGAGTTGATGGTCTATTGTTTCAATTTTGTACTTCTGTGTCCCGGGTTTGTCTTTTGTTCATTTATTGTCCTACATAATGACTATTCTGAGTGTTGATTTTTATTTGTAAACGTGTCACACTGTGTAATATTTTATGTCCACCGATGTCCAGGCATTATGCGAGAAAATATTTTAAGAATATACGATGCTACTGGACACAGAAAAAAGTGGTCGTTTCTGCATGGAGAATTGATCTTGATATCAAAGAATACGAAACTGCCTTTCTTGTATATAAAACCATACCCAATTTTTCTTAGTATGGATTGCAAAATTAGGTATTTTCTGTAGGTGAGATATGCACAAAAGTGATAGATATGTATTATAAATATAGAAAATTAAATATCAACAAAAAAAAAAATATAAAAAATAACTGTATCATATACCCAAGCGCCTGTGGATAAAACTAGATAGCTGACATGGTTTAAATTAAAGTAAGACCACCAATTTCACGGTATCAAATCATTTATTGAAAAAAAAATTCAATGTATTGCCATATGACCTTTTACATTCAAGGGTTAAATTTGCATTCAGTCGTGTTCAGATTCTTTAACAGAAAATAAAGGAATATGAAGTACACGTGCACGGGAGCTAATCGCACACACTGTCAATGTATAGAAAAAAAACCAAATGATCAATGGTCAAAGTTTTTATTCCTGTTCTTCATCTTGATATAGTTGCTGGAGGGTCTTCAATAATGAAAGAATCATAAATACCGTAAAACAAGGTCAATATGGTCCCTAGTGTCGACTTGAGTAGTACTAGTATTTAACGCATATTACTGCACTAATGATTGTCACTATATTTAAATCTAGTCATAAAAAATCTCAAGTCAGCACAATACAAGACAAGAACAGACAGACAGATCCGGTATTAATGATTATGAGAATTACGATTTTCGCTTATCCTACATATCGGTCTTTTAATGTTTTGAATTTCCCTAAAACTTTAAAGTCTTGAATAACAATGAATCTATGTTTTTGCTTTGAGACCAGAATATTGTCGAAAAAATAGCTAAAAATGATTTGCATTTCTATGAAAGAAAGAGTCCGGGAAACGCTCAGAATGCACGATTTTGCGTTATTGTTCTCAGAGCTTATTTTTAAGGCCCCCAGACCCCTCGCCAAAATTTTTCGCCTCGCTACGCTCGGCGGATATATTTTGCCTCAGTATTAAAAGGGGGTAGTTACGGCCCTGGAGAAGGAAATTAAGATTGACAAAATCAAACGCTGGACTATTTCAACCAACAAAAGGAAATATATCTACTGTAACATTCTAACTTGGTATAGGATTTTTTCGTAGAAAGTTTTTGAATTTAATAGATTCAATGAAATAGTCACCAACAAAGTTTCCATTTTGATGTGAAAATACAAACGAAAAAAAATGTAATAAATGTAATTCATTGTTTACAGCAACATAAGATATTTTTCATTGCTCTTAAGGGAACGGGGCATGTAGCAGGAGACGCTTACCCTGTCGAAACATTCGCTTACCCTATCGAAACATTCGGTCTAGTTTCTTATGGAAATCAGGCAGTAATTCCCTCAGGTTTTGTTCAGTTTGTCTTGAGACATAACCTTTTATGGTAAATTAACTCATCATAGAAACGAGGATTGAAATATTGTATTTGAGGCAAACGCGTGTTTCGTCTACAAAAGACTCACCAGTGACGCTCGAATAAAAAAAAGTTAAAAGTGCCAAAAAAAATACGATGTTGAAAAGCATTGTGGAGCAAAACTTCCTAAATGTTTTGCCAAATACACCTAATGTAATCTTTTCCTGAGGTAAAAAAAAACCTTAGTATTTTATAAATTCAATGTTTTGTTAACAGATTAATTTATAATTATAACCATATCAATGATAGTTCTTGTCGACCCAGTGGTTGTAAATACACTCATCATAGATACCAGTGTCGAAAGTGTGTATGCATGTTTAAGAAGGGAACCTGTTTGACTATGTAGTACTATGAATTGACAGTATTTCTAATTCGGTACATTTAATCTGATGCCCAAACTCAGAAGAGACTGTGGAAACTATTTGTCTTTCTGCAAGCATAACAAAAAAAATATAAAATTGCTATCGCAAAAACAGAGTGAGTACATAGAAAAACTCAAAAAAATGTAGTTATAGACACAAAAACTTTCCCAGCTGATATTTGAAAAACAAACTTAACTTGACTGAATCATTAATTTTTGTTCCAACATGTTGTGTTTTGGTTATATGTATGTCAATGATATCTTGTGTCTACAAATTACCATAACTGAACAGGCAATTCGTTGAATTCTGCTTAAAAATTTCAGTCAGATGTATCTCAATGATATCTTTTTTTTCTACAAATTACCTGAATCAGGCAATTTGTTGAATTTTGTTATTTTTAGTAGTTTATATAGTGACTAGCAAGATAAGGCTTTTTAGAAAATGCCTTAAGAAAATGCCTGTAAAATGTCAATGGGGTGCTCTTACTTTTAGAAGGCGGTACTACGACCCATTGTTGCTACCATTTACGTCATTTGGACTGTGGTGGATAACTGTCGCATTGGCAATTATATCAAATCTCATAAGTAATACATATATGTTTTACATATTAATTTAGTAAAATTACTAAAATTAGACTGCCTGTAGTAATCTTGAGTATTATATTATCAGTGCAAACTATTGACAAACAAATTATCTGACACATTTTCAAACTGATAGAAGTCATAAATCCGCCTATATTACCATTACACATTTGTACCTGTTGGGTCTGTTTGTTTTATTAACACATTCTTGTCAATATAATGGATTTTTACGGTCATACAAGTAAGAGATTTAACTAGCTATGCAACCAGGTTTTATAAACTCATTTTTAAAATAAATGATTTACCAATCAGAAACTTGACAGATATTTTCCATTCGTTTGATGTAAAATTGAGAATGGAAATGGGGAATGTGTCAAAGAGACAACAACCCGACCAAATAAAAAACAACAGCAGAGGGTCACCAACAGGTCTTCAATCTAGCGAGAAATTCCCGCACCCGGAGGCGTCCCTCAGCTGGCCCCTAAACAAATATATACTAGTCCAGTGATAATGAACGCCATACTAATTTCCAAATTGTACAAAAGAAACTAAAATTTAAATAATACAATACTAACAAAGGCCAGAGGCTCCTGACTTGGGACAGGCGCAAAAATACGGCGGGGTTAAACATGTTTGTGAGATCTCAACCCTCCCCCTATACCTCTAACCAATGTAGAAAAGTAAACGCATAACAATACGCACATTAAAATTCAGTTCAAGAGAAGTCCGAGTCTGATGTCAGAAGATGTAACCAAAGAAAATAAACAATATGACAATAATACATAAATAACAACAGACTACTAGCAGTTAACTGACATGCCAGCTCCAGACTTCAATTAAACTGACTGAAAGATTATGATTCCATCATATGAACATCAGGCACAATCCTTCCCGTTATGATGTGTATGAGCTTGAGATTTTGCCGTTGGATATTAAAGAGACTTTTCGTTTTCTGTTATTCTTTCAGTTAGATATTTTTGTATTTTAATTTTTAGCATCATATCAATATGTAATGCCAACCATGTAAGATAGACATTTCAACATTAATTAACTATAATATATTTCAAAAATAATGGATGACTTTGTTTAGTTATCCTGGCAATGCGTTTCTTTTAAAAGCTGTACCATCAAATGATAAAAATTAGCAATTTTTTTATGGTAAATATTATTCACCTATTGACTGGGTGCGAGGGTAAAAGCAAGGTGTTGTCCATGAGATACAATTGCTCGAGGCAAAGCCGAGAACATTTGTTGGTAAGCGAAGGGACTACTTTTATCCGCACTATCAGTCATTCGGTGTTTTATTATACTGAATAACACAGTCATTAAATGTTTGTATATACCAAATTAACCAATTTTCCTAAAGTGTACATATATCATCTAAAAAAAAAAGAAAAATGTTTCATAATTTGACATGCAAAAGATGAGCTATACGGGTTTTTTTATAGTTCGTGTTGTATTTGTAAATATTTCAACTGCAATCAAAACTAGAAATAAACTTTCTGTGCCTATAATAAATTCTAGCTTAAGTACACCAAACGCAAATACAGTTTTAGAATATGACGATCAATCCGTATTATAAAAAGGTAGTTCTATATTCTATAAAAAATGCGCGCGAAGATTTTCTTTCTCTGTTATAGGTTGCATTTCTTTAAAATCTGTGAAATAAAGCAAATTTGGTTAAATTCTGAATGTTCCCCTTTTTCACCCTATATAGGTTGCATTTCTGTAAATATTGACAATGCAATTTCCCATAGGAACTCCTTTTACGGCTAAAACTGTACCACTTTTACTATGAAGTTTTAAAAAAAATCTTATCCTAGAATTGAAAGTTCATATGCACCACATTTTTTTTCAAAGGTCAAAATATAGGGCTGTGCGGCATATTTTCAACGTTTATATGCCCTGAACTTCTCAGAGTTTAAACTTACACTAATTTTCTTAACTACCCCTACCTCGAATGAAAGGTTACCACAGATTTCAATGTAAACAATATGCACGTGTTTATTTACTGGTAACATTCCCAAGTTCTGTCTCTGCGATATGGAACACAGAGAGCATAACTGGGAACCAGTATGTAAACAAAATGAATTTTCTATGAATATTCAATTACTCCCCAAAAGAGGCGTGTTTTGAGAAACAGCTGTATTTACAAAGTGCAACCTATAGTTGCTTTTTGTGTGTTAATTACAATCGACACAAACAGATTATATCATTTACGATATTAGAGTTTGACGTTGTCAAGCACACAAGTCCAAGCAGAATAGTCCATGACATCATTATTGTCCAATGAAAAATAAGCATGAAAAAGTACGGGAAAGATGATTATAAAACTATTAACCAGGGTAATAGTCTTTGAAACTATTGACTGGCAAATACTCTGTGGAATGAAATAGCACAACAATTTCATTATATTTTAAATAGAAAAAAACATACTGAGATACAATTAAAAATTTTAGTATCATGACGAGTGAACGAACTTCACATTATTACTTCAAACGTGAAATGTTTTTATTAGTTTATATGTTATTCTTCCTTATTGTAACTATAAATATATAGGAAGCTGGAAATACAGTTTCCTTCACTTTACATGTTATAATTGCGATATCATATTGTATTGTTTATATGGCATCCATTGAAATGTCTGCGTATGAGGACATTAAACGGGAAGACCATACATACGACGTTATTAAGAAACAAATTGAAACAAAACATGAATTCAAACCATCGTTGAAGCAATGTTTATTTTTATTTATTTTAATACTGACATTGTTAGTGTTGTCAGGTGTTGTAGTTTGGACGGTGACATATGTTACGGTTCGTGGTAAGTCAAAATGTATAGCATTAAATGTCCGTCATGTCTTACATAAATTTTATCCATTTGTTTAGCTATTTCACTCATTTTCAATAACTCTTGATGCATAAATAATATTTAGCCATTTATATTTTTTTTTATATTTAGATGCAGATGAACGAGTACTTATAGCAAAATTCAAAACAGGTCGCCAATCAAATGGGGAAAAATTCAAAAGCACTAACATATCAAACGAATAGATAATTTCATTCTGTTGATTTGGGTTTATTTTATTTTTTGTTTTACCTTTAGTACACAGGGACCGTTTGCCTTCCGTCAAACCTTTTAGTGGTCAAATATTATTGAAAACGATCCCTTATTCTTAGTTTTGACATTTCGTGACATAAAATCAATAATCAGCCATATTGCGATAGTGTATCTTTTTAATATAAGCAAAACCTCAAATAAGATTTAGCAATTGCTCGAAATGGAACATACATCATACTAATTCCGATCTATGTTGCATAATAGAATATATACGGGATATTTTTTATTAACTTAAAATTTAACAATGTTTATATTAGTAGTTAATCTTTGTTTTCACTCAGATATATATGAGCATTGGCTTATTCTTGCTTCATCACATTTTCATCTTCAGTAACATAACTATTTTTCTGAATATTATTATATCCTTCGCCCTGTATTTTTTCGTCTCAAGATATCTGGTATATGATTTGTACTAATAAACAACTTTAGTAAAACAATTTCTAAGTGAAAATATCGATTTATCTTTTAACTTTATGTTTTATTAATATTCAACCAACAATGTTGATTTGATTCCAGACAGTTATACTGGGGTCAAAATTGAAAGTAGCATTCTTTACATGATTTTGCATATTGTTTTGTTAAAAAACAAAGTGCATACAACGCATTGAATTGATTACATACATGTATGAACAAAACCTTACATCTCCCTCCCAAAACAAGATAAAGAAAGAAGTATAAAAATGATGTAGTGTGATATATAACTCATTTACTTTACATAGTATATGCGTATGATCAAAAGATTTTAAGTCCTTGTATTATGTTATTGAAAGTGAGGTTGTGACCGAAGGTAATTTTGACGTTTTAGATTTCGACCGTTGCTATACATTGATATTGGTACATTATTATTCATGGGGAATCTCTAATTAAGGTTTCAATTAATATGATCTTGAAATTTTTAACTAGGAGTGTCATTGTGTAATCCGGAGGTTGCATTTTTTTTGGATTGACTGGAATAAGTTCGAGATCATTTTTTTTCTGACAATAAAGGTCCGTTTTTTTTATCAAAATTTTCTAATCAAAAGTGGATGTGATTATTGTTAAAAGACCACGAATTGTTATTGGACTTGTGGTATCTGATAAGGTCATTCTACTCTTTGTTAAAAGACATTTTAATAAAAAAAAAAAATGCGATTATTATCGATATTTTCTTCAGGAAAAATGCTTTGCTTTTGCTGCTTTTTTTGTTTTTCAACTTTTCTAATAGTACCTCCCTGTATTTTCTTGTAATCAGTATGTTTCCACAATAGTAATAGACATTGAAAATAATATTCTCCATAATTGTTCGTTGCATCGTCCTGACAGAGAAATGCGGAGACTAAATATGAGGGCTAAATACCTTTATGTATTCAATAGAAGTGAGATGCAATTTTTTCCCAAACCATAAGTGTAGAAACCTTAAGTCTTTTTCATTTGAGGTCCTTGGTAAAAAAAAAAACATAACGAGGATAAGGTCACAGTCAAGGCCATGTTTATTTTTGTTTTTGTTTGAACATATCTTTAAGGACAACATTAAGGTTACAATGACGTTGGAGAAGAAACGTGAGTCTGGCGTATAACATTTAAAATATGGTATTTATAATGAGTCTTTTTAAAGAAAGGTATCAGAATCATGCAAAGGGGGATTCATCTCAAAACATGAATTAATGACATCTTTGTTTTAAGGTAAGGTTTGCATGAAACCTGGATTTTTTTCTTAGTGATATTATACCAACATGATACATCATTTTGTTCAGGGAGGAGTATCCAATCATTTAATGAAAAAAAATCGAACATCGCCCGTCCCGTTTTTTCAGGTGAAAAGCTCAAAATTCCGATTTTTGACGATTTTTAGGGAAAATTGTATTTGAGTTCTTCTGAAATAATAATGTATGCGAGTGACTATAAAAAAATAAAACTAAATTAAACATGTATAAATAATTGTGGACCATTCATTTATAATAAATTTTAATTAAAAATATCATAAAAAAGTTCCTAAAAACAAGAATTTTTAATTTTTGGGTTAAAAAAAAACCGTTGCCATGGCAACAAAAAGCCAAAAATACCCCTTTTCCGGGTCCACCGTTTTTGTAAAAAAACTGTGAGCTTAAGGAATTAACTATTTGCATTATAATGAGCTAATAAAATTGGTATGTCTCCGAACTCGTTTTTACGGATATGGCCGTCATATGTGTCCATCTTGTCATTTCTGTAAAACACAAAAATATTTTTTTTGTTGATCTGCAAAGAAGAAAGTCAACTTTAATAGCATCTTTTTACAAAGAATCATTTTTTCTTGTAACACTTTGGGATTGACCATAATCAATGAGAGAAAACAGTGATTAACTCATACTTTCAAAAAAATAAAATCAGTTCAATGAAGTTCACAGGAGTAAAGGAACTGTAGTTGAGGAATCCCCACCGTCAATTGGCGATTTGATGTTCGCAAATGCAGTTTTACTGTCCACGCGTAGGGGAGACAGTAAAACGGAAATTTGCGACCGTCAAATCAAAATTGATTGTGGCTACTCTTCAACCACAGTAATGTTATTCCGATTATAATGCATTACAAAAAGAAATAATACGTTAGAGCTGGGAATAAATGGGTAATGTGTCCATGGGACACTGACGATGCCCTCTCTTACATAAACATGAAACATTATAAAGCATTACGTATAAATTTTATAACATTTGGTAAAAGCAAACTAAAGTTGGAGAACAGAAACGAAAAGTTCAGAAAACGACCTCATAAAAATACCCCGAGCGTCATGATCTCTTATATACGGAGATAGACTGAAAACTAACAATTTCCCGGATTTTATAGTGAGTCCGTGCATGTGTAGAAACACATATTACCATCCTTGTTTTTAGATAAATTGATACTGATATGCATAGAAGTTTGTTTGATTAGAGGTTGTAAAATGTCCAGTGGCAAATACTTCAGGCATGTTCAGGACGACACAATACAATAGTTGTGTCTTAATGCATCCATAAAAAAATACTATTAGAACACTCCGTCAGTTGTAAAAGTGATTGATAAAATAAAATATACTTCAAATGATGTAAATGTGTGGGATGTGTGCGTATTTGCGGACAAACCTTGTAAACTATACATTTGAAAAGATCAAGTTCAACATTCTGTCATTCGTAAAAATTATGCAATAAAAATATCTGAGAATATATATATGCATCCTCTATAAGTAAAACACATGGCGCATTATGTAAATTTTTAAACTAAATTGACTTGAAAGTGTCACAAAAATGTGCCGTTTTTCATTCAATCCTGCGTTTCTATTATTTGTATTTATACTGTATGAAAAAGCGGAAACGGCGTGCATCAGACTTACAAATTCAATTAAAGAGACAGCTTAACAGTCAGTGAAAAAGCTACCGGAGTTCTTGAAGCAGAATAAACAACACTTCTATCTTGTGAAAGGACAAGACGGGGACAAGCCATAAAAACACAAGATATTAGATCGATTTCTATTGAAATGAGCTTCCCATACATTAGTTTTTTTTAGGTTTTACGGCGGGAGACAAGAGAAAGGGGATGGAAGAATGGAGAAAGGTATCCCCTGTCCGACCCCTCATAAATCTAGAACTGTAAAAGTGACGACATCAAAATTCAAATCTATTCTGTGTTTTTGTGGCAAAAAGCATTGTGCATAAGTTTTATATCAGTTGGTTTAGGAAACTAAAGTTAGAGGATGGAAACCAATTTTGTAAAAACGGACGTACACTATGATACGTACATTCGGATCTACGTACAAACAGACAAGGATATAACTCAATGCCCCTTTTGCTACGGTGGGGGCATAACAATGTACATTTATGAAATAAAATAAAACTCCGCGAAACTTCATGAATGGTTTTTGAACAAAAACGTTATGGCTAAACGTGACGTCATATAAATGAAAACTAACAAACTGAAGGTCATAACGTTACTTGCACGATTCAAATTGTGATAAAATTACATCAAAACGGCGATTTTGAGGTTGGTGTTGGTTTTTTTTCGATAATATTGTAGTTATCGAACATTGGTTAATCAAAGCAATTCAAAATGGCGGGTCCCTCCTTTTTCCAATTATTTGAATTCGAGTTATCTCCCTGTGTACGCAAACCTTACCTTAAATGATGCAAAACAACAAACTTTTGGGTATTCGATCATTGCATACTGTATATTATATTTTGTTATAAAGATAAACAAGTTCATAGCAACACATATTTTGACATTCAAACATGTCTCACTCCTTGGTTGACAGGCATGTTTTTTCTGAGCAACCACTTACTAGAAAATTTGAAACAAAATAAATAAAAGGTACTAAAACAATTCCAATATAATCCTTAATAATAATACAAAATCATTGTTATGTCTGAACAGCTTAAATACAATACATTTTTCTAAAAAAAAATGTACCAGATGCATATACATAAATTTCTCCAGAAAATACCATGGAAATTTACCAAATTTTCAAAACGCACATTTTTAGTAGTATTTGCCATGTAATATTGATAAAGCTCTTGGTAAATGGTCTCTTGTTATTTATTTGAAGATCATTTAAAACTTTTCATATATCTATGGTCGAGTTCAAAGATAATTTTTACCTAAAAGACATTTTGATACTGATCAAATGATCTTTGTAGAGATTGTAGACACACTAATTGCCCAAGTTGTCCATACATTTTCTAATGTGAATGAGAGCCTCTGAATCGGATTTACTGTTCTTATCTTAATAAAGGAATGGGTAAAAGTGCCTGTCCTAAACAAGGGACCTGTAATCCAGATTTTTTCATTGGTTAATATCTGCCATTAGAGCATTTTTTACATTTTCAATTGTTTAAAATTTAAAAATTCATTAGTCTTTTTCAGATTATTTTGTCGCAAGGTTTAGACTCATTGTTAAACTACCCAATGGCCTGTAATTGATATTTATATTGTCATATTACAAGGACAGTTGTCTCACTGGAACATTATTATTATTATATAATAACTATTGATTCTGGTGTCCTAAACTAAAATTGCATAAGATTATGCTGCTTACCAATTACTATTGCCCTTGTTATCAAAAACAATATATCATGTTAAAGCTGACAAAACCAACATGACCACCATTGCTATAAATGAAATATCAGCTTACAACAATTAGCCAATGTTTAAAAGATCAGAGAGCTTAAACAGTTAAATTCGAAGTGATGGTATATATGTATTACGAGAGGTTTGGCATGCCACAAAACCAGATTCAACCCACCATTTGTTTTTCTTAAAACGTCCTGTACCAAGTCACGAAAATGGCCATTGTTATATTATAGTTCGTTTCTGTGTGAGGTGCATTTTAATGTTGTGTTTCTGTTGTGTCGTTGTTTTCTTATATTTGATGTGTTTTATTCAGTTTAAGTTTGTAACCCGGATATGTTTTTTTCTCAATCGATTTATGAATTTCGAACAGCGGTATATTACTGTTGTTTTTATTTATATACTCAACAAAACAAGTAAAACGCAACGTCTTCCTATCTACAGTAACTTCCATAATTTCTTTGTTTTGCTAAAAAATAAAATATAACTTTTTATCTGTGTTAATATCATATAAGTACAGTCGGAAACCCGGTTGAAATAGAACAACAGAATCGAAGCTCTTTGTTAGAGAAGGCGATAAATGCTTACTGTAATGTTTACTATAGTGACAAAAATTTTAAAAGTTAATAGAAACAAACAAATTACAATTTTCTTCTCAATTACGAAGTGGTTTTTTTAAAAACACCATTTGCATAAGTTTTCAATTTATTTAGTACATAGTTAAGCAGAACATTTAAATATCAAGTCGATCACATGGGTATCTTTCAAGTTGGATGTAGAAAATGAATAACCTCCGATTTAAATTTTTTTTTACCACGGACGGAAAACATATCAATCTATTAGTTCAGTAATTTTCGTGTCTGCCCTTCAATTATGTGACTCAAGAAAAAATTCCAAAAAATGGGTAACAATTGTATCGAAAAGAGAAGATCGAGTGCACCTTTTTATGTAAGGGCGTGTTTGAGTTGAATATTTTGTCTTGATATCTTACAAAGCAAGAATATTTCATACATCTTTTCGCTTCAGATTCTATCAGTTTTATATATCAAAGCTACAGGTTGACTTTTTAACATAAAAATATCACAGTACTGTACTAAATGATGAAATATATATAATATCAAGTGAAATACCTATCTAATGAATAACAAAAACAGAGTAGGTGTGTTCGAATAGCTATTTTTTTTACTGAAACTACTTGACGACAGTCTTTTAAGTTGGATGATGAAAGTGCATATCTTCGAAAAATTATAATTTTTTTGTGTGTGGTAACTAGGATTTATAGTCTTCAACCACTAAAAAAATGTAGTCTGCCCTTCCACGAAATGTTTAATTAGAATTTTTTTAATGTTTATGAATTTTCGAAAATTCCACCTGACAACCGATCAGACAATAATTTTAAATTGAATCAATGCAAACAAGATCATAAACTTATGCTCATTAGATAGTTGATACATTTGTCTTTTAAAATACAACTGACATATAAGGATCGTAATGGTGCAATGTGGATAAATTGTTCGGTTTCCAAGAGCAAAATTTGCAGCGTGTCATCCCTACAATGGCTTCCATTTCTACGATTGTGAAAATGAACTGGCATAATGGGGAGATAATTTTGACGAAGTAGAATCCTGACTGAGTATATGCGTGAAACATTGAAATGAATCTACAGGTTTACCGTGATATTTTCGTTTTAATTGTCTCAATTGGTTTTTTTTAAGTCAGTACCAAATTGTCAAAAAAAAATGATTAATAGACATAAGTTAGGTTACTTTGTTTTCACATAAAATATACACTCTACTTCTGACAGGTGTCAATAATTTAGTAAATAAAATAGATTTTGTTTGAAAATGTGAAAACTAAATTGTAAAAATCATTTTCACAGAACTAGATTTAGTAATATTGTGTCAAAATTTTACTAATTTCAATCCCTTTTTTAAAAAGTTGGTGCTTTTTTGTTGTTGTTGAGAACATAGTTCTTATGCAATATCATTTGTATTAAGGTAGATTCATGGTATACCGCCATCTTGGATTGTACAATCACAGTACAAAATCGGTCTAATTATTTGCCTAAATCTGCAAATTTGGAGACAGATTTGCAATTCAATGGTTAGAATGTTTTTTCTATTTCAAGAAAACTTGTTAATTAATTGTATTATTCAAAATATTTTAACAAATATCATTTTTTTTGGTTTAAAAATCATTTTTTTCAAATGAGCAATTTAAGGGGAAATAACTCTTTTAGTACAAAATTTATACTGGGCTAATAGGGAATTTTTTTATTTTTACTTGTAGCAAGAAAACAAGTTCGGTGACACCATGTTTTCTTTTTATTTTCTTAAAACATATTATGAAACCTTTCTTCTCACAATTTATTTCGGAATTCTATCTCATAGAATTATTTTTATGCACACTAATGTGTTTTTTCATGAACAAACTAACCAAATTTTGGCAATTTTCAACGACTCATAGCTTGAAAAATAGCACGGTGACCGATACTTTTTATCAAATTTTTGAAAAGAGCATAGTAAAATCTTCATTTTGGCAAATTATAAAAAAATTCTGTCTCAAAAAATATATACTTGTGATCTAGATCACAAATTTATATTTTCTTAGACAGAATTTTTTTATAATTTGCAAAAATGAAGATTTTACTATGCTCTTTTCAAAAATTTAATAAAAAGTATGGGTCACCGTGCTATTTTTTAAGCTATGAGTCGTTGATCATGAAAAAACACATTAGTGTGCATGCAAAAAATTTTATGAGATAGAATTTTGAAATAAATTGTGAGAAGAAAATAAATTGTTTTTAGAAAATAAAAAGAAAACATGGTCACCGAACTTGTTTTCTTGCTACAAGTAAAAATAAAAATATTCCCTATTAGCCCAGTGTAAATTTTGTACTAAAAGAGTTATCTTCCCTTAAATGGCTCATTTAAAAAAAATGATTTTAAAACCAAAAAAAATCATATTTGTTAAAATATGTTTTATAAAACGATAAATTAACAAGTGTTCGTTAAATAGAAAACACAGTCTAACCATTGAATTACAAATCTATCTCTAAATTTGCAGATTTAGGCAAATAACAAGACCGATATTGTACTGTGATTGTACAATCCAAGATGGCGGTATACCATTAATCTACCTTAAGGAAATTATGTACATTCTTATGCAAATTATGAGTTTAAAACATCCATAGCCTCTAGAGCGTCAATTAAATAAAGGGCCAGCTCCAAGTCTTCATCCTCAATTGTTTGCGGTTTTGTATTTCGGGACATAACACAGACGAGAAAAAAAAAGAAGCAATCATTATCTGACCAGGTTGAAGGCATCCCTCTTGAATCATTTTCAGCGCTGTTCTTGGTTGTGTATCTGTCTATGCAAAGTAGTCATCATTCTGTGAGAAAATGTTCTATAAAACAAATAATCCTTAATACAAAACATTTATCAATTCATGTTTGCTTGCTTAATATCTAGTGGAAAATAGCTCATGCATGCATATTCAGGATGAGAAAAATATATGACATTAACTTTTTGTTTAGTTACCTTAAATCAGTAAGGATTATCATTTAAGAATCATATTTGCCACTGTTTGTTATACAACATATTTTATACTATATTTGAAAAGTGCCGTTTAGCTATGTTTTTATTGGCGGGTACTATCAAATACAATTTTGTTCATTTTATCATTTTATCAAATTTTATTAATGTGTTTTTGATTTTAATGAACATAGCTTTATATGAATAACTGATAATTAAGTCAGGGGTTTTATTACCACAAATTAATTAAATCCAATACCAAATTATTTCATAGATGTAACCATTTGGCTTTGAACTTCTATTTAGTAACTGCAAGTAGTTTTATACTACTGTTTTAAAGTCAGTAACTTTGGTGCATTGCAGAGATCTTTTGAGACAAGCCCATTGCAATTAGGTATTACAGTTTCTTTTTGATGTTGGGCTATCACACCACTGTCCTGGATTAACACATTATACTTGCCACCTTCTTGGTATGTCTGTCTTACGTCAGGACCCTGTAATTCAGTGGTTGTTTGTTCATGTCTGTTATATATATTTATTTCATCCTAAATTTTTATGATATAAATCTCTCTTTCTTAATTGATTTTTTCTTATTTTTCATATAATGGCCTTTATAGCCCACTTTATGATATGGATTTTTCTCATTGTTGAAGGCTGTACAAATGCTGACATCAATTTCATTTGAATTTTTGTGGATATATGTCTTATTGTCATACAATCTCATCTCCTTACTTTTATACTTACATCTTGACTGAATGTCAGGTGTCAGTTTCAGCTGTACTTTGTTGTACATATGTCTTTGCAGAGGATTCATAGTCCTGTAAGAAAAAGTTTCCTTAAACAAATTATCCTTAATATTTTTATGTTGTTCAAGATGAGAAAAATCCAAATAATAAGCCAATATCAATATTTATAAAACAGTTATGGGGATCAACTGGGGAATTTAGTCAGTAATTATACTACTATTTGAACCAGTGTACTTGATTTACTTTAAAATGCACTCACAAAACATGTGTAACCCTATCACATTAGTTATGTGCATGTACCAAGCCAGAATCATGTCATCCATTAGTTGTAAGTCTTTGTTTACCATAATAATTTTATTGTCTTTTGAAAAGCTAATTTTTTTTTCTCTTCAAGGCCTTTTATCTAATAAGTATTTGTCTATTGTCAAAGAATGTATAACAAGATATTCAAATTTGACTTTTGGGCTGTCATGAATATTAATATTATAGGCAATGTATTGTACCACTAGATCCCTTACATGCATATCTTAGAGATGAGTTTGTTATCAACTAATAAATGTGTTCACTTATCAGGGTAAAAAGGTATTGTTTGTGTTTCAACTTTTCGGATTTTTAATAAAATTATCATTAATACATTAATTTTTTTCCATTACCTTAATTCAGCAGAAGAAATTGGAACATAGACATATTTTACTTACAATATTCAGTATGCTTAAACAGCTAGATGTTCTGGGTTTTTTTTCTTTCTCTGTTGTGTCCAAACCTGGATGCAGAAATAAATGAGAAATATTTAAATCTTAAAGTAAATACAAATAGGATTTACAAAAAATATCAACATACGAATGAATAACAATATAAAACATCTCAAATTCTTTTTCAACAATTTTGTACTTGTTTGGCTCTTAAAATATTTTGATATGAGCGTCACTGATGAGTCTTATGTAAACGAAACGCGCGTCTGGCGTACTAAATTATAATCCTGGTACCTTTGATAGCTAGTTCGTTACATTCTCAGGAACTTTTGGCATATTTGGATCGAAGCGATTTGATGAAATTTTATAGGAGTTATCTACCTTTACCAAATAAACTTGTCGGTATGTTTTTGTAATTCATAAACCGTTAACTCTATAACCCTGGAATCTTTTTGTTGGAGACCTATGTCCTAACTTAGAAAATAAGGTCAAAGGACAAAGTCAAGTTCTTAATTTTGACTTTTATTGTTTGTTTTTTTTCATTTACTCCAAGACTTTTTAAAGATATATATATAGAAGAACAAGTGCAAAAAGCTTGTTTTATTGTAATGTAGATATGTTACATTTGGTCTGAAACAATTTCATGACATCTTATAGGATTTAGTGCCCCTGAAATGTCTTATTATAAGGTTAATTGATAATTACTCCAACTTTGTTAATTATAAAGCCTTATGACCTTTAACAACAGGTATGGTGACATATGACCTTGACAAATGAATATCGGAAGTCATTTTGGGAAAACCGGAAGTAGCCATTTTTGCACTTTTTTCTTGAAAATTACTCAGAATCCATATAATTTGTATTTTACATACATGAACCTAAGACCTACAGTCTTAAAGTGACTTTCGATAAACCAATGCATGTATATATCATAAACTTAGTCTCTTGTGCCGGTTTTATAATTTTTTACGCATATATATCGTACAATCGTCTTTTTTTCTATCTGTCTGTTATGAGGTGAAATATGGCAGCTACTTAATTGTCGTGTTTTGAAGCCGTAGTTTACCGATTGTCACCTTATAGTAAACAAACAACAAAAAAACATGGATATTGAGCACGTCTTTAATATGTACAATCAGATAAATTTTCTGCTTTTTCACCAAAATGGGCTGAACACTACAATGTGTATGTGAGAATAACGTTGAAGTTTTAAAACGGTTATTATGTGATATTGTTAACTGGAAATTGAATCCAATTACTCAATATTTGAAAAAGTTAAAACAAATAAGTTTCCAGAGATCTGTGATTTTGTTTGATTTTTTTAACCCCCCCGCCCCCCAAATGAGATTAAAACTATAAATTGGAACTCAGCCTTAGTTTTCAGACACGTTATTTTTTGTTGAAATTCTCTCCAAAATTAATTCAAAAAAGTTATAGATATTTTCCAGAAATCAGTGATTTTTAAATATTTTCCCTAACTTTCCCTCCACAAATGAAGTTAGATACCACAATATTTATGAAAAGTGTGCCTCAATTTTTGGCAGGTATTTTTTTTATAATGTTCACTTAACATGAATTCATAGTAGTCAATATTTTCCAGAAATCTGTGATTTTTTTTTTTACTTTTACCACTTTCCCCCAAAAAATGAGATACAATTCCCAAATCAGTCCAAAAATTAAGTCTGAATAGTTTGTATTAATTTTACCTAACAATTAATTATCAAAATTAAATATTTTAAAACATACAAATATTTTCAAGAAACCAGTGATTTTTTAAACTGTTTACATGTATCTATCCAGAAATCAAATAAAAATTCTATGTCTTTCGTCTGATTTTCTTTTTTTTTTATATTGCGTCAACTGCGTGTAGAAAAAGAATGTTTGTAAACATTACATTATTTTCTAGACCTATGGTTCTTCTAGATATGACAAAAATAACAGTCAAACAGAAAATATGTAAAAAAGATATCTTGATGTACTTGTAAACCAACTTTAAAGACTAGATTAGTACTCAACTGTCATAGATTAATTTTATAGCTCAATAAATTTCATATTGGGAAAGTTCATAGGAGCCAAAATACAAAACCACACCCTAACTGTGTATTGCTACCAAGGAATCATATGCGTATGGATAGATACCAGGACTAAATTTTGTATATACACCAGACGCTCGTTTCGTCTACAAAAGACTCATCAGTGACGCTTGAATCCAAAAAAGTTAAAAAGGCCAAATAAAGTACGAAGTTGAAGAGCATTGAGGACCAAAATTCCTAAAAGTTTTGCCAAATACAGCTAAGGTAATCTACGCCTGAGGTTGAAAAGCCTTAGTATTCCAAAAATTCTAAATTTTGTAATCAGTTAATTTATAAATATAACCATATCAATGATAATTCATGTCAGCCCAAAAAGTGCTGACTACTGGGCTGGTGATACCCTCGGGGAAATAAATCTCCACCAGCAGTGGCATGAGATACCAAAAAGAATATCAGTGAGAAAAAATAGAAGGTAGAATTTCAAGTGGGATAGGCATGCAAGGAGTAATAGCATTTTTCATATCACATATTTTATATTTTTCACCTTTTGCGTTGAGGCCTTGACTAAGTCGGTGGTGTGTCTATTTTTTGTGTTGGTTTATGTAATGTATCCGGGTTTTGTTTTCTGTAATTAGTTAATACTTGAGTTTTATCATGTATATCTTTTATGGACAAGGAGAGCTTCTGGCGTATTGAATTCTAAACCTGATGCCTTTTGTGAGCTATTATTCATGTGTTTCTTTGTCTAATATGTTCTACTATTTATTTGTATTGTAGTCCTATAATGTTATGTTGTCCTTTTAATGTTATATTTAACATTGCCATTAAAGCGCGATGTTTGGCATGCCACAAAACCAGGTTCAACCCACCATTGTTTTCTCTTTAAAAAATGTCCTGTACCAAGTCAGGAATATGGCCACTGTTATATTATAGTTCGTTTCTGTGTGTGTTACATTTAAACATTTTAACGTTGTGTCGTTCGTTTTCTCTTATATTTGAGTGTGAATTCACATTACTATAAGACGTGTCACGGTACTTTTCTATCCCAAGTTCATGTATTTGGTTTTGATGTTATATTTGTTATTCTCATCGGATTTTGTCTAATGTTTAGTCCGTTTCTGTGTTTACTGTTTGCAATAGCACAAATTGTTCTAAAAAATAAGGATGTTCTTATCCCAAGCAGAAAACCCTAGCTGTATTTGGCACAACCTTTTTGAACTTTTGATCCTCAGTGCTGTACAATTTTGTACTTGTTTTGACTTTCGAACTTTTATATCTGGGCGTCACTGGTAAGTCTTGTGTTGACAAGGCGAGCTTCTGGCGTATTGAATCCTAAACCTGATGCCTTTTGTTAGCTATTATTCATGTGTTTCTTTGTCTAATATGTTCTACTATTTATTTGTATTGTAGTCCTATAATGTTATGTTGTCATTTTAATGTTATATTTAACATTGCCATTAAAGCGCGATGTTTGACATGCCACAAAACCAGGTTCAACCCACCATTTTTTTCTCTTTAAAAAATGTCCTGTACCAAGTCAGGAATATTGCCACTGTTATATTATAGTTCGTTTCTGTGTGTGTTACATTTAAACATTTTAACGTTGTGTCGTTCGTTTTCTCTTATATTTGAGTGTGAATTCACATTACTATAAGACGTGTCACACTACTTTTCTATCCCAAGTTCATGTATTTGGTTTTGATGTTATATTTGTTATTCTCATCGGATTTTGTCTAATGCTTAGTCCGTTTCTGTGTGTGTTACATTTTAATGTTGTGTCGTTGTTCTCCTCTTATATTTAATGCGTTTCCCTCAGTTTGTTTCCCCGATTTTGTTTTTTGTCCATCGATTTACGAGTTTTGAACAGCGGTATACTACTGTTGCCTTTATTTATCACATCGACCGAAACAAATCAACATATTCATAGTAAATGTTTCATAATAAAAACCACAAAAAATCTTACCTGAAATATATTGTACATAGATTCCACACTTGATAAAAAATCTCAAATGTTTAATCAATATTTCTGAAACATGATAAAAACAGCTGTTATTTTTCATATGAAAACAATATCAAGTAATTTCTGTTTTGCTAAATAAATCATCACGTATTTGTCCAAAATAAATATTACAAAGGAAATATATTAATACTTTAAAATGCAAAATAATGCAAAATAATCTTGATAAAACTTTGTACTTTTAAAGACGTAAATTAGAAAGAGATATAGAAAAAACATTGATTGTTTCCAAATTCTCGAATTGCTAATGAAATTATCATATTTAAAAGATAGCATTTAAAAAATGTATAATAGTGTATTTTTTCCTGTTTGTTCGTCCAGTCGTTCGTTCGCACACTGTGTATCAATAACCAAATTCTGTTTATCAAATCAGAAATTTTTTTATTCACAAAATAACGTCTCATGAAATACTTCTATGTTTTGATATTATCAAAAGCAAAAGTCATAGGAGTTTAATCCCTTAAATAATAAGACAATTTTTAACATACAAAGCAAATATGCTCCTTCAAATCCTAATGATTATTTTACAAAACGTTAGGTTTAATTTGATTGTTTACAAATGTAGGGTTTTATTTTGTTTTCCACTACATCTTCTTAAATCCACCAAATAACTAATGCAAAATAATATTCAAATTAAAGACAATAATATTACCATGCACATTTTAATATAACTATTTTTTTATACAGGTACTATGAAAAACTTTGCGAAGGACACCAGCAAAACAGTCAAGCTTGCCACCGAAATTAAGAATATGCTGCACGGTTTGTATTGTGCTTTATTATTGAATGTTTGTTCACCACTAAAATTGTTTTCTAGGTATTAGCCCAGTAGTCAACATTTAGGTGTTGACTTGAGTTTTCATTGATATGTTCATAATTAACTGTTAACAATATTTTGAATTTCTGAAATTCTAAGGCTTTTCTACCTCAGGAATAGATTACCTGGCTTCGCTGTATTTCGAAAAGCTTTTTCGGAATTTTTGGTCCACAAAGCTCTTCAACTTCGTACTTTATTTGGCCTTTTAGCATTGTTTGATTCGAGCATCTTTTGTAGACGAAAGAAGGTGTTTGGCGTTAATATAAAATTTCAATCCTGGTATCTATGATGAGTTTATTTACAGAATCTTTGCATCTTTAAAAAACTATTGCTATATTTTTTAGGAATGTGTACGAATAACAAACATCAAAACAGTTACGAGAAGTTTGATAAAAAGGTCCAGAATCTCTCTACAGGTACTTGCTTTATAATTTTAAAAACGATGTGAGAAGTGTATATGATGCAATATATTTTTATGTTTATAAATCACGTGGCGGATGAAAGTGCTAACCTTTGAAACATTTTGTCAAAGTGGGTTATTTCTGGATACTCTGTAGTCTACTATCACGTGACTTTATGTGATAGTGAAGCTTGTTAGGATTTTGCGGCATCCAATCTTAAATTAAACACCTAAATATTCATTTCACTATGTCGAAATGATGTTAACACCTAAACCACAGCAAACATACATCACTTTACATAATGATATAATAAACAAAAGTGCACACACATTAATTCATCGCAACTTTTTTTATATTTATGTCACAGACGCTTGGGTATTTGGGAAAACGGTAGTATTTCATTTTCCTAGCATTAGGTTGGCCTTTTGTGTACCCAAGACAGGTGAAGGAAGTCAACTTAGGAGCGTCGTGATTGGATGTAAGGGTACAATATATTTTTTATTTATCTATGAATAACTGCAGAGTTTATATTTACAATATAAATTTTAAAATCTATTGAAATATTTTCTAAAGAATTATTCGAAAAGGCTTTCAAAATTTTATAAATTTGCTGCAAAATGACGATGGGCATGGATAACACAAACAAGCTCCGTTGGAAATTGGTCATGATACTATTTGGCTTCAATTTTGAAAATAGAGTAATAAAGTACTAACACCACACATAACTGTTTTATCCAGGTTTTTGTTATAAAAAGTGGTAAAATTAGAAAATGTTAGTATTGTCGCCTATGGCAGAATGAATAGTACCGTTTTCTCATATATCTAACCTAAGTTTCGAGTGATTTTAACGACTCAGAGACGAACCCGAATTTTACTTTTACTAAAAAAAAATATGGATAGAAAAAGTAGGGTAAACTAGGTGAGCAGTGGTAGATAAGTAATTTAAATATAGAAAACTGAATATTTTGAATCAACAGCAAAACAAAATTAAAAAAAAACAAAATATCTGCATCATACACCCAAGCGCCCGTGATTTATCTGCCTGAAAAAGAAAACTTGTATTTACATTCACTCTTAATAAAAGCAATCAAATGTCATAATACTCATGATATACTATCGAAACATCGAAACAACATCGACCCATCGAAACAACATCTGATAAACAAATTTAATAATACTTTTAGATATTTGGATGATATTTTGGCTCTCAATAATGACGACTTCAGTATGTATATTAATGAAATTTATCCTGTTGAACTTACTTTAAATAAAGCTAATACTAACAATGACCACTGCCCTTTTCTCGATCTTGATATCTATATCACTAATGGAAAGCTGAATACTAAAATTTATGATAAAAGGGATGATTTTTCATTTCCTATCGTTAATTATCCGTTTTTAGATGGTGACGCTCCTTTGTCACCATCTTACGGTGTTTATATATCTCAACTTGTACGATTCGCTCGTGTATGTAACAATGTTTTAGATTTTAACGAGAGAAATTTATGTATTACTGAAAAAATTATTACACCAGGGTTTTCGATATCACAAACTAGTCAAAACATTTACTAAATTTTATAATCGGTATAAAGACATCATTCGTAAATATAGCTCAACATGCAGACTTCTAATACGTTCAGGTATTTCACATCCAATTTTTTATGGAAATATTCTTTATAAAGCACAAAGGTGTCAGTATTCACATCAGAAACTTACAAAACCTTTGAATAGACTTATTAAGAAGAGATATAATTACGATACTGTTGTCAAGTCATTAAAGATTGCATATTTTGGCGTTAATATTGAGTCACTGATAAGGTCTTTGCATCGGAACTAAACACATTTATTCTAAAAACAGTTGTTGGCATGACACGGGTTATGTTCTTCTCATATATGCTATGATGGTATGATACTAAACTCCTAACGGGAAGGATTGTGCCTGATGTTCATATGATGAAATCATAATCTTTCAGTCAGTTTAATTGAAGTCTGGAGCTGGCATGTCAGTTAACTGCTAGTAGTCTGTTGTTATTTATGTATAATTGTCATTTTGTTTATTTTCTTTGGTTACATCTTCTGACATCAGACTCGGACTTCTCTTGAACTGAATTTTAATGTGCGTATTGTTATGCGTTTACTTTTCTACATTGGTTAGAGGTATAGGGGGAGGGTTGAGATCTCACAAACATGTTTAACCCCGCCGCATTTTTGCGCCTGTCCCAAGTCAGGAGCCTCTGGCCTTTGTTAGTCTTGTATTATTTTAATTTTAGTTTCTTGTGTACAATTTGGAAATTAGTATGGCGTTCATTATCACTGGACTAGTATATATTTGTTTAGGGGTCAGCTGAAGGACGCCTCCGGGTGCGGGAATTTCTCGCTACATTGAAGACCTGTTGGTGACCCTCTGCTGTTGTTTTTTATTTGGTCGGGTTGTTGTCTCTTTGACACATTCCCCATTTCCATTCTCAATTTTATGATACACAAACAGAGGTAAAATTGTATATTCATTGTGGATCATTTGTTATCAGAATTAAGCTCCTTCAAAATGGGGAAAAACGCACATCTCAATTTGCATAGCACATGTTTTTTTCTTATAGGTTGTAGTAAAGGCATTCATAACACTCAAATACATTTTATCTTTTTTTAAACATTTTCTTTTTAAAGAAAGGCCTTAGGGGGTGCTTGGGGCGTAAGGTACTTGTATTTTTATCATATATATACTATATATATCTATATGTTGTGTTAAATCAGCTGTACCAAACGTTTTCTTTGCCTGTGGTTTGGGTTTCTTCTCTTTTCCTTTTTTTTTTGGGGGGGGAGAGGTGTATCTCTCCTCCTTT
This sequence comes from Mytilus galloprovincialis, assembly GCF_965363235.1. Lineage (NCBI taxonomy): Eukaryota > Metazoa > Mollusca > Bivalvia > Mytilida > Mytilidae > Mytilus > Mytilus galloprovincialis. Next base: position 82,183,022 of record NC_134840.1, read on the forward strand.
TTGCTGTTATTGGCGTTTTCTGTTGTTTTTTTCATTGTGGCTGATCATTTTATATTTTGTCATAGGGTTTCGAGAGTTAACTTTGCTTACTGGAAAAGAAATATCTTCAACTATTCGAAGGAAGTAAATCTAAAAAAAAAAAAAACATTTAACTATATCAATTAAAAGTGTTTTATTTTTCATGAATATCAAACATTTTTACGGGGTTGTTAGTTGTTCTATTTTTTTCACACAATATACGTTTACTTTTTAGACATGGAGGTGATCGAAGAAAAACTTGACAAAATACAGAACTTAATCAGTAACATTAAATGTGAGTAAAGCTTTCACACAGTTCGCCAATATATTTGGTATCTTTAATCCCCCTTTTTTTTACAAAATATCAATATTTTTTATAAATATAATGTGTTCACTGTTCATGACATTTAAATAAACATCAAAAGAAAGCTTATCATATGGAAATGACAACAAAAATAAAACTAAATTTATCAGATTTATTATTTGAATAATTTTAATAAAAATAAAACGCCAATTCTATTAATATCGTCTAGAAAACTGCAATATTTCAAAATCTTCGAATAATACCTTCAAGTTGAAGTTGAAATAATTAAACATATTTACTGTTAAAGAGAAGAGCCTTTCAGAAAGTTTCTTTTTTTATGTAGGCAATCTACCTGATGAATGGACTGTAAGTATAGACTGAAATGTGTGTATGTGTCAAAGTAGTAGTATTCAACTATATGATTTCGAGTTTACTATGACGTCCAGTATCACTGAACTTACATCAGAGGGGAATCATGAACTTAGGATTGATGTGGAGGACTGGGACGGAAACAAGCGTTATGCAGTTTATAGAGACTTTTCAATAGGCGGCGCATCTACAAAATACAAATTGACCATTAGCAATTACTCAGGAAACGCAGGTATATATAATAAAATATGTCGTGGTGCTAAAGAGCAAGTGCCCTGTCTATCCTTCTCCAGGAAACATTGCATAATTTGAAAATTCAAACTTTTAAATTAAGGTATATAGAATGATGATTCCCATGCACAATGTGCTTTTTTGTGTTGCGTACTAAAACAAAACTCTTAGACAAAAGAGATTATTACAGCTTCCCAATTGTGAATTTTCTATTTCTATGTAGCAACATTCCAGCAGCGCCTGCATACGGAGTATGCATCTCCCAAATGATACGATATTCCCGGGCTTGTATTTCCTATCATGATTTCCTTGATAGAGTGTTGCTGCTTGCAAGGAGGCCATTAAACCTAGAGTAACAAATCGTGAAGTTGAAGTCTTCCTTTCGTAAATCTTACGGACGCTATCATAAGTTGGTTGACTGTCATTGAATATCCGTTTCACCAAATATGCGATAGATTACTAATTTCCTAACTACAATTCCGTTCCCTTTTCACGAATGTGATATATCGAATTAGACTTTACCGGGTTTGTAATAACATGAGCAACACGACGGGTGCCACATGTTGAGCAGGATCTGCTTACCCTTCCTGAGTACATGAGATCACCCCAAGTTTTGGGTAGGATTCACTTTGCTTTGTCTGTAATATTCTTTGTTGTGTTTTGTGTACTTTTGTTTTTTTGTTTATTTTTAATCCATGGCGTTATCAGTTTGTTTTCGATCTATGAGCTTAAATGTCCCTCTGGTATCTTTCGTCCCTCTTTTTTCTAATGGACATGCCCCATCAACATATTTTTACAGTTTTAAAGATTTTGTCATAGAGATAGACATGTGTTTGGATTTTTTTTTAAGTTTAAAAGGTGTATGTGTGGTTTTGGTTCATGATCATTGCATCAAATAATAATGGTAAAGATGACTTCTAAAATTAACTGTCACAACTCCAGGTAAAGAGTGGTCTTCTTTTATTAGAATGATTAGCTTCTGTGTAATTTTCATAAAACCGTCATCGCCAATCAAAATAACGTTAAAATTGATAATAAATTGTTATATTGACCAATTCTGGTCAATCTTATATACCATCAGAATCTATTTGTACGATATCTAAATAAACTCATCATATAAACGTAATGAGGCTGATGTAGTAATTTAACGGATTTTTAACGTTTTCGTTTAATGACGACAAAATGAAAAACGCGTATTTACTGACTTTGTTTCTCAAACAACTTATGGTTTCGATAATTTCTAGTGCAGAAGTACAAAATGTGACCGGATTTTTTTCTCTCGTAGGAATAATTTTATAAAATTAAGAAGTTTTTAAAGGCCTTTATTATTACAGCTAGAGAAACACTAAAATCAATTTAAAAGGCACTTGAGTATATTGTACTTTAATATCCTTTAATTTTGGTATGGGTTATTCTTTTATGCCGAAGCATCAAATCTAAAAAAAAATATTCAGCAGAAAATGCGGAGTTAAATACACTTTGATGTGTTGGCCATTTTGCATTTATATCTAACATTCAAAGGACAAGGTACGATAAGGCCTGTTTTTGGCTCCCCTATTTTCTCATTTTTCGAATTCTGTTTTGGAAAGCTACTTATTATGTTAAAACATTCCCTAAGGTTTGAAGTTTGTATATCTGAACTTCAAAACCACTCATTTTCGCAATTGGGTGATGTGAGGGGGGTAACTTTCTGTTATTATTCAAATATTGTAATTATTATTAATTTTGCAGGTGATTTTACAACAATTTTTTATTTTTTTAGTGCCTGCGCCTACGTGACCCAGGAATATGTTTTTATTCCAATGTCATGAGAACTGTTTTCGCTGTCTTAATCACCATAATTTCCTCCGGGTCACGTAGGCGCACGCTATTAAATTTTATAAACAATGGCCAAAAATCGTATTTTTTCACTCTTTTGACGTTTTTGATGCCCTTTTACCCCCCTAACCTCACCAATTTTCTGAAATTAATGGTTTTGAAGTTCATCAAAACAAACTTCAAACCTTTTAACATGATAAGTACCTTTCCAAAACAAAATTTAGAAAATGAGAAAATAGGGGGGGGCAAAAATGGGCCTCATCGTACCTTGTCCTTTATATCAGGGTCTTATGTATACTTTTAATCAAAATCAATCCCAAACTAAATAAATGATTGACCTATGAACCAAATATCTCAAAAAGGAATTTTATAACCCATCAATACTTTTAGCTTATTTTGTTTCATTATACTAATTCACTACTGACTTAAAATATCAATTTACAAATTCTATATTTTTATAATTTCTCCTAAGTTCATCATTAAGAAACATTATCACCTACTATTATTAACCTTCACACAAGGGAAGAGCTGAAATCGGTCTTTTAACGCTTCTCATCGATACATGTACCTAACCATATTCAAATAACTGCCTCGTTACTTTGAATAACGAAATTAAGAATAAACCATTTAAAGCCGTGTCCATTGATACAAAACTGAGAGGCAAAATATACAAGAGGGATATTCAAACTCATAAGTCGAAAACATACTACTGATGCCAAAGCAAAACACAAAAAAGGACCAAAAGACAAATAAAAGTTACCAAAACAAAACATAGAAACTTAAAGAATGAACATCACGAACAAGTATATGTATTGTTTAAATCTTGCAGGAAAAACATGCCGTACGTGGTTAATATTTCATACATTGAAATCTCGTCTCACACAATTCAATCAGTGTTCACTTGTATATTTTCTTCACTCCAATCTATGGCGCAGAGTTCACCTCCGTTCCGTTCGTACTTCGTATCACTATACTAAATATGTATTGTAGTGTACTAAGTGTACGGAAAGGAAACGATCGCTGTACGGAGATTTTCTTCACTCGTGATGATCCACCATTTGTTGGTATAACACCGCATATAGACAAAGAGTTACAAAGATTACATTTAATAAGTTAACATTATACTTTCTTCTTCGTAGATTTGTATAGGTTATGTAGGACGTATTAAAAAAAGCCTCGGTTCGTTGTATTCTGATGTTAGGGATGATTCGGCCGATCAGTTTCTTGCTTTCTTTTTTCTTTTTCAGGTGACGGAATGAGCCAATTTAATGGAATGAAGTTCACAACATATGATCAAGATAACGACATATTTCGTGATAACTGTGCTTCTCTTTCAAACTTCCAAGGTGGATGGTGGTACTCTAACTGTTGGAATTCATCTGTTGTTGCCATTCTAAATTGCCAATACACACATAAAAAAGATCCTAATTGGGGTATTATATATCGCCCATTCGGAAAATACTCTCTGAAAAAATCCTCTATGAAGATTCGGAGATTGTAATAACAAGTCTTACTATCAATAAATGCAAGCAAAATAATGTATTTTTAGTGTTGTTTTTTTCTCTACATTATTTTATTAAATACGTGTGGAATGATTGTATTGATGAAAATATAATTTTATAAAAGAGGGGCGAAAGGTACAGTAAAACTCATAAATCGACAATAAACTGACAATACCATGGCTAAAAACAAACAGACAAACAAAAGTGTACACAAAATACAACATAAAAAAAACAAGCAACATGAACCTCATCAAAACCTGGGGTGATTTTAAGGGAACATGATAGTAATTTCGACATAAGGAACATTTATAGCGCATTCAAAGAGCTTACCTGGTCACACTCTTTATGTTAGTGATTGTTTCAGTTTATGTTGCTTGCTGTGGTCTTTCAAAAATGACCGCTCCCCTGTCAGTAATTGAGAAAGGAAAAAGATCCTGTTGGTTCGGTCTTGTTGTTTACTATTCACATTGGATACTAACTTTGTTACTCTACTTGATTTCTTTTTTTTTTTTTTTTCCTTTTTCTTATTTACAAGCTTCTACTGTATATTCTAATGAAAAATACAATGGAGCAAGAATTATTCTTGGGCTCAACTTTGTGATACTCCTTCATAAAAAATTGGGTGACTTTGGTTTAAGCAGCAACTATCCTATTTAAATGGGTTGATATCTTAAAAAAATAATATTTCCGTGGAAACACTTGTTTTTCGCAAGAGACGATGTCAAAGTATTACTAGATATATTTCACTTGATTGGGCTGGGTTTAACCGGTTCGCTTATAACAAACCAGTCCATCTATAGACAGGTGTTTTAGGATAAACTCATCAATGAAGTCATTCTTTTGTAAAATCCTTTGATTACACTGATAGGTGATTAGAAATCAATAATAATTAAAACGGCAATCATCCTTATCACACACATCTTCAAATAGACTGTCCTTATGCAAATTAAAACTTAAGCTCCGCCCGATCAGTTGAAATAACATTGGTAATAAATCAGTCAATAAACGTCATTAATCTCGAGATGAACTCTTTAGATAACTATATCGGTTATGTTGACAGTTAATAATGTGCACATTCTGTAATTCATTTTTGGGGATTGTAAACCCTTCGTCATGCGTAGATATGATAAAGAATTATGTGTTTACATCAAATATATCGGGACTCAAAGTCGTATTCCTCGGCTTTACATTCTTATTTGATGTAATGCATTCATTGCAGCTAGTGTTTTCTATTTTAACAAATGTTTCTGCATACTTTGACCTTTCTTATCCAGTAATTTTTAGTTCTCATCTATAAACCTTCTAAAGAAAACAAAATACAGAGACATTGCTATGTTGTGTTGCATAAACTTTCCTATCACGGTAGTTAATATTAAAACAGGGAAATGTTGTATGGTAGACAATTATTCATCAGACTCCAATAACATGGATATAAATAGATATAAGAGGGTGTGGTATTAGTGCCAATGAGACATCTCTCAATCCAAGTCACAACCATTATAGGTCAAAGAACAATCTTTAAAACGGAGACTTGGCTCACAACGAACAGCAAGCTGCAATTGGCCTCAAAAATTACTATTGTAAATTGTAAAACACTTCAAACGAGAATACCAACGGTCTTATCTATATAAAACACTAGAAACGAGAAACTTGTCTGTGACCGTTCAGCCCACCAAATCCTTGAACATTAGTTTGATATCGAACAAACTACTCGGTTGAAAATGCTTTGATTCATTAAGTCGGTTTAAAACACGTAAGCATCTAACATGAAGACAAACAATACTTACTAGTAATACCGATCTAAGGGTAATTGGAGTTGTAAAAGCTTGTCCGAGGTTAATAAATCTAATAAATAGATCATATTTTCTCTGACAAAATCAAAGTGCCAAAAATTAGAACTCAAAACGTCTTCTTTTATTTCATCGCATGAGTCAATCAGGTCATGGTTCTGCGTTTTACCAAAACATATTTAATGATGATAGATTGGTCTGCCAGGGAAAACATTACAAGTATATCAGGACGAAAAAACGTTAGTGTGATATGAATATGGATGCGCTTAAATACCTGTGCTGTCTATCTAGAACAATTAAAAACGGTGAAAACATACTTGTCATATCTAAATTAACGTCTTAACTGTCGATTGATATGTTTTACAAGTGACAAAAAGCTATGGTAGCTACAATATACCTGATTTTTATACTTAACATTACGTAGGTCCGTTCATCATTCTGGCCTTTCCAGGGTGAGAATCATATAATTTGATTAAGAAGATGAAAATAAATATAACAAGTAAAATCTCAGTTACTGAAGTCTTAAATGAGTAAGACCGGGGCATCTACGGGAGAATCATTTCTTGCACCAATCTCTAAGCATATTCACACTCAATCAAAATGTCACAATTGGTAAAATTATAGATCAAAGAACTGTATCACAAGTGGAGCAAGATCTGCTTACTCTTCCGTTGCACCTGATATCAGCCCAGTTTTTGGTGGGGTTCGTGTTGCTCAGTCTTTAGTTTCTATGTTTTGGCTTGTGTACTATTGTTTTTCTGTTGGTCTTTTTCTTGTTTAGCCATGGCGTTGACCGTTTGTTTTCAGCGTACGAGTTTGTATGTCCCTCTGGCATCTTTCGCCTTTTTTTCAAAGACCTTAGACTGTGAAAGCATGTATTTCCTTGTTGATTAAAAAAAACTAATTCATGATGGTAAAGGCTCATTTCGCTGTTTGAGATGTTTTTTGTAAGAACTATATCTCTGTTTATGAAGTCTGAAAAATGTGAACTTGCATGAGCATAACGTGGTTATGAGTGATATATGTAAACGCCATACGACGAAGCAGAAGGTTTGTGACTGCTGAGAAATTGGAAGTTGACCATTAGAAAGGTGTAGTCAATACGTTTGTCATTTAGTCTTGTTTGGAGTCATCAATATCGAAGAAACTTTCAATATATGACGCTTGCAATCCTACTAGTTACGGCTGTATCCTTAATCACTAAGTTCATTTGGGCACATATATGACACAAGCACTCACTTAAATGTGGATTATTGATAGAATAGAATTCATCAATATATCTATCATCTGAGAGTTAAACTTAAGAACCGTTTGAGATGCTTTTTTTCGTCTTTCAGAAGGTTATGTATGAGTTCTGAATCTTATGACCAAAACGTAAGGTTGCAACTCACTCAGGCAAAGTTTTGAAATTTGTAGTATGCGACATTCAATTTGTCGGATATTTCAAATGTTTGATCTCTAGCGTACCTCGTGAACATTATTTTAGAACAAGTTTTGGTTAATGGAGACATTTTTTAGGGTACCAAAAAGATCAAAATCCTGACAATACACCTTGTTTTGAGTCCCCGACATACGGGTAAATGTTTATTTTTTTGGAAAAAAACATTAGAATATCAGGAAAGCTTCTCCCTAATGCATAGCTCCGATTCCTTTATATGATGTGGCCCAATTTTGATTCCGTTCTGTTCTATCAGCTCTTCGTGTTTACACTCATTCGAATCAAGCATCAATGAAAAGAAAAAGTTGTCGACATGTGTATATGCTGTGGTAGATGCTGTGGTAGATGCTGTACTGATTTTGGTATTACGAAGTTAAATGAATTTCTAGGTAGAAACACATTATAAGCCATACATCATTTAAGACTCATTGTAGTTCGATAAACTAATTTCGATTTGAAAAACATGTCTCACAATCTAAAATCTAATCCCACTCGGTGTTCTGTATAAAAAGACATTGTTTTCTGTTTTATCAACCTGGAACCTTAACAAGAAACACCATACTCAGATTGATATATGTCAAAAGACATTTAAAGTTCAACCAATGTATTATATACTAAAGATGACGCCAATCAGTCACACGAATTAGACGTCAATGATTGAGGCGGAGCTCCCTTTAAGGCTTTTTAAAGATTGCAAAGTAAAACAAAAAAACATTCAGCTAATTTCATTTCTGATTAATGAAAATGCAATTAAATCATATGTAATTTAACAGACTGAACAATTTAAAAAATAAGGTGACTCCATTCAGCGACCGATTTGAAGAGCGATCATTCTAGAATAAGTAAAAACGGTTAATGAATAGCCTTTTATCAATGCTTGTAACAATTTCATTATAACATACTGATAGGAATATGTAAATTTACAGATTATAAGGTCTTTTAATGGTCAATTATCTCAAAAACAAAAATTAACTTTCTAACATAGACGCCTTATTCATAAATGAGTCTGGGTATAAATTGAAACCAACGTTATACTTCATGTATTTTGTTCCAAGTATTCATAATGAATGTACCTTTATTCTTATTGTTAATTTATGCCTTCGCAAACAATATAATTCTATGTGACAATGAAGTAAGAATGCGCATCCACGGGAGCATAACTGCCACAGGTACGTATATTTTTAGATATATACAACTTTCTTTTTATTTGGGCATTTCATAATTTCTAATTGCAAAATGTTTTATGTTCTAAAAGGTTCAAATTTCAAAGAACTATCAATATTATATTTTCTAATGCGATATCAAGAAAATGCATACAAAGTCAGGAATAGTACAGTTGTTATCCATTCTATATGTTTGAGCTTTCGATTTTGTCATTTGATAAGGGATCATCCGTTTCGAATTTTCCTCGGAGTTAAGTGATTTTGTGATTTGACTTTTTTACAAAGGAACCCGGGAATTGGAACACTTTGAATCAACAAAAAATAGATAAACATGAGAAATTTATGTTTTGGACTGAATGAGACACACTATAAAAGGATATGAATATTTTCTTTAAATAATCCAGAACCTGAATTAACATCTTTAATTGGAATCACACCGTTCAACCTATTTTGATAGGATGTTAAGTTTTTTGGGTTCTTGAAGAAATTAAAAAAAAATATATATTATTTGTTTATATTTGTCTATTGATAACAGTTTTTATTAGACCTTAGACGATTGGTCTTTGGCCGACTTACTAAAAATATATCTATTGAAATGTTATGCATGTTTTTAGTTCTCCTACCCTAAAGAGCCATGAAATATTCTGTATGATATCCTATATAGAGGATATTGTCACTTAAGGAAGCACAATACAAAGATTTTATACCTCCAATTCCCCAGTTTCAAAATGCTGTAACTTTCTTTATAATGCTTGAAAATTTGTAAAAGTGGTATTTATGAATAGCTAACATATTACTCTTTCAAATTAATGCAATTTTAGTATTTCTTTTCTAATTATTTAAGATTTCAAAATGTTTGTAAAATATTTTACAGTCTGCTTCGCCTGTTACAGTAATCAATCTAATTGCAAATGTTCAAATCATCGAATTCGCTTTCAACAGGTACAATGGGAAACATAACTGAAAACTCCAGAAAAACAGTCAAGCTTGCCACCGAAATCAAGAATATGCTGAACGGTTTGTACATATACATACATTGATTAAATTGTTTATCAAAAATATAAATTTATGCAAGATCGACTTATGTTTTCTTGTAGTCATACATGGTTTGATTTTAAGGGCTAATATCAGGCTTTCGTGGCAATGTTCTGTGTACATGAATGCTATAAAAGCATTGATAAAGCTGGCTTTTCTTAATGCATTATATATTTAATAAGATATCTCCGCATTATCTCCAATTGTAAAATTCAGTTTCAACTGTTGCAGCACTGTACTAGGAAGAAGGTGTTTTAAAAGTATGCTACAAAAATTTAAATAAACAAATCAAGTTTTAAACCTTTTTCGAAACTCTAAACACTGCAATATCAGGTTACAAGAAATACACAAAATTGCTAGCATAAAATTTTCAAGAGGAATGAAAAATGTGTGTTTACTTGAATTGATAACATTGTGGGTTTTATTTCTTGTTAACTACAACTTGGTTATTTAAGAGATATTGAAACTCACTTTCTTGTATGTGCTTTTTTGTTATTAAAGATTTGATAAGCAACTGAACGGAATAAGTGTGGGTGGTGTTTTTTATAAGTTCGTTTAACAAGGATTTGAAAAAAATCCAGCATTGTGCACTACAAATGTTAAAATCGCGATTTATTTTGCCCACAGGTACGATGGAAAACCTTACTGAAAACTCCAACAAAGCAGTCAAACTAGCCACCGGAATTAAGAACATGCTTAATGCCCGCGTCACACTGTCCCGATTTTTATATATGATGGACACCCGAATGCGAAAATTGTAAGTTCGTACGAAGTTGGTCCCGATCTCGTTAAAATACCAAAAAGTGACCGAAGCAAGTACGATGAATAACGAAGTCTATACGATGGTGCCGAAATTATATACGATAGCAAAAGATGGACATACGAAGGTTAACCGAAGACGGGTATTTAAGCTTCATATCTCCGCCGAAGCCTACACGATGGATCACGAAGGCTACACGATGGATTACGAAGGCTACACGATGGATTACGATGATGGCGCGATGGCCATACGATGTATAAAAGACGTAGTGTACAGCTTACCATTCATTTAAATTATATATTCATAAAATTCTTATAAAACTTAGTTTATTATCCCCTCGCCTACTACTTGTAAGTTGCGTGTAGATAAAATTGTTATGGACACTCTAGAACCAAAATGCTCAAAACTTGGTATGGTGTTACTCGTTAAGAATATATTAAGTGCTATTGACTTTAAAGTTCAAAGGTCAAGGTCACAGTGGCAATTGTAATACAAGGCAATATCACCCTTGTGTACACTCTAAAACCAATATACTTCAAAAGATTTTAACCACATTTGGTATATTGTTCCTCCTTGTAATGATCTGACATTTTTTACGTTCAAGGCCAAAGGTCAAGGTCATGCAGATGGACTTGTTTTTATACGCCCGTCGTCTTTTAGACGGGACGTATTATGGTATACCGTTGTCCGTCCGTCCGTCCGTCTGTCCGTCCGTCGTCCACACTTCGGACAATAACTCAAAAACACTTTCACCAATTTCCATGAAACTTAAATGAATTGTTTATATCTATTGACGTAAGCTCCCTTTCGTTTTTTTTCAATTTCAGATTTTTAGTTTTGGATTTATGGGGCTTTATTCATAAAAAAGGGGGATTTTCAACACTTCGGACAATAACTCAAAAAGACTTTCACTAATGTCCATGAAACTTTGGTTAATTGTTTATATCTATTGATGTAAGCTCCCTTTCAATTTTTATAAATTTCAGATTTTACATTTCCGTGTTATGAATTTTTATGCTTAAAAAAGGGGGGATTTTCCAATTTTGGGACAATAACTAACACTTTCACAAAATTTTATGCAACTTTGATAGATTGTTTATATCTTTTGGCATAAGCTCCCTTTCCATTTTTATAAATTTTATATTTTACGTTTTCTTAAGTAATGAATTTGTATACTTAAAAAAGGGGGATTTTATGAAACTTTGGTGAATATATTAATGTAACATCCCTTTTGATTTGCATATATATTTCTAGTTGATAATATAAATTCATTTAAAGCATAAAAGACAAGTTAAAAGAGCAACGGGCGTATCATGCGCTAAAGCGCAGCCCTTTATTTCTCCTTGAAATAGCATAATACACAGGAAATCGGTTGCTCATTTTTTACCTGCTGGTTCTAAAGACAATATTAAAGGTATTTCCAATTACTGAATGTTTTGGTTAATTTTTAAAAAAAAATAGTTTATGTATCAAATATGCATATTCAATTTACCATTTTCTGCGTGTGTCATATACAAATAAAGTGTCCATATTTGTCCCCAATATGTTACATACGAGGGGATGTCACGCTCGGCATTGCCTTGTTTGAACTGTAAAATGTGTGCACTAGTCTGAATAATCACCCATAATTATGCCCATGTTTACTGATCTATCTTAAAGGTTAAGTAATGGGTTCGTTGATCCCTTTTATTCAAAAAGAGCTCTTTCCATGAGAATATCATAATACTATAGACAAAAGGAAGGATGTGGGGAAAGCAACAAATGCGTCAAAATATGACATATAGAAAACAAAATGGTTATGGAGTAAACATTCGTGTGACAACAACTAAGACGATACATAAAAAACCAGAATAAAGAAGAAAAATTTGGTTTCCCTATATACGTGTACCTGCAGTGTTGGTGTACGAGGCGCGTTTATGATTCATTATGTTACTTGATATGGAAAATTGACAAAAAAATAATATTTTACTTGTAAAAGTAAATCCTGAGCTTGTAATAGCTGCTCTTCTTGTTCCATTTGAATTAATAGAAACAACGCTGTCGCCTTTCTTGTTCTCATAGAATCATATGATATGAGCTCCATGTTTTGTGAACGTCTTCCTTAACTGTCGTATTAGACTGACCAGTGCATATCGCGCATGGCACTTTAAATGTATTTTAGCGCGAAAATTAACTTACATTTAGCTGGATTTATTGCCGTCGTAGTTCCATCTTGTCGCCTTCGTACTTTTACTCGATGGCAACACGACGGGATTACGCGGTCTTCACGAAGTCGTGTTGCCATCGTAAGACCTTCGGGTAGCTTCGTGATTCATTCGTGTAGACATCGTAATGTCAAAACGGCCCGATGGAAATGATGGAAACACGAATGCAATACGATGTTCAAAGATGCATTTCCGGTGACATTACGATGGTGAGGATGGTGATACGAACTCAATACGAACCCTCAACATCGGACGCACCTTCGAGGATTTTTTAACATGTTAAAAAATTTAGAACCCTTCCCGAAGTTGTCCCCGAAGGCTAGAAAAAGTGGCCGATGGTTCTACGATGGTTAAAGATGGCACTACGAATAGCCCTATCTGGATACGATCAGTCCCGATTTTGAAAATTTCCATAATCGTGTTGCCATCGGCGTAAAAATCGGGGCAGTGTGACGCGGGCATAACGGTTTGTGTACTTCTTTTCATTTCGTCGTATTATAAATTTCTTATAAATGTTATTTGGGTTTGCAAAAACGTCAGTTATTTGAATTAAAATCTTATCATTTTTATTCTTTGTAAATTCTGTGTTGTCTGCTTGTAATTATTCATTTCCATATTTTTGAAAGTCTTATACCTACTCAAATCGTCATCAAAACTGAGTACTACAGCCTAAGTAATTTATCAATTATTTACAAAGAATTGAGATCGTCATGGGTACACTATTTCATACGAAATGCAAACCAGTATTTTGCACTATGTGTAAGACTGTTCAGATTCACACCATTACAATACATGGCATAGGCGTGGAACATAGATAAAAGAACATAACGCACAGATTGTGACAAAAGTAGTTTACCAATGTTCAAATCTTATAAATCTATCAGGAAAAGATAAATCACCCCTGATTAACATGCATTAACGCCAACACAAATTAAGCATATCACATAAAGGTAGGTTTTACTCAGCGTATTGCTATGTGTTTGATTATTCTCCATTGAATAGGTATGGCGGAACAGTTGAGTTCACACCAAACATGTTTAATCCTGCCGCATTGTTGCGCCTGTCCCAATCAGGAACCTTTGACCTTTGTTAGTCTTTCTTTTAATTTGGTTAATTTATACATATGTTGAGGAGTTTTTTGTTACGTCTGGGGTTTTTTTCTGAACTATTATACCATTTTGTTTAGGGGCCAGCTAAATCCCGCCTCCGGATGGGACTCTCTCGCTGTGTTGAAAACCCGTTTTTGCAAATTATGGCCTTGAGCTTTATTCGACGTTTTGTCCCTTTGACACATTCCCCGTTTCCATTCTTAGTTTTTAAAATGACTGATCGGACAACTGGTATGATTATGAACACATATCTTTAGTGAGTTTGTGCAGGGAGCACACGCATGATAATGAAGTATGTATAGTTTGAACATGCTCGAATGTAACGTATTACATGAGATATGTAAACTCTTCACGATGCTGAGAAATAGTTAGTTGACAATTCGGAAGTTTAGATCATAACGTTGGCTATATATTTTAGTTGAAGTCGTCCATCTAGATCAATTTTGAGAACATCAAGGATACTTATTAATCTTAAGTTCAACACTCCGTTTGTCATATATTCTTGTTTGATAATCTTTGCTTATATGTGTCAGCTTCTAAGTAACGTATAATACAAGTACTTCAATTCTGTGTCTTATCAATGTTTAAATAAATCAATACACATATACATATCCACCTCACTGGATCCCATATGTGATCTTTATGTTTTATCTAGTAGAGACATAGCTTGACTGTCCCTCTGGTATCGTTCGTCCCTCTTTGGTAATTTAACCAGCAAATATGCATATCTATTTTAGTCAAATTGAAATTTTGTGGGAACCCTATAATAAAGGAAGGGGTTGCAAAGCATTTTAGTGTAAGTTTAAACTCTTATAGTCGGGCCATATAAACGTTGAAAATATACCGCACAGCCTATATATTTTGAACTTTTAACAAAATACTTTCTATTCTGGGATATTTTTTTTTCAAAACTTTATGGTTAAAATGATATAGTTTTATCCGTAAAAGGAGTTCCTATGGGAAATTGTCTTACAGATTACAGAAATGCAACCTAACAAATCAGAATAGAATAGCATTTTAATTGCAGTCTTTATGTTTTTGTTCTGTTTGATTGATATAGAACTTTTATCAACTCGAGAAGAATTAGAGCATGACATATTACACTAAAGCCTCATCAGTATATATTATTGAAGCCTGTTTGCAACCATCTCGAATTTTATGAGGATTTTCGTTGGAGTTGCTGTCTAATTCACATTCCCTCAGACATCTTACATCTTTTTTGATTCACATATAATTCTTTGGATTCATTATTAATCGTTTTAAAACCGATTTTCATAGATTTTGTGGGTACAGTTAAACCACGAAATTAAATGTTCAACAAATGACAAGTTTTCCATAGGCGTGTGTTCAAACCTCGGCAAAGCCATGAAATTAAGTATCCACGAACATACAACTTTTTATTTATCCACGAAAATAGGTACACACGAATATAAATGAATCCACAGTATAAGAAAGAACTCTCTCGTCATCATATAGCGTTTCTGTGCTATGAACCAAATCAATAAGTTTTATATTTTGAACAAAAAAACCGGCACACTAAAATAATTACTTACTATTAAACCTCATTAAAATTCTTCTGATTTTGTTTGATCCTCATATGTTGAAATTTAAAGCATATTTTCAAAAACATCGGTATTTCAACACAGTTGTTCATGTCATGATTTCTTTTCGACAGGTACAATTGAAAACATATCTGAGGACTCCAAAAATACTGCCAGACTTGCCACTGGTATTAAGAATATGCTGAACGGTTCGTTTAATTTTTTTTAATTAAAACAATGTATAAATGTTTAACCCGCCACATGCTATATATGCCTGTCCCAAGACAGGAGCCTGGAGTTCAGTGGTTGTCGTTTGTTCATGTTTTTTATATTTGTTTTTAGTAAACTGTGTTGTAATACATTAGGCCGCTAATTTTTTCAATTGAATTGTTTCATATTTTCCATGTTGGGGCCTTTTGAAGCCGATCATACGATATGTTTTCTCATTGATGAAGACCGCACGGTTCCCTATAACTGCTTACATCGACTTCATTTGAACGTTGGTTGTCGCATAGGCAACCATATCACATCTCTTATTACAAAAGTATACTTTGCTATTTTGTTGGAGTTAGGTATGTGTTTGTATAGCGAAGGCCAAAAGAGCTACGAGAAGATTGTAAAAAAGACGCAGCAGATGACTGCAGGCATTTAGTACATACACTTCTTAAAACTGTTAGTAATGCACACATTAAAAAATAAATTTATATGACGTATTAGCATTTAAATTTAAATGCTTTAATGAGAATCCAATTATTATATTTATTTTTTTTTTGATACTTTTGATATATTATCTTTTACCCCAAAAACTACCCCAAATTAATATTTCTGTTACTTTTTTTTCTTCTTGTTTTGTTATTATTGATACAAACGTAAAAATTGTCACCAAAAATTTAATTGCTCGAAGATAAAATGAAAAATCATATTACTTAACTGTAATAAATCTTCATTCTGAATAATGCATCAAAGCATATGGAAAATAGGAGGAAATGTCAATTTATATTTGGATTAGGTCAGTTTATTCTCATTTAACTCTCATCCTTCAATATTTATTCAATTATTTAGAAATGGATTCGATCAAAGAAAAACTTCACAAAATACTGGGTGTTGCTAGTGATATAAAATGTAAGTAGAAAGTTTTGCTCACCAAAAAAGAGAAGAACTTTTCATTATATAAAGCATAGGGATTGCAAAGCAACATCAGCTATTTGTGAAATGATATGTTGTTAAAATAAAGACTATAATGAACAAGTTCAAGTTAGTCTATCGCTGAAAAATATCGTTGAATTATTTTATCTTGTTAGAAAATAAAATATCGCCTGTTTCAAAAAAAAAGTGTAGGTTTCTTCAATTAATCCAATAGAACGAAAAGGGTACAATATAGCTTTAATTCAGACACGAACATTTGCAAGTGAACAATTTTGTGAGATAGTGTTAAAGGATATAAAACATTCTTGATTTCTAAGAAAGTGTAAATATTTTATCAAGACAATGGCCATGCGTATCTGCCAAAAGAATGTACAGATATCATACACAGAGTCCCTGGATTAGAAATAGTTTACCCTGATGGTTACAGAAGCGTGTCAGTGCAATGTGAGGAAGGAGGATGGACTGTATGTATATTAGAATGGCTTATAGGTGTAAATGAAAAATCGTTTAAAATGCATGTTGCAACTTTTTCATTTTCTATGCTTCTCAAAATTATAAAGCATTATTTACTTCTACACATGAATGCCTCCGAAGTATCATGACTTTATGGTATTTCAGTTCTATAAAACATGTTCAACGGAGACTAGGTGTTCTGTTATAAGTCTTTGAGTTTCATGTTTTTTTTAATTGAAGTATTTTTATATAATTTTTTGTTTATCTCAAACGTACTCAGACCCGTACATCCCCTCCCAAACAAACAAACTCCTCTGGCCTTTCAATTGTCTATCTCATTAACTTATTGGATTATCTTTGTTTCATTCATTTTATTCAACTTGATAGATCATTTCGGTGTAAGTATCGCGTGAGCTTCTTCGTCACTTTGCGTCAGTCTTCCATTCTTTCATTTGTCGGATTTTTCATGCAGTTCTAAAATCCAACATGTCTTCCGTGAAGACAAATGTTGTCACTTACCTTTGTTATGTTATTAAGAATGGTATTTTCATATCTATATTCATCTTGTTGAAAGTGAGCTTTATAGTATGATAACTTGAACTGACTCTATGAAGTAAATGCACGATTATTATATTTTCCTAATTCCTTATTAAGAAGAACAACTGATATCGGCAATAAACTATAAGCCTGCAGAAATATCAGTAAGAGTTTATGGTTTGTTCATTGGATGCCTTCATAGTTGACCTGAATACTTTATACCACTTCAATTTTCAAATTCGTTTATATGGAGTAATTAAATTGTACAGGACACCGATTTGGATAAATTTTGTTTGAACAAAGATTTCTCATCGGAAAACCCCTATTCCTAACATATTATTGTAACATTGCAATAAATTGTTAGATGCCGTTCTGGTGTACAAGGACACCAAATTGTATAGGGCATATCATCTTAAAGGTAAGCATGAATTTTAAAAAAAGATGATAAACGATATGGAGTTTTCCCTTATCTTTTCAATGACGCGAGTGAAGATTACGATGCAGCATTAGACGACGGCTGTGTTGCTCAACCTCCACTACTAAAGCTACTATAGGTCACCGTACGTCCTTCAACAATGAGCAAAGCCCATACCACATAGTCAGATATAGAAGGTCTCGAAATGACAAATGTAAAACAATTCACACGAGAAAACTAACGGCCTAATGTATGTACCAACAATTGAACGACAAACAAATATATAACACATCAACAAACGTAAACCACTGAATTACAAGCTCCTGATTTGAAAAAGGGACATACATACAGAAGGTGACAGGTTAAACATGTTAGCAGTATCCCAATCCTCCCCCTTACCACGGACAGTGGCGTAACAGTACAACATAAGAACAAACTATAAAAATCAGTTGAAAATGGCTTAACTCATCATATGGATACAAATAGAAATACATCTAACCAAAAAAAAAAAAAAAAAAACCAGAGTGGATGTAGCCTGGTACTTGTATATAACAACAACAAAAAGACACTAAGTACTGAAAGCAACTTCTGAATAATCACTTGGAGCAAATGAGACTGCAAACATGAATGCAGTGTCGGGACCGATGAAAGAACATAGAAAACGAAAGTGTGATTCAACAAGTAGATTGATTCTTTGATTGATTGGTGTTTGTTTAATGTCCAGTGGCAATTTTTTCATGCTTGATCTAACAACACATTACCAATTAATACAATAAGTGGGTTTATGATACTCAGTGCTGATAAGAATGTAATGAAAATGTGTGCTAACCAACCTTCATGGGCCATTGGATAATTTTTTTGAAAATGGCAACCCAGGGAAATGTCTATCAATTTTGGTTCGATTGGGCCAGTTAGTGTTTGACAAAAATCTGTATATAATTCACAGGCCATTGTGGCTATTGTGGCCAGTTTGTAACCCTTTTAAGAATCCAGAGATTGTGGATGCCTTATTCTCTTTGCATTACAATATGTCGTTGTTCTAGCAGATAAAGTATCCAATAATACTATCTTAATATGTAAGAGCCATTATGTACAATGTCTCACAAAACAGAGCTTGAAATAAACAGCATAACTGGTAACCTTACATATTCTTTACCATCATTTACAAAGGAAGAAATTTTACCATACCTGTCAACCTGTGACGATGAAA
Organism: Mytilus galloprovincialis; assembly: GCF_965363235.1. Classification (NCBI taxonomy): domain Eukaryota; kingdom Metazoa; phylum Mollusca; class Bivalvia; order Mytilida; family Mytilidae; genus Mytilus; species Mytilus galloprovincialis. The sequence goes on from NC_134840.1 coordinate 82,202,065, forward strand.
ATGCAGGTCATGACCTGCATTGAAGAATCAAATCTCAGGTCATAACGCGTACGAACTTTTTCCAGCTGAATTTCAGTATTTATGGTACATTTTCTTATAATGTATATCAAAGATACCAAAACATCAATGCATGTTCACTTTGTTAAGTCATTTTAAATCTAATAAAATATTATTTCATTAACTTTTAAAGATTTTTATAAATTGTGTAACTCAGTCTTATGTGCTTTACTTCTTAAGAATTTATACTACAATCATCAAACACTAGAATTTAATGTAATTCTTCAATGTATGACACTATTGACTAAGTTCCCTATAACCACAATATTTTTCATTTCACAAGGAAATTAGACTATGATAAAATATAGTAATACAGTTAAAGGAAGTATAAATGTAAAAAATAATTTTCAACTTTTTTAAAAAAATTGTATAAAGGTATAAAAATAATGAAAAGTTATTTTTCAATATGTATTTGAATTTTATATTTTTTGATTTAATCTTTTTCACCCATAAAAACGTAAATATAAGGAATAATTTTGAATGGTGACAAATAAGGGGAAGTAACGCTAGTTCAGTTTGTAACCCAAATTATGGTGCAATTTATTTACGACCTAAAGCTAAGGTAATTGGTGGTAATTAACAGTGTGTTTGACACCAAAGCTGTCAAGTGAAGCCATGCACCTAATGGGTCACTTAATTTGACAGTTTACATAGCTAGATGAACTTCCTGTTCATGGAAGAATTACGAATTTGCCGGTATTTCAAAGGAATATTACTTATGAAATCAATCTCAAGGCTAAGAAATACGGGTGAAATCGGGTCATTTTTGGAATTTCCGGGTTATTTCAATGACCCGGCGGGTGTTCCGGGTGATCCCTCAGAATTGTGAAAATCTCGGGTCACACCCGCAGAATACGGGTCAGTTGACAAGTATGATTTTACGAAATCACAAATCTGTCTTTCTTTCTTTTGGTATAGTTGATAAAAATTTGTCGTTTTTCGGTTATAATAATAATTCTTATTTGGTAAAGAACCACACTGAATCTACCAGAAAATATACTGAAGACGATATTATCAAAATGGTGGACTTTTTGATCGACAATATATTTGTTGAGTTTGAAAGATTAACATTACGACAAACAGTCGGTATTCCCATGGGTACTAATTGTGCACTCCTACTGGCCGATTTGGTTTTGTACTCGTATGAAGTAGAATTCATTCAGAACCTTCGAAAAGACAAAAAGAAAAAGCACCTTTCGAAATTCTTTCATTTTACTGTCAGATATACTGTAAATTCAGAAAGTATTGCGAGGTTTTTATTATCGCGAAAAATGCGACAGAGTTGTGAACGCAATAATGTAAACTTGCATTTTGAAATATTTATATGATTTATACAGGATAATTTCTCAAAATCGTAAAAATTAAAATGGCATTTAAGTATAAAATGAAAAAATCGCAATAATAAATGCACGCAATAATTTCTGAATTTACAGTATTGAGGATGGCCTGGATATCCCATATTTCAGACAAGCCATGACGTTGTCAGTTTATTTTCGATTTATGAGTTTGACTGTCCCTTTGGTATCTTTCGTCCCTCTTTTATATCTTATTTATCCCAGTGAACTCGAAATAAGGATACCACTGATACTAGAAGGACTGCTCCATAGCTTGATCTCTTCCTCAATATTGACATCTCTTAGCAGTCACATACCTTCTGTCCCATCGTATGGTGTTTACAAATCTCAGTTGATACGTTATGCTCGTGCATTTTATTTAAGAAAAGGATCGAAATTTTTTGGCTATACATTTTGAACCTTTTGGATTATAGCTCTTCATCTTTTATATAAGTTTTGGATTTCAAATATTTTGGCCAAGATCATCAATGAAGAGACATGTATTGTCGAAATGCGCATCTGGTGCAGGAAAATTGGTATCGTGAATACTATTAAAGTTCTCCAGAAGTTCTTTAAGTTTTTTCGAATCCACATATGGTTTATTTCACTACTCCAGTAAATAGTTTCACAGTATTTATACGGACGGAATTTTGTCAATCTAATGGACAATTCATTGAAGCCATAAATGATTTATGATTCGCCAAAATCTCATTCTTGTCAAATAAATTGTTTTTGTATGTGGGATTACCTGAGTGCTCATTTATTTCAAATTCTTTAACGTGACACTAGTAGAAGTATGATTTACATACAAACACAATATGATTTGAAGCTTTTTCCGCAGGAACAACCACATACCTATCGTGACAAGTCTAATGTGGTTGGATATATTCAGGGGAAGGGGACGGGATTGTAGTAACGATAATTGAAACATATATGCCGTAATACAAATTTTGACATCTTGTGTGATATAAACTCATCACTTTATTACTTATCAGTTAGGTTTTGTTACCTTGTAGACCCCAAATACTCTAAATTTAGTAACTCTCTGATATACTATTTTTTTCAAAAAAGAGTTTTGATCAATTTAAACATTAAAGTTCTGATTATTTTCAACAAGTCGTTATCCATATATAGGGACCAATTATACCAAAATTGGTCAAACTATAATGGTTCACATTCGAAAAAATAATGACTCGACTGTCTGATTTTAATGACTAATAAAAGGCACTATTAAAGCTATAATTCAGATATTATTATTAGATTTATTAGCTATATTTTAGAATTTATAACCTACATTTCAGAAAGTATATTCAAAATGCTGAGAAGAGAAAAAAAAAGAACATATGGGCCATTCATTGTATTTCTATTTTTATGTGATAGCTGATACAAAAACGGTATGATGGTAGTGTTGAATTCCACAGAAATTGGAAGGATTATGAAAATGGATTTGGAGACATACATGGGGAGTTCTGGTTAGGTAAAATAAGTATGATCTTTATAAATTTCGAAATTGGGTAGTTTTTTTGTGTGTTGTAGATTAATTGTTCGTAATATAACATTTAACCAGTAAATGCATATCCTTGTTTAAAGAAATTCCAAGTCATTTAAAATAGTGTAATGCAGGCTTAACAAAATATCACACAGAGTTCATCATATTCTGAAAACAATATGTCTATCAATTTTTTTATATCACATTGATAAGTGGACAATACAGACCTTTAGTAAAAATATTCGTGTTCTGTTTGGTTGTGTTCATAAATATGCACACATTCATTTAGGCAACAAGTTAATAGCGCAACTAACATCAGAGGGAAATCATGAACTTAGGATCGATGTGGAAGACTGGGATGGAAACAAGCGTTATGCAGTTTATGGAAAATTCTCAATAGGCGACGCATCTACAAAATTTAGATTAAGTATCAGTGATTACTCAGGAAATGCAGGTATATATAACAAGATATTTTGGAATGCCAAAGAGGTAATATAAGATAAACTTAGCAAACTGCCTATTTGTGTTGCTTACTAAATGAACATGCATCATCAACATATTTAAACAGTTAACGATAGAGTGTCACAAGTGGGCATGAACTAATCGCCCTTTCAGAGCACATGACTTTCTTCAAGTTTGTCGTTTGTGGTGCTCAATCTTTTGTTTTCGATGAAGTGTTCTGTAGACTGTTGTTTTGACTACTTGTAAATTTTACCAGATAAGTTGAGAAAATCAATAACACTGTTAAATAAATTAAATGAGATATCTTATAACCTATATGATATATGTTATAACCTATATAAGATACATTATAAACTATATAAGATATATTATAAAGCATATGAGATATTTTATAAACTATCTAAGATATCTTATAAAACATATGAGATAGCTTATAAATTTTAAGAGATATATCTTATAGATTTTAGGAGATATCTTATAAACTTTAGGAGATATCTTATAAAGTATAAAACCCCGCCGAAGTTTTGCCTCTGTCCGGAGCTTCTGTCCTTTGTTAGTATTGTATGATTGTTAATTTTAGTTCATTTATATATTTCGGAGTTTACTTAGTATGACGTCCATTATCACTGAACTAGGACACATTTCTGTTAAAGTGCCAGCTGAAGTACGCCTCCGGTTGAGGAATTTTCTCGCTGTATGGAATACCCATTGGTGGCCTTCAGCTGTTTCTTCTGCTCTTTGGTCCGGTTGTTGTCTCTTTTACATATTCCTCAGTTCCAATATCAATTTAATATAAAATATATTGTACTATGTCTTATATAGATTATAAGATATTTCATATAGTTTATAAGATATCTTATATAGTTTATTAGATTTCTTTATAAGATATTTCATATTTTAACGGGCTTTTATTTCCTATCATGATTTCCTTGATAGCTGATTGCTGCTCAGAAGGAAGCTATTAAACTAAGAGTTGCAAAGGGTGTAGTTGAAATCATCCCTTCGTAAATTTTACGGACGCCATTACGAGTTAGTTGACCGTTATGGAATAACCGTTTCACAGATGATATCGGACATGTTCCTTATGTCGTAGCTACAATACCATTCCCTTTACACGAATGTGACCTACCGAATTAGACTATTTATGTTGAGTAGGATCTGCTTACCCTTCTGGAGCACCTGAGATCACCTTCAGTTTTTGGTGAGGTTCGTGTTGCTTTGTCTTTAGTTTTCTATGTTGTGTCATCTGTACTATTATTTGCCTGTTTGTCTTATTATTTTTGGCCATGGCATTGTCAGTTTGTTTTCGATCTATTAATTTTACTGTCCCTCTGGTGTCTTTCTTTCCTCTTTTATATGAGATATCTTATAAACTTTATGAGATATCTTATAAACTATTTAAAATATCTTATAAAGTATATAAGGTATCATATCTAAAAAAGCATTTATAAGATATATCATATACTTTATAAGATATCTTATTAATTATATGAGATATCCTATTAAATATGTATATAATATATAAGATATCTCATATAATATATAAGATATCTCATATAATATATAAGATATCTCATATAATGTATAAGATATCTCATATAATATATAAAATATCTCATATAATATATAAGATATCTTATAAAAATTAAATATAATCTATATATAAGATATCGTATCAATTATATCAGATATCTTATAAACTATATAAGATTTCTTATAAAAGAGGGATGAAAGATACCAGAGGGACAGTCAAACTCATAAATCGAAAATAAACTGACGACGCCATGGCTAAAAAATGAAAAAGACAAACAGACAAACAAAAGTACACATGACAAAACATAGAAAACTAAAGAATAAGCAACACGAACCCCACTAAAAACTAGGGGTGGTCTCGAGTACTCCGGAAGGGTAAGCAGATCCTGCTTCACATGTGGCACCCGTCGTGTTGCTTATGTGATAATAAATCCGGTAAATAGTCTAATTCCGGAAGTCACATTCATGAAAGGGAAGATGACTGTAGTTACGACGTATAAAGTATATAAGGTATTATATATGAAAAAGCATTTATAAGATATATCATATACTTTATAAGATATCTTATAAACATCTTATAAACTATATGAGATATCTTATTAACTATATGAGATATCTCATTTAATATATTTATAATATATAAGATATCTCATATAATATATAAGATATCTTATAAAAATCAAATTATGTAAGATATCTTATATCATAAATGAGATATTTTATAAATTATATATATTATATAAGATATCTTAAATATATGAGATATCTTGAAATTCGAATAAATAGTAAACCGGCTTGCAATAGATTTACTCAATTATCATAAAATTGATATCTACCATTGTTTGTAAATACGAATAACAGATTTTGATTCTAAGTGGTTGGGTATTAGTCTAAAACAAAAGTTATTTGATCAGTTTTAACAGAAATGGACAACTGATATTGGGACCATATTGCTTGTTCATCAAAAGGTTTGGTCTACAAATTGTTTAATCAAAATTTTGAATTTGAGGAATATCTGAACATTTTAAGTGATAAAGATAGAATAGCATATTGTAGATTTCGAACGGGTAACCGTAAGTTATCCATCGAAACTGGTAGATGGAATAAAATTAAGAGAAACCTTAGATAATGTTACTTATGTCATTGTAACGAGATTGGTGATGAATTTTATTACACTTTGCAGTGTAGTTCTTTGGCAAATTTTTTAGCACAAAATTTGGATACTTTTTTTTGGACAGATGTAACATACTAAAATTTAAAAGCTATTTTAGTTAACAAGAGTGCACACGCTGAAATGTCTCGCCTTCTATACTAATCATTGATATTATGCTGATAGTCCCAAGTATAAAGCTTAGTTTTATTACAACTGTCTCATAAACTTAAAATTAACCAAGATAACTGAACAAAGACCAATGAACCTTGAAAATGAGGTCAAGGTCAGATGAACCATGCCAGGCAGACATGTACAGCTAACAATGCTTCTATACAACATATATAGTTGACCCATTACTTATAGTTTAAGAAAAATAGACCAAAACACAAAAACTTAACACTGTGCAATGAACCGTGAAAATGAGGTCACCGTCAAATAAAACCTGCGCGACTGACATAAAGATCATAAAATATTTCCATACACCAAATATAGTTGACCTATGGCATACAGTATTAGATAAAAAGACCAAAACTCAAAAACTTAACTTTGACCACTGAACCATGAAAATGAGGTCAATGTCACATGACATCTGCCCCCTAGACATGTACACCTTACCATCATTCCATACAACAAATATAGTAGACCTATTGCATATAGTATGAGAAAAACAGACCAAAACACAAAAATTTAACTATAACCACTGAACCATGAAAATGAGGTCAAGGTCAGATGACACCTGCCAGTTGGACATGTACACCTTACAGTCCTTCCATACACCGAATATACTAGCCCTATTGCTTATAGTATCTGAGATATGGACTTGACCACCAAAACTTAACCTTGATCACTGATCCATGAAATGAGGTCGAGGTCAAGTGAAAACTGTCTGACAGACATGAGGACCTTGCAAGGTACGCACTTACCAAATATAGTTATCCTATTACTTATAATAAAAGAGAATTCAACATTACAAAAAATTTGAACTTTTTTTTCAAGTGGTCACTGAACCATGAAAATGAGGTCAAGGACATTGGACATGTGACTGACAGAAACTTCGTAACATGAAGAATCCAGGTCTTCCACCTTCTGAAATATAAAGCTTTTCAGAAGTGAGCTAACACCGCCGTCGCCGCCGTAGCCGCCACCGGATCACTATCCCTATGTCGAGCTTTCTGCAACAAAAGTTGCAGGCTCGACAAAAATAAAAAAATAAGTTGAAAAAGCTGTGCAAATTTATCAGGGTTATAACTTTTCAAGTGAGTCTTCCTGGTTTATCACCACTCTTCGCTACTATACTGTTTATCTTGTCATGTGTGTTTGTGTTATGTTACATAACTTTTGATGAACTTCTTTGTACCATTGTAACTTTATGGTGTTTGAGAAATAAAGAATCTTGAATCTAGAAATTCAACAATTAAATAAAACAATGAATGAGAAAAAAAAAGTTAAAAAGCTATTTCATTGATGCAAATTTTTACGATATTTTTTGTTCTTTATTCTGTTGTATTTGATATGAAACATATTTAAACAAGCAACAAAATATACAACCATTATACCATACTTCAACAGATTTTTTTTCTAAATTAAATTAATTTTTCAATATGAAATTTAAGATAAATATCAAATAGAATGATTTTTTGGCTATTTATAGACAGAGACTTACCTGTTGGACAGTGCACCCTATATTTACTTTGTTTTAGTTTAAAAAATTAAAGTACTCTGTGTATAGATATAGAAAGATGAGGTGTGAGTGCCAATGAAACAACCCTCCATCCAAATAACAAGTTAAAAAAAGTAAACCATTATAGGTCAATGTACGGCCTTCAACACGGAGCCTTGGCTCACACCGAACAACAAGCTATAAAGGGCCCAAAATAACTAGTGTCGAACATTCAAACGGGAAAACCAACGGTTATGTTTTTATTTTTTATATTGAGTTGTGAGATTTATTGTTACATTTTGTGTCTCTAATTTGGAACTCCATCGTCCGAAATAGAGATCCTCAACACACACAATTTGACCTACATTTTCACTTGTACTTGTATTAAAAGACTTTGTATATTGAGTATACTTTAACGGTAGGTTTAAACTTGTTGTAAATTGATTAGCCCCTAATTATTTTATGTTTTGATAACACTTAATCTGTAACAAATTATTCAACCTATGCCAACATTTTTTCATACAATTTTATACCTAAATTTCAAAATGTTGGCATAGGTTGAATGAACCGTAAATCTATATACCCGCATAGTAAATAAGCCATATTTTCTTATGCCAGGATTCAATGTACATACAATACAATGGACAGCAATATTGCAATACAATTACAACAAACTTTTGTTTTTATAAATTTAGGGTGCCAGAATGTCCTCCTTTTAAGAATAATTTAATAAAATTGAGAAATAAATTAAAAGCGTTTATTATGATAACTAGAGAAAAACTCATAATCATTTGAAAATGCACTTGAGTATATTGTACTCTATTAGTTGTTATTGGCTTTTGAAAAGATTCCAGTAACTGCGAGTACTCTCAGAACTCTTAGTACCATCTGTACTGAGTGTCTTTTTGTTGTTGAGATGAACAAGTACTAAGCCTCGTCCACTATAGGATTAAACACATTTTTTCAAGAGGTTATTGATGTGTAAACCGGGGCGATTAACTCACAAACTGAATAAAAGTCCGAAGGACTTTTATGTCAAGTTTGTGAGTAAGAGACCCGGTTTACACATCAATAACCTCTTGAAAAATTGTGTTTAATCCTTATAATTCTTCAGCCAAACATATGCGATTATTAATTTACATTATTTGTTTGATGGCTGCTATATTTTCCATCAAAAGCATAATGGCATGTCGTTACTAAGGAGTACGCCGCCATCTTGACTTTCTAAAAACAATAAATGTCCGACAAATGCAACAGAATCTAAAATGAAATAGCACCTACCTCAAAAAACTTCATTTGAATTAAGTATTATCCAAATTTGAAGCGTACACGTAACGAAATAGTCTTTCCCTTGAACATTGATCAACATTTTCATTCGTATGACGTCGTGTTTTGCCATGAAGTAAATTCGCCAAATCCGTCATGAAATTTCGCAGAATTTTATTTAAATCTTATTTTTTATATTATCGCAGCTTTTGTGCATTTATTTTATTTCTTTTTTTGTTATGTATGCATTAGAATAGAAACAACTGTTATGCAATTGTTGTATAATCTCAATTTGCTGAAAATGTGTATCGCACATGAATAGATTACGGAAGTAGTTTCGAAAACATGGTTTATCGAAGTGTAAACCAAGAGAAAAAATCTAAGTGACCAATCCAATTCAAGTATTTATAGATATGCAAATGATATAAGAATTATTCTGTGTTGTTTTATATTTCTATTTGTATCCATCTGATTGGTTATGGTTAGGGGGATGATTTGTGATATCGCTAACAATGTTTAACTCCGCTACATTATGTATGAATGTGCCTATCCAAAGTCAGGAGTCTGTAATTAAGTGGTTGTTGGTTTTTTTGTCATTTTTTTTACCTTAATTAGGCTGTTAGCTTACTCGTTTGATATGTGTTACATTTGTCATGTTGGGCCTTTTATAGCTGACTATCTGGTTTGGGCGTTTCTAATTGTTTAGGCCCGTACAGTGAACTATGGTTGTTAATGTCTGTGCCAATTCATCTGTTGTAGAAAGTTGTCGTATTGGCAATCATTCAACATCATTCTCTTTTACAATAAATAAAAAGAACATAACGACTAAATGACAAACAACAGTAACCAACACGGAACATAGAAAACCGAGCAACGCAAACATATATACATTATGATAAATTTAGCAGGAAAGGTACATGTCGTGGTTAATATTGTATGTATTCAAGAAAAAGCTCCATCTCGTCTAACACAATTTCATCAGTGTTCACTTATAGTATACTATATTTCCATCACTCGTGGTGATCTAGCATTCGTTGACATACCACAGTCTTATAGACAAAATGTATTATTATAATTACATTCAATAAGTTGATGCTTAATTTTTAATTATTTTTATTTTTTTTATTTTTTGTATAATAGATTATGTAGAATTTATTAGGGAAAAGTGATCTTTCGTTGTAATCCGTTGAAAATTATAATACTCTCAACAGTCAAGATGCTTTATTTTTATTTTTTAGGTGACGGAATGAGCTATTTTAATGGGATGAAGTTCACAACCTATGATCAAGATAACGACAAATTTGGTGGTAACTGTGCTGCTCTTTCCAGTATAAAAGGTGCTTGGTGGTTCAATGACTGCTGGAGAAATACGGACGCCATGCTAAATGGACAGTACACCCATAGAAATAATAGTCAGCTGGGTATTAGATATCGCTCGCTCGGAAAATATCCTCAGAAAAAATCTTCTATGAAGATTCGAAAAGTGTAATTACATGTCTAGCTACCATAAATAAATTGAGGCAAAATAATGTATTTTTAGTGTTGTTTATTTATCTACATACATCGGACGGTACATACTTGTGGTATTAGGATATTGATGAAAATATAATGAATATGAATATAGTATATTTAAAGCGATTTCCTGGGTTTACTTTCACAGAAACGCTAAAATTCAAAAATGTAAAAATCAAGGATGTATAGACACATGAAAATGTTTAGTGCTGTATGACAATATTGGACATAAAAATTGCCAAATCAATCTAAAATTGAATTAACTTGAGGGGGTTATCTGGTTGAAAAGAAGTAAATTTCCAAAAAGACACATCACACATGAATAAACGCAATAGATACCACTGTTCAAGGTTATGGGTTACGTATTTATCCGATTAAGTCATATTTTCATGTAAAAATTACACAAAGGAAAAAAATTATCCATTATTAAAATGAACTCCATATAGATTAATACTGTGACAGCTATGTTGAGAGTTAATAATGTACACATTCCGTAATTTATTTTGAGGAATTATAAACCCCACTTATGTAATAACCGACATGCGTAAATATGATAATAATAGATGTATTTTCATTCAATATATGAACTCAAATTCATATTCCATCTTATTTGATGTAGTTCAAACAGGTCAGGGTTCTGCGCTTTGCCAAAACATATTTAATGTTGGTCGAGGGGTCACCCAGGAAAAACATTACAGATCTATCAGGATTTAAAAATGTTATTGGGATATCAATTTGGATGCGCCTTGATTTAAACCAACAACTAGAGAAGGATTTCAACGAATTCACAAGGGAACAGTCAATCATAATTCTGACCAGTATTTCATCACAATCTTAAATACCTATCCTTTCTATTTTAATCAATTAAACAAAGTGCTTGTAAGCACAGAAGGGAAAAGATTGCATTAAGTTATCAGTGAGAAGTAAAATTAAATATAGCAATGTCAATAAAGCATTGGTTGTAGTTCATTCAACTACAATTCTAGACAATTGGAGATAACTCCAATTCTTAAAAGATGAATTTAACAATGACATTAATTACATTTTAGAACAGCTATTATATTCCTGCACCTTCCAAAAACTATGTAACTTTCTTGACAAGAGTAATATTGTTTTTGACTTGAATATCTGAACATATATTACATTGATACATTCTGGAGATATAAAAAAAGAAGATGTGGTATGATTGCCAATGAGACAACCCTCCACAAGAGACCAAAATGACATAGACATTAACAACTATATGTCACCGTACGGACTTTGACAATGAGCAAAGCCCATACCGCATAGTCAGCTATAAATGGATCCGAAATGACAATGTAAAACAATTCAAACGAGAAAACTTACAGCCTAATCTATGTACAAAAAAATGTATGAAAAACAAATATGAAACACATAAACAAACGACAACCACTGAATTACAAGCTCCTGACTTGGGACAGGCAAATACATATAGTATGTGGCGGGGTTAATCATGTTATAGGGATTCAAACCCTCCCCATAACCTTGGACAGTGGTATGACAGCACAACATAAGAACGAATTATAAAAATCAGTTGAAAAAGGCTTAACTCATCAGAGGGATAAAAATACAAGTGTAAATGTTCATTGATAAGATGTTTAGAATGTTGGGATCAATGCACTATACTTTGTGTATCAAAAAGATAGTGATAAGCCTTGGAAGATTTATATATCAAGTCAGTAACATAGGATATTGATTGCATTTTCATGCAATCTTTACCCCAAAACGGTAAAACATCGTTGTCATATCTAAATTAACTGCTTTACTGTCGATTTATTAATTTTACAAACAGCTATGGTAGCTACACCAATCGGACTGTTATACTTAACATTACTCTGTAGGTCCATTCTGAATTTTCAAGGGCGAGTATACCTTATAAATTGATCGAGAAGATGAAAATCAATATAACAAACAAAATCTCAGTTACTGAAATCTTATAGAGCGAGACCGGTGCAACTACAGAAGAAGTAATCAATCTCCATCTATATTCACACTCCATCAAAATGTCCCAATCGGTAACTACTTATCAGAGGTACCAGGATTATAATTTAGTACTCCAGACGCGCGTTTTGTCTACATAAGACTAATCAACTGTTCTGGTATCACATGTGTGGCAGGATCTGCTTACCTTTCCGGACCACCTGCGATTAGCCCCAGTTTTTGGTGGGGTTCGTGTTGCTCAGTTGTTTTGTTTTCTATGTTGTGTTTGTGTACCCCTATTTGTCTATTTATCTTTTTCCTTTTTAGCCAGGGCGTTGTCAGTTTATTTTCAACTGATAAGTTTGAATGTCCCTCTAGTATCTTTCGTCTCTCTTCTTTGAAGATATAAGACTGCGAAAATATGTCGTTGTGGAGCTAAGATAAATACAACTAATTCATGATGGTACCGCAATCGGAATTTTTTGTTAAGTAAGGCACACATCTCTCTTTATGAAAGTCGTACAAGTATAAACCTGCACGGGCATAACGCATTGTTTGATATATACAATAGCCATACAATGGAGCAGAATGCATAATATTGCTTTGAAATGGAAAGTTGACAATCAGAACGTAGAATCAAAACGTTTGTCATATATTCTGGTTTGAAGTCGTCAATATGACAATATTGAGGAAATGTTCAAAGATATCAAGCAATTTTCTTAGTTCCGGCACTATCTTTAATCTCAAGTTTATTCAGATATATATACGATGCACGCAGTCACTGAAATGTAAGGTCATCAATGTATCTTTCTGAGACTAAAACTGAAGAACCTTTCGAGATGCTTTTTTTTCTGTCCGTTTTTTAGAAGGAAGTTTATGTATGAAAACTGCATCACATGACCAAATATCAGGGCTTTAATCCACAGAGGCAAATGTTTTAAAACTTTGATTATCTTTCTTTATCTTGAACAATCAGTATGTCGAAGTTTCGAAATGTTTGTTCTCGATCGTACCACCTGAACATTATTTCAGTACAAGTGTTAAGTGATTGGATAATGAAGCCATTTTCTATGGTAACGCAGACCAAAATCCTGACATTACAGCTTAGTTTTAGTCCCCGAGGGTATCGCCAGTAAAATAGCTAAGTATTTGCAAGAAATACAGATAAAGTTTTATCGACATTTGGTAAACCATTAGAATATTAAAATATAAGACAAGCTTCTCCCTCATGCATAGCTCCGATATCTTTTTTTAATGTGCCTAAATTTTGATTCCCTTCTGTTACATCAGCTCTTCGGCATTCACGTTTGAATGGCTTGGAATCACACATCAATGAAAAGAATAATGTGCATACGCTGTTGTAGATACTGTACTGTTTGATATTACGAAGTTAAATGCATTTTAAGGTAGAAACACGATTGAGCCGTAACTCATTTAATACTCATTGTAGTTCGATAAACTAATTTCGATTTGAAAAAAATGACTCACAATCTTAAATCTAACCCCAATCGGTTTACTGTATAAAGACCCACTGTTTACTGTTTTATCATCCTGGAGCCTTAACCAGGAACGCCATGATCAGATTAATATATATCAGAAGACATTTGAAGTTCAACCAATGTATTATATACTTAAAATGACGTCAATCACACGAATCGGACGTCAATGAGGGAAAGTGGAGCTCTCTTTTAGGCCAGATAAAGATTGCAAAGTAAAACCAAAAAACATTCAGCCAATTTCATTTCTGATTAATGATTATGCAATTAAATCATATAGACTAAATAAACTCATCATAGATACCAGGACTAAATTTAGTATATACGCCAGACGCGCGTTTCGTCTACAAAAGACTCATCAGTTACGCTCGAATGACGCATGTTTCGTCTACAAAAGACTAAGTACGCGGTAAATGAATAGCCTTTTATCAATGCTTGTTACAACTTCATTATAGCATACTGATAGGAATGTGTAAGTTTACAGATAATAAAGTCTTAATAGTCAATTATCTCAACAACAAAACAATAACTTTTTAACCTAGACGCCTTTTTCATAAATGAGTCTGGGTATAAATTGAAACCAACGTTATACTTCATGTATTTTGTTCCGAGTATTCATAATGAATGTACCTTTAGTTTTATTGTTAATTTATGCCTTTGCAATCAATATGATTCTCTGTGACAATGAAGTCCGAATGCGCATCCAAGGGAGTATAACTGCCACAGGTACGTGTATTTTTAGATATATACAACTGTCTTTTATTTGGACATTTCACCATTTCTAATTGACATTTTGTTATGTTCTAAAAAGTTCGAATTTCACAGATCTATTAATATTATATTTTCTAATGCGATATCAAGGAAATGCATACTAAGTCAGGATAATACAGTTGTTATCCATTCGTTTTATATGATTGAGCTTTTGATTTTGTCATTTGATAAGGGATAATCCATTTTGAATTTTCCTCGGAGTTAAGTGATTTTGTGATTTGACTTTTTTCCAAAGGAACCCGGGAATTGGAACACTTTGAATCAACAAAAAATAGATTAACATGAGAAATTTATGTTTGGGACTGACTGAGACACATTATAAAGGGATATGAATATTTTCTTTAAATAATCCAGAACCTGAATTAACATCTTTAATTGGAATCACACCGTTCAACATATTTTTATAGGATGTTAAGTTTTTTTGGTTCTTGAAGAAATTCAAAAAATTATATATAATTGGTTTATATTTGTCTATTAATAACAGTTGTTAAAAGACCTTAGACGATTGATCTTTGGCCGACTTACTTAAAATATATTTATTGAAATGTCATGCATGTTTTTAGTTCTCCTACCCTAAAGAGCCATGAAATGTTCTGTACGATATCCTATATAGAAGTGGTATTTATGGATAGCTAACATATTACTCTTTCAAATTAATGCAATTTTAGTATTTCCTTTCTAATTATTTAAGATTTCAAAATGTTTGTAAATTTTTTTACAGTCTGCTTCGCCTGTTACAGTAATCAATTTTATTGCAAATGTTCAAATCATCGAATCGCTTTCAACAGGTACCACGGGAAACATAACTGAAAACTCCAGAAAAACAGTCAAGCTTGCCACTGAGATCAAGAATATGCTGAACGGTTTGTACATACACATTCATTGATTAAATTGTGTATTAAAAATATAAAATTTATGCAAGATCGACTTATGTTTTCTTGTAGTAATACAAGGTTTGATTTTAAGGACTAATCTCAGGCTTTCGTGGCAATGTTCTGTGTACATGAATGCTATAAAAGCATTGATAAAGCTGGCTTTTCTTAACGCACTATAAATTTAATAAAATATCTCCACATTATCTCCAATTGTAACATTCAGTTTAAACTGTTGCAGCACTGTACTAGGAAGAAGGTGTTTTAAAAGTATGCTACAAAAATTTAATTAAACAAATCAAGTTTTAAACCTTTTTCAAAACTCTAAATACTGCAATATCAGGTTACAAGAAATACGCAAAATTGCTAGCATAAGATTTTCAAGAGGAATGAAAAATGTGTGTTTACTAGAATGGATAACATTGTGGGTTTTTTCTTGTTAACTAGAACTTGGTTATTTAAGAGATATTGAAACTCACTTTCTTGTATGTGCTTTTTTGTTATTAAAATTTTGATAAGCAACTGAACGGAATAAGTGTTGGTGGTGTTTTTTGTAAAATCGTTTAACAAAGATTTGAAAAAAAATCCAGCATTGTGCACTACAAATGTTAAAATCGCGATTTATTTTGCCCACAGGTACGATGGAAAACCTTACTGAAGACTCTAACAAAGCAGTCAAACTTGCCACCGGAATTAAGAACATGCTTAACGGTTTGTGTACTTCTTTTCATTTCATCGTATTATTAATTACTAATTAATGTTATTTAGGTTTGTCAAAACGTCTGTAAGTTTAATTTAAATCTAATCGTTTTTATTCTTTGTAAATTATGTGTGTTGTCTGATTTATTATATGTATCCATCTCCTTAGTTTGAAAGTCTTATTCCTCATTAAATCCTCATTAAAACTGATGTCTTTAGCCTAACTTATCATTTTATTTACAAAAATGGAGATATTCATGGGTACACTATTTCATACGAAATCCTAACCCGTATTTAGCAATATATACATATATAAGACTGTGTAGATTTACACATGGGCCAAAACATGGCATAGGCGTTGAAAATAGGCAAAAGAACATAACGCACAGATTTAAGCAAAAGTAGTTTAACAATGTTAACATCTTGTAAATGTATCAGGAAGAGAGAAATTAATGCAGCAAACTTAAAAGAAAAAAGGCGAATCCCATGAACAGAGCTAGACCGCATGCATCATCTGCCAACGCAAATTCAGAATATTACAAAATGGCCAGTTTTACTGTGCGTATTGTTTATTCTCCATTGGCTTGATGTATAGCGGATATGAGATCTCACAAAACATGTTTAACCCCATCGCATTTTTTCAGACCTTTGTTAGTCTTGTATGTTTTTGTCTCTACTTTTGATTCATTTATGCATATTTCGGAGTTTAGTGTGACGTCAACATTCTCTGTTTAACGGCCGAGATTTTCCGCTGTGTTGAAGACCCATTGAAGGCCTGGAACAGTTTCTGCTCTTTGGTCGGGTTGTTGTCCCTTTGACCCACTCCCCGTTTCCATTCTTATTTTAAGGTTACATACCAGAATACTACATTGGTATCAGAAGATCTATGAGTAATATAGAATGCCAGTCAATCATTTTTGTGACCTACGAATGCTCAAAATGGATCAATACATATTTACTACCAGTTCAATATTGATTAAAAATTATCTTAAGTAGCATGTAACTATCTCCGTAAAATAAGTCAGTTTAATGATTGGAAAACTATACTGGAATGGTATATTATACGTTTTATATAATTTGCTTTAAAAATTTAAATGTGGAAAGGTACATATATATAGATGCTGAACGGTTCGTTTTTTTTTTTTTTTCTTTTTTATTAAAACAATGTTTTTAATAAATATAAGTGTATGTAAAAAATATGTTTTATGTATGTTTCGTAACTGTCAAATCTTAATGTTTTTGGGGTTTATTGTTGATGATAGGTATGTGTTTATATAGCGATAGCCAGAATAGCTGTGAGAGGATGGAAAAAGAGACGCAGAAGGTCACTGCAGGTATTACATACATCAATCTATTACATCTGAGAGAAGTGCACACATGGAAGAAAATGAAATATATAAATTTAAAATTTACAACTGTTTTTTTTTTTTAATTCGAGTTCCATATAGTATAATTTAGTTTTTTTAGTTCGTTTGGTATTATTTCATACTCCAAATTAACTCAAACTACAACAAATCTACCTTTTTTCTTTTCCTTTTTTGTCTTGTTTAGTTAGTATTGATTCGAAGGTAAACATTGTCACCTAGAATATAATTGCTCGCAGATTTAAAAAAAAATATATTACTGAACTGATCACAAATCTTCATTCTGATTTATATATCTTAAAATATTGAACATAAGGATAAATGGCAATTTGTATTTCAACTCATTCAGTTTTTATTTGGTTTTACTCTTATCAACAAATATCATTTATTTATTCAGACATGGATTCGATTAAAGAAAAACTTGACAAAATACTGAGTATAGTTAGTGATTTGAAACGTAAGTAGAAAATTAAGCTTACGTAAAAATGGAGAATTTTTCATGATGAAGAGGACGCGTGCTTCCCAAAAAGAATCTTGAGCTATTCGTAAAATGATATGTTGTTGTATTAAAGAATTCTAATCACAAAATTCAAAGTATTCAATCATTTTGAAAATACCAACGAATTATTTTACGTCCGAAATGGGAAAAAAAATCGCATGTTTTGAAAAGGTAAATTCTTTTGCACGAAAGGTTAAGGGTGGTTAAAATTCTGATGAAAATGTTGCACATAGAGTGAAAAGGAGTTCAAATGTATTAACATAATTCTTAATTTCTAAGAATGTTTCTATGTTATATTAAGACGATGGCCATGGAATTCTGCCAAAAGAATGTAAAGATATCACAAACAAAGTAGTTGGATTACAAACAATTTACCTTGACGATCACAGAAATGTGTCTGTCCAATGTGAGGAAGGAGGATGGACTGTAAGTATAGTAGAAATTCTAATGCATTTATTTTGTATGAATGGTTCTGATTGGATGACAGTAAGCGTAAAATTCTCTATCTCCTTGTCTGTAAATGAGGAAGCCGACATTTTGAATTGCGGAATGTATTGACGTAATGAATTTTAAACCTGATGCCTTTTGTTATCTATTATTCATGTGTAATACGTTCTGCTATTTATTTGTATTGTAGTCCTGTATTATTATGTTGTCATTTTAATGTTATATTTAACAATGCCATCAAAGTGCGAGGTTTGGCATGCCACAAAACCAGGTTCAACCCACCATTTTTTTCTTTAAAAATGTCCTGTACCAAGTCAGGAAAATGGCCATTGTTATATCATAGTTCGTTTCTGTGTGTGTAACATTTTTACGTTGTGTTTCCGTTGTGTCGTTTGTTTTCTCCTATTTTTGAGTGTGAATTCACATTACTATAAGACGTGTCACGGTACTTTTCTATCCCAAATTCATGTATTTGGTTTTGATGTTATATTGGTTATTCTCATCGGATGTTGTCTAATGCTTAGTCCGTTGCTGTGTGTGTTACATTTTAATGTTGTGTCGTTGTTCTCCTCTAATATTTAATGCGTTTCCCTCAGTTTTAGTTTGTTACCCCGATTTTGTTTTTTGTCCATAGATTTATGAGTTTTGAACAGCGGTATACTACTGTTGCCTTTATTTAACATGTAATTTCTGCAAAAATAAACAAAAACAAAAAAACAACTCACATGTTGCACCTTTAAATCTTCTTTTCATCAAATTTAATGACATTTTCAAGCTGCTAAGAAGCCAAAAAAGCCTGGTGTTTACGTTTGATGCGTACCTATGATGTCACCTAGATTAGGTTAAAACGAAGATAACATCTTTTCGCGGAATTTTCTCCACTACGCATCGCCAGGTTAACAAAATTTGTGACAGTAAAACTACCGATGGACGTCCGCAAAGCTTCAAATTCAATACAGTTGTCTCTTGATTGTTCCTTTGTGTTAAGAATAAACAAGAAAAAAAAACTTTGACATCCATGTTTCAACTTTTTAATTTTTTATTCATTGCTGTCATTAAAAGTAGTAGTACATTTGCGGAAATTATATGAAAAATGCCAATGACACAGCCGAAAACACATAAAACATGCTGATCGAGTTAAGCCTATCTATGTTGTAATGCTACAGCACTATTTCAGGTCAGAGTGAAGGTTGGCGCATGTTAAAACGCTGCATTTTTATGCACCTCTCCTAAGTCAGAAGCCTGATGATCGGTGGTGGCTCATAAGTGTTTCTTGTCTTTTAAATAGATTGGTTTTCATGTTTGATATGTTTTACACTAGTCATTTTGAGGTCCTTCATAGCTTGATGTTCTAAGTAAGTCAAAGTTCTGTGTTGAAGGTCGTACTTTGACCTATAACTGTTTCCTTTTTGCATATTGTGACTTGGACGGATAGTTACATCTTATTGACCCTCATCCTACATCTTCTTATTTGTAATGACATCAGGGCGATATGTAAGTGTCATTTGATGTGTTTTAGTTTTGATTTTGCCATTTGATAAAGAACTTCCCGATTTGAATTTCCATTTGAGTTCGGTATTTTTGTCGTTTTACTTTTTTCAGCTGGAAGGCAAAAACGGAGCACAAATCTGTAAAATTTCTAGTACAATAGTAATACCGAATAATATCGTATATATTCTAAATTCTAAACAACACATACTTTTTTTTATTCTGTGTCCTATGAATCTTTGAAAAGTAGTCATTAGATTAACTATAAATTACTAATTCAAGATTTAGAGTAGGTATGGGTTCCTGGCTCAAGGCAACCTCCTTAATATTATAACCACATGGTCTATTTCACTGTTTTCGTTCTACAATATATAGAAGGGCTGCGTGGTAAATTAAGAATAGTCAAATTCATAAGCTATGCTACATTTAAGAAAGTGCATTCCAATTCATAAACTAGATTTTAGAATTGTTCACAACAACAACAATGTTACAATTGGTTCATATGAATAAAGTTTATTTCTATTTTTATGTGATAGCTTATACAAAAGCGGTATGATGGTAGTGTTGAATTCCATAGAAATTGGAAGGATTATGAAAATGGATTTGGAGACATACATGGGGAGTTCTGGTTAGGTAAAACAGATATGATCTTATAGAATATTCAAAGATTTTTTTCTCTCAGTGTTGTAAGGTTTATTTTTTGTAATATAACTTTTTACCAGTAAGTGTACATCTTGTTTAAAGACCTGGCTAGCAAATCATAAGATGTTAATACAGGCTTTAAAAAAGACCACACCTCATCATATTTTGAAAATATTCTGTATATCAAATATTTTTGCTTTTGCATTTCATCAAGTTGTGGATAAGAAAGCTTTAATTAAAATATGTGTGTTCTGTTTTGTTATAGTCATTGATATACAGACATATATTTCAGGCAACAAGAATATAGCGCAACTAACATCAGATGGAAATCATGAACTTAAGATAGATGTGGAGGACTGGAACGGAAACAAGCGTTATGCAGTTTATAGAAACTTCTCAATAGGCGACGCATCTATAAAATACAAATTGACCATTAGCAATTACTCAGGAAACGCAGGTAAATAAAATGAGATAGTTTGTGATGCTAAAAAGGTATAATTCTGTCTTCTTTCCAAGACAAGATTGAATAGATAACCTTAGGCCTATTTAACACAATCTTTTGGAATTTTGAGTCTTCAATGCTCTCCCACTTTGTACTTGTTTGGCTTTTTAACTATTTTGATCTGAGCGTAACTGATGAGTTTTGTGTAGACGAAAGGCGCGTCTGACGTATTAAATTATAAGCCTGGTACCTTTGATAACTATTTACACCACCAGATCTATGCAACTGCTGGTGGACGTTTCGTCCCCGGGGCAACCGCCAATTATTCAGTACTTCAGTGTTGACATGAATATTAATTATATAGTCATTTTTATATATTCACTGTTTGCAAATGTATAAATTATTCGAAATACTAAGATTTTTCTTTTCGCACGAATAGATTGCTTTAACCCTATTTGGCACAACTTTTTGGAATTTCGGGTCTTCAATGCACTTCAACTTTGTACTTGGTTGGCCCTTTAACTATTTTGATCTGAGCGTCACTGATGAGTGTATGTAGATAAAACGCGCGTCTGGCGTATTAAATTATGAGCCTATTGACATTTTAGACTTTTACGTTAATGTTTATGGAATGATTGTTCACATGCATATAATCTGCCCTTTTGTGATACTTAATTAATGGACATGCCCTATCAACATATTTTTACACAGTTTTAAAGATTTTTTTCATAGAGATGGCCATGTTCATAAACCATTCGAATTTAAAGTTTTAAAGCTGTATGTGTGCGTTCAGTTTATCATTGCTTTAATTATAAATGGTAATGATGAGTCTTAAAATTAACTTTAGTAAAGAAATAAACAATTGAACACGGATGAAATGTGTGAGTAAACTCATCATAGATACCAGGACTAAATTTTGTATATACACCAGACGCGCGCGTTTCGTCTACAACAGACTCATCAGTGACGCTCGAATCCAAAAAAATGTAAAAGGCCAAATAAATTCGAAGTTGAAGAGCAATGAGGACCAAAATTTCTAAAAGTTTTGCCAAATCCAGCTAAGGTAATCTATGCCTGAGGTAGAAAAGCCTTAGTATTTCAAAAATTCTAAATTTTGTAAACAGTTAATTTATAAATATAACCATATCAATGATAATTCATGTCAGCACAAAAGGTGCAGACTACTGGGCTGGTGATACCCTCGGGGAAATAAATCTCCACCAGCAGTCGCATCGATCCAGTGGTTGTTAAATAAACTCATCATAGATAAAGGGTTGTTTTATTTTATAAAAATAATTGTTTCCGTGTTATTTTCAAAACAAAACATTTAAATGCCCATTTGTTCAGTCCCCATCAAAATTGCGATAAAATTCATAATAAATGAACATGACTATGACGCGGAATTAGGGTCATAACCATCGAATTTAGCATATGCTTAAATCATTTTAGCGTATGAAATATTATAATTCAGCATATGCTAAACTGATTTTAGCATAAGCTAAATTCATTTTAACATAAGCTAAAATCATTTTAGCATACGCTGAATTATAATATAGCATACTCTAAAATGATTTAAGCATATACTAAACTCGATGGTTATGGCCCTAATTCCACGTCATACATGACGACCAAATTTGTTCAATCTTGATATCAAAATTGATGGGTACGATATCTAAATAAAGTCATCATAGATACTTAATTAGGCTAATAAAGTATTTTGGCAGATTTTTAACGTTTTCGTTTAAATGAAGACCAATGAAAAACGCATGTATTCTGGCAGATAATAGACTTTGCCTTTTTACATCTGAAATGGTTTGGATATTTATGAAATATTGTGATTTCTAGTGCAAAAGTACAAAAGGTGTCCGTACCTCTTATTCTCGTAAGAATAAGTTCATAACATTTAGAAAAAAATAAAGCGTTTTTACAATACCTAGAGAAAAACGCAAACTCAGTTAAAAGGGCACTTGAGTATACTGTACTATAATATAATTAATATTGGTTTGTGTTCTTCTTTTATGCCGAAGAATTACATTTTTTAAAAAATCAACAGAAAATGCGAGTTGAACACACTTTGATGTGTAAGGCACGAAGAACGTAAATCGGTCTTTTGACGCTTCTCATGGCTAATCAAATTCAACAGACTACTTCTATCTGATTTTACTACTAATAACGAAATTAATAATAGTCCATTTAAAGCCGTGTCTATCGATACAAAACTGAGAGGCGAAATATACCAAAGGCATATACAAACTCATTAGTCGAAAACATACTGACTAGCAAAAATAACACCAAAACGACAAAAAGACAAACAACAGAACACAGAACTGCAGAACATAGAAAATTAAAGACTGAGCAACACGACGAAGTATATGTACTGTTTATATCTAGCAGGAAAATAACATGTCGTGGTTAATATTGCATCCATTGAAATCTCGTCTCAAACTAAGGCTTTTCTACCTCAGGTATAGATTACCTTAGCTGTATTTGGCATAACTTTTAGGAATTTTGGTCCTTAATGCTCTTCAACTTCGTACTTTATTTGGCCTTTTAAACTTTTTTGGATTCGAGCGTCACTGATGAGTCTTTTGTAGACGAAACGCGCGTCTGGTGTATATACAAAATTTAGTCCTGGTATCTATGATGAGTTTACTCACACATTTCATCAGTGTTCAATTGTTTATTTCTTTACTGGTAATGATCCAGCATTCGTTGACATAATACCGTCTTATATATATTACCAATGCTCTTCAACTTTGTACTTGTTTGGCTTTATACATATTTTGATATGAGCGTCACGGATGAGTCTTATGTAGACGAAACGCGCGTCTGGCGTACTAAATTATAATCCTGGTACCTTTGATAACTATATATAGATAAAGAGTATTCTATGATTACATTCAATAAGAGAGGGACGACAGATACCAGGGGGAAAGTCAAACTTATAGATTTAAGATTTAAACTGCTGACAACGCCCTGGCTAAAAATAGAAAGACAAACAGACAAATAATAGTACAAAAGACAAAACATAAAAAACTAAAGACTAGACAACACGAACCCCACCAAGTTATTATTATACTTACTTCTTCGTAGATTTGTAAAAATTATGTAGAACTTATTTGGAAGAAAGTGTGTATTCGTTTCATTCCGTTGTTAAAGATAATCCTTTTTCACGGCCGCGAAGTTTCATGCTTTCTTTTTTTTTCCAGGTGACGGAATGAGCTATTATAATGGTATGAAGTTCACAACCTATGATCAAGATAACGACAAATATCGTGATAATTGTGCTGAACTCACATTATTTAAAGGTGGATGGTGGTATAATGACTGTTGGACAGAAAACGAGGCAGTACTTAATGGTCATTACACTCATAGAAATAATATTCAGCAGGGTATTATTTATAGATCGTTTAAAGGAACTTCTCTGAAAAAATCTACCATGAAGATTCGGAAAGTGTAACTACAAGTATTACTATCAATAAATGAAAGCTATAAGCTGTTTTTCTTTTATTTGTGTAGTTATAATATCGGTTATGTGTGTGCTATTAGGCAGATGGTGAAAATAGAATGAAATTCATAACAGTGTGGTCGAAGGTAAATCGTTTATTAGTAATTGTACTGAAAAGTTTACCTATAACTTGTTTGTCGTGGGCGATGATTTTATGCTCACTCAGTCTATCGGAGGCCTTCAAGTGGGGATTTAAATAATCATTTGTTACACATTTTGATACATAAAATGAAACTTCCTTTTCACAAATCATTTAAGGAATTTATTTTAAATAATTGTTATACCATCACTTACAACAGTTTCACTTTTAAGAATATTAATGTCCAGAGCTGATATCAATAAATAATAATAAAAAAAAAAAAAAAGTTTATTCATGGTAAAAAAAAAAACAAAAAAACTTTTAAGTTAATGGGGACCCGCGTTATTTCAGAAAATATCTTATTGATTAAGAGAACAAAAACTTCTTCGTTGTGATCATTTAAGAGTGGCCTTCTATTTATTCAATGCTAACCATGTGGGCTTTGGTTTTTTTTTTATGTACCATAAATCGATTCGTTCATTCAGATATTTGTCAGTTTGCCTTGGCTCTTCAAGTCCAACACACAACTTCTCACGAAATTGGTATTTTTCTTACAAAAATTACATCCATGTGATGTATTCTTTTCATGGAGAATGAATGTTGCACCTTATTTTATTTGTTATCGGTTTTTTTTTGTGTGTATCATTGACGTATAAGACAACCTGAATCTTCTTTATTCAAATTTAAAACATACGAGATGGCAATTATGACACAAAATAACTAAATTAAACTTACAGCAGAAGAAAGATAATGAACATCGCTTTTATAGTCTTCTAAATATCGAAGACACAAAGTCAGTGGTCTTTTTAAAAATGATGTAAATTTATAAAAGAAACAACAAACAAAATAGTTCGAATAATTATATTGGAAAAAGTAACGGTGTGTAAATTATAACAATTATTTTATTTCAATGAAAATCAAACTGTTGAATTTTTCCGCTGCGAGCAAATTTTTAATTTTGGTCGCATTTTTAAAATCAATAAATTTAGGTTCAAGAAATAATTGATGCAAACTATACTTTATTGTAGTTTTAACATGGGTAGGCATTATATTCGTGATTATTTTTGCCCGAACGATATCGAAAAACTATTATAAAAAGTGTCCTAGTTCAGTGAAAATGTACGTCATACTTATTTCCTAAACAAATAAATAAACAAACATTAATTAACATACAACACTACCAAAGGCCAGAGACTCCTTACTTGTATGATTTTGTAAAAAAATGCATCTTTTTAAAATAGTCGAAAACAAAATTGTCTGTCCAATGGAAAAGTCGAAGCCCAAAAAAGATGAACAGTGCATTATAGAAACTTTACATAGAAGCTGGTTGCAAAAGTTGACGACAAGATCTATTTTATAACTTGAGTATGGCCTAATACTATTAACCTGAAATAAATATATTTATAGCAATTCCCTTGATACGAAAGATCTACATGTTGCCTTGGGCTTTTTTTTTCTTTTTTTTTTTTTGCTCTTTGGTTGGGTTTTTGTCTCAATGACAATTCAATTTTCATTCTTATCATAGATATAACTGCATGTTAAAATAAGAATATGTAGTGTGATAGACAATCAGACACATTCTTTCCAGGGACCAACAGGCGTTATCAAGCTATAGGTCCCCGTATGGCCTTCGACCATTAGCAAAATACACACTTTATAGAATGAAAGCTCCAAAAGGTCTTGGCATGAAAAAAACAAACATAAAAGATGAGCGAGAAAAAAAATAGGGATACCGCATGGAAATTGGAAAATGGTCCGCAACATTAATTTAGTCAACTCACTTAGTTGAAATTAAAGACCTGGCGAATTTTAGCATTTTGCAATGGATGTGATGTATGTTTAAAAAAAAATCATGGTATGTTTGGACATTTTTATAAATCAAGTCTTGGTTTTAAATTATTTGCAAGTAAGTTTTAAGTCATGAACAAATAATCACTCACAGAAAGACGTCAAATCCATCAACAAAAGAAAAAAAATTAATAGACGACCGACAACGCACAGAATATCATGTATGTGTTCCGGACCATATGAGTATTTGGACCATACGCATATATCATGACCATAAGGATATACTAATATGGTCCAACCATACACATATGGTCCGACCGTACGCGAATGACGGGTATGGTCATGTACGTATGGTCCAAATACTCATAAGGTCCGGAAACATATTTTATTTGCGATCACAAATGCACGAAGACGTCCATTTCTATGTAAATTGGGTCGATTTTTTTATATAGATAAGATGAATGCGTTTCTGTTGCCAAGTGTTTTTCACAAGTATAGTAGCAGTATAGCAGAACGGTTTAAGTTTCCTATATACACCAAATGATACATTTTGCCAAAACAATAACGTAAATGCATGCAAATTTCACAAGGTTTAATCCAAATAGCTTTCTTACTATCCAATAACTTTCAAGTACGAAAGAGACAGGGCAGAAGTATATTTTGTCTTTATGTTTCGTATTTGCACAACTTTTGAAAGTGGTTTATGCATTCGTTCTAAAATAAAATTAAACCAGATAAAAGTTAAAAGATTACATAACTCGACAATCGCAATTGTTAAATCGCTTTGACATCCGAAAAAGATAATCAATCAATACATGCATTGCAACTTTTAAAGCCAGTAAGTCATTTTTTTTTTCTGAAAGAACATGGCTTTGCGATATCTTATTATGAAAATTGATTGTCGAAACATAACAAAAACACAAGTAAAGGACGTTTAATTAATCAATATAAATCAAAACACAAATTCCTGATTAGTATTTCGAATTATTTTATATAGGCGTTGAGAACCTTTGGTGACCCCACGGTTTAAATGTTTATATTAAGGACGTCGTGAGCAATGGGCGTTATAGACGAACGTTCACCTAATCTGTCCCAGTCAATGGGATATTAAAGTGCACCAATCAATGTCCACAGCCACACTGTTATGAATTCGATTATATTACAATGCATAAATTTCGTGTGTCAGTAACACTTTTCTGGCTTTACCTTCACCATAAATGCTCAAAACTCGTAAGGATCTAATCCACTAGATTGAACCTAAAAATACAACCCAACTAATGAAGTGGTATGTTTTATTGTTCTTTCATTTGTCTTTGTTCTATTATTAATATTTCTTTTACTGTTGGATTGTTTAAGTGATATCCATTAAACGTGACTCGGTACTTATACATCCCGTAAATGTGTTTGTATTGTCTTTCATTTTTTGGTGGTGTGTTTTGTATATGCGACTTTTTGTATTTCTTTGGTTCTTATAACGTGACTCTGTACTTTAAAGATCCCGTCAGTATGATATTGTTCTATTTTATGTTATTATGATATATTTCTATTATGAATTACAAAATACGTTAAACCACAAACTTCAAAATCATTCAATCGCGTAGTGGAATTAACCATTTGTGGATTCTTATAAATTCTATATAACATTTGGACTATTTGAAATCTTGGTCAATTTCTGAAATTTATTCTTACATACTTTTGATTTTTTAACCCTGTATGCTAACATTGCCTATGTGAAATTTTAAAATTATTGTATGTACATTGAACGACAAATATATGTGACGTATAAAATTTTCTGACGTCAGACACGCAAATCAATGAATGTGTTTGTAGATGTTTTTGTGTTCTGTTAAATTGTTTAGTTAACGCATCATTGTAAATAAAACGGAATTTGATGAGACTGTCATCAAAGTGAGAGGGTTAGCGCTATAAAACCAGGTTTAATCCACCAGAAATATGACAGTTCTTGTCCATTCGTTTTTTATGTGTTTTGTTATTTAATTTTGCCATGTGATTTATGGACTTTCTGAATTACTTTTCCTTTAAGTTCAGTATTTTTATGATTTTACTTTTTTCAGTTGGGAATCTGTAAAGTTGAAAAATACATCACTTTTGACTGAATGCAACATTTAAATACATAAAAACATACATTTCTTATAAATTTTACAAACTTTTAAAAACATTACGTCATTTTTAAACACCAAATTTGTAATGAATTTAACCTTATTGCTCATATTATTGATTTATTCAGTTTCTGTCGCTTTTGATATATTACTTTTATATCCTGAATTACCACTGTCCTTGTCCGCAAATCTAGGAAACAGAATAAAAACAATCTTGAAATAGCAACCGTCCAGAGTGTTATTTGGTTTCATCAAGTTATTTCGAATTCATTTTATACTAGAAAAAAACTAGAAAATCGCGGTACAAGTAAACAAGTGTTGAAACAAAGATTCTGGACACGGTTAATACATAAAATTCTATTTCTTTGGAAAGATGATTTTAGTGGTATTTTTAACTGATTTAACTCAATAACTGTATGAGCTACGTAAAATCCGTTGACTTTGCCGAAAGGGATCAAAATGAGTATTACAATGGAACATAAATCTAAATCGGAAGAAAAACTAGATATGAAACGCTTCATCAGAAATCAGAGACCAATCTGTTGACATAATCAAGTTGCAGAATCTTATTGGCAATAAAAATAAATCTACATTCAAATATGTTGAAAAAAAATAATCTTTATTTGTCGACTGAGTATGGTCGAAAGCGTATACGACACGCACCGATAACATTCTCCGAAATTGAATATTTTCTCATCAATTGTCGTTTTATGCGGTAAAAAGATTATTTCAGAAACAGGAAGTACAAAACACTACATTGATACGTCATATCACAAATATGTCTGACTTTGAATGGTTCAGCGGAATTACGGCTCAATGAAATCGGTCACTTATTTTAGAAGAATGGATACCATACCAGCTATATTCCTCTTCTTGTTGTTTTCTTTTTCATTGAGACGGACTTCTTACAACTCATTTAAAAATGGAGGATAGTATGTTTCTTGAATATAATATTGAGGTTTATAATTGATGCCCTTTTAATGCATAATTCTATAACGTTTACACATCATCTTTATTGTATTGAATAAACTCATCATTGATACCTGGATTGAAATTTTGTACGCCAGACACGTGTTTTGTCTATAAATGACTCATCAGTTACGCTCGAATCAAGTAAGGAATACCAAAAAACAAGGAAAGTTCATCCTTCAAAACCATTTAGAAACAGGAGTAATTGCAAGGTTTGGCTAATTACAAACCAAAGACAATGTATTGTTATGACAAATTTTTAGGTAGGGGTCAGATAAGGACCGCTTCCGGATGCAGTATTTTCTGCGTTGATGACCCATTGGTGGCCTTTGGTTGTTATTTACTCTATGGTCGGGTTGTTGCCTCTTTTGAACTGGTTAAGCAGATATTGTATTGTATGAAATTTTCAATGGAATACATCTTCTCATGTTGCAGCCAAAACATCTAGTCATATTACTGCTATACTTAGAACGGTATGATAATATATAGACATTTTGATTTTTCTCTCATTATCTGCGAACAATGAATTATAAAGTAGCTTATCAGATTTTTCAGAAATGTAAGATGCAAATAAAAAAGAGATTAACTAGGCAAATGTTTCTTGAATGCTTTTAAAACAAAAAGCAGACCTCCAAACAATAAAAACAGTATGATCGACATTTAAAGTGATCATTCTAAGGAACTTTGTTGTCCCTGAACAAAAACAAACGTCATTATCACTACATAAAAAACAAAAAAACAAAAAAACGAAAGAAGTATAAAGCATAAAAATATATTGCATTATGATGATACATTCATGAAGGATCACTACAAGAAAAATCATTTCACATCTTCCAGTTACTTTATTTCTTTTCCAAATGAATTGGTGTGAAGAGGTTGAATCTCTATAGGAAAATCAGATATATATATAGTGATGAAACTCCCGTAAAATATATTTTGTGAGATTTAGGAAAATCTAAGCACACTCATTTGAAAAAGCTTTGATATACAGCAAAATTCCGATCAAAGCAGTATTTAAAGCATTCGTTAATTCATTTAGACCACGAGGTAAAGAATTAGCAAAACCAAAACTTTTGTCCTATATTTTGCTTTTTAAAATAACATGGAGGTATATGAATAAATGATGGGAAATCTAATTCATAGAATGCATTTGGCTAAACATCATTGCTCCCTAAAGTCACACTCCTAGTTTGGCTGCCGGGTATAAATAACATTTCTTATGTCTTTGTGAGGGTTTTTTCTTTCTGTATTTCCCCGAAATTGACTTTCCTCATATTTCTGTGCGTTTTTTTTTTTCTTTCTGTATTTCCCCGAAATTGACTTTCCTTATATTTCTGTGAGAATTTTTTTCCTTCTGTATTTCCCTTAAATTGACATTCCTAACGTCTTTTTTATGATTTTTATGCCCCACCTACGATAGTAGAGGGGCATTATGTTTTCTGGTCTGTGCGTCCGTTCGTCCGTTCGTTCGTCTGTCCGTCCGTCCGTTCGTTCGTCCGTCTGTCCCGCTTCAGGTTAAAGTTTTTGGTCAAGGTAGTTTTTGATGAAGCTGAAGTCCAATTAACTTGAAACTTAGTACATATGTTCCTTATGATATGATCTTTCTAATTTTAAAGACAAATTAAACTTTTGACCCCTATTTCACGGTCCACTGAACATAGAAAATGAAAGTGCGAGTTTCAGGTTAAAGTTTTTTTGGTCAAGGTAGTTTTTGATGAAGTTGAAGTCCAATCAACTTGAAACTTAGTACAAATGTTCCCTATGATATGATCTTTTTAATTTTAATGCCTAATTATATTTTTTACCCATTTTCACGGTCCATTGAACATGGAAAATGATAGTGCGAGTGGGGCATCCGTGTACTTTGGACACATTCTTGTTTTCTTTCTGTATTTCCCCAAAATTTATATTCCTTAAATCTTTGTGAGGGTTTTTCTTCCTGTATTTCCTTGGAATTGACATAATTTAGGTTTCTGCAAGAATTTTTTCCCTCAGGTCTAAAAAAAAAGAACTTTTGGTGGTTGACAAGGTCACATATTTACTTGTGAGGAATATTATGTTTTCAAATCATGGCCCATGTCTTTCTAATTAGCAGAACATTTTTGCAACCCTTTCATACACATGTATGTCTTATACATCTGAGCATAGTTTTGTGTGGACGTTGCGCGCGTCTGGCGTATAAAAATATTTTTTAACTTGTTACCTTTTGAAGACTATTATTCGTTTGTTTCTCTGTCCATATTTTCTCCAATTTATCTGTTTATTTATTGTTACCCTGTCGTGTAATGTTGTCATTTTAATGTTTTGATTAACACTGCCATTAAAGCGGGAGGTTTGGCAGGCCTAAAAACCATGTTCAACCCACCATTTTTTTCATAAAATGCCCTGTACCAAGTCAGGAAAATGGCCATTGTTACATTATAGTTCGTTTCTGTGTGTGTAACATTTCGGTGTTGTGTCTCTGTTGTGTTGTAGTTCTCTTATATTTGATACATTTCCCTCAGTTTTAGTTTGTAATCCGGATTTGTTTTTTCTTAATCGATTTATGGATTTTTGAGCAGCGGTATACTACTGTTGCCTTTATTTATAGAAAAAACATGAAGGCAAAGTGAGTAGTTGGTCATTTATTGCTCCGGCCAAAATCGACCTTTTAATGGCTTATGAGAACACTTAGAATTTGATTTTTGTGAGTTTAATCTGCTTAGTGTGTCTGGATTCATTCTGTGCTTCGATAATTTAAAAAATATTGAATAATGAACTTTACATCGGCAAAAAAAAAGAAAGACAAAGTGTACCCAAACACCACCCAACATGGCGGCGACCACGATCATACCAAATGAAGATATGAGTGGTTCACGAAATCTTTCTCATATATTAGCTAGCACAAAGGACTCTATTTATGGTAACCGGAACCATTTACAAACTGTTAGCAACCATCAATTCCATCACAGTACACCAATGATCATACCACAAGGTCAACTCATGTTTAACATGACCCATGTTCTACCAGGTCCTAGTGTTAGTGAAGCTCTACCTACATATACTCAGCAACTCGCAACCTTTTCTTCGCAACAAAACCCCAGCCTTTTTGTGACAATAATACACTTCAAATGATACTAGAAAATATGAATCACATGAACAGCAAATAAGCAAAACTCGACATGTTGGATGACTTGTGCTCTAGAATGGCATCCATTGAATCTCATTTTAATATTGTTAAATATGAAATTAATGACATCATGTATGATTTGGAAAATCAAGCAGAAAGAATAACCAATGAAGATTACCATTACAATATCGTTGTATCTAGAGTATGTGGCATTGAAGCGGAGAATGTAAAACTTCAAAATGAAAATTTTGAACTGAAAGAAAAGTTACTGGAGATGCAGACACATTCAATGAAATATAACCTCATATTTAGTGGTATCAAAGAAAGCAATGAGAGACAGAATGAAAAATAGAAGATACTATCAAAGAATTTATTTCGAATGAACTTAAAATTGCATAATATAATAGCACTGAAGAGAGAAGATCGCCAAAATGTGCGCTTGGTGTTGGATAAACTGTATGTTGGAAATCAACTGTATAACGACCATGAAGCTCCGTATCCACCAAGGAGTCGACAGGATGCCATTGCACATGGACCCCAACCCGGATTTGTTCCCAGTCGAGCGAGTTTTCTTCTTGATTTTTGTAAAAGAAATAATTTGTATGTGGGGAAATGGTCGGTTACCGGGTAATGACTTTTTGGCTGGAGAAAAAAAAAACATGTAAAATTGTGTCATTGGTTGATTATACATGTATATTGTTTTCTTCACGTGTATTTCCGTTATTTAAATCTTTTTATGTGTAAGTGAATTTAAACCATTGTTTTCTGAAGTACATAGCAGTTTGTGTTTCAAATTTCACGCTACGGTAAACAATTTTACTATAAATTCCTAGGATGATAGTAACACACCCACGCACGTACATAGGTGGATTCCCACAAAACAAAACCAGTTTATAGAGTCTATTAATAATGACGTCCCAATGTTCACGATTGGATGAACTAGATGAACAAGGTCAGGGTCAACACACAAAAACACTTAAAACTTAGAAGTGAACAAAGTTGGCGAACTCTTTAAAAATTCTGCAAAGAAAATTGTTTGGTCTAATGGTAGAAAAATAAAAAAAATAAAAATAAAAAGTTTCAAATTTAGTTTGACAACAAGTGTTTTGAAACAAGGAAAGTATTCCACAAAGTGCGTAGCAAGATACAGTTTTGTAAAAAAACAGAGAAAGTAGAGATGCTTTGAGAAAGGCAAGCAAAAAATACAAGAATCAAATGAATACTAGTTACTATACATTTCAACATAGCTGTAAACAAGATCTCAAAAATACATCAAAACGAGACAGCAAAACAATTCTGGGAAATTTTGAATCGTTTTAGAAAAAGGGAAGCAAATAAAAATATTGATATAACTATAGAACAACTGTATGAATATTGCAGGGCCCTAAATAAAAATAATAGTGGAGATGATGATCTTGATCATCCCAATGAAAGTGTAAATAATTTAGATAATCAGGTTATGAGTTAATAATTTAATTTTGGATGCGACGCGTCTTCTGATTGGCTGACGTTATTTTGTTATTAGCCCATAGACATAATTTAGTCATTTGACCGTGACGTCATCAACGTGTTTTCATGGTTTTCTACGGTTTAAATGGAATTTAGAATTAAATTATAAGAAATGACTGTAATATTTTTTTTTCTGTCTATTCGAAATAACATAAAAAATGTGGTGCACACTGTTAAATAACCTGCTACGCGCTTTATTCAGTGTGCAACAAATTTTTTATGTTATTTCTTCATAGACAGAAAAAAATATTACAGTCATTCCTTAATTAGACTGTGAGATAACTGGTGAAGAAATATGTAAAGCTATAAAAGTCTAAAAAATGAATTTTTGAAAAGTACTGTTGATAAGTTATAACCATATTTAATACTGTATTAGATACTGGTATTATTCCTGATGCATAGTTATTTGTTTTTATAAAACCTGTATTTAAAAATAAAGGAGATAAAAATGATCTCGATAATTACCGAGCACTTTGCTTGACTTCTAATTTGTATAGGGTTTAAACACAAGACTTAATAAATTGTCTGATGAAATAGGGATTATTTCGGACTCACAGGGTGGATTCCACAAGGGATACTCTGTCCGAGATAACATGTTTGTTTTACATTCTATTATTACATTATATTTGTCTGCCGGAAAAAAATTGTTATGTGCATTTGTGAATTTTAAACAGGCATTTGATACTGTTTGGAAGGCTGGACTTTTCAACAAAAAAAAACTTCACAGGGAAAATGTTTACATTAATACAAAATATGTACACTGATATTGTTAAGGCCAGAAATTACCTTTAAATTGTAGCCAACAAAAGACAGAAATCAATAATAAAATTTAACAATATTTATTATACAAAAGTTTACAAGAAGTATTAAACAAATATTACTGTCAACTTAACTGTCAAAATATGAATCCAATCTTTTATCTATATCTGTATCCGGATATCTTTCGGAATCCAATCTGAATATTACGTTCACTACTACGGTCACAATCTAGTATGATGTTGTTTGTAGAAAAAAATCCAAATGCTATGAATATTAATATCGATGTCTAAGTCCAAGTGTGTGTTTAACTTTAGTGTCTGTATATATATAGTTGTCACGGAAAATTCTAAAACAGTCTATAATGGAACGTCCTAGAAAGTTACAACGGAAGTTTCTAGTAAAATGTAGAAGTCTATATAACGCATCTTTTATTAGGATCATTCTGGAAAGTTCCAATCATTCTGTCATTGTTCCAGTGATTTCTAAACTGCACAGTTCTAAGATTATTCTGTAAACAACTATCAGGCCACACAACACAAATCAGGCCAACATAAATAAATACAATAATTACAATATCATAACACCTCCCCCCTTAAAAGAAGTTTCAGTGTAACAAAAACTTATGAATAATATGAACAAATATACATAGTATATACAAAGTGTTTTAATAAGCTCTAGATAAAGCATCTGCTATTACATTATCTTTACCCTTGATATGTTTTACAATTACATCATATTCCTGTAACAATAAACTCCACCTAGTCAACCTCTGATTCGTGTTTCTCATTTTATGTATGAAGGTGAAAGGATTATGATCAGTACAAACAAGAATAGGATATACAGTGGGATTCAAGTATACATCAAAATGTCGAAGTGCTGACAACATTGCAAAACACTCTTTTTCAATGCAATAGTTGAATAATTTTTCTGATGTTTATCTAATTTTTTGGAAAAATATGATATAGGTTTCTCAACATTATCATCTGTCTCTTGGTATAAAACAGCTCCAATTCCTACATCGCTTGCATCAACGGCAAGTTTAAATTGTTTTTCAAAGTCTGGAGTAATCAGAACTGGACTATTAATTAAAAGGGATTTACTATTTTCAAAAGCGTTTTGACAATTTTCACTCCAGATAAATTTAGAATCTTTTCGTAAAAGATGAGTCAATGGTTGAACCACAGTAGCAAAATTTGAACAAAATTTTCTGTAAAATCCAATCATGCCTAAATATCTCATAAGTTGTTTTCTATTTGTAGGAGGAGGAAATTTGGAAATGGCTTCCACTTTAGCCATAATAGGTTTCACTTGACCTTGGCCAACTGTATGCCCTAAATAATCAACAGTGGCCTGACAAAATTCACTTTTACCAAGATTAATAGTCAAATTTGATTGTGACAATCTATCAAAAGTATCATACAAATGTGTTAAATGCTGTTCCCAGCTATCACTACATACAATTAGATCATAAATATAAGCATAACAACAGTTTAAATCTTTTATAACATTATTGATCATTCTTTGAAATGTAGCTGGTGTACTTTTCATGCCAAATGGCATTACAGTATATTGAAATAAGCCATCTGGTGTAACAAAAGCTGATATTTCACGAGCTCTCTGTGTCAATGGAACTTGCCAATAACCTTTCAACAAATCAAATTTGCTCACAAATTTTGCTTGAACAATGTTGTCAATACAATCGTCTATCCTTGGAATCGGATAGGAATCAGATTTTGAGACTGAATTTACTTTTCTGAAATCAGTCACGAAACGAAAGGTTTTATCTGGTTTTGGCACAAGGAGACAAGGAGAGCTCCATTCACTGTTACTCGGCTCAATAATATCATTGTCAAGCATATATCTTTTCTCATAGCTTCAAGTTTGAGTGGATTGAGCCGGTAAGGATGTTGCCTAATTGGAGAAGCATCTCCTATATCAACATCATGACAAATAGCAGTGGTTTTGTTTGGCACATCTAAAAAAAAAGATTTTTAAAAGAAAATACCAAAGTTTTTATTTCTTCTCTACGATCAAAAGACAGATGTGCAAGTTTTGAGTCTAAATTTGACAAAAGTTCTGAATTTTTCAATCTAACTGTCTCTTCCATAGTTTTAGAACTAAAAGGTGGTTCAATTACATCTGATTTGTCATGATTGTTCTCAAATTTAACCATGCCTAAAGTGGCAACTGGTTTACTCTCACAGTCATTAGTACGCTCAAAATATGGCTTTAACATATCAATATGACACACTCTGTTTTGTTTGCGCCGACCTGGAATTTTTACAATATAATTCAAATCATTGATTTTACTCTCTATTGTATAAGGAACACAATATTTAGCCTGTAAAGGATTCCAGGGACTGGCAAAAATACAAGTACCTTATCACCAGGCTCAAAAACTCTATCCCTGGCATCTTTATCATACCATATTTCCATCTTGTTCTGTACATTTTTAAAGTTTTTCTGAGGAATTTGACAAGCAGTATACAATTTTTCTTTAAATCTAGATACATAGTCTAAAAGATTCAAGTCAGTATGTTCAGTAAGCCACTTTTCCTTAATCAATTTTGACGGTCCCCTTACAGTATGGCCAAATACCAACTCAAAGGGACTAAATCCAAGGGATTCTTGAACAGCCCTTGGACTGCAAAAAGTAGAAAGTGAACTCCATCATCCCAGTCTCTTTCAAATTGAAGACAAAAAGTTCTAATCATGTTCTTCAATGTTTGATGAAAACGTTCTAAGGCACCTCGAGATTCTGGATGGTACGCACTTGATCTATACTGAGCAATCCCTAACTGGTACACGACTTGCTGAAATAAACCTGACATGAAATTTGATCCCTGGTCGGACTGTATAGACTTAGGAAGTCCTACTAATGTGAAAAATTTGATAAGTGCTTTGACAATGGTAGGTGTCTTGATATTTCTTAGCGGAATAGCCTCAGGAAAGCGAGTGGATGTACACATGATTGTCAATAAATAAACATTTCCAGTTTTGGTCTTTGGTAAAGGTCCAACACAGTCAATTAGAACTCTGCTGAAAGGTTCGTCAAAGGCTGGAATAGGCAGAAGTGGTGCTGGTGGTATTTTCTGGTTAGGCTTACCAACAACCTGGCATATATGACATGATTTGCAGTATTCTGCAACATCATTTCTAAGTCTTGGCCAGTAGAAATGCTGCAAGATCTTAAGGCACGTCTTCCTTATACCTAAGTGTCCAGCCAAGGGGGTGTCATGGGCAAGACCAATAATTTCTTGCCTATAAACTTTAGGCACCACCACTTGGTATACCACTCTCCATTTCTCCTCTGGGGTAGCATCAGGAGGCCTCCAGTTCCTCATTAAAATGCCCTTCTGATTGAAATAGCATTCAGCCACTTTGTCTGCTTCGTCCTGTGGTTGAGCCCTCTTGTAGAGCTAAAGAACTTCAGGGTCTTTATTTTGTTCTTCGAAAAGGTTCTTTCTGTTTAATGAATGTCTGTTTACGTCTGGCCATGGCATAATTACATTCTTGTTAACATTAGGTGGTCTTATTAGGGCCTTTTCTGAGCTACCAGGACCTTCAATGTCGGCTAGGAAAGTGTCAGAAAGGTCCATGTAATCAAACTTGTTTTCTTGCAAATCCTCATCTTGTTGTTTTCTAGCCATCGCCCAAGTGACAACACAAGCTGGATACAATTCAGCATCATATTCAGGTAATTTAACATCCACCACCGGTTCACTGGTAACAATTGGTTCAGCAACCACTTTGTTCCTAGCTAGATAATTTCCCAGCAATAATGTAACACCCTCAACAGGGAGATTAGGACGAACACCCACAATAACTGGTCCAGTTATCAAATCTGACTTCAGATAAATACGATGGAGAGGAACATCTATACAACCTAACTCTACACCTTGTAACAAAACGGAGGCACCAACAGAAGTCTTCTCGGACAAAGGCAACACACCTTCTAACAATAAAGACTGAGAAGCTCCAGTGTCCCGTAAAATCTTAATAGGCTGAAGAGTGGTGTCATCAACAATAGAGACAAACCCATCAGACATAAAGGGTTTATATTCCTCCATGCAATCACAAAAACTGGACTTAAAAGCCTGCTTCGCAGGACATTCCAACTTACTGGTAATATAAGGTGTCGTACAAGCACTGGACTTCGGCTTATTATCTCGTTCATTCTTCTTCCGGAGTCTAAAACAATCCGCCATCAGGTGACCATTTTTCTTACAATTAGCACAAATCAGTGACTTCTTCTCAAAAGTATCAAATTTTGGACTAGACATATTATAACTTGACTGACTCTTATTCTGTGCAACAGGCTTACTATCAGTACGCTCAGTGCTTTGATTTTTGTAATTTCCACTTGAAGTAATAACATTTTGACCCTTGAAACTTCTTTTATGTGAAAGGGTATAATTATCTGAAATTACAGCTGCATCATATATTGTCCCAACAGTTTTGTCGTTTAATTGTGTTTTTAAGTCTAAATGAACACATTGTTTGAACTCTTCTAATAACATCAATTGTCTTAGGTTATCAAAATTGTTATCTGTTTTCTTTGAAGTAAGCCATTTATAAAATAAATCTTCTTTTTCCCGAGCAAATTCCACATAGGTTTGCGAATCAAACTTTTTATAAGATCTAAATTTCTGTCTATATGCTTCTGGTACTAGCTCATCAGCTTTCATAATCAGAACTTTTTCTGATGGAAGTGCGGAGAATATTTCAACGGCCTTACACTCAAAAACACTTTGTAGCATTGTAGTCCAATACGGTTTTGGCCAATTCAAATTACGAGCAATTTTCTCAAACTGTGGAAAATGTTTATCGACTGTTTTTTTCACAAAATCTGGGAACCAAACGTATATTTTTTGCTGCATCAAAATAATCTGATTTCGACTGGACTTTAGAGTTGCTTTCTTCTTTGACCATTTCAATTTTCAGTTTTTCCATCTCTAGCCTTTCTCTCATTTCAAGTTCTTTTAATTTTAACTCATCTTCTTTTATTTTCTCCCTCTCCTTCATTTCCAGTTCTTTTAATTTAAATTCATCTTCTTTTTCCTTTTTATCCATTTCCAATCTTTCCTTCATTTCAAGTTCTTTTACTTTTATTTTCTCCATCTCCTTCATTTCCAGTTCTTTTAATTTAAGTTCATGTTCTAATTCAAGCTGTTTTAACTTAAAGGCGTCAACATATTCGACCTTAAGTTCAAGAGCCTCTTCACCTAAAATTTCTGCGTCAACTAATTTGTATATTACCAAGTTTTTTATAATTTGTTTTCTCATAGATACCTTAACATTCAATTTCAGATGTTTAGCAAGCAACACTAATTCCTCTTTCTTTAAATTATCAAACCCCTCCAGGTCTGGCGTTTTCAAAAATTTACCGGCATCAAATGCCACTTTGTAGAATTTTGTTGGCTAGTTATAATTAAAATACTGAATAAATTTTGAATAAGATATTTTCGTAATCCCGGACGAGCCCCTAATTTCTGTTACGGCCAGAAATTACCTTTAAATTGTAGCCAACAAAAGACAGAAATCATTAATAAAATTTAACAATATTTATTATACAAAAGTTTACAAGAAGTATTACACAAATATTACTGTCAACTTAACTGTCAAAATATGAATCCAATTTTTTATCTTTATATGTATCCGGATATCTTTCGGAATCCAATCTGAATATTACGTTCACTACTACGGTCACAATCCAGCATGATGTTGTTTGTAGAAAAAAGTGTCAATCCAAATGCTATGAATATTAATGACTATCGATGTCTAAGTCCAAGTGTGTGTTTAACTTTAGTGTCTGTTTATATATATATATAGTTGTCACGGAAAATTCTAAAACAGTCTATAATGGAACGTCCTAGAAAGTTACAACGGAAGTTTTTAGTAAAATGTAGAAGTCTATATAACGCATCTTTTATTAGGATCATTCTGGAAAGTTCCAATCATTATGTCATTGTTCCAGTGATTTCTAAACTGCACAGTTCTAAGATTATTCTGTAAACGACTATCAGGCCACACAACACAAATCAGGCCAACATAAATAAATACAATAATTACAATATCATAACAATATTAAGTCATGTGTTAAACTTGATAATTTGAAAACTTCATTTTTTCCATGTGAAACGGGTGTTAGACAAGGAGAAAAAATATCTCCATTTCTTTTTGCAGTATACTTGAATGATCTAGAAGACTAAGTTTTTAAGTCAACATTTGAGCCATGGTTTAGAAAATCTAGATTCAGAATGTTTACATAGCATAGGTATTTATTTGAAAATGTGTATTTTACTATATGCAGATGAAACAGTTATCTTTGCAGATACTGTTGAATAATTACAAAATTCATAAATAAATATATTTGAACAATATTGTAATACTTGGAAACTTACGGTCAATGTCTCAAAGACAAAAATTGTATTTTTTTCTAAACGTAACTGTAAAAAGAAATTCAAATTTAATGTATGTATGTAATGATGAAATTGAGATCCAAGATACATACACATATCTTGTCTTGTTATTTAATTATAATGGTATTTTTGTAAAGCCAGAAACAAATTAGTTGATCAAGCTCGAAAAGTTTTATACAGTCTTTACCAAAGAATTAATAATATTATTATCCCTTTAGATTTACAGATAAAACTATTTTATTCTTTGGTACTCCCAATTTTGATTTATTCCTCCGAAATTTGAGGATATGAAAATAAGATGGATATTGAGAAGATACATTTACAGTTCTGCAAGAAAATTCTGGGGGTGAGATCATCGACCTCAAATTTCATGGTCTATTGTGAACTAGTATCAAGAAGAAAATGATTTGTTTCTGGTACAAGCTTGTAATAAATGTTGATAAACTGTCTTGAAAACTCTACAAGCTTATAAATGTTCAATTTATTTGAAAATGGAAATAATTCTTTTAAGTGGATTAATTATGTAAAATATATATTTGATGAAACTGGTAACAGTGTAATGTGGCAGGTACAAGGAAATGTTAATTTGATTTTTAAATTAACGTTAAACAAATACTCCATGTCCAGTTCATACAACAATGGTTTTCGAATATCGATAACTCATCAAAGGGGGGGGGTATTCAAAATTTAAGACTGACTTCTGTATGGAACCCTTAGGTTACCTAATTGGACTTGAAAAATTTAGCAGAATTTATATTTGCAAAGGAGGGACGAAAGATACCAAAGGGACAGTCAAACTCATAAATCTAAAACAAACTGACAACGCCATGGCTAAAAATGAAAAAGACAAACAAACAACAGTACACATGACACAACATAGAAAACTAAAGAAAAAACAACACGAACCCCAACAAAAAACTAGGGGTGAATAGTCTAATTCGGTAGATTGCAAACTTCGTACTTCCAATATCAATTTTCCGATCGCAACAGGAAGATGGAATTGAATTCCAGAAATTGAAAGAAAATGTAAGATTTGTAAAACTGGTCTTGGAGATGAGTATCATTATATAGCACTTTGTTACAATGCTGATGGTATTGAAGTAAGAAATGCATATATTCCTAACAACTACAGAATCAACCCAAATATAAATAAACTTTATGAAATGCTGAAATATTGCAACTTACATATACTAACGAGGGGGCAAGGGGTTAAACTGTTATATGCTGTTATGGGGTAATTCAATTCTTTGTTCTCTGTTATTCTGAAAATATATTTGCTCTAAGCTGTTATTGTCTTATTCCTTGTTAGCTGTTATAGGACTATTTTTTATTATTAGCTGTTATAGTGATATTGTATTTGCTGTTAACTGTTATTGAAAATTGGAATGTTAGCGTTTTGATTTTGACCTTAAGTAGAAGTTGAAGAAAATTGAACATTGTGACTTGGATGGAGAGTTGTCTCTTTGGCTCTCATACCACATCTTCTTATATCTAAAGGGGTCTTTCCACTGATGATAAAAACAGTCGGATCTAGGACCATTCCAGTATACATCATTATTATTCTTTGGAATAATTTCAATTGTCTGTGAACATGTTTTTAGATGTATAATTTTGTACAAAATACAAATCATAGTTTGTATGTTGACTTTGTTCACATTTGTCCCACAAATTTTATATTGTATTTTGACTTTGTACACATTTTTCCTACAAATTATTTATTGTTGTTTTACTTTATACACATTTTTTGTACAAATTATAATTTGTAAAATTACCAATTTGTACAAAATTTGTCTAAAATTCACTTATAACTTTAAC
The DNA here is from genome assembly GCF_965363235.1 of Mytilus galloprovincialis. Classification (NCBI taxonomy): domain Eukaryota; kingdom Metazoa; phylum Mollusca; class Bivalvia; order Mytilida; family Mytilidae; genus Mytilus; species Mytilus galloprovincialis. The sequence goes on from NC_134840.1 coordinate 82,245,270, forward strand.
AATAACTTATCGTATGGATTTTGTTATAAAAAAGCATTGGTACACCATATAGAATTCTGATTCAGTGAGCACATAATAAACCTTACGTTCTACTGTTACACTACTGTCCAATGTTAGGGGGTCAGGTGCCAATTAACATGTTTAACCCCGCCACACTCTGCATGTGCCTGTCCCAAGTCTGGAGCCTGTAATTCAGTGGTTGTTATTTGTTGCTAGGTTTTTCGTTCATTATTTAGTAGATAAATTATGCCGTTAGTTTCTCCTTTGGATTGTTTTTTTGTTTGTCATTTCAAGGTCTTTTATATCTGAATATGCGGTATGGGTTTGATAATTGCCAAAGGCGGTATGATGCGCTATAGTTGTTAATTTCTGTGTCCATTTTTCTCTTTTGGAGAGTTGTCTCATTGGCAATCATACCACATCTCCTTTTATACTTATTTATAAAATACAAAAATAGTTATGTATCATTTGTTTGAGCTTGCAAGTGAAATATTGCCTTTAGGAATTACACAACATCTTTTTAGCATTCACATTTAGAAGTGCTACTCCCCTCTTTGTATTTACATGAAAGAGAACCCGGACTATATTTTTTTAAGGCTTTACACAGTGAAAGTTGAAGCTCAGAAACTGCTGCTGCAAATAAAGACGAGTCTTTAATAGCTTCAATTTATTTGTTCCACAAAATATCCCTTTAAGAATCTAACTGCTGTTCCAATGCGATACCCAAATTCCATATTTAATTATTTCACATAAAAGAGGGACGAAAGATACCAAAGGGACAGTCAAACTCATAAATCCAAAACAAACTGACAACGCCATGGCTAAAAATGAAAAAGACAAACAAACGACAGCACACACGACACAATATAGAAAACTAAAGAATAAACAACACGAACCCCACCAAAAAACTAGGGGTGATCTCAGGTGCTCCGGAAGGGTAAGCAGATCCTGCTCCACATGCTGCACCCGTCGTGTTGCTTATGTGATTACAAATCCAGTAAATAGTCTAATTCGGTAGGTCACATTCATGAAAGGGAAGGGGATTGTAGTAATGACGTAAGGAACATATCCGATATCATTTGTGAAACGGTTATTCCATAACGGTCAACCAACTCGGTCGTATGGACGTAGACCTATCCTCATCCTAGTCATATGTTTTCCGTTTTTTGTGACATTAAGAATAGTTTAAATTTGAATTTAACATATAGATCTATATGGGAATAATGTTCCTTCTTCCCCCATGTGTACATGTATTTTATATTCAAATCAATTATCAAAATAAATAAAAAGGAAAATACAATGTATATGACTAAGGATACCTGATGAGGATTATAACTAAAATGAATACGTGTCTCTATTAAGGCCTAGCTAGGTCCACACACCCAGTTATAGAATAGAATCTACAGTATTGGTCCTGAACCGGACTTATTTTAAGATTTCATTTACTGTTATCTGTTATTGTCCCTGTTCAATTTCTTGTTATCTGTTTTAAGCTAAATCAATTTACTGTTTTTCTGTTATTGGACCCCCCTTGCCCCCCCCCCCTTTTCTATAAAGATGTACCTGTAAGTAAATTATTGTATATTTTATTGAATGCGCTATTTTTAGTTTTTACAAATTTATGTCACGTGGTTATATTTATACACGGATTTTTACACACTCTTAAATAAGTGACCTAACTGACCAGTTCCTGAAGCGAAACTGGAGGATAACTGATGTAAGTATAACTAAAGTTTATCTAGTATTTTGTTACTATGCAGTGTGTATATACATAAATCAATAGTTATACACGTATGCAATTGATTATGAAGTGTAATTATTATCTTGAAATAGCCATTACCAGAGCCTATATATCTAGGCCTTTACCCTGGCAGAACATTCGACAATGTGTATAAATTATGTGAAAATATTGGAGTACGTGTATATCGATGAAGGTCGAGCATCACAACGACTTGCTACTTTCATAAAAGATCGTTTCAGAGACCTACAAATTTAGAGGAGTCAACTGGAATCAAATATAATTAACACTAGTTTGAGAATAGTATACTAGAGACATGAATATAGTATATATATAATTATATATATATATATATATATATATATATATGTCCCTGAGTATACTAATAATTTATTAAATAGGTCACATCACCAGTAGATATTGATTCAGTGTTGTCTGCCTTGAAGTCCAGTGGCAAATATTTTACGTCACATTATTGCAATGAAGTAAGATAAAAAAAAAATTTATTGAAATTACATTTAGAATAAAAATGTAAAATCATAAAAGAGTCTTTACTCGCTTTCGAACACATACGTGTACGTGGTGCTGTTATTTGTGTATAAACTACCCGATACACCTGTTAACTGCGTGTAACTTGTGTTACTACACATTTTTTTCTGTTGATATGTAAATCATCGATCCAAAACAATCGTATCAGGTAAGTTAACTTTTATCACATAGACAGCCGATAAATTCCTTGTGTATTAGATTAATACGAGACCATACCCGAGGGAGCTGGGTTACATAATGAGCTAAAACTATAACATTAATTTCATTAAACTGAAAAGGCGCATCATCTCTTTCGTAACTGTAATAGTTTGGAGTAAATAGATATCAGAAGATGTGGTACGAGTGACAATGAGACAACTCCCAATCCAATTCTCAATTTGTAAAATCAAAGACATACTATACAATTGTATTATATATCTCTTGAAGTTGTAAAAGAAAACCATTAAAGGTCAAAGTAAATAATTAAATGAATCAAATATTAAAATATCGCATTTATTTATTTTTTGTCTATATTCCTTTCTCATTACAATTATTTAACTGTAGGCCTACTTTTAGGATCCTTGTTATTTATTTGCAACAATTTCTTGTATTTATTGATCCGATAACGTTAAAAAACATGTATTTTACACTTTTTGAATAATTTAAAGTCGTCCTTGTATTTAGAATTGCGTAACAAAGAATACATTATTTGACGCTAAGACCGTAAGCATTATAGATTCATAATCCCTGCTTCCGGCAACACCGGCACCTGTAATTATAATACACTTTTATTGGTTTAATTTGTGGCGCGGGACGTTTGCGCTTTTTCATAGGACATTTGCGCTTTTTTATACGACCGCAAAATTTGAAAAAATTTTCGTCGTATATTGCTATCACGTTGGCGTCGTCGTCTGCGTCGTCGTCGTCGTCCGAATACTTTTAGTTTTCGCACTCTAACTTTAGTAAAAGTGAATGGAAATCTATGAAATTTTAACACAAGGTTTAAACATTTTAGGAATTAGGGGCCAAAAAGGGCCCAAATAAGCATTTTCTTGGTTTTCGCACTATAACTTTAGTTTAAGTTAATAGAAATCTATGAAATTTTGACACAAGGTTTATGACCACAAAAGAACGGTTGGGATTGATTTTGGAAGTTTTGGTTTCAACAGTTTAGGAATTAGGGGCCAAAAAAGGGCCCAAATAAGCATTATTCTTGGTTTTCGCACAATAACTTTAGTTTAAGTAAATAGAAATCAATGAAATTTAAACACAATGTTAATGACTACAAAAGGAAGGTTGGTATTGATTTTGGGAGTTTAGGTTCCAACAGTTTAGGAATTAGGGGCCAAAAAGGGACCCAAATTAGCATTTTTCTTGGTTTTCGCACCATAACGTTAGTATAAGTAAATAGAAATCTATGAAATTTAAACACAAGGTTTATGACCATAAAAGGAAGGTTGGTATTGATTTTGGGAGTTTTGGTCCCAACAGAATAAGGGGCCCAAAGGGTCCAAAATTAAACTTTGTTTGATTTCATCAAAATTGAATAATTGGGGTTCTTTGATATGCCGAATCTAACTGTCATGACTGTGTATGTAGATTCTTAACTTTTGGTCCTGTTTTCAAATTGGTCTACATTAAGGTCCAAAGGGTCCAAAATTAAACTTAGTTTGATTTTGACAAAAATGAATCAGTTAGGTTCTTTGATATGCTGAATCTAAAAATGTACTTAGATTCTTGATTATTGGCCCAGTTTCCAAGTTGGTCCAAATCGGGGTCCAAAATTAAACTTTGTTTGATTTCATCAAAAATTGAATAAATGGGGTTCTTTGATATACCAAATCTAACTGTGTATGTAGATTCTTCATTTTTGGTCCTGTTTTCAAATTGGTCTACACCGAAGTCCAAAGGGTCCAAAATTAAACTTAGTCTGATTTTAACAAAAATTGAAATCTTGGGGTTCTTTGATATGCTGAATCCAAAAATGTACTTAGATTTTTTATTATGGGCCCAAGTCAAGTTGGTCCAAATCAGGATCTAAAATTATTATATTAAGTATTGTGCAATAGCAAGTCTTTTCAATTGCACAGTATTGCGCAATGGCAAGAAATATCTAATTGCACAATATTGTGAAATAGCAAATTTTTTTTTAATTAGAGTTATCTTTCTTTGTCCAGAATAGTAAGCAAGAAATATCTAATTGCAAAATATTGTGCAATAGCAAGATTTTTTTTTAATTGGAGTTATCTTTCTTTGTCCAGAATCAACTTAAATCTTTGTTATATACAATATACAATGTATATTCACTTTTTACTACCAACTGATAAATTAAAATAATCTTTACCATTCAGTGATAACAAGCAGTTTTTTTACATCTTAATATTTTATGATGTATTTAAATGAGTAGTTATTGTTGCAAACTCCATTAGAAATTTTAATTGAGATTAGTTTTGGAATAAGGGAAAGGGGGATGTGATTTAAAAAATTGGGTTCAATTTTTCTCATTTGAAATTTCATAAATAAAAAAGAAAATTTCTTCAAACATTTTTTTGAGAGGATTAATATTCAACAGCATAGTGAATTGCTCTAAGAGAAAACAAAAAATTTAAGTTCATTAGAACACATTCATTCTGTGTCAGAAACCTATGCTGTGTCAACTATTTAATCACAATCCAAATTTAGAGCTGAATCCAGCTTGAATGTTGTGTCCATACTTGCCCCAACCGTTCAGGGTTCAACCTCTGCGGTCGTATAAAGCTACGCCCTGCGGAGCATCTGGTTTTATTTTGGACATTTGCGCTATTTAAATATGAACATTTGCGCTTTTTACAAAGGACATTTGCGCTTTTTTATTTTGGACACTTGCTCTTCAAATCATAGCACGTTTGCGCTATATAAATATGGACATTTGCGCTTTTTACAAAGGACATTTGCGCTTTTTCAATATTTGGATTGTATGACTATCCTCCCCTATTATACGTGCTTGGGACCGGCATGTTTGACCTTCAAGAACTAAAGTCATATTGTTCTTTATGATTAAAAATCGATTCATAGCACATTTCATAGTTTTGAAGTTTATATACAGCTTAAAGTATACATTTTAAAGACATTCGGCTATTGTCTGCTCTATGGTCGGGTTGTTGTCGCTTGGACACATTCCCTATTTCCTTTTTAACTTTATAAAAACAAGTAAAGTCATTATAGGTCAGTTTAGTTTGATAACTGAAGCCCAAGCAGTAAACCAATTTAGCTCTTGTTTTCAGTTTTGATTGGTTTTTCGTCAACATATTAAATAATAATTAAGAATAATTTAATTTTGGATGTAACGCGTCTTCTGATTGGCTGACGTTATTTTGTTATGAGCCCATAGACATAATTTAGTCATGTAACCGTGACGTCATCAACGTTTTTTCATGGTTTTCTACGGTTTAAAATGGAATTTAGAATTTAAAATTATAAGAAATGACTAGTATTTTTTCTGTCTATTCAAAACAACATAAAAAATGTGGTGCACACTGTTAAATAACCCGCTACGCGCGTTATTCAGTGTGCACCACATTTTTTATGTTATTTCTTCATAGGCAGAAAAAATATTACAGTCATTCCTTAATTATCTTTCTCAATTCTGGACTGAGGTGCGTGTTCATTAATGTAACGAATCTTAATGTAATCATGGTGTAATGCACCGACTGTTGACCAATGACACTCTTCAAAAGGATAAAAATATAGCAGGATGAGTCGAGTAGAACTGTTCATTATAGTATAGCCGGGTGAAATGGCGTTCCGGCTAAATGGAAAACAAGGAGGAAGATTTCGCTCCCTAAACTTTTATTTCAGCAGTCCGGCAAGACCGAACAACAAACTCTAAACTAAATGTAAAGTAACATACAAACAATAACAATATATATAAGCACAATCAATTTAATATGAGATTAAGCAGATTAAAAGAAGACAAATTAAAAATTACAATAGATTAAAAGAGTAATTAGTGTCCGACACGTATTTGTAAATTATAGTCCAAACTGTCACAGAGAATAAATAATGAGATTTATAGGTTAGACAATACTTGGTCATGTTTTATGAAGATTTAAGCCCAAGGCGAAGCCGAGGGCTTAAATCTTCATAGAACATGACCAAGTATTGTCTGACCAATTTAGAACATATTCACACATTCGAATGACCTTACAAAATTATCCTTTCCTATTGTAATATTCAAACCCTAATAAGAGTTCACTTTTTATAATGAACTAAATGTAAAACATAGGTTTAAATCATCATTTCAATGGATGGAATGAAAAAGCTCGGCCCATAGTTTGTGAGGACAATTGTGGATAAATTGTTTTTCTGCTGCTTCAGGTAAAATTTGATATTTATATATGTAACGTGTACACAGGGTAAGCGTGTCTATTTCTATTTAGAATGTGTTCGTTACCAGTTTGATACTGGATCGAAATTGTTCTATTTACATAATATATAACAAACAATCTTTATTCAAATATTTACGTCAATGAACTAAAATATATACAACGGCTCTTTGCGGTCTCAAATAAACTAACTATAGCTATTAACTATTCTACTTTAAATATATACAATTGGTACAAATTTGTACTATTACAAATGTGTCCTTGGGTCAGGAACAAACTTGTCCTCCTAGTACAATAATGTACCCTACAAGTTTACACACTTGTCTTTGTTCCGTTGGTACAATTATGTACTTTACAAGGTGGTCACACAGACTCACACTTGTCCTATACGGTACAATACGGTTCAGCTTGTAAACGTACAAGTCCGTATTTCTAACAGGAACCAACCTGTTCTTTATTTCACTTAAGTAATAATATCTATATATCTAATATATAAGAGACAGCAATCTCGAATATACACGTACCGTAACTTGGTCCTATGTCTCCGAAGACTTATGACAATCGACCCTGAGCTAGGAATCTCTCCTTTTTTTATACCCCAATAATAGCCGTACCATTATTATAGGAGGGGTGTTCTTCCAAAGTGTCTCATTACTCGTATTGACAGTTTCCTTTGGAACACCCCTTCACATTTGACCTGACCCAAAGTTTACCCGCGAAACATCCAATTCTTTACTATGTTTTATTAAAGTATATATACAATGTATAAAATAATGCCTCAACCGAACTGTAACCAATGTAAACAATTTAACCTTAGATACAAAATCATCACATAACCCACTCCTCAAAATCACATGCGTCCCGCATGTCCAAAACTAAATTTAAAACAGATAAAACATAGAAGTATTATATACACATTTTTGTTCATTTAAATATACTAAAACTATTTAACAATGTAATCTGCCATCCAAGCTGGTTTTCGCCTTGTACGGCGCCCTTTGTGACTACTTTCTTGTACATCTTCATCAGGCAACGTTGACTCATGAACACAAATGTCTTGAACATAAGGAGTTTCTATAGGGTCGTTTTCAGCTGTATCATTTTCAGTGTCTAATGGAACAAAAGTGTTATTATCTGATTCTGTCCTTAATGTCTGTTTGTTCTTTTTCTTAAGTCTGTCGACATGTATGACTTGTGGTTTCCCTCTGTATCCACAGTCAACTTTATATGTAAGGTCACCATATTTGTCGAGAATTTTGAAAGGACCTTTCCAGAAACTAGTCAATTTTTAAGACATCCCAGGTTTCTTAACTGGGAAATAAACATACACCTCGTCATCTTTTCTGAAATTTTGGTATGACAATTTGAGGTCGTGATAGTGTTTCTGTCTTCGCATTTGCCCTTTTATTTTACCTCTGACAAAACTGTGGGAGATTTCTAACTTTTCCTTAAGCTCCCAAGCCCACTTATGTGCAGGAATATCTTTAACTGATGGTGGCAGTTCATACATGATGTCTAAAGGGGTTGATAGTTCCCTACCTAACATGAGACTATTTGGCGTTTGTCCAGTCGTCTCGTGCTCGGATGCCCTATATGCCATCATGACAAAAGGAATGTATTCATCCCAGTCTCTCTGGTTCTGTTCCACAAATGAACTTAATATTGTTGCAAGAGTCTTATTAAACCTTTCCACCATACCATCAGATTTTGGATGATATGGAGTGGTACGTGTTTTCTTAATGTTTAGAATACAACACATCTCTTGAAACAACAAGCTTTCAAATTGCCTGCCTTGATCTGAGTGTTTCCAATGAGGAACACCAAATATTACTATAACTTTTTCAACTATTATCTTAGCCACAGTTTTGGCTTCCATATTTGGCATGGCAAAAGACTCCGTCCACTTTGTGTAGTAGTCAGAAACTACCAAGATATATTTGTTACCACTCTCTGTTTCTGGCAACTCACCAAGGATATCGGTAGCTATCCTTTCCATTGGCCCATTAGCTTCAACTAAAGCCATTGGAGCTCTTTTGGACTTTTGTGGACTTTTTCGCTTTGCACATTTGTCACATCCGTTTATGTAAGTCCTGATGTCGTTTTGTAACCCAGGCCAATAATAGGATTGTCTAATTTTTGCCAAAGTTTTATGGATAACCAAATGAGCAGAACATTTATCATCATGGGAAAATTGTAAAACCTTTTTACGTTCTGATAAAGGAATGATAGCCTGCATTTTAACAATTTTGGTTGCAGGGTCTTCGAATTGTCTGTAGATAAGTCCGTCTCTTAACTCTTAATTGTTCCATTGATTCCAAAGTGATCTTAAGAAAAATCCCTTATCAGAAATATCTTTGTAATCCGGACGTTCGTCTGTTTCTACCCATTTTGTCACTATTTTCAGGTCATGATCATTTTTCTGAATTTCTTTAAGAGGCAAATCATGATGTTCACTGTCATCATCTTTGTCATTACTACCATCAAAACGGGTGATAGCATTAACAGTGTAATGTTGGTCTTCAGTCTCAGTAGAAACAGTCTCTGTTTCTAAACCGGTATGATAGCCGCATTGTTTACAAGGAATGCGACTAAGTGCGTCTGCATTCCTATGCTGCACTCCTGGTCGATGTTGAATTTGCATCTCAAATGATCCTAATGTCTCTATCCATCTAGCTATCTGTCCTTCTGGGTTCTTAAAGTTAAGCAACCACTTTAATGATCCGTGATCAGTTCTTACTGTGAACTTTCTACCGTAAAGGTATGGTTTGAAATGTTTAACAAAACAAACCACAGCAAGCAACTCCTTGCGTGTCACACAGTACTTTCGTTCTGATTTTGAAAGTGTACGACTAGCATACGCCACAACATGTTCAAGCCCTTCATCAGATTTCTGAGTCAAGACAGCTCCGACTGCCAAATTGCTTGCATCAGTATCCAAAATAAATTCTTTATTAAAATCTGGATATGCAAGAACTGGTGCGTTTATTAATTTACCTTTCAATTGGTCAAAAGATTCTTGACATTCTGAAGTCCAAACAAACTTAGTTTCCTTCTCTGTTATTTTGTGTAACGGTTTAGCAATGTGGGCAAAGTTTTTGATAAATTTTCTGTAGTACCCACAAAGACCTAAAAAGGAACGAACTTCGGTTATATTTGTAGGGGTGGGCCACTCTTTAACAGCTTTAATCTTATCGGGATCAGTGGAAATTCCTTCCTCAGAGACAATATGTCCTAAGAAACGAACCTTGGTGGTACACAAGGTGCACTTCTTTGCCTTTAGCTTTAAACCAGCCGATTTAAGCCTTGCAAAAACGTCTCTTAAATTTTCAAGCATACCATCTAGTATTTTTCCAAAAACGATTATATCGTCAATGTAAACCAGACATGTTTCCCGCTGTAAACCAGCTAGTATGGTTTCCATCAACCGCTCAAATGTCTGTGCAGCGCAACACAACCCAAACGGCATGACTCTAAATTGAAATAAACCCCTTCGCGTTGCAAAAGCGGTTTTGTGTTTGTCATTTTCGGCCAGCTCCACCTGCCAATATCCTGAACAACAGTCCAGAGTACTATACCATTTATTTCCTGCTAAATGATCTAACGAATCGTCAATCCTCGGTAAAGGATACGCGTCTTTATTAAGGGTCACACTGTTTGAGCGTCTATAATCTACGCAAAAACGATAACTGTCGATCTTTTTCTTAACTAAGACTATCCCTGCCGCCCAGGGACTGTGGGGTGGTTCAATAATCCCTTTTTGTAACATTTTGTCAAGGTTGTCATTTACTACCTTGTTCAAATGATAAGGTGTACGACGAGGTGGTTCTTTAAATGGCCTTGCGTTTCCCGTATTGATTTCGTGTTTTACGAGATTGGTCCTTCCCAAATCAACATCAGAAGAAGCAAACAAGTTCTGATTTTCTATCAACAAAGATTTTACTTTTTGTATGTCTTTCGAAGTCAATTCATCTGATGTCCTGTCTAATAGATTTTGTAAATCTGGCCTAAGTCCGTCATGTTTCTGTTCATTTGAACTAATATTATCATCTAGTACTTGATCAACACCAGACATTTGTGCTATAGTTGTACCAGGATAGATTGTCTTAGGATCTAGTTCTGTGTTCATTAATCTAACAGGGACTTTTTCGCCTGACCTTACCAACGTTCTAGCAGTCAAAATGTAGTTTTTCCCTGCATGCTCATTTGCTTCTAACAAAGCATTGTCAGCAGGTAATTTTTGACCTTCTGCTAAGCAAACCGTGCCATTAATGACAATTTCTGACCTTGGCGGTATGACAACCGCTTCTGAAGCAACCACTCGGTAACAGCCTATTGATCCCTGAAAACACAAATCTACCTTAAAATCCCCAATACAAAAGTGCCCATTCTTAACATCAATTAAACAATTATGTCGTTTCATGAAGTCCAAACCAAGTATACCATCAACTTGCAGATCAGTCACAACAGCTTCAGATTGCAACATATTTGGACCGAAATGCAGATTGAACCTTCCTTTTCCACGAAGCTCTAGCTTATTGCCACACACTGACCTAACAGTTGTCTTAACTTCACTTAGATATGATTGATCTAATGGAGTCAACATATCGTATAACTTGGAAGATACCAATGTCAAAGTTGCTCCTGTATCAACCACAAACTTGGCTTCAATGTCTCCTACATTTAGTTTGACATACATACCAGCATCTTCAGATGCTGTTGTAACCGCACCTTCATTTGTCATACGGTTATTTTGTTTCCTAGTTTTCATTAATGTTTTGACCGACCCATCCCTCTTATTTCCATTATAATTGTTCTTATTTCTTCGGGTTAGGCGACAGTCCCTTGCTAAATGACCAAATTTGCCACAATTGTAACAACCCTTATTTGTCCTCTTACTTTGGGTATATCTCGTTTTATTATAAGAAGACCCCTCATTTGTACCACTAGTTTTTAATTTTGCCATTTCAGTCGTACTTAGATTTTTCTCCATTGTTTGCCTCCATGATGCAATGTCTTTCGTTGGCGAGTCACTTTTTGAAATTTTTTGTTCCCTATCGAACTCGTCATCATTCATAGTCTGCCGTAAATAACCTCGTCCCTCTCTGACTTTATTTTCGGCTTTATTGTAAGCCTCTAGTTCAACGGCAAGTCTCACGGCATTATTTAAACCTTTCGGTCGCGATTGTTTTATTCTAAGTCGCATTTCCGAATCAACGAGCGCGACAATAAACTGCTCTTTCCCGAGAGTTTCACGTATGTCCAATGGGGCAGTAGGATATGCCAAGTTGGACAATCTCCGAATTGACTGACCCAATTCGGGAAGTGATTCGCTGGCTCTCTGACGTCTCTCTTTAAACTGAACTCTGTACAACTCAGTTTGACTAGAAGGCGCGAATCGCTTTTCAAGTGCACTGACTAAATCGGAAAAGTTTTGTCTTTTCTCAATTGGTAAATCTCCAAGTACAGCTTGTGCCTGTCCCATTAACGATACCGCTAAGTATAACCCTTTTCGATTTTCCGACCAATTATTAACAAGTGCACACATTTCAAAATGGGACAAATAGTCCGTCCATGATGTGCTACCGTTATATTGACATGGTTTAATTTTTACACCAGCATTATCTGTGTTATCAGTATGTCGGTACTTTGATTTGTCAGTTTTGTCTTTTTCCCTAATGTAACTATTATCTATGGGTAAAGGCAAAGTATCCCCTTCCTTTGAATCAATTTGGGAAAAATTAACAGTTTTGTGCGTATTTGGGTTGTTGAATGTTGGTAAAACAACTTTTTCATTATCTCCCTTTCTTGACAATGAGGACCCTCTTGATCCTAGACCCGAATCATTTATTATATTTTGGACGAACACCCTGATCTTTTGGTGTTGACGAAACAAAACTGTTTCTATAAGTTGTTCCTCCTTCCATATCATAAATTTGTTTTGTGTACTCGTCGATTGTATCATCAAAAGACATGTTTGTACTTTAATTTGCCATTTAACCATGCATACACAGTGTCATAAATGTACAATGTAATAAATGTCAATCAAAATATTGCCTGTACCACTATCGATCGTAAATCCCTAATGTAAATAATAATCGTAACTTAACCGTGGGAAATTTAAAACGTTAACAGGACAATTTTGATCTGTGCAAAAGTGAACAGTTTGGACAAAAACGATCTGTGCAAAAGTGAACAGTAAATTCTCACAAGACAGTTTGGATACAAGTTTATAAGATGATCAAATTTGGATATATAATCTTTCGCTATGGATTTAAAAATGAACAATTTGGATCCCAGCGCTAGCCACCAAATTATGTAACGTGTACACAGGGTAAGCGTGTCTATTTCTATTTAGAATGTGTTCGTTACCAGTTTGATACTGGATCGAAATTGTTCTATTTACATAATATATAACAAACAATCTTTATTCAAATATTTACGTCAATGAACTATGAATTTACAACGGCTCTTTGCGGTCTCAAATAAACTAAGCTTTAACATTGATTCACTGATAGGGTCTTTGCATCAGAACTAAACACATTTATTTCTAAAAAAACAGTTGTTGGCATGACACGGGTTATGTTCTTCTCATATATTTTATGATAGTATGATACTAAACCCCTAAAGGGAGGGATTGTACCTGATATTCATATGATGAAGACATAATCTTTCAATCAGTTTAATTGAGGTCTGGAGCTGGCATGTCAGTTAACTGCTAGTAGTCTGTTGTTATTTATGTATTATTGTCATTTTATTTATTTTCTTTTGTTACATCTTTTGACATCGGACTCGGACTTCTCTTGAATTGAATTTTAATGTGCGTATTGTTATTCTTTTACTTTTCTACATTGGCTAGAGGTATAGGGGGAGGGTTGAGATCTCATAAACATGTTTAACCCCGCCGCAATTTTGCGCCTGTCCCAAGTCAGGAGCCTCTGGCCTTTGTTAGTCTTGTATGATTTTAAATTTTAGTTTCTTGTGTATAATTCGGAGTTTAGTATGACGTCCATTATCACTGTACTATTATGCATATTTTAGGGGCCAGCTGAAGGACACCTACGGGTGCGGGAATTCTCGCTACATTGAAGACCCATTGGTTGCCTTCGGCTGTTGTTTGCTCTATGGTCGGGTGGTTGTCGCTTTGACATATTCACCATTTCCTTTCTCAATTTTATTTTAACTATAGCTATTAACTATTCTACTTTAAATATATACAATTAGTACAAATTTGTACTATTACAAATGTGTCCTGGGGTCAGGAACAAACTTGTCGTCCTAGTACAATGATGTACCCTACAAGTTTACACACTTGTCTTTGTTCCGTTGGTACAATTATGTACTTTACAAGGTGGTCACACAGACTCACACTTGTCCTATACGGTACAATACGGTTCAGCTTGTAAACGTACAAGTCTGTATTTCTAACAGGAACCAACCTGTTATTTATTTCACTTAAGTAATAATATCTATATATCTAATATATAAGAGACAGCAATCTCGAATATACACGTACCGTAACTTGGTCCTATGTCTCCGAAGACTTATGACAATCGACCCTGAGCTAGGAATCTCTCCTCTTTTTATACCCCAATAATAGCCGTACCATTATTATAGGAGGGGTGTTCTTCCAAAGTGTCTCATTACTCGTATTGACAGTTTCCTTTGGAACACCCCTTCACATTTGACCTGACTCAAAGTTTACCCGCGAAACATCCAATTCTTTACTATGTTTTATTAAAGTATATATACAATGCATAAAATAATGCTTCTACCGAACTGTAACTAATGTAAACAATTTAACCTTAGATACAAAATCATCACATATATCTTGAGATTTTTTTATTTTAAAACGCAACACAATGTTATATAAATCCCCTTTTTGGAAATATGACTTTTTTTTATAAATATAAAACTCTCTGTATAATTATTTAAATTCTGACCATTAAACATTAAATGCTTTCTTTTTATTGATAAATTTACATGTATTGTGTTTCTCTGAGATCTATTCTTTGCTTTATATATCAGCAGTCTGGCATTGTTTTTTTTTTTTTTAAAGAAAAAAAATCCCTCAAATGTCAGGTATATAAATCAAATAAGTATTATTTTACCTACATTCTTACCCAAATTGTTTTTGTTTATTCTATATATGTGTACCGTTAGAAAATGTATGAACATTTGCTAAATTCACAAAATGTTTTGATTTAATCTTTGCTCTTTCACCTTTAATCGGCAGGCTCTTTTCTAATGGAAAATGCTTCAGGGGATTGTTCACTTTGTTAGTGCAGTTATTCAGAGTTCACTTTCATAATTAACTGACAATGAAAAGTCATTCATGTAAAGCATTTCATAGTGCATGGAAAACCATGTACTATGA
This sequence comes from Mytilus galloprovincialis, assembly GCF_965363235.1. Taxonomy (NCBI): domain Eukaryota; kingdom Metazoa; phylum Mollusca; class Bivalvia; order Mytilida; family Mytilidae; genus Mytilus; species Mytilus galloprovincialis. The sequence continues at coordinate 82,260,274 of NC_134840.1, forward strand.
AAGTTAGAGGGGGAAAAACTGAGTTTTCATTGGACGAGAAGGGGTGAGTGTGTTCTAAAAATAGAGTAAATGCGTTTAAGATCTTTGTCCAAGATTATGACACATAATCCGTGTAAAACACTTATGCCTGAATTTACGACAACGTATAGAATAATAAAATAAATGCAAAACCTAAATATACATTAAAACAATTGAATTACTAAAATGTTGTTTAAAAACTTATTTCATTGCACTGTCCAAATTGTCCTGTCATATATTCCCGCGGCCCCTGAAGACACGACCCGGGTCTTAATATTATGTTCATCTGAAATTGTTCCGAAAGTTTCTTCTGTGATTGTGACGTCCTCGGTATCGATAGTTTTGATTTGAATAATTTGAATAATTATCTTCTCTTGTATTTTTCCGAATATTGTCCAGTTCATCTTCTAGTGTAGTAATTCGATCCCGCATATGTTCTTTGTCGCGTTGTTACACTGGTATTGCTGGTCGATTGCTTCACATCTTTGATCGTAAATCCGAAGATTAGCCTCTTTAAGATCAGTAATGCTTTCCTGCAATTTTTCCATTTCTGTTTTATCATCTTCACCTTGTTTTTGGAGTTTTTCTAGATTGCGAACCACACTGTTATGCTCTTGTTTCAGCTCTCTTTTCGTAATGAACACTTTTGATTTCAAATTTTATTCTCTCTGAATGCACTCGGTCGTGTCTGAGTCTAATGTTATCGATAAATTCTCTATCATAATTTAAAGTTGGAAAGAAGTTCTTCAGTTCTATTATATTCAGTTCCGCACATGGAAACATTGACATTGCTTTCTGTTCTTTGAATAGTCTCATTCTTTCTGCGTCCTGACGTAACTTGGATTTAGATTTAACTTTAACAACTTTCACGTCCGGTTGTCTGTGAAAGTTACACATTCTGTCCAAAACTTCTGCACTTATAGCAAAAAGACGTTTTTGCTATACATTGTTCAAAATGAAATTGGTTGTTAACAGTTTTTCCACAAAACTTACATAAACAGTTGTCCATATGTGGTGTAGTTCCATTATCAGACAGCTGGTTTCGCCATGTGAATTTACGAGAAAGTATTTTATATTGTTCATTCAGTTATGTTGTTTTAAAATCGTTAAAATATACGGATGCAAATGTAGCTCCGTCAGACTAACTTAACAAATATTAAATTTTCGGACTCCTTGGTGTTTTTCCATACAATACAAGGTAAAATATTTTGTCCCGTAACACCTATTTATCTTTTAACATAAGACTTAATAGCTCATAAAGGTCATTTGACAAAATTTGTGCAGATTCTTGATTTTCTTTCTTTTGATTTGAGACCAAAAAAGAAATACCAATGTAAATATAAGGTAAAAGTCCTAGTCAGCTTTTTCCCGCCATATTTTATTAATCAAATCTCAAAAAAGGGGTCCATGACCTATTAATATTTGTAGCTTATTTTGATCCTTAACTAATACTCTTCCAGCTTGAAGTATCAATTTTGAATTCTTGATTTATTGAATTTTACATTAGATCACCTAGTAAGTACATCCTTAAGTTATTGACTTACTTAAGTTATTGTGTAGGGCGTTAAACGTCAAAAACTAACCCAGAAACGTAGCTTTCCACGGTGCATCTGATCGATACATTTCATGTAACTGTGTGACCAAAGCAACTATTAAATGCCTTAATGGGTCATACCAGTATAATGTATAGCCAGGTGGAATGGCATTCCGAAGTTATGGGATGATGATGATGTGGATGCATTGTGTTTTACATCTACCGGCAAACTTAACATGCATACCGTTAATGTTGCATGTACAAACACGAGAGCTGCTTTGTACTAAACCGTTCGTTACACTGAGCCGAATTTGCAACTATCTGGTTCACAAACTCCTAGTCCGCAGGAAGACATGCTAACTTACTTGGACAATTTAATAAAACTCAAATTCAACCAATCTTTGCTCTTTTAAATCCTTAAGTCACGTGCTTAGTAGAGAAGCAGCAAAAACCAAATTTAAGTCTACGGTTTTACCTGGACGATCATAATTACGATATTCCGAAAAAGAGGTAACTAGCACAGCGAGACCACAAATGGTTCCGATTGCAAGCTTATGAAATCAAAAACAAAAATTTCGACCGTTAAATTTTTATTTCAACAGTCCGACATCATGGAACAAACAAAGAACGATAATGTAGCTCAATAACAATTACAACATTATTAGAATCATAGGCCATTGAAAGTTCTGTTTTTTAAACAGTGATAATAATTATTCGTTAATCTAAAGTTGTTACAATACCTTACTGAATGATACCAATAAGATACCCTGATAGAGTAAAAATTCATAATTTCTTTTAAAAGATAACTTTAACTTTATGATTGTTTAAAGAAAGGTTACCGCCACAATACCAAACTTGTTGTTTTATTTTCTATTTTTGTTCTTTCTCATTTATCTTTGGAACAATATTCGTATTCTAATAAAGAAAAATATCACGCATGTAACTTCAGTTCGATGATCTCAATAGAAGTTCCATGGTGTATGTATCTAGTCAAAAGGTTATGTATGCTACATCAACATTCAAAGGGGAAAAAAAAGATGACAATATTTTATACTTTTTTTTATGAAAAGTGCATCATTTGTCATAGATTTAGAATTTCATCGCGCATAATTTATTTTTGATTTCAGAATGGGTGCTACTTCAAGCAAAAACGGACACTCTAACAAGGGGAAAGTTTTACAACAACAGCCTGTTCAGCCTCCGCAACCTCCCTACAATGGCATTCCATGTGATTACCAATTCCTTAGAATTGACATTCCTTTTACTATTCAAATGAACTTATCATTTCTAAGCAACCCTAATATGCAAATGGCTACATCAGATCCAAATGCATATGTACCACATCTAACACAGATGTATGAAATTGGGTACCGGCTTTTGTCCTTCCAGCTAACACCGGGATCTATTCAATCATCGGGATTTATGACCATGTCATCTACGACAACACTTCGTGCACAGGCAATATTCCGGAAGAATGAACCAAAATTCAAACCAGACGAAAGATTTTCGTTGCAAGTAATAAAATCGTCGATTGAATCTGGAACATTTCTTACTGGAGTTCATTCTATGTCCCATACATCGTCACAAACACAGACGCAAACTCAGCATTTGTATCAAATGATAAACGACTACGCATGTCGAGGTTGTCGTCTGCGCTGTATAGAAATCACCGGATGTTACAAACCACCACAAGATCTGAATATGTACGGTCCTCAGACTATGGGAGTAGGAAGTGGTATGGCTTATGGGCAGGGTCACTTGCATTCGAGGAGCAGAAGTGAGTACAATTAACTTTAAAAGGAATATCATGAAATCATACAGGCCAAACACACAATTTTTCTTTCACTTGTATGCCTATTCGAACTAAAGGTCAGACGATTCTATCCAATATACTGCTAATACAAAAGAGAGGCGAAAGACACCAAAGGGAATTGAAAATCATAAGTTAAAAATAAGCTGACAACGCCATGTCTAAAAAAGGAAGAAAAAAAGACAAACAGACACACAACGTCATAGAAAACTAAAGATTGACTGCTGCACAAACCAACCCAGTGGGGCACAACAATCTGTGTCTAAGCTGCGCTTGTTAGCGAAACTCGGATACATAGGATCTGTGTTTCTATCAGACTGACCGTCTGTCTGTCTGTCTGTCTGTCAAACAGACACACAACAACACACACAAAAAAACAACATAGAAAACTTAAGATTCGAACTAAAGGTCCAATGTACTGCTTACAAAAGAGAGGCGAAAGATACCAAAGGGAAATTGAAACTCATATGATAAAAATAAGCTGCAACGCCATGTCTAAAAAAGGAAAAAAAACACAAACACAAACAGACACAGACACACAACAGCACACAAAACACAACATAGAAAACTAAAGATTGACTACTACACAAACCAATCCAATGGGGGCACAGCAATCTTTGTCTAAGCTGTGCTTGTTAGCAAGGCTCGGGTGCACAGGATGTGTTTCTATCAAACTGAGCAACTGTCTGTCTGTCTGTCAAACAGACACACAACAACACACAAAACTCAACATGGAAAACAAAAGATTAACTACTACACAAACCAGTGGAGGTACAACAATCTGTGTCTAAACTGTGCTTGTTAGCGAAGCTTGGGTACACATGATCTGTGTGTCTATCGGATTGAGTATTTGTCTGTCTGTCTGTCTGTCAAACAGACACACAACAACACACAAAACACGACATAGAAAACTATGGATTGACTAATACACAAACCAAACCAGTGGGGGTACAACAATATGTGTCTAAGCTGTGCTTGTTAGCGAAGCTTGGGTACATATGATCTGTTTTTATATCAGATAGAGTATCTGTCTGTCTGTCGCAAAATCCTGAAACAGCAACACCTATATTAAGTGACAAACAAGTTTGCTGAATTTGGAACAACTTTAAATATAAATAAAAGGCTGTCATAAAGTTACCAAACTATCAAATTGAGGATATTCTTCAATGGAACTGAACAAGAATTGTATATTGTGTTTAAGTTAACGATATAAATTTTCTTATTTAATACTTTTATGTTTCAAATAAAAGGGTGTGTAGTAAACTGTTGTAGGACTTCCGATAGCGATATTACAATTTGACATATTTCTAATGTGCTGGTTTTTTTTAGTTTATGGCGTCGATTTATTCTTTGAAATACCACAACACCCTTCACCAGAATTGTACCAGTACCAAGCTGTCCCACTGAAATTAACCGCGCAGTTAAATGTTAGCATGGGATTTGGTACACCAAATCAAAATTGGGGGTTACAATTAGACTGGCAAGGAGTTATGAATCAATATCTGGGAACAGGATGGCGTCTCATAGAAGTGTTTAACGATATGTCAGCTGATACCTCCTCGGGTATGACTGGATTTGGTTCAAGTTCAACCACGTCAGTTTTAAACATAATCTTTATATTTGAGAAATCCCAGTCTCGTTTGAATGACAACACACCAATGTATGAAGGAACCATGGTTGAATACCAAGCTCCTGGGTCAGTATCAGCTGGGATAGGCACGTCTACCATGGTGATAGATACGAACTGGGACAATGTTATTGAAAATATGGGAAATCAAGGCTGGGAACTAATAACAATACTCCAAACACCAGCAACAACAACTAAAATGCAGTTTATGGGAGCTTCAATGACAAGTTTGATGTGGATGTTTTTCCAACGACAAATTGTATCAGCTTCTCTACCACCAATTGGATTTGATCCACCTGCTCCAGTTCTTCCTTACAAGCAATAATGATACTGAAGGCTTTGAAATGGTATTGTTTATAAACAGTGATTTTATGGGATATTTTTTATATGTTGTGTCCCTGAAAGTTGATTTAAATGAAGTTGTAATTCAGCTCTTTTACCCTATTTTTATACCGACACAACTTATTGTATTTTATATTTTGTTTATGCTATCAATATCCGTTTATCGAATTAATTTGCATTACCGCCATTAGTGATTATTATTTGTCTTATCCAAATGTTTTGTATCTGTGACTGGGGAATGCAGAATTGATGACATATCTTAAATATTCCAAAACATTTTTTTTTTTAACTTTTTCTTAAAATGACTTAGAATTCGACATAGTGTAATGTTCTTAAAATGACTTAGAATTCGACATAGTGTAATGACACTTGTTTATTATTGAACAGATAGTGTTGACCTATTTTTTCTTTGGGTTGGTGTGCTTTTTTTTTAAAGATACCACATATCTCATTTTGTTAAGGTCGACTTATATTTTCTTAATTTATACAAAAGAAAGCACCTGCAATGAGATGTAACTTTGGAAATTGGAGATATGGAAAAGACAAGAAAGAAAGGGATACAACAAGAGAGGTTTTCAGAGGGAAAATGATGAAAGAATGAAAAAAGGGAAGGGTATACGAGAGACTAAAAGATATATCATTGTAGACGGATGAGAAAGTAAGGAAAGAACGGATGATTGACAGATATAAAAAGGTCAAGCTATCTTGGTCCATTATAAATACCCCTATTTTTGTGTTTTTGTGTTTTCTGGTATTCAGATTTAACAAACATTTTGTTTACATATGTAGCTGATATTATATAATGTTTCTTATTTTATTTCTTATGCTTAAAATTTTTTTAACTCATTGAATATAAGTTGCTCTCTAAGAAATATATTACTTTAATTATTACTAGTATCTAATTATTTTACTACAAACATCAAAATTTAAGGGGAAACTCTTAATGAAATGTTAAGAGGAAACACAAATCAAATGCTGAAAGGAAACACGACTAATCAAAATTAATCTTGAGGGGAAAATGATTAATCAAATGTTATGGGGAACTTCTACTCTTCTTATATCTATTTATATCATTGGAGTCTGATTGATATTTTTCTCTTCTACATCTCCGTTTTTAGATTAACTACCACCATAAAAAGCATAAAGCATACAAGTAAACACAACAGATCAATTGGCCGTTTCAGAATCTAAAGCATCATGGTTAATTTCATTGTTGGTATCCCAAAGTGAAAATAACGTTACGTCATTGGTTGAATTTCCATTGTTTATAACGTTTTAAACCAATCAAAACGCTTTGGTGTACGCTTTTGAAAATATTGCCCAGGATGCATTAGATTATGAAACGGCCAATTGCTCTGTATTTTTGTTTGTTCAGAAGGTTTAAAAATGCGAGGAATTTAAATTAGAGTCCATATATTGAATATAGATACATATTCCTTATCATATTTACATGTGAATATAAAAAAAGAAGATGTGGTAGGATTGCCAATAAGACAATTCTCCATAAGAACCGAAAATGACACAGAAGTTAACAACTATAGGCCACCATACGGTCCGAGACCACAATTATTTCGTAGTGCATTTCTTTTAGAACATAAATGAAAATTAAAAAATCCCATCTGCGCTTTCTCAATGAAATTTTTACAGTGTGTTGTACTACTTTTGGGACAAATTATATCAAATTACAGAAAACTTCATCGGCTCTAACTCAAAATATGGACAATTTAGTGTTTAGGGCGTCTTGAAATCTTTTGACAGCTTCTGGAGTGCTAATTTTTAACCTTTTTCAGCTGGACCAAATCACTACTTTCCTTAAAAATTTGGGACCCAAATTTTTTTACCGTGTTATTTCACCCCCTTCTTGCAATTTGAGGCATTAAACATGGAGAAATGAATTTGGAAGGGGTATAAACATTAATGGCAAGTAACCTACTGTCAACACTCGAAAATCAAGGTCTCGGACAATACGGCCGTCAACAATGAACAAAGCCCATACTATATAAGGTCCCGAAAGGACAATGTAAAACAATTTAAACGAGAAAACTAACGGACTTATTTATGTAGCAAAAATGAACGAATTTCAAAAACAAATATGTAACACATAAACAAACGACAACCACTGAATAACAGGCTCCTGACTTGGGACAGGCACATACATACAGAATGTGGTTACAGAATAATGGTTATTCCAGAAAAAAGGGTGTATTATCCCAAAAATAAATAACAGAATGTAAAGCAATGCATTGTGTTTATCGTTTTGTTTTTCGATATATCTGATTTCGTTGATAAGAACACCAGGCTTATTGGTGTTATTATTGGCCGAGGCGTCATTCGCAATGACGGAAGCGTAAAAATTAATACAAAGAAGAAAGTTAACATTATCTACTCGGTTTCTCCTCTGTTTATTGTTTTAGAGTTGGTAATGCGTCTAGTACAAAATGAAAAGTTGATCATCAAGAAATTTTTCAAAAACTCCTAGCTCAACCTCTGCAACCTCCATACCATGGCATCCCATATGCATTCCACTTATTGAGAATTGCTTTTCCGATTTCTTTTCCGGTTGGTTACGTCAAACTAAATGCGTATGTGCAACTTCTTATATAGTTGCAATACCATGGTAACTGGTTATTATCTGTCCAGATATCTTCGGGATCCTTTATGTCTCGCTTGACGGAGTCAAAAAGCGAGACATAGATATATTGTTTCCGACGGCGGCGTCAACAATGTATTAGTTTGTGATTAGGTCTCGCTTATGGTGAATCACTAGTGGAAAGTTAAAAATGTTTGATATGCAGTTGTATTAGTATTGGCACATCTCATTACGATAGAGATTATTTGGCCCCGCCCTCTGTATTGTTCTATTGACTTTGACATTTTTGCTTAGTTTTCATGTATTAGTTTGTGATTAGGTCAGTTTATGGGAACCACTAGTGATAGGTCAATGCTATTTGGTATGCAGTTGTATTATATTGGTACATCTCAATTCCATCTGGATTATTTGACCCCGACCCCTCTGTTATGGTTAAATGACTTTGAAATTTTGCTTAGTTTACAAGTATGGGTTTATGTTTAGGTTTGTTTAAACGGAACTTCTTAAGATAAGTCAATGGTATTTGGTATGCAGTTGTATTAACATTGACACTTCTCATTTCTAGGGAGATTGTTTAACCATGTACCCTCCGTCATGGTTCATTGCCTTTGTGAATATTTGCAAAACTTGCATGTTAAAGTGTTGCTATTTCAATTTCAACATTTACATTATCGAAATTACCAAAAAGCGAGACATATCTCGGTGATAACAGTTTATTATTAATTGGAATTATCTCTTAAGGACAACTACGATTAATATTCGTTCACTATATTCAAATAAAATAAATGTTTGAGTTGAGTAAAAGCCAGAATTGGTGTCTTCAACGTATACATACAGATACAGATACAGATAAAATTAATGAATACAAGTAAGTAGTACATAGACACATAAATATTGTGATTGTATAAGTTTCAGCAATTCAATTGAAATAGAATTTCTTTTAATGCTAACAAATCATTTAACCTGCACTATCTAATTGTAGGAAGAAGTAATATTTTAATTATTTTTTTCATTGGTATCCTTATTTTAAAAGGATATACATATATCACGTAATACATGCTTTTTAAACTAAAGTCACCCAATTACTAATGAAGGAGTATCTATTAAACTAAGTTTGACTGTGCGTATTGCTGTGTATTTGTTTTTCTACATTGGGGAGCTTTGAGATCTCGCAAAACATGTTTAATCACGCAGCATTTATGCTCCATTACCAAATCAGAAGCCTCTGGCCTTTTTTAGTCTTGTATGATTTTCAAAAAAAGTTCATTTGTATATTTCGGAGTTTAGTATGACGTCCATTATCACTGAACTAATACACATTTTTGTTTAGGGTCCAGCTGAAGCACGCTTCCGGATGTGTGATTTTCTCGCTGTGTCGAAGACCCATTGGTGCTCTTTGGTCAGATTGTTATCTCTTTGACATATTCCTTATTTCCCTTCGTATTTTTTTTTCAATTATATAGTTGCACGTTGAGTTTAATAATAATGCTGGCTTCGTTGCATTTTGCAGTAGGAAGCTTGTTTATAAGAACAAGGAAACAAAACAATAAAAGAGGAACAAAAATATGGTATTCAATATAAATAGGAAACAACAAGACCGACTCAACAGACGATTGCTTTTTGATTTTTTTTTCTTACCTTACTTGATGACAGGGATTTATAAAATTAAAATATTATTTATTGCAACTATTGCATTTATGCATGTGTGATGTGTCTTTTGATTTTTACTGCTTTTTTACCGGACAATCTTCTCAAGCAAAGTACAAACTTTGATTAATTTGTTCTTCTTTTTATGTCCAATATGGTCATATAGCACAGAACATTTGTGTCTATTAAGGTTTTCAAATGCTTTAATATCACCAGCAAAGCGTTTCAGATGCACTATATTCATAATTTGTTATATTTTAATCAACATCCTAATACCCCACGTAATAACCCAATTTTGATTATGTAGAAAAATAAACCACACCATTATTTTGCATGCATTTATTGGTAGTAAGACTTGCATTTAAACTTTTCGAATCTTCATAGTAGTATTTTTCTGAATACGTTCTAAAAGCGTTTGATATCTAATACCCTGTATAGAACTATTTCTTTGGGTGTAATGTCCATCTAGCATGGCGCTTCTATAATTCCAACATTCATTATACCACCAGCCACCTCTAAACACGGAATTATTAGCACAGTTACCACCATAATTGTCGTTATCTTGATCATATGTCGTGAACTTCATTCCATTATAATAGCTCATTTCGTCATATATAAAGAAAAAGAAAGCATTAAACTACTTGGTCGTTTAAAGTATCCTTAGCAACGGAATGCAAAGAATAAACACTTTCTTCCTAATAAGTTCTACATAATCTATACAAATCTAAGAAGAAGTAAGTATGATAATAACTTGGTGGGGTTCGTGTTCCTTAGTCTTTAGTTTTCTATGTTGTGTCTTCTGTACTATTATTTGTCTGTTTGTCTTTTTAATTTTAGCCATGGCGTCGTCAGTATAGTTTCTATCAATGAGTTTGACTCTCCCTCTGGTATCTTTCGTCCCTCTTTTATTGAATGCAATCCTTAGAATACTCTTTGTCTATACATAAGACGTTAGTCATTTCAACGAATGCTGGATCGTCACGAGTAAAGAAAATATACAAGTGAACACTGATGGAATTGTATGAGACCAGATTGCAATACATGCAATACTGACCACGCCATGTTATTGTCCTGTTAGATTTAAACAGTACATACGTACTGCTTAGTTTTTAATTTTTTATATTTTGTTCTGGGTTCTGTTGTTTGTCTTTTGGTTGTTTTGGGGTTATTTTTGCTAGTCAGTGTGTTTTCGACTTAGTGGTTTGAATATCCTTTGGGTATATTTCAACAATCAGTTTTGTGTCAAAAAAGTATAATTACAAAACTACTGAACTTAGAGGAAAATCCAATCGGAAATTCCCCCATCACATGGCAAAACCAAACGACAAAACACATAAAAAAAAACGAATGGACAGCAACTGTCATATTCCTGATTTGGTACAGGCATTTTCAAATGTGAGAATTGTGGATTAAACCTGGTTTTACAGCGCTAAACCTATCACTTTGTACGACAGTCTCATCAAATTCCGTTATATTTACAATGATGCGTGAACTAAACAGATATAATAAATAAACAATCAAAATATGGGTACAGCAGTCACCATCGTGTTACAATTTTAAAAGAAACAATTTAACAGAACGCAAAAGCATCTATAAAATTAAAAACACATTCATTGCTTCGCGTGTCTGACTTCAGAAAATGTATACGTCACATATTTTTGTCGTTCAGTGTTTATACAAACAATTTCAAAACGTTAGCATACAGGGTTAAAATCAAAAGTATGTAAGAATTAATTTCAGAAACAGACCGAGAGTTAAAATATTCCAACAGCGCTATAGAATATAAGAATCCACAAATGGTTCATTTCACCACGTGACTGAATAATTTTGACGTTTGTGGTTCAACATATTTTCTAATTTATATAGTCCGGCGGCTGCAAGCATATTTCAGACGAATTGTGCACATCCTGCTACAAGCATGAAATTTGGCATCGACCTTCCTCAACTATTTCTCTTTTATTTCAGATAGGGAGGAATTTGAAAAAAAATGTCTCACTTCCGGTAAAATCCAAAATGGCGGACATCATACTTAAATCAGCCCAATATCGAAGGCTAGTATGTGAAAAGGTGTTATTATCATGCTATTAACATAACTAATAATAGAAATATAACATAATGACATATTATAGAACAATAACATACTGAGTCACGTTATCAAAACCAAAGAAACACAAAAAGTCGCATATGCAAAACAAACCAGCAAAAATGAAAGATAAAACAAACACATTAACGGGATGTATAAGTACCGAGTCACGTTAATTGGATATCACAGAAAACAATCCAACAGTAAAAGTAATATTAATAATAGAACAAATACAAATAAAAGAACAATATAACACGTTGTTTAGATGATAAACGAACGTCAGTACGCAGAATCTATACATCAAGACCATCATGTATTATTTGTGAAGTTGATACGGAATATTTATCAACAAGGTCTTGGTACCTTCCAATAAACTTTTTTAGAAAAAGGACGAGACATTCTTTTACATATCCCTGGTTCATCAACTTTCTGCTCAGACACTGATGACGTTTAACAAAGTCTGAGTAGGAGCTGCAAGCTCTTGAATATCGAATAAGTTGGGAAATGTAAATCCCATATGCAAGTGAAGTTGGTATATTGCTACTATAAAGGTGGGAGAAATTTATAATTTCAAAATCAAAATCGTCCCGTTTGTCATAGATTCTGGTACTGAGATGACTGTGTAAGTCAAATTCGAGATATGAGTCTAAAAATGAGGCGGAGGAAGCCGTGTCTGTTGTTTCTTTATTTTCTAGTTCTGGGGGATATATGAATGGAACCCAATCAGAAAAGTTCGGATTGTTTATGGAAAGAACATCATCAATATACATTGTATCTGAAAGTGTAATTAAATAGTCTGGCTTCTTTGATACTTTTGTTTTTGACAAGTGTCTGAAGGAACTCCGATTCAAATGAAATTAAGAAGAGGGTGGCAAGGAGAGGCGCACAGTTAGTTCCCATAGGAATGCCGACAATTTGTTGAAAAAATCTACCTCCAAACTCAACAAATCTGTTGTCGATAAGAAACTCCAGCATTCTGATCACTTGTTCATCTGTGTAGCATGTTTTTCTTTTTCATTTTTCACTATTAACAAAATATGCCTTATGATATCCCAAAGTAATAAACTTATAGCGTATGCTATTTTTGTATGTTGAAAGGCATTGTGGATTATTTCTTTCAGGCGATTTTTCAATTTCACATGGGGAATTGTGGTATACAGGTTTAAAAAATCACAAGTTTTGATAGAACTAATTTCAGAAAAAGACCGAGTTTTAAAATTATCTAGAATTTCCTTTAGAATCCACATATGGTTAATACTACTACACGAGTAAACAGTTTCCCAGTATTTCTGAAGACCCTCTTTCACTGCGGACAGAATTTTAGTCAATCTAATGGACAATTCTTTAGAGGAACATGAAGATGAGCCAGCAATATACAGTTGTTTGTACGGAATTTTATGAAAGGACCTTCAAAGGCTTAATATCAATGTCGTTTTTGTAGAAACGTCAGATTGAGGTATTCATTTGGATTTGGTTAGCCATGAGAATTATATTAAAATACAGTATACTTTAGTGCCCTTTTAATTGATTTTGTGTTTTTCTCTAGGTATTTTAAAACGCTTTGTTTTTTTTTTCTTTCTAAACTTTATAAAATCATTCTTACGAGAAAATGAAGTACGGACACTTTTTATCTTTTGCACTAGAAATCACAGTTCTTTGTGAATATCCAAAGTATTTCAGATGTTAAAAAGCAAAGTCTATTGTTTGCCAGAATACATGCGTTTTTATTGGTCTTAATTTAAACGAAAACGTTAAACATGTGCAAAAATACTTCATTGGTCTCATTAACTATCTATGATGTGTTTATTTAGATAACGTAACGAACAATTTTGATAGCAAGATTGACCAAATTTGGTCTTCACAATCATTTATTATCAATTTTATTGCAATTTTGATGGGGACTGAACAAATATGCAATGTTTTGTTTGTCTTGAAAATAACACGGAAACAATTATTTTTATAAAATAAAAGAACCCTTTACCACTCTCTACCTAAAGTTATCAAAATTAATTTTAGGAATCATCTCTACAATTTATAATTAAAACAATGATAAAGATCTGATCGTACACATGTAGCTTTAAAACTTAAATACGAATGGTTTATGAACATGACCATCTCTATGAAAAAATCTTTAAAACTGTTTTAAAATATGTAAATAGGTTATGTGCATTGAGTAAGTATCACAAAAATGCAGATTCTGCATGTGAAAAATTATTCCATAAACCTTAACGCAAAAGTCTAAAATGTCAAAAGTTATCAAAGATACAATGCTAAGTACAATTTATTAGGCCAGACGCGCGTTTTAACTACATAGATTCATCAGTGAGGCTCAGATCAGAATATTTAAAAAGCCATTCCAAAATGTTGAGCCAAATAGAGCTAAAGTAATCTATTCCTGCGATAAGAAAAACCTTAGTATTTCGAATAATTCAATTTTTTGCAAACAGTAAATAAATAAAAATGAACAGATAATTGATATTCATGTCAACACCGAAGGGCTGACTAATGGGCGGATGCACCTGGAACGAAACGTCCACCAGCAGTGGCATCAACCCAGTGGTTTAAATATTCATCAAAGGTACCAGGCTTATAATTTAATACGTTAATACGCGTTTCGTCTACATAAAACTCATCAGTTACGTTCAGATCAAAATAGTTAAAAAGCCAACAAGTACAAAGTTGATGAGCATTGAGAACCCAAAATTCCAAAACTTTTTGCCAAATACGGCTAAGATAATCTATTCCTGCGATAAGAAAAACCTTAGCATTTCTAATAATTCATACAGTAAGTTAATAAAAATGACCATATAATTGGTGTTCATGTCAACACTGAAGTGCTGACTTCTGGGCTGGTGATACCCAAGGGTCGAAACGTCCACCAGCAGTGTCATCAACTCAGTGGTGTAAATAGTTATCAAAGGTACCAGGTTTATAATGTTATACGCCAGACGCGCGTTTCGTCTACATAAGACTCATCAGTGACGCTCAGATCAATATAGTTAAAAAGCCAAACAAAGTTGGAGAGCATTGAAGACCCAAAATTCCAAAGGGTTGTGCCAAATAGGGATACGGTAATCTATGCAATCTTTTCTTGGAAAGAAGACAGACCTATCTTTCAGCACCACAAACTATTTTATTATATTGACGTGCGTTTCCTGAATGATTGATAATGGTCAATTGTTGTAGATGCGTCACCTATTGAGAAGATTCTATAAAGTGCATAACGCTTGATTCCGTTCAAGCCCTCCATATCTATTTTAAGTTCATGATTTCCCTCTAATGTTGGTTGAGCTATATTCCTGTTTCCTGAAATGCATGTGTGTATACTGATAATCACAAACAAACAGAACACGAATTTAATTTTAATTTTTCAATTAAAGCTTCGTTATCCATAAATTGATGAAATACAAGAGCAAAATATTTGATAGAAAGAATATTCTAAAAATATGATGAGATGTGGTCTTTTTTAAGCCTGTATTAACATGATTTACTAGCAATGTCTTTAAACAAGATGTACACTTACTGGTAAAATGTTATAACACAAAAAATTAACATATTACACTGAAAAAAAATTTAACTATGAAGATTTGGAAAGTGTAGTTACAAGTCTTACCATCAATAAATGAAAGCTATAAGCTTTTTTTTTCTTTTTATTGTTTAGTTATATAATATCTGTAATGTGTGTAATATAGGGCAAATGATGAAAATATTACCATTCATAAGTTTCGTGTGTCAGTAAAAAAAAAATCTGGATTTCCTTCGTCAAGAATGCTCAAAATCCAACATTTGAAGGCAAAATTGTAAAAATACATGCAATCGTACGAATCTGAAAAAAAATGCACCTAAAAATAACAGCCCAACCAATGAGAGGGTATTCGGTTTGTAAACTGTACAGTTGAAAAGACATCACACATGACTGAATGCAATACAAACATAAAAAAAAAAAAACAATTTTAGATTTATTTTATTCTGAAATTGTTAAAATTGGATATGGTTTTTATTTAAACACCAAATTTGTAATGAATTTCATCTTATTGTTCATATTTTTGATTGATTCAGTTTCTGTCGCTTTTGAAATATTAATTGTATATCCTTAATGACAACTTTCCTTGTCCGCAAATCTAGAAAAAGATAATGAAATAAAAATCATTCTTGAAATAGCAACCATCCTGAGTGTTAGTTGGTTTGATCAAATTGTTTATAATTTTTATAACACTAATAGACAGACGCCCGTGAAATCACGGTACACTTAGGCAAGACTTGAAATAAATAGTGTGGGTAACATAATAAGGTGGACACAGTAAGTATTGGGACACAGTTTATGCATTTAATTGTATTTATCAAAAGAGATGAAAATGAGGAACATAATACAAAATACCAAGTTAATCTCGGCTAGAAAATAAAAAAACCCTAAGTAAAGTGTAGCAAAATTTGATTTTCAGTAGTTTTTTACTCTTTTTAATCAACAACCATATGAGCTACGTAAAATACGTTGACATTACCGAAACGGATCAAAATGAATAACACAATGGAAAAAGTCTTATTGGTAAAAAAAAACCTCCATAAAAATACCTTAAAAATTGAAAATCTGATAGCGTTAATGACACGAACCAATAACGGTCTCTTTCGAGTTTCTAAAAAATATGCGATTTCCGAGGATTTTTTTTTTATTTCAAATACAATTTAGGAAGTACAAAACACTATATCTATAGGCCAAATAACAAATATTTCCGATTTTGTATTTTTACATAGAAGTTGCAGGAGTAGAAACACATAGCATTGCAATGTTTAACCGATTACAAATAATTAAACAATATACGTATCCAACCTCGCATTTCCCCCGTTTCTAAGCCTCATACAAATAAGTTTCATATTTCAAGACACTATACGTATATTGTTTTTATACTGAAATCGAAAATGAATAATAATAAAAAAAAAATATGTTACAAATATTGTTTAAAAAGTGTTTGGTATTTCCCTCTCGGGGTACCATTTTGGGGTATTTCCCTATGAGCGTAGTCTAGACGGTAAGACATTGACAATTTAAGGAATTAGAAAGGGAAAATGAACTTAATTAATAATATTTAATAAACATGGTATATAAATTACCACTTTGAAGACATAACAAGTTTAAATTCATAAAAGTTTGACCATTGTTACCACACGTTGTCATGGTTGTGACATGACGTTGTTGATGAAATACAGTAGTTCCGGTAAGTAGGCGGGGCTTACAGGTTAGTTGAGGTCATTGACGTATAAAGCTAATACGTATAGCTGTATCTGTATAGCAAAATAGCTGATTGCAGTATAAAAGACAATGCATGACTGTTCTCTTTTTAAATCGTAAAGATACACCTATGGTCAAAACCAACGATTTCTAATGTGAGGTGAACAACGTTTGTTATCTACAAACATGCATTCTATACTTGTTAATTGTCCTACATAAATCTTTAAGGAAGCACATAATCAACGTCACAGACAATGGATTGTACGACCAGAGACTGTAACGTTTTTACGGGAAAAAAGCACTGTTGCAGTATGTTAAAATTTGTTTAAGAGTTCAATAGTTATTCGGTAATTTAATCATAAATAGGGAAATATAAGCATTAAAAACATCACAATTTCCAGTTACTTTTTTACTTTTTAAGAGGAATTAGTGTGGATAGATTTAATCTTTATAGGAAAATCCACATTAGATATGATTGGTGATGAATTTCTCGTAATCCATTTTTCTAATATATTTTTTTTTTGTGAGATTGGGGGAAATCTAATTTGAAAAATCTTGTATATGCAGCGAAATTCCGAACAATGCATTATTCAATTCATTTATTATTTTATTCAGACCACAAAGTAAAGAATAAGTTAAATGCTCTTAACCGGTTTTCGGGTGTTTGTACATACTTGACTTTAGTTTTCTCGTTTGAATTGTTTTACATTATCTTATCGGGGCCTTTTATAGCTCACTATGCGGTATGGGCTTTGCTCATTGTTGAAGGCCGTACGGTGACCTATAGTTGTCTGTGTCATTTTGGTCTTTTGTGGATAGTTGTCTCATTGGCAATCATACCACATCTTCTTTTTTATATTTTAAATCTTTTTTTTGAGTTTCAGAGCACCTGAATATAAAGATGAATTTAAAAAAAAAAAATACTTCGAGTACACTAAATTTATAATGCAAAATTCTTTCTTGATCCTGGTCTATTCTGTTGTTACGACATACAATATAGGATGTGTTTGTTATGGGCACTTCAATTATATATTAATTCAAAAATGATTTACAGCAAAAACAACAATAAGATAGTATCATGTGATAAATGGGAGGGCTATTAAATTTTCGGGCAAAGTGAGAGCAAGAGGATGCTGAAAATATATTAATCGGCTTGATATAAAAAAGACAGTTTGCACAAGATAGAATGTTAATGGATATTCTTCCCCAAAATAGACAGAAATACTTTTTTTTTAACCTTTTGACGTCAAAAAATCCTCATGATCTCACCCAGAACATCAAATCATCGTCCCTTATTTATTTGCATTTGTAAATGTATATGTTCTAGGTCATACAAAAGCGGTTTAATGGTGCTGTTGAATTCCAAAGAAATTGGACTGATTATGAAAATGGATTTGGAGATATATATGGGAAGTTCTGGTTGGGCAAGACAAATTTGACTTATATGCCTTTTGAAAGGCATTCTTTAAAACAATAAATCTTTATTGCTGCTGTATTTAAAGTATAAAACATTGTCATTTTATATGGTCATTTTCATAAATTTCCTGTTTACAAAAGTATGAATTTTTCAAAATTTCTAAGGTTTTTTCTATTCCAGGCAAAGATAACCTTAGCCGTATTTGGCACAACTTTTTGGAATTTTGGGTCCTCAATGCTCTTCAACTTTATACTTGATTGGCTTTATAACTATTTTGATCTGAGTCTTATGTAAACAAAACGCGCGTCTGGCGTATTAAATAATAAGCCCGGTACCTTTGATTTTAAGTATTTTAAGTAAACATGTGCAATCTAAAGAACTTTGTTTCAATTTCATTATTCGTACTTAATAAGTAATAAAAACACGTTTTGTCATTAAACATACCTCAATTGTAAAGGACAATGTTAACCAATCACAACATTGTGATTTCACTTTTAAAGATAGCAGTGTGTAGTTATAAGTTGTTTTTATTTATTTATATGTTTTACAGTTTTAGTGGATAAACCAGCTCTGTTTAAAATATTTATCTCTGATAAGTTTATTTACAACCACTGGGTCGATGCCACTGCTGGTGGAGATTTATTTCCCCGAGGGTATCACAAGCCCAGTAGTCAGCACTTTTTGTGCTGACATGAATTATCATTGATATATTTATAAATTAACTGTTTACAAAATTTTGAATTTTTTGAAATACTAAGGCTTTTCTACCTCATGCATATATTACCTTAGCTGTATTTGGCAACACTTTTAGGAATTTTGGATCTCAATGCTCTTCAACTTCGTACTTTATTTGGCTTTTTTTTAATTTTTTGGATTCGGGTGTCACTGATGAGTCTTTTGTATACGAAACGCGCGTCTGGCGTATATATAAAATTTAGTCCTGTTATCTATGATGAGTTTATTTACTATATGTAAAATTGTTTTCATCATTTTCTGATCAAGTTCATCTTTCAGCCGCTTTGCGCCCCATGATTTACATCTCAAAATCTTTCCTGGACTTGAGACGTTCATTAATTTCTTTTTCGCTTCTTTTCCTTTGTTAGCATGACACCTTCATTTACAACCCTATTCTCCTGCATGTGGATCCATGTTGTGTTTGAAAACATCACAATATTCCAACGCCATCGCACCTCAGTGAAAGGATCATTGCACTTCGACGTGGACCATCGCATTTCAGCGTGACCATCACACTTCAGCGTCCCCATCGCACCTCCGAGTTCTACAGATATAAGTTCGAGATCACCTTAAAATTGTTGACTTTCATAAATCTTAAACAATAATGATATCAACGAAAAAACATTACATGTATATGTTTTATTTGAATAACGTTGTGTTTAATCTGCAAACAGCAATATCGCGTCATTCTGAAGGTTTTTCATAGTGAAATGCAAAATTTATGATGACACAAGCTTACACAAAAAAGTGCACAGGTAAATAAAAGAAAAAACTGATAGACATCGTGTTTTCATAATCCTAGGACAAAAACAAGTTATAAGTATTAAATGTGTCTCCTGTTAATTTTTATGGTTGTAAAAGAGGGACGAAAGATACCAAAGGGACAGTCAAACTCATAAATCTAAAACAAACTGCCAACGCCATGGCTAAAAATGAAAAAGACAAACAAACAACAGCACACACGACACAACATAGAAAACTAAAGAATAAACAACACGAACCCCACCAAAAAACTAGGGGTGATCTCAGGTGCTCCGGAAGGTAAGCAGATCCTGCTCCACATGCGGAACCCGTCGTGTTGCTTATGTGATAACAAATCCGGTAAATAGTCTAATTCGGTAGGTAACATTCATGAAAGGGAAGGGGATTGTAGTTACGACGTAAGGAACATATCCGATATTATTTGTGAAACGGTTATTCCATAACGGTCAACCAACTCGTGATGGCGTCCGTAAAATTTACGAAGGGATGATTTCAACTTCACCATTTGGAACTCTTGGTTTAATAGCTTCCTTGTGAGCAGCAACCCTCTATCAAGAAAATCATGACAGGAAATGCAAGCACGGGAATATCGTATCAATTTGGAGATATATACCCCGTATGCAGGTGCTGCTGGAATGTTACTACTTAGAAATGGAAAGTTCACAATTGGAAAGCTGAAATCATCTCTTTTGTCGTAAAGTTTTGTTTTCAACCGACCCTCATTGTCAATTTCTAGATGTAAGTCAAGATATGAGGCCGACTTGACTGTATCTGTAGTATCCTTTATCTCTAGCTTGATTGAATAGATGCGTTCCACATAGTCACCAAATTTTGAATTATTTAGTGAAAGAACATCATCTATATAGCGAAAAGTAGAGTTAAAGGATATTGCTAACTTCTTCACTTTCTTCCTAAGAAGTTCCTGCATGAAGTCAACCTCATAATAATAAAGAAACAAGTCGGCAAGTAGAGGGGCACAGTTTGTTCCCATTGTAATGCCGACAGTCTGTTGAAAAACACGTCCTCCGAACGTAACAAATGTGTTGTCAATCAAGAAATCAAGCATCTTGATAATATCAGTTTCAGAGAATTTTTTGTTCGAATCAGAGTGATCCTTTACAAAGTAGGATTTATCCCTCCCTAAGACAAGATACTCGTATCTACGTTTGACATTCTTTTTTACGAAGCAAAGCAATACCAACTCTTTCAATTTGTCTTTTAGTTTGGAATGTGGAATACTAGTGTAAAGAGTAGAAAAGTCAAATGTTTTAATACTGTTACAAGATGAAAGAGAGTTAGATTGTATGTACTCTAAAAGATCTTTGGAATTTTTAAGTATCCACATCTGATTCAAGCCCCCTCTAGAATAGGCAGTTTCACAATAACTTTGAAGCCCGTCTTTGATTGCTGATAAAATAGATGTTAATAATTTAGAAAGAGGTTTCGTGGAGTACTTGGAAGACCCAGCAATATACCGTTGTTTGTAAGGACACTTATGTAGTTTAGGTATCCAATACAGGGATGGCAGATCCAGTTCTTCATCTTTGGTTGAAATTCCAAAGGAACACAGAACAGACCTATGATTATCCAGGATTTCCTCTTTGGTAAGTGTCGTGAGGGTATATGTTGAGTTTCCAAGTGAATTGTCAATACCTAATTCGTTTATCAAGCAGTTAATGTAATGAGTTTTACATACAAAAACGATGTTGTTTGGGGCTTTATCTGCGGGGATAACAACATATTTGTCATGGAGGTAGGATAGGTGTTTTGCAACATTTGGGTCTCTAAAGATTGACGTAGCATGGGCATTGATAGACCCATTCAGTTTCTTAATTCTGATTTGTATCAACGACCTCACTGCCTTAATCCATTCGGAAAGAGTGTCTACGTCTTCCTTCTCGCGCTTAGCCCATTACCTGGCATAATCCTCAACTGAATCCATCAAAATTTTAAAGTTGTATTTCCAATTGATGGATTTAGGCTCACGATATTTCGGACCTTTCGATAACACATTTCGTAGAGAAGTGTTATTAACAATGTTGAGGTCACCGGTAATAACGTGGCCAGCAGGATTATATGTGAATTGGGAACTAGCACAAGTGCAATCAGGAGGTCTAGACTTGAAGTCGTCAATATCGAGATCCTGCAAAACGTGTTTGTAATTGAAAATTTTAGTTGCAATAGGTTTGGTATAGGTATAAGAAATGATTGGTACAGACTGGTCTTTGAAATAAGGAGGTATTTTCGATTGAACTAATTTATGATGAAGGACATTGCCTAAGTTGACGCCATCGATACCTTTGTTGGCAAAGGAAAGATTAAGGAAAGATCTTTTCTCTTTTTCATCTTTGCCAATGCGGACTGGCTTGAAAAGTCTGTGACTTGCAATATCCGAAATTATAGCTGTAATTTTGTATTGGTTTGAATGAGGGTTTGTAACAGTGGATTCCAAACATAAATTGAACAGAGAATAAAGTTTTGAAAGAGGTAATGAATAAAGTTTCGTGCGAATGTGATGAATACCTAACGGCTTTTGTATAAAGTCATTAATAGATACATCATGCAGAGAAGGTGATGTATAATGACGATGACCATGACTGCGTCTACGTCGAGGAGTCGCGTTGAAAATATTCATTACATTCACCGAGTTACACGAAGGACTAGATATAATACCTATACCATCAATTTTGTCGTTGCAACCATAAGGTGTCGCAGTTCCCAATTGTCTAATCCAGTAGTCCTCTTTTTGTCTACGGAGAGTTGTTGAAAGATAAGGATTGTTAGAGCTATGGTATATCTTTTCGATAATGCGAACTGTCATGGAAACGATGGAATGATCGGGCTGATTGAAATGCTGGTATGTAAAAGGACCGTGCGAACTATTGTAGAAAGAACTGCTTCCGCGCTTCATCCAAATGTACTTCGGTCATCGCTTTTACACCCCAATAAGTTTACAAAAAGGAACATTCAATTATCAAATAAATTTTAACCTGTTAATAATGAGTTTATTTATTCAAAGTTAAGCACTTTTTTTTATAACAGGAACTTCATACTGTATTTACTTAAGCTATACTAGTATATAAAATAAAGATTATATAAGAACCATAAAGCAATCGAAATCAACATTGTTTGTTTAAATATACACGAATATACTTGTGAACATATATGTTTTACATTTTTAAGATGTTCAAAATATTTGCTATATATTAAAATGTTGGCATCAATATACACCCGTTCAATTTAGGCAACAGGAATATAGCACAGCTAACATCAGAGGGAAATCATGAACTAAGGATCGATGTGGAGGACTGGGACAGAAACTATCGTTATGCAGTTTATGGAAGCTTCTCAATAGGCGACGCATCTACAAAATACCGGTTAAGTATCAGTAATTACTCAGGAAACGCAGGTATATATAAAAAAAAAATATTTAGTGGTGCTAAGGGTGGTTTGTTATGTCTCCTTACCCAGAAAACATTGAATATGTTGACATTTCCAACATTTACGTTAATGCCGATGGAATGATAGTTCACATGCTGAATCTTCTTTTTTGATATGTCTACTTAATGGACATGCCCAAACAACATATTTTAACAGTTTTAAAAAGTTTGTCATAGATATAGCTATGTTCATACATCATTAGAATTTAAAGTTTAAAACTGTATGTGGGCGTAAGTTTCGTGGTCATTGTATTCATTATTAATGGTAAAATTAATTTTTATAATTGTAAGTATAGAGTGGTAAACAGTTGTTTAATATTATAAGAATTACTATTTTTACTAGTAATTTTCAAAAAACAAAACATTGCTTATTTGTTCAGTCCAATCAAAATTGCTTTAAAATTGATAATAAATGAATATGATGACCAAACTTGGTAAATCTTGCTATAAAATTTTTGAGTGCGATATCTAAATAAAGTAATCATAGATACTTAATGAGGCTACTGTAGTATTTTGGGCGATTCTTAACGCTTTCGTTTAAATGAAGACCAATGAAGAACGCGTTTATTCTTGCAAACAATAGACTTTGCTTTTTAACACCTTAAATGGTTAGATATTTGTAAAATATTGTGATTTCCAGTGCAAAAATACCAAATGTGTCCGTACTTCATTTTCCCGTAATAACAATTAAATAAAATTGAGAAAAAAAATTAAAGCGTGTTTTAGAATAACTACAGAAAAACGCAAACTAAATTAAAAGGGCACTTGAGTATACTGTACTATAATATAATTTAATATTGGTCAGTGTTCTTCTCTTATGCCGGAGAATCAAATTTAAAACAAAACAGAAAATGCGGAGTTGAATACACTTTGATGTGTAAGGCACAAAGAGCTGAAATCTGTCTTCAAACGCTTCTCATGGCTAATCAAACTCAACAGACTACTATCTGATTTTACTAATAATAACGAAATTAAGAATAATCCATTTAAAGCCGTGTCTATCAATACAAAAACTGAGAGGCGAAATATACCAACAAAATATACAAACTCATTAGTCGAAAACATACTGACTAGCAAAAATAACACCAAAACGACCAAAGACTGAGCAACACGGCGAAGTATATGTACTGTTTATATCTATCAGGAAAATAACATGTCGTGGTTAATATTGCATCCATTGAAATCTCGTCTCACACATTTCATCAGTGTTAAATTATTTATTTCTTTACTCGTGATGATCCAGTATTCGTTGACATAATACAGTCTTATATATATATATATATATTCTCAATGCTCTTCAAATTTTTACTTGTTTGGCTTTATACATATTTTGATATGAGCGTCACTGATGAGTCTTATTTAGACGAAACGCGCGTCTGGCGTACTAAATTATAATTCTGGTACATTTGATAACTATATATAGATAAAGAGTATTCTTATGATTACATTCAAGAAGAGAGGGACGACAGATACCAGAGGGAAAGTCAAACTCATAGATTTAAGATTTAAACTGACAACGCAATGGCTAAAAATAAAAAGACAAACAAACAAATAATAGTACAGAAGACACAACGTAGGAAACTGAAGATTAAGCAACACGAACCCCATCAAGTTTTTATTATACTTACTTCTTCGTAGATTTGTACAGATTATGTAGACCTTGCTAGGAAAAAAGTGTTCGTTCGTTGTAAAACGTTGTTAAGACTGATACCTAAAACGGGAACGAAGTTTCATTCTTTTTTTTTCAGGTGACGGAATGAGCTATTACAATGGGATGAAGTTCACAACATATGAAAAAGATAACGACAAATATCAAAGAAACTGTGCTGATGATTCTACCTTAAAAGGTGGATGGTGGTACAATAAATGACAGGAAGTAAGGCCATGCTAAATATATATATATATATATATATCGTTTTAAAAAATCTCTCTGAAAAAATCTACTATGAATATTCGGAAAGTGTAACTACAAGTCTTACTATCAATAAATGCAAGCAAATTAATGTATTTTAGTGTCGTTTTTTTTTTCTCTACATAATTTTAGTACATATTACGTGTGGTATAATTATGTTGATGAAAATATAATTTTATAAAAAGAGGCGAAAGATACTAGAAGGGTAGTCAAACTCATAAATCGAAAATAAACTGACAACGCCATGGCTAAAATATATAAAAACATACAAACAATAGTATACAAAATACAACGTAGAAAAAAGAGACTAAGCAACACGAACCACACCAAAAGCTGGGGTTGATCTCAACGGAACTGGAGAGTAGTCTTTAAATTCTTATTCGATGTAGTGTATTTATTGCGGTTAATGTATTTTTTTGTTTTTTTTAACAAATATTTATGCATATAATTTGACCTGTCTAATACAGTAGTTTTTAATACTCATTTCTAAACCTTCTGAAAGAACAAAAATACAGAAAAATAGATTTATTGTGTTTACTTGTATGCTTTCTATGGCGGTAATATCAGACTCTTATGATAGGGATATAAATAGATATACGAAGATGTGGTATGAGTGCCAATGAGACAAATTTCCATCCAAGTCACAATTTGTAAAAAAAATTACAGAGAAATAGATTTGTGTTACATGTATTTGTATACTTTCATATGACGGTGGTTAATATAAAAAAGGGAGATGTTGTATGGTAGACAATTGTCCATCATACGCTAATAACGGGGATACAAATAGATATACGAAGATGTGGTATAAGTACCAATGAGACAACTGTCCATCCAAGTCGCAATTTGTGAAAAAAAATACAGAGAAATAGATTTGTTGTGTAACATGTATTTGTATACTTTCCTATGACGGTGGTTAATATGAAAACAGGGAGATGTTGTATGGTAAACAATTGTCCATCAGACTCCAATGACGGGGATACAAATAGATATACGAAGATGTGGTATGAGTGCCAATGAGACAACTTTCTATCCAAGTCAAAATTTGTAAACAAAATTACAGAGAAATATATTTGTTGTATTACATGTATTAGTATACTTTCCTATGACGCTGATTAATATAATCAAAGAGCTGATAGCTCTGAGGTGGAAGAAGGTGAATAAAGGGTAACTTGAATTACCATAAAAGCAGCCCCACTAACCCAGCCTGCTTTGTTCCATAAACGTAATGACATATTTTTTTCTTCAAACAAGAATGTGTCATAAGTACATGGATTTCCCATCCGTACAATCATTTTCTATGTTCACTGGACCGTGAAAATTAGGTAAAATCTTGTATTCGGCAGTAAAATTATAAAGATCATATCATAAGGAACACATGTGTACTAAGTTTCAAGTTGATTGGATTTCAACTTCATCAAAAACTACCTCGACCATAAACTCTAACCTGAAGCAGGACAGACGGACAGACCAGAAAACAATAATGCCCATAAATGAGACATAAAAAAAATGTTACACTTGTTACATACCTGCCAACTTTTGAAAGTTCCAATGGGGGTTTTCAGTGCGCAACAACAATTTTAAAGGTTACAATTTTTAGCAGAGTATTTTGCACGATCTGGATTGTCTAGAAAGTGTCATATTTGTATGATGAGCTTACATACCCTTTTCTTAAGTCTGTTTGCATGATTTTAGTTATTAAATCAGTAGAAAAGATGAACATGTAGCTAGCAGACCCGGGCTAATTTTCTTGTGTAAGAATATTAGATGCTTGTTGAAATTTCCAATTTTGAATTATGCACAAAGATGGACCTTTAACAGGTTAACTTGGGAACAACACTCCAAATGAGGGGTAACACTCATTGGAAGAACATTACAACCCACTGTAAAAAATGAGTACCTTTATATTCATATTGTTTGATGAAACTTTCCCCCAAGAACTATGCATCTATCAAGTATTAAATGGTCAAAACATGTCAAAAGAATTTTGTGATGTTTCTAAACTTAATTTAGAAAAGTTGTTCCAAATATAATGAATTTTCCCACTTTCGAGTTAAAAATCTTAAAATTTTTTTTCTTTTTTCTTTCAACAGTAAAATTACCCCTTGTTTTAGGGACACCACTCATAATGGGGGGGGGGTGGGGGGGGGGGTCCCAACCTGTTTGTTGGTCTTTGTGAAAAAAAGAATAGTACATTGTGCTTTAAATGATTTAATTGAATACAACAAATTATAACATATGTTACAACTAGTATTATGTCAATAAATTAGTGAAAAAAATTCCATTTATTATCTTTATGGTATGGTAGTACTGCATCATTGAATTTTGTCAATCAGCCATGCTTTTATCCTTAAGCTGTGAAAGAACCTCCTTGCAGATGTAAATTCACATGTCATGTTCACGATTTTACAACTAGATGAAAACAACACAAGTTTAAAATCTATCATGTTAGAATAATCTTCAGAGAATACGTTTTTGATTGGCTTATTAATTTGATTATGAGAAACATAGAATTTGATTGGTTGAACACGATTGCCTTGATGATTTTCACTAAATCGTGTTTTAGAGGTTTTTTTAACGATACCCTTAACATTAATATGTTTTAATAACTACAAGGACGTATTATAAAACATCCTTGATAAGAGTAAAGAAAATGAACACAGGGCGAACGTACTATACGGGCGAAAGAACTCAGGACGAACAGACCCAGGGCGAACATGTAAACAGGGCAAGTTGTCCCGATACCAAATTCACGCATGCATACTACAAATATCTATATTAAAAACATCCGGTTACAAGTAAACAAATAACGTTCATGTAGATGAGATGAAATCTAATAATTTACACAAATAAAAAGGTATGTATTTGCGATAGTGATTGTTTTTCTATCCTAATTTACAAATTCAGTGATTCAGATGCTCAATCATGTGTAAAAATCGATGTCAAGAAACGGAAGTTGTTATGAAATTGTAATCCACAGAAACAGATGCGGCATACGTAGGTGATTCAATGATTTTAAACTCGGCACCATAGACCTTCAGAAGACTTAGTCTTCTCCCACCAAAAACAGGGAGATGTTGTATGGTAGACAATTATCCATCAGACTCCAATGACGGGGATAAAAATAGATATACGAAGATGTGGTATGAGTGCAATGAGACAACCTTCCTTTCTTCCCCTTGTCTCCAAGCTCCCAAGTTTCACCTCAGTACAGATCCTTCTTTTTATATAAATTAAGAAAATATAAGTCGATCTTAACGAAATGAGATATGTGGTATCTTTAAACTAGAAGCTCTCAACAAGAGCCTGTGTCGCTCTCCTGCATTTACCAATGCTTTGTAAATCATGTGAAATTAGGTTAAACCATAATTAATAGTATTAGATATAAGTTATTATCAGATACTATAATCATATCTAAGATAATAACCAATAAACAGCTGCACCATGAGCGCATGATACGCCCGACGTCTTGTGTGGAAGTTTTATGCAATAATCATCAATAGTTTCTGAGAAAGTTTTAAGTAATAATCATTTATTGTTTTTGAGACACAGCGGGACATGTGAAACCCCTCCCCCCCCCCCACCCTGTTTTTTTTACAAAAAACTAAATATCACTAAAATAAAATAAAATTTTGAATCAAACCAAAAAGTATACAGATATTTAGATTAATATAACGAAGAAATGTGTACAGTTTCAAGAAATAATAATAAATTGTTTTTGAGATACGGCGCGACATGTAAAAAAAACATCCCCTTTTTTACAAATTACTCAATAACTCATAAATAGAATTTTCAGTCATCACCAAAAAGTATACAGATCTTTATATTAATATAACAAAGAAGTGTGTAAAGTTTTAAGCAATAATCATCAATCGTTTTTGAGATACGACACAACATGTAAAAAAACCCTCCCCCTTTTTTACAAAATACTCAATAACTCAAAAATGAAATTTTGAATCATCACCAAAAAGTATACAGAATTTTAGATTAATATAACAAAGAAGTGTGTAATGTTTTAAGCAATAATCATTAATTGTTTTGAGATACAGCGCGACATGTAAAAAAAACCCTCCCCCTTTTTTACAAAATACTCAATAACTCAAAAATTAAATTTTGAATCATCACCAAAAAGGATACAGATATTAAGATTAATATAACTAAGAAGTGTGTAAAGTTTGAAGCAATACTCAAGATTCATTTTTGAGATACGGTGCGACATGTGAAAAAAAACACACCCCTGTTTTAGTTACAAAGTGCCGTAAGTTACCAAAAAGTATACAGATCATTTGACCATTATAAGAAACAACTATATTAAGTTTCATGAAATTTTGATAAGTCGTTCTCAAGTTACAGTGTGACATTTTTACGCCGGACAGACAGACGGACGGACACCGGACATTTGTATACCATGATACGTCCCGTCAAAATTTTGACGGGCGTATAAAAACTGCAAAACGTCCTTGAAATAATCAATTCAGGGACAGAAACCCAACAATGGGTTGTCGAATTTGTCTGAAAATTTGTGGGCAGATAGATCTTAATCTGATGAACATTTTTACCTCTGTCAGATTTGCTCTAAATGCTTTGGTTTCTGAGATACACACCAAAATCTACATTTTACCCCCTGTGTTCTATTTTTAGCCATGGTGGCCATCTTGCTTGGTTGGCCAGGTCACCGGACACATTTTTTAAACAAGATACCCCAATGATGATTGTGGCCAAGTTTGGTTAAATTTGGCCCATCATTTTCAAAGAAGATTTTTGTAAAAAAATACAAAATTGTATAAAAATTGTTAAAAATTGACTAGAAAGGGCAATTACTCCATACGTGGTCGACTGACAATTTTGGTCAGTTGACTTATTTGTAGATCTTACTTTGCTGAACATTATTGTTGTTTATAGTGTATCTCTATCTATTATAA
This sequence comes from Mytilus galloprovincialis, assembly GCF_965363235.1. NCBI lineage: Eukaryota > Metazoa > Mollusca > Bivalvia > Mytilida > Mytilidae > Mytilus > Mytilus galloprovincialis. The sequence goes on from NC_134840.1 coordinate 82,290,337, forward strand.
TATTCAAGATAATAACCAAAAACTGCAAAATTTCTTTAAAATTACCAATTCAGGGGCAGCAACCCAACAACAGGTTGTTGTATTTGTCTGAAAATTTGTGGGCAGATAGATCTTAATCTGATGAACATTTTTACCCCTGTCAGATTTGAATTTGCTCTAAATGCTTTAGTTTCAGAGATATAAGCCAAAAACTGCATGTTACCTTATTTTCTATTTTAAGCTATGTCGGCCATCTTGGTTAACAGGCGGTGTCATCGGACACATTTTATCAAAACTAGATACCCTAGTGATGATTGTGATCTAGATTGGTTAAATTTGGTCAAGTAGTTTCAGAGGAGAAGATTTTTGTTAAAGATTACAAATTCGTATAAAAACTGTTAAAAAAGGACAATAAAGGGCAATCACTCCTTAAGGGGTCAACTGACAATTTTGGTAATGATGACTCATTTGAAGATCTCACTTTGCTGAACATTAATGCTCTTTATAGTTTATCTCTATCTATAATAATATTCAAGGTCATTACCAAAAACGGCAAAATTTCCTTAAAATTAACAATTCAGGGGCAGCAACCCAACAAGGGGTTGTCCGATTCATTTGAAAATTTCAGGGTGGATATATCTTGACCTGATTAACAATTTTACCCCCTGTCAGATTTGCTCTAAATGCTTTGGTTTCAGGGATATAAGGCAAAATCTACATTCCCCCTATGTTATATTTTTAGCAATGGCGGCCATCTTGGTTAGTTGGCTTGGTCAGTGGACACATTTTTTAAACTAAATACCCTAATGATGATTATGGCCAAGTTTGGTTAAATCTGGCCCAGTAGTTTCAGAGGAGAAGATTTTTGTAAAAGTTAACAGACGACAGACGACGCCGAACGACGGACGCCAAGTGATGAGAAAAACTAACTTGATCTTTCAGGTCAGGTGAGCTAAAAAGACATCAACCCAAAGACAAACTAGAGACTCTAAAGAGCCTGTGTTGCTCACCTTGGTCTATGTGAATATTAAACCAAGGACACAGATAAATTCATGATAAAATTTTGTTTTGGTAATGGTGATGTGTTTGTAGATCTTACTTTACTGAACGTTCTTGCTGCTTACAATTATCTCTATATATAATGATCTTAGCCCAGTAGTTACAGTAGAAAATGTTAGTAAAAATTTACAAGTTTTATGAAAAATGTAAAAAATTTACTATAAAGGGCAATAACTCCTTAAGGTTTCAATTGACCATTTTGTTCATATTTGACTTATTTTGATGTCTTACTTTGCACTACATTATTGCTGTTTACAGTTTATCTCTATCTATAATAATATTCAAGATAAAAACAAAAAACGGCAAAATTTCCTTAAAATTACCAATTCAGGGGCAGCAACCAAACAACGGGATGTCCGATTCATCTGAAAATGTCAGGGCAGTTAGATCTTGACCTGATAAACAATTTTACCCCATGTCAGATTTGCTCTAAATGCTTTGGTTTTTGAAATATAAGCCAAAAATTACATGTTACCCCTATATTCTATTTTTAGCCATGGCGGCCATCTCGGTTGGTTGGCCGGGTCACCGGAAACATTTTTTAAACTAGATACCCTAATGATGATTGTGACCAAATTTGGTTTAATTTGGCCCAGTAGTTTCAGGTAGCAATACACAGTTAGGAGTTTAGTTTCGCATTTTAGCCCCTGTGGATTTTTCAAATAGGAAAGTTATTGTGTAATAAAATTCATTTTTTGACAGCTGAGTACTAATTTAGCCTTCAAAGATGGTTTATAAGAGCATCAAGATTATTTTTTACATGTTTTATGTGCTGTTTTCTGTTTGACAATCCGTATTTTCATAGCTAGACCGGCCATCGGTCCAGAAATTAATGTAATGTAGACAAAAACTTTTTTTCTACACGAAGTTTTTGACGAAATTTTACAAAAAAAATGAGACGACAGACATATGATTTTCATGGGATTTGCTGAATGATATATGTACACAGTTTCCGAAAATGTATTACTTCAAGCGATTGAAATTCTACTTTTAGACAAATTTTGGGGAAATATGTGACATCTTTTCCCCCTTTTTGCAATATTTTATAACAAATAAATGCAGTGTTGCCATGGATACACCCAAAAGAAATTATATTTTACCATTTCATATACTGGATATAAAATCGATGGAAGATTCTGATTACATGCATATGCCGATATATGACACAAACAGTAAGCTTGATATTGCAAGAAAGCAATGAAAAGGGGATGGTAAAATTTATAAGGGCAAATTTTAATATTTTTTCCTAACTGTTTATTGCTACCTCAGAGGAGAAGATTTTTGTAACAGTTAACGACAACGGACGACGGACGCCAAGTGATGAGAAAAGCTCACTTGGCCCTTAGGGCCAGGTGAGCTAAAAAAGAAGTCAACACTATATGTTCAATAATTAACAAATTCTAAGACGTTTTAAGAAATACTACAGTAGTTAAAAAAAATAGGTTTTGGACTATTTAAGACATGTCATCAATTCTGCATTCGCCAGTCACAAATACAAAACATTTGGATAAGACAAATGATAATCACTAATGGCGGTAATGGGGATTAATTCGATAAACGGATTTTGATAGCATAAACAAAATATGAAATACAATATTTTGTGTCGGTATAGAAAAAGGGTAAAAAAAATGCTGCATTACAATTTCATTCAAATCAACTTTTATGGCCACAACATATAATAATATCCCATAAAATCACTATTTATAAACAATGCCATTTCAAAGCCTACAGTATCATTATTGCTTGTAAGGAAGAACTGGAGCAGGTGGATCAAATCCAAATGGTGGTAGAGAAGCTGATACAATTTGTCGTTGGAAAAACATCCACATCAAACTTGTCATTGAAGCTCCCAGAAACTGCATTTTAGTTGTTGTTGCTGGTGTTTGAAGTATGGTTATTAGTTCCCAGCCTTGATTTCCCATATTTTCAATAACATTGTCCCAATTCGTATCTATCACCATGGTAGACGTGCCTATCCCAGCTGAGACTGACCCAGGAGCTTGGTATTCAACCATGGTACCTTCATACATTGGTGTGTTGTCATTCAGGCGAGACTGGGATTTCTCAAATATAAAGATTATGTTTAAAACGGATGTGGTTGAACTTGAAACCAATCCAGTCATACCCGAGGAGGTATCAGCTGACATATCGTTAAACACTTCGATAAGACGCCATCCTGTTCCTAGATATTGATTCATTACTCCTTGCCAGTCTAATTGTAACACCCAATTCTGATTTGGTGTACCAAATCCCATGCTAACATCAAACTGCGTGGTAAATTTCAGTGGGACAGCTTGGTACTGGTACAATTCTGGTGAAGGGTGTTGTGGTATTTCAAAGAATAAATCGACGCCATAAACTAAAAAAAAACAGCACATTAGAAAATATGTAAAATTGTAATATCGTTATCGGAACTCCTACAATAGTTAACTACACACCCTGTTATATGAACCATAAAAGTATTAAATAAGAAAATTTATATTGTTAACTTAAACACAATATCTAATTCTTGTTCACTTCCATTGAAGAATATCCTCAATTTGATAATTTGTGAACTTAATGACAACCTTTTTTTTTATATCTAAAGTTGTTTCACATTCAGTAAACTTGTTTGTCACTTAATATAGGTGTTGCTGTTTCAGGTGTTGGCGACAGACAGACAGACAGACAGACAGACAGATGCTCTATCTGATAGAAAAATAGATGTATACACAAGCTTCGCTAACAAACACCGCTTAGCCACAGATTGTTGTACCCCCACTGGTTTGGTTTGTGAAGTAGTCCATCTTTAGTTTTCTATGTTGAGTTTTGTGTGTTGTTGTGTGTCTGTTTGACAGACAGACAGACAAATGCTCAGTCTGATAGAAACACACATATATTGTGTACCCGAGCTTCGCTAACAAGCACAGTTTAGACACAGATTGTTGTACCCCACTGGTTTGGTTTGTGTAGTAGTCCATCTTTAGTTTTCTATGTTGAGTTTTGTGTGTTGTTGTGTGTCTGTTTGACAGACAGACAGACAGACAGACAGACAGACAGACAGACAGACAAATTCTCAGTCTGATAGAAACACAGATCCTGTGTACCCGAGCTTCGCTAACAAGCACAGCTTAGACAAATGTTGTTGTACCCCACTGGTTTGGTTTGTGTAGTAGTCAATCTTAATATTTCTATGTTGAGTTTTGTGTGCTGTTGCATGTCTGTTTGACAGACAGACAGACAGACAAATGCTCAGTCTGATAGAAACACACATATATTGTGAACCCGAGCTTCGCTAACAAGCACAGTTTAGACACAGATTGTTGTACCGCACTGGTTTGGTTTGTGTAGTAGTCCATCTTTAGTTTTGTATGTTGAGTTTTGTATGTTGAGTTTATGTGTTGTTGTGTGTCTGTTTGACAGACAGACAGACAGACAGACAGACAGACAGACAGACAGATGCTCAGTGTGATAGAAACACAGATCATGTGTACCCGAGCTTCGCTAACAAGCACTGCTTAGACAAAGATTGTTGTGCCCTTACTGGTTTGGTTTGTGTAGTAGTCAATCTTAATATTTTTATTTTGAGTTGTGTGTGTGTTGTTGTGGGTCTGTTTGACAGACAGACAGACAAATGCTCAGTCTGATAGAAACACAGTTCTTTTGTACCCGAGCTTCGCTAACAAGCAAAGCTTAGACAAAGATTGTTGTGCCCCTACTAGTTTGGTTTGTATAGTAGTCAATCTTTAGTTTTGTATGTTGAGTTTTGTGTGTTGTTGTGTGTCTGTGACAGACAGACAGAGGCTCAGTCTGATAGAAACACAGATCATGTGTACATAAGTTTCGCTTACAAGCACAGCTTAGACAAAGATTGTTGTGTCTCTACTAGTTTGGTCTGTGTAGTAGTCAATCTTTAGTTTTCTATTTTGAGTTTTGTGTGTTGTTGTGTGTCTGTTTGACAGACAGACAGACAGACAGACAGACAGACAGACAGACAGACAGACACAGATGCTCAGTCTGATAGAAACACAGATAATGTGTACACAAGCTTCGCTAACAAGCACAGATTAGACAAAGATTGTTGTGCCCTTACTTGTTTGGTTTGTGTAGTAGTCTCCCTTAATATTTCGATGTGTGTTTTGTGTGCTGTTGTGTGTCTGTTTGTCTTTGCTGCTTTTTTTTTTTCAGACATGGCGTTGTCAGCTTATTTTTACCTTATGAGTTTCAATTTTCCTTTGGTATCTTTCGCCTCTCTTTTGTAAGCAGTATATTGGATAGAATCGTCTAACCTCTAGTTCGAATAGGCATATAAGTGAAAGGGACAAACTCGTGTGTTTGGCCTGTATGATTTCATGATATTCCTCAATTTAATTGTACTCACTTCTGCTCCTCGAATGCATGTGACCCTGTCCATAAGCCATACCACTTCCTACTCCCATAGTCTGAGGACCGTACATATTCAGATCTTGTGGAGGTCTGTGACATCCGGTGATTTCTATACAGCGCAGACGACATCCCCGACATGCGTAGTCGTTTATCATTTGATACAAATGCTGAGTTTGCGTCTGTGTTTGTGACGATGTATGGGACATAGAATGAACTCCAGTAAGAAATGTTCCAGATTCAATCGACGATTTTATTACTTGCAACGAAAATCTTTCGTCTGGTTGGAATTTTGGTTCATTCTTTCGGAATATTGCCTGTGCACGAAGTGTTGTCGTAGATGACATGGTCATAAATCCCGATGATTGAATAGATCCCGGTGTTAGCTGAAAGGACATAAGCCGGTACCCAAGGTCATACATCTGTGTTAGATGTGGTACATATGCATTTGGATCTGATGTAGTCAATTGCATATTAGGGTTGCTTAGAAATGATAAGTTCATTTGAATAGTAAAAGGAATGTCAATTCTAAGGAATTGGTAATCACATGGAATGCCATTGTAGGGAGGTTGCGTCGGCTGGACAGGCTGGTTTTGTAAAACTTTCCCGTTATTAGAGTGTCCATTTTTGCTTGAAGAAGAACCCATTCTAAAAACAAAAAATAATAGTTATGCGCCACAATGAAATTCTAAATCTATGAAAAATTGTGCACTTTTTCACCAAAAAATATAAAACAGTGTCGTCACTTTTCCTCCCTTGAATGTTGATGTAGCATTCCCTTATGACTAAATACATACACCATGTAACTTCTATTGAGATCGTCAAACTGAAGTTACATGCGAGTAATTTATCTTCATTAGAATACGAATGTTGTTAACAAGATAAATGAGAAAAGTCAAAATAAGAAAATAAAACAACAAGTTTGATAGTTCTCAGGGTAACTATAACTAACAAACATAAAGTAAATGCTATCTTTTAAAAGAAATCAAAAATATTACTATATTATATCATGGTAACTAATTTGTTAATGCTGCATAATTCAGATAGTTATTGTAACAGCTTTAGATAACTGAATAATTATCACTGTAAAAAACCGGAATCTTCAATGGCCTGTGCTTCTAATAATGCTGTAATTGTTATTGAGCTTCATCATCGTTATTTGTTTGTTACTTGTTGTCGGACTGTTGAAATAAAATTTAACAGTAGAATATTCCTTTTTATTTCATACCATTTTATTTTATTTTATTTTATTTTTATACCATAGGCGGATCCAGGGGGGGGAGGGCATGGGGGCCGGACCGCCTTTTCGTCGGGAAAACCGTAGACTACAAATTTGGTTTTTGCTGCTTCTCTGTTTTTTAAAAGAGCAAAGATTGGTTGAATTTGAGTTTTAATAATTTGTCCAGGTAAGGTGGCTCGTCTTCCTGTGGGCTATGAGTTTCTGAACAAGATAGTTGCAAATTCGGCTCATTGCAACGCGTGGTTAGGTATAAAGCAGCTCTCGTGTTAATACATGTAACATTTACATGTTCTCGTCCTTGTATGCATGTTTTTTTTTGTCAGTAGATGTTTTAAACACCAATGCATCCACCATCCACATCGTCCATGATCATCACATAACTTCGGAATGCCTTTCCACCCGGCCATTATTTATTATACTTGTTTCAAAGCAACTAATGCCTTTATGTGTCATACATTGTGCATAAAGGCATTAGTTTCTTTGGTCACACTATTACATGTATTATATCGGTGGAAAGCTACGATTAGGGGGTAGTTTTTGGCGTTTAACGCGGGTACACAAGTACTTAAAGTCTGACGGAGCTACATATACTGATATTATATGTACATCCGTATATTTGAACGATTAACAACAATACTGAATGGACCATATAAAATTGTAATTATATTGTATTTAAATACGTCGTTCGGTTTAATCAGGGTCACCCAAGCTGTGCAGATTAAATCCAATATACCGACTTGCTTGGTCAATAACTATAACTTAAAATACATGTTTTTATCGTTATCTGATCGATCTGAGACTACTATAAAACATAGCCTGGCATCCGGCCCAATCTAGCTGCGCGGAGTATATTGTTACACGTCTGGCTATACTGACAAGATTAGCCAGGACCCGAGGCTATATAACACACAGTTATAGTAGTCTCAAAATCGATACAGACAAGACACTTTTGCTCATAAATAACAAGGAATTTAAAAGAAGGCCTACTAAAATAATTGTAGTGAGAAAATTAATATAGACAAAAAATAAATAAATGCGATATTTTAATATTTGATTCATATACTTATTTACTTTTACCTAAAATTGTTTCCTTTTACGAGAGACACATACCACAATTGTACAATATGTTCACAAATTGATAATTGGATGGAGAGTTGTCTCATTGTCACTCGTACCACATCTTCTGATATCTATTTACTCCAAACTATTACAGTTACAAAAGAAGTAATGCACCTTTTCAGTTTAATGAAAAATAAATGTTATATTTGTAGCCCATTATGTAAGCCAGCTCCCTCGTGTATCGTCTCGTATTAATCTAATACACAAGGAATTTATCGGCTGTCTATGTAATAAAGTTAACTTACCTGATACGATTGTTTTGGATCGATGATTACATATCAACAGAAAAAAATATGTATTATTATAATCTAGCTGTAAGAAATGAACTAGGACTTCTGCCATTAGAAACATTCATAAAAACCCAAACTATGATGTACATATCTAGATTAAATAATGAAAATCTAAACCCATTTCTTAATGAATCCTTTAAATTAACTAAAAGTTTAGATACTAAAGGAACATACTCTTGGTATACTTTTGCAAATTTGCAAAAAATGTGTCACAAGATATAAATATTGACATCAAACTTATTGAGGAAACTAAAACTTTGAAACAGACTAAAATGTTAAAACCCAATTAAAAAAGGGTTATATTAACTATTATCAAACTCTTATTGATGATAAAATAAATAACTTAAACGAAAATAATAAAATATATCTATATATATAAATTTTTTAAATCTAATATAAATAACCAAATGAAATACTACCTATCGCACCCAAGTAAAGAAACAAGAAAAATGTTAACAAAATTTAGAATAAGCGATCATTGTCTCTTACTAATAGAATCTGGACGATATACCAAATACCACGAAATGAAAGAAAATGTAAAATATGTAATGTCTTGGACGATGAATTCCATTTTTTCTTTAACTGTAAAATAAATAAAAATAAAAGAGAAATCTTTCTAGAATATTATATACAAAAATATGTAAATTTTAATACACTTAATTTTACTGATAAAAAATGTGATTATACTAAATCTATCAACACCAAATGATGTAAAAGCAGTTGTATCTTTTATTAAAGAGTCATTAGAACTGAGGAAAGGAGAACAATAACTGTTTTTATCATATCTCTTATAATATTGTCGAGTTTTCATTATGTTTGATCATGTTTGTTTTGTCAATGTATTTGTCACAACCAAAATTTTTTTTTGTCTGTTTTGCAAATAAAGAATTATTATAATTCAGCACACAGAAATTATAGGTTACACGCAGTTAACAGGTGTACCGGGTAGTTTTACACAAATAACATCACCACGTACATGTACATGTATGTCTTCAAAACTAAAGGAAAGACTCTTTTGTTATTCCAGAGACATATAACTCTGGTTATTCTAAATATATTTTCAATGCGATTTTATCTTACTTCATTGCAATAATGTGACGTGAAAAATATTTCCCACTGGACGTTAAGGAAGACAACATTGAATCAATATCTGCCAGTGCTGGGACCAGAGACATTAAATACTATATGTCTCTGCTAGGACTCAATCTAGTATTATATATTAACATATATATATAGAGAGAGAATAATACATGGCAAAATCCGTATCATATGTCGTATCATCCCGAGACACCAATATCAGCCCAAGGGCCCATTATGTGATACGGATTTTGCCATGTTTTATACGCTTTATCATATATTTCAACAGGAGAGTTATATTATATGAACTGTTCACTGGGTTACCTTCAGTTCTTCTTTTGTCTTGTTTTAAAAGCCTTAAAAGAACTGATCAATTACTTACCCAGACTAGCGTAATTTTGTATTTGATTCCAGTGGAAATCCTCTAAATTGTACGGTCTCTGAAACGTGATCGAATCTTTTATGAAAACAAAATAAAGAGTAGCTGTATGCAGTTGTGATTCTCGACCTCCGTCGATATGTACTCTATATTTGAGTGCTATATTTTCACAAAAATATATTGTCGAATATAATGGAAGGGTAAAGGCCTAGATATATATCTCTGGTAATGGTTATTTCGAAATAATAATGACACTTCATAATCAATTGCATACGTTTATAACTATTGATTTATGTATATACACACTGCATAGTAACAAAATACTAGATAATCTTTAGCTATACTTACATCTGTTATCCTCTAGTTTCGCTTCAGGAACTGGTCAGTTAGGTCACTTATTTAGGAGTGTGTAAAAAGTCGTTTATAAATAAACTACATGACATCAAATTGTAAAAACTAAAAATAGCGCATTCAATAAAATAAACAATAATATTCACTACAGGTAAAATCTTAATAAATTGCCAATCTGATCGGAATGTAGAAAAAATATTGACGAAGTTTGAACTAAATTATTCAAAAGACGAATTTACATCTTTTTTTCTAATTTTGTCGATTACTTTAAAAATTATAGTACAAAGAGAGAAAATCTAGATACAAAATTAAACAGAAAGCCAAGGTCTACAAATTGAATAGTTTGCATAACTTTAATAGACTAGAAAGATACATACAAACTGGTCAAAATAGCCGAAATTGTCAGCAGAGTATGGACGATTTTTTTACCAATATTTTACGTTTTGGTAAAGATATCGAAGTAGGTAAAGATTCTGGATTTGGAATAAGTAAAGATATTGGAATAGTAGATATTGGAATAGGTAAAGATAATGGAATATGTAAAGATTATGGAATAGGTAAAGAAAGTGGAATAAGTAAAGATAATGGAATAGGAGATATTGGAATAGGTAAAGATAATGGGGTAGGTAAAGATACTGGAATAGGTAAAGAAAGTGGAAAAGTAAAGATAATGGAATAGGTAAAGATACCAGAGTAGGTAAAAATAATGGATTAGGTAAATATAATGGAATAGGTAAAGATAATTGAATAGGTTAAGATACCAGAGTAGGTAAAAATAATGTAATAGGTATTAATATGTAAAGATACTGGAATAGGTAAAGATAATGGAATAGGTTAAGATAATGGAAAAGGGAAAGCTAATGGAATTGATAAATATACTGGAATAGGTAGAGATACTGTAATTGGTAGATACTGATATAGGTAAAATTACTAGAATAGGTAAATATTGGAATAGGTAGGGATATTAGAGTAGATAAAGATATTGGAATATATAAAAATACTGGAATAAGTAAAGATACTGGAATAGGTAAAGATACTGGAATAGGTAAATATACTAGAGTAGATAAAAATACTGGAATAGTTAGAGGTATTGGAATATGTAAAGATACTGGAATAGGTAAATACTGTAATAGGTAAAGATACTGGAATAGGTAGATACTGTGATAGGTAAAGATACTGGAATAGGTAAATATTAGAAAAGGTAGAGATATTGAAATATTAGTATCATTAAAAAACGATGTGCCTTTCACAAGGCGAAAAAAAGCATATCATAAAACTAGAGGCTCTAAAGAGCTCACCTTGGTTTGTGTGCATATTAAAAAAGAGGGACGAAAGATACCAAAGGGACAGTCAAACTCATAAATCTAAAATAAACTGACAACGCCATGACTAAAAATGAAAAAGACAAACAGACAAACAAAAGTACACATAACACAACATAGAAAACTAAAGAATAAACAACACGAACCCCACCAAAAACTAGGGGTGATCTCAGGTGCTCCGGAAGGGTAAGCAGATCCTGCTCCACATGTGACACCCGTCGTGTTGCTTATGTGATAACAAATCCGGTAACCAGTCTAATTTGGTAGGTCACATTCATGAAAGGGAAGGGGATTGTAGTTACGACGTAAGGAACAGATCCGATATCATTTGTGAAACGGTTATTCCATAATGGTAAACCAACTTGTGATGGCGTAGGGATGATTTCAACTTCACCATTTGGAACTCTTGGTTTAATAGCTTCCTTGTTAGCAGCAAACCTCTATCAAGAAAATCATGATAGGAAATGCAAGCACGGGAATATCGTTTCAATTGGGAGATATATACCCCGTATGCAGGTGCTGCTGAAATGTTGTTACTTAGAAATGGAAAGTTCACAATTGCAAAGCTGAAATCATCTCTTTTGTCGTAAAGTTTTGTTTTCAACCGACCCTCATTGTCAATTTCTAGATGTAAGACAAGATATGAGGCCGACTTTACTGTATCTGTAGTATTCTTTATCTCTAGTTCGATGGGATAGACGCGTTCCACATAGTCACCAAATTTAAAATTATTTAGTGAAAGAACATCATCTATATAGCGGGAAGTAGAGTTAAAGGATAATGCTAACTTCTTATCTTTCTTCCCAAGAAGTTCCTGCATGGAGTTATCCTCATAATAACAAAGAAACAAGTCGGTAAATAGAGGGGCACAGTTTGTTCCGATTGGAATGCCGACAGTCTGTTGAAAAACACGTCCTCCGAACGTAACAAATATGCTGTCAATCAAGAAATCAACAATCTTGATAATATCAGTTTCCGAGAATTTTTTGTTTGAATCAAAGTAGGATTTGAATAGGCAGTTTCACAAAAACTTTGAAGCCCGTCTTTGATTGTTGATAAAATAGATGTTAGTAATTTAGAAAGAGGTTTCGTGGAGCACTTGGAAGACCCAGCAATATACCGTTGTTTATTAGGAGACTTATGTAGTTTAGGTATCCAATACAGTGATGGAAGATCCAGTTCTTCATCTTTGGTTGAAATTCCAAAGGAACATAGAACAGACCTATGATTATCCAGGATCAAAACATCGTGTTATTTCTGATTAATTTTTCGAATTACTTTATTAAGGTGTTGAGAACCTTTGGTGACCCCATAGTTTAAGTGTCTTTAAAAAGTACATAGTGAGCAGTGGTCATTACATACAAACGTTCACCTAAATTGTCCCAGTCAATGGATGAATTTAATGTGTCAATCAATGGCCACAGCCACACTGTTTTGAATTTCGTTCTAGACACATTCGGTTTCTTTATTCTGATTTGTATCAAGACCTCACTTGTACTTCTGATTGATGGATTTAGGCTCACAATATTTCGCACCTTTCGATAACACATTTCGTAAAGAAGTGTTATTAACAATGTTGAGGTCACCGGTAATAACGTGGTCAGCAGGATAACATGTGAATTGGGAACTAGCACAAGTGCAATCAGGAGGTTTAGACTTGAAGTCGTCAATATCGAGATCCTGCAAAACGTGGACACAGATGGATTCAAGACAAAATTGTGTTTTGGTGATGGTGATGACTTTGTAGATCTCACTTTACTGAACATTCTTGCTGCTTACAATTATCTCTATCTATAATGAACTTGGCCCAGTAGATACAGTAGAAAATATTGTGTAAAAATTTACAAAAAAAATCAAAATATATGAAAATTGTTAAACATTTTAAGAGGTAAATTGACCGTTTTGGTCATGTTGATTTATTTGTTGATTTTACTTTGCTGTACATTATTGCTCTTTACAGTTTATCTCTTATCTAGTATAATAATATTCAAGATTATAACCAAAAGCTGCAAATTTTTCTTAGAATTACCAATTCAGGGGCAGCAACCCAACAACAGGTTGCCTGATTGGTTTGAAAATTTAAAGGTAAATATATCTTGACATAACAAACAATTATATCCTCGTCAGATTTTCTCTTCATGCTTTGGTTTCAGAGATATGAGCCAATAAAATGCTTTGCACAGTGCAGCCTGATAGGACTGCAGAGGTTGAACCCTGAACAGTTGGGCAAAATTTGGACACAATATTCAAGCTTGATACAGTTCTGAATTTGAATTTTGGACATAATATAGGTTTCTGACACACACAAAAATTCAAGATCTTACAAATCTATTGCAAAATACTGTGCAATTAAAAGAGTTTTCATGAAACTTTAAATAAATTTTGAAAAAAAAAATTTAACCTCATAAAAAAACTTTTGAATTCCCCCTTGGAGCAATTATCCCACACTTGATCCCTGCCTTTCTTTTGTAGTATGGAACCTTGTAGTACAATATCAGAGAGATCCATATACTTAAAACACAAGTTATTATCTGGAAACTAAATATATGCTCGTTTTTTGCCCTTTTAAGACCCTTATTCCTGCATGAATGGGGCAATAACCCCCAAACTCAATCCCAGCCTTCATTTTGTGACATGGAACCTTGTGGTACAATGTCAGATAGATCCATACTGTTATATTTTAGATATAAACAGTGTGATGATGACATAGTCAAATAATGATCTGCTTAATTAATGAAAGTGAAATTTTATCAGTTTTTCAAGATCTATATCTCATAAAGCTTCTGGATATAATATTGAAACCAATATATGTTATGTTCCAGGGCCTGGTCAGTAGTCTCTTTTCTTTATGTTCAGCACCCTTTTATTCTCTATTCTCTATTTTGATTGGCCAATTGATCTCTACTTTGACATCCCCCCTTTTTTTTGTATGTTTTGTCCATTAATCTCTTTTCTGTAAATTCCATAAAGACCCTCCAAATGTTAAAGTTTGTAATTTTGTTTTTTCAAAACAGTTTTTGCTTTTCTATGATGATGACCTCCAGGAAGATCAATTAATTGTTGTTGTAGGCGGTGGTGGCAATTGCTGTATACCCCAAACATACACCTTATTGCTATTTGTCCACCATTACTGGAAATCACAAAAGTTCCTGTAAAATTTTGAAAATATCTAACGCCACAAGGGAAAAGTGATTGTTGTATGACGTCAAAAGTTCAAGAGGGACATATTCTCTGGTCAAGCCGAACAGATTTTCTGGTCAGCAAGAGGAACAGATTTCCAAATAGTGATAAGGTATAAAATAAGAAGATGTGGTATGATTGCCAATGAGACAACTGTCCACAAGAGACCAAAATAACACAGACATTAACAACTATAGGTCACCGTACGGCCTTCAACAATGAGCAAAGCCCATACCGCATAGTCAGCTATAAAAATCCCAGATAAGACAATGTTAAACAATTCAAACGAGAAAACTAACAGCCTTATTTATATAAAAAGAAATGAACGAAAAACAAACATGCAACACATAAACAAACGACAACCACTGAATTACAGGCTCCTGACTTGGGACAGGCACATACCTAAATAATGTGGCGAGGTTAAACATGTTAGCGGGATCCCAACCCTCCCCCTAACCTGGGACAGTGGTATAAAAGTACACCATAAGAACAAACTATAAAAATCAGTTGAAAAAGGCTCAACTCATCAGATGGACAAACATACAAGTGGACGTGGCCGGGTACTTATACATTGTGTATTGGTTTGCAAGAGTTAGACAGATATTAGTCAAATTTTTTGTGGCGTAATGTATCAAAATAAAAAGAAAGTTAAAACTACTATGATTTTTATGTTAAATTGTATAATATTGCTGTTTCACAAATAAACATGTACATATATGCAACAGAATGGAAAGGTTTTGTCCACACATCATGTGATGAAAGCAAATGTAGTGACTATAATGCCAATTCTTTTGTCATTCGATCACGAGGGCTCCAGATGCATAACTGACGGACGAGTCTCTCATAGATTTACACTGGCTGGATTGTGCATATTTAACAAACTTAAATGACATTTTATGTCCATTTCCGGTTTTTGTAATAGTATGCACTGCCTGGAAAACAAAAAATAATCAAAATGAAGTATAAAATATAAGCTAAGCACTTGATAAGTAGTGAAACATGTATTTAATGAACTTGTAAAAGTTGTAGGCTGTGTAATTGCTTACATCCACTTTATTTGAACTCTCTCTGGTGGATATTTGTTTTATTAACAATCATACCACATGATCCTTATTTTTATTTTTGTTTGTCAAACTGAATCATGAAATCACTACACACAAGGTCTTTCAGTTTAAAATCACTCTTGGTGGTGCTTTCACAGTGACTGCAGGTGATCCATTGTGTAAATATCTCTGTATATGTTCTATTGGTAATACATGACAGCATCATTTCGTTGAAACAACCCTTAAACATTGAATCAACTGAATAATTGTAGCTATCATACAAACGAGTCGAGGTAATCTCCCTTGAGAAACCTTTTCAACCAGAATGCAATTGTTTCTGACACAATTTTTGTCATCTGATTAAAGTTCCAAAGAAATTTTTTATTTATCTGAACATAGAAAACATGCTTAAATTGTCGTAGAATGGTAGCCAGAAATGTGTAATTTCAAGTTTATATATAATTATCGATTGTCCAGTGAAATTTGGTTCAGATCCGTGAATAATGAGTTTCCAACGTAAGCTACCTTACAAAGATAATATATTCATTGAGACCTAACAAATCATTCAATACTCACATTTAATAAAACACCTATAGGATATCTTCCACAAATGGTGTTATGATATTGCTTTAGGTAATCAGTAAACTGTGCTGGGTTCAAAGATTCTATTATATCCATTCCCTGAAGAAGAAATGTTGTACCATATAAAACTACTAATTTTGAAAAATTTTGTCAACAATTATTTGCCGGACTATTCCATTAAAATGAATGTGGTAGGTCAGGAAGGAAAGTTTTAATTGAAGACATAGGTGAGTTACCCTTATTTCATTTTTTGTACACCAAATATGATGCTAACCGAAATTTCAGAGGGAAAACTCTTGCAGGTTGTGGGTTGCTTCCGGTTGTATGTCCATTTGTATAAAAAATAACTTATGATTTCTGAAGACACCTGACTAATCCAAAAACTGTCCATAGTACATGGATGCCCCACTCAAACTTTTCTCAGTGGAACATGAAATTTGGGTCAAAGTTCTAATTTGGCATTAAAATAAGACTGATGATATCACAGGGAACATGTGTACTAAATTTCAAATTAATTGGACTTCAACTTCATCAAAAACTACATTGACCAAAAACTTCAACCAAATACAGGACAGATGGATGAACAAAAGAATGAACAGATCAACGAATGGACAAGTGAATGAAGGGACACACAGACTGAAAAAAACATAATGCACCTAAGTGGTGCATAAAAATCCTTTTAAAATCAAGGGCAGATAATTATATTGAATTTGATAAGACAATTTGTGTTCTTTTTAATTTCTTGAAGACCATTAGGTCAGTCGGTGACCACCTATTATTATTTTATATTTTTGAAAGTATTTATGAAAAACAATGCTTTCATTGAATTTTAACTTACTCAGTTGTTTAATAATTCCTCTATAAAACCCATAATTTTAAACTTTTTGTTAAAAGTAGCCTGTTGCATGTCAAAATGTCATTCTATCAAACATGCTTCACTTTTCCAAAATTACTTCATTGATTTTATAAATTATTATTTCTCCAACTTAATATGCATTTAATATCTGCTTTTTGACCAATCTATCATGATTGATTGATTGCTTGGTGTTTAATATAAAAAGGAAGATGTGGTATGATTGCCAATGAGACAACTGTCCACAAGAGACCAAAATAACACAGACATAAACAACTATAGGTAACTGTACGGCCTTCAACAATGAGCAAATGGTGTTTAGGTCCACTTTCAGCACTATTGTCTATTCTTAGATAACAGTAAGTTATTTTATTTGTGGAAGAAGGCAGAGTCCAGCGAGAACAACAAAAAAATGGAAATCCTTCAAGATTGGAGTCCAGCGCATTTGCTATGTATGTGGTTCGAACTCACACTATCAGTGTTGACAGGCCAGTGATTCAAACCAATTTATCAAATTTATAAGCAAATCATTGAACAAAGTGAATGTTACCAAAATGAAAGGTATATGAACTTCATTATCACTGAACTAGTATATATTTGTTTAGGGGCCTGCTGAGGGACGCCTTTGGGTGCGGGAATTTTTCGCTACATTGAAGACCTGTTGGTGACCTTCTGCTGTTGTTTTTTCTATGGTCAGGTTGTTGTCTCTTTGACACATTCCCAATTTCCATTCTCAATTTTATTCGATGTTATTGATGAATATTACTTAATTGTGCACCAGAATTAATGACCTCTACATGACAATCCTTTGGTCACTAATGTCACTTGTTTTTTCTGATGTTTAAAAATAACATGAAAACATTTTATTTGTTTCACAGACAAACTCTTTACTGGTGTTAAGGTGGTACCTAACACTACAGGGAGATAACTCTGTAAAAATCAGCTAAACGTTTTAATCACATTATATTGTTAAGGAAGTATTAAGATTCTCAATGATCAAATTTAGATTTGTCTAACTGATATATATCCAGTGGCCAATGAAATTTTTCTGAGAAAGTGTGTGGTTCAAGGTTTTTGAATTTTTTATATTTTTGTCAAAAGGTCAAAGTAAATATTTTATGAAAATTAAATGAGCCAAATTTATTTTAGTCAAGGTGTTTTGTACCAACTTAAGCCAATAAACCTACCATTTTATCTAATGCTTCTATGGACTGCCATATCTGACCACATGATTGATCATGGTAGGTATAATGAAATCTCTGACCTAAAAATATTCAAAAGCATGTTATTTTACTGATTCATATATGGAGGATGTATAACCATGGTTCAGAAATATGTGCACACTCTTGTGTATGTAAATATGTGCACACTCTTGAGTATGTAATCAATGTTGTTCTGTTGATTTTTTGCTAAAACTTTGAAATTCAGGTGTTTATGTGTTAGATGTGCATAAAAGAGGGACGAAAGATACCAAAGGGACAGTCAAACTCATAAATCTAAAACAAACTGACAACGCCATGGCTAAAAATGAAAAACTTACAGTAAGATTATCCATTTTATTTTTTCTATTTTATTTATTGTATTGCACACACATTTTTTGAAGTAAAACAACAGCTACATCATCACATTAAGCTATTCGCAACTTTTAATTTGGCTCAATCCAAAAATACTGAAATAATCGTCGCACTTTAAAAATACTAAAAGACAGAGGTATTGCAGATGCTACATATTCATATCCTGATTATGAGAATTTAAAGATTACAAAGATGAAATATTTTATAATACTTTACCCCAATGACAGAAGTCAGATGAAATAACAAAGAGATTCTCTGGATCAGCTAAATAATTTGCAAATATTCTGCCATACAATTCTTCCTTGTCCACTGATAACGACCCTACAAGTACTGGAATGACTGTAAAATGACCTTGCCTCCTGAAAACAAACAGTAGAAATTAAACAGTTATAATGTAAAATGACCTTGCCTCCTGAAAACAAATAGTACACATCAAACAGTCATGATGTAAAATGACCTTGCCTCATGAAAACAAATAGTAGAAATTAAACAGTCATAATGTAAAATGACCTTGCCTCATGAAAACAAATAGTACAAATTAAACAGTCATGATGTAAAATGACCTTGCCTCCTGAAAACAAACAGTACAAATTAAACAGTCATATTGTAAAATGACCTTGCCTCATGAAAACAAATAGTAGAAATTAAACAGTCATAATGTAAAATGACCTTGCCTCCTGAAAACAAATAGTACAAATTAAACAGTCATGATGTAAAATGACCTTACCTCCTGAAAACAAATAGTACAAATTAAACAGTCATGATGTAAAATGACCTTGCCTCCTGAAAACAAACAGTACAAATTAAACATTCATAATGTAAAATGACCTTGCCTCCTGAAAACAAACATTACAAATTAAACAGTCATGATAAATAATGACCTTGCCTCCTGAAAACAAACAGTACAAATTAAACAGTCATAATGTAAAATGACTGTGCCTCCT
The DNA here is from genome assembly GCF_965363235.1 of Mytilus galloprovincialis. NCBI lineage: Eukaryota > Metazoa > Mollusca > Bivalvia > Mytilida > Mytilidae > Mytilus > Mytilus galloprovincialis. The sequence continues at coordinate 82,309,691 of NC_134840.1, forward strand.
GAAACAAATAGTACAAATTAAACAGTCATGATAAACAATGACCTTGCCTCCTGAAAACAAACAGTACAAATCAAACAGTCATAATGTAAAATGACCTTGCCTCCTGAAAACAAATAGTAGAAATTTCAGTCATTCTGAATCAAGCACTTGTATATATTTTATTTCATTTCAAGAATGTGTGTACACCTTTCAAAGGTTGCTTTTTATGTGCCAGACATACATTTTTTAACTATTAGACATGGGTTTGCATTTAAGATATTGGATAGATCCTAAAAAACGTACTTTAGACAATTTAGATTGTGTCTGACCTTTTTAATTCAAAATTGTTAAAATAAATACAGCCATAGAAATGCAGTTCTATTTGAATTACACCACTCCATCAAGAGATAATTACATTTTTAACTTACAAAGGATCAAGAAAACCACACAAAATAATAAGTTAATGATTATAAAAATATATGCAACTGTTCAGAGAAGTTTAAATTGGGTCAGAATTAGACAATTAGATACATATTCATTTTCCTAATATAATTTTGGGTTTGTCCCATGAACACTGGGAATTTGCACTGGGCTTTGCCAATATCACAAAATACTTTTTTGAATTTCGCTTAAAATCAAAATAAGAAATGTACACGGATGTGTTTTACTCTCTAATTTATATAGCTTTATAATGTACAAGATAGTTATTACCAGTATGATGGATTTTCCTTTACTTAAGTTATGAGCAGCAGTTGTTTCCCTTCCCCTTATATTAGCTCTTGACTTTATTTATACAAGGCAGTTTGGTCAATATCCCTAATGTGCCAAGGAACACAAAAGTATTGTGTAAATAAATAAATGGAGAATGTGTCCCCATGGACACAGATGATGCCCCCCCCCCCCTTTTTTGCATACACCATTATAAAGGGGCATAACTCTAGAACAGTTACAGTGATGCTACCAAAATTCACTCTCATTCTGTATTTTGTGGTAATAAGCAATGTGTATAAGTTTCATATCATTTGGGTAAGGCAAACTTAAGTTAAAGAACAGAAACTACATATTTTGCAATTTCTCCCTTATTAAAGGGACATAATTCTTCATCCATTGAAGTTAAGCCACCAAAATTCAAACTTGATCTGTGTTTTGTGGAAATAAGCATTGTGTATAATACACTGCTAAAAAATATAATAAAGAATAACCATGGAATTTATTAAATATTTCAGGCACAAGAAATTATGCAAATTCCATAATTAAAAATAATTCTAAGTTCAAATAAATAGCCTATTCTATATATATATAACTAATTTTATTTCAACTGATCGGGAGGAGCTTACGTTTCAGTTTGCATAAGGACAGTCTATTCGAAGATGTGTGTTATAAGGATGATTACCATTATATAATTGTTACTGATTTGTAATCACTAATCAGTGTTACCAAACAGATATACAGAAAAGAACTAAGTGTACAATAAGGGATGAAATAGTTTAAATTTATAGCATTTACATGTGCTAAAGCAGAGGTTTTTTTTAAGTATCGGGTATTATTTTATTCTGTTTGAAAAAAAATTCTGATTGTGAGATTTATTTCGGCATGTTTTATAAAAAAATGTATATAAAATATAAAATATTCAGACCCTATTTGTCCTGGCTTAAATATGATCAATTCCATTTGCAACTTATCCCTGTGTATCCCCCTTATAATTGTTCCGAATATAATGAAGAGAAAAAAGTATTTCAAAACATTATAAAATAATGATATATGCATATTTTGTAACCGATGTCGTCATGGTTTTATTTTCAATTTCACAAATTCCCAAATGTGACAAATGTTACATGATTTTAAACTTTGATTTACAAGAAAATCAACGGCTGTTTCTCATTATTTATTTTGTGAATACAAATATATACGTTTACATATTTTAACCGGATCAATGACCATAACTGGACACTTCATTTAAATTTTATCCTAAAACTGCTGTCCATAGATGGACTGGTCTATGATGAGAGAACTAGTTAAACTCTGCCCAGTCAAGTGAAATAAATCGAGGAATATATGTGTGAAATTTTTCAGAACACTGCATTACAATCTCTATTCATGTCCTCAACTTTTAATATTTTGTGGGTGTTATGTGTACAAGTGAACCACAAATTCATATGTTCAATAATTCCAAGTTCAAATAGTAGCCTGTTCTATATATGTGTGAAATTTTTCAGAAGTTAAACTTAGTCTAGCAATCATACATATCAAGTTTGCGATTTGAGCAAAGGAATTAAGGAAAAGGCTACCATTACTGTCATCCTAAAATGACTGGTGCAGATGTACCCAGTTACTTTACCTTTGCACAACTTTAGCTATATACATGGCAGTTACTTTACCTTTCCATAACTTTAGCTATATAAGGCAGTTACTTTACCTTTCCATAACTTTAGCTATATACGGCAGTTACTTTACCTTTCCATAACTTTAGCTATATAAGGCAGTTACTTTACCTTCCATTACTTTAGCTATATACATGGCAGTTACTTTACCTTTCCATAACTTTAGCTGTATATGGCATTTACTTTACCTTTCCATAACTTTAGCTATATACATTGCAGTTACTTTACCTTTGCATAACTTTAGCTATATACGGCAGTTACTTTACCTTTCCATAACTTTAGCTATATACATGGCAATTACTTCACCTTCCCATAACTTTAGCTATATATGGCAGTTACTTTACCTGTGCAAAACTTTAGCTATATATGGCAGTTACTTTACCTTTCCATAACTTTAGCCAGGGTTTCCGCTGGCGGTCGCCATTTTTGCAATTTGCGAAAAAATAATAATTGTGGCGATTAAAATTCGTCATTGGCGAAAGAATTTGGCGACAGAAATATATATAACGATTTATTTTCCTCCATCTTGTTTATTTACTTTTTTTCAAGTTTCTCGGACTTTACCCGATCAGACAATACTCGGAATTCACCATGACCTCATTAAGATTTGGACAGAAAATCAATAATCAGCTGATTGCATTCTATACCTATCGACAACAAAGGACTAATTAATAAAAGTGTTGATTGAATTGTTTGACAAAATGATATGGTTAAATAGCTTCCGCTAAATGTCACATACATAATTTATTTACCACTTTACGACGCACGTGTTTGAAGCAAACTTTTGACGTCTCCTCTCCTTTTAAAGATAGTTTAGAAAAGAAATCTGTTGTTGTGACGAAAAATGTTCAAAAGCAAGAAAAATCTCTGACTTTAGCTATATATGGCAGTTACTTTACCTTTCCATAACTTTAGCTATATAAGGCAGTTACTTTACCTTTGCATAACTTTAGCTATATACGGCAGTTACTTTACCTTTCCATAACTTTAGCTATATACATGGCAGTTACTTTACCTTTGCATAACTTTAGCTATATACGGCAGTTACTTTACCTTTCCATAACTTTAGCTATATTAGGCAGTTACTTTACCTTCCATTACTTTAGCTATATACATGGCAGTTACTTTACCTTTCCATAACTTTAGCTATATATGGCATTTACTTTACCTTTCCATAACTTTAGCTATATACATGGCAGTAACTTTACCTTTCCATAACTTTAGCTATATATGGCAGTTACTTTACCTTTCCATAACTTTAGCTATATACATGGCAGTTACTTTACCTTTCCATAACTTTAGCTATAAATGGCAGTTACTTTACCTTTCCATAACTTTAGCTATAAAAAATGGCAGTTACTTTACCTTTGCATAACTTTAGCTATATATAAGGCAGTTACTTTACCTTTCCATAACTTTAGCTATATATGGCAGTTACTTTACCTTTCCATAACTTTAGCTACATATGGCAGTTACTTTACCTTTCCATAACTTTAGCTATATGTGGCAGTTACTTTACCTTTGCATAACTTTAGCTATATATGGCAGTTACTTTACCTTTCCATAACTTTAGCTATATATGGCATTTACTTTACCTTTCCATAACTTTAGCTATATATGGCATTTACTTTACCTTTCCATAACTTTAGCTATATATGGCAGTTACTTTACCTTTCCATAACTTTAGCTATATATGGCAGTTACTTTACCTGTGCATAACTTTAGCTATATATGGCATTTACTTTACCTTTCCATAACTTTAGCTATATATGGCAGTTGCATTTCTATACTATGTTCATCTTCATCTGTATCTATTTTCATGGTTTCAAACCGACCAGTTGCATATAACTCTTCATTCACTGTATAATAAAAATCTTTATTAATAAATTTTCACAGAATTACTTTATCAGGCCAGATAAATATCTGGTTTTTTTTAATTCTCTAATTCAGAAAATTCATCATTTTTTTTCATGTCATCATTTGGATAATTAATTTTTTGCAAAGTATATATTTTGTTAATAAAGTTAAATTACGGTATAAGAATTTCTATTGTTATAATCACATCTGATGCTTAAAAATGTTTTTTGAAAACAATAAAATAGAGCAAAGAACTTTTGATATCAGATCTTTTAAATTAACCAAAAAAATATCATTTAAATTTCAGTTTCATGCATCCTTACCTACCATAACATACATGTATTGTGCGCACTATTTTAAGTCTAGAAAATTTCTATTTAGCATTGTTTGTTAATGTACCAGAAGTCTGTAAAGATTTGTATTTGGAAACAAGTAGTAATTTATATTTTTTTTTGTCTTGACAAAAGCTTAACTAAGGAAAAATTTAAGGAAAAAATAGCTTAAGTTCAACCATCTCAAAAATGAAACCTGGTAAATTAATTTGATCAGAAAGTGTGTTTCAAATCACCATATTTTTTTTCAATTTTAATTACTTACGATTCATAAAGTCCATAGTCCATACGGAAGTGCTACTACCCGTACTTACCAGAGGCTAATACATAACCAGATGCTCTGCAGGGCGCAGCTTTATACGACCGCAGAGGTCGAACCCTGAACAGTTGGGGCAAGCATATACACAACATTCAAGCTTGATACAGCTCTGAATTTGGATTGTGATTAAATAGTTGACACAACATAGGTTTCTGACACAGAATGAATGTGGTCTAAGAACTTAAACTTAAAAACTTATTTTTTTTAAATTTGACATTTACCTATTATGGTCCAATATCCAAAATCTAAATACATGGTTAGATTCAGCATATCATAGAACCCCAAGAATTCAATTTTTTATGAAATCAAATAATGTTCAATTTTAGACGCTTTAGACCTCAATGTGGACCAATTTGATAACCGGGCCCAAATATCAAAAATCTAAATACATGGTTAGATTTAGCATATTGAAGAACCCAATATGCATATATTCAATTTTTGTTGAAATCAAACAAAGTTGGACCCCAATTTGGACCAACTTGAAAACTGGGCCCATAATCAAAAATCTAAGTACATGTTTAGATTCAGCATATCAAAGAACCCATAGAATTCAATTTTTGTTTAAATCAAACTAAGTTTAATTTTGGACCCTTTGGACCTTAATGTAGACAAATTTGAAAACAGGACCAAAAATTAAGAATTTAAATACACGGTTAGATTTGGCATATCAAAGAACCCAAATAATTCATTTTTTAATAAAATCAAACAAAGTTTAATTTTGGACCCTTTTGGCCACTAATTCCTAAACTGTTGGGACCAAAACATATCCCAACCTTCCTTTTGTGGTCATAAACCTTGTGTTAAAATTTCATAGATTTCTATGTACTTATACTAAAGTTATTGTGCAAAAACCAAGAAAAATGCTTATTTGGGCGCTTTTTGGTCCCTTATTCCTAAACTTTTGGGACCAAAACTCCCAAAATCAATCCCAACCTTCCTTTTATGGTCATAAACCTTGTGTTTAAATTTCATAGATTTCTATATAAAATGTACTTATACAAAAGTTATAGTGCGTACACCAAATCTCTTTGGACGACGACGACAACAACGACGATGCCAACGTCTTACCAATATACGACCAAAATATTTTCAATTTTTGCGGTCGTATAAAACTGGACTTACTTTGAGAATCTACGACTAGATCATATAATGGTGTTTGATATTTTTCTGTAGCAGTTAAGGCACAACCAGACAATCTAACATGGTGGGAAGGTCCTAGTATAAAAACACGTTTTCTGAAATAGAATTTATTTATTATACATGTAATAAAACTGTGCATTATATTAAATGTTTTATTTAAATTGACAGTGTTTGCAAACACAGTTTGATTCTGTTTTCATATTGACTGCATGGTTCCTTTTCTGACAAACTGGGGGATTGTCTGTATATTTTCACAAAAATGATATTTAGTACCAAATCCTTTAGAAAATCTCAATATCAAAACTAGTCTTTTCAAGACATTGTCAATATGCTTATACTTCCGTCATAACATTATTTTTTATTCACTTATTCTTCATATAAGAACACTGCATTAAAATTTCTATTCATGTCCTTAACTTTTAATATTTCATGGGTTTCGTGTGTACAAGTGAACCATGAATTTGAAAGTTCAATGAATTACAAATTTATAATAGGTTTTGTATGCAGAGATTGGCAAAACAACAAAAACAAATATCCACAAATTCAAGTTTTACTCAATCCACAAAAATTGATACCCACAAAACTAACGGAATCAACAGTACTTAATTTTCACATATGAAATGTACGTGTACAAACATATTCATTTTCGTTTTAATTTTTGTTCTTTTTCTGACTTTATTTTTTTTATAATTGAAAGGAAAAAATGCATCAAGATATTTACAACTCAATGAATTCACATAAACAGAGATGGTTTATTTTTTCTTCATTTTAGGTAAATTCAATTGTGGCTCCAACATGGTGAAATCTAACAGACTACATTGGGAGTTTGGTCTAAGGAGTAAACTACTGGAATCCTTCAAGTTTAGATGCAATAAAACATGCAAATCTAATTAATTTCTGAATTTTTTTCAGATTTCTTTTAATATCTATAATAATGTCTTAGGGATTGAGTGATATCACACAAAAAAAGTATACCTATTCTGACATCAGACTTCTTTGAAAGGTGCATATTGCTGTGTGTTTCTTTTTTGTACATTGGTTAGAGGTATTTGGGGATGGGGGTTGAGATATCACAAAACATGTTAATTACCCAGGCACATTTTTGTGCATGTTCCAAGTCAGGAGCCTCTGGCCTTTGTAAGTCTTGTATGTTTTTTTTATTTCAGTTCAGTTTAATGTTTATATCTTGGAGTTTAGTATGAAGTCAATTTTCACTGAACTAGTACACATTTTAATGTGAGGTCAGCTGAGGTCCGTCCACCTCCAGGTGTGGGATTTTCTTGCTGTGATAAAGACCCATTGGTGGCTTTTGGCTGTTATCTGTTCTTTATCTGGATTGCTGTCTCTTTGACATAATCCCTGATTTCCATTCTCAATTCTATTTTTACAAGTCTCTTATTATTACATGTATTTTAACTATGCCTAAGAATACTTACATATGGGTTGGATCTATTTGTTTGTATGCATGGCCTCCACAGGCTCCACAATAGGAGTATCCTGCATGTCTGAAATAGTTATATTTAATTTTGTAAATCACTTGCTATTTTGGTGAGGATCAATATTTTCATTTACTACCTCATAAGAAGAGATACTAGTCAATTCATTTACAATAAATTCTAGGAAATATTTTTGAATTATCTCCCTTAGGATTAGTTTTATTATACAGACATATATACTATAAGATTTATATCTCACCTGGTAAAGGTCCATTTGAAAATGATATAAAATTTCAACATTATTTTACATGCAAGATATCAAAACAATTATTTGTAGGCTTTTTACTCATTGATCACATTTTTGCATGATTTTGTTGCTTTTTGTATGATAAACATGTATAACATTTGCACATGTCTGTATTTCTTTTTAATTACCAATATGCATATTGATCTAAAATAATGTCATTATGTACAAAATGCAGTTACTGTCAAATGTTTGGCCAGCCATTTGAAAAAGCTATTTTTTCAACTGGACTTTTTTTTAATGAAATCTCACCTAACAAGGCATTGATTCTTTTTATTTCAACAGGTTTCTATTCTTAAAGTTTTTTTTTTTTTTTTTTTTATCTTTTTTGGCTTATATTCTTATTTTGTGACCCATCTTAAGTCTAGCATTTCTACCAACAAGCATATGTGTTGAAATCAAGTGCTTCCTTTTTCATTGTTATGTAACACTTTCTGGTAAGTAGAAATAGGTAACCTAATGCATATTGACCTGTGTGCAATTATTTTATCATCATATAACATCTCCTTATTATAAATATTGGTTAAGTGCTATAATGTATGTAGTACATTTATATTAAATTTCTGGATAATTTTAAATCTCTGTCTGTTTTTGACACTAGTTCTAACATACTTTTTATTTTCTAACACTGTAAACCACCATTCCCCCATGCCAAATTATTTTTTTTTGGAAAAAACATTGAACAGCAAAAATTATTTTATATTTCTTTAATGTGACGTGAACATTTTATTGATGTCAAACATGCGAAGTAATGCATGTGGTTTTTAAATTTGATAGATGCTTTTTGTGCTTTTTTGTAAAATATTTGTTTGTTTTGAGATTATGACACAGTGATGACTGCTGTACCCATATTTTGATGAAGTTGTAATTATCACTTCGTAAATATTATGGACGCCATCACGAATTGGTTGAACGTTATGGAATATTTGTTATACAGACGATATCAGATATGTTTCTTATGTCGTCACTACATGTACTTCCCTTTTCACGAATGTGAGCTAATAAATTAGACTATTTACCGGCTTTGTAACAACATGAACAACATGACAGGTGCCACATTTGGAGCAGGATCTACTCTCCCTTTTTTAGCACCTGAAATCATCCCTAGTTTTTAGTGGGGTCTGTGTTGTTTTTCTTCCCCTATTTGTGACATTTTGTTCATGCATCACTGTCAATATAATGGAAATTGATGCCACTGTCACACAAGTGAGAAGTTTATAAGGGCTATAAAACCAGGTTCACTCCACCATTTTCTACATTTGAAAATGCCTGTACCGAGTCAGGAATATGACAGTTGTTGTACATGTCCATTCGTTTGATGCGTACATGTTTTATCATTTGATTTTACCATTTGATTAGGGACTTTCTGTTTTGAATTTTCCATGGAGTTCAGTATTTTTGTGGTTTTACTGTTTATTATATTCAAATAATTAACATAATTACGGTGCAATAATTGCTCTAGCTGGAGACTGAATAGGTTTGGCTGGAGCTAACCAACCCGACAACTGTGAACTCAGCTCTGCTCCTACAAAGAAAAAAAAATTAATATAGCTAGTGGTGGATTGAACTTTCAAAGAAGGGCAAGCGACACTACATTGTACAATCTCAGTTGACAAGCAAAGGGAAGACTATTTGAGTCTTCATGATCAATTAATATAATTGAAGTTGAAGAGGAAAAATTTATCTTTGTAAGTTTGTAGTCTACCATTGTTTCATTTTAAAGAAGCCTTAAGATTTAAAGAATGTCATATTAAAAGATCTAATTGAGATTAATTTACTAGCATCAATTCTAAAGAAATATGCATAATTTAAAATATATATATCTGACCAAATATATATTTGTCAGGAACATGTTGTTCAGTGGTTGTTATTTGTTGGTGTGATATATTAGTGTTTCTTGAATCATATCATCATATCATCTTGAAGGTGCTACCATTTGATTTTTATGGGGGGTGGGGGTGGTCTAGGATAAAAGATAAAAAGAACAAAAACTTATAAATAGAGTGAAATAAAAAGACGGGACAGAGATTACAAATAAAAAAACTTCAGGTCAAAAATTTTCCTCCTAGTCCCTCTTTAAAAATCAAATGATATTAGTTTAAACATATTTATCTATAGTGGATTGGGAAACAAGTTTTGCAACTTAATATATCAATCCCTTTCCACTTTGCAGGTACGAGTGCTGCCTTGTAGCGGCATTAGCCTACTCTTTTTTAAAATCTACAAGGGTGTCTTTAACGTGCAAGAGATATGGCTCTCTCTTAACATGGGTCAGCCATTTATCGACCCCTTCCGATGGTAGCTCCCTATAGCTAACATGAATTCCAAAATGTGTATGTGACTGGAAATACATAATCTCAAACAATTTCAGAACACCATTCATTGCACAATGTAAAATATTTTATTACAGGAAAATATTAACTATATTAATAAGAAGACACTGTGAGAACTAGCTGTGGAACCAAAAATATCATAAGAACTAAAGAGCTTCAATTCCACATCTATGTGAGAACAAATGTTGAAAAAAGTTGGGGTTCAAGTTTTACTTAGTCTTTAGTTTTCTATGTTGTGCTTTGTATTCTAATGTACAATGAGGTCATAAAAAGAATAGGTTTGTTTGCCCAAACTTACCAGAAAAAAGCTGCCTACTCAAATTCTTTTATTGTCCTGATTTGAAGAAGTTTTTTTTTAAGTCAGATAGGCATGAAGACTAATAAACACCCGATACTTCAATTTCTTTTTTTGAAAAAAAGGAAAGAAAATGCCTACCTACATGTACCTACCCACTGTCTCAACCTTTGGGTAGGGTTTGGGCAAACCAAAATATTTTTAATTGTGGCCAAATGTATGTATGTTTATTTTTTTAGCCATGGCGTTGTCAGTTTATTTTCCTCTTATATAAATGAGTTTGAGTGTACATGTACCTCTGGTATCTTTCACTCTTGTTTTTTACACATCGTTGACAGTGGATCTCATTGGGGTCTATGCGTGACGCAGGATTGCCGATTTTTTGTAAGCGCCAGACGTGAAAGTCAAATTATTGTGCCATGAAAACAGGAAATGAAGTCTAGCGGGACACGGGAAATTACAAAAAATTGACAATTGCATATATGTACATACATGTACATTTATAGTGTAAGCTGGATACAGGAATCTGACAAAACTGTTAGCGGGATCTGGGATCCGAACTCCCAATGAGACCCCTTGAAACGCAACACTTCTTTGGGGAACTGGTATACATTATATTGTTTTAGGGTCCAGCTGAAGCAATCCTGATATGGAATTTTCCAGCTGTGAAGAAGACCTCTTACATTAGGTAGTTGCAGGACTGTAGCTCTTAGGTCCTGGTGTTATTTTTTAACTATGTATGGTTCACAACAAGTCAAAAAGTAATGTAAGGACTTTTGAGAGCTTTGGTTCCACAGCTACCCTTTAGTCTGTTAGTTACATTTGTACCTTGGGCTGTGTCTGCATCTTTTACAGAATTCTTAGTCCAAATAATTATTTTTTTCTGCGACACCTTCCCTCTTAGTACTACAGAATTCCATCTGTATTCTTTACACTAGTATCAAGGGGAGGATTTATTCATTCTTTAGTTTTTAAGACATTTATTTTTAATATTCTTTATTTAGTTTTCCCATTTTCTCTATTCTCTATTTTTTTGTTGCTTTTCCTTATCCTTTTTTCTAACTATTTATTCAGTACATTTTGAATATTATTCTGTATTCTGTAACCTTATTCAGACCCTTATACATAATTTATAGCACAAAGAAAAGTGAGAGCAGTGGTAACGATCCGATCAGCTGATGGTATTGCAGTGAATTTGTTGACATTTAGACCTTCTATCAATCCAATTTTGTCTAAGATGCATACCATCGTCTGTATACCAGCTACCTGCATGCGTGGCACGTCTGACTTTCGACATTTTCGAACCAATTTTGTTGAATATTTGTTTATCGTGCACCTTTGTTTATGTTCAGTCTAAGATCCCGGAAGTTTATAAAAGTATGAAGCGCACGCGTAAGAATGTATCCAATAGCGGGAAATTCAAAGTACGTGAAATAGCCAGATTAAAGCAGAAGGTATGACCAAAAAACATGATGATAAAATCCACTTTTTGTCCATGAAATAGAAAAGTACAAGTGACAAGATCGAATTGAACAAAATAAAGCATACATTTGTTCACATTTCTGTCACATACTTGTATAGTAATCCTGGAAGATTATTTTTTTTAGTCGATGCATTAAAATAATGTGCCTAAAAATAACACCCTTAACTTACAAAAATCGAGAATGTTTAAAAACCATTTCTTATCAAGAATATTTTCTACACAGCACAACATAAGCAACCCAACGCTTCCGTGGCAGGTAGGCTGTAACTGTTTTTGCCTGTACAATATTTTACTTACGGTAGTCTACGCATGTACGGTACATTTTGGAGTTCAACTCTCCCAAATACCAGTACTTCAATTTCATGTGGATAAAATATCTGATGTTGCAAGGTTTCAATTTCAGTTATAAAATAATTCTCAGTATAAGTAAATTTCAACTTTCTATAATTTACAAATTTTAGTGAATGTAAATTTTCCTTGACTAAATATTTGATGTCTGTGATGTGATAAATTCACGTTCTACTTGCATCAATGAACTATTACTCAAAAGATGATTTTGCAAATAAGGCGGAAAAAGTAAAATAACAAAAGTACCGTACTCAAGGACAAATTCAAAACGCAAATCAAAACTTAAAGGCAAAATCAAAAGCTCACACACATCAAAGGAATGGATAACAACTGTCATATTCCTGACTGGTACTGTCATTTTCTTATATAGAAAACGATTGCTCAAACCTGGTATTATAGGTAGCCGAACCTCTCACTTGTAAAACAGTCGCATAAAATTCCATTATATTGACAACGCTGTGTGAACATAATATGTGAAAATATCAAAAATACACAATTACCACTTAGATATTAAATTAGCATATGCATATAAATGACAGTCCCAGACCAGTTCAACAATTTTATGTATAACATGCAATTCTCTTAATCAGAGATATTGATAAATATACAATTATGTGTTGATTATAAATATGCCTGCATCCTCCTTTTATCTTTTTTTTTTAATTTATTGTAAAATAAGAATTCTTTTAAACCGTTGGTTTTTTCTAACGTACTCTCGATGACTGCACTTTTATATCGTGACTGAGTTTGATGACGTTTGGACGACTCACGTTGTGTGTCAAAATTTGTAATTTACAAAGGTTAAAGTTGGTTATTTCTTCGTCATTATATTAAAAACAAGTACAGTTTTTGCTTCATCATCCTCAAGATTTGTATTGGCTACTGAAACTATTCTTTCAAAGTATTTACTCTTTTGAGGCATGGGGACAGACTTTAGGCTGCATGTGTTACAGATGGACAAAATTATGATCGTTTTAAATAACATCTCTGGTGGAGATTTATTTCCTCGAGGGTTTCACAAGCACAGTAGTCAGCACTTTTTGTGCTGACATGAATTGTCATTGATATGGTTATATTTATAAATTTAATGTTTACAAATTTTTGAATACTAAGGCTTTTCTACCTCAGGCATAGATTACCTTAGCTGTATTTGGCAAAACTTTTAGGAATTTTGGTCCTAAATGCTCTTCAACTTCGTACTTTATTTGGCCTTTTTAACTTTTTTTAATTCGAGCGTCACTGATGAGTCTTCTGTAGACGAAACGCGCGTCTGGCGTATATACTAAATTTAGTCCTGGTATCTATGATGAGTTTATTTATTACGGAGCCCCGCCAGGGACATGCAAAGAAAAAAAAATATATTGTGCGCACAACTTAAATAAGTTGTGCGCACAAAATAATATATTGTGCGCACAATTTAAATATATTGTGCGCACAATTTAAATATATTGTGCGCACAACTTAAATATATTGTGCGCACAATTTAAATATATTGTGCGCACAACTTAAACATATTGTGTGCACAACATAATATAGTGTGCGTTAAATTCTTTGACCTTACACATGGTACGGGGCTTCAATGTCTCCTTTTTAAAGTGACAGAATGGAGAAATGCATAAGGTTTTCTTTTGAAATGGGGCTAGATACATGGAAATACTCTTTCAAAAAATCATCAGTGCATTCGTATCGACTCCTGACATGAATACTGAATAAATTACGTTTATTTCGTCTGAAACTTGGTTTACCAACAGATTCGTCGGAAGCCTCCACTTTATATCAGAGTTTATTGGAACGGTTTGAAACAGACTTGGCAATAGATCGAGGACACTATCTAACTTATGTAGACTTTTTTGTACCAAATATACAACTACTATTTGCACTTATGCATTATACTTTATTTCTGAAAATCTCAAGATTTCGTTTTGATTGACACAAGACTGACATGTTCCTCAATTCACGACTTTGATTGACGATTGAGCACCAATAAAAGACTACCACTGAATAACAAGTTTCCTACGTAGAACAGTATGCTAATTATGATTTAGATTTTTTTTTAAAGTTGTGTACAAATGTTTCAGGCCAAGTTATAGATTCATTCTGATTAAAAGAAGAGAGTGCAAGAGGTCACTGATAGTATCTATTTTTGATCAATTTCATTATACAATTTTACAGAATATTGTTCGTATTCATTATGAAACTGAAATGTTACGAAGCAATTTAGGAATAGTCAATGAAAAAATATTCCTCAGTGGTATATATTTGAAAACAAACGAAACAATTATGATTCAATTTTTCCAAATATGGTCCGTTTTGGGGCATCATTTATTCAAAAACTTGTGGCCCGATTGATCGCGATCGATGCGAGTACCAATGAGGCAACATAATACATATACCCCATAGCTCATACAAATACGGGTTATACTCTTCTCATATATTTTATGATGGTATGATATGCAACCCCTAACGGGAGGGATTGTGCTTGATATTCAAATAATTAAGACAGTCATAATCTTTCAATCAGTTTAATTGAGGTGTGGAGCTGGCATGTCAGTAACTGCTAGTAGTCCTTTGTTAATTTATGTATCATTGTCATTTTGTTAAGTTTCATTTGTTACCTATTCTGACATCGGACATGGACTTCTTTTAAACTGAGTTTTACTGTCGGTATTGCTGTTTTTTGTTTTTATCTGCATTAGCTAGAGGTACAAAAGGAGGGTTGAGATCTCACAAAACATGTTTAAGTCCGCCACATTTTTGTGTCTGTCCAAGGTCAGGAGCCTCTGGCCTTGTGTTGGTCTTCTATGAATTTTAATTTTAGTTTCTTTAATATATTTTGGATAGATAAAGGAATATGTGGTATGAGTGCCAATGAGACAATTCTCCATCCAAGTCACAATTTATAAAAGTAAACCATTATAGGTCAAGGTACGGTCTTTAACACGTAGCTTAGGCTCACAACAAACAGCAAGCTATAAAGGGTCCCCAAAATTACTTGTGTAAAACCATTCAAACCGGAAAACCAACGGCCTAATCTATATAAAAAACGAGAAACGAGAAACACTGAAGAAGTTTAGTATGATGTCTATTATCGCTGAACTAGTACATATTTTTTTTTAATGGGCCAGCTGAAGCGCGCCTTTGGGTGCGAGATTTTCTTGTTGTATTGAAGAACCAAATATATCTGAGAAACAAACCTTATAAAACATGCGCGCCTTATAATTATTTTGTACGTTAAATACAGTTAAACTACACCTTTATTATCGAATCTAAAAAATAGACCAATTCTGAGATATTTAAAATTGACCAATAAACCATGAAAATAAAGTCAAGGTCAGACAAATATATATACATAACAATCATTCCATAAAACAAATAAAGTTCACTTATTCCTTATAGTATCTGAAAAACAGACCAAACAAGAATCAAATAACACGAACCATGAATATAAAATCAAGGTCAGATTAATATTACACCATACAAGCATTCCGTACACCAAATATATCCAGCTAAATGCTTATAGTATCCGAGAAATACACCAAAAACAAAAAACGAATTTGCCGGACCACTTAACCCTGAAAATGAGGTCAAGGTCAGATGACACCTGTCAAGTTGACATTTAGACATTAAAATCGTTTCATACAACCAAATATAGAAGAACTATTGTATTTGGTATCTGAGATTTTGTCTAAACCACGAACATTTAACCTTGTTGAATGATCAATAAAATGAGTCAAGTGAAAACTGTTTTCCTAACTTTGGACGCACACCACATCATATTGTGCGCACAATATGTTTAAGTTGTGCGCACAATATATTATTTTGTACACACAATATAATTAAGTTGTGCGCACAATATATTTAAATTGTGCGCACAATATATTATTTTGTGCGCACAATATATTATTTTGTGCGCACAATATATTTAAGTTGTGCGCACAATATATTATTTTGTACACACAATATAATTAAGTTGTGCGCACAATATATTATTTTGTGCACACAATATATTATTTTGTGCGCACAATATATTATTTTGTGCGCACAATATATTTAAGTTGTGCGCACAATATATTATTTTGTGCACACAATATAATTAAGTTGTGCGCACAATATATTATTTTGTGCGCACAATATATTTTTTTCTTTGCATGTCCCTAGCGGGGCTCCGTATATTTATAGTCACGCGTTGAGTATATTGTTACCATATGACATTATGAAACTGTCTTATTGCACAGACTCTACATGACACTAATAACGCATAGCGTGTGAAGTTGGTTTCAATGTATTTTTTTTACCATATGAAATGTATCTATATTTATGCAGAAAAACACCCACGTTTCATCTTTAATAAAAGGAAGTCAGAATTTTGTCTGACAGTTATCTTGCAACAGGCACAAATTACAACTTCGAATTCTAGTTACGATGTACATGTATAACACTGGCTCATACCAACACACAATTGATGTTTATAATTGTAAACTTGAGTAACTCTTTTAAACCATCAAATTATGCAATTCAACAAAGACTATTTCTATGAGCATGATTCACCTGCAGTATGACAATCACACAGTAGGATAGATCCATTCGTCTTCCTGAATATTTTCCTACTCATTGACAAGCCGCGAATTTCTTAAATTTTCTCCACTTGATCGACGGGAAGTCTGCTGCTACCTTCCTATCCCTGCTGGTGATCTTTTCTAACCGCCACGTTGTACTCTGCTATCATGATATATTTGGTATTAAAAAAAGACACAGTGCTTGAAGACGTAAACAAGACGGCAACCAACGTGTAAAATAAATTACAGAAAAAAATGTATATTGAAGATCTGCCATCAAAACCAAATAAACTCTTCCAGGATTAAAAGTTGTACAATTTACTCAACATAATAAAAACACACCAAGATATGATACAAGACAACCATTTACGAAGTTGCTGACCCATGACAGGCTCATACATGGATGAAGGAGAGAACCAAATTTTATATCTAAACCCTCGCAGTTGTTCAGTTGACTAACAAAACGTACTAAAATAGGAAATTTAAAAAAGTTCGTGCCTATAAATGTACACATTCTATATCGTACTTAAGACGTGTAGTATAGGAGGCTACATCTTCTATAATTTGGTCTCATTATCTTCTCGTGTGCTAGACTTTTAAAAGCATTGATATTTTGGAATGTTCCTGAAATGATATGAGGGGCCTGGGTGGACGAGTGATCTAAGGCAGCAACCATTTGATTTTCTGGGGGGGGGGGGGGGAGGCTATGGTTTTTTTTAGGAAAAAAAAGTTTGTTTCCAGTTTTTGGAGAAAAAAATAATTTGTTTTTGATTCCGAGAAAAAAAAAATTGTTTGTTTCACACTCAGCTGCCACTTTATGTAATGCTAAAATTGAAAGAAAAAAATTGTTTTCGACTTGTCGCGAAAAAAATAGATTGTTTTTCGCCGCAGGTGAAAAAAAAAATTTGTCCAGAAAAAAAAAACCATAGCCTCCCCCAGAAAATCAAATGGTTGCTGCCTAACTAGTTCATATAACTAACCTGTCAACACTGGGGTTGTGAGTGTGCATCCCGCATTCGACAGGCGCCCCTAGATAGTCATACAGTCAATAGTATTAGAATAGCTAACATCTAGCAATAAATCAATCAATTATAAGATGATGTCTATTACGGCATACAAGATATTTTAATCAAGGAACAAGCTAGGATTTCAAATATGCCTAATTTTATCTACGTGAGATGTTGGACATGTTTATTAACACGTATATCCAAGACATCAAGCAGAGGGCGAATCATTTTATCTCCTAGGAAAAATACTCATGAAAACCATTCATAAAAAGTTGAATGTAAAACTTATTGTACCCTTCGTAAGACAAGAAAGCATAACATTGAGAAGATATCTATTAATGATCAATATGTAAAATAACTAATTTCAAATTGAACAAGAATTCGTCTTACAGATGACTTTTTGAACACAAGTCTTACGCAAGTCTTATTTTTTACGTGAGAGTTGTAGCGTCCTATATGCACGATCGGAAAACATCAATGACATTCAAGGAAACTATGAATAAAAGACGTGAACAATTTATTACTGATCATCAACCTACATTTATAACCAGTTAACTACTTTCTAATTAAGGAAACTAGAAAAACAATGATAATCAGGATTACACGGACATTGATATGCTTTAATTCATGGTTTTGGAATTTAAAGATACAATGTACATTATTCAACTTGTTGGATCAGGAGGTTCCCTACTGTATGGAATACACCAAGAAATATAATTCGGATGAAATATAGACGACAAAAGTCACATAATTACTGTTTACAATTGTATCAAATCTTATGGTTTTGAGATGGTTCTGATCGATAAACGGGTAAGTGACTTTTAATCATTTCAAATTGTCTTTTTGTTACCAGTTCATTAGTAGGAATTAAACCAATTGATGTATCAATTTTAAAGATTCATTTGCTTGTAATCGACATTTCTCCAAAGGGATATTAAAAAACTGACCGAAAACATCCGATTGCGAAATAAAGAAAAACAACGAAAGACAAAGTCATCGTGGTAATACAAAGCCGATGATAGGTCTCATAAAACACCTTAGTTTGTCCACATGCAGTATGTAGCATCTATAATCGCAGGACTCAGACGAATGTGACCTACCGAATTAGACTATTATCGGGTTTGTAATAACATGAGCAACACGGCGGGTGCCACATGTGGAGCAAGATCTGCTTACCCCTCCGGAACACCTGCGATCCCCAGTTTTTGTGGGGGTTTGTGTTGCTTAGGCTTTATATTTCTATATGTTTAGTGTACTATTGTTTGTCTTTTACTTTTGAAGCCATGGCGTTGTCAAGTTTATTTTTTATCTGAGTTTGAATGTCCATCTGGTATCTTTCGCCCCTCTTTCAGAATAGATATACATTTTGAATATCTACTGTTTAGACACGACCATCCAACTGTGCATCTCCAAGCATGTGTATGAACATTACCTACCTGATGAAGATGGTGTGAAATTTGAAATTTAAACAAAAATCACTTTATTTAAGTTGTGTCCCACTTGTTATTCATGTAATAGATCAGATGCAGGATTTATACATACGAGTAGAGGAACATTTTGATCAGTGAAATAAAATGCTACCGGTATAGCATGCTAACAGTTTTGTGTAGCATTTTTCGCTATTTTTTCATTTATTGAATATTAAGTCTGACCAAGGTATCAAATTTGAATGGAAAAAAGGCTATCGTTAAATTTCTTATATGGTTTTCTTTCCATATTTCTGAATCAGAATTTTTTGAACCCACAATGTTCATGGTGTTATTTTAATATGCTAATATGCAGAAAAGTATTCCAGTGGATAATTGTAATGCAGGGGCGGATGCAGGAATTTTCGAAAGGGGGGGGGTGCTAACCCAGGCTAACCCAGGGCAAAGGGGGTGCAAAACATATGTCCCGATACAAATGCATTGATCGGCAAAAATAAAGGGGGGGGTGCACACCCCCGGAACCCCCCCCTGGATCCGCCACTGGTAATGGTTTATCACTGGAATATATTTCCAGCGATTTTTAACTGATGAACTACCAGTGCTCATGACTAACTTTTTTTTAATTAGCCTTGGTATTCTTTTTTACTTTGTCTTATATATCAGTTTTGATTGATATACTTAACTGCAATCGAATATTGATGCACAAGTATTTTTCATATCACTTCTAACAGTCAACTGTTTGATGAACACAGGAATCAATATTGTTTGAATGGCAGCCAGGTTATGTTAGATGTTCTTTCTTCATAAATAAATGATTTGACTGATTTTTACCCGGTGGAACTGTTCCAATCATTACCCTTGACTACTCGGGACATTATGGTGGTTTTTTTAAGACCATTTGGTATCACTCCTTTTTGCTGCTGGTTTTACTATTAATTAAAACCAGTCGTGGCATTCTTTGTATTTTTTTGTTTTTTGGTATACATTGATTTCCCTTGTTTGTCATTCAAATGTACATGTACTTTTTCCTCTTTTTCTGATATCTATATAATAACTTTTGTTTGGCTATGATAAATCCCCTATACAGAATAGGGTTATGAATGTCAAGTATATTCTGTCTGGAGATATTCATATGTTCTTTCAAAAATCTTTTTTCACATTAATACAGCATCAACTTTAAGAATGTACCAGTGTAAAATTAATGCATGTTCTTATTTAGAATTTTCAAATCTGTTCTCACTTAGAATTTTCAAATCTGTTAAAAGTTTTCCAGTCAAGTTTCATTGCCTAGTCAGAGCTTGGCATGCTCAAGAAGATAATATCTGTTTTTTCACAGTGAATGACCTCCACATGTATACACTGAAGATTTTCTGTTGGATTACTCTTTAAATTTATGACAAATACACATGTAGTATTTTCCATGTAGAATAAATTAATATTATTTTTGTAACTGTCCTTGTACATTTATACTTAACTGATATTATACAGGAAGTTTATTAGACAGGCATTGAAAAAACAACAAAAACAAATACATTTCTGTGACAAGCTCCATTTTTAATATTGAACAGTTGACTGTTGTAGCAATTCTGTCTTGACAAAAATGCACACAAAATATATATCAAACCATGCAATTTCCTAAGTATGGGTAATGAGGTACTGGATGCTGCCTAAGATAATGATATGATTTAGAACCTCTTCATCACAGATGGACCCAGAAGAAGCTATGGATTTTGCTTTCATTGAGATCATTTCATATACATGGAGCCTTTCAATTGTAGAAAAAAATATTTGCTTAGGCTATTGTTTTGTATTTACTCAAGCTATTGTTTTGTCAATACATTTCATAAAAAATGACTCAATTTCTTCACGATTACATTTTCCATAATACATGTTAGGAAAAAGGAAAAAAAAGTTATGTTTTAATCTGTTTTGACACTTTGATAATTAAGTAAAAAGATCAGTGAATAAGTCACATTCTGACAGTACATTAAACAATAATTGAAGATAAAGACAAATTTTCTGTTTTACTGATGAATTTGTTCATTACATATTTACTGCAAATCGTTTACCATTAAATCAGATTGTTTTATTTCCAATGTGTTTTGTTCGGGGTTCTGCAATTTCTGCATGGTTTGGTGGCATTGGTTTTATATAAATACTAACAATAACAGAAACATTACATCAATAACAACAGGCTATAACAGATGTGCATGTAAAAAATATTTAAAAATAAATTATAAATGTACCAATGGGGATGTTCCAATTTCATTGAAACAACTTTAAATAAAACATCAATGAACGTTATAAAAAAAATTCTTCATGCACCAAAGTTTAATTAACTTCTCTAATGTGTCTTTGACGGACTATATTAACAAGTCATAAGAACTTTCAATAATAAAGACTTTTCCAAAAATAAATGTATTGAGGTGATCATGAGCTTTTTCCAAAAAACATTACTAAAAATAATCAACTGAAGAAGGTTGCAACCCCAATCCATTTGCTCATGTCCTCACCAAATTAAACTCTTTAAAGCATACATAGCAAGCAAACAAAAAATTAAAAACAAAACTTATTTTTTACCCTAATAAATCTTTATGAAATTTGTTAAAAGGAACAAAAAAATATTAAACAAAGATAAATAAATGACTGTAAAAGAAACTCAGAATATTAATGATTATCTTTTTTTTTATTCCATTTACAATATTTGACTGGAACTTGTTAATAAATGTTTTCAGCTAGTAAAAAAAAGAAATCTAATTTTGTAAAATCCTGGGGATTGTTTTTTCATTTAAATTCAGTATTCATGGATTTCCATTCGCAAGTTTAATGTTGAACATGGAATAATGATGATGAAAAAGGAATTTTGCATGGGAATATATTGTGCAGACAAAAATAAACACTTCAAATCACACACAGGAATGTAAAAAAGTGGGATACATCAAGTCTAACTTTTCTATCTCAATAAAAAAAACTCCTAGAAAAATAATATCCTTTTCCTTATGCGATACAACAACAATAAGCTTAAATGAACTGCATACACAATGCTGGTATTAAGCTAACAAATAATATGCATAACTATACTTCTCAAAGATATGTTCCTAGTACTAAGGTAACAATATGTTTCAAATCTTCGTAAACATTTACAAAACAAACAACAGCCCAATTATCATTTCTCTGTACTTGGTATTCAAGTAGTAAATATATTAACTATTCAGAAAGTTTTTAAACAGGGATGATATATTTCCTATTTGGAACTTTTAATTAAAAACAAATTGGGATTTCATAAAAAATAAAAATCTATCTAAAATTTGTTTTTGTATGTTTAATGATGTGGTTTGTTAACTGAATATAAAGTACAGTTTTGACAATCAAATTGTGCTATTAACTCTAGGATTTTATTAATATCGAGACTTGTTCTACTAACTGACCTATGTAAACCAACTATATTGAAATCAAAGTGCAAAATACAAGCACTTGTCATAAAAATAATAAACAAATTGTGTGCATCAATTAAAGTCAACAGTCTTTTTGTCTAATTTGTCCTTTTATACATACTAGTTAACAATTAAGAGATTCTACCCTACTATAGCCCTTTAACTTTTTCCAAAGTTTACTGTTAACAATTTGCATGTCACATTTGTGTAATGCCACAATTTATTTGTGGTGCTAATATCTTTACTAACAATTTGGCTCCATGTTATTAATGGAAAAAAATATATAATACTGTTAAAATAAATGGCTTTCCTTTGATATTATAAAAACAAAGTTGTTCTTAAGAGATTCATTCTCATATTTATTGGTGAATGCCCTAAAATAACTGTTTCATAGAAGTTCTAGTAGTCAAGGGGCATTACATTCCTGATTTTAACAATAAATATGGTAGTTCTTTGAAAATCATTATGTTGACTACTTTTTCTTTTCCTTTTTTTTTCTCAGAAAATTTAATTCAAGTTATAAACCTGGTATCTAAGATGAATTTTACCAGTACAAAAAGCAATATTAATAATCATGAAATGCAAAAAAAGAATTGTTTTCAATAAATAACACGGGACAGTTTATATAAGCGAACTCTACTTTTTATGAAATGACTATGTTTTAGACATATTCAGAAAAAATTTTCGAAAGAAAAAAAATGCCTGAAAACAGAAAAAAAATCTCCATTAATCATAGTTTTGAAAAAAAAAACAATTCCTTGATACCATTGGTTCAAAGGGCTTTTATACATTAACCTTTAGGAATACACAAAACCAATCAAATTGGAAAGTAAAAGATGTTAAGGTGGTACCTAACACTACAGGGAGATAACCCTGTAAAGTCAGCTAAACGTTTTAATTACGGTGTATTGTAAAAGGAATATCAAGCTTCTCAATAATCAAAATTGGTGTTTGTCAAATTGCTATTTAACCAGTGTATTTTTTCTGACAAAACGGTTGGTTCAAAATTTTTTAAATTTTAATATTTTTATTAGTCTCAAAGTAAATACTTTGACAAAATTTTATGAAAATTAAAGGAGCCAAATTAATTTTAATGAAAGTGTTGGGTACCACCTTAAAGAGGGTCAGACAAAAATAGTTGACATCTGTGAAGTATATCACACTGACCAAATAATATAGTTTGTATAGATTCTGATCATTTAAATAGAATTCCTTCCACAAGATTAACTTTTACTTTAATTATATAAACTCTTTCTGTCATCTATTTGCAGATATGTAGCAATGTCCTCGAAAGAGTTAAACATTAAAAATAACAAAACTTAAAAAAAAACTGGGATGATCAATAGTATACAAAAACTGCAATCTTAATTTGTTTTCACATTCTTATATTTCATTTATTGGCACATATAGAAGTATGATACATGTATAAAGAGTAACATAACTTAACAGTACAGTAAAGGTGAATATGCAAGAAGTGTTTTTTCTTCTTCTAAAAACGGGTTTACTAGATTTTAAAAAAATGTACTTTTTGTAACTTCTTCTCATTCAGAGACAAAAGTACAGCATAGAAGCCAATCTTTTTAATTCGACCAAATTTAAGAAGGAATAAAATTAATAAATTAAAAGTTTTTATTTCCTTTATAAGTATTGCTTTCTTTTCATTTGAGAAGAGTTTGGTATCAACCGAACAATTCTTTCTTTGTAGATAAAAAAAAACATATGACATTTCTTCATAGTGACAGATATAGTGCTTTAAAAAATATACTGAAGATACATTACTATGCTCAATACTGTATGTACCAAATCATAAGCCTTGTAGGTGATGCATTTTTTTTTTTTTTAGAAAAAAGGGGGAGTGTAAACAAATAATTGAAATCAAATATACCAGCATTTATTTTTCTTAATGTAGGGTAGCTGTGCTTTGATAGATCATATTTATGTTTAACAAAAAAATACTGCTTAACAGATACAAAAGTATAAAGAATAATCACCAAGCTACAATTTACACATTGAAATGGTTTGTTTGGTTGTTTTCTTAGAAGAAAAACTAATACTTTTTCTCCAAAAATTTTGAAAGGGGATATTAATAAGAAGAGTGGCTTACATAATGGTAAATACAGTATTTTAAAAAAAAAATGACAAGTTGAAAAAAAAAAAATTGGAATGGTGAATCATGCCCACAAAAAAGGCTACAGGCTTTTAACAAAAAAAAACCAAATACATTATAACAATGAATCCATATAACAGAGGGTTAAATATTCTAGATTATCATGTTTTATTGAGTGATTTTAACAAATCAACAAATATTTACACAAGTTTGTAAGACTATAACAAGTGCAATGGTAAGTTAACTGGAACAGCACTATCATACATTACTGTACTTTCATACATCTTTTATATAGTACACCCAAATAACAGTGGCCATAATAAGTGAATCAACATCTAGATATGGTACACCCAAATAACAGTGGCCATAATAAGTGAATCAACATCTAGATATGGTACACCCAAATAACAGTGGCCATAATAAGTGAATCAACATCTAGATTAATAACAAGAATCACTGATGTATATGTAAAGGTTTTAATAACTTGTAGCAAGCAAATTTATTTGACCAGTTGTGAGAAGAGATGAATCTGCTGGTTCAAAGGTAGTTTTCACAATAGCATACTTATTTTTTTTTTAGAGTTATCAGTGATTTATTTTGACAAACATGTTTTAGGAATTACACTCGATGTGATTTTTTTTAATAAAGTAGACTGCTAGATTCATATCTGTTAAATGCAAAACTAAAAAAAAACAAAATAAATATAAAATATATATATCCTTTATATCTAATTTAACAGAATCTTAATGCCATCTGTAAAGCTATTGTGTAAATAAATATGACCAAAGGAACAAAAAGTGCACACATACATTCAACCCTTCTCTTAAAACAAAACAAAATCTAAGTACAGTCAAAATGGCAGTCAATATAATGAAAATATGCAAGCAAAAGCAAGCCACTCTATGAAATCTGTTCATTACTTTGAAGAGTTTCTTAAATTTATTACTAAAACCTTTTTTGAGATTTTTTCTTTGGGGATATTTTTTCTTTATTTTTTGGTCATCTTACTTTGAAGTGATATATTTTTTTTATTAACCTTCAAAGCAACTTGTTTCATTTACAGGAAAAAAATAATTAGACAGGGAAGGAAAGCATTGTTGTCATGTCTTAAAACAAGGAATTCTAAAGTATTTACATGTTCAATAGCTGTTATCCTTACATTTTAATAACACAGACATATTCAAACAAACACTTTTCCACATCAACATGCAAGTCTAACACACTCCATAAAATTAAAATGATATGTGGCTCTACACACAAGTTTAACTATTGAAACTTTCAATACATGTGCATGCAATGGATTTTTGTTCATTTGATGTACTCTGGACGGATTCGTAACAGCAATGAAATCATTTTAAATACAATAAGACAAAAGCAAAGTTAAACTATTGAAATGTAAGATCTTTTATAAGAATGCTTTTCTTCCAAGTTATGTATATCTTATCTGTATCCTGTAAAATGATTAAAATAAAAATTTTATATTCCTTTTCAATAATAATATAAACTCTTCAAAGTAACTTCAAATCAGAAGAAAATTTCATACAATTTATCTCTCAATGACAAAAAAGGAATGGTAAGGTTCACACTCAAACAAAAACTCATGATAATTGTCCATACTCTCAATGGTGAATTTAATTCAGTAAATTTAATAGTGGTATCATGTTCATATAACAGTGTCTGTTATGTGGGATTTGCAATTAATTTTCATATATTTCTTTTTTTACTTTAATTTTTTTTAATTTTTTTTTTTTTTTTTACAATTTTATGATTATATCACATTTTTAACTTGCTTACATAAATGTTCATTTCAGAAATATATCAAAAGGATGATAGCAAGAAAAGACAATAGTTGATAATTATTATTCAGTAACTACAGGCTACAGGAAATAGTAAACTGCAATACCGACAATAATTACCAAATGTCCATTTCCAATCATATGCACCCTTTGTTTATTCATGAAACAACCTGGTCATACAGATTTTCTGTATTTACTGGGACATTGTGTTTTTTTTTTTATCATTTTCTATTTATTTCTTTTTTTTATTATTATTATTTTTTTTTATTTTTTTTATTTTATGATTTTTTTATTTTTTTTTTTTTTTTTTTTTTTATGAATTTTTCTTCTTTTTTTATTTTTCTATTTTTTTCCTTTTTAACATTTTTTTTTTAATTTTTTCAATACGTTTCGATATCAATTTCCTTTGAATGATTACAATAAATATTTTCTTATATACACATTAAAATAATCCATATTTGGATCTTTCATGCATTTATTCAATTTTGAAACTATACTGACAATGATTTTTTAAATGTAATTTAATTCTTTTCTAATACTTATGGTCTATATATGTATTTACATCATGAATTCTGATGACTTGACTAGACTATATTCATTCATATATAAGTATGAATGGACATTCACGAAACAAAAAATCTTCTACTTTTAAAGAGTATGATATTTACAATGGATTTCTACATAAAAAAGAAGTTTGAGATTAAATTCACCAATGAAAGCAAGGACAAAAATCTTATGTCTGCCAAGGATAGCAATGATAATATTATGAATTACCTATTTCTGTAACTGGCCTGGTAACATTCATGTATAAAACACATGAATTATGTGACTTCTGATTACTATTTAAAGCAATATTTATACTACAGAAGTCTTAACTAATTGTTAAAACTATTCTTAATTATCTTTTAATTTAAAAAAAAAATATGTCCATAGGACATCATCCTTTTTAACAATATCCTATTTCCATGTCCAGTGTGATTACACTGAACTGTGAAATATGGGTAAAAAACCTTATTTATCATCTATTTTAAAAGTTCTTAACTTATGGTTTCAAGTTGATGTTTTTTGCAACTTAATGGTAAGTAAACTAGCACTTCAGCCAGACACAGGATGGACAGACTGATGGAAGCACAGACTGGAAAACATAATACCCCCTACTATATCATTAAGACAAACAAATAGCTTTATCTTAAACACACAATATAAGTATGGTACAAAAGAGTGTTGAGTAGTCAATATCTTGTTGAGAGAGACGTTGTCTTTCAACTAATCCTAAAACTTAAATCTGAACAAATGAGCCTCAAGATCTCTCAAAGACTACTTTATGTTCATGTTGAGTATTTAATCCTTTATAATTTGATTCTAACAGGGTTTGTTGGGAGAACATACATTAAACTAAGGACTTTTGTTTCTATCTTTCAACAATTAATGCAAAAAAGTATCCCTACATGGAAAGGAATCCTGCCTAAGACCTAAGAAAATAAACCACAATATGTAGAATAATGTGATTTTGGTCAAAATAGCTTTTCTTACTGATGTATATAATCAAAACAGACCATGTTACACAAGCTATTAACTAGTATTTTTGTTTTATACCTAAACTTGTAAATTTTAAAATAGTTGTCAAATATATTTGTAAAAAAATTGCATAAAAGGGACATGAAGATAACAGTATAACAAATATGGATATGAAATATATGGCTAATATCCCTGACAGACATTTTTTACCATGTTAGGAGATAAAAAAAAAACAATATTTCCTGATCAACTAACAACTATAAAAATGGTTATTTTCAAACGTAAATAATATATCACACTTTAGTATAATAAAATAAATTGGAACACATTTTTTTTTCTATTTTCACCAAGTCTTTGATAACAGATTTCAATAAAAGGAAAATATATGACTAGAGGATAGATGAAACAGTTTAAGCCTCCATATACTTTATAACATAGAGCATTCACATGTTAACCAATGTTCTTGAGTTAAACAATTCTATCAAGACTTTATTTAAAAAGTAATTGAAAACTTAATTTAGCTGTTTAAATTGGACTGTGATTGAAAACTATCTAACGATTCGTTTTCAAAGGACAACATCTTTGTCAAATTAATTATCTGCAAGAAAATTGGTTAACATATGGATGAGTTCTGCTGTAAATATACCAAATTTTGTAATACATGTATATACCATTCTGATTACACAAAATTTCTGGAGAGTCATCAATTAATTATATTCTGATAGATTACAACATAAATTATATAACTTTTCAGCCATTTTTGAAAATTTTAAATCAAAGTTGCTATGGTTTGACTTTGGTTTAATTCACCAACTTTAAGTTGTTTCATCTGAACTATTTTGATCCAACATATAATTATATTTTGCATGGACATTTTTCTAAGAAGGGAGGTGATTGCATTAAAACATACATTTCTTTCTATCTGATTAATATTGAAAAGTATCACAGTTTGTTTGATAATTATAGATCCCTTAGTCAAGATATTTTGGTCATCTGCATAAGCCATCATTCTAGTTTTATTAACACTCTTCAGCAGTAACTTCATTGTATTACAAAATCTTCTTTTCATTATTGCTGTCTCTATAAATAATAAACTAATTATGGGTAACTAAAAATTTCATACTTTTATATTATATTACTTTTAAATAGAAAAGTTTCAATGAATTTTTCACTGAACTTGATAGATTCTTGACTAAATATACCCTCTACCAGTTTGCATAATTGTTTGTAACAAGTAAAGCAAAAGAAGGACGAAACGCATTACAAAGGATAAAGATTAGCTCCATTATCTGTGTATAATCCTTTTCAAAGACTTGGTGCATCACACAATATCACATGTCTCTAAATTGACACGCAAATCTACATAACAGTATCTACAACAATAAAACTTCCTGATTCTAAATATAACTATTTTGAAAGCTCTATTTTTAGCACTTTTAAAATATCACACAAGTTCAACTATAAAACTGCTTCATCAGGAATCTGCCTCTAACATTTCTAGGAATAGTTTGTGCATCATTACACGTCCATCTTTTTTAATGTCAAACCAATATTGTTTGGTGAGAAGTTTCATGTGAGTTAAGGATGGCAGCAACATGTATAAATGTCCAACTCTTCGTAGATTCCCAGAGTACCGATTCTTGACATATTCTAACAGAGCATCTTGTAGTCGGTCTTGTAATGCTTTTATAGCTTCACTATTTTCTATAATTACATCTGCAAAAAAAAATATATATATATTTAAACACACATATACCTAATTTTTATTTTTATGAAGGCATATTGGAATTATTACACCCAGCCTTTCTTCGAACTTTTAAGTGAGAATTCCTTTTGTTTTTTGTTTCATTTATATGTGGCCTAAGGACTGTATAAAATGTAGAAAGGGTTTTTTTTCCACATCAGCAAATAGGTTTTATAAGGATATAACTAATTACTTGACCATTCAAAATAAATAGGCCTGCCTATCAGAAAGTTATAAAAGGGTATAAAAATAAAAGTAAGATAATGGTGTTTTCAACATACAGTCATAAAGAAATCATTTTAAGAGTAATTTATTTAAAAACCTTATAAATGACATGCAAAATACCATATTTTTAATAAAACATCTAAAACGTCTATTGAAATAATCTGACATGTATATTGTTAGCAATTGGTCACAAATTTTCAAATGATTGAATTACTGATAGTGTTGAATGCCATTTTCAAAACTGCTGGTGGAAGCTTTTATTGGTTGAGGAAGCTGTAGAACCCACGATTGGAATCCTTGTAAACATACCTGTATTGCATAGTGTCATGGCTTTCAGAAGAAGGTATTCTTCTTTCGTAACACCCATATTGGTGAACTTTTTGGCAAGTTTTCTAGTGAGATTATCAAGTTCTAACGAACACTGGCATTGTTTGCTTTCATCTGGAGTAAGTTGAAGATCCTCAGCAAAGCGTATGTATGATGTATACGGACAAGATCTATACACCAGGTTGAGACAAAGTATTTCTAACCATGAGTGTTGTAATAAGTTCATTTGGTCACTTAATGACAGGTTGCAAAAACCTGGAAAACAAAAAAAAGTAAATAATTATTTTCATATTTTTTTTTATACATGTTAGAAGTTGTTGCAAAACAATCAACTTTCTTTTAAAAAAATTGAAGAAGAAAAAACACAGTGTTTATGGGCAACACTTTTAAATATAGGCAAATATAGTTATTTTCCCATTAATAAAGGGACATAACTTGAGTGGTGAAAGTGATGTTCAAATTCAATTTTAGTCTCTGTTTAGTGGTAATAATTTATTCAATAATTGTCCGATTGCTTAGTTTTATAAAAAGTATGCTGTGGCGAAGGAATAAAAAAATAAAAAAGAAGACCGGAATATTTAAATATTTGAACATTAAAATCTTTAGCCAATTGAAAATTCGTCAGACCTCTGCATCCTAATTATAATGTCTACCTGGTACTTGTTTGGCCCAGCTGATTGTAATGACAAGTTCTCTGTCGGCTAGATCTGATACTGCTGCTAAGAAACGAATTTCGTCACCCTGAAGATCTGGGTCAGGATTGGCATACAGTTTATCTAACTGCAATTCTATACTGCCCAACTGTGTTAAAATCTTATTCTCACACACTGAAAAATAAAATGTATCATTTCAATATTTACTTGTGTACAAGTTCTCAATTCATTGAAACAGTTTCTCTGTTTACTGTAACAGAGGATATTTATTAATTGCTAAGGTGCATTTTATATTGGTACTGGATTCCTGCTATATAATTTGATTCTTTGAGGAACAATACATTTGGTGGAGGAGCATCCATTGTTATTGTTTATCCAGATATATTTTAATTCCTTGTGCCCCACCACCAAATTTAATATCCAATGATCCTAAATTAAGTAGCTAAATTCATCAAATCGATTAAAGGGTCAGAATTTTAGTATTACAAATGCACACCAGTACTGTAATTTCACAGTTGCTAGTATTATCATGATTATAGAAGTAAACATAAAATTGTAATTATTCATAAGTTATAGAAGTAAACATAAAATTGTAATTATTCATAAGTTATCTCCCTTTGACCAATCTAATACCCACCTTCTATACAAGCTTTTTTCACCATAGGAAGGATATGTTGTATGATTGGCTGAGAATCTACAGTTCTCTTGTATTTCTGTCTGCCACCACGCACACGGTCTAAACGCACACCTGGAAAATACAAATTATAAATATTCAATTTCATTTCATCAGCAATTCATGACATTTAATCAAAACCATAAATTTCATTTGAACATGCAACATTAGTGCAATTTTATGCAACTTCGAAACATACAAATTAGTTTTCTTGACAAGAAAAGACATATATTTAGGAAGTAAATTATTAGAAGTAAATGACCTCGTGTTTCATTTTGATTTGTATCAACATAATAAGATCTAATGAAATACTCTGTGTAATATTCCATTAAACAAGGTAGCCCATGGCTCAATTTGTTTTAAACAAGAAAATACACAGCTGGAAGACGCTGACACAGACAAAAAATTACCATTAATGTCTACAAGATACCTACTTTATTCAATTTCTTTAACATATTGATTAAAATTAAAATCTCAAAGCCCACTTTTTTTCTCATGACTTCTTTTATTGAAGTAAAGTTTAAACTTTAACTGAACTTTCGATGAATCAATAATTTTATTTACTGAACATATTTATAGCTCCGCCACAACAATGTACCCATCAATACTTTGTTTACATCTTTTCCATAATCAATTACCTTTACAATCATTTATAATTCATCTAACAAATTACAAGTGAAGCATCATTTTCTGATTACATTACAAGTGTGCCAAACAATTACTGAGGGAATAATGTATCTCTCTTTACCAAGATGTGATTAATTATCTTGGCAATCTATGTTTAATTCTTGCAATGCCTGTATGATGTTTTCAAATTGTATATTTTTATTATTTCAGATCTTGATTTGTTTGGGATTGATTTAATTATGAAAATGACATACAAACACGACATTTGCATCTGTTTTTATACACTGTAATATGGAACTAATGTTGGTTTGGCACCTGATATTTCATTTTTCAAATGTCAGTCATGCCACTTAAGTGCATCGTGCATGCATGCTGACATTTTCAAAAGTTAACAAGTATTTGATATTATACATGTTAGATGGTTTTTCTGTCTTTTATGAACATTGGATAACCGCTCAATATAAACTTAGAACATAATGTTTGTCCCATGCATGCTGGCATTTAAGAAATTGATATTATATACTTTGCATCAGGTTTTAGACAATGTTAGATGTGTTTTCCAATTTCTATGAACATAAGGGTGACATAAGGTTACTGCTCAATTTAAACTAAGAACATAAGCTTGGTCTCAGATAAGCTAAATAAGATAACGTATTGCTCGTTATTAACAATTTGATACATTATATAACACATAGTTCTATGCACTTAGTTTGGGTACAACTCAAATTAATTAACTTAAGCATCTACAGTGTCTCAAATCATCTAAAGATTACTAAATAACATTTCCTAGTAGTTATCTGATCCCTAACACATAATGTTTTGTAGATAGATGTCTTATTTGTTTGTTACATTTCAAATTACGGAAGTGTTCTCTTCAGTAATAGATTCTTTGAAACTGACCTCCGACAGTTCATGATTAAGTGCCTTATATATATAAACTAGCTGAATAAATGTTGTTATACATCCCATTGAAGTGAATACTAAGTTTCCCATCTTTTGCCACAAACAAGGAATTTCATTATTCTTCTCACACTTTACAGTAGACATGACATTTAGAATGGTGGTTAAAAGGCTTCTTTGATTTTACCAGCGGTCAATTATCCTGCTTTTCAAGGTAATAAGTTCTGTTTTACATACAAAGAGTGGGATCGGTTAGCTGATTCTCTATGTAACAATAAGGTCTTATATTTCATAGACAAATAACATTGCCTATTCGATATATTGATTTATCTAAATGATACAAGCCTAGTTTACTAAATAACCAAAGACCTTGAATGAATACTTCTTCCTAATATGGGTAAAACACAGAATTTCTCATAAGTTGGAACTTTTGTACACAATTCCTTGAAAGAGTACCAGTTATAACTGAAACCCTGCATGTATTAACAAATCTTTTGCAAGTACTCAATAATATTCTAATTTTATGATGTATTAACAAATCCTTTGGAAGTAGTCAATAATATTTTAATTTTATCAGTTGAAACTAGGGTAAATTTAAGGTAAAGTCACTCAAGGCAAGATGTTTCACTTTAGAAATACTAATAACTTGAAACAGCTCCTAATAAAATTCACATTGAAATATCAAGTTGCGAGAAAAGTGTTCGAAAAAAACCAGATACAATTTTGATTGTAAAGTACACAAGAAATTTGAAATTTAATTTAACTCTTGTTATATAATAGTAAAATGTGTTTCTATTGTGAATTGTGAATTGAATGTATGACTTTCTGTTTCATTAGATTCTGAGCTCTTTCCATTAGATTCAGATATGCAAAATCAGCTTAGCAAATAAAGAAATCAATGCCTACTTTTTCCCATAATCTATACTGCCGATCTTGACATTTACTTAGAGAACACAAGTATACAAATTGTACAACAATTTGATAATATTCTGCATAATTAAGGGACTTTTGGACAAGGCTTATCTATTGATATGAGGATATTTATTACACAGAATTCATGGTAAACAAACTTGTTTTCGTCATCCAGTCATCCATTACAGAGTAAAGAAATACATTGAATATGGATTTTACCACCGTTATTTCCACTTAGGAAATTCAACTTCTCAAACCTACATGCCTATGTGAATAAGTTGGAAAAAAATCATACAATGAGCCACTGTGACGATTTAGTTAAAAAATCATATAAATTTGATAAAACAATTTAGTAAGCTGACAAAGAATTATAGAAATATTTACAACTTTGAATAATTATATATAACAAGTGTTAGTTATAAAAAAAAATGTTAATAGTTAAAAATCCTGTGTACATATCCATCTTATTGAAATATTTTCTGGTTTAATTGACAACTAAGGAAGAAATGACACTCATCATCATTATCAATTTCACATCAAATAATGGATCTATTCTTGGTAATTTACTTCCTTCACAGTATAATTAAAATACAAATAAATTGGAAATCAGTGAAGCCATAGAGACCATTAACCTAGCTAAAAGGCCATTAATTACATATTTTGCTACACCCTTAGTTTAAATTTCTTAACCATATGCACATCAACCATTTCACCACTCATCACTGAAGAGCAATAATCCCCTTGTATCCAGAAGCTTATATATGAAGTGATAAGTACTCTTTTAAGCATGTGATGGTACTGGAACAATAATAATTACGTCAGAACAATATACCAGATTCTCACAACCAAAACATCCAAACATTAACCGATACTTAATTTCTATTCACACTGAAGTGAAGTGTACTGAATCACTTTTTAAATACTATTTTCAATGCAAACTGTGTAAACATGTAACAAAAAATATCCAATATAAATTGCTGATAAGTGGATTATAAATAAGCAATGTTTAGAAGCATAGAACTAATTTTGCGGCAGAATCATTCGATTACGTAATACCATTTGAAAACAAGGCCTCTAATTTAATTTTCCATTTTAAACAAGTGTGATGATGAGGAAGAAAAGTCTTTTATTGAACAATATTGCATTAACTTCAGTTGATGATGAATCTATTCTAAGTTTGACAAAAGAGCTCGTAATATCTTTTAACAGTTCCAAAATGACAAGTGGGAAACATGTGCTCCATAATTTAACTAAATTAAAAGAACCAAAAAAAGTCCAATGTAATTCTATGGGAAACTAGTCCAAATCCACTAGATTATTTTGAACATTGGTATTAATATTTTCAACACATCAAGAAAACACAGTTCCTTTGTGGTGAGAACATACAGGGTTTACATGACATGCAAATGAGGAACGAGGTAGAAAGGAAAATGTACGTTCTGAACTGCCTCCTGAAAGACTTGAATTTGTTGGCATTTAAATATTAAAATGAGCAATTAATAAAGAATCAGTTTAATTAAAATGTAAAATGTCTGCGTACTGAGGTACAAAAAGTGTTAATTTGAACTGATGAAAAAAGTTAAACCACAGAAGTGCAAGATAAAAAAAAATGCACCAGATACACAAGTAAAAATTTAAACATACAGTCTGATACAGACTACATACTGTAACTGAATATATTATAACTTAGGCCATAGTTATTATATTTTTAGTTTTACGAAATTTTTTGACAAAACCAATGGGTAGGAGGACGAAAAAAAAAACAAAAAAAAAACTGCTGGTGCTGATTTTTTTTTTTAATACCAACCGTCAATATCAAAAAAAAATATTTTTATTTCACCAGGAGATTTTCTACTAGTGTAACAACTATTTTTTTTTCTTGACAAGGTTTGAATTGAAAATCAATGTGCAACAACTTACTAAATCACCAAGAGCATAAATTTAGATTCTTTCATGCAGTTATGAACTAAAATTTATTTTTTTTTGCATGAAAAACACTGGGTCGGAGGAGAAAAAATAAATAAAAATCAACATTTTTAATTTTATTTTTTTTCCTATTTGGCAAAAATTAGGGTAGGAGGGTTCGTAAAACTAAAAATAAAAAAACTACGGCCTTATGGTATACTAGGTTCTGAGGTTGTAAGAACAAAATTATCAGACAAATTTTGTACTCTTCTTGGTAGAATGTTGCAACATCACATGTATAAGACCAGTTCCTTTTAAGCAATGTTTTCGAAATCATTAGTTTCCATTTATTTGTACACAACTTTTTAAGGACTACAACACTAAGAAAATATAAATGTAATAAATCAGACATACTACGCATCTGCGAAAATAATATCGTAAAAAAAAAGTCCCTCATTTGTTTTACCTAGTTGAATCTTTTGTGTCCTTGGTATTCAAATTTCACATAAATAAATAAGTCATATGTCAAACAGGTATAACACATTTGTTTACTGATAAACACAGAGATTATTTTCATCACTTGACCACAAGCAGTGGACAGTTGTGTAAAATATTGATGTCACATTTCTAACATGTGTCCCTTATTTCTATTTATGTCCAAAAGTTGTCATTTATCAAGAGTCAAGGCCATACTATAGCTGTTGGTCATTACTTCAGCAAACAAATATAACTAGTCCAAATGACCTATCATACTGGACATTAACAAGTGTGTGATTCAGATTGTGGACGACATTTAAAGTCAAATTTTGTCTCGGTTCCATTTCTCATCTATCTAATGGGTTATAAAATGATTTGTCATAAGACATTTACTTTTCCTGGCATAGCTTCAAAACATGTAAAACAAATGATAATTTGAATGTTTCCTCATCTGCAGATACCTAGAAACCAAAAGCCCTATCAGTACTTTCTTAACAGGCCAAAGTTAAAGGTCTAAGAGGTCTAAAATTCCATAAAAACCATTCTGGAGTTCCAGAAAAATTTCAGGAACTGTATAGAAAGTGAATTACTTGTATCCTTTCAATAGTCCTTAAAAGACTAAAGACCAAGACTTTGAGGGATTGTATCTACCTGAGGTGGTCTTGTTGTATACAAACAAAGCAGCTAATCACCAGTGTACATATCATGGTGGTCAAGGAAAAGAGAGAAAAACTTGAAAAAATATTATGCAACTTTATTGGAACAAAGTTCAGGCAAAGGTCAAGGCTGATCATTTACCTGATTAGTGATAGCAAAATACTTACTATAATATCAAGCATGCTATAAGCCAATTGTACCTTTACTTCTTTTATGAACCAAGTTTGTAGGGAAACATACTAAAACTGATTGATTATTGGTACCAAGTTATAAGTTAAGGCTGTTTAATTGTTAATATTTTGTGAACTTTGTTTTGTCTGTTTGGCTTTTATCTTTATGCTATGTTGTTGTTCCTCCTTTTTCAAATTGTGTTTTTATCATATCCCAACCATTTGAAAATTTATCAATAATCACCCATATAAATTTGTAAAGTTCATACGCAAGTCAACAGAAATGTGTATAAAAAGAAATGTAAAATCAGAT
The DNA here is from genome assembly GCF_965363235.1 of Mytilus galloprovincialis. NCBI lineage: Eukaryota > Metazoa > Mollusca > Bivalvia > Mytilida > Mytilidae > Mytilus > Mytilus galloprovincialis. Next base: position 82,347,326 of record NC_134840.1, read on the forward strand.
TTGATTCATTATCAAACCAACATAAGCTGGTTATTGTGGTTAACACGGACAGAATTCTAGTTGACAATGTTTACGAAATTGATGAAGGTAAAAGCAGTGCGTAGAGGCCTGAGGTGAAAGCCGTCATCAGTTTAAAACACATCGAAATCAAAGTACAGATTTATGACTTCCTTAAGAAGCTTTACTTTTTCTAACTGTGTAAGAACCAGTATGTACCAGGAAAACAAAGCTAGAGACAATAAATCATTTGTATTTTACCTGAAGCAAACAGCTGATGAATAATGTTTTATATCGTAAGTACATATCTCACCGCAAATGTGCTTATGTGGTTTAGGTGTGAAGAGAGGTCACCGATCATTTATGGTAAGATTGCCTGCTGGACATATTGAGAGAACAAAACTCTATTTGTTTTAACAGCAAAAGATCATTGACGCTTTCTTCACCTTCCAAAGCAGCTTTAAGCCACAAAGAACTAAAATAAAGTTTCTGAATGACAGAAGTACATCAAACTATCACAATTATGTACTGTGGATTCATTATTACTGTTGGATAACAATTTTTGTGAATTTCCAATAAACTTATAACAATTTTTTTTGCGAAACCACGAAATGCAAGTATCCATGAAAACACAATTTTTCTTCAATCCACAAATTTGGTATTCAAGAAAATCCCCAGTAGTATTCTTTACAGACTCTCCACCAGAGTTTAATGAAGTTGATATAAGCCATTTTAAGCTACTTAACAGCCTTCAACCATGATAGAAACCAATACAGTACAGTTGGCTATAAGAGACCTTGACATGAAAAACGTGAAACTTTTCAAGCCCAAAAGTTAATGGCTGAATTTATAACAAAACAATTTCCAAAAAGCAAATATGACGGACATTAACCAACTACAGGCTCCTGACTTGGGATTGGCCCATAAAGAATGAGATAAACATGTTTGTAAGAGTCAAACCTATCACGAACCTGGGACAGTATTGTAACTGCACCACACACAAGAACAAACAAAAAACAATGGCATTTGGTTTTAAACTCAAACAAGAACCCCATCAGTAATTTCTAGTAGTTTTGCACTTTTATAGTTTCTTCTGCTGACAAGGCTTTTTTTCTCTCTAAGAATAATGAAATAACTATATATGTGAATGTTCCTTCAGGGCTTTTTATCACTTATGTCCAAATACAGCAATATAACAACTTTTTGATTGATCAAATAGCCCTTACATACAAGATATTACATATATTTAGACCTCGGTTTCTATTAATAAATTGACATAGTTTTTTTTAGGTGTACGACAACCTAGATGACTGATATTGCATGCATGTCACTGACATTCAACGTGATTCAGTTATTATGTAAACCGCAGATAGTAGTTCAGCAAGATCAACATGAGAGAGGATCTTATGCAGGAAAAAAGGCCTAATCGTACCATTATCTCAATCAATTTAAAAAAATTGTTATTAATCTATCTGGTTTCTAAAAAATGTAGTTGTAAAGCTCTACTGTTCTATATTAAGTAAGCATTTTTATCATAAATGTAGTTGTACAGCTCTACTGTTCTAATTATTAAGTAAGCATTTTTATCATAAATGTAGTTGTAAAGCTCTACTGTTCTATATTAAGTAAGCATTTTTATCATAAATGTAGTTGTACAGCTCTACTGTTCTAATTATTAAGTAAGCATTTTTATCATAAATGTAGTTGTAAAGCTCTACTGTTCTATATTAAGTAAGCATTTTTATCATAAATGTAGTTGTAAAGCTCTACTGTTCTATATTAAGTAAGCATTTTTATCATAAATGTAGTTGTACAGCTCTACTGTTCTATATTAAGTAAGCATTTTTATCATAAATGTAGTTGTACAGCTCTTATAACTGTTCTATATTAAGTTAGAATTTTTATTATTACTCTTAGGTAATCACAATACATTGTAGTCAGAAAGATCTTCACCAAGTATGATAACAAAAAATGATAAATTTTCAAGGATTTCATATTTCCTGATTTATTCAGATTTAAGGGTTTTATTTTCGCATTTAGCTCTTGAACTTCCTTTACTTTAAAATTCATGCAAGTTTTTTTGATTGAGTTAAGTCTGCCAATTGATATTTTATCGTATGTTTTTCTTTGTTGTGATGTTATGCTATTGTTTCAGAAAAAGGGAGAAGGTTTGGATCCATTAAAACGTTTAATCCCGCTGCAAATGTTTGCACCTGTCCTAAGTCAGGAATCTGATGTACAGTAGTTGTCGTTTGTTTATGTAATATATACGTGTTTCTCGTTTCTCGTTTTGTTTATATAGATTAGATCGTTGGTTTTCCCGTTTGAATGGTTTTACACTAGTAATTTTGGGGCCCTTTATAGCTTGTTGTTCGGTGTGAGCCAAGGCTCCTCTGCAAGGCTGTATGGGTAGCAATAATAGCAGATACTTAACAGCAAACCAACACAAAGTTTCAACAAAAACAGGCATCTAGAGGTCATTATATAATTTACTTCAAGAATAAAGTAAGCTCTACATTGCCAAATGTGGACAAATGGCAACAACAGACACAAGCAAAGAATGAACAGAAACATACAAAAACTTTATACTTGCTCATTTAGATAAAATAAATCAAGACGGTGACAAACAGCCATATAACTTGACCTGGTATGGACACATAAAAAAAGTGGGGGCATAATAGTTTTATATGATCATGAGTATTCTATCAGTGAAAGAAAAGTATTCTGGATTATTTGTTTCTGAGCATTTCACAGTTTACCTGATAGACAAAATTTTTTTGATATCTCAAATGCCTTAAAGATCCTTATTTTGCCTAATTTCTTGAAAACTTCAAAGAGAAAATAACATAAAAAAAAAATAATTGGTGCACTGCACTAAGTTAGATAGGGATAAACATCTTCTACGGTTGAAGGTTAAAAAACTCATTACAACCCGAATTAGGCCTTTAATTCAAACTGTTGGCCAAACAGATGTTTGATAGATAGCTTTTTGGTCAAAGATGAAACTATTTCTTAAAAGTCATGACATAAACCTAATTTATATATAGTAATTTACACAATACACCAATTTATAAAAACAAAAAATTGCTCTAGGGTTGATATAGTTCGCATACTAATTATTAACCCTGACACCAACATTTCGCAATACTTGACCGCTAAGCAGGTCAAACAAGTGGACGTCATATACACCCATATTTAAATAATAATTTGCTTAACAAAATGAGATTATAAAATGTACTAAAGTTTGTCAACAAGAAAATTTGAATAAATTCTGTCTGTTATCAGAAGGAAGTTTACTTTGTTCAAATAGCTTAATTTTCAAATCCTCATTATAAATAAGCCTGTTTTAAGTAAAAGTGTGTGAAAATGATCAGCCTAACTTTCAATTACTGTAAAGTTGTTTAATTATCATCGAACCTATATGAAAACATATTAAACTGCATTTTGAAGTACAATATTTACTATACTACAAACTGCCAGGTACCTAAAGAGAAGCAACCAAAAAAAAAAAATTTAAACCAAAAATATGTTGTGAAGAAATTCATTAGGAAATAGGGAGAAAATCAGAATTTGTCAATTCATTCAAACCTTGACCTGGCAAACAAAACTTTAAATTTCGTAATTTCAAAGTTCAACTATTCTTAAAAGATATATTTAAAAGGCTTACTGAGGACATGATTTGTTATCACTTTATGACGGTGTGCTTATTTACCACCTTATACATCCTGGATAATCATAAGCGGGGTAAATGGACAATAATTTTTTCAAAGAATCTTTTTCTTCTACACAAAAAAGAAATATAAAATATGAATGCTAAGCTTTCTTTAAATCATATTCTGAAACAGATTGAAGCCCACAAATAACTTGGCTTTAAAAGTTTTTTTTAAAGTCATATTTGAAAACTGATCGAAGCACACAAATCACTTGGCTATAAAAGCTTCATGAACAGCGAATGGCTCAGCAGCAGTGATTTCTAAGGGTCTTTCAAAAAACATGAAGAATGTCTATATATTGATATTTATATGTACAGAAACCGAAAAAAGCCGATATACCAACTAAAAGCTAATTTGATTGGAATTTTCTCGCAGACTAATTACAAAGTATCCCACAACTTCGATTATAGAAAATCGAATCTGCCAAGGCCGTATTCAAGACAAAAAGCTTTTCAACGAACTGAATGGCGAAGGAATAAATAATGCATAAGAAACATCCTACTCATTTCAATACTGTGTAAAACTTACATGAAAAAAATAGGCAGGCTTTAATTTTTAGCAAGTTAATATGATTTTTCTATTAATTGTCATATCTTCATTTAACACAACATTTACAATTAACTGACAATTCAATTTGGCACTTATATATCTTCATGCTTGGCTTAAATGACATTCCTATCATACAACATTTAAAATATCATTGATATCAATGTTTTTCAATGATAAAAATCTTCTTAAAATGTAATTTCATGACATATTATCTATTTTATGACTTAAAATGATAATAATCATTAGAAATAAATTACTTTTACATTTCAATTAGTTCTCAATAGCCTTGAAATGTTCTGCAGATCTATTAAAACTGGTAAAAATAGATGCCATTTCATTTTGTGTCTGCCCTACTCAAACTCCATTTTGTGGGTCCTGTTTTACACACAAAGTTCCCAAGAAATAATGATGGAAACCTACAGATTGCTTAGACTTTGTGCTATGACCTAACTTATAAAAAGAATTATCCTTGATCAGTAATGTTTGTACAAACTTTCAAGTGAATTTTTGTTTTCTTTCTTTTATTTTAAAATATTCAGTCATTTATATCAAGAACAATATTTGAAATTGAAAAGCTAAAACAATAAATGCACTTACAAATATTTTTGATTTTTTTAATCTTATACAATAATATTATTAATTTTTTTTCATCAGCATAAAAAGAAAAGGTATGTAATGAAAACATTTTTGTCTAAGAACCTTGAAAAATAATAATGAAATGGATAATTGCTTCTGAAGTTGGCAGAACGTTCATCTCATCATCTTGTAAGTCATTTGTACTGTTTATTATGCAGAACAACTAACACAGTAATAGTTAATAGTTTGATACTAATTGTGCTTACATGGTTTATGATAAGTATCTTCACACCTTGCCCTACAAATTAGTACCAATGTACCAACATTATAAACAACCATAACTACACAGCTGTGATATAAATCAATGTTTTCTTTGGGTCAAAGATTATTTTACTGGGCAAATATTGAAATAAGTATATATAAATCCATTGATTTCACCTGATTTGTTGAAAATCTTAAAAACCAAGTATAAATGGAAGAGATTCTTTTCTTGAAAAGACATTTTGAAATCATCTATTAACTTGACTCTCAAATTGCAATTTTTAAAGAGAAAATCGAAACACTTGAGGGACACATCCACATATGTTTTTGTAGATGACTGATTATGAAGATGTTTTATCACTTTAACTCATATGCACTAATAAAAGGAAAAGGCTGTTACGGAAAATTTACATGGTTCATTTAGTTTTTACACAAAATATATATAACTTGAAAAATAGAAATCTTAATGTTGTTTTTTGGTTTGTTTGCTTGTTATTAAAGAAATTAATAATGCCTTCTTTTACAGAACTGAAATGTTGAAATGATGGAAGCCTGCAAGTGTGGAGGTTTCAGTCGGACCCTCTCCTTCCTATTTGACACTGCTATAATAATTCCATGGCAAGAATGGAGAAAGCTTGTTAACTACAAGTTCTTTGACCGTACCTGCAATGTGACATTAACTCTTAATTACAGGGCAAGTGTGGAAATTCAAGTTGTACTCCCTTCTACCAACACGAGACCTTGATAATAATACCAATGCAAGAATGAAGAAAGCTTGTTAACTACAAGTTCTTTGACCGTAGCTGCAATGTGACATTAAGTCTTAAAATTTCATGATAATGAGAACAATGCTTACAGTTTGCCAAAAGTTTTTGTATTGTTTACCTCGAAAACAATTCCCTAGTCTCTGGAATTTAATACCCCATTACTTATATAGATTTTGCCCTTGAAATGATGGAACAGTTGTCAGATAAAAGCATAAACTTCTATTGTAATTGGTGAGGTTCCAATCTCATCAGGCGAGAGAGGAAGGAATCACAGCACCTGCTTTAGCTTGTTCTTTCACAGGAAGAGTTGGCCCTTAATTAATCGTAGCATTTGTGAAGTGTTAAGTAATAAATAAATCGTTCAAGATATAAATAAAGATACAACAATTAAATAGATAAAAGGCACAAACAAAACATTATCTGTAAAACTGTCAGGAGTTAACATTGTATATCACTATTAATTAATTACTGTCATTTCCATGGAATACTAATGGATTTCCATGGAATAATAATGGATTCCTATGGAATACTAATCAAAGATGACTCTCTACTGTTTTCTTTCTTTTATTTACATGTATAATTACTTCCTTATCAAACTGACAGATCAAGTTTACATATGTTTTCCTCTGAAGTAGTAGGAGGTTGTTTTCACTGTTGCTAAAGTACTTTTCTCAATTCATGCCAATTTTTCATGTTTTGTGGTTAATCTTTTGTTAGAGCAGGAAAATGGCAAATTAATTTCCAAGGGCAAATTTAAGTTGACACAATAAAATTGAGAATGGAAATGGGGACAAGTTTAGATTTCTAATTTAAAAATCAGAAACTTATTAAAACGGAAGATTTTTATAGGATTCTGCTTAATCAAAACCCAAAAATATCTATGCTTTTTTAATTGTTATCAAAAAGATATCTTACATCTTATATAACTGCAGAGAAAAGCCATCTAAGAAAACTTTCACAAACAATTACTCGATCAATTATGATAATTTCTTTTCTCTCAAACATGATTGAACTTTTATCGATAATAGCAGGAGCTTAGCATCATTAACAAGCATTCCTTCGTGTCAGGGTTCCCTTGCATTACTGTATCCAGATTAGTTTAGCATATTTATGTAACACGAGACGAAAAACCTTGACGTGAGATGGGCCAAGTTCAATATCCCTTCTTCAACCTTGTATCAATAACACAGTGCATCAAAATAAAAAACATTTTTTTTTTTTTTTAAATACTGGTACTAAAATTTCAATCAACCCAAATACAGCATATATATAAGGTATCCTGCTGACAAAGTAACAAAGGTTGACAAAAGGTTTGATTCTATGCCAAGCAGATTACTCACGCCAATTCTAATATTTGAATGATCCGAATTTAAAATCGGTATTTCAAAAGCCATCAATACAACCATCAAGCTTGTTCGATCATACGAACAGGAAAATTAATGTCCATCTAAATTGTTTACCTCCTGCAGTATAAATAGTAAACAAAGGTGATGAATGTATACCTTTTTGCTTATATCAACATTGGTGAGATGTATGAATGGGATAAATAACCATGCCAAAATATCTATCAATCCAGCAACCTTGAGACAGACCATACTGCCAAAAAATCTGAAGCGAATCTTAATCTTGTCATTTCAATAAACTTTTCTCCAACAAACACTTCATAAAATTATTTATGCCAATAAAATTTCAATACACTTTCTATCATTTAAGGCTTTGGTGGCAATATTACCTATAAAGTCAATGTTAATGTGTTCACACTTCGTGATTTGCTTAATAAACCAGATTAGGTAACCAGTTTATATTTGTTTTCCTTTTCATGGAGTATGTAAATATATTCTCAAGGATGAAGTTTAATTACTTGTTTTTTGTCCTTTAGATGTGTGCAGTAAACATAAAGTGATATAAGAAAAAAAGTATGTCCAGGTCACTTGAACTCTGGTGGATAGTTTGCAATTATAACAAATCTCCTTATTTCTAAATTTACCAATATTTAGGACCATGTTTTTGGAAGAATATAAAATCATTATTTCAACCTTTCCTCAACTTATTAACCTTTTTTGTAAGCAATAAATTAAATCCCCATATTATTAACCTTTTTGTAGGAAAATTAATAAGTGCCTATTTCTGTTCGTTACCAATTTGAAAGAAATGTATGTTTAAGCATAATTTATATATATATTTCAATGAATATTAAATGAAATGTTGTACTTTATCTTTGATTAAAGCTTTTGTGTAAATGGGTCAAACTAAGTTGAAATATTTGATCCAGATTTCATGACACCAAGTACATTAACACCTCTGCTAATATTTCTAGAGTCTGCACCAAAAACTTTTTGAACTACTAGTACGAAGAAGACCAATATTCTGACATTTTTCTTATTGGTCCAAACAAAGTTTTGCAAAAACTAACTAGTCCAAATGAATTTTTACTGGTCTGGGGCATCGGACTAGTGGCTAACCGTGCAGACTGTTTCTACCCAGACATTTTTTTTATACCCTTTTAGAAGTCTACTCTATTTTTTTTTCAAGGAACACTTATTTTTAGTGGCTGTGGTTTTAATATGAACCAGGAAGAGAGAAGTAAAATGGCCAACAAGACAGTAACCTATCAAATGCACACAAAAACCAGTGCCACAACACAATAGAATCAACCAGGATCAAAACAATTGATGCAAACTGGTTTTCATCTTTTTAACAATTCTACCCACTGGTATCAAAACATCCATCAATTGCATATAAATAGTCGTGTGATTTTATTTATAATTTCATAATCCTATGTGATCTATTTCAGTTCTGGGACTAGTTTTGGGTATTTAGTCATATGACAACAACTGTATTTGGTCCCGTTGGGAAATTCAACCAAAACTATTATCCTTTCTGTTTGGACCTACCTTCTCGTAACATGCCTACTCTCAGACATTTCTGGAACCGACATGCTTGGCAGGCTTTTCTTCTTCTTTTGGTAATTTCACAATCCCAGTTGGCAGGGCAAGAGTATTCTATATTTCCTGCAAGAAAAAATAATTCATGACTAATTCTGCATAAAAAAAATTAGAACCAACACATATACATAACTTAAAGCTACAATCAGAAAATGCTCTTTTCAAACACTGCAAAGAGTTAGACACCAGCAATCTGTAATTAAAGGAAAATATAATTGATGCATATGATTTTGAGGCATTGGTACATCAAACAAACTAAAGCTTAAAGTTCAAAGAGAATCTGACCTTATAGTTCTGATCATAAAACCAAAACACTATTCATGTGAAGACTTATGTGTAACAAAGTAACAATGATGAAAGACGTTGATTGAAAATCCAGAACAAAACATGGTCATCATCAGAAATACAACATTAGCAACCCAACAACACTGGTACAGGGCATTCTTACATTTACTGCAAGAGCAATAATCATAATCCATAGCAGAGTTTGGTTATCCAGGAAACTTTAAGTATAACCATATTAAATATAATACCTATTACAAGTTATACTATTTGCCATGTATGGTGTTTTTGATATTTGGCTTTCAGTCTTTGAGCAGTTGGCTTATGCAGATTTGTTGTGGTGTACAATATGTTTTGGTTATTTCTGATTTTTTTTTATATCAATTTATATACATGTATATAAACTCTAGTATTAGGGAAATCTTCGGATGGAAAAAAACTCCATTCCCTTACTGATCACATAATACAGCAAATACACAAATAATGGTTTAATTACAACAGAAAATTAGAGAAAATCAACATTTGCATTGTCCATGTTGCATAACAGTTTTTTTCATATGATTACCAGTAGTTCTGACAACAACTTGTTCCTTGTGAAAGAATATGCATATAGCTATTATAAAGGCTTGATTTAGATCATTAATAACTTACTTAAGACAGCAATCTAATTAACCCAGACAGGTAATGGAGTGAGTAAACACTAGCTATAGGACACTTACAATAAAATATCCAAAGACAGTACACTAATTAACCAAGACAGGTAATGGAGTGAATAAACACTAGGACATTTACAATAAAATATCCAAGATATTCAGCATTCTAAACAGGCCAATGCATCATTGATGGCAATGAAAGTTACAGAAATCTGGTATTAAAATCCTCATTAATTTGTGTGAAAAGGGTTAATATGTATTGAAATAAAACAAGAAACATTGTAAAAGAGGGACAGATACCAAAGGGACAGTCAAACTCATAAATCCAAAACAAACTGACAACGCCATGGCTAAAAATGAAAAAGACAAACAGAATAACAATAGTACACACGACACAACATAGAAAACTAAAGAATAAACAACACGAACCCCAGTAAAGTGTCCTTGATAAAAAATATTCATTTTCGTTGTAAATTACAGTTATATCATTTTACACAACTACTAAATAAAAACACCTTTCACAAAGGATATAGAACAGACCACTAGAAAAGAATGTAAAAATAGACGGGCAAATTCTAACCTCTCCTATAGGTTCTTAGAAATTGAACCACAGGTTCCAATTGGCAAGATAAAATTCTCAAAATGGAACAGGCTGCTAAATTTTTTGCCAGTTACGTTTGTACAATGGTTTTTTTTAAATTCTAAAAGCCAGCTTAGGTCCTGTTTCTCACAATTGAATTTCCCAATGCATGCTTCATACCCAATTGCCAAGGCTACAAGACAGCTATTTTGATAGAAGTAAACAAAAGAAAATTAATAAAATCAAGTGGTACCCATTTATCAACAACATCCATGTCTCATGTAGAGCACTCGTGATTTCCAGGCAGTTCTTTGGCAGGAGATAGCAGAATGGGGTGTTTTTAGTGGCTTGACATTTAGATTAAAGTGCAAGGCACTGATCTCAAATTCCACCAAGAATAATACAAGACGATACAAAGTATGAATGTTAACCGATTATCAGATTCATTTAGTGTGACGGTACTAATTTAGTTTAGTTCAGATGAGAATTAATCAAAGATATTTCTTCTGGGATACTGATAACTGGTACAATCGATAACAACACTTAACAGCATTTCAACTGGTTCTTCGGTAAACAGTTATGAAAGCTAGTTCTATATAATTAAGCTTTGTAAATCATTTATTCAGTTATAATCACAGGCAGCCTAAATTAAATACACATTTTAAAACAATGAGCCAAAATTCATTTGGAAGAGCAAGTTGCAAAACTGGACCAAAGAATTTGAACTTGATATTTTGTTTATTCCATATAATATGTATATATGTATATAGGTCTCTGTTATCTTCTAAATAATAACTCTTCAAAAGACAATAGTTTCTTCAAAGTCATGTCTTTTAACAAATTTCAAGAACTACTTATTTAATTTAAGAATTGGGACAGAAAAACTGAAACAAAATGGTTTTTACAACATTGTAAATCAGTGTCATCTTCTTAAATGTTAAATCATAAAACTTTAAATAATTCAAAGGTCATAACAAGTCCTGAGAACAATTGGTAGTATATATAGGATTCTTTTTTATTATCTCGTATATAAATGCCATATATATGTGTGTGTGGTTTAGTATGAAAGTGAATATTTACGGATGTCTTAACCAACTTTACAAAACGAAAGCAGTCCAAAGGGATGAGCTAGAAACCAATTTTACAGGGAAAGGGAAGGTTGAGGACCCCATTCTAGCAAAAAATCAAGGTCTTACTACATTTTTTCTGTCCTCTCTATTTCAAAAATCCTGGATCAACAACAAGGCTATTTAAGTATTCATCAAAACATTTTGTTTTAAGCCAAATGAAATCAATTAATGTCAACATTAAAATTTTGCTAAATCATTTCCTGATAAAATATTTTAAATACATTTTTTTAATAGAATTTTTCATTTCGTATCAATAAATTATGCATGTGAGCACATGCTGCAAAACACACGACGTACAATTAAATCAAATGAGAAAAAAACGTCTAGAGATTAAGTTATTTCGTTACATATCATTTAATTCCGTTATACAATCTGTTTAAGCATGTTACTTAGCCGTTTAAAGGTAGAATTAAAAGGATCACAGTTAAATTTATTATCGTTTCAAGTTGATCAAATTTGTATTGTATCGCAATTCTGCCTTATTAGACAAATACACCAGGAGGTAAACCAGCCGAAACAAGACACCATTAAAAAATAGAACAATCTATCACAATTAATAGGTCCTTCACCATATTGAACTGAAATATAGGCCAACAGTGGCAATTAAATGATTAAAGACATAGATAATATAATAATGTATCAATACTACAAAAATGTGAAAACTGTTAAATTTAAAACAGCACAGACAGCCATAAAATTTAGGGCATGATAATCGTTCAATGATCTGAATCGTCACAAAAAGATCAAATTAACTGCTAGTTTAACTTTTAAAGAATGTATACAATTAGTCATCTTCTTGAATTGATTGAAACAAAGAGGTGCTGATCATATAGAACTATCAATTAAAGTTGACATGATAATGCAAACATATGACTTACAATCAGGTCTTATATGGGCATAATCACATTTCAAGTAAAAAGTTCATATGAACTTATCAAACATGAACTTGTCTCATGATATTACTCATAGGTTTGAAAACAAAACATAATCTAGATTTAATTGCTTGCTTAATGTCCAGTGTCAAATGTTTCATTAAAATTGAGAATTGAAATGAGGAATGAACTGTCATAGAGACAACCCAACCAAAGACCAAAGCCACAGGCCACCAATTGGTCTTCATCACAGGAGAATATTCCACATCTGGAGGTGGGCTTCATCTGGCACTTAAACAAAAATGTGTTTTAGTTCAGTGAAAATTTGTAAGTTTTGCCTACCAGAAAGAAAAATTGACAGCATCTGAAAATAAGGGTTTGCTGGATAAGGACAAAAAATTATCCTTGTAACAAGGCTGCCTCATATGCAAAGTAATGACTCTCCCTGAATGAGTCATAAAGATGAATTGCCCCGATGCAAGCAAATGCAATTGCTTCTTCATACTATCCCTGACGGTCAAATTATAGACCCTCAAACTGGATCTAACTGTTAGATGGAAGAAGTCAAGGTGAACATATGTATTATACCAAGACAACCCTTTGGGTACTGGTATTATACATCATTACGTCAAAACGAAAAGTGTTTCTGAATTTTAAACAAATTTGTGCTTCTTTTTTTCCAGATATTTCAACTTTTGCCACAAGGGATTTGACAATATCATAACTCTACAACTCAAATCAATACAGAACTTCCAATAGCTGGAGATACAGCAAGGAAATCACAATATTGAAGAACAGCAAATTACCAGCACTATTGATGAAGCTTCTAATGTAATACCTGGAGCTATCTATCTATACAAATTATCTGATTAAATACCATTTCATTGAAGGCCATTACTGGCAGCTAGCAAATTATAGATCTAACTTCACTGCTGGAATACATCAAACTTTGATTGTTCTGGTATAAATACTCGCACTTCATAATAGGTCAATAATATCTTCAAAACAGAAGCATTTGTGTAGGCAGAACTTTCAAGGCTGGAATTTTGTATAATTTAAAGTAAAACCCCCAAGTACTCCCTGATTAAAAACAACTCTTGTTTTTTTCTTGAAAGAAATGCTAATTTTTCATTTAGATAAGAGTAACATAATCTTTAAAAGTTAAACACAAGTGGCTTAATTTGCAGCAGCAATTTCAACATTTTTCATTAATTTGCATGATGCTTATGCCTGTTCAGGGGCATATATATTTAAAATAAAAGTTTATCTAAACTCTATGGAAGCTTTCTAAGCATGCTGAAGTACATTATGGTTTTAATCATGGTGAACTCTGCTGTGCTTTAGTTTTACCATCATTAGATTGGCCATACAAAGTCAAACATGTGGCACCGAATAAACACATTTTATTTTTTTTAAATTATATTCAATTGATGCAATTATTTAATTCTCATATGATAAGCTTTTCTGCAGTAGCTATTAAACCATTTTTTGACCAGTAGATGTTGGTTTAGGTGCAGGTAAAGAAATTTAATTTGACCCTCATGGTAACTTCCCTTTAAGCAATAGTCAACCAAGCAAATTGTCATGTGTCATGGTGTACCGTCTGCTATGATCCAGTATTCTTAAACAAACATATGATATTTAACAAACTTTACTTTGCAATCAATACAATGACTTAGCTCTCATCTTGATGAATAAATGAGTTAATAAAGGATAGGCTTGTAGTGTTAAGTTGCAGCCGTTTTTATCTTTTTTCATATTTCTGGATTCAGTCACAACTTCTGCTAACATGTTTTAGTTGTTTTTAGTGCATTTCTTTGTGCTGAAACTCCCCCCCTGAAGTTGGTCTTCATTCTCCCAAAGTTTCAGACGTGTTGCAATTTTACAGTTAAAATCTTGAAAGAACATGTTATGATCAAACATGTCTTACTAAAAAACACGGAAAGCTTTTGTTTTTTTTTATTTCAAGGGCACATGTATTTAATAAGCAGATTTCATATATCTTACTTACAAGATTAATTTTCACACTGGAGTAAACAATTTGCCATAATTCTTCAAATTATACATGTTAATCTCCTTAATTCTAATCTCTTGATAGACTATTTGTCATATGGCTTTCACAAGTATCAAATCAAAACTTTCTATATAATCTAACTGCTGACACTACATGTACAGATAAAATAATTAAAATGCTGTAATGATAAATAATTTAAATGTTAAGCCATGTATAGGACAAAAAACTCGTACCATATTTTTAGACATGAGACCAGGCTCTTGTTTCAAAACGGTATTTACAGTTAAAAAAAGACAACACTTGTACTTTTGATCTTATACAATGATTCTTTAAAGTTTATATAAATAAGGAGATGTGGTACATGTATAATTGCCATTTAGTAATGAGACAACTATCCACCAAATGGACAAAGCTCTGAATAAAGACAAGCCAATGTATGCCTTACTGTAAAGTAGGCTCATCAGTACAAGGATAGCAAAGGGAAGGGTAAACCCCACCCCTTTTATTTTAGGACTGCACTTCCCCTAACAAATACTTTTGGTATATTATTGGAATGTATATGGTTTACCAATAATTGCGGCTAATGTTTCCTAAGACAAAGGTTGTACAACAAGTTATTAGCAGAAGGCAGTAAAATAAGCAATTTACTTGTCATTGCTTTTCATCAACTCCATTTACCTTCAAGCTGAGGGCAATGAAAACAAACAATAATAACTGTTCAAAACATAAGGCTTATCAACCCTTCTGTTGCCATTAACACAAGAATCGAAAGTATGAATGCCAAATATCTATTTATACATCCATAATATCTGTCTGCCAAACTCATTACAGTTACCTCCTAAATAATGTGTGTAGGTGTATCAAAATAATGTCAAAATATTAAGTCGATTAACAAACTATTTGGTGGTTATTACCGATAATTACAACAGCCACACAGTATTGTAAGTCCTTTGTAATTACAGGAACTGAGTTGAACATTCCCAGGAATAAACAATGGCAGAAAGGAACATTCCCAGGAATAAAGAATGGCAGAAAAGAACATTCCCAGGAATAAAGAATGGCAGAAAAGAACATTCCCAGGAATAAAGAATGGCAGAATGTGATGTAACGAGGATATAAATATAAAAGATCGATACTGATGTCTATAAGAATAAACACAAATAAAAACTGTCATCCTAACACCTTTCATCTGGCAGCTAGCTTCAATATATCATATGTTATATACTGGAAAACATCATGATAAATTAATCCCTTACTTGATTTAATGTATCAATCAACATGAAGAGATTCTTTTTGTCTTCCTCTCATACTTCAAAAGTAGGTAGTTTTACATCAATAATACCATCTATAATATACCAGCCAATAGCAAATACAAACCAACTAAAAGCACTCAATTATTTCATTCTCAAAACCTATCAAGACCTCTTGTTTGTTTAAAATTTCAATTTGAGGTAATGGTTATTTAAATTTAGCTGAAATTTTAACTTCTTAATTTTTTTTCCTTTTCATGTTACAAATACTGTTTACAGGAAGGTTTTGAAATAGACAAACTTTTAGTGTCATGAACATATGATGGATACAGGAGATGTTGTAATGAGACAACTATCAACCTAGGAGAGAGGATGTAAATGTTAAGTCAGTGATGCATAAAATATAGGTCACAAAGACTACCTCAGGATCAGAAGATCTTCATACAAATTAGTGAAGCATGGATAAAAGAGAAGTGGAGCATGCACTTTTATTGTTTTTGAAAGCATAAATTGGATGATATATATGTGTTGTACATTAAAACTTGAACAAACTTGAACAAATGTATGCATCATCCCATACTAGGATTCTTTAAATTTCAACATGAAACATATATGCATGTATGAAAATTTTAAGAATCATGTTATTTCTACACTCAAACTAATTCTAAACCAAACCAAAGCAAAATAAAACAGGTCTTTTCTCAAAACGTTTTTTTCTTTGAATATTTTATCAAATGCAAACAAATGCTAGGTTGATATAAGTTCAATGTATTTACTCAAATTTTATAAAGTGAGACACAATAATGTGAGAAATTTCAGAGTTGATAAAGTAATACATGTACCTAGTAAACTATAGTCATTTACAAATCTGTTTGCCAATGTATGGAGGTATATTGATAATCTATATGTAATCAATGATAGTAGTTGTATAGAAGTTAGTGGGTCAACCCTAGAAAGTCAAGTTTATATATTATCTATATCAATGAATACCTTCACTATTGGTGGTATACATGATATTGGGATATTTTTGGACCAAAGTACAATGAATAAGTCTGAGGGGTTTATCATATGTCAAGGTAGCTTGGTGAAGGGGGATACAATAAATCTTTAAATTCAGGTTGGTAGGTATGTTTTATTGGCAAGATATACATGTATAGTCAGAGATTCAACTTTTTTTTAGAACTAAACTTTTTTCCCTTTTAAATGGAAAGAACTCCATGTTGAATTTTTAGCTTTTGCAAAAACTTTGTAAATCTACGAGTTAAAATGAAAAAGGGGACTTTCTACTTGAAACACAGAAGCTCAGTATTATAAAAGTAAAAGCATTGTTATTCTCATCAATTCCTTTGATCCCTAACACCCAGATAATCTCCCGCTTTTAACTGTTGAAATTTTAGGCTAAAACGACCCACAATTTAAACCGACTGATAGTATATGACGTAAAATCATCCCATATACAATTATATTAATTTTCTCAATACATTGTATTATCATGATTATAGAACATTCCTTAATCGAATATAGAAGGTTATTTAAAACTTTACCAAACAAAAATAACCTTATATAGACAGTTTCAATTGTCAATTTCGGGTTTTTATTTACATTTGGGCTCAAAATTACAAGTAGAAAACATAACATTACAAATAAACCTGTTATATTATTGTGTGAGAACTAGAAATGGATTATTAAACCCCTGACATTCTTTTTGATTACCTATACAATAGATCTATGAAGATTCAATGACCATGGATGATATAATATTCTACTTAACGTTACCTCACGACACAAAGACAGACATGTTATGCCAATCATTTTTAACCTGATCAGGGCAGCATGAAAATGTACTATAATCTTTTAGGAATTAATTACAATTTAATAATTATTATATTTTATTAATTAGACATGTTGAATCATCTGTCATATTGCAAAGTAATCAATTCTTATTGGCAGAAATAAATTCATTCTTGATTAATCCGTTTGTGCACACTAGATACCATGTGTTCCTGTCATCTATATACAGGCCCTTAACAGATAGAATCCGTTTTACTGTCGATACAGGGTGTTTTAATATTTTTGACATGCAAACAAACCACTCACCACTAATAACTTCAATTATTAGTTATAATGGCCTTTTATAGTTAATAATATTTTACTACTTTAAGCACTTTATAGAATATTTATGATCCACTATTTGCTGTCTGGATTTTCCAAAGAGTCCTCAAGTAGAGAAGAGGATCTGGAGTTTGGACCCCATTGATTTTTGTGGAATCTTTTCCTCACCTAAAGATTAACATATTTAAGGATGTAAACACCCTGCACTAGGATAAACTTCATAGAACCAACCCTAATTATAATTAATAATAGTTTGATCAGCACTGGGGTATATCAGGACCAACCCTATTCATTATTAATATTAGTTTGATCAGCACTGGGGTATATCAGGACCAATCCTATTCATTATTAATAATGGTTTGATCAGCACTGGGGTATATCAATTTCAAACAAAATCTAATATAAATTTACATAATCAATTTCACAAGAGAAAAATAAAATTTCATTTCCTGATCAGTAAAAGTTGAAAAAGTGCAGATCATTATATCCTGCTACATCTACATGCACATGACTGAACAGGAAAGACAGTTTGGGTGCACTCCTATCTTCTTCTTAAAAAAACTATAATTGTCAGAGAATTATACTCAGATTTAGTGCCTCAAATATAGAAATAGGAATGAGGGATCAATGAGAATTTTTCTAATGATGTAACTGAACCAACGTCACATCATAGAACAGACGTCATACATCAGCCTCTACAACATGTGTTTTCTGGCATTCCTGCTGTACAGTTGATATAAATAGATATCCCCATTGATTTCTCACAAAAAAGATCGTCTATATATCTTTTTACATGCAAACTCAAATTACAGTGGTTACGATTTAATGTCTGATCATTATTATTTATCACTGCAAGTATAGAAAATCTGATCTAATATAGAATTTTATTTTACCAATCCATTTAAGTATTGAATAACAATACTTGAATAAACTGTAGACCAATTTAAGAGCAGTTTCATTGATTTAAAGATTACAAAATTTCCAATTTTACTTCATTAAATTCCTGTTCAAAGCTGTTATTTGGCGTTTGTTGTATATTTACTAAGATGCCTGTTTAATTTCCTGGTTTTTCGAACATGATGACAAATACTTAGATTCAAGTGTAAGTTCAAGGACCCTTACGCTGAGTTACAGTTGGTTTTTGGACTATAAGCCTTCAATCAAAAGTGAAAAAAAGAAACTCTGACACTTATGATGTAATATATGCCTAAATAAAGAATGGGAATTTCGAAATGGAACATAAAAAGTCAAGGACATATATATACAAGATCTTCGGACTTGAATTTTAATGACTGGGTTCTTTAATTAAATCTCGTCACTGCTGATGTAATATCTTGTGTTCAAACATAAGTATCAATGTCTTTCATTGGTTAACCAATATATATAACAGATATCACAATACAAAATGTGTGTGTGCGTACATGTGGACAATTGAACAGATTACAACTAAAAAAATAAAATACATTATGATGAATATCGATAATTCATATGCAATTACAGCAAAAAATTACGTAGGTTACCTTTTACGGCAAATAAAGACTATGTCATACGGGCCAATGCTTTGTGATCTTTGATCTATTGTTACGATTTAAGTAAGGCATTGCCTTCAAACAAAATGACACCATTCTTTACCCTTTTTTTGTTGATTTATTAAATTTGAAATTCTGAACAGATCTGTCATGTTTAATACATCAAACATCATAGAGCTACTACCTGTTTTTCTTGTTATTACACAAATCTACTACAATACGTGAATACGTGAACAAGATATATCACAAATATTTTATGCCTTAAATGTCAATAAACTTCGTTGTTTGTGAAAAAAACTGGGGGAAAATTGACATTGCATTTACCAGCTATCAAACAGGGGTTTTGTGATTATTCAAGAGTGACATTTGCCCTTTACACAAAAAAAAGTTAAAACCACGATTACCCATAATTATTTGTTTATTTACGAAATTCATTAAAATACAAACAATAGTCTAGCATGACCTTTTCCATCATTATTGGCTAGTTCCAGAAACGACAACAAAGCAACAAGGCAAAAGAAGTAGCAGAGTCTTTCAACCATCCAGAAGTTAAAACCATAAATACCCATAAAACACATATTAGACAAGAGAAGATATCCCCTACAGGATAATGATGTCCGCCTAGACAGAAATCACTTATCCCCCATCATAATAACCATCTTTTTTATTGCTGACATAATGTGTTTTATAATTGATAAAGTTTTGATGTGATTTTAGTCTAGTTTCAGGACAAGGTCAGAACTGTGACAGTCAGATTCTTATAGCAGATCTACACATCTTCCCATCTAATAAACATACAAATTAGACTATCTATCAATTAAGACTATATTGATCTGAAAGGCACTGCATGACAATACAGTGTTCTGCTTTCGTAATGACGGCCGTAGAAAACATGAATGTATGTCATCTAGAATTAAAGAAAAAGTCATAGATAATAATAGTAAGAAAATCATACAAGAAATATACAAGAAATATCAATCTTTATCATTCATTTCTCCTATGCGTACTGGTCTGTCGAGGATATAGTATTTCCGCGATGAGTTCCTAATCGATAATGATGGAGTGTCTGGTTAGATGACAAATTTCCCCGTTCAATCTGAAGTCTTTGGTCTTCCAAGATCTATGACATCAAATACAGTCTTATTGATAAAACATTTGGCAGGGCTGTTAATTATGTAACATTAAAATTAAGCAGACTCTCAATCAAAGTCCTGTGCAATGAAAACAGCCATACTTTTAAAACATTAAAGTTACCAATTGATTGTTTCAAAGCTCTCTACACTTTCATCATGGTGTGGTAATCTTTATATAAAATGAAGCACTTGGTGAGATTTTAATATGCATCAATTGCCAATTACTTAAGTAAACAGCCAAGAAGCTTTAAAAATGTAAATATCACAAACTAACTGTTGATATGCAAGGCTCACATCGCATATCAAATTATACATGGGGATACAATATCTTTTGAAATGTTCATAGAAACACATGCTTAAGCTACATCAGAGAGCGATACATTACGCAATAACTGGAATAACTAGATAAAATCGTATAAACTAGAAATTGTCCAGTGACCAAACATTTCTGAAGTTCCCTTTCACCAATCATCTAATATCCTATCATTGTGTAAGATGTTTATTATACATGTATTACGCAATACAATGTATCAGTGAACTTGTCCTCAAGATGTAGCAAACTGCACCAAGGCACTTCTTTTTTGTTGTTGTTAAAGTCAATTTCTAGTTAATGTATGGTCTATTTAAAGTACTTTCAAATCGTTTACTTCCTACTACAAGATGGGTTTATCATTAATGTGTGATTTTTTGTAAATTTAAATTTACTATCATTATGATCTAGCTATAAAAATTTGATTTTTTTCAATTTAATCATTTCAAATGAAAAATAATATGAATTAAGAAAACACTTTTTGTAATGACTTTTTCATCTTACTACTTATAGGATGGGACAAACGCAATTTAAATAGAAAACAGGATATATATCAAACTTGAAGTTCACCGTAATAAATTCAAATATCATTAAATGACAACGTTTTAAACTTAATGTCATAAAGCTTACATATGTTTTTTTCTGAAAACTAGGTCATTTTGTATGTGTTCACATGTACAATCTTAAGTAAATTGTAAAAGAAGTAGTCCTTTTAATGAAGTATCCCAAAATAAATGCTTAATTATCAAAAGTGGGAGACACTTTCGCGACTTAGTTTTCAATTTTTTTTCACATAATGTGTAAACAATGTGACAGTTACTAGTAGCAAGCCTAAACGTAAGGACCCTATGATAAAAACATCTCTGAAGAACGTGACTGCCTTAAAAACTTGTAGATTTACTCTATAAATTGGCCTACACATAAATCCTGAATGAAATTGGTATTGTCATATGTAGATATATAGGTGACAATCCGTCGCCTTCGTCATCGTCTGTCAGTTTTCTAGAGCAATCAATCATTTCCAATTGGATGAAAAGCTTACAAAACGCAAGACTTGTGGTAAGAAACAAAAAAACCCAACAAAAAAACAAGTTTGACTACTTCTGTGCACTTGCCATATAGTAGATGATAGATTGTATGAATAACCCAGTACTGTCAAAGTGTTTATATCTCACAACAAAGTACTTTATAACTGATAAGAATTGCTAACAGTACCTATATACCTATTTTTTCTTCAACTATTATTTCCATGTGGTTACAAATACTACATGTATATGTAAAAGCTAAAAAAAATGTGCCTGTAAAACTCCACACTTCACCTTAAAATCCTGTAAATAAGCATATTAAAGGCTGTATATAGCTTGGAGATGTGTAACATGTAATACAATAACTACTATTACTGTTCCTTCTCGTACATTGGCAGATCCGGGGGTTGGAACCCCCCTTTTTTTGGCCGATCAATGCATTTGAATGGGGACATATAGTTGGAACCCCCCCTTTGTCCTGGGTTAGGAACCCCCCTTTTTAAAATGGTTGGATCCGCCCCTGTCATAAGGTTATCATCCTTAGCATGTATTTTTTGTGGATCTATAATCAATGGGAGATACTATAAAATTACAATGTCTTATGACAGGTCAAAATGTGGGTTTATTGACTTATGAAAACCATGTTTTTAACTGACACATAGAAGTGAAGAGAATATCCCATTGTGAGGGAGTAATTTAAAACCATATATTTGTTGAATCAGAAAAAGGTACATATATATGTATATTTACCATATGAGAATTGTATTTGAATAACAGAAAAAAGCAAAAAAAATATCTTAGGTTGCAGAATTCCTTTGAAATTAATACATTTTAAATGGAAGAAAAATTTATGATTTTTTTTTTTTAATTTGCTGTGAAAGGAGCAAAAGAAATTATTTCTAATCAAAAGCTTTTTTAAAACAATATATGACTAAAATTTAAGTTCTGGTTTTCAAAATGAAATCAACATCTCAAATTGTTGAAGAAAGAATGTGAGGCGGATTTACTTGAAATTTTAGCAGCAACCAAATAATCAAAGATAAAGTGCTTTTATTGCTGATCTTCATCTACACAGTTACTGGATGAATCAATGATATAAAAGTTTAGCTGATATATGTAAACTTACCTTGAATGGTTCGTTTGAAGAATGCTTTACAAGCTTCGCACGATGAAACACCATAATGGTAACCAGATGCAATATCCCCACATACTAAGCATAGTCTCTTTGGCCCATCTACATTTTCTACATCGTCCGATACAAAACTGATATAGTCTACTTTGTTATTATCAAAATCGTATCGTAACGATTCAAAGTCAACTTTTCCATTTTCTAAGTCAAGTTTGGCACTTTCGAAATCCATTCGACCATTATCTGTACTGCAGGGCGATACATTGCCAGAGGTATCAGCACTCGGTGAGGAATCTCCCGTTGGGGAGACATCACCGCTGGTGTTACCGCTGTTTCCGTTATACGACCCATCAGATCCATATCCATCTGTATTGAATTCGGCGAATACGTCTCGTCCAAAACTCTCCTCCAGAGATAGTTGTGAGCATTTTCCAAAACTGATTGGGCTTCCAGGTTCACATTTCACAGTAAAATCAAGCTCCATTCGTATTGTTTAACTTTATACTTTAATTCTGCAAGCTGTTATATATCCTTCACTGCTGCACCTACAAACAGTCCATTTCAGCAAAATCAGTAACGTAAAATCAATAGCATATATAACTCCCAACTAGTTCATACAGCGAACAACGATATCAATTAATAGTAATTAAAATTACAGATATATATCCGTATTGGTTGAGTGAGCTCACTAGCTAGGTGAAATACCGACTGATATTTACATCACCTTCCTCCGACAAAATGAACATTTGCCAAGCAGAAATTGTGATGGCCAATTCTATAATCAACATTCAATATAAATACTACAGTTCATATAGTAAGTTGAATGCCTCTTTTACATACCCAATAATTTGTATGGCTTATGTTATAAGTATATCTGTGTTGTAATCAGTAGATTTACCTGTCGTATTATAAGTATATCATAACACAATATTCTATACAGACAGGTATAGACAGATATATGCAATTAAACATTCAAACTGCATATTATTCACAACTTCTTCTTGTCTTGTTATACTTATTATACAAGTCACCGAGTTGAAACTGCCTAAAGATCTCTCTACATGTAAATTTTGTCAGCTAAATGAAATATATGCATCAACTAATGGAAATTTTATAGAAAGAAAATTTAATCTTTTTGATTTATAAGCAAAATAATCCTCTTTTTCTCCAATAAGCCAAACCATTTCAGCTTCCTCACATCGAATCGGCCTTCGTAAATATCAATAAAATGACATCTATTAAAAGACACTTTATGAGTTAGAAATTTTACAATCAAGACAAGTCAGAAAAACTGATTTGAAGATGTGTGTGCTGCAAGACATTAGCATTCAAAATACAAATCTATGTATCTCTTATTCACATCAATAGCACAAATTAAAGCTCATAATAGTTTACTATTGCTATTTTTTCCACATTCTAGACGGTAAGGCCATTATATGTCCTTAAGCTCTGGAAAACCCTGTTACCTAAGTCATTTTTTAGTCAATAGTGTCTGAAATACATAGCAATACTGTTGACTGATATAAATGCACCAGGTATTTGTTTGTTTAATTTTAACAAAAAAATTAAAAGAAATAATTAATCCCAATATTCATACAATAAGAATCCATTTTTTTTTTTTCACTTTTAATCTACAGTTATTCTCTTTAAAAATAATTAGTGTAAAATAAAACAGATCATTACTGGAGATTTTTAATATATATATATATGTATAATTTGCTACTACTGTTTGTAAGCCTTGGATGTGAAATAAAAGATTTATTGTTGTTTGCTTAACGTCCAGTGGCAAATAGTTCATTCATGTTCAAGAGAGTATTTGAGTAATGTCCAGTGGCAAATAGTTCATTTATGTTCAAGAGAGTATGTGAGATAATACAGTCTAGTTTAAAAAAAACCTAATGCTGATTAATAGGCACCAATAGACAAATCCTTAAAATCCAAGAATCTGTGTAGCCTATATGGACTTACTTCAAACTACACATATACTTCACAAGAGTTTTTCATTTCAGGCTTTATGTTGATAAATGAAGCACGAACTACCATAAAAAAGTGACAGGACAGAATGAAATTTTAAAAAAAAGTCTTTATTATATCATAACTTAAAGAGACTACTTTTCATGTCATGTACTTGACATGTTTTGCATCTTGAAGAATCATATCAAGTACTGTTTAGATAACACGGTTATATAGGTCACATAGATTGGGGTGAACAATATATATCATAATATCAGTCATGAACTCCATGATATTGTCATCTTATTGTTAGTCCTATAAATCCACAGCCTAAGTCTGAATGTGACGAAATGATGAAGAAATGTCAGTGGGTTATTAGATATAGGAAGATGTGGTGTGAGTGCCAATGAGACACTCTTCATCCAAATAACAATTTAAAAAAAAAAGTAAACCATTATAGGTCAATGTACGGCCTTCAACACAGAGCCTTGGCTAACACCGAACAACAAGCTATAAAGGTATCTAGTTTTAATGAAAGAAATTCTAACCATAAATTAGTGCCTCATTTTACTATACCCCTAAATTCAACCTTTTAAGCAACAAAATCAAATGAAAAACCACTGTGTACTGTATTGCTTTAACTAAATACCAAACAAGAGATTCAATATAAAGCAGAAACAAGTCACTTCATAATTCAACATAGCACCAAAAACTTATACACTGCATGTTTTCCATGTCTGGGTCTTTATAATTGATTATACTGTATGGGTTTTTTCTCATTGTTAAAGGCTGTACATGTATGGTTGCCTATACTTGCTTATATCCACTTCATTTGAACTTTGATGGAAAGTTGTTTCTTTGGCAATCATACCACATCTCCTTATTCCTATACCACATAAAAGGTTAATAAATAATTAATTACTAGAAAGAAGTTACCTTTAAAAGTCTTAAAATCCTCTTTCACAATTGAATGCCGGTATAAAAATATAAAATTCACAAATTGTTCCGATAAATCCCCCAACAACTAAGCAGAGGTAAGTTTTTCTACCTAATGTCCAATTCAAGACACCTTGATGGACCAAACTTGACATTTTAGATTTATCATATCTTACAACTTTATGTATTTGACAAGCAGAAATGAAATATGACATTAATAGTCATAATAAAATCCTACTAATTACAAAGTTATTACAATTAGTGAATAAAGGAACAAAAGGACCTTAATTAAAAGATTTAGTTAGTAACAGCACAAACCATTTTCTGTACACTGATTTTCATGGAATTGCAAATTGAGACAAAAAATACTTTGGAAGACTGTTGGGGGCTGTATGGCGATCTACTGTTAATAACTTCTATGTTATTTAATCTCTGGTGGGAGTTGACTCAATGGCAATCTTACCATACTTTTTCATTTTTATATACAAATGTATTATCAAAATTTGCTTCAGGTGACAACAATGTTAATCAGGTCACTTTACTAATTAATTTTTTACAGATATCTAAAGCCTGTGTATATTATGGAAAATAATCGACAAAAAGGTCTTTCCCATAGCTTAATTATGGACTTTAATCAGCTCAAACTCTAGAAAGTATCTCCATCAGGCCAAAAATTGAAGAGAAATTCCTGAATGTTTATTACAAGGGTACATTCACCTCCCGTCAGGGTCATGAACTTGTAATAAAACTGGAAATCTAGAGACCCAAGTTCAAGGACCAAAATAAAAATAACATTTGTTTATATAATCTCCACCCTTTGTTAAGAAATAACCAATTATAAAAGCAGATTTTCAGTACAGTTCTGCAGTAGATGCAGATGATAATTGCTTTACAAGAATGTTGACATTTACTCAGGTAATTGCTACTCTGCATCTTTCTTCCTAAAAAATTGATTAGACAATAAATAACACTTTCTTTATTGGAAAGTTATTGATTGAAAGCTTCATTTTAACTATAGATTAAAAAACATCGCTATGAAGAGACAACAAAACAATTTTATTCCGTGATAGAAAGTTCTGTCAGCTCAGCGAAAATAAAAAATGTCCTGAAATAGTTCCATAGATTGACAGTCGTGTATACTGCTGTGTTCAACTATTGACCTGAAACTTATAATTTGCTTCTGATGCTGTCAGTATTTTCACACTTAAATGTCATATAGGAGAAAAAGGAAACAGACTATCACAGTTAACAACTGAATGAAAAGAGGTGACAGAAGATCAATCTATCTGTACTTATTCCAAGAACAATGAAAAACCGTTGAAAGTTTTGTCCTAGAGTGTTTTTCTTGCACTTAAGATGCTGTATAAGCTACTTAAAAAAAAACTAGATGTGTCAAAGCGACACGAATTGCCCCGTCCCAAAAAGTTGAAAAATTTGCAATTTCAGTAACACATGTGGACACAAACATGATGGTAGTCTCACATTGATATGTTCATAATTTTAAATTAACTGTTAACAAAACTCAGCTCAAAATGTGGAGGCCTATAGAAAAAGAGTCTGCATAACTGTTAACAAAACTCAACTCAAAATGTGTAGGCCTATAGAAAAAAGTCTACTTAACTGTGATTTTCAACAATTTTCGAAGTTGTAAACCCTTAATTTTGGCAAAAATTAATGGAAAGGAACACAACTTAAACTTGATCTGTAACTCATCATGGTTAACTCACAAACCAAAAATCATCCCAATATCTGAAGGCGTTTAGAAAAAAACTCTGTATAATGGTTTGTTGCGGAATGACGGAATGACGGAATTTCAGAATTTTGGACAAGGGTAAAACTATATGGCACCGACAACTTTGTTGCGGGGGCCATAACAGTCTGCACCAAAAACTTTTTCAACTAATAGTCCAAAGACCAATATTCTGACATTTTTCTTATTTGGCCAAAGTTTTGCAAAAACTTACTAGTCCGAATGAAATTTTACTAGTCTGGGGCATCGGACTAGTGGCTAACCGTGCAGACTGCCATAAAAATTGACAAAAACCATCATCTAAGTGATATGTAAAAAACTTTTAACCACTGTAAAACTGAAAAATTTGTTTGAAAATGTGAAATAATCAGGATAATAGACTTAAATATAAAAGGTTATAATTATAAGGACAAATGAAAATACATCAACAAATTTTTATATCCGAACAGAACACTCTGTCTGGTAGAAGTTATTCTTTACTTATCATTTTAGTAAACAATTATGAAAAGCAGTATGCTATCAACATATCTAAGGGACCAATAAGGACTCTTATCCTATTTTGTACTTTGGACCTAGTCCTACTGATTTTTAAATCTGTTATATCGATAGAAGATAAAGAACAAGATTTTCAAGCTTGGTCATGTTGGGTTTTAAAAGTTTTCTGATAAAAAACATTTTTCTGCAAACTTCCTTATCCGGAAACTTGTCATAAATTTTGTCCTTAACCATTAAAACAAATATACTTTTCAAAAAAATACTAATAGAAAATCGTTAATTCTTAATCAAAATAAATGTTCAGCTTTAGTGATCTTTACATAGATATAAATTCATTTAATAACATTATGTAAGAGATATTGAAATCAATTTTAGAGAATTAAAATTCCTCGAAGATATCATTATGTAATCATTGAAAACATATTCAAAGTTACTTCTAATGGAAACCATGTACATGAATATAATTGAGCATGATTTAAAGTCTTTGTAGGATTGCCAAATGACATCTTAGTTAAAATACTGTTGATCCAATTATTTTAATGGGTACCAATTTTCTTGGATTGCAGAAAACTTTTTTTGTTGGTATTTACTTTTCTGGTTTTGCCAAAGAAGACATTATTCCCTCAGTTAAAGGAAATTTGCAATACTTTGAACATTTAAATTGCTGGAACCCAGGAAAATTCGTTAAAAAATGATATCCAACAAATATCAAAGAATCTATAGCAAATGAAAAAGTATCTGGCTTTAGTGACCATCAGAACAAATGCATGCAAAAAAATGAGGATGTACTTCCATTTTATATTTGAAAATATGGGAGCAAGGCAAAAATACAGATTACAGCATATCATTTTTTTCAATAAGTGATATTAATGCAACTTTGATCAATTGAAGTCATACCTTAGTAGCAAATATTTCTAAAGTCTCTTTGTACTCTCAAAACTTACTGATCGAAGCACTTTTTAAATATAACACTGCAGTCTGGTAACAATACCAGTCATGTGGAAATTAAACTCTTTATCCTTTTTTTTAAATTCAACTTTACAATACAAGAACCTTCTAAATTCCAAAACTATAATTCATGTGTTTAAGTCAAATGTACATTGAACTCTAAGCTTATTTGTGTAAACTTGAGTAGTAAGTCTACTAACCATGGTAGTATATGGTATTAACAGTAATCCCTTCTGAAATAATTATCAAGGCATGATTAAACATGATTACAAATTTTAAGCTTCTTAGGAAATCTTTTCGAAGATTTTAGGACATATAAGTCACTTACATAAGGTAATAACTACCATGTATCACATAAGTACAGTGTACTGAGTAGATTATTTAGTCCCGATGGCTTTGACTCACTCATTATGCTTAGCCACATGCCAACTAGGAAAATCTTAAAAGTGCAAATAGACCTATGTACACAATTTTACTACACAGGCAGATAGAAACTATAAAAACTTTCATAGAATGAGCATAAAGTCTATCACTACATAAAGACTGGACCAGGAAAATAGGTTTGAATTTTGGCAAAGTTCTTGCTGGTCACTTTATTTTTCAAAGATGAAAAACCAAGGAAGTGAAAGTTTTAACGCTGCCACATATTTATATGACATCCCATATTGATCTTGAATAGACCTGACCTCATCATTATTTTGGAATCTGCAACACTTAACTGAGGATTTTGCAACACTTGAACTATTGACATCATACAACATTCACTTTTGCAATGTTGTATTTGATATTTTCTCTTATGACCTCAAAATTTTATCGGATCGTTTCTGATTGCCAGGAGAGGCCACCAAATAGAGAAAATATGCATTTATCTGTTCTTTTGTCAATTTAGAATAAGATGTTGATGCCAGATGTTCATGTGTTTCTTCAATTCATTCATAATATCTCCATGTTTGTATTGTTTATATAAATTTCAATATACATGTGCAGATAACAGGATATAACTGTTATGTAAGAAAACGTTAAAAGTACATGTTTCTCAGAGACAAAACTTGTTTTAACCGTGACGTCTCCATTTCTACAAGTTCACAAAAAACTTTTCCATGTCAACATTGTTAAATTATACTTTTGTCACTTTCTATACTTTAATTAACAACAAACATACACAAGAAACCATGTTTCATTGTCTTGTCAGACACAAATTCTTCGCCTAGTTCAATAACCTAGGTATGACGCAACAAGAGACAAAGGACAACTTCTCACAAATCCAGCTTAAAGTGAATTTCCTGCAGAACACCATTTCTCATATATGGTACATAGGGTCACAAATAAAGTAATGCATTCTCTGACTACAAGATCAAAGATTATTTTCCCTCCCTCTTTTTAATTATTTTATAACGCAGTCATAGTAGACTATTAGTTAATGCCTCTCAAAGGTTGAGCAGTTCCTAACTTTAGTTTTTAACAGTGTAGTCATAGTATTTAATGCCTTTCAAATGTTGTACAGTTCCTAAATTTTGATGGAGAATTCAAATCTTTGACTACATGACGACCAATTCTTTGATAGACTTGAAAAGTTTATCATTGTTAGTGTAATGGCAGAGTATATCTTCAGTGGGGCGACACTACTTAAATCATGAACAACTATTACATGAACCTAAAGTTCTGTAAGTCTTCAAGACAATAGACTGGTGCTGTACACTTCAAACTACCATTGGTAGAAGTTGTGTTCTGATCTTCTGAAGTCCAGAAGTTTGAATGTAAGAAAATTTATTAGTCAGCCGTGTGAAGAAAGATATGTTACTGAAGATCAAGAAAATAACTTTTGGACCGTAAAAAAGTTTACATAGATATTTATCTAGTTTCACTTGATATTCATTCAAAAGGTTTCATAGAAAGTTTTCAATAGCATATGAATGCATGTACAATGTATGCAATTGGTATTGGGACACTTACTAATTGCAGAACTGCCTTCCACTAGAATTATTTGAAATCAAAAGACTTAAAACACCTGAATACATACAAATGTACAGCCTTGTAATTAGGATCATAATTAGTAAAACTGCATATATTTATAACTTATTTTGAAGGTTAAATGCTAAAAATGTAATTACTCGAGTTAAAATTTTATAATATAGGCCAGGCAGTACATGGTTGGTAAAATGTATGAGGCCAGCTGAAGGACTTTCCAATTAGTGTGAATATTTTAAAGAAAATCCAATAGGAATCATTTTAAAAAATGAAGGCTTAATCCATTAAAAAAATAATTTATTATATCCTTCAAAAAACTGCTGGCCCAAGTAAGACCTTCTGTGTTAAAGTTGTGAACAATTAAATAAATTTTGATTATATAAGGAAACATTTCTTTAACATTAAGATTACAGCTTACCGCTTTCCTAAAAAAAACTTTAGTCACTGAAACTACTACAAGCTATGTTGAACTATGCACACACAGCTTTTAAAATAAATCTTTGCATAAACATGTTTATTTTTGTACAATATAAGTTCACAATTCGATGCCAATCTTCTTATTTCAGATGATTAAATGCCTTATTTGATAATTAAATTGTTTAGTTATAATGAGATTTCTGCAGCTTATTCTGCAGAAAAAATAAAAATCCAAATTAAATAACTATATTAGTTTTTATACATAATGCATTTCTTATGGTATTTTAGGTCAGAATATAATCACTTATATCTTGATCTCATATCGTGATCATATATATGGTAATGTTGGAATGTTTTGATCTTTTTAAAATCATATGTTTTATAACTTCACGAGTATGAACATCTTCATAAGGCTATTATACGTAAGAAATTTAAATTTTTTAAAAATATATGACACAGAAAAAAGGAAAGATAACACTTGAACAAAGATCAGAGTTATCAGATTTTTTCATATTTACGTCACCGTAATCGTAAAGACCTACTACAAATGTAAAGTTTAAAAGTGTTCACAATACGTTATAATAATTGATGCACTTAAACTATAAAAACTATTTAATAGTCAAATGAATGCCACATTCAATTACTTATAATCAAAACTTAAGTCACAGTCCTTGTCGAGAAAATGAGTTATTTAAATATATCAATAGATATTGTCAGCCCGACAGAAATATTTGCATACAGTAATGAATGTCAAATTCCCCTGGACTGATAAAAAATTCTGCTGATACAACTGAACCCATGTCATAGTATGAACTGTATTAGGAAACCTAACGGTGAATGTATACCAAGTTATGAATACAAAACAAACAAGCATTCACTTTCAAATCAAATGGTTTTGTGTAAAATCAATGCACTTGATTAATGTGGTTACGATAGATAATTGTATAGAGATCTATTTACAGTAACTGTAGAAGTTATACTATTTGAAAAATATAAGAAGGTTCAGTTTATTAATCTTTAAAACTGCAGTCGGCACTGTAAGCCCCTAGTCTGAGGCCCATTATCTTCAGAACTGCAGTCTGTACTGTTAGCCATTAGTCTGAGGCCCTTTATCTTCAGAACTGCAGTCTGCACTGTTAGCTGTTAGTCTAAGGCCCTTAATCTTCAGAACTACCGTCTGCACTGTTAGCCATTAGTCTGAGGCCCTTAATCTTCAGAACTACAGTCTGCACTGTTAGCCATTAGTCTAAGGCCCTTAATCTTCAGAACTACAGTCTGCACTGTTAGCCATTAGTCTAAGGCCCTTAATCTTCAGAACTACAGTCTACACTGTAAGCCACTAGTCTAAGGCCCTTAATCTTCAGAACTACCGTCTGCACTGTTAGCCATTAGTCTGAGGCCCTTAATCTTCAGAACTACAGTCTGCACTGTTAGCCATTAGTCTGGGGCCCTTAATTTTTAAGACTGCAGTCTGCACTGTTAGCTGTTACTCTGAGGCCCTTAATCTTCAGAACTGCAGTCTGCACGGTTAGCCACTAGTCTGAGGCCCTTAATCTTCAGAACTGCAGTCGTCACTGTAAGCCACTAGTCTAAGGCCCTTAATCTTCAGAACTGCAGTCTGCAAGGTTAGCCACTAGTCTGTGGCCCTTAATCTTCAGAACTGCAGTCTGCAGGGTTAGCCACTAGTCTGATGCCCCAGATTAATAAAACTTTGTTTGGACAAGTAAGTATTTTCGAAATTGTGTTTAGACACATAAGAAAATTTTCAGAATATTGGTCTTTGGACTAATAGTTGGAAAAGATTTTGGTGCAAACTGAACAATGACATGAATCACCAAAAAATACTGGACAGTGCATGTACATGTACATGTACATTACAACAGACAATATCAACCACAGAAACCTGCCCAATTATTTCGAATGAATTTTGAATACTAATATATATTATGACACACATCAAATAACATGTACATGTATATATTACAATAAAAAAATCAAAATACATACAAATTGATACTATAACATGTGCATACAATGAAAATAGAAAACAAGAGAGTTCACTCTTTTAATTGGTGAATCATTTCCTATACATGTACAATGTTTTTAACAAAGATATAAAAACATCATTGTTACAAATGTTATTGGTTTTTTTTACTATCAACCCTTTATTCAATCTTGAGTTGAAAATAATATCCTTTTACTTACATGTACTGATCAACTTCCCCTACGTCTGTTAACCAGGATGCAAGAAAAGGCATGTATTGTGGGGGCTGTAAATTTGTACATTTAAAATATTGACATAATCAATATCATGCGTATGTTTACTATTAGACTTTTTCATGATTAATATTTAGAAAACACAAAAGGCAACTCAAAACTTGCACTGAGGAGAGTTTTTGCTCTGTATTGAAGGTCGCACTGTGACTTTGTGATGAAGAACAGCAACAAAAAATCTGTTCCATTGCTATTTGACTTTTTGCTGTTTATGAACTGATTTTGTGGCATGAATTCTTTTTTTTTTTTTTAATAAAGCCAACAATGAAATCACGGCAACGAATTCTCAACTATATTAAACTTCATTCTTTTGACCAGGAGTGATGATCAACACAAAGAAACCTAGAAAATATGAAAATAATCTCGACTTTTGTATACTTACTGCTCTTTTAAATCTTTAAATCCCAAAAGTCCTAACTGTAGGCTATTTTGCTAAATTTCTTTACTTTTGATTATCCAAAATTTCTTTGTGATGAGTTGGCCAATGTCTGTATTAACTAGGTCCTTGTCTACGAAAGACATAAAAGTACATCCTTACTAATTATAACATGCATACATAAATTAAAAATAAGCCTGATGCACATTTAAGGTATAAACATGATGCACATTTTAGGTATAAACACGTAATTTTCAGCAATTTGCTTTGAAGATGCTTTTCAACACTGTATTTATTTTATCTATAACAAAATCTTACCAAAACAGGTAATAATATTATTTTACCAGTAGCCTCTGGATATACATTTAACTTTTAATTTGTAAAAAATCATTGAAGTGAAAGAAAAGACATAAAATATTGAGATAAAGCATAAATATTATTTTTAGATGAAATTTCAGAGATTCACTACATGTACCTACAACCAACTCTACCTACCTTCTTATAAATACTGCGAGTTAGGGTATGCCATTATGTAAAGTACTTGGATTAGTTCAGTTCTGCAATCTGAAAAAGAATTTTTAAACGGTTATTCACCATAGCAGAATAAAAGATAGATTAACATAAACTAATCTGAATTAACACAGGTAGAATTATGTATAATCATCTACCATAATCTGTATTCAAATGTATTAAAAGTTTGTGCTATAGCTTGATTAACTTTATCGTCCCAGGGCCGACAGAGCTCATAGCATTAACTTGTAAGGACATGGTCAAGGTCTTCTACGGCTCTAAGCCAATTCCTCAATAAATCAATACTACCCAACAGTTTATTCAATGTATCTATCCATAAAGAGAGAGAGATCTATGTATGATAAAGACTAAATTAAAGGTCTCTAGATTGATAGGTTTAAGATTAAGGCATCTTCTATTATACAATATGGTTATTAAAATTACTGAAACATATTTAATAATTACAAACGAAAGTGAACCAACGCCTGGTGAGTCTGTAGTACGGTAGAGTCCATAAAGTGGATACCCGAGGGTATGCAGGGTCGTTATGATAAAAACATAAACTGTAGAGAGTCTTATAACAACAACACTTTAGGGACTGCTGCAGAAAATTTATTGATCGACATGTTTCGGTGCCTAGGGCACCGTCATCAGGATAAAAACAATACATAAAATCATGTTGAAGTAAAAAATCGGGTTGTTAAAATTTAAACGTCACAATGTTACAATGGTAAGTAACGTTACTAATAGCAACGTACTGAAAGTGAAAGTGAAAGTTCATTGTTAAAATTATTCTGCCAACATGTGTTTGTCCTCTTGCATCGTGGAAAGAATAATACAATAAGTTGTCAGGCTGTGTATATACTTTGTCCTTTACTTTCGGCGACCAAAACATTTTACAGCATTCCTGACGCGATTGGAAGCAGTACCTCTGGCCAAGGGAAGCCAGTCGAAATGGTACGGAATTGCTGATAAAATGTCGTCTATTTTGGGGAAGAAAGTTAACAGAACATTCAGACCACACAACCTATACAGTATATACACAGCCTGACAACTTATTGTATTATTCTTTCCACGATGCAAGAGGACAAACACATGTTGGCAGAATAATTTTAACAAACATTTTCACAACAAAAACATTTTATTTTTAATTTCTTTTTATAGTTTATTTACATACTTCCAATGAACTTTCACTTTCACTTTCAGTACGTTGCTATTAGTAACGTTACTTACCATTGTAACATTGTGACGTTTAAATTTTAACAACCCGATTTTTTACTTCAACATGATTTTATGTATTGTTTTTATCCTGATGACGGTGCCCTAGGCACCGAAACATGTCGATCAATAAATTTTCTGCAGCAGTCCCTAAAGTGTTGTTGTTATAAGACTCTCTACAGTTTATGTTTTTATCATAACGACCCTGCATACCCTCGGGTATCCACTTTATGGACTCTACCGTACTACAGACTCACCAGGCGTTGGTTCACTTTCGTTTGTAATTGATTTTATTTTTTTATCGTGAACCCCTGCATTCCTTTTAAGGAACCGCCGTTGCAACCAGCGCTAATCATACTAGCCATTCGCACAGAGTAAACAAAGTTATATTTTATTGAGGCACCCACAGGAACCTTCCGAGAATGCTGCCATCAACCACAAGAAAAGAAATCGATAATTACGGACCATCTTAACCCAAAACGAGCCTTAAGGAGGAAAAGAACAGTGATAGGAAATTATTTCTCTCTAACAGAATTCATTTGAAATTAAATGCACCCGATTTCGTATTCTTCAAATTCAATCTGATGCTCCCGAAAATATGTTAATCAAACATACATTTGTACAACCCTCGAGATACAACAACTTTTACAGATTACTGGCCATACCCGATAGTTTGATGAACGAACACATAGTTAAAATTCCACATAGACTAGTGATATTTATACTTTGTCCTTTACTTTCGGCGACCAAAACATTTTACAGCATTCCTGACGCGATTGGAAGCAGTACCTCTGGCCAAGGGAAGCCAGTCGAAATGGTACGGAATTGCTGATAAAATGTCGTCTATTTTGGGGAAGAAAGTTAACAGAACATTCAGACCACACAACCTATACAGTATATACACAGCCTGACAACTTATTGTATTATTCTTTCCACGATGCAAGAGGACAAACACATGTTGGCAGAATAATTTTAACAAACATTTTCACAACAAAAACATTTTATTTTTAATTTCTTTTTATAGTTTATTTACATACTTCCAATGAACTTTCACTTTCACTTTCAGTACGTTGCTATTAGTAACGTTACTTACCATTGTAACATTGTGACGTTTAAATTTTAACAACCCGATTTTTTACTTCAACATGATTTTATGTATTGTTTTTATCCTGATGACGGTGCCCTAGGCACCGAAACATGTCGATCAATAAATTTTCTGCAGCAGTCCCTAAAGTGTTGTTGTTATAAGACTCTCTACATATTTAATAATTAATTAACAGTTTTGAACATATAAAGGCGTCAAGAATAATATTTCTTTTACCAAATTAATGATTTTTTTTTTAAGTAAAATCAGTCGGTAGATCTTTATTCTTATTTTAAAGTTCTAAGTGCATGAGAATTCTAAAAGAATACATTTTAAAAAGGCCTTTTTTAACCATATTTTAACCTGTTTAGAATGTTAGACATCATTATATTAATGCTGACTTGACAACATCAAGCTGAATAATTTACTAAGCATATGGTTTTCATACTTTTACAGCTACATGTATAGTATAATTTTTAGATATAAACTTTCAAACTTTTTAGATAAATATTACATGTACTTTATACTCAATATCTTCACTTTGCTAAAGAGGTTTTATTAAGTGCAAACATGTATGGATTTTGTGTCCTGAATCAATTTACTAAATACATGTACTATCTTTTCCTTAATTTAATAATTTTTCAATATTTTGCCGAGGTAATCATTAAAACTTCTATGTTATCAAATTTTGAAATAACATCCTGTTCTTTTGAAGCATACATATGCATGTTCTAACATAATAATTAAATTAGAAATTCCTTAATATTAAAAATATACATTGTATTGTCCTAGGATCAAAAGTTTCTGGTTATTGAGGTTAGAAGAAACCAAAGTATTGTCTATAGGCTTATTATACTTGACCAAATGACTAAAAATTGACATTTTTCAATTGTCCAAATCATGTGTAATTGTCTTGTTAAAAAAAGATTTTGGACCAGTTAATAAGAATGGTCAACTTTGATTTTCTCAAAGCCATGGACACCACTGGGGAAATTTTATGGGTGTCAAATGCAGACCAAAAACTGCTGGCCCTACACTACATGCTTATTTTTCATTCAATTTCTGTTGGGCAATATTTAGTTTTAGCATCTGTTCTTTCTTCTTTTTTTTTTTTTTAGTATTAGGTTGTCTACCCTTTTTACATCCCCCAGGGCATCTTATTCTTAAGAATTTTTTTATACATTGATATATGAACCTTTAAAATGTTCCACCAATAAAAGATGTCAAATACAAAAGTTAAATTAAACCCTATATTCATTTTAATTTTCTACTTTAAAATGTAGAATTTTGTGGATCCTACTATATATCCTTATTGCTAATCATAACTGTACAAATTTTGAGAAAATCTGTCAACGTGTACCTTTCTGAAGATATCAAATTGCAAGCCTTACCCATACATTGGGGTCTCATTTTTATATCCTAGAATAGGCAAACTGTAGCTAAAATATTTCAAGACAAATTCCTTCAAATTAATTTTATATCAATTGGACCTACATGTACAAATCCTTAAGTTTTACCTACTGACCCCAATGAAAACTTGAAATAAAGTTTTCCTACAACATTCAGTGGCCAAAGTCCACACAAAATGCAAATGGTTTAGGTTGATAATCAGTTATGTCAATACATGTAGGTCAATGTACTCTGTAAATGTACTCCACAATCACGCCAAGGTGTTATCTTAAATTTTACCAGATTATCATCATAAGAAAAAATTCATGAATTCATTAGAAATAGGGACCAAAATTAAAACCAGTCTAAAAATCTTATTTACCCTCAATCAACAGTTGATACGGCTAGGTTCCAGTGACAATGGCGGTAAACCTACGTTTTCAACAAGAGTGGTCCGGAGAGTGAAAAACATACATCCGTTAAGATCAACTTTTTCTTTCAGTACATAAAACCCATGCAAATTAGACCATGAAATGGAATCATGTAGGAGAATAAAAATCAGGCCAGACTGAAATTGATGTTCTATTAGTCCCAA
This sequence comes from Mytilus galloprovincialis, assembly GCF_965363235.1. Classification (NCBI taxonomy): domain Eukaryota; kingdom Metazoa; phylum Mollusca; class Bivalvia; order Mytilida; family Mytilidae; genus Mytilus; species Mytilus galloprovincialis. Next base: position 82,386,066 of record NC_134840.1, read on the forward strand.
AACTAGAACACAACTTAGTGCACAAAGACTAAAAGTTTTATGAGGCCATTTAAAAAAGTGCCTTCATCTGACAAATTTAATGGTCTCCTTCTGCAACTGGATATGGACTGATGTCATTCGTGTCCTAAATCTATATCAACATCGTCAAAACAAGCCTTATCATGCTTATTGACCCTATGGCTATGAAATGTTATTCAGTTTTATTAGTGGTCAGTACTATGGTCAGGTGATAACATTAATGTCCATCATAATAATTATTTTGAACTATTTGAACTAGTGTAGATAACTGTTAACACCATAACAAGTAATATTCAAAGCTCTGTGATTTATTGTATACTATGGTTTTTAAATAAAATGTGACCCAAACAGAGTGTGTAGGGGAATTTTAGACTAGTTTAATTAAAAATTCAAAGACAATTTGAAAAAAAAGGTCCTGGTGTGGAATAATTTCAGGGAAATATGTGACCTACTCCTTGTTACTAAATACATGCATTACAATTACTGTATGCAGTTTGGATATAGTGCAGTTTGGCTAAGGTTCCGAGACATTTTGATAAAATAAAAACTGATGTGGAATAATTTCAGGGAAACTATGCCTTACATCTTTAATAATCCAGTAATTTTTATTTAATTTGGCCTTATATAATTACACATATGTACTACAATATATAAAATCATGCTCGACCCATGTGTCTTTCTAACCACAATCATATTTCCCATCTCTTCCATGGTCATGATGGTTGCTCATCCAATAAAAAATCATCATATATTAAAACAAGAAGCTGTCATACAAACAGTCAACCTTTGTTTAAATACAAATTGTCTTAGTTAAAATCTGTCACAGGTCCATTTAAATACCCCAATAGTCAAAATCGTAAATACAATATGTCTCAATACTAAATTAACTATAAGCTATTGTAGATTATATCGTTGCACAGTTATTTAATTGTCACTGGATATACCATTGTAATTTTTTTGAACATGCTCAAGATAGTTTAACAAATTAGTAAATGCATGGTTGTGATCATATGGGACACTTTGAATAGGGTCACTAAGACTTGATTAATTGCATTTCAGCATGGACATGTAGTAGGCTAGCAACCCTTATAATTAAAATGACAAAAAATAAAGCATTTTTAGTGTCATCCTTCAGTTCTGATTAATTTACTTTTAAAAATTCCCTTTTAAGAGCAATAGTTTTTAATTTATATCATTACATTATATTAATTAAAAATTTACAAATCCATTTACAGTAACGGATCAAAAATTATCTGAATCCGAGAAAAAAAAAAAAGCGTGCTTGCACTACCCTGAATATCACATCTGGGTAGCAAGTCTCCTTATAGATTTTTAGTCATCATGGTCATACTGTGACCAAGGGAAGTTATCATGAACAGTGATATTGTTGGCTTTTTTCAAAACTACCTCTACCCTTTTTTTGGGGGGGAAAATATGCGTCATTTTTATCAAATTGGGAAATTTATAACAAACTATGAATCTGACCGGAACTTAAATTTGCAGACCCCTTTCAAGAACCCTCATTTGAAATAAAGACCCCTTATTGTCAGTGATAATACACAAATAGACCCTAAAATTTGCATATATGGTCCTTTTAGGCATGAAAAATGTGTAAATGAGTGTTTTTCAGTTTGTATTCATGCATAATTACTACTGAGACTGCTCTGTTTGGGAAAAAAGTTGTCTTTTTGGGAATAATTTTAAGCCATTTTTTTTACAAATTGGGATTCTTCTCCAGGGGAAAAAGCCTTTATTCTCCACTAATTTAAGGCAAACAATATCACTGATGAAACAGAAGTATACAATGTACATGTAATTTATCATCCCTTCATAAATTTTACAGACACCATCAAGAGTTAATTTCCAAAATACAATTGGTACTTTTGATTAATTGATTGATAATTGCTTATTCTAACCAATTCAGTGGTTGTCGTTTGTTGCTGTGTTACATATTTGTTTTCATTCATTTTTTTTGTACGTTAGTTTTTTTGTTTGGATTGTTTTACATTTCGTTATTTGTGATTTTGGGGCCTTTTTATAGCAATTGGTATGGGCTTTGCTCAATGTTGAAGGCAGTATGGTGACCTATAGTTATTAATTTCTGTGTCATTTATTCTCTCGATGAAGTTTTCTCATTGGTTATCATACCACTTCTTTTATATACTGATATAGCATTGCAATAATATCTTGTGAGATACAATTTTTTCTGCAATCACACCACATCTCCTTTCTTATAAAAATACACACTGCATGCTGTAATAATTGTTTCATCCTCACAGCTCATGATCACAACACAAGGCAACAGGGGGACAGGATAACATATCACCCCATGGCCACAAGACACATTATTCTGAGTCCAAGCAAACCAAAATTTGGTGTGACCCAGTTGAGGCTTATGTTACTGTTAGTACATGTACATGTATAGTATAACTTGTCGTGGTGCAGAGCCAGAGAACAGCAAACAAATTATATAAATTCAAGCAAAACAATGCAACAAACAAAATTAAAGTGTATTTCATCAGAAATTATAATAACCTATACATTTTTCAGTTTTTGTACTTGAAAGATAAATGTACTTATACGTTTTATTTATGGGTTTAGGTATTTCGAAATATCACTGTCTTTCTATATCCATTGGTCAAAGTGAAACACACCTCCCCAGTTATTAAATATATACGGCCTTGACACTTCTCCGGAAACGTACAACTCTTAAAGTGACGTACTGAACCAGGTTAACGCGACAAATAAAACATTTTTTGTATAAAACAATTCAAAGAATTGTCAGAACTTGTTAACTATTCAATAATACTGTTTAAAGTCAAATTTCTGACAACATTCTTCACTTACTTATGTTGGTTTCATATTTTTTCCATTGTTGACAGAAGTCACCGGCTTTTTTAAAATTTACTTGCTTTTCTAATGAATCTCATTCCATACACCAGTGGTATAAACAAAAAGTGTAAAATCCTCTTAAAAGAACAATATAATACAAAAAGGAAATGAATTAATATACCTTTTCATTCATAAATTTGCACAGTTACTCTCCACACTTGCAGCATGCGTTCAGACGAACCACGTTGATTATTGACTTGATAGTTGAAAGGTATCCACGCATGCCTTAATTCACTTCCGGTTTGAACTTAACAGTGAAATGTGCACGTGTTCTGCAAATTATGAAATTATAAATGTATTCATTGTAAAAAAATCGATTTGTTTCAAAATCTACGAACAACTTCAAATTCCATTTGCCCAAAAGATATGTGTAACACGTCTTTAGCACGCGTTGTGTTCGTGGTCTCCACTCTATCATTGCACGTGTGCCTGTTTTGGACTATTAAAGAAAAGCGGGAAAATACGTTTCGCTAAAAAAAAAATAGACAAAATAATGTCCGAGCAGGTGGATTTGATGTTACTTTCTGTGAAATGGCTGTCAAAGTAACAAGGGTATTCTTCCGGTGCTTAAAGGGCTGCCACATCCGTCCGCAAAGTGCGTAAAGTGCGGCCTTGAAAGTCATAGTAATCATGTTGCCAACTGACTTCGGAGGTCTTCAAATTTGGGCCCAAGATTTTGAACCCCCTAAGTGAAAACCCTAAAAACCCGATGATACACATAAATTTTAAGGCCCCTTTAAACTACGGGTTTTATAAATAGGACTGAGAGCCATCGAGTGCACATAACCTCGTACCCCACCCACCCCTTGGCATTTTGAAATCATAACGGCTGGCAGGACACATTTAGTGGGAGGGGTTATGTTTTTTACTTTCTAAAAAAATATTCTGATCCCCAATTTGATGAGAGAAAAATATTACGGTCAAGCAGATGACCGAAAAAGATATTCTGAATCCAGATTTCCCCCATACCTTACAGTATAAATGTAATATTAGATAAAATATTAAACGGACGTTCCCTAAATGAACTAGATTTACACTGCAGTCTAATACATAATGGTACGGCCATGAAAGTCCAGTTGATTCCTTGAAGAAGAGGCTACCAGTCCGCAGTGACAAAAATTTTTTTTTTTATCTAAGATAGAGACTCAAAGCCCCAACAAAAGTAATAAAAATAAACACAGTCAAAAGAACTGTTAAAAAAAGAGGGGCAAAATTAAGATACCAGAGAGACATTCAAACTCATAAGTCTCCGACAATGAACTGACAACCCGGCATGTCTAAAACGGAAAAGGGCAAACAGACAAACAAAAGTACACAGTCTCATTTTAAAAACGTTTTTTTTACTGATACCCGTTAATCACCACAGTACAGTTACTTTATTTGTTTTCATTTGTATCCGATGTAACTGAACTATTCACGAGATGAACTTCGGCAAGTATTAACTTGATTACTTCAAGAAATCGAACGGAACTATGATTTTCAAACTGTGAGACAGAATTGAATACAGTAAGCAAAAGTCAGAAAAAAAATGTATAAAAGCAAATTTTTATCATAAAGGAATGAAGTCATTGGGTCCCATTGACCTGCATATGATGAACTTTGTTAGTATGGGCTCCTTTTGTTAGACTTGCATGTTGTATAAGTATATGTTTGTGTATTGGGGTTTTTTATTAATAAAAATATTCTTTTTTACATAACTCAATGTAGTCTTGGTCTTATCCATACGACATTTTACAACCATTGAACACCAGTTTATGAAGCTGCATTTTTCTATTTCCACAAGCCCAGTTAAAATATCGTAGCCTCCGCACACTTTATACACCATACATATTTCCATTAATTTTACAAAATTGGACATAAATCAATTCATTAATGTGAAAATATTACATAAGGTGTAAAATGTCTAAACCCTAAAGTGTAATTGCTCCGAGTGGAAATTGGAGAAGTTTGTTGTTGTCATTTTCAAGAGGACAGGACGAACAGGGATGGGTCCAGCCATTTTTACAAGGGGTTCCTAACCCAAGAGAAAGGGGGTTCCAACTAAATGTCCCCATACAAATGCATTGATCATCCGAAAAAGTGTGGTTCAAACAACCAGAACCCACCCCTGGATCCGCCACTGACGAGATTGTGTTCAAGTAACGACAATCATCCAGTGAAAAATATATGGGCATCTGCGACACAAATAAATGTTTTTAAAAGAGGGTGGTAAGGGTATTTGTCGTGCAACGTATTTTGACATTTTTATTTTACGTGCAGACGTGAAAAAAGGTTCGTTATTCACCGTGTTTTGTGCAATCGGTAAAAAGATCAACGTGCAAGAAATTTTTAATTGCAAATCGTTCATCGTGAAATGACAACTTCATGTCTTGATCTTCCGTGCAGAAACCCCCTTTACGCCCCTTTTAAAACTGTCAAAGGTAGTGCCTATAAAACTTTAGAAGGGATGACTTCAATTTTACCTCTTTGTGGAATTTTTCTTTGTTTAAAAATATAATTGTAAGCAGAAATCCTCAAACAAGGAAACCAGGATAGAAAACACAAGCTCTAGAATATTGTTTCACTGAGTGGGAGTTGTATACTCCATAACGGATAAGATCATTTATTAATATAAAATCCAAACAATGGGATTGTTAATAAATCCAAAATTAACAACAAACAATAAAGAATAAAGAATACATTTATGAAACATTTACAATAAATATCATAGAAATTTAAAAAAATATATTCTTTGTAGCTTTTTAAGCTGGACTACATGCCTCCCCTCAAAATAGCGGCATTTATATATAACTATTAATATATCTATAGAAGAAATGCTGCTTTCCTCTATTTTCAAAAAAAGTATTTTCATATATTGGTTGTTATTAGTTATATAAAAAAAAATGCCACTAAAACTAGGGGTGATATCAGATACTCCGGAAGGGTAAATCACCCAGTAAAAATTCAGACAAATCGTAGAATCTGTGCATCAACACAGAACGCAAAAAAGGTATTGGTATTCACATTTAATTACTAATTTATACATTCTATTTTTAATTTCAGAGACATATAATACAATGTTAATCTAAAGCAAAGTATCCCTCACTGTCTGGTTTATATCTATTCTGAGATTTTATGTACTTGTAGACTTTATCCTCTTTCGGTATATTGTTTCCGTCATTTTAATTAATTTCAGGTTTCAATAGTACACATTATTTTAATAGCATCTTTGAATGTATAGATATATACATACTTCTTTAACAGGAGATTTGTTGTGTAAATCCAGACTTAACTAATCGATCAGATCGGTAATCGAACACTTATCGATCATATTTGGAGTTTTAAGACCGATTACTGATGGAATAGGGATTGTATTATTATTAAGAGAACACTGCTATTCCAGAAATAAGCACCCCCCCCCTCATGGAAGACATCAGTTTTTTTCATGATGTCAAAAAGTCTGGAAATTTGAGTGTAAAGGTTATTTTTTGTTGTATTTTTTTGTTCAATGCCTTTCATTGACGGAAGGCGTCAAAGAAAAATTTAAAATGTCATAATTATTTGGACTTCCGTCTATGACGTACAACATTATATCCAGGAAAATTGGATCCGGCACGTACCCCAGCCTTTCCATACCATAATTTTACTTATCTAAAATGTATATCTCCAGGGTAAATATATTAAAAGTAACCGATAGAGGGCATAACTATAGAGATCAAGAAAAGGGTGCTCATACATACATGTACCTATTATTCCCAGATTTGAAGAAAGTAGGAAAAAGAAACCAGAGCCCCGTACAATAAATTATACTCAATTATTATAGCTTTGCTGTACTAAATTCTAAGAGCCTTTATTGAATAATGATAATTATTACAATGAATAGAGCGAATTAAGCAAAAACTACAGCAGTAGTGATAGAACATTTATAATTGGGTGCAAAAGTATTTAAAAAGCTTAAGAAAATAAAATGAATTACAGAAATGGAGAATGTACAAAATAAAGAAATTACAGAAACTTTTTTATGTTACTTAAAAAGATGAATGAAAAAATATCATCTTCTAAGTATGCGCCGATCTAGCAAACCAGAAGAACTTTGGAAGATAGTTCAGGAATTATTTCTGGAAGAAAATTTCTCAAAGATATCTTTCTACCCTCATCCGCTTTTTTACAATATGACCAATGCCTACAAAAGCATATTCAACTATTATTTCCTTGTCCAACTGCAAGTTGAAAACAACTGGGTTTTTTTTATCATAACTATAAAATGGACATCACTTTTTTTTTACGCAAGTAAAATTGATGACAGTGCAACATATGCAACCACGAAATGAAAACGTGAATCCTTTATTCTTTTAAAAAAAATTCTCACGGCTATGGTAATTTAAAGCGAAAACCCCCTGCAGTTGTCAAAAGTTACAGTTTTATACCTTGGACAAAGATGATATCGATGACAAAAATAAAATAAGAAATAAATAAAATTTGACACAGAAAAAAGATAAATGCAATGACATAGTGACATGTGTATAAATTACAACATCTAGTGTTTTTTAATTTGGAAGATGCTGCTGTGTAATTCTAGAAACACAGCATATATTTACAGTAAAATTCAAAAACTTATTGTAAATCCGAAAGTAAATCAAACTTTTTGACACTAATATTCAAATTAGCTCTTCAAAATAGAGCAAAATAGTGCAAAGGAGGACTTCTGTACCAGGAGGTTAATCTAAGATTACAACTACTTTAAGATAATTTTGTAAACCCAAATTTTTTTAAGAATCACTATAAAAGATGTCTTTAAGAAATTTTTAAAATATCGGGTGAATAGTTTGGCAGTTTAGTAATCAAAGTCTGCAATTGTAACGTGGTTAAGTACATGGCTGTCTTCACAAACCAAAAAAATACCATAAAAATTGATTATTAGTTATACCAAAAAGTTCATGATTAAGAATATTCTTGTCGTAAGAATGTTTCTCTTTTAACCGAAACGTGTTGGAAACATATTCAAATTAACAAATTTTTATACTATGTCAATTTCGCATGGAACACCTATTACTAAAGTAATAACATTCAGTTGGAAGTCGCTAAGGGGACGACCATTTGATATTCTGGGGTGGGGGGGGGGGGGGCAGGGGGATTTTGAAAACAAATAACTCAGCCTTGACAATCACAAAAATAAATGGTTTGTTCTATGGTAGTTTGAAAATAAATTACCTGACTTGCAATGTATTGAAAATAAATAACTCAGCAGGTCTAATCGAAAGTATGAGATGGCACCAGATTCTTCATAAATTCATCTTTTTTCCCAACAAAAATCGGGAAACACTTCACAATTTTTTTAACAATAAAAGTATAAATATTTTATAAATATACTTGAAAAGTCTGAAAATTGGTTTCATTTAACTTGAAGTATATTGTCTCAGGAAACCTTACCTCACTTTTATTTTATTTAACTTGAGGTATATTGTCTCAGGAAACCTTACCTCACTTTTATTTTAACAGGGCCGTAACTACATCGAGACAAATGCCTCATGTAGGAAATTTCAAAACCAAACGATTATCTCCATATCAAATTGTGTTCACGACGAGTGCCTTGCAAGAAGCAAGTTCTGCATGTTTTCATAGCCCTGATTTTTCAGGATCAATGTTTCTTATTTATATGTCTTTTGTTCATTGATTGCCCTTCTGTATTCTATTGCATTCCTTTTGTAATCTAGTAATTTTGTTATGAACTTGATCATAAGTTTAAAAAAAAAAACAGCCACAGACTTAACTATGTGAATTCCAATTTTGTTAATCATGCACATTGGTCTTTTGATGTTGTCCCTTGAAAGTCTTACACTGAATTTATACATTTTGCTTTAAGACCAAAATATAGTAAAAAAATATTAAAACAAAACTTGCATTTTCAAATTATGAAAGGGTCTTCGGAACACCCAGAAAGCATGATTTTGCATCATTTGTTCTATAGCTTCTTGGGCCTTCAGTGGCTCATAAAACCCTTCAAAAAAAAAAATTTGACTCGCTCCGCTCGGCAAAATATCTTTGTCAATACTTTTAAAAGAAAGTAGTTATTACAAAACTTTAATACTTTGTATGTTTGCAATACATGTATAGTTGGGAATATAAAAGATTCATTTATGCAGAGGATGATGATTAACTGTCATTGAATGATACATTATGACTTGACTATACATGTATTATTTATAATAAGCAAATCAATTTAAAATTGGATGTTTTCGAATATCATAAATATAGTTGTGAAAATGAATAATCAGTCCCTTGCTTTAATGAAAATGAAAAATCTTTCTTCAATAGTGCAGAAAATGAATAATCTGTCCTCTTAGTTTACAAAAATAAATAACCGATCAAAAACAAATTCTCCTTCCCCCCTCCCCCTTTTCCCCCCAGAATATCAAATGGTCGTCCCCTAAGACTCTTCAAGATGTTTGGTACTTCAAGCCAGCTAGTGATGTAGAAAACCTATGTTTATCTTTAATCCCTGTGTTAGTGAACCCTCAATGATGAATATAACCGTGGTGTAATTTGAAATATAGTATGGTTTCACCACATGGCGAATTATTGAATCGGTCTGTGGTCAAACTTTTCTTCGAGGATGGAAAATAACAGGAATCAATATTTGCTGAAAATAGATAGATGTGACTGTTTCATACATACGTAAATAAATTTTATATGTTGTCTGTCTATAAGCGAGCGAAAATTATGGGTCTATGTATAGAGTTTCATTGAATGAATATTGACAGTGATTGATTTGATTTTATAATTATGGCAATAAATTTCCGTCATTCTTGTAATCAGTATAGCCACCTCTGTTTATCATGATTGCGGATGAAGAAGAAGAAAAATTACTTTATAGCAAAAAAGGTGGAAGTAACTGGTAGAAGACTTTTTCAAGTTAAACTATAATAAGAAAAAAAAAACACATTGTATCATCTTTATAAATTACATCTATGATATATCATGAGGATTTTTTTCTTTCATTTTTTGGTGGGTTTTTTTTTTTCTTGGCATGCGAATCTGTTAAGTTAATTTCTATTGTTTATAGTATTCTTTTATCTTTTAGGAAAAAATGTAAAAGTGTATATTGCTTTGATATATGAAGTCAAAGAGTTAATTGGGATGCACACAATCAATGAATCCATAACTTCGCTTGAAGATGATAATATCGTCATTAAATGTATCAATTTTTGATGATGCTGCAGAGGAGCTGATCATCAAGATGTGCACGAAATAGATATTTTATGTAACTATAAAAGTTCTATTTCTGTGATAATTGATCAGAAAATGTCCATGAAGAGTTCCGAAAAGACAATTAGCTTATTGGTTTGAATGATTTTGAATACAGTCAATTTACACCGAGCAGCTTATATATAACTTTGAGGACTGATAGAGAGAGAGAGAGAGAGAGAGAGAGAGAGAGAGAGAGAGAGAGAGAGAGAGAGAGAGAGAGAGAGAGAGAGAGAGAGAGAGAGAGAGAGAACGTGTTTGAAGAAGTAAGAGGTTATATGTAATTTAGAGAGAAAACATTTCATTATTTTCAATTAATTTGCCTTGACAAACATGGACAAAGGCAGCTATACTAATACTAGTAGTTCATTTTGCAATGGTTAAAAAAAGGAGAGACCAGAAATGTTTTATGAACTGTTATTTACACTTATCTTTACGTTTATTTGTATTTTCAGTTTGAGTTGTCCCTCTTTGTTCAGTTTTGTTTATTTTCTTCACTTCATTTGTACGTTGCTTGTTTTTGGTGTTTGTGAAACAAATTTGGCAAATCGAATGGTATTTTACGGAAAGTCCGAACCGTCTTATGACGGAATACTGGTCACAATAAATGTATTTTGAAAACGAACGGGAAAGTAGCTACAACAAGATAAACCGATTTATGGTCATCTGTGATATAGGTAATCCCAATTATTATGGTTTCCGTAAAACTTTCGATTTTCTTTTACTTTACCATTTATAACAAAAGGGTCAGTAACTTGTTTGTTAGCATCCATGCTCTCTTTATCAAGAAAATCGTGGTAGGAATTCCGAAAATGCAGAACATTCTGCCAACTAAGTTATATACTTGATATGCCAGGTTCTACTTGAAGGTAAATACAGAGAAGCGGAAAACTCACAATGAGAAAAATGTCCTAAAGTTAAGTTGTCAACCGAACCAATCTAATTAAAATATAGATCTCCGATTTCGTTATACTACATATGTAGTAGCTATAACGAAATCGGAGATCTATATTTTAATTAGATTGTCAACTGAACCTCGTTGTGCGAAAGTGCGACACTCTTATACATCACAAACCATTGGATTTAACAGTTCCATTTCTATCAGAAGGGGCTAAGGGTTATAATACCACCAGAGCACACAAAAACACAGACCTTTCATCATCAATCAGATTCAAAAAGCAAAGCTTGGGCATATGATCTATGTTTTTGATCAGATTGTTTAATTATAAGAGTGGTCCTATTTTTTTCTTTAAGATTGCAAAAAGTTGACCATCTTGTCTGTTTAAATGTGTAATTCGTTCCAAAGTATTACTGTGAAGTATAGCCGCCAATTTTAGAACGTACGATGACGTAATTTCACATCAGCATATTATTATAAAGTGCTTTGAGCTTGCTTTCAGAAACCGCATGATTTTTTTCTTCAGTAGGCTATAAGTTATGATAATTAGCCTGTTACAGTCTACACCAGTATACAAGACAACAATACACAGGTACAAGCAAATTATCATAAATGTAAAATTTGACTATCTTGTAAGTGTTTAATTGTTATTTTTTCCATGTAATTACGTCAAAATTAATTTGTTTGATGACATAATTCCACACCAGTAGGTCAAGTACATTTAGCTTGCTTGCATAAACTGTCAACATACTTTAATGGGGTCAATCAAATTAAAATATAGAACTCGGATTTCGTTATATTATACATATTCGAATCCGATTTTTATATTTCAATTAGATTATAATATGGTATAATTTATGACAATTTGCTTGAACCTGTGTTTTGTTGTTCTTTATGTTGGTATAGAGTTACATTACATCAGAGACTTAAAATACAATTGTATCATATGTATGTCTCTGATTACTAACAAGGTGATTGATTCAAAAATTATTCTTGTCTGCTTTTTTTATAAGTGCAAACAAGGCATGACTGTAGATTTTGATTAATAACTCTGATTCAGTACACTAAAGAGACAGTTTTTGTCGAAATGCGCATCTGGTGCAGAAACATTGGAACTGTAATTGTTATTACAACCCTATATAGTATATCAAATTAACAATATAATTAAAATATATATACTATACAGGTAATACAATAAGGAGGATATACGGAAAAGGATTGACCGCGAGTTGAAGGTCGGAAAAGTGAGGCTGCCACTGGAAAATGAGAATATATTTGATATTTTGATATACATTTTGTAATTGGGATAGAAATTTAGTGTCTTCAGCAGATACAGACCCGACCCCTTAGAGTTACTAGTTCGATTTGGTTTTTACTTCTAAACGTGCAGAAAACGTGGTATCCTTTCTATGAGAGGCATTGGATTTAATGTCTACATTCTGTCCGAATGTTTTTGTGTATTTATACATATCGCATAAAATATTCTGCATATCGGAACATGACCAAAAGTTACCATATATCTATTCCCTTGTCACATCTTGGGGACCTACATAGTATAATACATTTGGAATGTACTTGAGCTATTTCGGAGTATGTCATCGACAATCGATATAAAGCATTTACCGTATGACAATCACAAAGAAGAGATATTTTCAATTGATGTTCTTCTATTTGCTCCTTATAAGTCATTCTGTGTATTTTTGGATAAATGTATAAATATATTTTTCGGACAAACAGACGGACATGGCTATTGCAATGATAGCCCGACTTGAAGAGTAAGGTATACAAATGGTGTCTATTACTTATGGATATGAAAAAGATATCCACTACGTTGATATTGATGACAATAACTCAGATCTGAACATTCAAGATAAATACATATAAGCAAAATATCTAGCCATATTATGTACATATTGTTTCAAATGATAACTGTCCCATAACTCTGGAAAAGCAAACCAGACAAAAATTTCCAAACACGTTAAGCACGTTATTGCGTCAATACATTGAAATGCGACAGAGCAATTTGATAAATAGCTCTTCTATGAAATCTAAATAGTTCAGCTTTATGAAATTTATATCCATAGATTAGGCAGGTATTACTGTTTCCAAAAATATAAAAAAAATATTCTTTAACTTTTCATAATAGTTTCAAATAATGATACAAATACTGCCAAAACGTCAAAAATATGCGTGTCAGACGTAACAAATTATTCGCAAAATAACTTTTTGCGGGAATTTTTGTGGTCTAAAAAAGAGTTAAAAATCGGCGAAAATTCGCATGAATGATAAACGTCATATATAATTTATTACGTCATTGCTGTTTTTTGTGTTGATGGAACGGTCAAAGTTGATTTTTTTCAAAAATGAATAATCCTCGCCATGGTCAGGTTTCGGAAAATGGTAAGTTATCAAACGATATCGCTTTTTAAAAATTCAGATGATATAAAATTTTGTTTTCATAAATTATTCCAACAAAAGTGCTTAGATAGACCATTTCAAATCCGGAATTTTACAGCACTCGCACCACAAATAAAAACGCATTGGCTTCGGGAAAATGTCTTGCAAGATTGTCCAATGTCGAAATTCGCCGCTTTTTACCAAAACACTGTCAGTTTCAACGTCATTATATTAAATATTCAATTTGTAGCATACAAAATAGTGCTTTTGCGTAATTGTGCTTTCACCCCACAATACGACAACATACTTTTTGATAAGCTGTTAAGTCGAAATGACTTCGTTTTTTAACAAATCAAATGTCTTGCAAGTTTGTCCACTGAACAATTTTTTTACGTTGTGAACGTTTTCGATTCGGGACGCTATACATGTATGTATTTTCAAATCATTTCTAAAAGTTTGTTCTTTGTTTTGGTGTTAAACACCCCTACATGTATAAACGACATTTGTTGTATTTTATTGACCTGTCATCATAGGTAGGAGAAGCCGGACATCAGGCGACCTTAAGTTAAAATATTTGCAATAACTGTCGAATAGGATCGGAGTCGAACAAATCTCGCCACGAGCGTATCTTAAAATCGCCGCAGGCTTTTATCACTTTATATGAACTCATTAGGCCAATCACCCTCCTTGGCCATCGAAATTGAAAGCAGTTCGTATTATCATATGATATATGAACGATATTTCATTGTTTTTAAATAACAAGTACGGTTCGATTTCATGTTTTAAGATCAGAGGACAAAACAAAATAACCAAATTACAAATTTCGAAAATAGATAGAATCATAGAAACCACGATAAGAACTGTAATATATAATAGTAGTTATAATCAAATAGAAAAGGAATAATTATCTAAAATGAAAAAAAAAAAAAACATATGGTAATTTGTCAATAAATAGGTAAAATATTTCAGATGACTGGGGTTGTTCATTTAACTAAGATTCTAAAGTTGTGAAAGGGCAATATTACGAGTGGAGAAAAGATCACCCGTATATTTTCAAACTTGTGAAGCGTAGAACTGCGATTTGCTATTCATCTGCAATACGGTTCATTTGTGCTGAAATTGAAGGAGGCAGTAAAATTGTTGTACCTGAGGAGTTACACCTTGATATTATACAAAGCTTGTAAACATATCAGATGAATATAATTATTTTTTACGCAATCATTCTCTTTCTTGATTTAATTACTCCGTTGTAAACAATAGAAGTCTTTTTCATTAACATCCTTTCACTTATCATCACACCCCCTCCCCCAAAAGAAACACAAAAAACAACAACATTTAAAAAAAGATAAAAGATAAAAGCACAAAACACAAAAACTATGTTATTTAATCAACATGAATTGCTTCCTCCCTTCCCTCTCTTCTTAAATTTAAACGGGTGACCAACGCATTATATAATATACTATAGGCACTATTTTCTCAACCAATTACCTATTTTGTATTGTTTATTTTTGCTTGCGTAACTACCAGTAGGAAACATTTCATACATATTCAAGACTTTGAAGTATCCATATCGATCAAAAATGATTACAAACAAAACGAACAAAGTATACTCGATTACCGACGTAAAACGTCTTTTGACGTTACAAATTGGGACGCAATATCGTGCGTAACGTCAAAACCAACGTCATGTCACAACGGTTTCAAGCAACAATGTCAAGTTGGTAGTAAATTGATCTAAGAATATATCCGATGACATGTGAGAAGATCTGGTGGTCAAAGTACCATAACTCTAGAATGAAAAATCGAACGTTATATTATATCTGATTAATGATAAACTCGTGATTTACTAAATCCATCAACACCAAATGATGTAAAAGCAGTTGTTTCTTTTATTAAAGAGTCATTAGAACTGAGGAAAGGAGAACAATAACTGTTTTTATTGTATAGCAATATAATATTTTCCACAGAACGTAACCAAAAGTTAGCGTGCAATAAATTCTAATATTGCACTAGTGCAATAAATCTTTTAAGTTCATGACGTCATTAACGACAAAATCTTAGTTTAAACCAATTTTTACTTTCAAATATTATATTGATATACAATAAAAGGGTTATTGCATGAATATTGGGGAATATTGTCCCTCGTAGAACATATATTGCACTCGCAAGCTCGTGCAATATAAAATTCTACTCGGGACAATATTCCCCAATATTCATGCAATAACCCTATATTATCATATCTCTTATAATATTGTCGAGTTTTCATTATGTTTGATCATGTTTTGTTTTGTCAATGTATTTGCCATAACCAAAATTGGTTATTGTCTGTTTTGCAAATAAAAGAATTATAAATTTTAATATCTATAATATAAGCTTTGATCTGCAAAAGCGTTTGTTTAATTGGTGGATATTTTTTACAAATTTTTGCATATTTGGCAAAAAAAAAAGTAGATGAAAGAAAGCAGTAAACAGCAAAAAATCATTAACATGACAAAATCTTTGAATTTATCATCAAAATTTTGCATCGGTTGTCTACCCCTTATAGGAGTTCTGTGTTCCTAAATAATGATTTTTACAAATTTTGCATTTTGAGCCAACACTATAGTAGATGAAAAAACCCAGCAAACAGCAAATGGATCAACAGGATAGAATATACAAATGTGGCAACATGGCTAAATCTTCGGTCAACTTCTTTTAAGAGTTACTACCATAGTTGAGGATTTTTTACCAAACTTTTGCATTTTGGTCTATGAAAATGAGGTCAAGGTCAGATACACAAAGTTAGACGGACATATACGCCTTACAATCATTACATACACCAAATATAGTTGAAATTTCCCTTATAGTATACAAGAAAGAGACCGACAATCCATGCAAACATGATATTGACCAGTGCACTACGGAATGAGGTCAAGGTCAGATTAACTAAGCCAGACAGACATGTACACCTTACAATCATTCCACACACCAACTTTAGTTAACATATCGCTTACAGCCTTAAAGAACCTTTCTACTATAAATTAACATTGATCAATGAACCTTGAAAATGAGGTCAAGGACAGATGATACCTGAAAGACAGACATGTTCACCTAACCACCATCCCATAAACAAAATAAAGTTGACTATTTTGCTTATAATATTAGAACAGTGACCAATGGACAATAACAATGAGGTCAAGGTCAGATGAAGGCCAGACAGACATAGGAACCTTACAATCATCCCATACACTTATGCAATTGACTTGAAGCTTACAGTATCTGAATCATGTAATTTTTACCGTGATCACTGATCCATGAAATGAGGTCAAGGTCAAATGAAACTTGATTGACAGACATGTTTACCTTGCAAGGACCCCCATATACCAAATGAATTTATCCTACTACTCATAATAAGTGAGAAAATAACTAACAAAAAAACAGAACTTTTTTCAAGCATTCACGCATGGAAGTGAGGTCAAGGACAATGGACATATGAATGACAGAAACTTTGTAACTTAAGGCATCAGTATACAAGGTATAAACCTTAATACAAATAGTTTAAGCCACCTCCAGATTGTAATCACTGTCTCACATTCTGCGCAGAAGAGACAAAAAACAGCAATATCAAATTGTAGTTATGAATTGTATTCTAGTGTTCTATACTGGAGAGTGAACTTTTTTGATGACACACATTGATCTATCCATGAAACAGGCTAAGGAGCCTTTAGTGTTAATTTGTTCTACAATGTTAAGGGAGCTACCATTTGATTTTTATGGGGGGGGGGCTAGGATGAAATTTGAAAAAAATAGGCAGGACAGGAGTTTTGAGTAAAAAAAAACACACTTGCAAAAAAAAAAAAGTCAGGACGACAATTTAGGTTAAAAAAAGTCAGGATAAACTGAAAAAAAAAGGCAGGACCGAACAGAGTGAAAAATAAAAAAGCAGGACAGAGATTACCGCTAAAAAAAATGCAGGACAAAATTTTTCATCCTAGCCCCCCCCCCCCCCCATAAAAATCAAATGGTAGCTCCCTAATGCAAATCACCTGACACAGAAAACTCTCTAACTTGGTAGGTTTGTTTCCCATCAGGTGTTGTAGACCATATAAATGAGAATTGAAATGGGGAATGTGTAAAAGAGACAACAACCCAACCAATGAGCGTAAAACGTGTATGAGACCATCTATGTTTTACTATAATCTAAATAACTGTTTTAGGGAGTAAGTGGACTTTAACCCTAGTATTATAATTTATACCATAATGACATATTGTGATACACAATTTATTTCCTCATTAATGCAATGTCAGAGGACAGATTCCTATGATGTAGCAATATTAGTTGTAAAAAACAGCTGATGTACAATTGGTTTTGGTAAATAATTGGCCTCTCGGAATATGGAATAAAACAATTATTGTCCAACGGCCAAAGTGAATATCATTTTTTCAAAAGTCAATTAAACCACATATTTACCTCATCAAAAGACAGTTATTGTATAATATTTATATTTAATGGTAAAATGCCTCTGTTCAGAATCAAGAGTGTTTTTATTAACCTATGCCAATAACAGTGTAAAAATGTTAGAAATTGATTTAAGCATACTAAAGCTAGTGCCCTACCTGTAAAAAAAGTACATACGTTTCATTATTTTGATGTTCAAAAAACTGATTCCAGAAGTTTTAGATATAAAGTGCAGACATATATCCTTATATCAATGGTTAGTTATTATTGTGCTTTTGTGCTATCAGATGAGTTTAACCATTTCTGTCTGACTTTTAGTTTGTTAATATTTTGGGCTATTATAATACTGTCCCATGTTAGGGGAACGTTTCAGGTTTCACCAATATGTTGAACACTGCCGCCTTATATTTGTGCTTGTCCTAAGTCAGAGGCTGTCATTCATTTGTTGATTCATAAATCAACCTACTGGTTTTCTTGCTCTTTAAAAGTATTCCTCATTTTGTCATCTCCAACCTATTATTACTGCTTATAAAGTTTGCTCATTGTTGAAGCTGCTCAATTACATATAGTTACTTGTATCCGTCATTTGAACTCTAATGGATATTTGTTTAATTTGAACTGATAACATATCTCTTTTAATTCTATAAAGCACAAATAAACAAATAGATACAAGAAGACGATGAGTGTCAATGATACAACTCTCCATCTAAGTCACAATGTGTAAAAAGTAAACCATTATAATATAGGTCAATGTACAGCCTTCGACAGAGCCTTGGCTCCCACAGCACAGCCAGCTATAATCATACACGAACATCATCTTTAAGGATGTAAATGAGTAATCAACTATGCCTTGGTAATAAATAGAATGGATACTCTACTAATATGTTTCCTGTTTGAACATTTTCTTCTTCATTTCATCAAATTCAATTTCTTGGATGGCATCAGCTGGATAACATCATAGATTTCCAATCAACCCACCATTGTTAATTTGTTTTCTTAATGAGCAAAATTTTACTGCTGTTTGATATTCTTTGTCATTTATATTTATTATGTGTTTCTATAGATTTAGAAATTATCGCTATGTTTTTATTGTTGCAAATAAAAAATAAAATAATAATGCGATTGGATTATAATTGCAATAATTTAAACTTGCATTTTGATTTTTTTATATGAATTAAACCGGATTTTTCTCCATATTGCAAAAATTGAAATCACATTTTAGTTTAAATTGACAAAATTGAGAAAATATATGTAATACTCCCAAACGTGTCCTTCCCCCCAAACGTGTCCGATTCTCCTAAACGTGTCTTTTCTCCCTAAACGTGTCCGAAATGTACAATATTTCCCAAAACGTGTCCGATTTCATAACCCCCAAACGTGTCCGATAATTGTTATTCGCCAAAACGTGTCCAATATTTAACGCCAAAACGTTACACGTCTTTTAGGGCCTTTAAATGTATCTCTTAAATAAAATCGCTGATAACGTTTACGGCAATTCTATGATGGGAGACACACGTGATGAAGATGTCATTTATCAGATTAAGTTAGTTCGATGTAGGTTTTTAATGATTATAATAATTGCAAAATTAATCTGTTATTATTAAGTAACTTTGACTGCAGTTGTTTATTGTCCAGTTGCAAGTATTTCATATTGGTTTAGAGCGAACATACACATAGTTCTGGAGTTATATTAATCGTTAACTTTGTTAATTATTTTGTACTTATAAACTCCGATGATGCCTTTTATATTTATCCGAATATTGCATGTGGGGTTTTAACAGTATTTTTTTTTACTTTTGTCAATAGTTTGTGTGTATTTCAAAAGCCCATTAAATTATAAACTTGTTATCCGGGTTTTTAATAAATTTTAGGTTTCCACCATCACTAAAGACACACGATAAGAAACATAACGTCCAGTGCCAAATATTTCATGCATAAGTTTTATAGATTCTTTTTTTTATGAATATTACTGTTATGTGATCAACGCCGGTTTTAAATGCAAATTTATTTTGTAGTGTATAAATAAACTTTAGAATGTTGATTACGTATTGTCCAGTTGCAAGTACTTTATGCATATTTAGAGCGCACAATAGTTTTGCAAGTTTTAATGTTTTTACAGTTGTACTGTACACATTAACTTTAAACTAAACTTTAAACTGATGATCGCGTAATGTAAAATTGCAAGTATGTCATGCATATTTAGAGAGAACATACAAGTTTTAATGTTTTTTCAGTTCTATTTAGAAAGAACATAGGCTACCTGTTTTTTTTTTTTTTTTTTTTTTTTTTTTTTTTACATTTAAACATACATGTTTTAATGTTTTTACTGTTCTTTTGTTAAGATAAACTCTAGTCTGCTGGTTTCATATTGTCCAGTTGCAAGTATTTCATGCAAATTAGAGAAAACATACAAGTTTTAATGTTTTTTTCAGTTCTACTGAATAAATTAACTTTAGGCTGTTGATTTCGAATTGTCCAGTTGTCAGTATTTCATGCATAATTAGAGAGAACATTAAAGTTTTAACGCGCAGAGAAAGGGACACTTTGACCCGTAAACTGTACTGTTTAACTCAACATGTTTGCTTACAATTTACAAACGAAATAGCCGAAATGACGCCCCCACTTTAAGCCAGTTTAATTTTTCCGTTTTGAAAAAGTACTAACGTGCTTATGTATATTTTTAATGAAATGGTAAAATTAGTATACGTTAATGAAATAGCAATAACCAAATAACGCTTGATATGGACACGTTTTGGGGATTGGACACGTTTGGGGGTTAGTTGAGAAATGGACACCTTTGGGCGTTAATACAAATGACACGCTTTGGCGCAGTTTTCAACTAGACATGTTTGGGGGAATCGGACACGTTTGGGGGGAAGGACACGTTTCTGAGTGTTACATATATAATGCACACAATAATTTCTGAATTCAACAGTAATTCAATTATTGTTTATTAAATGAATACATGTAGTTAATGCTTGAAAAATTATTATATATTATTCCTTTGACTGTGGTCTAGCCCTGGCTTATAATGTGCAACGTCAACTAGACAGTTACCCATCAAGGGTAAAATGTGTATAGTAGTGTTTTATTTTTGCAGATATTAACTAAGCGAGTACTTGATTATCAATCTGTAAAACCAACGAGTACTTGATTAGAAATTATTCACTGATTTGACATCCCTATTCATCATTCATCTCAACACTCATGGCAAAAAGTAAAATCACAGAAATACTGAACTTAGAGGAAAATCAATTCGGAAAGTCTATAATCACATGGCAAAATCAAATAACAAAACGCATCAAAAATGAATGGACAAGAACTGTCATATTCCTGACTTGGTACAGACATTTTCAAATGTAGGAAATGGTGGATTTAACCTGGTTTTATAGTGCTAACCCTCTCACTTTGATGACAGTCTCATCAAATTCCGTTATATTTACATTGATGCGTTAACTAAACAGACAAAATAAATAAAGGTAAATAAAGCAAAGTAACCATGGCATATCACAATTTATTAACCAACAAAGACCACAGTAGTATATTCCATATATTATACATAACAGAAACCAATCACAGTTTATTGTTTTTCGTAACCTAAATCTGTCCCTCAAATACATCATACAAAGTACGGGAAATAATGTGGTGATCGGAGTGGTAAACATATTCCATGGATTTGCACAGTATTACGTAAGGTAATAAATAATAAGAAAATATACAATATAAATATAACATTTACAAAAGAAGTGAAAAAAAAAAATAAGTAACAGCTAGACTCTACTTTTAATCATTGTATGACTCAAAATGTATCGTAAAAACTAAAGATGAATGCACATACATGTCACAAATACACTAATGTAAGTTATAAGTCCACTGAAGTTGGCAAGTTGGTAAAACACACATAATACATATAAATTTTTCTTTATGTTACTGTGTGAATGAAAAGGGGAGATAACTTTATTTTAATGTAGGAAGGACACACAGTTACTGTGAATGACAATATTTTTGTGCTGGAGCTATCTTCACTTATCTAGGGATCATGTAAAATGTAGCAAAATACCAACTGCTTTAATAATTCAACACAATATTGGTACAGAACTTATTGGTGAATGAGTGAATAAAAAACCAACAATTTATATATTGAAATCATGAAAAATTAACCCACAGAAATATCCATCTTTGAAATACTATTGAATGAAGCTTTAAGTTTACCACTTTTATATTACAGTTACAATCCTTTTCATAGCATGCTTGTTATATGGACAAATATAATTTATATATTAACTTACCAAATCAATATGTACTCATAATTTTTGTAGTAGAACTGACAATATACAAATAATATCACACAGAAATAATACAATACAAACATAAATCTTTACAACCATATCTTTTTTTAAAAAGTCTCCCTTTCATCATGCATAATTAATATTGTACAGCTACATCAGTTTATTAATTTTATGTTTGTATTTATAAAATCCAAACATCTTTTCTCTTAAAAAAACATCAATGAAGTAGAAGCACCAGGATTTTTTATTTACTCTTTTCTGTATTGAACATTTTTGTAAGTGTAAAAATCCAGTAAAAATCTATACCAGTAGAAAATATCGATAAATATTCCATTTTTTTTTTTAATCAAATAAAGCGCCAACAATTAAATGATCGACTACAAAATCAGGGACAATTATCAATGAAAATTTTGACAAACAATGTAAAACAAAAAGCTTGATTTCAAATATTTTTTAAGTTTGCTCTTCACTACATAGTGAATGTATATCTGTCATGTTTACAAATAAAACCCAAACTAATTCAATATTCATATACAGAACACATGAATAAGGGAGCTAACCCAAATTAATGACGGTATGAAAAGCGCTGATTGAAAAATCTATGAATTAGGACAAAATTATTAATTAGACCCGCTTTTTATGAAGAATACTATGATTTTGTGTCTCAAGATACAATTAATCAAGCTCTATGCGCATGTAATTGTTACCTTATTGTTTAGTTAAATTGATCACCTGGAAAGGAAATTTAACATTGCTTTAGAATCTTTATAACCAAAAAGATATGTAAATATGAAATTTCTTAATACATAAAATTTCTAAAAATATGCTTACAAAAAAATGAAACCAACGATTTGAGAGGTAATGTTTTCTATAGTATATATTTCTTTGTTTGAATGTGTATTATTCATACATTTATTAATATTCAAACACAAAATGTCCAAATCATAATTTTTTATATCTAACATTCAATTTTTGTTTTTTTTTTGTTTCAGTATGTGCCTTTGTATTTACAGTCAAGTTTTCCATAAAATTCTATGTTTTTAATGTTAGTTCAATATTATAAATACAAGACCATATAAGAAAAAATCACCATCTAAAATGGCTTTATCGATTGTTCTTAGCATAATATCTAGTGGCAAATATTTCAAGCATATTCAGGATGAAAATTAAATGTATGTTGATTCCTTCTTTGCAGTGACTTTCAAAATAGTATAAATCCCAAAGAAAAGGATAATCTTACAATAGTTATTTACAATAAAGTTCAAATGATAGTGATTAAAAAAAGATTGGTAAGTTTTTGCATTTACTGTGAAGCAACTAATATTTGTAAATAAAATTGAGAATGGAGATGGGGAATGTGCCAAAGAGACAACAACCCGACCATAGAAAAAAACAACAGCAGAAGGTCACCAACAGGTCTTCAATGTGCATATTTAATTTCTAGCCAACTTCTTGCGATTTATTTCAGAGATTTTCTCAATTTCTTGATATATTTATATTAGGTAATATTTAAGTTTCACATATTCCCGATTATTTTTCTACTCGATAAAGTGGCAAAAACAAATCTTGCAAAAATATACTTGGTTAACAGCATCTTTTTAAATTTAAAGAAGGAAGGAAAAGAACACAGTGGTGATTCAATGGATCCAGTGTATTTAAATTTTAATCAAACAGTGCATCATAAAATATTATGCCATCTTTTGAACCATGGTTTCAGAAGCTTATCTAAATGCTTGATATACACGTCATACAATAAAATAAATGATTTCTATGATCAACCCATTAAAGCATGTAAGGGACATTAAAAATAGTTCACACAAAACTTGTGTAACATTTACAGGTCTTTCTTCCATTTTTACGATAAATCAGTTTTGGCTTAACAAATATTTAAAATAATATTAAAAGCCTTACGACTGATACAATAACAGTATACATAACGTCATAACATACACATAAAACTATCGACTGTAATAAACTCTGTAGTATAAGTTCTTAGATCGCCATAATGAGTAGGAATTGTCAAATTTAAGTAGATAAACGCCCTGCCCAGGGTACGCATGACTCCCGCAATACACCTCTTCATGACAGTCTCGCCGATATACCGGTATAATTTCATCTGTTGGCGGTCGATTGTCTTGTTTACTTCCTTGCTCTACATCAACTTTATTTTCTGAAAAATATCATTGATATTATTTATATGGCTGTAAATTTCATTTTGATTTTTAGATGATACATTATTGTGAAATATGCAACATAATAATCATCACATTAATTTACTGTTTCAGAATTAAAAGATCATGGTTAATTTCTATTGTTTGTATATTTTTTTTGAATATCCCTTGTTTAGGACCTTTTCAACCATTCACGTTTTTGGTGTACGCTTTTCAAATATTACCCAGAATGCAGTAGATTTTGAAACTGCAAACTAGAACTCTTTTCCTACATTCTAACTGCATTACTTGTATGATCAACAATTGTTATAATAAACACACTGATTTCTGAACTAACAGAATCTTATTTCACACATGACAAGCTAGCTAGCTAAGAAATTGGACAAAAAAAAACCATCTCCTCTGTCAATCAACAACAAAAGCAGACGACATCAGGCCCTTAAATAAGCAGTCATCGATGTGGAAAACGAGGAATGCATCCTATCCTTAATTTCTTAAACTTTTGCTTTGATCTATCGGTGTGATAATTTTCCATCTCAATTAACTGGATCTGATAAATGTTTTTCTCAGTCGAGTCGAGTTAGAACTAGAAAATGTCATAAGCTTACGCCATTGCCATTGCCTAGGAAAATTGTAATAAAAAGATTACCTATGGTCTTTTGACTTCCTCATTTTTCAGAACAACATATAATCTATAATTCTATGCTTTAAGCATATACATTTTCCTTCATGTTGTGCCATATTAATTCAGCTTGTAGTAGCTTGTAGCTTAATTTCAGTTTGACACAAATCTAATTAATTTGTTATATATGACGCTGAGATAATTTTGTTAATCAAATATAAGTGGAAATGGCTGTACGGAAAGCTAACAATTATGTAAGATAAAGAATTGGTAATGAAAGATAGCAGACATCTTCTAATTGAATCATCTTTGATGACAATGATGTAATTGAAACAATGCCTATGATTAACTAAGTTTTTCAGCTTTTAAGGTCCAGCTGTTAATATTGATCTTTAAATGATCTATACCATGTATTTAAATTATCAATTTCAGTCAAAAGATATGCTGGCATGATCAAAAGCTGATATAAATGGTACAAAAATATTGCAATGTTTTGAACAGGTATTGAAATTTTCCAGATGAGAATAAACTTAGCATAGATACTATAATTAAAATTTTTGTAAGCTGACACGCTGACACATGTGTTGTCTAATAAAGACTCATCAGTGATGTTTAATCAAAATTTTAGAGAGGCCTAATAAAAATGTATGTGTGATTACTTTTACATGCTGAATGAAATAGGGTAGGTTCATGTAGATAAGGATTTTTTTTTTTTTTTTTACATCTATAGGAGCGACATCGTGACATTCACAGTGCTTTATCAACAATGTTAAAAAAAAAAAATTACGATAAGGGGTAATAATTACAATAGGGAGGGGTACTGTAAACACAAATACTTTTTTGTTTGGCCTGATGTTTTTTTCCCATGAAAATGCAGCAATATTTTACATTGAAATCTTGTTCTTCACACATAACATTCCTCCCCCTGTTAAACAAACCTTGTTGTTCCTCTTCTAAATCTTCTTCATCACTAGATTCGCTAACATGTACTGTGACTGCATTACTGGGTTCTACCGTCCACTCAAAGTATACACCAAACCCTATATCATAGTAGTCCGTGGAAAATTCCCAAAATAAACATGACCCGTCTTCATGTGTTGGTACTCGTACCTGAAACATAAATTAAACAGTAAATTACAATTGTCAACTATGAACAAGTTTGATCCCCAGTTTTACAGCATTTAGAAGGTTTTGCATTCATTTTTATATGAACAAAATCAGTACTATGCAAGATATCCACATTGTCAGGAAATATAAATTTGGTACCATATTTATACACAGGTTTCCTAATTAGAACTTTGTTTTACGACAGAAAGTACTTTTTATAGACTATTTATACATTATCGTAGGTCATCTCAACAAGATTGATTTTCTCACTAGAGCCAGTACAGCAAAAGTGAGAAAAACAATTGAGGGTCTGTAAGATGACCAATGATGATCTGCTTATCGCTATTTTTGCCTATGACAACAATGATGTTTCCATTTACAACGGCATGTAGACACTTAGTTTCTTACGATTATTTTTCATATCACTCTATACTGTGTTGAGAAAGGAAATTATCAGTCAGTATCATCAAAGGAAAATTTGGTAAAATAGCCATAATGTTTTCTATCCTCCATTTTAACATTGATGATTTTAAAAATGTTAAGTTTTGAATTCCCATTTGTCATCTTTTATTTTTTAAGAAATCAACATTGTTTTCCTCAAATAACGAAAGATCTCCTAAAGCCTTTTTCTATAAACAAAACGAATGAAGATCTGATAAAATATCTGTTGTAATTAGAAATATGGGAATTGTGATAAAATTTGATTGCTTAGATTCCCTCATCAAACTCTATTTAACCAGCAGCAATAACTTTTTCCGTCAGATTACCGATTGCAGAAAGCAATATTATTTTCAAAATAAAATTTAAAAATTTGGCAATCAGGAAACCAAATTTTGCACAATAAATCAATCCCTAGTATGATGCTTCTATTTTGAACAAAACACTACACAGCTACTTTTACATAGGTACTATTTCTGTACTTAAAATCTGTAGTACTGGAAATTTACTTGTAATATTTAGTACTATTTCTTTACTTTAAAATTATTGTAATATTTAGGTACTTGTATTTTCCAGTACTTCATTTGTACTCAAAATATTGGTACAACAAGAGTGCACACGCTGAAATGTCTCGCCTTCTATACTAATCATTGATATTATGTTGATAGTCCTAAGTATAAAGCTAAGCTTTATAACAACTGTCACATAAACTTAACATTAACCAAGATAACTAAACAAAGGCCAATGAACCTTGAAAATGAGGTCAAGGTCAGATGAACCATACCAGGCAGACATGTACAGCTTACAATGCTTCTATACAACATATATAGTTGACCCATTACTTATAGTTTAAGAAAAATAGACCAAAACACAAAAACTTAACACTGTGCAATGAACTGTGAAAATGAGGTCATGGACAAATACCTGCGCGACTGACATAAAGATCATAAAATATTTCCATACACCAAATATAGTTGACCTATGGCATATAGTATTACATAAAAAGACCAAAACACAAAAACTTAACTTTGACCACTGAACCATGAAAATGAGGTCAAGGTCACATAACATCTGCCCGCTACACATGTACACCTTACAATCATTCCGTACAACAAATATAGTAGACCTATTGCATATAGTATGAGAAAAACAGACCACAACACAAAAATTTAACTATAACCACTGAACCATGAAAATGAGGTCAAGGTCAGATGACACCTGCCAGTTGGACATGTACACCTTACAGTCCTTCCATACACCGAATATACTAGCCCTATTGCTTATAGTTTCTGAGATATGGACTTGAACACCAAAACTTAACCTTGTTCACTGATCCATGAAATGAGGTCGAGGTCAATTGAAAACTGTCTGACAGACATCAGGACCTTGCAAGGTACGCACATATCAAATATAGTTATCCTATTACTTATAATAAGAGAGAATTCAACATTACAAAAAATTTGAACTTTTTTTTCAAGTGGTCACTGAACCATGAAAATGAGGTCAAGGACATTGGACATGTGACTGACGGAAACTTCGTAACATGAGGCATCCATATACAAAGTATGAAGCATCCAGGTCTTTCACCTTCTAAAATATAAAGCTTTTAAGAAGTTGCAGGCTCGACAAAAATGATACCAACAATGATCACAGTATTCCATATTAAACATCATAAATTAATGATATTTGAAAAAGAAAAACGTTCAAAATGCTGAAAATGTAACCGTGCACCAAAAATCTATAGTACTTAAATTTCAAGTACAAATCAAGTACTGTAAAATACGGGTACTTAAATATTACAATAATTCGTAAAAAACACAATAATACTGAATATTAAAAGTAGATTTCCAGTACTATAGAATGAGATTTGTGGTACATAAATTGTACATAAATAGTACCTATGCAAAAGTAGCTGTGTATATGCTAATTATTAATAAAGTCACAAATTAAGTACTGGTTGCAGTAAGCAATTAAGCAATGTTGATCTCTGTTAAAACAAACATTACAATGGCTAATAAAAAGTTTAATATCTCTTAAAAGAAACAGCATATCCAAGTCTCGCTTTTTGACCTTGTCAAGGTTGAGACAAAAGCTGCTGGTTATTCAAACCTTAAAAGTGAAGGTCACATTTGAATCAAAAGTTATTCACTTTGCTGCTAGAAAAATAAGGTATCTATCAATAATTATAAGACTTGATAAAGACTTTATTCATTGTTTTCCATTAAAAAAAACTCCCTCATCATATTTAGGCTTAGTTATTGATTTTATCAGCAACCATGTAAATTATTTTAGAATAAACAGTGATAATAAGTTACTAATTGCTATACCTTAAATCAGATATTGAATATTCTTAATAATCTTCACAAGATTTTCAGCAGTACAACAGTGTCAAAGAACTAATGCAGGCAAGGATAAGCTATTTTTTTAAGGAAAAGAGAGGGGATGTCAATAAAAGTACACAAATTTCTGTATTGTATCTACATGTATATGAAGGAAGTCCAGTTGAGTATCTGCACTTGCATAAAAGAAAAGTACACAATTACACATTACCTAGTCGTATCTTTTAGAAGACTATTATGTTTGCATCTGAATGCAAAATAAAGAACAGTATGTAATTCCGAACTTCATTTACTTCAAACTGATTATTTTGTTACACTAATTATACAAAAGATTTCATCCCTAGAATTATAATTCTAGATTTAATGAGGAACGTTAGTTTTTATAAAATAATTATTCTGAATTTCTAATCCATTTAAATCCATTGATTTTTTTCTTTTCAAATGTCTGTCTCTAATGAAAAATGGATGTATTATTCCGTGATTTAGTTAAAATCCATTATTTGATGATTATAAAAATAGCATATACAACAAAAAACAATGTAACATAAAAGCAAATATCACTAATTCTACGGAAGAAAAGCATAAGAGCTACAAAAACAAATAGACCATTAAACTCATAATAAAACAAACAGTAAGAATATCAATCTGAAAACGAAAAACTGTTTTTCTCCAGAGGCTGATTTAGAGAGGGGCCAAGGCCCCCCTTTTCTTGAAAAAAATTTGATGGTTTTATATGGAATCACTGAAGCATGAACGGAGCGAGCCCCTTCTAAGGCAGTCAGTGGGCCCCTCTTTAAAAATTTCTGGATCCACCACTATAATCTCTTTACCTATTTTCATGAGGCTGATTAATCATAGAAAGACTCAGATATTTTCTGTGGATTCATTAAAAACTAATTGATATTTTACTGTGTGTTTTTCTATGTTGTGATGTTATGCTATTGTTTCAGAAAAAGGGAGAAGGTTTGAATCCATTAAAACGTTTAATCCCGCTGCAAATGTTTGCACCTGTCCTAAGTCAGGAATCTGATGTACAGTAGCTGTCGTTTGTTTATGTAATTTATACGTGTTTCTCGTTTCTTGTTTTTTTATTTTATATAGATTAGACCGTTGGTTTTCCCGATTGAATGGTTTTACACTAGTAATGTTGGGTCCCTTTATAGCTTGTTGTTCGGTGTGAGCCAAAGCTCCGTGTTGAAGGCTGTACATTGACCTATAATGGTTTACTTTTTTAAAATTGTTATTTGGATGGAGAGTTGTCTCATTGGCACTCATACCACATCTTCCTATATCTATAGTATACTAAATTTTTGTGGGTATAGGTAAACCATGAATTTTATTGGTAACAAAGTGCAGATTTTCAATTAGCTTGTAGGCAGAGTTGTCAATCCTACCGAATCAGACATTTATTTTGACGAAAAACATAAATTTTTCTTCAATCCATGAACATTAGTATCCTGAATACATGAATCCCTTTTATACAGAACTGTTATCGATTCAAATAAGATTGCTCATTCAAAAAAGGTAGACTCATTTATCCCCAATGAAATTAACTAACTTTTATCAAAATTCTGTCAGAGCTATTCAATGTCTTTCTTTTTAAATTCATCTCATATACATGTTATCTGTTCAGTCAGTAACAAAAAATAGTTCACAAAATCTTTGTCTTTCAGACAGGAATTTCATATATAAATCTACTTTATCAAAATCTGTTTAACTTGAATTTCCTATATCATGATTTAATCAATATCAGTTTAGATAAACGGTCAATTCATTAGTAATGGAATATTGCTACAATATGGATATAGGAGAAAATTAAAACTGGAAATGTCAGACATCTTTTCCTCATGGCATATCATGTGAATGCAATAAAATTAAAGAACTTATCAATTTATTGATTGATTTACTGTGAAAGTACATTTATTTGTGGGGTACCAGTTTTCGTGGTTTTGGTGGGTGACTTTATCCACGAATTTAAGTGTCCAACGAAATAAAACAATCATTGTCCACATCAAGACATAGAAAGATCCCCATGTAGGTTTGACTATTGATATGATCTAGAGAATATATTAAATAACACTTAATCTGAAAATGGTTTAATAGCAGTCACAGAACTACAACTGCATGCAGTGTTATACCCATTTAATCTTTTAAAACTTAAACTGTATAACTTTTGATCTTTTAATTCTCATAAAATAATATTTTTGATCGATGAAAGTCAGATTTCCAGATTTCTGGTATTGATATGCTATGATAAAGTGTTCATTTTATATCCTCATAGTTATCTTGGGATAATTAGTGTTGTCACTACAATTTACACGTGTCAATGTTTTCTTTGCAATTTCCTTCAATCCAGACTATCTGTAATCTTCGTTTCTAAAGGCTTTAATTTTTTCATTTTTTTGTTTTGAAAACTAAAATCCATGAATTTAAAAACCTGTACATAAAACATGTAAATATTGCTCAAACCACGAAAATTGATACCCACGAATTAAAGTACTTTCACAGTATCATAAAAAGGGTCTTTTAAGGGCATATTAACTACAATTTATGATTTTAAAGTTCTTCATTTTCTATCTCGCTAAAATGCGTTAAAAAGGCTTCAAAGGTCAAACAGTGAGTAAGAGATCTATAGTTGTTAACTTCAAGGTTATTTGGTGGAGAGTTGTCTCATTGCAATTATCACACATCTTCTTATTTTTATATTGCTCCTGATAGAGTAAAAAATCAAAAAAATCGCCTTCAACTAAATTTTTTTCCAATAAAAAAAGGTGTGCTTTTTTTTTATAATAATGAAATGCCTTTTTCTCACATATCCCTTCCATGTTAATAGAATCAAGATAGTCTTAAAGCTTTATTAGAAAACAAAGCAACATAATGATAGTGCAATAAAAATAGAACGAAAATTTACATAGTCATGCAGTCAGAAACAAGACGACGCAGACGACGACGCAGACGACGACGCCAACGTGATAACAATATACGACGAAAAATTAAAATTTTTGCGGTCGTATAATAAGAACAAGTAGTTTAAGTGATTGCTACATTCCTCGTAAAGAAGACCCTTCAAAACAGCTAAACAATCATCAAATACTACTAAGTTCCATAAAAGGCGTAAACAGGTGCTCCCTTGAAATAAATAACATAACAAATTGATTGAATTGACATATCTTTTCTAATCGGTCAGACAGCTGTATCTACTTGACCTTTATCAGACCAATGTTTCACAATTGATCACAGACATATTTTGCTGAGTGCCTACCATTTCCGTAATTATTCTGACCATTACTGAATTTGACCAATTATTAGAAGTGACACTTAAAAAACGACAAATACTACATGTGTCGCATGCAAGGAGGAATGTTTATCTACCAGAACACCTGATATCACTTGTGGTTTTTGATCAAAGTTGTATTGTATAAAGCTTTATTTTTTGTTTATTTACTATTCATGAACATCATTTGTCCCCTATTATTCAAGTTGTCATACATACATTGTCCCTTATTTGATTTCTTATTCCCCTTCAATAAAGTTTGCTTTCATAGACATACTGTTGTTATAAAATTGTTTTGTCACAAATTTTACACATAATTTTATTTTCTTATTCCCTTTTTACCAAATTCACTCAGTATCTATTTATCATTTTAATCTTGACTCTAAAATTATTCTTCTTTCTCTAATGTCTTTTATATAAAACATGATTAAGGAGAAGTGCAATTTTTTTTTATTACAAATACAAAAAAAAGACAAAATATTCCCAAAACTTTCTTATTCTCAAAAACTGCGGTAAACTCATTTAAGGCATTGAAAAAACATGCAATAGATAATAAAGCAAGACTTCCAACTGTTAAGCATAGCTGATTTGGGGAACCAAATATTTCAAAAGCCACTGTACAATTTTTTTTTTTTAAGCAGGTTCACAAAAATCAAAGCCGTACTGCTGACATTACAGAAGCCTATACTTACAGTGACAGTTTCTCCCGAACCTATTTTTATAACTGAATCTTTATCTTTACGCAGAGATTCTTTGAATTCTTTTATATCTTTACGAGTCCACATAGAGGCAGCAGCAAGAGGAGGTAACTCATGATCTAAAAACACAACATACACCGAATAACTGAAGGAAAACAACACATGCATATAGATAATAGTGTATTTAATGTAAGATATCTCTTTAAGGAATGTAATTTTCAAAAACACTTGCCAAGAATGAGATTAAAATGATTTTTTTAAAACTTGATTTTAAATTTAAGTTATGCTCTATTCTGAAAAGCCAAAGCATCTTTTGAACAGAATTTCCAGTATTAAACATAGTGAAAAAAAATAATCTGCAATTCTAAAATTTTTTGAAAAAAAGCAAATTTTTTTTAATTTTAAATCATTAATTTTTGGCAGCCGTAGCCTCATTTTAAAAACACATTCCATGATTAGATATCTTTGTGAAGACAGTGCAGAAACAAGACATATGAATTTGTTTTTCCCAACTCACTGTGGCAGTAGCCAAGGATGCTATCTTTATTACATTCTCTTTACAAGTTTTTACACGGTCTTTAAAGGCTTTTATATCTTTGCGTGTCCAGATTGATGCAGGCATTAAAACTGGCATCGGAGTTGGAAAATCTAACAAAATATTCAAGTACATGTAACAAGTATTAATATAACTATGCAAGATTGCATCAATACTATGTTATGATTGAGAATTAATTTAGCGAAGGTTTTTTCTACTTATTCAGGTTCTGTTGTATCTTTCTATAAGTATTCCATTTGTTGTGTTCAACTCAAAAGTTTGAATTGGATTACAGCTGATTGCATTGAGTGTGAAGGTAAAGGTTATATCTTTGGTTAGCTTGCTTGCTAGCTGAAATGTGAAGTCATTATTAGGTAAGGTATACAACCATCCTTTCCAAGTATCCCAGTTCTACAGACAGATTGGTTATCTGTCAGACTAGTCAACTCTTAAAGGTGGGTCCTTTACTTAACCAAATAAGCAAGCAAGCAGGCTAACCAAAGATACAATGTATAACATTTACCTACACTCACCCGGCAATCAGCTGTAATGTCACTATACTTTAAGATTTCTGTGTAATATTTTGTTGACATGTCGTTTTATTGATTTGTTTTGCCACGAAATTGTCAGTGTTTTTCTACTTTGTTTTTTTTTCAATATACATATACATCCTCATAAACTTAAAGGTAGAATTTCATAATCCACAACTAATCCCATACTTCTATAAAATAAGAGTCGGAGACTATTGTTATTTTGACCTTAAAACAAAGAACATCAGACTAACATGACAACCATAAAACGTATCTACTAGTCTACTAATATAATGTAAAATCTTCATTATAAAGCCTCTGACAGATGCTATAACATCTATATAGATATTTAATTGCAGCGTTGCACCATTAAACAGTTACAAAATGTTACGAAAAAAAATAAATACAACTTTGCAATGAATAGGTCGGTAGGTACAGCTTAGAAAATTGGATCTTGAAATGTTTTTAAGTGGATGTACTTCTATCCAAACTTTAGAATAGTGTTTCCAATATTGCAGGATCAAAAGCCATATCTGTTTTTAGTTCAGAACCTGTTTTCCATTTTAGTCAATAAAGTTCTTGCTTGAATATCATATAATAAACCTTAGTCTTGTATTATTTTTAATTTTAGTTTCTTGTGTACAATTTGGAGTTTAGTATGGCGTTCATTATCACTAAACTAGTATATATATTTGTTTAAGGGCCAGCTGAAGGACACCTCCGGGTGCGGGAGTTTCTTGCTGCATTGAAGACCTGTTGGTGACCTTCTGCTGTTTTCTGTTCCATGCATGGTCGGGTTGTTGTCTCTTTGACACAATCCCCATTTCCATGCTCAATTTTATTTTACTTATCACCTCTGTCATGTCTGTAGAGGATTAAAATTTACAGCAGAAATTATGTAAATTACAGTTAAAACCGTTTGTTCCTGCACACACTCATTTACGTTTTGATTTTAGAAAGAGATTTAAACAATCAGTCCTGAAACCAAAACTGTTTATATCAGGAAGTAGAATTGATCTTAGATCAAATTACCTGAAGGTATCAGTCACGCTTAAGCAATATCAATCTCAATATCTAAAATAGGCTTTAACTGCTCTAGGTTAAATTCAAAATAGATCAATGGTAACAAGTTCAGAAGTTCACGACTGTATTGTTTTTGTTGTTACCAGCTTAAGCAACCACACCTGCCAACTTTTCAAAATGCCAATGGGAGTTTTACATGCAAGATTGCTCATATAATCCTACAAAACCTCCAAGCAGGCCTTCAAATATATTTTAATGTTGTTTTTTATGCTTCTTCATACTTCTACAAGCCTGTATCCCTTGTAAAATTAATTATTTTTGTTTGTTTAAAATTGTGCACAAAACTGCTCTTTTAAAATTTCCAATTGGGAGCCTCCATGGGGGAAATCTCCGCCAAATAGTGACAGTTGGCAGGTATGAGCAATTTTTTTTTTTTTACTGTAAATTTTACTTAGCTATATTATTAGCTAAATGAAGTTTCTAACGACTGATTTCATAAATTGATTTATTTACATAAAAAAGATTCTGACACATCAACAAAACTTATTTTTTGCTTAAGCTCATGTTATATGAACGGAAATACCTGATTATGAACAGGAAACATAATATTGCATTGAAACAGTTGCTTTGATTCTAGATGTAAACTAGAGATGGATTCATTCAACAATTTGTATTAATATATATTAATATAAGAATAAGGTATGAGAAGACTTCAAGAGTCAAAATAAAATTGCAAAAATAGTTATTTCATTTAAACCTTTCAAAGATAAGTTAATTTTCTCGATAAATGAATATGTGGAAAATTTAAGAATTTCTCCTACCTAGAATAGCCATTTCAAGCATAGCTTTTGGTCAACAGCTTTTATATCCAAATAGATATCTGTGCAATGTTGGGATTCAACATGGTTTTGCAGTATTTCAGAAACACAAAACTGTTATACCAGATGTAAAATTAATCAATTTTCACAAATGAATGGTCTTCAAAGCAAAAATATGGTAAAATCCCTAATTTGGCATATTATTTGAAAGATCCAGTACAAAATGAACATATGACAAAAAATTATACGAAAATATTATTGTGATGTTTGAAGTATGAGGGAAAATACCAGATTAAGTATTGTGGTTTTAGCAAAATCTGTATACAGATGTGCAATTATCAGAATAGGCATGCCAGTTATTCACATTAATAAAAACCGCAATAACTTCTGAATTAACAGTTTCAGACACTAAATTTGGCATAATAGTCGATAGGTGTCAGAGAGATGGACAGACTTGTAATTATAATTCCCCTTGAATTGAAGGGGCGCATAAACATTTTGAAATAGTACCTTCTTTGTTGCCATTTGTGTCTGGTTGTTCTGTTGGGACTGATGTCGGACCATTAGGTTGTAGTTGTTGCTGTTGTGCCTGTGTGAGTTCTTTTGTTTCTGTTTTTGTAATAACTGTTGTAACATTAGGATTGTTGTTTGTTGTTGTTGTATTGGGCGCAGCAGACGACATGTTCTGTTGTAACTGTTGAGCAGACGACGTGTTTTGCTGTAACTGTTGATACTGCTGTTGTTGATGGAGTAACTGCTGTTGATAAACTTGTTGCATGTATTGTTGGAAATGCTGTTCTTGTAACTGTCGTATCAATTCTTCTTGCTAGAAATAAAAAAATAAATTAAGTTATTCTTCGATAATTATAAAAAGATGTGGGGATCACATCAGCAAGGTAGCAATTCACCAACACAACAAATCCAGCTTTATAAAAGAAAATATTGTATGTGAAATTTCAGTGTTAATATCTCTAAAAACAATTTGTTTTCCTTAGTAGAATACTGAATATCTGTATGTCTTTATGTACATTATATATGCTAGTTTAGATGATAACTTTAGCTTTCCATTACATTTACGCTTTATGTACGTTATGTAATAAGATTTAGTTTTTCATTAATTTACTTTTATGCTTTATTTGTGCCAGTTTAGATTGTAACTTTACGTCTTATATCAAATTTATATAATATTAGCTAATTTTTTGTATCTTTTTATATTCATATATCCTGAAATTTCCAGCCAATTAGTGAATTTGAAACTAAATTGATTAAATTTGGCTACAAATCAAATTTCATGTTTGTCAATTATGCCCCTTGACAATTATAGATATGTAATGTGATCTAGTAGGCTCTCAGCTACTATTATTTCATTTTAGTTCATGTGTCAAATTAATGTCTAATTTTGAAGAAAAAAAACAAGAAAAAAATAAACTCAATTTGCAGGGGAAAAAAATCAAAATAAATTTTCTACTTGTGACAATGATGGAATATTTCAAATCTTCTAAGGACATTTGAAATCTGTTCGTAAGAATGTGAAAAAAAAGCAATTAGAAAAAGCCTTTTACAGTTTAATTATGAAGCAGCCTTGGTTTAATGACATCTATTAATCCTTTTGTCAAAGAATGCCACTGCAATTAAAAGAATCAAGACTTTTAAGAACTGAACTAAAGAATGGAAGTAAGAATACTAAATGTATTAAATAGCTTTTAGTAACCCAATCTATCATGGTCAAGACTTAATTAATATGAAAGAAGTCATATTGTCTTCCGTATATTTTCATTTTCTGATTGCATGCTGCCTTCCCAGTCAGATCTTGACCTGACGTGATCTTTCAATATCGTCAGGATAGTGGAACCTATTCTATCATGTTCAAGATTTATTAATATGAAAGAAGTTGCAATGTCTTCTGTATTTTTTATTAGCTGATTGCATGCTGCCTTCCGGGTGAGTCTTTACCTGATGCTATCTTTCAATATAATCAGTCCAGTGGAACCCTTTCTTTCATGGTCAAGACTTTATTAATAGGAAGGAAGTCATAATGTCTTCTGTATTTTTTATTAGCTGATTGCATGCTGCCTTCCGGGTGAGTCTTTACCTGATGCTATCTTTCAATATAATCAGTCCAGTGGAACCCTTTCTTTCATGGTCAAGACTTTATTAATAGGAAGGAAGTCATATTGTCTTCTGTATTTTTTATTAGCTGATTGTATGCTGCCTTCCGAGTGAGATCTTGACCTGATGCTATCTTTCAATATAATCAGTCTAGTGGAACCCTTTCTTTCATGGTCAAGACTTTATTAATAGGAAGGAAGTCATATTGTCTTCTGTATTTTTTATTAGCTGATTGCATGCTGTCTTCCGGGTGAGATCTTGACCTGACGCTATCTTTCGATACCATCAGTACAGTGGAAAATTAAACCTTTTTTTCATGGTCAAGACTTTATTAATACGAAAGAAGTCATAATGTCTTCTGTATTTTTTATTAGCTGATTGCATGCTGCCTTCCGAGTGAGATCTTGACCTAACGCTATCTTTCGATATCATCAGTACAGTAGAAATTAAACCTTTTTTTCATGGTCAAGACTTTATTAATTCGAAAGAAGTCATAATGTCTTCTGTATTTTTTTATTGCTAATTGCATGCTGTCTTCCGGGTGAGATCTTGACCTGACGCTATCTTTCGATACCATCAGTACAGTAGAAATTAAACCTTTTTTTCATGGTCAAGACTTTATTAATATGAAGGAAGTCGCAATGTCTTCTGTATTTTTTATTAGCTGATTGCATGCTGCCTTCCGGGTGAGATCTTGACCTAACGCTATCTTTCGATATCATCAGTACAGTAGAAATTAAACCTTTTTTTCATGGTCAAGACTTTATTAATATGAAGGAAGTCGCAATGTCTTCTGTATTTTTTATTAGCTGATTGCATGCTGCCTTCCGAGTGAGATCTTGACCTAACGCTATCTTTCGATATCATCAGTACAGTGGAAATTAAACCTTTTTTTTCATGGTCAAGACTTTATTAATAGGAAGGAAGTCATATTGTCTTCTGTATTTTTTATTAGCTGATTGCATGCTGTCTTCCGGGTGAGATCTTGACCTGACGCTATCTTTCGATATCATCAGTACAGTGGAAATTAAACCTTTTTTTCATGGTCAAGACTTTATTAATATGAAAGAAGTCGCAATGTCTTCTGTATTTTTTATTAGCTGATTGCATGCTGCCTTCCGGGTGAGATCTTGACCTAACGCTATCTTTCGATATCATCAGTACAGTAGAAATTAAACCTTTTTTTCATGGTCAAGACTTTATTAATAAGAAAGAAGTCATATTGTCTTCTGTATTTTTTTATTTGCTGATTTCATGCTACTTTCCCATTGAGATCTGAACCCGACTTTATCTTTCCGTGTTTCTCCGTCACAAAACAGATGATCAATCTTTATAACAAAATTGTGTATTAACAGCATGACTTTTTCATTATAGGAAGGAAGTGCTATCTTTGCCTGCACTATGCTATTTAAAACCGAAGTTGACAATGATAAATGATACTTGAGAAATTGACCTGACGCTATCTTTCGTTATCATCAGTACAGTGGAAGCTGTTCTTTCCTGGTCAATACTTTATTAATAAGAAAGAAGTCATATTGTCTTCTGTATTTTTTTATTTGCTGATTTCATGCTACTTTACCATTGAGATCTGAACCCGACTTTATCTTTCCGTGTTTCTCCGTCACAAAACAGATGATCAATCTTTATAACAAAATTGTGTATTAACAGCATGACTTTTTCATTATAGGAAGGAAGTGCTATCTTTGCCTGCACTATGCTATTTAAAACCAAAGTTGACAATGATAAATGATACTTGAGAAATTGACCTGACGCTATCTTTCATTATCATCAGTACAGTGGAAGCTGTTCTTTCCTGGTCAATACTTTATTAATAAGAAAGAAGTCATATTGTCTTCTGTATTTTTTTATTTGCTGATTACATGCTACCTTCCCGGTGAGATCTAGACCCAACTTTATCTTTCAGTGTTTCTCCGTCACAAAACAGACGATCAATCTTTATAACGAAATTGTGTATTAACAGCAGGACTTTTCATTATGGGAAGGAAATGCTATCTTCATATCTTTGCCTGCATTACTGTTATTTCAGACCAAAGTTGACAATGATAAATGTTACGACTTTCCGAATAATAGCGTGGACTACAAATTATGTACTTTTTCCCTGAAGTATAATCAACTAAAACCTAGTAGTCAATATTGTATGAGACAATCCATTGATTAACAAACATAAGTTTTTGTACAGAATAGTTATTTTACTGTCTTTCTACATTATATAATGCATCAATAAAAACGTTCCATAATTATCATATATGCAGTGTTAAGTTTCCGGTGATAAAAGCTTGCCGGAATACAAATTACTTCAACCATAAGGGCTGTCAAGTTATTCTTCATTTTAGCCATCATCAGTGCTAAATTTCATGCGATTATATAGGATTTTTACAATCCGCCTGCACGGAAAAAAATAGCATGACTTCTTGTAATTGCTGTAAAAATAATAAAATAATAAAGAAGACATGGCATACACGAAATACTTCTTGGATTTTATTTTTAATTTGACACTATATATGGTTTATAAATTGTTGTCTTGTATAAGTCTTATAAAACAAGACTATTTATGTAACCCTCAATAAGGGTCTTTCTCGTACTGCAGGATGAAAGAAGTCCTCGTGGTAAAATTTCTAAACTCTAGCCACAGCCACTTTTGGGGTTAATTAGAAAGCATAACCCAAATACTTCAATAATTTTCAAATTTTTCAAAATGAATGAAATTTAATAGAGTTTTCTCATCTTTCTTCAACAGTGTGTGTTCTGTTAAGAAAATTCACTAATACTCCTCTAATTAATATAATGTCATGCTTTTCAGTCCAAAAAACATAACAGTGATATTTTTGTTTTTTTTTCAAAACTACCTGTACCCTTTTTAATTGGGTAAATATGCATCATTTTTATCAAATTGAAAAATTTATAATTAACCATTAATTTGACTGGAACTTCAATTTACAGGCCCCATTTCAAGAGGTAAACCCTCATTTGAAATAAGACCCCTCATTGTCAGTGATGATACATACATGTAAATAGACCCTCATATCTGCACACATAGTCATTTTAGGCTTGAACAAGAATCTGTCCAAAGTATATGAATGCCCCACTCGTAAAATCATTTTCCATGTTTAATGGACCATAAAAATGGGTAAAAAATCTTATTTGGCTTTAAAATTAGAAAGATCATAACATAAGGAACATATGTACTAAGTTCCAAGCTTCATCAAAAACTACCTTGACCAAAAACTTAAACCTGAAACTCGCACTTTCATTTTCTATGTTCAGTGGACCGTGAAATTGGGGTCATAAGTCTAGCTTGGTTTTAAAATTAGAAAGATCATATCATAAGGAACATGTGTACAAAGTTTAAAGTTGATTCAACTTCAGCTTCATTAAAAACTACCTTGACCAAAAACTTAAACCTGAAACTCGCACTTTCATTTTCTATGTTCAGTGGACCGTGAAATTTGGGCCAAATTTCTGGCTTTAAAATTAGAAAGATTATATCATTAGGAACATGTGTACAAAGTTTCAAGTTGATTGGACTTCAGCTTCATTAAAAACTACCTCGAAACTTTAACCTGAAACTCGCACTTTCATTTTCTATGTTCAGTGGACCGTGAAATTGGGGTCAAAAGTCTAACTTGGCTTTAAAATTAGAAATTTTTTATCATAAAGAACATGTGTACTAAGTTTCAAGTTGATTAGACTTCAACTTCATTAAAAACTACCTTGACCAAAAACTTTAACCTGAAACTCTCACTTTCATTTTCTACATTCAGTTGACCGTGAAATTGGGGTCAAAAGTCTAATTTGGCTTTAAAATTAGAAAGATTATATCATAAGGAACATGTGTACTAAGTTCCAAGTTGATTGGACTTCAGCTTCCTCAAAAACTACCTTGACCAAAAACTTTAACCTGAAGCTGGACGAATGGAAGGACGAACGGACGAATGAACAGATGGACGGACACACAGACCAGAAAACATAATGCCCCTCTACTAGCGTAGGTGGGGCATATCGTAAGTGGGGCATATCGTAAGTGGGGCATAAAAATTGTTTAAATGAGTTTTTTTTTCAGCTTGTATTCATGCACAATTACTACTGACACTGCACCATTGGGGAAAAAGTTGTCCTTTTAGGAATAATTTTCAGCCATTTTTTTTTTCAAATTGGGATTCTTCTCCAGGGGAAAAAGCCTTTATTCTCCGGTAATTTAAGGCAAAAAATATCACTGCATAAAAACATCTCTAATTTGAATTATTATTTCTTATTCTGGAGAATTTTCATAAAATTTCAATCAAACTTAATGATTTACCATAAAACTTGTCTAATACATGATCTCTAATAATTTAATCTATTTTCCAATTGCTTTATGTATATGTGTACCATTACTGAAAAAATGCTTTTAATCTTAGTCCCATCCTCGGCAATCAATAAATAAGTCTATCAAGGAAGGGTTTATTAAAATTTAATCACTTTTATTGACCTAAAGTTCAAGAAATATGGGTCTTCATATATATAAGAAATATTTTAATATTTAATGAAATCTATTGATTATTTCAGTTGGAGGCTTGTTAGTGTTTATTGAATATCTTAACCTCATAATTATCTTTTCTTTCATTTTTGTATCAGAAACTTGCATTTCAGTACTAAAATTGCAAGACTGCATTCTTATCCAAACCTGTCCCAGATTTTCTCATTGCCCACTTCGGTAATGTTTTTCTTGATTATCAGCTACCCCTAAAGGTGATTTATTTATAATTTTACAGAAATATTTGTTCTATATTTTCATCTTCCAACTGATAATGGAGTAAGGAAATATTCTGATTTCTTCATAGATCCATAAAGCAAAAAAATGTCTAGACAATAAGACATAAGTATGTCAAGATAGTTGTTGAAAATATACCTTTACAAACCAGACATTCCTTCAAAGCTTGATGTTCGGTGTGAGCAAAGGCTCCGTGTTGAAGACTGTACTTTGACCTATCATGGTTTACATTTATAATCGTGACTTGGATGGAGAGATGCCTCATTGGCACTCAAACCACATATATTCCTATATCTATTTATTACTGCTTAAACAAATCCTTTTTGCATTATTTAAATCACAGACCCTTTGTTCCAGGTGAGCTAAAAAGCGTCATTCAGTAATGTTTTGTTATTTCAATGAGAAAATCTTGTGTGAAATACAATAAAATCCAAACTTTGCAATGTTTTTATTATTGCAGAGGGATCTGATAAAAAAATATATACTTGAACAAAAAAGTTTATGGCTATATTTTTTTTGTGCATATGTTCCAGACCGTATGAGTATTTGGACCGTACGCGTACGGTCTGACTAATATTAAGAAGTTGGTCACGTTTATCAGATACAAATGTATATAACAGATCAACATAACTTATATCTCAAATTAATGTAGAAAGTTCAATAGTAATTGAAATAAAACATCATAATGTTATAACTATTTAAAAAAAATCACGTTTATTTAATCTGTTAATCTCCTGTATTTAGCATGTCAGTAATTCATAAATTGAAGCCAAGTATGCTAATTGAAATTGAAGTTATCGGAAGTAAACATAGAGTGGGAGGACAATCGTTTTAGAATATTAAGGAACTTTACAAAAAAAATAAATGCAAAGCAACATGCATAAAAAAATCATGTTACTGTAAAAAACATATGACATTCTTTGTGGAAGTCAGTGTCACCTTGAGTACCAAAATAGGATTCACGGATATAAAAATAAACACATATTTAATTCTAATTGTTCGCTTAATCATTTTATCCATATACATGTAATAAAAACAATTTTTATAACTACAAATAATGATTTTGATGAATATTTGTTTAAATTTAACCCATATGATCCTAAAAAACATCAGCTGGACCGTACGCGTATACTCATACGGTCCGACCGTACGCGTATGGTCGGACTGTACGAGTATATGTATACGGTCCGGACCGTACGCGAACGGTCCAAATACTCATATGGTCTGGAACACATATAAGCATGACATGAAAGACCCATGTGATATATAAAAGCAAAATCGAGGACTACAATAGGTTTTTACATAATGGAGGGAATGATAAATTAATCCTTCTCATAGAAAAAAAGGGTATGCTATATACATATTGGTCTTACCAAATTTAATAAAAAGTTTTGAGGCCGTGTGAAGTGACACTTTTTGAGAAATTATATTGTCATTTCTGGTGAAATTCTTTTGCGTGCCCATTACGTGTTCGTTATACATCTGTTGGAGGTCTGGCAGATAAATTCTTATTATTCATAATTGATCTTAGAGTAAGGGCACGTCTTCACAATCAAGAAGCTCTTATTCAGGCCAGACACTGCCCTTTTGCAGCATTTTATTCATACACAAATTTGATAGTGTGTCAAAATATCCATATCAAAGATACTAGGTTTATAGGTTGCATTTCTGTATATATATATATAGACAATGCAATTTCCCATCGGAACTTCCTTTGCAGCTAAAAAAAAGCTGTGTCTCTTTTACTATGAAGTTTCATGAAAAATTATATCCTAGAATGAAAAGTTGACATTCACCAGCATATTTTCAACCACATGTTTATGCCCTGAACTTGTTAGAGTTTAAACTTATGCTAAAATTATGTACTACCCCTACCTTTACTTTTCGCCTATTTAAAAATTCATTTTTCAATTTTTCACCGTAATAGTATGTTTTTATACTGAAAACAGGTCCAAGTTATGCCTCTATGAGATGAAACATAAAGATCATTTCTTGGAACCAGTATGTCAACGAATCAAATTATCTATGAATATAAAATATCTTCCCATAAGAGGCGTGTTTTGAGAAACAGCTGTATTTACAAAGTGCAACCCTTATATTTAATTGTCTGATACTTTTGTATTAAAAAAACTCATCAGTGACTTGCAAATAAAACAGTGCACAGGCAAAATATTGTACAAAGTTCGAATAGCAAAGAGAGCCAAATTTCCTAAAAAGTTTTGCAAAA
Organism: Mytilus galloprovincialis; assembly: GCF_965363235.1. Classification (NCBI taxonomy): domain Eukaryota; kingdom Metazoa; phylum Mollusca; class Bivalvia; order Mytilida; family Mytilidae; genus Mytilus; species Mytilus galloprovincialis. The sequence goes on from NC_134840.1 coordinate 82,430,884, forward strand.
AAACAGCTAAAGTAATCTATTTCTGGAACAGAAAATCCTATTTATTTCAAGACATTTGAAAAACTGCATATATTTTAAAGAGATTTAATTAGCACATCTCTGGGGAGTCAAAAATGAATTCACCAAATTGCATACAGACCTTAGTTTCGATATTTAAGTAAAGATTGAAGGGAATCGATAAAGACATACTTGAGTTATAATGTAGTGTGTGACATACTAGATGGGAGAGACAATATGTCCATCATTGTATCATCAACATGTCAACAAATATTTGTTCCTCCTTACAGAAATTCCCCTGTAAACTTTTTTTAAAATCTATGCAGTAAAATCGGCTCTTGTTGGAACAGATAATCTATAACCTTTATTACGTCAGGAAAAATTTGTTCCAGTGGAAAATAATATTACAGATTACAGAATATTGTTTTCCACTTGGAACTTCTATTTTGTGACAATCAATAGATCCAATATTCTTTTGTAAAATGATAAATGTACAAACAAAATAAGGCAATCTTGAATCAATTTGATAAGGTCACAAATATTTTTGAATAGTTATCAAAGGTACCAGGATATGCCAGACGCATGGCATGTTTCGTCTACATTAGACTCATCAGTGACGCTCAGATCAAAATAGTTATAAAGCCAAACAAGTACAAAGTTGAAGAGCATTGAGGACCAAAATTCCCAAAAGTTGTGCCAAATACAGCTATGGTAATCTATTCTTGGGATAAGAAAATCCTTCGTTTTTCAAAAAAGTCAAAGTTTTGTAACAGAAAATTTATAAAAATTACCATATAGTTGATATTCATGTCAACACCAAAGTGCTGAATTTAGGGCATGTGGTAAAATCTGGCTTTAGAACTTTTCCAATAGATTTCCACTTCTCCAGAGCAAATTTTGTGATGTATTATACCGCATTCAAATTTTGTTTAATGATTTTGAAGTTTTGTAAAATACATGTATACTGAAGATTCATTCATTTTCAGGGATACCTATATTTGTAAACAGAGTAAAATAAAATTTTCGCAGACATTTTTTGTAGTATTGCCATAGTCTGACTGCATACAAGCCTATAGAAATTTGAAATTCGTTAAAACTTTAATTAGGTGATATACTTATACCCATGAAAATTGATAATTCAAGAATACTCTTGAATCCACACTATTTGACATCATTTTTAATCATTCCTACATGTATTACAATAACCAATAGGTGATAATTGTTGGTAATCAGAATATTGATTTAATCTTTTGTATTTATTCATGTATAAAACTGTTTGAATAAATTACATAACTTATACATGTAATTGATTTTATTTTTCCATTATTTTCAAACTTTCAATAAAAAAATAATTCTTGTATCTTTAGATATAGGAAGATGTGGTGTGAGTGCCAATGAGACAACTCTCCATCCAAATAACAATTTAAAAAAAGTAAACCATTATAGGTCAATGTACGGCCTTCAACACGAACCTTGGCTCACACTGAACAACAAGCTATAAAGGGCCCCAAAATTACTAGTGTAAAACCATTCAAACAGGAAAACCAACGGTCTAATCTATATAAAATAAAAAAACACCTAAATAACCTTCAATACTTCATGAACCAATGTAAGGCTTTTTGACATTGCCATGTTGACCTTTAGTGCTTACATACACATATATATTTAGAACATTTGAACAATTACCTTTCTCTAAATAACCTTCAAAACAATTCTCTATACATAATCTACATATCAAAACAGAAAATAATTTCCTGCACTATATAGAAATTGATGGACAAAATACAATAAAGCAACTAAATACTTCTATTATACAGAAATAGGGGTACCAAGAGGATATATTGATCTAAATATCTGACAATAATTGATTAATTCTAAAACACTTAAATCATAAATATAACACACTAAAAATTCCCCCATGGTACTGAGAGCTTCATGATTTGTACTTTTATTTTTAAACATTTCTACTTTCAAATCATTGTTAGCTAATCACAACACATGTTACCCATTACCTGAAACATTAACTAAGAAACTGTTAATTATTGTTTCATTCTTTGTGAACATTACAAATATCAACAATCAATTGTTCAATAAAAATATGATAAAATAAAAATAAAATATGAACTTTACCTTACTGTAGAAGATAACAGCAAGTTTACACCATGGACATTCTGCTTAATGACCTATTTCCTCCTCAGATTCATCAACATAATCAATAACCATATATGGGGGAAATTTCAAAATGTACAAATACATCTCTCATAAGACTAACAGTTATAAAACTTTTCCATTAAAATTTACTTTTGTGAGAAAATAACTTGTTAAATCCTGTTATATTTTTTTTTTAAATAAACAAAAGTATCTGATTAGTAGTAAATTCAGAACACTGTGACCATGGTGACTGGGTGAGTATCTCAATAATAATTTAATTTTGGATGTAACTGGTCTTCTGATTGGCTGACGTTATTTTGTTATGAGCCCATAGACATAATTTAGTCATGTTGACCGTGACGTCATCAACGTTTTCTACATGTTTAAAATGGAATATAGAATTAAATTATTAAGGAATGACTGTAATATTTTTTCTGTCTATGAAGAAATAACATAAAAAATGTGGTGCACACTGAATAACGCGCGTAGCGGGTTATTTAACAGTGTGCACCACATTTTTTATGTTATTTCAAATAGACAGAAAAAATATTACAGTCATTTCTTATAATTTAATTCTAAATTCCATTTTAAACCGTAGAAAACCATGAAAAAACGTTGATGACATCACGGTCACATGACTAAATTATGTCTATGGGCTCATAACAAAATAACGTCAGCCAATCAGAAGACGCGTTACATCCAAAATTAAATTATTAAGAAATGACTGTAATATTTGTTCTGTCTATTCGAAATAACATAAAAAATGTGGTGCACACTGTTAAATAACCTGCTACGAGCGTTGTTCGGTGTGCACCAAATTTTTTATGTTATTTCTTCATAGACAGAAAAAATATTACAGTCATTCCTTAAATAGAAAATTGTATCCTGATATCTGATACATATATCTGTATGCAGATTTTCCTGAAAATGCGATAAATAATCACACTTATTTGATAATTCTTAAAAGTCACATTTACAATATTTACATTTTTTCTTCTGAAAAACAGATTTGATTTAATTATTGATTATTAGATCTATCAGCAACTTTAAGGTTTTGCTAAATTTCTGAAACCATAAATTCAGGGTATCATCAGTTCATTTATGAAGCCAATGTAACAAAATTCAAGGACTGCAGACAGGAACTGATTATGATAAATTTAGCTGATCACAATGTTGATAGTAAGGCTAAATACCACAAATACTCTGACAAATAAACTGAGTTGTCTGTACTTGACCTTCTTTCAAATAGCAATTTCACCCGAAGGAATATTTCATGATTTTATCTTAAATGGAAATTTAGTGATTTCAAAATAAATAATTTGTTTCAGTCAGTTCCATACAGGATTGTTTGTTTACTAAATCATACTTTTGGCCCAAAAATTCAGAAATTTGATGAAAAGATATGCTAAAATGTCCAATAGTTTTGTAGCTAAAAAGATTTTCACCAATTATGTCATTAGTGACAGATTTAGGGGGGGGGCATCTTTATGGAGCTACAGATACAGTAAATGCATAGCCTTTTTTCACAAGCCTTGATCTGCATTTGTTATATCTGTTTGACACTCTAATATTTTTATCTATAAAATTGAGAATGGAAATGGGGAATATGTCAAAGAGACAACAACCACCTACCAAAGAGCAGACAAAAGCCAAAGGCCACCAACGGGCCTTCAACTTAGGGAGAAAATCCCACAACAGGGGTGGTCCTCAGCTGGTCCCTAAATAAAATTGTTTACTAGTTCAGTGAAAATGGACGTCATACTAAACTCCAAAACATATAAAGGAAATAAAATGAACAAGAATGTGTCCAAAGTACACGGATGCCCCACTCGCATTTCCATTTTCAATGGACCGTGAAATTGGGTAAAAAATCTAATTTGGCCTTAAAAGTAAAAAGATCAACTAATAAGGAACATGTGTACTAAGTTTCAAGTTGATTGGACTTTAACTTCATCAAAAACTACCTTGACCTAAAACTTTACCCTGAAACTCACACTTTTAATTTCTATGTTCAGTGGACCATGAAAATGGGGTCAAAAGTCTAATTTAGTTTAAAAATATGAAATATCATATCATAAGAAACATGTGTACTAAGTTTCAAGTTGATTGGACTTCAGCTTCATCAAAAACTACCTTGACCAAAAACTTTAACCTGAAACTCATACTTTTAATTTCTATGTCCAGTGGACCATGAAAATGGTGTCAAAGTCAAATTTTGTTTTAAAATAAGAAAGATCATATCATAAGGAACATGTGTACTAAGTTTCAAGTTGATTGGACTTCAGCTTCATCAAAAACTACCTTGACCAAAAACTTTAACCTGAAACTCACACTTTTAATTTCTATGTTCAGTGGACCATGAAAATGGTGTCAAAAGTCTAATTTTGTTTTAAAATAAGAAAGATCATATCATAAGGAACATGTGTACTGAGTTTCAAGTTGATTGGACTTCAGCTTCATCAAAAACTACCTTGACCAAAAACTTTAACCTGAAGTGGGACGAACGGACGGACGCACAGACGGATGCACAGACGAACGGAGGCACAGACCAGAAAACATAATGCCCCTCTACTATCGTAGGTGGGGCATAAAAATCATACAAGGCTAACAAAGGCCAGAGGCTCCTGACTTGGGGGAAGCACAAAAATGTGGCAGGGTTAAACATATTTGTGAGATCTCAACCCTTCCCCTTTACCTCTAGCAAAAATAGAATAAAGAAAACATAGCAATACACACAGTAAAACTAAGTTTAAAAGAAGTCTGAGTCCCAAGTTCGAATTAAGGTAACAAAAAAAAAACCTAACTGAATATTCTTCACAATTAAAGTAGATTATTGGCAAGACATTTCAACCAAAATCCTTCCTCCTAATTCAAATTTTGTAAAAGAACAAAGATTAACAATTTTGTTAAAAAACGAGTTGACAGATTCCATTATTAAAATGAAAAATAGATGACACCAAGATATTAAAGATTGATTATTATATGGATATTAAAATAAATTTTGTAGTATACCACGAATCAATGTTTAATATTACCATATAGCATATTGATCGCTCCTTGTAGGGATATAACTCATTTATATCAAATTATGTACTTCATAAGTCTTTTAATGTTAGAATCAATACGTATAACTGTACTTCGAGGAAGTTGACTAATGAAATTTTAGCAGCTCATCACGTATCTTTGATGGATTATTTGTTATATAATTATTAGATTCTAAAGCTTAAATTTGTGTAGAATTTTAAAAATTGGTTTCTCCCTTTTAATAATCTTACCTTTTTGAACTGAATATCTTAATCTGCAGGAAATTATGGCATTGGCCATTGACAAAGAGATATAATAGAATACATTTTTTTTTTAAATCTTGAGAATCTAAGATGGAATATCTGTTATATAATTATTAAATTCTAGAGTCTAAATTTCCTTAGAATTTTAGAAATTGGTTTCTATCCTTTAATAATCTTGCCTTTTTAACAGAATATTAAAATCTGCACGAAATAATAGCATTGTCCTTCAACAAAGAGATGTGGCTGAATACAATTTTTTTTTTAAATCTGAGAAAATTACAATGTTGATGAATTCATTAAACTTTAATATTTAATCGTTAGAAATGTTCTATGGAAATAAGAATGTCGATGGATTTAGTACACTAAATATTTAATCATCTGCAATGTTCCATGGCAATTACAATGATGATGAATTTATCAAACTAAAAAATTTAATCACCTAAAATATTCTCTGGAAATTTAAAATAGTGATCGATAAATTTAGTAAACTCAGAAAGTTAATCATCTAAAATGTGTAGCTGTCTTATTTCTAATACAAAATACTTTTTATCTTCAGGTTATCATGTACTGATTTTTTCAGCTTTTCTACATCATATCATAAAATATTGACTGCAATTCATAAAATTATTCTGTCATCATAAGAGGTATATTTGATAACATAATGATACAAGCTAACCACCTTTTATCCTATTAAATAAAAAAGAAGATGTGGTATGATTGCCAATGAGACAACTATCCACAAAAGACCAAAATGACACAGGCATTAACAACTATAAGTCACCGTACGGTCTTCAACAATAAGCAAAGCCCATACCGCATAGTCAGCTATAATAGGCCCCGATAAGACCATGTAAAACAATTTAAACGAGAAAACTAACGGCCTTATTTATGTAATAAATGAAAGAAAAACAAATATGTAGCACATTAACAAACGACAACCACTGAATTACAGGCTCCTGACTTGGGACAGGCACATACATAAATAATGTGGCGGGGTTAAACATGTTAGCAGGATCCCAACCCTCCCCCTAACCTGGGACAGTGGTATAACAGTACAACATGCTATCATACATACAGTTGGTGAAGAGAAGGCAGTACATTATCAAAATTATACTAGCAAAGATAAAAGATTAATAAATCCTATCATCCTGTTTTGCAGTTGGTGAAGGGGAAGTCTGTCAGATCATATTGGTAAAAAAAATCATCAAAGCTTAGTCAGATGATTTCCTTGCCTACATATAACATTATAAAGGGAGATAACTCAATAACAGTAAAATTGTCTTAACCAAAATTGTAATTGATCTGGGATCATAATAACTTTTGTGTATAAGTTTCATAACATTTGTTCGAGGCAAACTTATGTTAGTAACTTAGAGAACAAAAACTAAAAACTTGTTTTTTTTCCCCCATTTGTAAGGGGGCACAACTCTAGAAAAGTGATGCCACTTAATATGTGTTTTGTGGAAATATCCATGGTGTATAATTTTCACAACATTTGGTTAAGACAAACTAAATGAAGGATGGAAACCAATTTTGGGACGAACAGGCTTACAAGGATAATTTAACGTAAAACTTAATGGTGATTGGCATCAAAACAAACAAGACTAACAAATGAAAGATTCTTATAAATTTACTACAAGCTTCACCCCAAGTGTAAAGAAGGTCATGTTTTCATACTTCATTTTTCATTCAATGAGGAGCATAATCCTTAAACTAACTTTATATAGGGTGTCTCATATTTGACAAAAATATTAAACCAAGATAGGTTTTGACATCTTCAATGCAAATCAAAAGCAGCAATTTGATTGATTATCATATTACAAACTATATCAATTACATGATTAGAAGAATGAATCTGCACTCTCCATCCTCTTGAAAATGCAATATAGATATGCTTAAACAATGTCCTTGTCATTCAAAATATCAAAAGTCTCCCATAAATCTTTCAATCAGAAAACAATTTAATACATTTTTAAAATTAAGCAGTCACTGAACCATGACAGAAGAGAGAATCCATGTAAACTGGTTGTAACTATTGTCATTTGGGATTTTAGGGTCATTCATAGTTTGGTTTATATGGCATGAAAAGTACAAAATAAAAAAACAACAAAACTGAAACACCAAACAAATAGATTAGGGTAATCAGCTGGTGATACATTATTTTTAATGTATAGACTTTTAAATATTTCATTTTTATGAGAAAATTTTCTAATTGATTCTAAACCATTGTAGGGTTATAAAATATCTAACATCATAACATCCTAATGAGATATTCTTAAATCAATAACTTCTGCTGTAAACATCAACTTCAGTTCATCAGCTCTGATGTAAAAATATTACAAATATCTTACCTGTAAATTTAATTGGCTAACACATTAAAAATATGTTTTCTGCTTGTTATAATTTTATTGAGGAGTCTATTTCAGAAAAAGTTAAGTGTGGGGAGTTTGACAACACTTTTCTTACACCTAATGGCTATGACCATGCTTTTTTATTATTTCAATATGTTGCATATTTTTGATATATGAGTAGTAACTTTCTTGCTTTTCTTACAAGGCATTGACAAATACACTCTATATAGCTAGGTAAACAATAGAAATTTGGTAAAAGTTGGCAATGAATATGATTTCCATTAGACACTAACAATCTCATTTTACATGTATTCATCCTGCCTCTAGATTTTTTTTTATAAATGCATGTACTAGTCATTAATTCATTATTGAACATTGCAACATTCATACCAATGTAATTTTATTGGGGCCATTAAACTATTATTCCTGTGACACTGTTTTCAAATATTTACTGTGGTCCTGGCATAATTCAAGTCAACAAAACTTACAATGCAATCAGTAAAATTTTATGTAATTAATTGGTGTAGGCATATATCACAGAAAATGCAAACCAGATGCTCCGCAGGGCGCAGCTATATACGACTGCAGAGGTTGAACCCTGAACAGTTGGGGCAAGTATGGACACAACATTTAAGCTGGATTCAGCTCTAAATTTGGATTGTGATTAAATAGTTGACACAGCATAGGTTTCTGACACAGAATGAATGTGGTCTAATGAACTTAAAATATTTTTTTTGCCTTTGAGCAATTCACTATGCTGTTGAATATTAATCCTCTCAAAAAAATGTTTGAAGAAATTTTCTTTTTATTTATGAAATCTGAAATGAGAAAAAATTAACACCCCCCCCCCCCCCCATTTTTTTTTCACATCCCCCTTTCCCTTTTTCCAAAACTGATCTCAATTCAAATTCCTAATGGAGTTTGCAACAATAACTACTCATTTAAATACATCATAAAATATTAAAATGTAAAATAAAGTGCTTGTTATCACTGAATGGTAAAGATTGTTTTAATTTATCAGTTGGTAGTAAAAGTGAATATACATTGTATATTGTATAAAACAATGATTTAAGTTGATTCAACTACTATTCTGGACAAAGAAAGATAACTCCAATTGAAAATTTCTTGCTATTGCACAATATTGTGCAATTAGATATTTCTTGCTATTGCGCAATACTGTGCAACTGAAAATATTTGCTATTGCACAATATTGTGCAATTGAAGATTTCTTGCTATTGCCAAGGCCGTAGCTACCCTTGAGGCAAGTGAGGCAATTGCCTCACTAAACTTTCGACACTGATTATTTTTTTTATACATATATATATACAGTCCGCCAAAAGTTAAGCACCACCGAAATATAACTGGCAATATTTTTTTAACTATTGCAAAAAAAATATTAATGTCTGGTGTTATGAATTACCTTTAACATACACTAAAAAAAATTCATTACGACCAAAAAGATTGCACTCCGATAAAGCAGTCAACCAACCTTTTATCAAAGGTCATATGTGCGTTTATAAATACACTGTTTCTCCAGGTGGTCGTGTAAGTGTTCGTACATTGGTCTGTCGACTTTATAGAGGCAAACGAAGAGCACGTCGTGGTGTATAGAGACCTGTACCTTCAAGCAGGCACTCTACCGTCAGGTTTAAATGGGATAATGAACATCTATGCTTGAACATAAGAACCTGACAAAACACTCATTGGTCAGATGGGAGTCAGTTTCCTTTACTGCCAGAAGACGCCATAATACGAATTTCGCAGGGGGAAAAAACGGCCTATGACCAAAAACAATATTTGCACAAGGACTGCATGCATTGCTGGTTGTGTTCCAGTACGGGGTTGCTTCTTATACCGTTATAAGCTGGGTATGCATATTCTGCAGGGTAACATAAACGGACAGACATACAGAGATTTGGTGCCTTAACATATTGTAGTCCGTCATTTTAGTAATCCCCCACTTGCGTCAACATTGTCAAGACACTTGTACCTGAATGACAACGCTATACCACGCAGGGCAAGAATTTTAACCGAGTCCAAAGAGCAACCAGCCATTTACACTAATTTTTGGCCTTCCTTGACTCCATGCATGAACCCTATCAAACATGTCTGAGATGCCATTGTCGGAAATCTCAATCGCAGAGATTCACCTTTACAAAAGTTTGTCGATTTAAAAGTGGCATTTGTTGTTTAATGCAACAGATTTCCTCAACTAAAGTTTTGAAGGCTTGTACCGAGAAAGATAGGTCGTGTTATGAAACTGTACCGGAAATGAGGTTGTTACACATGCTATTGACTCAAATATTGACATTAAATTTGCCAAACATACCAAAGATTATGTGTAGAAAATTTTAATGGTATTGGGTGATTAATTGTTGTAAAAAAATAAAATCACAGTGAAACTTAAATTCCATTTCTTAATTGTGTAATTTACACTATTTCTATATGAACGAAAAACCTATATGCATAGAACCTTCATAAGTGACCAAAATTATCTTTGTGGTTTGTTTATGGTATACATTAGCAAAATTGCTATATGATTGTTTTATATATTTTTCGAGGAACAATTGATTTTTTAAATTTGAAAAAAAATCGATGCAATAAAAGTAGGTGGTGCTTAACTTTTGGCGGACTGTATATATCAATATAATAGTCATTTGTTGTTCTGTCTCAACCTTAATTTCTATCTAAGACTACTATAACACATGTGTTATAGTAGTCTTAGTTTCTATATAACTTGTCTGATCATTCCTTTTCAACTATTCTTCCTGGATATAACCGAGGATATAACTCAGCATCTCAACGGGTGATGTTTCTCGATAACATTAACCTAATAATGATAATCATCATGGATCTCTAGTTAAAAACAGGCTCTTGCAGGAAGGAAAAAGCGACACTGAAGGTAAAGAAGGAATAATTCTAGTAAACTAGTTTTTTTTTGTGAACAGAGTCTGAGTATATATAACTTCATTAGAACAATCCAAAAACGATAAGTAGACTGACAAATCAAGTACTGGTATTCGGAAGGGGGCAGTTCTGTCTGCGTATTCATTTCTCCGTTTAACCAACTTTTGACAAATCAAGTCATCGCAAGGGGGCAGTCCTGTCTGCGTATTCATTTCACGAACTTTAATCTTTCTCTTTACAGATAAATAAAATATAAATAATATGAAACATGCGTGGATTAGTTTCTATCCATGTTTCTTTAACCTTAAAAATTGAAAGAATATCCCATATTCCAATTTGATATTATTGAGGAATGGTAGAACCTTTAACACAGGATTTTGTCTTTACTTATTCGGGACTACAGAATTTCGTTTCTTTATATTCGGGGTTTCGGAATCGGACACCCCATACCCCTAAACCCTAATTTTATAGATTCTGGAACTAAAATACCACCAACTATTTCCAGAAATAATTTGAAATTATGGACCTACATGTAAACGTCAAAAACTCCATTCCAATTCCCCTGTACCCATATCATATATACTCTATAGATAGAATTATATACATTTATCTTATCTCATTCTATCCCTAGTTTGTCTACTCTTTGTCAGCAAAAAAGCGAGTTTAATATTTTGTAACTGCAACTGTATGATGGTGCTTACAGGAAAGCTTAATTCCCTTTTGCAAACAAAACTGTTACTACCGATGCTGCTACCAAATTGCTGATGGAGAAGGAATTGGAAGAAGACCTTGATCATTGTGTTGATGATAATGTGCATCCTTTAGAAACACAGACTGCCCTGAAACGACTGAAAACTTGGAAAAGGAGCATGCATGAGTGGCGAGAGTATGTGCGGGCTTGCCATGTTCATCGCGATAAGGATATCAGCAGACCAAATTATGATTCTGAAACGAGTTGACTGAACCGGCCATAGAAAAATTTGGCAAACTCTACTGAATCGATGTTTGTTCTATGTTCTGGCAGCAGACTCAAATCAGTGATATTTGGATGATTATCTTACATATAAATTTAAATAAAGTTGTTAAAAATTTGGTGTTAGTAAAAGTCTTAAAATATAAAAAAAAATATATGAAAAGTGTCCAAATTCAAAACATTATCAAACTCTCTAAAAATGCATAGAATGCAGGATTTTGCACCATTCATTTCATATCCTCCAAAAAAATTCTCGCCTCGCTTCGCTTGGCTCAATTGTTTTGCCTCACTAAAATAAGATGCCTAGCTACGGCCTTGATTGCACAATACTGTGCAATTGAAAATTGCTTGCTATTGCACTTGAAGATTTCTTGCTATTGCTGAATACTTAATATAATAATTTTGGATCCTGATTTGAACCAACTTGAAAACTGGGCCCATAATCAAAAATCTAAGTATATGTTTAGATTCAGCATATCAAAAAAGCCCAACAATTCAATTTTTGTTTAAATCAAACTTAGTTTAATTTTGGACCCTTTGGACTTTAATGTAGACCAATTTGAAAACAGGACCAAAAATTAAGAATCTACATACACAGTTAGATTTGGCATATCAAAGAACCCCAATTATTCAATTTTTGATGAAATCAAACAAAAAAAAGTTTAATTTTGGACCCGATTTGGACCAACTTGAAAACTGGGCCAATAATAAAAAATCTAAGTACATTTTTAGATTCAGCATATCAAAGAACCCCAAGGATTCAATTTTTGTTAAAATCAAACTAAGTTTAATTTTGGACCCTTTGGACCTTAATGTAGACCAATTTGAAAACAGGACCAAAAATTAAGAATCTACATACACAGTTAGATTCGGCATATCAAAGAACCCCAATTATTCAATTTTTGATGAAATCAAACAAAGTTCAATTTTGGACCCTTTGGGCCCTTTATTCCTAAACTGTTGGGACCAAACCTCCCAAAATCAAACCCAACCTTCCTTTTATGGTCATTAACCTTGTGTTTAAATTTCATAGATTTCTATTTACTTATACTAAAGTTATGGTGCGAAAACCAAGAATAATGCTTATTTGGGCCCCTTTTTGGCCCCTAATTCCTAAACTGTTGGGACCAAAACTCCCAAAATCAATCCCAACCTTCCTTTTGTGTTCATAAACCTTGTGTTTAAATTTCATTGATTTCTATTGACTTATACTAAAGTTATTGTACGAAAACCAAGAATAATGCTTATTTGGGCCCTTTTTTGGCCCCTAACTCCTAAACTGTTGGGACAAAAACTCCCAAAATCAATCCCAACCTTCCTTTTGTGGTCATAAACCTTGTGATAAAATTTCATAGATTTCTATTCACTTTTACTAAAGTTAGAGTGCGAAAACTAAAAGTATTCGGACAACGACGGTCGTATAAAAAAAATGTTATCCAAGGGCCACAACTTCCATAAAATAAGCTTGACAATGATGAAACTTAACTAAATCTGAAAGTTCTTATGATATAACTATCTACCAGATATTCAATAGATTGAAGCAATGCAGAAAAAAAGCATTGAAAACTTAACAATTGTACAGACTGAGGGAATTACAAACTTTTAGTTTGCTTAGACTTTGACAAAATTTTTGTCAATTTTGAAAACTTGACCTATCCAGAAAAAAAGGGGGGGGATCCTTTTCAAGCACATAGAACATCAGTCATTGGTTTTACTGTCACTAACTGATTTTACCTAAGGAATTTTATTTACCTGTTGTTTATTTCCTGGACATTGTTGAGTAGCATATTGACTAAACTGCACCGCTGTCTGTTGATTTAAAGCTGTTCTTATCTGCATTCTGCAACAATATAACAATAAAATAAGTGAAGCTCAGGAAATTGATTCATAATTTCTAATATCTATTGGAAATTGATTCATAATTTCTAATATCTATTGGAAATTGATTCATAATTTCTAATATCTATTTATAATTATAAAGCAAACATGCATTCATTCATTTTCATAGGTATCAATTTTCATGGATTGAGGAAAACTTACATTTACGTGGATATTTGATTTAGTGGTATTGTAAATCTCTGCATATAGACTATAGAAAATTTATAGTTTGTTGAACATTTAAATTTGTGGTTCACCAGTACCCACGAAAATTAGTGTAAAACGATTAATAATGAATCCACAGTAACAAATTATTTTTTTTATAAATGAACTATCAACAAAAAATTGTGAAATAGAACTGTGGCTAGTATTTCAAGGTTTACAATTTTATGTTTTTTAAAACCATAATTTATTCTATTTCTAAATATTTTATTTATTTACCTTTAAGCTGATGAGATAGATTTATTAGAACAAAATTGCAGTATGTGAATAAAGTTAAATGCACATCAACTACTCAAATAATAATTGTTGAAACAAAGACTTATAATAAATACCAAGCTTATTATTTTTTAAAACCTTCATGAGACTAACAAATAGGCATTTCTTGAAATCAACAAAAATCACAGTCAAAGAAAAACAACTCTTGTTCTTGTTAAGTAATTATATATATAATGAATAATGATCTTACTCTTGTTCCAATTGTCTTTTTCTTTCCATTTCTAACTGCCTCTGAGCTTCTTCCTCCAACCTTTTTCTTTCCTTTTCTTCTTCCTCCCTTCTTCTTTGTTCTTCTGCTTCTCTTCTATAAAAGGTACAATATCGATTCAAAATATTTCAAATCTACAATTCCATTTTTTATATCGTTTTCAGTATGACTACAGAGCAGTTATATAATCATACAGTGCCTTTTTTTAATTACCTGTTGTTACTGAGAGAGGAAGGTGTTAATTTGAAGAAAAAAATCCAAATAATAAAGTGTAAAAAAAATAATTATGAAACATGTACATGTAATTACATTGATTAAGAATTGAAATTGTGATCTGTGAAACACCTGTCAGATATATGAAGTAGGAGGTGTCTAATTAAGCTAATTATGCATAATTATAAGCAAACTTTGGTGATACTGTTGAATCTTAGGCCAACAATTGTATATTATGGATTGTTATGGATTCATTATCATTTATTATTAATTTCAAAGATTTCTTGGGTTTACCTGTACAATGAAATACAAAATTCTTTCAAAACACAAGAAATGACGAAAATTCTATTGCAGATAACAAAAATATCATTGAATTAATTTTATTTAATATTAAATTTTTCTTTTTTTCTATTTACCTTCATTTATAAATAATTAATAAAAATGTATTTTTTGCAAAGCGATTATTATAAACTATAAAATAAGTTAAATAAAATATGAATCAAAATCATTTTTTCTTTCCACTATATGACACCAGTCAATAAAATTTGACTTACTGCTTTTTAATTTTTTCCATATTTTCTGCTTTATGTGCCTCTATGTACGGTCGAAGTAAGCCACACTGACTATCTACCAGTTTTATGAACTCCATCATAGCACTTTCTTTTGACATATCTCCTAAGTTCTGCCATGCTTGCCTGTAAAACAAACAAACAAATACAAAAAATACAAATAAATTAAAGTACTTTGACAAAAATCTTTCCATCAGTTGATTGGGTTGTGGATTAAAAAAAAATGCTGTCTTGTTGATGTTTTAACTAATTTCACTCATACTTAATAAAAAATAACAGCCAGGTAAAAATTTGTGGTATTTTCATTGATTGATTGTATTGAGGATTGCAAACTTGCTTTCACATTGATTTTTAAAGCACAACTTATTTACGTATACATTGTAGTTAAAAGAAAAACACTGTCACCTACATGTATCAATTCATGACACTAAATCTTTACACATACATGACATTCAGACAACACACATTGTCTTTGTGTTTCAGTGAGGCATTGAGCATACATGTATGCTCAAAACTCCCTTTCTTTAGCAGAGAGTATAAAAATACTCCTCATTGTATTTGTATAATTATATATATTTAGTGTTTATTTGTTCTGCACAGCAAACAGCACAATAAACCAGTTACATTTTGTACTTCACCATGTTCACATGACCAACTGCCAGCTGAATTACAACATCACATGACCAACTGCCAGCAGAATTACAACATCACATGACCAACTGCCAGCTGAATTACAACATCACATGACCAACTGCCAGCTGAATTACAACATCACATGACCAACTGCCAGCTGAATTACAACATCACATGACCAACTGCCAGCAGAATTACAACATCACATGACCAACTGCCACAAATTACAACATCACATGACCAATTGCCATAAATTACAACATCACATGACCAACTGTCACGAATTACAACATCACATGACCAATTGCAAATAACTGCAGAATTACAACATCTCATTTACATGACCAACTGACTGCAGAATTACAAAAGCATACAACCAGCTGACTTAAGAATCATGAATATCCTTGCAAAAATATACTTAACAGTAGCGAAGAGAAAGATAATGATATTTAGTTTTCTTAAGACCAAATACCATATGAGATTAACAAAATAAAAAAAATCTGGATAAGAGGCAGCTGTGTTATGAAAGAATTAATGAATGAACAAAACAAAATTATTCTGATAACTTGAGACTTGACAAAGAGAAACATAGTAAATTAAATCTTTCATTTCAAACTAAAATCTGAATTTAATCAGACATTAAAACAAACATGTGTTACAAAATCAAATCAATTAAAAATGTTACAAATGACAAAATCCTTGGTTATCAATATTAAATAATTATATCATTCATACATGCAAGCTTCTTTTCATTAAATAGTTCTTTGCATAAAAAAGCAGAGCAGTCTTATTTCTTAAAAATGCAAATTGGGAAAGAGAAATTTTCTTGCAGAAATATAACAAATTAACTATTTGAATGCAAAAGAAACAAGTTAAATCTATGTATGACATTACAACTTAACCATACAAAGATCATAATATGCACATTCCATTTTAAGGACTGGAACTACATTGAAAAGACTGATTTTTTATAACAAAACAGTTCAATGCAACTTTGTCTGAATCTCCATGCAACAAACTTATACAACAGCAAACTGGGAATTGAGAAGCTTACAGTTGTCCAGGAGAAAACAACGAGAACACTCACCACATACTGGGATCTGTACTTAGTCTGGTGCTAAATTATAGAAAACTGAACTGGTAAAGCGAAAAAGCAACTTAATATAAATCATGCTGTGTTAAGACGAACAAAACTGGGTAACAGCAGACACCGCCAAAGCTTTTAAGACTAATATTGATTGATTGTCGTTTTTTGCACTATTGGCTATTTTATATTGCAGTCAGTATCTATTGGTGGAAGAAGCCAACGTGTCTGGAGATAACTACAGGCCTCCATGAGTTGGAATAATCTGGTAAGACCTTATCCAAACCCTCATTTTTGGGACTTGCTTGTAATCTCAGTCGTTGTTAACCTAACTTGTGTTGTTATTATTTTATTATCACAATATCAGTCCAGTTGTCTGACCTGACATGTTGTACATGTATATGTAAGGCCTTTTACTTTTTTGTCTATTCTGCACTCAATGCAAGTACATTTGTACATGTTAGCTTGTAAATTGCTTAAACTAGAAAAGTGTGAATTCAAGATTTCACACTGAAAGAATAAAGTTCTTACCTTCTATCATTGCCTACAACATCTAGGAATCCAACATCTGGAGATACATCATTGCGATATTTCCCATGGGCTGCCTGCTTTGTATATGCTACTAATCTCAGCTTTTCTTTATATGTTAAATGTATGGCCTTTCCATCTTTTTCTGGAATAAATAACACATGTTTTTATTAATATTTATTAATGTAAATAACAGGAAAGGTGGATATAACCTAAATAAAATAGTAAACCAATGACACACTCAATATATAAAAGACACTAAACAATTGGTCTACATCAAACAAAACCAGCATTCTACAACTTATAACTAAATCTAAATCATCATGCATATATATGAGAAAAGAAACAAATTTGAGAGGGCTTACATACATACTGTGATACAAATCAGATGGCCATCCCAATAATTGACATTATTAACTAACTACACTGTTATTGGACTTAATATGATGAAAACTGCCAATGCAATATAACGTGTAAACTGGGCCAATACAGAATAACTAGGCCAATATAGATTTTTTTCTGTATTGGCCAAGTTATTCTATATTGGCCGAGTTGACACAAGTGCAGGATTTCGGAACGTCTCTAGAATTTACATCGAAAGACACGATAAACACAAACTGAAAGTAAACAGTTGTTTTGAAGACGCAGTTGTCATTTAGTTATCTTAAACATGCTGAAAATGTCAGTATGGCATACATTTCAGGCGAAAGACGGTCACATTCATTTAAAAGGTACTTTGAAAGCAGACGATAGAACTATTTCAGGCTTGGGGAACGAGTAGATTATCACAAAGTTCATTTCTTCACGACCTCATAATTTCACATCGATTTTAAATTAGTTTCTGCATAACACATGCAATGGCAGTACCTTTCCAATTACTATTTATGTGTTGCGTCTAAATTTAAGTTGTAACACTTTATAGTGACTGAAAAGGGTAGAAAAATTCATCAGATGAGAAAATGCTGAAGACACCTGGAAACAGCACCAGATCATTATGTATTGCATCTAATAAAAAGAAACAAACTGAGATTTGGATAGTTCCACTTCAAGGTAAAAATATTTATCTCTTTTGAAATGAAATTAAACAAAAATTGTAACACTGTAGTTAATTAATAAAAATATTATTACGTGTATTTCTGTATTGGCCTTGTTATTGGTCCGAGGCCAGCTGTATTGGCCTTCGGCTTCGCCTCAGGCCAATACAGCAAGCCTCGGACCAATAACAAGGCCAATACAGAAATACTTACGTAATAATATCATACTAGAACACACCCGCGAAATCGCGGGCATTCAGAGCGTAGTTTAAAGCATCAGTATGTAAAGTGTTGTTGGAAGAATTTTGTTAAATACAGAATGACTGGAGAATTTCAGCAAAAGTATCATAAGTCATAGGTTATTGGGGACAGGAAAATGTTTTTTTTTACCCTCCACCTTTATTTCCAAAGTTCACAATTTTTGGTTTTCTATCAATTTCAATATGGACATACATTTAGTATGTTATGAACATTTATTTAAGTAAGGAGCCTGTAATTCAGTGGTTGTCGTTTGTTTATGTGTTACATATTTGTTTTTCGTTCATTTTTTGTACATAAATAAGGCCGCTAGTTTTCTCGTTTGCATTGTTTTACATTGTCATTTCGGGGCCTTTTGAAGCTGAGTATGCGGTATGGGCTTTGCTCTTTGTTGAAGGCGGCCGTACGGTAACCTATATTTGGTCTCTTGTGGAGAGTTGTCTCAACATGGCAATCATACCACATCTTCTTTTTTTTTTGTAATCAATGAATTTTGTAAAAGATTTAATGACTGGAGAATTTCAGAAAAAGTATCAAAAGTTCACATGAATAATTTTAGCGCTTATCTGTATATTATGAACATTCATTACTATATAAATAAAGCGTTTTTACTTTCAATTCTAAGTTTACTAATCGATCCATGGTGATCATTGATATAGTATACAGACCCTCTCTATTTAATAAACTCTGTGACTGCCGTGGATAGTAAACTTGAAAATGATAGCAGATAAAATTCTGAAAATACACTTTATTCGTAGTATATGTATGTTCAAAGTATACAGAAAAACGCAAACCGGAAGTCTAATCTGACTTAAAATTTCGTACAATGACGGGACAATACCCGGATGCCTTTTTTCTCGTTTTCTCCTAAAATAACTCAATCTGAATAATCATATGAATGGATGACAAATGCGACTATGCACTGTACCTATAGGACACAGAGGCGTGTTGATTAATTTATTGTGGAAAGAAGAGAAGCGACACCAAAAATGAGGTCTTCTCGTTTAATAGTATAGATTAGATTAACCCTTAGACTGCTGTATTGATTTCTATTGTGTTATTGTGCAATGCTGAATAAAAAATGATATTTTTATGAAATTGTCTTGTTTACTTTAAATTGGTATATCTCTGTGAATATTGACTGTACATAAATAAAACTTATATGAAAAAACATTGTTAGGTTCTGAATTTTGCATTTCTTGTGGTTGTTTGTGTTTTCAGTTATTTTTTACCTGTGCAGGTGCAAATAAAGGTATACAAAGGTAAAGTTTTATAATTTAATATAATTTAACAATTCAATAAACATAAAACTTTGTAAAACAAGAACATTTGTAAGTATAGATATTTGGCAAAAAATATTTTGCAAAAAAACTTGTAAAAGTCACAGGTAATACTGCAGGTATGGCACAGGTAAGTCGAAAAAACTCGTTAAGGACAAATAACACTTTAAAATGTAAATAAAACAGTATAAATATAACACAATACTTTGTAAAATTAATTAATGTTACTAATGATCAAAATTACTGATCAAGAGAACAGTAATACTAGGTAAGTTAACTGTTTATTCAGAGTCCGAGGAATTTTCTCCTGCAGGTAAGAGGATTGCGCGATAGTTCTGTCGCGTGTGGTACACCTGGAAACAATTAGGCACACACAATGCAACTTTGCATGTAGGACACCAGAATATTGTTTGCTTTCTTTTGCATGCTTGTCTCAAAGACTTTTTATAGTTACAAGCTACACAGTCTCTAGCGGGATGTGCACGTTTCGCTCCAACCTTTGCAGGTATATGATTAGGAAAATGACGATCAAGTAATCGCGTTGGTTTTTCTCCCAAGATTTTTCTACCCATCTCAATTTGTGGTCGGGGAGCAGTCACAGCCTCCTGAATAAGAGCAGTAACTATTGATGTTCTAAAAGTGTTATGCTCTTTCTTTGTTTTGTTTACTGGTGCATATTTCTTGTACAAGATAAATGAATTTATGACGCACAAGTTCAACAGGTAAAAGAAGAGTTTTTTATACCACTTGCTCGTTTTACGTAGGCACGAGTAATATTGATTGATCTGATCAGATAGATCTACTCCTCCCATGTAAGAGCAGTAGTCTACCACACATGTTGGCTTGACAATTGGATTGTTTGTCCTTCTATCATTTTTGTTAAGAACACTGACTGTTGCGGGATGAATAGTTGAAAGCATATGTTCATCTCGCTTATCATGAAATTTGACAGCGAGAAGACCTTCCTTCCGTCTAAATATAACCTCACCACGTTTCAGCTTCAGATTTGTTTTTTTAAGGGCGTCGGGTACCCCCAAGCGGTTTTTTCTCAATGTGCCACAGGCATAAGTATTTAATACTTCAAGTTCTGTAAAAAGTTCTGGTGACACATAATAGTTGTCCATGTACACATGGTGACCATTGTCCAACAGTCCACAGCGGCTCATTAAACCAATAACTACTTTTGTGGTTATATTGCAGTTGTTCTCACCCAGAACAAGGTCAGCCTGTTCACCAATTTCAGAACAACCAGTATACACATCAAATCCAATACAATACCCGCTACTAGCCTCGCACACTTCATAGAGTTTTATACCAAATTTTGTCGGCTTTGCTGGATTGTACACTTTGAATCTCAAATTGCCTTTCCAGCCACAAGTACCCTCATCAAAACTTAGTTCCTTTTCAGGGGTATAAACTTCGGGAAACCTCTCCATTATCAATGTTATGAACGGACGAATTTTGAATAAAGGGTCAAACCCTACGTGTCCCCTTTGTACCTGTCTCTCGTTATCCACCAGGTGCAAGTTACTGTGGATAGCAAGAAATCTATCTCTACTCATATAATTACGGAAGAAAGGAGTGTCCATGACTTCTGAGTTTGACCAATATTGTTGGATATAACTTTTTTTAACAAGTCCCATGGCTATTATTAATGACAAAAACACCTTCATCTCATCTAGCGTAACAACTTGCCATTTTTTTATCCGGCTATTTTCTTTCAAACTTTCATCATCATTGGCTTTTACCTCGGCATATTTATTAGTTTGAAAAACAAGTTCATTAATAAAGTCATCAGTTATAAATAATTTCATGAAATCCAACGGTTCATTACTTTGCATGACATGGTTAAGTTTTGATTCTCCGGTAAACGGGGCATTTAAAACATCAGTGTCCTGACGTGACCATCCATTTCCGAGATCGTCTGGGAAATCCCGGTCATTCTCAGGTGAAAAGTCAAATATTGGCAAGTTAGCAAGTATATCATGATTTATATCTTCTAAATCTTCAGGACCAAATCCCTCAAAATCATCTTCACTATCGCCATCATTAAAAAAATCATTAATTTGTTCGTCGTCACTCCAGTCAATATCCGCCATTACGACTCATTTTTCAACAACAAAATATTTTTGTTTTTATTGATGATTACTGTTGTAAAGTCAAGAGAAACTCGAAACGCCGTTGATTATTAACCAATCAAAACCCGTTAAAGTCGTTAGTGCTGTCCTTTTATGATTACGGAAACCTCCCTGTCCATGGTAACCGCATAAATAAACAAGTTACGTAAACGACAATAGTCGCGCGTAGCAGTGGCGGACTGCTAAATCGGAACGACAATAGTCACGCGTAGCAGTCTAAGGGTTAGAAAAAGACGATATTAAACTTTACGATATGAATTTGATGTTCTGACATAAACTGTTAAAATTGGCAGTGCATCATTCAAAGTGTGCACATAAGCGTGCTCATATCTGCCTTAGACTCTTTGTTAGTGCAAAATGACAGTCAAAAACTTTACTTTCGTTTTTAAAGTCACATTTTCCAAAACCGGATGTTGACTTGACAATGGTAAATCATGGACCATAAACGGATACCTAAATTCTGTGTACATTTTACACAGCACGACTGAGTAAAGAAGCTCTTTCCATGTTATTTCTTCAACAAAATACTTGAATTGAATGTTAGCTACAGGTATCAATGATAATTTCAGCAGTTTTGAAGAAATGTAGGATGCATAATTAAATTTCCCACCTGTGCACATGCGCACAAGTATTCTTGTTCATACAACGTAGTTCTGACGATTTTTCATTTAAAACCTTTTTAAATATTTCATCAAATCATGTTTATGAATGTATTTATTATAATTTTAATCTTTTGGACTCAATCAATTAGATACAAACTGCTGAAACGTACGAAAATAATTGTCAATAGACCCATTAATTTATAGGATGTCTGGTACTGAAAATAGTTTACCTGTCACCTGAACAGGTAGTTTTCTGCTGTCCAACAACTAATTAGCCTTGATTAAAATTAGACAGTATTGAAGTAGGGGTTGTTTTGATAGTAATTAATCATCATGTCAATTTTATGACTGGAAATGTGTGGCTTTAATTAAAGGCAAAAGGTTGGGTCAAAAAGATCGTGAATAATGTTAAAATGACTGAAAAAGCCTTGAAACTAAAAAGTAGTTGACAGTATCATGCTTTGCCTAGCCAGACTTTTACCGGACATTATACAATTGTCCGGAATATATGACCCTTTTGGAAGCCTTGGTTTGTCCAAACACGACTGACCAAAAAAAAACAACATCGACTCAAATTCTTTTTTCAACTAATTTTTTTTTTCTGATTTTTTTTGTGTCCGCTCCATCGTCATATAAAACTTAATGTTCATAGTCTTTGCATTTGAAAGTAACTGTGAATAAGAGTAAAAGAAAGCCTGTAAGAGACGCAGTTAATCAATATTGGATGATCTCAGGTTTTATCTTCTGATTTAACAAACATAAAGAAGTAAAACATGTGAAAATGGCAAACAGTTGACATTGCTGCACTTTGGTACAGAGACGTTTGTGATCCTACCACAACCTCAATGCGCTTTCACTACGCCTCTATTACGACCTGATTTCACCACGACCGCACTACGATTGTTTTGAACATGTTCAAAGTTGGCCATGCACATGGCTTTTGCTAGTCTCTACAAAGGTTTGATGGAAAAAAAGATCCATGTTTACTGTTTTAATATTTTCATTCAAATTCTGATAAAAAAAAAAAGAATTTGCCTACCTATCTATCCACACCCAGTCATCATGGGTCGGGTTTGGGCAAAATGAAATATTTATAATTGTGGCCCCAGGAATTGCAAAAAACATCCTACAGACACATGGTTGGCCAACCCTAGAAACACACCAAAAAAGGAGCCCAGTTCACATTCCTAAATAAGATATAATATGGAGAAGCATCAATCATTCCAGATTACATCAGGAGACCACCCCTACAAATGACGTAGCAACCAGACAATAGTGCACTGTTACCTAGATATCAAGATGAACTCAAAACAAAACGTTACACTACTGAACTAAAATAAAAGTAGTAAGTCCATTGTTTGTTTCATAAAATAATGCCACCGGCAACTTTGAGTGATAAAAATAATGATGGGAAGTCATGTTTACCGCTGCCATTCGTTGTACCTTTGTAAAATCTCAAGGAGAGCTTATATAGGTCAGGCAGTGGAAATCCCCAGTCATTCATAAAATCATCACTTGAATTATTAGGGGCAGTGCTTTCACCATTTTGCAGGGTCATAGTTTTGACTTCATTGGCAAGTTTGTCGGTGTCAGCCATAGTTGAAAATACCACTTCCGGCCACGTCCAGCGAGGCTCTTTTCGAGTCAAATCGGTTTATCGTGAAAATCCGGAAACTATAAAATATGGACTATAAGCATAGATTTGGCTATTGTCATATCTCTATGGTCCCATAATCTCTTCCCATGTTCTTTACATCATGAAGAATTATAACTGCAACTACGCCGAAAAATAAAAATTAATTTCCTAACAAGTGTGGACACAGATCAATGTGGTAATAATAGTTTTGGTTTGAGTCCGGGTACATCAGTGATTTAGTAGACTTTAGGTAGCAATACACAGTTAGGAAAAAACCTTAAAATTGACACTCATAATTTTTAAACACCCTCTTTCCCCTCCTGTCTAACAAAGAAGGCTTTATATGTGTGTTATGCATGTATATACTTATAGAAAGAGAATCTTCCATAGATTTGATTTCTAATGGTCATAAGGGTGAAATATAATCCCTCTTGGGTGTAACCATGGCAACAATCTGCATTTCTTAGATACAAAATATAGCAAAAAAGGGGGGTGAACATGTCACAAAAGTCTCCAAAATTTGGTCTAAAGGAAAATTTCAATCAATTTATACAGTAATACCTTTCCTGAATCCATAGGTTTATATCTATCAAGTGGTCCCAAAAAAATCATATGCTTAATATCTGCTCGTTTTTCCATAAAATTGAATTGAAAAGATCGAGCGCAAAATCTTTGTTGATAAACACTACAATAATGTATGGACCTATGAACGGTACGGATAGGAAAATGCGGACTGTCAATCATATAAATGGCCTATAAAACATGTTAAAAACAATCTTAATGTTCATACAAACCCACTAAGAAGGCTATATTATTCTTCAATTATCTAAAAATCAATTTTATTGTACAAAAACTTTCATATTCAAAAAATTCACAGGGGCCATAATGCGAAACTTAACTTCTAACTGTGTATTGCTACCTTAGTACTTTCATCATGGTGATGGTTGCATGCATACTTCACCAGATAACCCCTATTTATGTTCCCTTTAAATTTGTAGCAGAACTTACAGGTATTTTTTTCATAATTTTTTTTGTAGGCTTAAGAACGTTCTTTAGTTTAATCTTTAAATATATCTATGTATACGGTGGGTTGGGAAACAAGTTTCAAAACTTATATTAATCCCTTTTCACTTTCTTTACAACAACTTGACTTGATCCATGGGATGCTGGATTTCATGGTACTGATTGATAGTTTCGTCTTCAGTGGATGCATAATTTTGTCATTAAAGTTTTTAGTGACTTTGAACTAGCTGTCAGTTACTGAGTAAACAGTCTCAGACCTGTACTTCTGTCTTTTTGTTGGTGGGATGTACAAATACTCGGCCACGTCCAATCTGTCATTTCGGGGCCTTTTATATCTGCATATGCGGTATGAGACTATGCTTATTGTTGAAGGCAGTACGGTGACTGATTGTTGTTAATTATGATTTCTGTCATTTGGTCTCTTGGGAAGAGTTGTCTCATTGGCAATCATGCGTACCAAATCTTTTTTAAATGTATATTGAAACGGCCTTCAGTGAACCGTGAAAATAGGTGAAAATCTCTAATTTTGCATTTAAATTAGAAAGATCATATCACAGAGAACATGTGTTCTACGTTTCAAGTTGATTAGACTTCAACTTCATCAAAAACTTCCTCGACCAACAACTTTAACTAAAACTTTAACCTGAAGCGGAACGAACGGACGAACGAACGACGCACAGACCAGAAAACATAATGCCCATAAATGGGGCATAATAAATGGGGCATAAAATTAAAACATTAATAAGTTAACATTTGATGAATAAAACATGTCAATCAACACACAACTAAGTTTGGGAAGTGATTTTGACTCTTAAGATTGGCATGAAGCACACACAAAAACCAGCAAAAAGAAAAGAGACACACACTATCGAAGTAGGAGTATAATAGCAGATACAAAATGCTAGATTAAAGCTCAATTAAAGTCTATAAATAAACAAAATAACCATATTTTCGGCTTTTTAATAAGAAAATAGAACGTAAAAAAAAAAATTAGAAAATAACTAATTCATCAACACACATCTTTGCTTTTCTTCTGCCCTTTGATACACAATAAGGATCGTAAAAATCCACTGATTCTTGCAACAAATGTGGTTTTCTTTTCGGCATTGTTGGTACTCGTTTTAATGTCTTTTGCATCTTTTTCGAAATTTTCTTTCACTTCATTCTTTCCAATACCATCACAGCTGATTGTCTGTTCTTCGATTCTCTCTGTATCTGTCTCTGTTTTGATTTTCTCAACATCGATTGTTTGATCCGTTTTCTTCATTTCGTCTTCGTCATGCTCTGTCTCTTCATTTGCTTTGACTTTTCTGAAACTATTTTGTTGTTCCCCATCAATATCAATAGTTTTATTCTTTTTATCGTCTTCGTTTATCATTGTTTCTTCATTTGTTCTTACTGTTGTTAAATCATTTGGTTTTTCCTGAGCAACATCAATAGCTTGGAATATTTTCTTCTTTTCGTCCTTTACTCTCTTTTTCTCGATCTTCTTCATTTCTGTTAAGATTAACATTGATGTAGAAATTTTAATGTTTTCATAAAATATTTTAAACTCAGTGCACTCTGGGTAATACTGGGTACTACCACTCTGTGGTAGTGTTGATCCGAAATTTACCTATTACCCATATTTAGTCTATTTTTTTCTCCCTTTTAATTGAAACTATTGGGTTATACTAAATAAATTTCAAACTGTGAGACAAAATTTTCATGAATCTTGTATGTACATGGAATTCTGAATTGGACAATTAATTTCTGTAAATTATATCATAAAATTGTGAAATATGATAATTGCATAAGAAATTTGTACATTTCTCTTATTGAATTTAATACATCATTGGCAATGGTTGGTTGAAGTTAGAAAAGACTAACATCTACGGCAACTACAACCATCAAAACTCGTTAAGTCAGAAGAAGACTGAAGAAAGTGGACATATTTATGAAAAAAATACCTTTTTCCAACATCCTATTTGCTTTTTCACCCATCTTTTTCATCTGCTTTCTCCTCTTTTGTTCCTTCTTCCATTTTGACTTCACATCCTTATTGTGTCTTTGGTTATTCTTTTCGATTGCTTTGAATTGTGTTTTAACAATCTTTTCCTCTTCTTTAGCTTTTTTCTGTCTTATTTTTTCCTCTTTCATAAGTTCTCTTTTCCTTTTTCTTTTGTCCTTTTTCGTTTCTTTGTCATTTATTGATCCTTTCAGTACAGAATTCTGGACTGGATCCTATAATAATAATACAGCATTTTTCAAATAACACAACACGCACACTTAAAATTGATATTGAAATGATGCAAAAATGTTGATTACTCACTAAAGATGCGTTTAAAAATCGAAGAGTTTATTATCAAAATGTCAAAAAGTTGTTTTAATTTGAAACAAATAATATTAACGGCATACATTAAGTTCAAATGTGCCCTTCAAAATCTCTTGATTTTAATAACAACCACCAAAACCCAACTGACTATCAGGCACATGAGCACGAAGAAAGCACATCCTTCGGCTACAACTTTAGCTTTTACCGTTTAGAAAATGTGTAGCTTAAGGTCAAGTAACAGTAAATGAACGCCGTCTATAGTATATGGTTTGAAGATTTGTACATGGCTTAGTATCCTAATAGTATTGATTCGTATGGTTGTCTTCTCAAAGGAAATTTTTATATATATATGGGTAAAAATAAACCGAATAAAAAAAATGTACCCTAGCTGAAAGTAGCATCTCAAATATACAAACTGATCTCAGTTCTATTTCACTCATAAAACTTGAAGGTTGAGAACGAGATTATATCGATCACCTCCATATCATAGTACTACTATGTATAAAACGACTGAAAAATATGCACAGTGTCACAATGTAAATCCCGTAAGTAGTCAGTACTTCAATAAGACAGCAACCAGACAACAACAAAAGGCCAAAAGAAAAATTAAAAAGGGAAAGACATCTTATGATATGCATTTGTCGGGAGGGGGGTTGACAGGGGTCCTGATCCCGCAATCCCGGACTTTAAAACATGAAATCCCGATGTTCCAAATTTATAGAAATTTCAATCCCGACATCCCGAAATTCGAAAAAAGAATAGCCGGATACAGAAAGGATCGCTACCGAAATCCCGTGCTTAAAACCACCCGATCCCGGATTCCCGTTTAAGGTCCCCCTCATTTGTGTAGATGGACTAAATAACAAAACACAATATTACCAGTCATGTCTCAGCTTGTGTGCGATTGTTTTTTTCTTGGTTTTTTTTCGGTTTTGGGGGGGGGGGGGGGTATTTTTGTAGGCATATTAAAAATAAATATGTACATCTGTTTTTATGTCATATCGCAACCTCCGTATATTTGGTTTCCTCGGAAATGTTTTTACACGATGTATTTTCTGGAAAATAAACTGTACTACAAAGACTGTGCAATGTCTTGAGAGAAAGCGAAATTCAGAGAGAGAAGCACATTAATTTATTGTCTCATATAATTAGATCTCAAAGGAAGTTGCAGAATAACGGATACTGGCGAAATTCAAAAACTGAACAAAAAAGTTTGCAAAATTATAAAGAATAACAACGGAAAATGAAAAATTATTTAATATAATAGTGTAGACCATGTACAGAATTAAGAAATGTAACGATTTACAAAATCGTTAATTGAAGATTTTACAGAATAAGCGTTGTATTTAAAGATAAAGAACATTTAGGTCCACAGTTCATATGGACCCTTAAAAATCGTTGGATTATCTCGGTGTTGCTGGTCAGTAATGAATAAAAAAATCACTGGTCAATTTAAAGGTTGTTGTAAGTGATGCAATATATTCTTATTTTCCTGTTCCCCTTATGTAACTTCCAGTTTTATTAAAGTTTACATCCATCAAAGCCTTAGTTAAATTTAGTTTCCTGTCATTACTACCCCCCCCTTTTTATTTGTCGCATGTTGTGTATCATGTATTGATTCTATATATACTTCGAGCATACATATGTACACTTATGGAACAAAAACCATTAAGTAAACTTTTTAAAACGTTTTTATAGACTTGTATACAATAAATTCTATACAGAACAAAAAAGATATTAACAAAGATGTCAGTTTGTCTGCGTGTTTTACTTGTTAACTTGAAGATGTATAAATAACCACACGACACTCTTTCAAGAATTTGTAAAATCATTGATATAATGTTTGTTTATATATGCGATGTTAAGCAGCAGTATATGGACAGCGTGTTCTGTCGTGATATAGTACCAAAACACAAGCTATTACATGCTCCGCTGCTAAAAAAAACCGTTTTTTTCAAAAGTGGCCAAATCATATATCGGAACGGAGAAAAAGTGTAAACAGATGACTTACAAGATAGTCTAAGAGATTTATGAATTCGTTACCTAAAAATGACAAAGTTCAGCTGTCTCTCATTAGAGCAATTATTAATAAAGATCAAAACCTTGACCACATGCAAACAGACAGCAAAGTACGTTCTATGATTCAAACTGTAGATGTTTTGCGGAATAACTATAAACTATTAAGGGGGACAGACGGACGGAAGGACGGGCGGCCAGACGGAATGACGGACGGACAGACGTACAGGGGTAGTTGGGGGGGGGGCATAAAAAATATAGCTTCAATAACATCTTTTATTGTGTCAATTTGTAGACAGTAACCCTGATGATTTCTATTTTTAAGTTTTTACCATTTTTGCGTTCATGTACTTACAACGTATTTTTGTCTGATTTAGTAATTGTTTTAGATATGTATATTGATAATGAACATACATGTATCACATTTTTTACAACGTATAATTTCTTTTTAAAATGTTCCATAAAAGAGGGTCTGATTGGGGTTTACGGAATACAGAATAATGGGCAAAAATTGCAGAATAAAATGCAAAAAAGAAAAAAAAAAAGAAAAAGTGTATAATGGGGTGCTAAAATATAAAGAATAAAGAATATCTTTGCAATACTAAATAAAAATTTATGATAATTATCCAGACTCTTATGATAAAAAGAATCTATCAATACGAAACACATAATCATCGTGCATAATCAACACGAAGAACGTTGGAAATTATTTGCATGATAACTTGACGTTATGTAATAAAAATTACGACGTCATGAATTTTGATGGGTTTTTTTTTTTGCCAAAATGTTGGGTTTGCGTCGCTTCTACAGGGAAAACGAAGTCGGTGACCATATTTTTTTTTAATATCATCTAATTCGTAAGACAAAGAGGAAAAAAATATTAATTTAAAAAAAAATTCTATGGAGCGGTTCGCGTGATTTATACCAGAAACCAAAAATTGTAGAAGAAAAATATAGATTTACCCTATATATTCAATGTAATTTAGTACCCTCTCGGACCATTTTAAAAATGGATTTTTCTTGAAAACGAAGTCGGTGACATATACTTTTTTTTACATTTTCTGATGTATATTTTCAATATCTAATTGAGTTCTAAATTTTAAAAAAATCTATGGACTAGTTTATTTACTGATCCTTGACCTTAAGGGCATACGATACAGTTACAGGGGAGGTAATGACGTTGCTAACGTAAAATGTTATTTTCGCGACGTCAAACTGTGACATATCGGGAAAAGATGCATTTTTCGACTGATTTTTATCATTCAAACTGATTTAATTTGAAAACGAGTTCATGGACCCCTATTTTTCAAAACGGCAATTTGTTTCATTTTGCAGGGAGATTATGTGACCCAAATTTTATAAAACTGTAAATAGAGGATTTTTTTTAATTTTGATAAACATTTTTTCCTCAGTTCATGAACATTTGATAAATATGAGCTTTTTCTGAATAAAAAAATGCATATTTTTTTAGGATACTTATAAAATACAGAAATTAACGATTATTTAACAAAAAACAATTTGTGTTTATCTTTTATAACAAAAAAGTTATGTCTTTCTTTCTTTCGAAAAAGAAATTACGGCCACAAATCTGAATTTTGAGCAAATATACAAAATTTCGACCTCATTTTACTCAAAAAGTAGCACATGAAGGTATATTTTTTATTACATATTTGATTTAATCAGGTAAAAAATAGCCTATATGCAAATTTTCATGAACTTGTAAATACAGGATCAAAACTGTATCGTATGCCCTTAAAGGAATTTTTAAAAGGAGAACAGATTTCATCGTTAATATGAAGAACAGCAATGAAACAATGTTCCACTTAGAAATTGGATTCTTATAACGGTTAACATCTACCCCATTATAATGTCCCCTTAATTCTCTATTGTACCTTATTTATATGTCCGACTGCATTCTTCAATGGATTCTCTCCAATTCTCTGCACGTGGATCGGCCTTGTTATTATTATTTCTAGAAAGAAAGAAAAAAGAACAATCTTTTACGTGCTTTTCCTCCGGCCTTTAGGTTTGTGAGTCCCATCATTGCCACCAACTAACTTAAGAATTAGAAATATAAACTCTCATCTGAGATGATATGATACCTAACTTGTCTCCTTATTTTCATTCAGATTTGTCATTCTCATTGAAGAAAATTTAAAAAAAAACTTTCATGAAAGATACACTGAATAAGCGGTATGGGTGTTACTCATTATTAAAGGTAATATGTCATATGGTCTCTTGTGGGGAGTTGTCTAATCATTGCAATCATACCACATCTTCTAATTTTTGTACACAACAAGCAAATGTGGTGACAATTAAATTGCGTAAAAATATCAAAGAAAATTACCTCTCCTCTGCTCTGTTGGTATATCCACATCCATTTCTGGTTTCTTTTCTTCCTCATTCATAATTCCTGTTTTATCCTCGTCTTTTTCTGATTTCTGCTCTTCCTTATTTTCTCTCTCTGTTGAAATAAATCAAATAAATTTTAAAATAAGGAAAGCCTGCTAAAATTTTAAACCAAAAATAAGATGTTACATGAAATTATTCTCAATATATTGAATTAGTAACAACAGAATCAGTTAACCGTTCAAACTTTAAGCGCTTGTTTGATGACCGAATAGAAATTCGCAAATTTTATCGTAGCGACATATTCTATAAGACAATTTTTGTTTTCAATGGAGGCCGTATGTTGACCTTTAGATGTATGAAGGTTATTTTTTGGCATTGTGCACTACAATTGTCCCATTTGTGTTGTGCCTCACACAACTAGAATTTGAATTTAAAGAGTAAACTATCAAACTGAGTCAAATGAAATATTACAGGAAACACCTAACAAAACTTAGAAAAGATGTAGGCTAAAATAAAGTGACAGAAAATAACGAACTATATTTAATGAACAATTGTCCTGTTTATCTCAAAAAGATTTGAATAGGATACTAGTATTACATACTTAATTCCATTTTCCAAATAAGCCTCTTTGCCTCAGAAGCCTTTTTGTCTAGGATGTCCTCAAGCGAACACTCAAATTCTGCGGTACTTAAAATGGCCTCACAAAACACGGACACGGTAAAATGATCCCTCTCCTCTTGTTGGGTGATCATTGCCATTCTCAACCTAATAATTGTTGAACCATAAATTAGTTAAAAATGTGTCATGCAATCTTTTGTATCATGAAATCTTTTGTATCAACCCTCTCCCCCTCCTCTTTTCCCCAACCCCTCCATGCTTTTAAATTTCGAAATCTGCTGTATCAAGCAATTAGTGTATCACTGAATAGAGTTTTCGTAGTTCTAAATGAGAATATTTATATGCATTGAAGAGTATTTTGAAGTATGTTAAAATCATTGCATCGCTAATCCAATCATGATACGAAGAAAATTGCACTTATTACCCGTAGTTATGATATTATTTTAAATACATTTTGCTAAATAAGTATTTTCTTAAAGTCTGGCCATAATGGAGATTGCATATGACCTGCGAAAAATGGCCAACAGTAACTTCAAAATTATACATATTTGTTGTTAAGGCAAGACTATAATTCTTCATCTAAACCGTAAACGTCTTTGCATGTTAGATAAACACCAGCGATAAAATAACTAATTGAAAAGAACATAACTTGAAAAATGGTAAATAACATTACTCACCAGAATAGTCTTTCGATTTTCTTATCTCCAAAAAGCTGAATAGAATAAATTTCTAGACTTTAAAAACTTATTCCGCTGTGCAGCATATTGCCGATACTTCGACAATCGCGTTGGCATTGGGGATATTTATGACGTCGAAGTATGGTAACAGCCCTGTCGCATAGTTTTCTCAGATTCACTGTGTATCTACCTTTTTTGTGTGAAAACGCCCAATAAATTGCAATGTATAAAAAAAGAAGATGTGGTATGATTGCCAATGAGACAACTATCCACAAAAGACAAAAATGACACAAACATTAACAACTATAGGTCACCGTACGGCCTTCAACAATGAGCAAAGCCCATACCGCATAGTCAGCTATAAAAGGCCCCGATAAGACAATGTAAAACAATTCAAACAAGAAAACTAACGGCCTTATTTATGTAAAAAAAACAAACAAAAAAATGAACGAAAAACAAATATGTAACACATAAACAAACGACAACCACTGAATTACAGGCTCCTGACTTGGGACAGGCACATACATCAATAATGTGGCGGGGTTAAACATGTTAGCGGGATCCCAACCCTCCCCCTAACCTGGGACAGTGGTATAACAGTACAACATAAGAAACGAACTATAAAAATCAGTTGAAAAAGGCTTAACTCATCAGATAGACAAAAAATAAAAGTGGACGTGGCCGGGTACTTACACATCCCGACACAAAAAGACACAATGAACAGATCTGAGAGTACTCGTAGTTATCTGACAGCTAGTTCAAAGCCAGTAACTAACAATGTGTTTGTCAATAAATTGTCCACTGTAATAACAATAAGTTTCACTGTGTTTGTCAAAAAGTTTTTCCAAGTGTTAGCCATTAGTAACAGCGTAGCCTGCAGTTTTCTCAGATTCTTTGTTATCTCCCTTTTCTGTGTGATGACGGCTAATAAGTTGTTACTATTTACCAGATTTGATATCTCACAAGCAACACGACGGGTGCCACATGTTGAGCAGGATTTGCTTACCCTTCCGAAGCACATGAGATCACCCTAGTTTTTGGTGGGGTTCGTGTTGTTTATTCTTTATTTTTCTATGTTGTGTCCTGTGTACTATTGTTTCTCTGTTTGTCCTTTTCATTTTTAGTCATGGCGTTGTCAGTTTATTTTCGATTTATGAGTTTAATTGTCCCTCTGGTATCTTTCGTTCCTCTTTTGTTATGTCACAGACTTTTCGACCAGTAGATAATTTGGTGACATCCCATTAGTCCGACAACCATTATTCCGATAGCTCATTACTCCGACAGCCCACTATTCCGACAGCCCATTACTCCGACAGCCCACTTTTCCGACAACCCATTAATGCGACATCCCATTATTCCGACAATGCACTTTTCTTATGTGTATGGGTAAATTTTCTCTAAAAAAGATCAACTTCGTTCTCTGTGCTATTTGTGGTTGTCCGTTTTGATTCCTGAATTATTCTTTCCATGCGGGACATAAGTCTCAGTATAATGGAGTGGATACACATGCTTATTGCAACTGCTCAGTCCTTACCCTGGTCCCTCTTTCGTTTTACGTGTCTGGGTATTTTATTTTTCTTTACATTTCATCGTTTATGTGTCCACTGTCAGTCTGTGTTGTGTTTTTTGTGTGTGACTTGATCTACCTTCTTTCACTAGATCGTCGGTTACCCCCTTTCGCGTATCAGGGGAGTGAGGTTTCATCACTATAAACTACATAAAGAAATATATCGGAGTTGGATAACACTACCCGCCCTCTTTGGTTGCAACACTTTCTACCCCTTGTTTCACTTATCTGAGTTTTATTTAAACTAATTTTGTCGCAGAAATAAGGGACTAATATAGCGTCAGTCAAATTGAGAAAAACAAAGAGACAAATACATACCCAGATCCTTAAGAATAAGATGACAACTAGGACGAAATATGTGCTCAGAAAAGATTAGCAATTCCAATTATGAATACGGTATCATGTTCGGGAATGTTAATCCACGAAATACAGAGACAGTACACAGCACTTGTCTTCCAATAGCGATCGATCAGACATAGTCTGAGAGATGACACTCTATTTATTTGTAGTGATACCAATTTTATATCCCGAGCTTACTTCAAAATCTAGAAACATATAATGGTTGAAGCAAGTGCAGGACTGATGATTTACAACAAAACTTATTACGAAAAACAAATATGACGGACATAAAATTGAGAATGGAAATGGGGAATGTGTCAAAGAGACAACAACCCGACCATAGAAAAAACAACAGCAGAAGGTCACCAACAGGTCTTCAATGTAGCGAGAAATTCCCGCACCCGGATGCGTCCTTCAGCTGGCCCCTAAACAAATATATACTAGTTCAGTGATAATGAGCACCATACTAATTTCCAAATTGTACACAAGAAACTAAAATTAAAATAATACAAGACTAACACAGGCCAGAGGCTCCTCACTTGGGACAGGCGCAAAAATGCGGCGGGGTTAAACATGTTTATGAGATCTCAACCCTCCCCCTATACCTCTAGCCAATGTAGTAAAGTAAACGCATAACAAAACGCACATTTAAAATTCAATTCAAGAGAAATCCGAGTCTGATGTCGGAAGATGTAACCAAAGAAAATAAACAAAATGACAATTATACATAAATAACAACAGACTACTAGCAGTTAACTGACATGCCAGCTCCAGACTTCAATTAAACTGACTGATTGAAAGATTATGATTTCATCATATGAATATCAGGCACAATACTTCCCGTTAGGGTTTAGTACCATACCATTATAACATATATGAGAAGAACATAACCCGTGTCATGCCTACAACTGGGTTTTAAATAAATGTGTTTAGTTCCGATTCAAAGACCCTATAATAAGTGACTCAATATTAACGCCAAAATATGCAATCTTTAATGACCTGACTACAATATCGTAACTATATCCCTTCTTAATAAGTCTATTTAAAGGTTTTGTTAGTTTCTGAGATGAATACTGACATTTTTGTGCTTTATAAAGAATATTTCCATAAAAAATGGACGTGAAATACCTGAACGTATAAGAAGTCCTCATGTTGAGCTATATTTACGAATGATGTCCTTATACCGATGATAAAATTTAGTAAATGTTTTGACTAGTTTGTGACATCGAAAACCCTGGTGTAATAATTTTTCAGTAATACGTAAATTTCTCTCGTTAAAATTTAAAACATTGTTACATACACGAGCGAATCGTACAAGTTGAGATATATAATTACCGTAAGATGGTGACAAGGGAACGTCACCATCTAAAAATGGATAATTAACGATAGGAAATGAAAAATCATCTCTTATCAATTTTAGTATTAAGCTTTCCGTTAGTGATATAGATATCAAGATCGAGGAAAGGACAGTGGTCATTGTTAGTATTAGCTTTATTTAAAGTAAGTTCAACAGGATAAATTTCTTTAGTATACATACATGTACTGAAGTCGTCATTGTTGAGAGCCAAAATATCATTCAAATATCTAAAAGTATTATTAAATTTGTTTATCAGATGTTGTTTGGATGGGTCTTTGCTGATTTTTGTCATAAATTGTAACTCATAGCAATACCAAAAAAAAATGAACATTTCGGCAACTTCTATTTTTAAAAATATTCATGAGGGAAAGTGATATCGGGTCGGTGACTGTTTATGACATAGAAATATACAGTCAACGTATTTTGACTGTTCAAATAGAACGAGTGCAGTATAAAAGCCAAATAACAACTAGTAAGAAATCTACCGTGCAAGGGCTGTATAGCCAGTCAAGGTCGTTAAAAACTTCCATTTGTTGTAAGAAATCTAAGACAATCATGGTGTGACATTCTTGTCCTGCTTGTGTCTTTCTCAAATTGTTTAATTGTAAAAACTTACTACATTGTGTGTTTTGTGGCATTGACACTTATTTTTCATTTAAAGATTGTTTTCAAGGAGAAAAATATTTGGATATCATTGATTTTAAGAAAAGGAAGTTCATATGTTAATTAAGAATCGATTCTCAACCATTTCAATAAGAATTGAAAATGCCAGATATTCAAAAAATCGTATTGTACAGCTGATAAAGTTGAGGATGCGCGTCATTTTTCAATCGAATGCTCACATTATCAAAATTTGAGGGAGGAACTCTTTCAGCATATTCAATCTAGCGCATGTCATAACTTTGAAAAGTTAGATGAATATGATAAATCTTCGATGTAAACACAAGAAAACTTTACTATTATAGGGGAAACAAATGATGATTATATTGTTAGTTCTTTTGAATTATGTAGTACAAGGTTTGATACTGACTGTTATTTGATATCAATGTGCTGGCTGGTTTTTTTCTTCTTTGTTTTGGCTCCGATTGTGACTGAGGCTTACGGTGCTTAAAGATAATTATATCATATTATTACTATGATATTAGTATTGTAAAGTACTTAATGTTGACCCAATCATTATACCGCCGCTTTGCAAAAGTGGGAATATACTGTTTTACCTCTGTCTGTCCGTCCATTCAACCGTCCACTCGTCAGTCAGCCAGTCCGTCAGTTCGTCCGTCCGTCCCATGGATATTTTCGTTGCATCTTTTTCATGAACGACATTACAAGGATTTCTGAAAGGTTTATTGAAGTCGGCTATATCTTGTGATACGTTTTCAGATTCATTACTCAACAAATTCCTGTTTACCGAACACGTTTCACATGACAGCCAAGTTGAAAATTTTCGTCACATTTTTCGATGGAACTACAATACAATGATTTTTCAAGGCTTATATATAAGTCAGCTATACGGTGCGAGGCTTTTTCACATTCACAACTCAACAACAAAGTATTTGTGCGGGAGTATGGAACGCCGGGACTGTCTTATAGTGTAAATATTTAATGTTTTTTGTCGCTTTGTCTTTACGTCCTGTCATTTCTTCTTTATCAGTGTATATAAAGTGCGAATCCAGCTAGTTCATTTTCACTGTTATATGCGGGTATGTCTATTGTAGAATAAAGGATCATGGGAAAACTGTATTTGTTTACGTTTTGAAAATACCAAATTAATTGATTGGAAGGAAAGTTTTTACATATTTTCATTGTGATATGTCTATATTATGTACAAACAGCATTAAAGTTCAAATAAGTGTTATAAAAGCAACATAATATAGCATATCGAAGTTATTGAAAGCGATCCATTTTAACTATAGATGCGATTAATTATTACTGTTAGTGCAGTCATTTCTGATGTGGAATTTTCGAAGATGCGAGGAATTTTTATTGTAGAATTAAACATGACTCGCATAAAGAAAGCATCATAGTGGAATTCAGTTCAATATGAAGAAACTGAATGACAAAACCTATTCTACGTTATACTACTTTAATAATTGTGTTGAAATGAATATTTTTTTCTGCAACAACATCTTACCTGTTAGTTATAAAACACCTGCACGATCTGTTCGTGAAATGTCCTAAATATTCACCTATTTTAGTATATATTTCACAGCTAATTGGCTTTAGGCGCGAAAAAAAAACCCGTTCGCATCTCTAAATTTGTTTTATTAGTATTATGTGTTTCTTAACATATACATTTTAACTTATTTTCTTCATTTTCTTCAAAAATAAAAAAAAAGTCGTCTGTTTATTTATCATTCTACAGCAGAAATTTCTGGCATATACAGTGAAAATGATATTTTAGGATCCGCACTTTACATACACTGTTTATGTTATGTGCATATGCCTTTATATAGTATATCCTGACACGGCATCTCTGTGTCAAATTAGTAATTTGTTTGGTCAAACAATTGTATGATATGTCATTGCTAAACTTCAGTAGCACACACCATCAATGGTTGTTTTTGATTTATATGCTGTTTATATACCCTTTAATTCGGAAAGTGAAATAATATTTTCTGTTCTATTCTATATGCAGATTTCGAATTGAGTGTATAGAAAGGATTCGAACTAACCCAGCCTTATGTTACTAGTATATATGGAGTTATTTCTTAAAATATATTATTACATATCTAAACGTAATAATACAGACAGACACGTTTTATTTTACCCTGATATCCTAATACTTGGCTTGATAAGTGTCGGACTTATGGGCTGTCGGAGTATTGGGCTGTCGGAGCAATGGGTTGTTGGACTATTGGATTATCGGACTTATGGGTTGTCGGAACAATGGGCTGTCGGACTAATGGGCTGTCGGAATAATGGCGTGTTTCACCGGGTCATTTAGCTAATTTGATTGTAGGTATTACTTTGCGGAACATTTCTGCTGTTTGAAGTTTTCTCTGCCAATTACAGTTGTAGACTTGACATCATAAAAAAATATGAACGCTGTATCGACGCCGCAAAATACTGATATTTTATTGCACAAGTGTGGACACAGATCAATGTGGATAACAATCGTTTGTTTTGATTCTTGATACTTTAAGTACTTTTATCCTGAATTTTGCACTATAGGTATTGCTACAAGTAGTAATATTTATTAAATAACCGGCTTTATGTGTTCCTTTCATTTAAAAGAACTTTCAGGTATTTTGTTTTATATATAAATTAAAGGATCTGGATTAACCTTCAATGCACATTTAGCCACATTGGCGCCCACCACCCTTGTTCCATTTGTGCATGCATTGATGTGAATGTCTTTCTCATTGGATTCTACGTTAAACTGGTTTTTTTTTTTTTATCTCAGAGGTTAGCTTGAAATACTCCAAAATAAATGAGGTATGTTTGCAATTAGACAAACACTTCAAAAGAGGCATAGTGGAACTCATCAGATGGATACAATTAGAAATAGATGTTACAAAAAGCACAGAGTTGACGTTGCAGGGTACTTATACATCACACCAACTAAAGAGTTGTTACAGTTACTGGCAGCTAGTTCACGGTAAACAACAACTAATATGTTGAGAATCGTACTTTGACCATAATGATTTACCTTTATAAATTGTGACTTGGATGGAGAGTTGTCTCATTGGCACTCATACCCGGGCCAATTCTTTTTATATCTAATACCAATAGAAATATGCATCTAACACTAAACTCTAAATGTGAACTGATTGATATTAAAATACAAATCAGTATGCATTCACAATCCAACATATTAAGTATAATGACTTCATTAACAGTCAGAAAAAAATACGACATTGTGCAATGCCACGACACATGTATCGATAGATTAAAGTGCCATGAATTTACGATTACCTTATACTTTTTATTTGATTTGGTTAAAATGGTTTGAGAGCTTCAAAGTAGAATCGGTTTGTATGAATTTTACACTTATTTCATTGCTGGAATTTGTAAATACATCTATTCAATCACAATAATTAGACATTGTCCAGTAAGCTTGTGGTGTATCTATGTTGTATCAATGTTGTTCATTGACTTAACAAAACATGTGGTTGAGATCTCAAAAAACATGCTTAACCCCATTTCATTTTTGCTCCTGTCCCAAGTCAGGAGCATCTTGTCTTTGTTAGTCTTGTATGATTTTTAATTTTAGTTTCTTGCGTATATTCCGGAGTTCAGTATGTCATCAATTATCACTGAACTAGTATACATTTTTGTTTTTGAGCCAGCTGAAGCACGCCTCCGGGTGCGGAAGTTTATCTGCATTGAAGATCCCTTGGTGGCCTTCAGCTGTCGTCTGCTCTTTGGTCGGGTTGTTCTCTCTTTGACACATTCCCCATTTACTCTCAATTTTTAAATGTCCCTATCGCAAATGCTTAATTATGAAAAGAGAAGATGTAGTAAGATTGTCAATGAGTCAACTCTCCACAAGAGACAAAATGAAATAGAAATTAACAACTATAGGTGACTGTGTAGCATTCAATAACCAGGAAAGTCCATACCGCATAGTCAGCTATAAAAGGTACCCAAATTACAATGTAAAACTATTCAAACGAGAAAAGTTACGGCCTAATTTATGTACAAAAAATGAATGCAAAACAAATATGTAACATAACAGACGACAACCACTGAATTACAGGCTCTTGGGACAGGCTCATACATAAAGAATGTGGCGGGATCCCAACCCTGGGACAGTGGTAATATAACAGTACTACATAAGAACGAACTATAAGAATCAGTTAAAAAAGGCTTTTCTGTTTCATTTTGGTCTCTTGTGGACAGTTGTCTCATTGGCAATCATAACACATCTTCTTTTTTTTTATATTTACTCATCAGATTGATAAAAATACAAATACTACAATTATTATAAATACAATTGGACGTGGCCGGGTACTTGTACATCCAAGCAACAAAAAGACACTAGTTACAGATCTGAGATAACTCACAGTTAACTGACAGCTAGTTCAAAGCCACTAACAACTAATAAAAAAATCATGCATCTAAAGACTTAATTATCGATCTGTACACATCCAATGGATTTAGCTAAACCTTGAAGTCCTAATAAGTTCAAGAATACTATCCTCATTTCAAAGTAGCCTAGTCTAACAGATAAATAGATTGGTTATCTGTCGGTCTAGTCCTCTCTTAAAGGAGGATAGTTTACCTAACGAAGAATGACTCAAAGAAATCGGCTGTAACAGTATGTTCCCTTAATATACTAACAAACTGCAAATAAGACACATTTTTTGTATGTGTCTTAAGAAGTCTACAGAAGCCCATTTAGGACCATCCAAAAATATGATATGATTAAATTCGTGATTTCGAATTCATACAATATTTTTAGAAGTTCCTAAATGTGCTTCTTTATTGAACTCTGAATGTTTAATTTCTATAAATCATATCTTAGAAAGCGTTAGCGTCAGTATAACAGTGGCAATACTTACAAGTTTAAGAAATTATATAGTAATTAGTTAAGTTTTATTAGGGTGAAAAGGAAAATTGCAAGATATAAAATGTATACATAGTGTTAAAAAAAGGGACGTCAGTACCCAGAGGGACAGTCAAACTCATAGATCGAGAATAAAATGACAACGTCATGGCTAAAAACTAAACAGACAAAAGACAAATAATAGTACACAACACACAAGATAGAAAACTGAAGACTAAGCAACACGGACCCCAACAAAAACTGGGGGTGATCTCAAGTGCTTCTGAAGGGTAAGCAGTTCCTGTGCCACATGTGGCACCCGTTGTGTTGCTCATTAATGCATATTGTTGACTTTATAACATCTCAGTGTGTAATTTTTTTAGAGCTTCATACTAGATGTAGTTTTTAACGCTCTACAAATATGGGAAATTTTGTATCCATATGCATGATTACATTTTAAAAATGTCCATTAAATAGATACCCTTTTGTAACATCTTTTGTGCTTTTTCTTGCTTTCTCGATTTTCCGATTTCTCTATTTCCCGATTTACCGATTTCTCTATTTCACGATTTCTCAATTTCCCGATTTCTCAATTTCCCGATTTCGCTTTCTCGATTTCTCGATTTCCCGATTTTGTGTTTGTAAAGTGAAAGGAGCAAACACAAAAAGGCGAAATGACCGCATATTGCCACCATACTATGGTCCAAAGTTTCTTCACATTTTTTTTTTACATCCTATAGAATTATGACGGTATCGAAGCTGCAAAATAAAATCTTATTTCAGAACAAGTGTGGACACAGATCAATGTGGTAATAATAGTTTAAGTTTGAATCAGAGTCCGTGTTTATTAGTAGATCGTAGTCACTGAGAATTTAGTACTTTCATGGGATGATGGTGACGGTTAAATGCAAACTTCAACAGATAACCCCTATATGTGTTCCCTTTAAATTTGTAGCAGAACTTACAGGTTTTTGTTTCATGAATATTTTTTGTAGGCTAAAGAGCATATAGTCCAACAGTTTTCTGAGTGACGACGAGAACTTTTCCATTTAAGATATAAAGGCTATCTTTTACCTGCGTAAATCAAATATGTTATAATAAATATACCTTCATGTGATGTTGACATTTTAGATATTTGCTCAAAATTCGGATTTGCGGACGTATTTTTCCTCCCGATAGAAATGCAAAACTTTTTTATTTTAAAAGATAAACACAAGCTACTTTTTGTTAAATTATTTACAAGTTCTCTTTTAAATTAGTATCCTATAAATTTATGAAATATTTTGTTTAAAAATAACTCTTTTTCAAATGTTCATGAATGTAGGAAAAAAAACGTCATTTTTTGTTGTATATTTGTCAAATTAAAAACATTTGCATCAATGATTTTTTCATGAAATTTGGTACAAACAATCTTTAGTTTCGTCTCCAGTGGATGCATTTTTTTCATTAGTTGTTAAAGGCTTTGAACTAGTTGTCAGTTACTGCGAGTACTCTCAGGTCTTTACTTCTGTTTTTTTGTTGTTTAGATGTACAAATACC
This sequence comes from Mytilus galloprovincialis, assembly GCF_965363235.1. Taxonomy (NCBI): domain Eukaryota; kingdom Metazoa; phylum Mollusca; class Bivalvia; order Mytilida; family Mytilidae; genus Mytilus; species Mytilus galloprovincialis. The sequence continues at coordinate 82,474,399 of NC_134840.1, forward strand.
TGGCCACGTCCAATCTGTATTTTTGATAGATAGATTTCTATTTGTATCCATCTAATGAGTATATCCTTTCAGCTGAATTTTGTTTTGTTCTTATGTTGTATTTTTACACCACTGTTTCCGGTTAAGAGGGAGTGTTTTGCGCTTACAAACATGTTATCTATTACGTTTTATATGTGCCTGTCCCAAGTCAGTAGCCTGTAATTCAGTACTTGTCTTTTGTTGGTGTGTTACATATTCGTTCATTATTTTGTACATAGATTAGTCCTTTTGTTTTTCCAGTTTGAATTGTTTTACATTTGTCATTTCGGGGCCTTTTATATCTACATATACGGATAGGTTTTTTGTATTGTTGACGGCAGCACGATGACCGATTGTAGTAATTATGATTTCTATGTCATGTGGTCTCTTGGGAAGAGTTGTCTCAATGGCAATCGTATCGAATCTTTTATTACGTGTATATTGAAACGGACTTCAGTGGACCGTGAAAATGGGAGAAAATCTCTAATTTCGTAGTTAAATTAAAAGGATAATATCAAAGGGAACATGTGATCTACGTTTGAAGTTGATTGGACTTAAGATCGGCACCGAAGCACACACAAAAACTAGCAAAAAGAAAAGCGACACAAACTACCGGAGTAGGAGTGTACTAGCAGTTACAAAATGCTATATTTAAAGCACAATTAAAGTCTATAAATAAACAGAATCTTCAACAAAGTAACAATGGTTTTGACTTTTTATTAAGAAAATAGAACGTAAAAAAATTATAGAAAATAGCTAGTTTATCAGCACACATCTTTGCTTTTCTTCTGCTTTTTGATACACGATAAGGATCGGAAAAATCCACTGATTCTTGCAGCAAATGTGGTTTTCTTTCCGGCATTTTTGGTACTCATTTTAATGTCTTTTGCATCTTTTTCGGAATTTTCTTTCACTTCATTATTTCCAATACTATCACAGTTGAGTGTCTGTTCTTTGGTTATCTCTGTCTCTTTCTCTGTTTTGTTTTTCTCAACATCGATTGTTTGATCTGTTGTCTCCCTCTCGTCTTCGGTTATCTCTGTCTCTTTCTCTGTTTTGTTTTTCTCAACATCGATTGTTTGATCTGTTGTCTTCCTCTCGTCTTCGGTTATCTCTGTCTCTTTCTCTGTTTTGTTTTTCTCAACATCGATTGTTTGATCTGTTGTCTTCCTCTCGTCTTCGGTTATCTCTGTCTCTTTCTTTGTTTTGTTTTTCTCAACATCGATTGTTTGATCTGTTGTCTCCCTTTCGTCTTCGGTTATCTCTGTCTCTTTCTCTGTTTTGTTTTTCTCAACGTCGATTGTTTGATCTGTTGTCTCCCTCTCGTCTTCGGTTATCTCTGTCCCTTTCTCTGTTTTGTTTTTCTCAACATCGATTGTTTGATCTGTTGTCTCCCTCTCGTCTTCGGTTATCTCTGTCTCTTTCTCTGTTTTGTTTTTCTCAACATCGATTGTTTGATCTGTTGTCTCCCTCTCGTCTTCGGTTATCTCTGTCTCTTTCTCTGTTTTGTTTTTCTCAACATCGATTGTTTGATCTGTTGTCTCCCTCTCGTCTTCGGTTATCTCTGTCTCTTTCTCTGTTTTGTTTTTCTCAACGTCGATTGTTTGATCTGTTGTCTCCCTCTCGTCTTCGGTTATCTCTGTCTCTTTCTCTGTTTTGTTTTTCTCAACGTCGATTGTTTGATCTGTTGTCTTCCTCTCGTCTTCGGTTATCTCTGTCTCTTTCTCTGTTTTGTTTTTCTCAACATCGATTGTTTGATCTGTTGTCTCCCTCTCGTCTTCGGTTATCTCTGTCTCTTTCTCTGTTTTGTTTTTCTCAACGTCGATTGTTTGATCTGTTGTCTCCCTCTCGTCTTCGGTTATCTCTGTCTCTTTCTCTGTTTTGTTTTTCTCAACATCGATTGTTTGATCTGTTGTCTCCCTCTCGTCTTCGGTTATCTCTGTCTCTTTCTCTGTTTTGTTTTTCTCAACGTCGATTGTTTGATCTGTTGTCTCCCTCTCGTCTTCGGTTATCTCTGTCTCTTTCTCTGTTTTGTTTTTCTCAACGTCGATTGTTTGATCTGTTGTCTCCCTCTCGTCTTCGGTTATCTCTGTCTCTTTCTCTGTTTTGTTTTTCTCAACATCGATTGTTTGATCTGTTGTCTCCCTCTCGTCTTCGGTTATCTCTGTCTCTTTCTCTGTTTTGTTTTTCTCAACATCGATTGTTTGATCTGTTGTCTTCCTCTCGTCTTCGGTTATCTCTGTCTCTTTCTTTGTTTTGTTTTTCTCAACATCGATTGTTTGATCTGTTGTCTCCCTTTCGTCTTCGGTTATCTCTGTCTCTTTCTCTGTTTTGTTTTTCTCAACGTCGATTGTTTGATCTGTTGTCTCCCTCTCGTCTTCGGTTATCTCTGTCCCTTTCTCTGTTTTGTTTTTCTCAACATCGATTGTTTGATCTGTTGTCTCCCTCTCGTCTTCGGTTATCTCTGTCTCTTTCTCTGTTTTGTTTTTCTCAACATCGATTGTTTGATCTGTTGTCTCCCTCTCGTCTTCGGTTATCTCTGTCTCTTTCTCTGTTTTGTTTTTCTCAACATCGATTGTTTGATCTGTTGTCTCCCTCTCGTCTTCGGTTATCTCTGTCTCTTTCTCTGTTTTGTTTTTCTCAACGTCGATTGTTTGATCTGTTGTCTTCCTCTCGTCTTCGGTTATCTCTGTCTCTTTCTCTGTTTTGTTTTTCTCAACATCGATTGTTTGATCTGTTGTCTCCCTCTCGTCTTCGGTTATCTCTGTCTCTTTCTCTGTTTTGTTTTTCTCAACATCGATTGTTTGATCTGTTGTCTCCCTCTCGTCTTCGGTTATCTCTGTCTCTTTCTCTGTTTTGTTTTTCTCAACATCGATTGTTTGATCTGTTGTCTCCCTCTCGTCTTCGGTTATCTCTGTCTCTTTCTCTGTTTTGTTTTTCTCAACATCGATTGTATGATCTGTTGTCTCCCTCTCGTCTTCGGTTATCTCTGTCTCTTTCTCTGTTTTGTTTTTCTCAACGTCGATTGTTTGATCTGTTGTCTCCCTCTCGTCTTCGGTTATCTCTGTCTCTTTCTCTGTTTTGTTTTTCTCAACATCGATTGTTTGATCTGTTGTCTCCCTCTCGTCTTCGGTTATCTCTGTCTCTTTCTCTGTTTTGTTTTTCTCAACATCGATTGTTTGATCTGTTGTCTCCCTCTCGTCTTCGGTTATCTCTGTCTCTTTCTCTGTTTTGTTTTTCTCAACATCGATTGTTTGATCTGTTGTCTTCCTCTCGTCTTCGTCATTCTCTGTCTCTTCATTTGCTTTGACTATTTTGGAACCATTTTGTTGTTCCCCATCAATATCGATAGTTTTATTTTTATCTTCTTCATTTTTCTCTGTTTCTTCATCTGTTCTTACTGTTGTTAAATCATTTTGCTTTTCTTGAGCAACATCAATAGCTTGGAATACTTTCTTCTTTTCGTCCTTTACTCTCCTTTTCTCTATCTTCTTCATTTCTGTAAAGATAAACACGGATGTAGAAATTTCATAATGTTTTCATAAAAGATTTTAAACTCCCGGTGCACTCTTGGTTTATTTTTTGCATTGTTGATCCTAAATTTATCTATTACCCGCATTTTGTATATTTATTTCTCTTTAAATTTAAAATATTAAGTTGTACTAAAAACTATAAGACAAACTTTTCATGAATCGTGTATGTACATGGAACTCTGAATTAGACAATTAATTTCTATACATTATATCATAAAAATGTGAAATATGATCATAATTGAATTAGAAATTTGTATATTTCTTTCATTGATTTTAATACATCATACGGCAACTATAAGCATCAAAACTCGTTAAGTTAGAAGAAGACTGAAGAAAGTAGACATATTTATGAAATAAATACCTTTTTCTAAATTCCTATTTCCTTTTTCAACCATCTTTTTCATCTGCTTTCTCCTCTTTTGTTCCTTCTTCCATTTTGACTTCACATCCTTATTGTGTCTTTGGTTACTCTTTTCGATTGCTTTGAACTGTGTTTTAACAATCATTTCCTCTTCTTTAGCTTTTTTCTGTTTTATTTTTTCCTCTTTCATAAGTTCTTTTTTCATTTTCCTTTCGTCCTTTTTCGTTTCTTTGTCATTTATTGATCCTTCCAGTTCAGAAATTCGCTATGTATTCAACAAAATTAAATCATAAAAATGTATTGTATGTGTTCATACAAGAGAAAACAAAAACACCTGAAGACAAAACTTAAACCAAATAAACAAACAAACTTTAGACAATTCTACGTCTTTAAAGGCCTTGTTGATAAAAATCCAACCAAAAATGCCCTCAAAATATTTTTTTGAAAATATGTGTTTTTGTATGAAATAATAGCAAAAAAAAAATGCAGGTGACGAATACTTTTGGCCAAGATATGTTTAAAAAACGAAAAGTTTATTATCGAAATGTCAAAAAGTTGTTTAAATTTGAAACAAATAAGATTTACGGCATACATTAAGTTCAAATGTACCATTGAAAAATACTCTTGATTTTCATTACAACTACCGAAACCCAACTGACTATCAGGCACATGAGCACGAAGAAAGCACATCCTTCGGCTAAAATAAAATGGAACAACTTTAGCTTTTACCGTTTAGAAAATGTGTTGCAACGTTACATTAAAGGAATTTTTAAAAGGAGAACAGATTGCATCGTTAATATGAAGAACAGCAATGGAATCACTGTTCAACTTAAAGTTTAATATTGGATTCTTATTACCACTAACATCTATCTACCCCATTACAATATCCCCTTAATTCTCTATTGTACCTTGTTTATATGTCCGACTACATTCTTCAATGGATTCTCTCCAATTCTCTGCACATGGATCGGCTTTGTTATTATCATTTCTAGAAAGAAAGAAAAGAGACAAATCTATTACTTGCTTTTCCTCCAGCCTTTATATTTGTGAGTACCATCATTGCCACCAACTAACTTAAGAATTAGAAATATAAATTTTCATCTGAGATGATATATATAATACCTTATTACTTGTCTCCTTATTTTCATTTAGATTTGTCATTCTCAGTGAAGAACATTAAAAAACTTTCATATAATATTTTCTTAATAAGCAGTATGAGTGTTACTCATTATCAAAGGCCATGCATACGGTAACATATAGTTGTTGATATTTATGTCATTTGGTCTCTTATGGGGAGTTGTCTAATTTGCAATCATACCACGTCTTCTTATTTTTGTGCACAACCAGCAAATATAGTAGTGATAATTGCGTAAAATATCAAAAAAAATTACCCCGTCTCTGCTCTGTTGATATATCAACATCCATTTCTGGTTTCTTTTCTTCCTCATTCATAATTCCTGTTTTATCCTCGTCTTTTTCTGATTTCTGCTCTTCCTTATTTTCTCTCTCTGTTGAATTAAACAATTAGATTGTTAAAAAAAAGGAAGGTCTGCTCAAATTTTAAGGAAGATGTTGCATGAAATTATTCTCAATATATTAAATTTGTAACAACAGAATCAGTTAACCGTTCAAATTTTACGCTCTTGTTTGATGACCGAATAGAAATTCGCAAATTTTGTCTTATTGACATATTCTTGTTTTACATTGGAGGCCATATGTTGACCCTTAGATGTCTGAAGGTTATTTTTTTGGTATTGTGCAATTGTCCCATTTGGGTTGTGCCTCACACAACTAGAATTTGAATTTAAAGAGAAAACTATCATATGAATTATTACAGGAAGCAAAACTGAGAACAGAGTGTAGGGCGAAATACAGTGACAGAATAAAACGGACTATATTTATTGAATAATTGACCTGTTTATCTAAATAAGATTTGAATATGATATTGGTAATACATACTTAATTCCATTTTCCAAATTAGCCTCTTTGCCTCAGACGCCTTTTTGTGTAGTATGTCCTCAAGCGAACACTCGAATTCTGCTGTACTCAGAATGGCCTCACAAAATCCGGACACGGTAAAATGATCCCTCTCCTCTTGCTGGGTGGACATTGCCATTGTCAACCTATTAATTGTTGAACCAAGTATTAGTTAAAAACGTATCGTGAAATCTTTTGTATCACAACCCCCTTTCCCTACCCCTCCAGTTTTTTTAATTTCGAAATCTGCTGAATAATGCAATCAAATATGGTTTCAGTGAATATATTTTTAGTTGTTTCTATATTTATATACATTGAAGAGGATTTTTTTCTGGTATGTTACAATCATCGCTCATTCAATCATTATAGAAATTAAATTGCATTTACCACAGTGGTCGCTTCTGTTAGTCATTTGTTTTCTGTTCAGTGTTTGTTTTTAAGTCACTTTGTATTTCCAACTTTTTTCCTGTAGTTAGGCTTTATAGTTTTAAATACATTTGGCTAAATAAGCATTTTCAAGAAGTCTGACCATAAGTAGATTGCATATGACCTGCGAAAAATGACCAACAGTAACAAAATTATACATTGGTTTTGTTGAGGAAACACTAATTCTTCATTTATTTAAACCTTAGACGTTTTAATATGTTCGATAAGTATTAGCGATAAAATAAATTGTCGTGACTTAATAGGAGCTCATACCACGATTTCTTAAATGCGGGTTTTTTGTTTTATGCTTGTTTTTTTCTAAAAAAATAAAGTACATTCCTTGAAAAAGTGAAATAACATTACTCACCAGACTTGTCTTTCGATTTTCTTATCTTCAAAAAGCTGAATAGAAGGAATTTCTAGACTTTAAAAACTTCCTTGCTGTAGTGTATTGCCGAAACTTCGACAATAACGTTGGCATTGGGGATATTTATGACGTCTAAGTATGGTAACAGCTAGCGTAGCCGCATAATTTTCTTGGACTCATTGCTACATGCTTCTACCTTTTTCGCGTGATAACGCCCAATAATTGTAAAGTGTTTAAGTGTTTGTCTAACTTGTGCCGTTGGTTGTATTCATTGGAAATAAATTGGAATGGAATGTGTCAAAAGACAACAACTGACCAAAGAGTAGTTAATAAAGTGTTTCAAGTGTTTGTCAATTAGTTGTTCAAGTGTGTTTGTCAGAAAACTGATCCTGCTCCACATGTGGCACCCGTCGTGTTGCTCATTTATGCATATTGTTGACTTTATAACATCTCAGTGTGTACATTTTTTAGAGCTTCATACTAGATGTAGTTTTTAATTCTATCAACGCTCTACAAATAGGAAATTTAGTTTTCATATGCATGATTACATTTTAAAAATGTGAAATATGATGATAGAATTCAAAATTGATACATTTATCTCATTGTGTTTTTCCTTCATTGACACGTGTTGAAGTAAAAAAAGAAGACTATTCTTAAAACTGAAATGTCCATTAAATAAATAGCCTTTCTAACATCTTTTGTGAATTTTCTTGCTTTCTCGATTTCTCAGTCGATTTCTCGATTTCCCGATTTCCCGATTTCTCTATTTCCCGATTTCGGTTTCTCGATTTCTCGATTTCCCGATTTTGCGTTTGCAAAGTGAAAGGAGCAAACACGAAAAGGCGAAATGATCGCATATTGCCACCATACTATGGTCCAAAGTTTCTTCACATCTTCTTTACATCATATAGAGTTATGACGGTATCGACGCCGCAAAATAAATTTTATTTCTTAACAAGTGTGGACACAGATCAATACGGTTATACTAGTTTTGGTTTACCGTTCTTGTAATTTAGTAGACTTTAGAAAGTTGCTGATTTTTGCACAATATGCATACTACAACAGGTATTACAACTGTATGTGTCCTTTAGCACCACTCTCAGGTATTTTTTCATAAACATATTTTTCAGGCTTTTTAATATAATGTTTTTTACACTAAATCCATTGGATGTTAAATGTCAATGTACTGATTGATAATTTAGTCTTGAATGCATGATTTTTTTTCATTTATTGTTAGTGGGCCTGGCTTTGAGCTAGCTTTCAGTAACTGCGGGTACTCTCAGCTCTGTACTTGTGTCTTTTTGTTGTTGGGAGATTCAAATATGCGGCCACGTCAACTTTGTATTTTTTTATAGATATTTGTAGTATTTGTATCCATCTGATGAGTTAGCCTTTCCAACTGATTTTTCTTTTGTTCTTAAGTTGTACTGGTAAACAACTGTCCCCGGTTAAGGGGAGGGTTTGGCTCCCATGCACATTCATGTTTAGCACTGTCACGTTTGTATGTTCGTTACATGTCCTAAGTCAGGAGCCTGTAATTCAGTGCTTGTCGTTTCTTGGTGTGTTGCATATTCGATTTTCGTTTATTATTTTAATTCAATTAGTTCGTTATTTTTCTCGTTCGAATTGTTTTACATTCGTTATTTCGGGGCCTTTTAAATCTGCATATACGCGGAATAGGCTTAGCTCATTGTTGAAAGCCATACGATGACCTATAGTTGTTAATTATGATTTCTATGTCATTTGGTCTCTTATGAATCTAGTTGTCTCGTTGGCAATCGTACCCCATCTTCATTTTTAAATACATATTGAAACGGACTTAAATTGTTTTTTCGGTCTGCATTTAAAATTGAAAATATAAGGAATAGATACTAATGGACCAAAAATACAGAATCATGAGATGGCTAAAAAAACAAATAATAGAAAAAATTAACTAAATGATGTGATGAAATATAGAGAAAATACAATTGAGGATTACAGAAACAAAGCCAACCCTAAACGAAACCAGAGCTTCCGGCCTATATTAAAAATAGGTATCATCACATCGGCCAATTAAAGACTGGTCAACCTTTTGTTTATTTTACGTGATTGTATTGTTGTTTTTTGTTGTTAGTTTTATCTATGATACTGATTTTAAAGAGTCATGGCCTTTTCTATACTGATTTTCTGAACTGGACCAATGACGTCCTTGGCAAAACGTCCATTGCTGGACTTTCTGGTTCTTTTTTGATTTAAAAGGTCGATGGTTGAGATTTCAAAAACCAAATGTAAGCTGGCAGCACCTACTATGTTTTATTAGTAATATGAATCTCGTCAGTGGTAAATATGTCACATGACAACATGGAACGTCTAAATTGCTCTGATGAATCTCGTCAGTGGAAAATACGTCACATGACAACGAGGCAAGTCTAAGTTGCTCTTATGAATCTCGTCAGTGGTAAATATGTCACATGACAACACGGGAAGTCTAAGTTGTTCTAATGAATCTCGTCAGTGGTAAATATGTCACATGACAACATGGAAAGTCTAAATTGCTCTGATGAATCTCGTCAGTGGTAAATACGTCACATGACAACACGGCAAGTCTAAGTTGCTCTAATGAATCTCGTCAGTGGCTAATATGTCACATGACAACACGGGAAGTCTAAGTTGCTCTGATGAATCTCGTCAGTGGTAAATATGTCACATGACAACACGGGAAGTCTAAGTTGCTCTGATAAATCTCGTCAGTGGTTAATATGTCATATGACAACACGGGAAGTCTAAGTTGCTCTGATGAATCTCGTCAGTGGTAAATATGTCACATGACAACACGGCAAGTCTAAGTTGCTCTAATGAATCTCGTCAGTGGTAAATATGTCATATGACAACACGGGAAGTCTAAGTTGCTCTGATGAATCTCGTCAGTGGTAAATATGTCACATGACAACACGGGAAGTCTAAGTTGCTCTGATAAATCTTGTCAGTGGTTAATATGTCACATGACAACACGGAAAGTCTAAGTTGCTCTGATGAATCTCGTCAGTGGTAAATATGTCACATGACAACACGGCAAGTCTAAGTTGCTCTGATGAATCTCGTCAGTGGTTAATATGTCACATGACAACACGGCAAGTCTAAGTTGCTCTAATGAATCTCGTCAGTGGTAAATATGTCACATGACAAAACGGGAAGTCTAAGTTGCTCTTATGAATCTCGTCAGTGGTAAATATGTCACATGACAACACGGGAAGTCTAAGTTGCTCTGATAAATCTCGTCAGTGGTAAATATGTCACATGACAACACGGGAAGTCTAAGTTGCTCTGATGAATCTCGTCAGTGCATGGTTAAGGTAGCACTCCACAGTTAGGTGTGTAGTTTCGCATTTTGGCCCCTGTGGATTTTCCAAATATGAGAGCTAGTGTGCAATAAAATTCATTTTTGGATAGCTGAGTATTAAAATAGCCTTTGTATTGGGTTTATATGAACATCAAGGTTATGTAATGTATGTAATATAGGCTGTTTTTTGTATGACAGTCCGTATTTGCATGTCCCTACCATACATTGGTCCGGCAATTATTGTAATGTTTTTTTCCAACTTTTTATCGCACGAACTTTGTGATTGGATTTTACGAAAAAATGAGGCGAAAGACACCCATTTTTTATTTGATCATTAGGAAGATTTAGGAAAACAGTTTCTAAAAAGGTATCACTCAAAGGCATTGAAATTCTAGTTTGATCCAAATTTCGGGGGAAAATGTGACATGTTTGCCCCCCTTTTTGCAATATTTTATGGGAAATAAATGCAGAATGTTGCCATGGATACACATAAAAGGAATCAATTTTCACCCTTTTAACTTTTGAAAATCAAATCTATGGAAGATACTGATTACATACATATGCACATGTACAACACAAACCGTTAGGTTAATGTATTAGAAATCCAGGAATAGGAGATGATAAAACATTTTGTGGCTCATTTTTAATTTTATTTTCTAACTGTGGAGTGCTACCTAATATGTCACATGACAACACGGCAAGTCTAAGTTGCTCTAATGAATCTCGTCAGTGGTAAATATGTCACATGACAACACGGCAAGTCTAAGTTGCTCTGATGAATCTCGTCAGTGGTTAATATGTCACATGACAACACGGCAAGTCTAAGTTGCTCTAATGAATCTCGTCAGTGGTAAATATGTCACATGACAAAACGGGAAGTCTAAGTTGCTCTTATGAATCTCGTCAGTGGTAAATATGTCACATGACAACACGGGAAGTCTAAGTTGCTCTGATAAATCTCGTCAGTGGTAAATATGTCACATGACAACACGGGAAGTCTAAGTTGCTCTGATAAATCTCGTCAGTGGTTAATACGTCACATGACAACACGGGAAGTCTAAGTTGCTCTGATAAATCTCGTCAGTGGTAAATATGTCACATGACAACACGGGAAGTCTAAGTTGCTCTGATAAATCTCGTCAGTGGTTAATATGTCACATGACAACACGGAAAGTCTAAATTGCACTAATAAATCTCGTCAGTAATCAATATGTCACAAGACAACACGGAAAGTCTAAGTTGCTCTGATGAATCTCGTCAGTGGTAAATATGTCACATGACAACACGGAAAGTCTAAGTTGCTCTGATAAATCTCGTCAGTGGTCAATATGTCACATGACAACACGGGAAGTTTAAGTTGCTCTGATGAATCTCGTCAGTGGTAAATATGTCACATGACAACACGGGAAGTCTAAGTTGCTCTGATAAATCTCGTCAGTGGTTAATACGTCACATTACAACACGGCAAGTCTAAGTTGCTCTGATGAATCTCGTCAGTGGTTAATATGTCACACGACAACACGGGAAGTCTAAGTTGCTCTGATAAATCTCGTCAGTGGTAAATATGTCACATGACAACACGGGATGTCTAAGTTGCTCTGATAAATCTCGTCAGTGGTTAATACGTCACATTACAACACGGCAAGTCTAAGTTGCTCCGATGAATCTTGTCAGTGGTTAATATGTCACATGACAACACGGGAAGTCTAAGTTGCTCTTATGAATCTCGTCAGTGGTAAATATGTCACAAGTCAACACGGCAAGTCTAAGTTGTTCTGATGAATTCTGTCAGTGGTAAATATGTTACAAGACAACATGGCAAGTCTAAGTTGTTCTGATGAATCCCGTCAGTGCTTAATAGGTGTCAGACCACCAATTACTCCCTCCAATTTAGAACGTATGTAAAAGTAGTCCTACTTTGACACAAAATAGTGCTTTTGATGTCATTGTTTACTTAAAGTAACCAACAAATTTGCAGAAATGAAACTTTTGGTGAAAGGGAAATATATTTAAACCATTTTGAGCCAAAATTCAGTTGTCTATGAGTTTGCATTAAAAATTCAGGATTAATGCGCTACATAGTACACTAATTTAAGATTTCAAGAAAACCGGGAGTTATTTTGGTAGTACCTGTCTTTTCAAAATCAGAAATTTGTTACAAGACTTTAAACATTGGTTGAAAATTGGCATGTAGGAATGTGATACATGTACGATTCAGGATATACTTGGTTTCCTTGAAGTTAAACTTAAGGTAAAATATTTAGAAAGCTGTGAAAATTGCAAAATTTGGTTGAACAGATAGGGATTTTTAATTGGTGGTTTGACACCTAATATGTCATATGACAACACGGAAAGTCTAAATTGCTCGGATGAATCTCGTCAGTGGTTAATTTGTCACATGACAACACGGCAAGTCCAAATTGGTCTAAAGGCATATTTTATATTTATTCATGAAATATATATAAATATAGACAAGTAGGAACATCATTTAACCCCTCCCCCTTAATTCTTTATAAAAAAAAAATCCTTGACAACTCACTTTATTTTGAAATTATGAAATGCAAAAGTTATTTTTTTATTTCTGTCAGTGTTATCTAGGTTATCTCGTCTCCATTCTCTGTCCTTCCATAAAATAGTGAAATATGTATTGAGTGTTCTTACGAACTTTAAAAAAAAATGACAACTGTTCAGACAAAAATTTTATGTTGAAAATAATCGTAAAGATACAGCAAGTGACTAGACGCTTTAAATTTTCGTAACTTTTTAATCTTACGGGAAATTCCCTTCCACTCTTGGAAAATGTTTTTATTGTAAAATTTTGTAATAAAATCGTTCTTGAACATCTACATCTAATAATTTTTTACCATCAATTTTAGATTTCAAAACTATTCCAAGCTTAAAACTTTCACTTTGACCTTCCTATTACTTATCCCCCTCCACCCCACCCCAATTTACTATTGTCATCCTTTTAGTCAGCACTAAATTGTTCACAAAGTAATCTGACGAAGACACATAATTCTTACGCACAGAAACAAGGCCGAGTTTCATTTGGTTGAATAAAAAGAAAAGTATTTACAGTTTCGTACAAAGGAGTACGTCCGGTAAGGACCGATTTTGGCCTCAAATTTCAGGGTCATCTGACGAAAGATTTTGACCACTTTTTAAACACACAAGTGTCTATTTCATTTGATTCAATTAATTTATGTAAAAGATTTTAACTAATTTAGTCATTAAAAACGATCCGATTCAAGCTCATATATGATAAATCTACCAAATAGGCCCAAAATTGTCACTTTTCAGATGGTTTTTGTCAAAAATGAAAGTGGCCGCATCCGGTTGCGGCCACTTTCGTTTTACATGGAAACCGTCTAAAATTTAACTAAATTGCCAGAATTGTGAAAATTTCAGTAGTTAGCATGACTTAATGGTGCTATATGTGCATTGTATAATCAAAAACCGCCCATTTTTATGTAGCAGAAGCATTCTACTATCCAATAAATAACTAAAAGTTTACATTTTAACAATTTTGTAAAACTGCTATATTTTGGGGCAAAAAAGGGGTCTTTAATAGTGAACCTAGTTCCTTTGTCAGAGAAACAATATTCAGAATGCTTAGGTTACACTGAAATTATTATCTAAACTCATCTAAAAAGTGTTCAGGCTCATCTGATTAATTGTTTGCGTTGATCAACTTTATTTGTGCCTGATTTTTACAGAACATGTTTAATCCCGACTCATTTTAGCGCCTGGCAAAAATCAGGAGCCTCTTGCCTTTGTTTTTTTTTATATAAATTTTAGTTGATGTATATCACGGTAATGAAGTTGAATGTGACATCCATTTTTAATGAACTAGATTACATTTTGTGTAAGGGCCGTCTGAAGCCCGCCTCTGGATTAAACTGGACCCCTGCTGTGTTCACTTGTCGCTACACTGCGATGCGAAGCTATGGATAGAACGACGGACCAGTTTACCTCTGGATGCGGTATTTTTTCGCTCTGTTTAAAACCCATTGGTGGCCTTCTACTTTTGTCTCGCTCTATGGTCATGTTGTTGTCTCTTACACATCCCCGTTTCCATTCTCAATTTTATTCGGGAAAATCCTTTGTTCTATATTTATACTTCCATTTTTATGCAAAACATTTTACATTTTGATTTTTGGGTCATGATAGAAGGTCGTACAAGATTATGGTTGTTTACACATACTTCCTTGGTTTCTTATTGGAAATGTGTCTATTGACAAACATACCACATCATCTTTTTTATACAGGTATTGAATATTTTACACTATATTTTGGTGATCGTGCAAAAGGGTCTTTATCCCGAAAATCGTCACAGTAAACATATTTTCATATATCTTAAAATGGGACAGTAGGAGTTCTATTTACAGGTCAGCAAATAGGATTTAAAATATTGATAACCGATAACAGCGTTTTAAATCATCTTAACAACAATGTCGATTTAAAGAAAACAGATAATAGCTTACTAGTCATTAACAGTAGGGCATCAATGATTTTGAACCAGGACATAGGAGAACAGAACCAGGACATAGGAGAACAGAACCAGGACCTTTTTTCTATCACCAGCACGTCGACAGGACAATTTCGTTTGGCGAACTTGAGTTGTAATATATATGCATTGCATGGTACTTATGACGTTTATCTAGTAGATATAAACCCTTGCTTTTTGGGTTTTCGTTTAGAAAATTAAACATTAAAACATTAATAAGAAAACATTTGATGAATAAAACATATTAATCAACACATATCTTAGTTTGACCTTTTAAGATCGGCATGACGCACACACAAAAACCAGCAAAAAGAGAAGAGACACAAACTTTTGAAGTAGGAGTATACTAGCAGTTACAAAATACTAGATTAATTCTCAAATAAAGTCTCTAAATAAAACAGGTTCCTCAAGGCTAAATAACAATGATTTTGGCTTTTTATTAAGAAAATAGAGTGTAGAAAAATAAGAATTGTTAGAAAATAACTAGTTCATCAACACACATCTTTGCTTTTCTTTTGTCTTTTGATACACAATAAGGATCGGAAGAATCCACTGATTCTGGCAGCAAATGTGGTTTTCTTTCCGGCATTTTTGGTACTCATTTTAATGTCTTTTGCATCATTTTCGGAATTTTCTTTCACTTCATTATTTCCAATACTATCACAGGTGATTGTCTGTCCTTCGGTTATCTCTGTCTCTTTCTCTGTTTTGTTTTTCTCAACATCGATTGTTTGATCTGTTGTCTCCCTCTCGTCTTCGGTTATCTCTGTCTCTTTCTCTGTTTTGTTTTTCTCAACATCGATTGTTTGATCTGTTGTCTCCTTCTCGTCTTCGGTTATCTCTGTCTCTTTCTCTGTTTTGTTTTTCTCAACATCGATTGTTTGATCTGTTGTCTCCCTCTCGTCTTCGGTTATCTCTGTCTCTTTCTCTGTTTTGTTTTTCTCAACATCGATTGTTTGATCTGTTGTCTCCCTCTCGTCTTCGGTTATCTCTGTCTCTTTCTCTGTTTTGTTTTTCTCAACATCGATTGTTTGATCTGTTGTCTCCCTCTCGTCTTCGGTTATCTCTGTCTCTTTCTCTGTTTTGTTTTTCTCAACGTCGATTGTTTGATCTGTTGTCTCCCTCTCGTCTTCGGTTATCTCTGTCTCTTTCTCTGTTTTGTTTTTCTCAACGTCGATTGTTTGATCTGTTGTCTCCCTCTCGTCTTCGGTTATCTCTGTCTCTTTCTCTGTTTTGTTTTTCTCAACATCGATTGTTTGATCTGTTGTCTCCCTCTCGTCTTCGGTTATCTCTGTCTCTTTCTCTGTTTTGTTTTTCTCAACGTCGATTGTTTGATCTGTTGTCTCCCTCTCGTCTTCGGTTATCTCTGTCTCTTTCTCTGTTTTGTTTTTCTCAACGTCGATTGTTTGATCTGTTGTCTCCCTCTCGTCTTCGGTTATCTCTGTCTCTTTCTCTGTTTTGTTTTTCTCAACATCGATTGTTTGATCTGTTGTCTCCCTCTCGTCTTCGGTTATCTCTGTCTCTTTCTCTGTTTTGTTTTTCTCAACATCGATTGTTTGATCTGTTGTCTCCCTCTCGTCTTCGGTTATCTCTGTCTCTTTCTCTGTTTTGTTTTTCTCAACATCGATTGTTTGATCTGTTGTCTCCCTCTCGTCTTCGGTTATCTCTGTCTCTTTCTCTGTTTTGTTTTTCTGAACGTCGATTGTTTGATCTGTTGTCTCCCTCTCGTCTTCGGTTATCTCTGTCTCTTTCTCTGTTTTGTTTTTCTCAACGTCGATTGTTTGATCTGTTGTCTCCCTCTCGTCTTCGGTTATCTCTGTCTCTTTCTCTGTTTTGTTTTTCTCAACGTCGATTGTTTGATCTGTTGTCTCCCTCTCGTCTTCGGTTATCTCTGTCTCTTTCTCTGTTTCGTTTTTCTCAACATCGATTGTTTGATCTGTTGTCTCCCTCTCGTCTTCGGTTATCTCTGTCTCTTTCTCTGTTTTGTTTTTCTCAACGTCGATTGTTTGATCGGTTGTCTCCCTCTCGTCTTCGGTTATCTCTGTCTCTTTCTCTGTTTCGTTTTTCTCAACATCGATTGTTTGATCTGTTGTCTCCCTCTCGTCTTCGGTTATCTCTGTCTCTTTCTCTGTTTTGTTTTTCTCAACGTCGATTGTTTGATCTGTTGTCTCCCTCTCGTCTTCGGTTATCTCTGTCTCTTTCTCTGTTTCGTTTTTCTCAACGTCGATTGTTTGATCTGTTGTCTCCCTCTCGTCTTCGGTTATCTCTGTCTCTTTCTCTGTTTTGTTTTTCTCAACGTCGATTGTTTGATCTGTTGTCTCCCTCTCGTCTTCGGTTATCTCTGTCTCTTTCTCTGTTTTGTTTTTCTCAACATCGATTGTTTGATCTGTTGTCTTCCTCTCGTCTTCGTCATTCTCTGTCTCTTCATTTGCTTTGACTATTTTGGAACCATTTTGTTGTTCCCCATCAATATCGATAGTTTTATTTTTATCTTCTTCATTTTTCTCTGTTTCTTCATCTGTTCTTACTGTTGTTAAATCATTTTGCTTTTCTTGAGCAACATCAATAGCTTGGAATACTTTCTTCTTTTCGTCCTTTACTCTCCTTTTCTCTATCTTCTTCATTTCTGTAAAGATAAACACGGATGTAGAAATTTCATAATGTTTTCATAAAAGATTTTAAACTCCCGGTGCACTCTTGGTTTATTTTTTGCATTGTTGATCCTAAATTTATCTATTACCCGCATTTTGTATATTTATTTCTCGTTAAATTTAAAATATTAAGTTGTACTAAAAACTATAAGACAAACTTTTCATGAATCGTGTATGTACATGGAACTCTGAATTAGACAATTAATTTCTATACATTATATCATAAAAATGTGAAATATGATCATAATTGAATTAGAAATTTGTATATTTCTTTCATTGATTTTAATACATCATTGGCAATGGTTGGTTGAAGTTAGAAAAGACTTACGCCTACGGCAACTATAACCATCAAAACTCGTTAAGTCAGAAGAAGACTGAAGAAAGTAGACATATTTATGAAATAAATACCTTTTTCTAAATTCCTATTTCCTTTTTCAACCATCTTTTTCATCTGCTTTCTCCTCTTTTGTTCCTTCTTCCATTTTGACTTCACATCCTTATTGTGTCTTTGGTTACTCTTTTCGATTGCTTTGAACTGTGTTTTAACAATCAGTTCCTCTTCTTCAGCTTTTTTCTGTTTTATTTTTTCCTCTTTCATAAGTTCTTTTTTCATTTTCCTTTCGTCCTTTTTCGTTTCTTTGTCATTTATTGATCCTTCCAGTTCAGAAATTCGCTATGTATTCAACAAAATTAAATTATAAAAATGTATTGTATGTGTTCATACAAGAGAAAACAAAAACACCTGAAGACAAAACTTAAACCAAATAAACAAACAAACTTTAGACAATTCTACGTCTTTAAAGGCCTTGTTGATAAAAATCCAACCAAAAATGCCCTCAAAATATTTTTTTGAAAATATGTGTTTTTGTATGAAATAATAGCAAAAAAAATGCAGGTGACGAATACTTTTGGCCAAGATACGTTTAAAAAACGAAAAGTTTATTATCGAAATGTCAAAAAGTTGTTTAAATTTGAAACAAATAAGATTTACGGCATACATTAAGTTCAAATGTACCATTGAAAAATACTCTTGATTTTCATTACAACTACCGAAACCCAACTGACTATCAGGCACATGAGCACGAAGAAAGCACATCCTTCGGCTAAAATAAAATGGAACAACTTTAGCTTTTACCGTTTAGAAAATGTGTTGCAACGTTACATTAAAGGAATTTTTAAAAGGAGAACAGATTTCATCGTTAATATGAAGAACAGCAATGGAATCACTGTTCAACTTAAAGTTTAATATTGGATTCTTATTACCACTAACATCTATCTACCCCATTACAATATCCCCTTAATTCTCTATTGTACCTTGTTTATATGTCCGACTGCATTCTTCAATGGGTTCTCTCCGATTCTTTGCACGTGGATCGGCCTTGTTATTATCATTTCTAGAAAGAAAGAAAAAAGAAAAATCTTTAACTTTCTTTACCTCCATCCTTTAGATTTGTGGGTCACAGCAACTAACTTAAGAATTAAAAATATAAACTTTCATCTGAGATGATATGATACCTGTATTTTTTCCTCCTTTTTTCAGATTTGTCATTCTCAGTGAAGAAAATTTGAAACACTTTCATATATCTTTTTTCTGAATAAGCGGTATGGGTGTTACTCATTATTAAAGTCCATACAGTAACATATTTGGTCTCTTGTGGGGAGTTGTCTCATTTGCAATCATACCCGGTGACATCTTTTTATTTTTGTACACACCAATCAAACGTAGCGGTGATAGTGCGTAAAAATATCAAAGAAGTATTACCCCGTCTTTGCTCTGTTGATATATCCACACCCATTTCTGGTTTCTTTTCTTCCTTATTCATAATTTCTGTTATATCCTCGTCTTTTTCTGATTTCTGCTCTTCCTTATTTTCTCTTTCTGTTGAAATAAATCAAATATATATTCATATGAGGAAAATCACCTTTCTTATCGTTATGAACAATATACAATTCTAAAACTATATAAACAATAAAAAAAAAAGATGTTACATGAAATTATTCTCAGTAGATTGTAACAACAGAATCAGTTAAAACGTTCGAATTTTACGCTCTTGTTTGATGACCGAATAGAAATTCGTGAATTTTAGCGACATATCGTATTTGACCCTTGTCTACCATTGGAAGCCATATGTTGACCTCTAGGTGTCCGAAGGGGTTTTTGGTCATTGTGCATCCCATTCGTGTTGTGCCCAACACAACTAAAATTGGAATCTAAAGAGAAAACTCAAACTTAGTCAAATGAAATATAACAGAAAACTCCTAACAAAACTGAGAAAAGATGTAGGTTTAAATACAGTGACAGAAGAGAACGGACTATTTTGAACAATTGACCTTTTTATCAAAATAAGATTTACATATGACACTAGTAATACATACTTAATTCCATTTTCCAAATTAGCCTCTTTGCCTCAGAAGCCTTTTTGTCCTTTATGTCCTCAAGCGAACACTCGAATTCTGCTGTACTTAAAATGGCCTCACAAAACCCGGACACGGTAAAATGATCCCTTTCCTCTTGTTGGGTGGACATCGCCATTCTCAACCTATTAATTGTTGAACCAACTATTAATTAAAAATGTATCATACAATCTTTTGTATCAACCCCTTTTTCAGTGTAAACAGTATTTATTAATGAAAAAATACAAGAGATATATTACAATGTTACATAAAGTTCAAATATGGGATTCGGAAACAAGTTTGGAAAAACTTTTATAAATCCGTCACCCTTATTTTCTAACCTTCCTTCGTTTTTTAAATTTCGAAATCTGCTGCAATCA